>NC_081827.1:130864792-132272292 GCF_030867095.1 Alligator mississippiensis | reverse complement strand
TATGGCAGGGGGGGCTGGACTCAATGATCTTGCGTGGTCCCTTCCAGCCCCTAGTATCTATGAAACCTATGAATTCTATAAGGGGAAAAAAGAAATGTTTTGCAAATATGCACATGGAAAAATACATTGTGATCCTCCTGCTTAGCTACTTGAATTGCATAGCTGTTGTGGTGTTTCACTAGTTACCCAGTTATAACCAGATGTTATACACAGCATAATAATTCACTTTATATGCACAGGCCAAGAATTAAAAAAAAAAGATTGGTTATTTGGGCACTAAACTTCAGATGCCCTAAAGCCATCTCTTTTTTCAAAGGATGAACACAAAGAACTTTTGAAAATCAATCTGTTGAAGATGCTTCCAACTGGGAACCTAAAATAATAAATTGCTTTTGAAAAAATGCAACCAAATATGAGAGAGAGCGCGCAAAAATCTGGTCATGTATGTTCTAGTCATGTTACAGTATAAGAATAACACATCAGTGCAGAATAACACTCTGCAGTGCTTCCTTAGTCAAGGAAGCACTGCAGAGTAGGAGTTTTGAAGGGATGGGAGCCCAAGAAGGGTGGCTGTGCCTAAAGGAAACGATCCTTCGGGCACAAAGCAAGATGATCCCCGAGCGAGGCAAAAAAGGGAAAGGGGCCAGGAGGCTTCCCTGGCTGACCAGAGAAATCCAGGGCAGCCTAAGGGACAAAAGGGGAGCACATAAAAAGTGGAAACAGGGTGAGATCACTAAAGATGAATATACCTCCTCTGCTCGTGCTTGTAGGGAGGCAGTTAGGCGGGCCAAAGCTACCATGGAGCTGAGGATGGCAACCCAAGTAAAAGACAACAAGAAATTGTTTTATAGATATATAGGGAGTAAAAGGAAGGCCCAGGGAGGAATAGGACCACTGCTAAATGGGCAGAAACAATTGGTGACAGATAAGGGGGACAAGGCTGAACTCCTCAACAAGTTCTTTGCCTCAGTGTTCCTAAGTGAGGGGCACGACAAGTCTCTCACTGGGGTTGTAGAGAGGCAGCAGCAAGGCGCCAGACTTCCATGCATAGACCCTGAAATGGTGCAGAGTCATTTGGAAGAACTGGATGCCTTTAAATCGGCAGGCCCGGATGGGCTCCATCCGAGGGTGCTGAAGGCACTGGCCGACATCATTGCAGAGCCACTGGCAGGAATATTCGAACGCTCATGGCGCACGGGCCAAGTCCCAGAGGACTGGAAAAGGGCTAATGTGGTCCCCATTTTCAAAAAGGGGAGGAAGGAGGACCCGGGCAACTATAGGCCAGTCAGTCTCACCTCCATCCTTGGTAAAGTCTTTGAAAAAATTATCAAGGCTCACATTTGTGAGAGCCCGGCAGGGCAAATTATGCTGAGGGGAAACCAGCACGGGTTTGTGGCGGGCAGATCGTGCCTGACCAATCTAGTCTCTTTCTATGACCAGGTTACAAAACGCCTGGACAGAGGAGGAGGGGTGGATGTCGTATACTTAAACTTCAGGAAGGCCTTCGATACGGTATCCCACCCCATACTGGTGAACAAGCTAAGAGGCTGTGATGTGGATGACTGCACAGTCCGGTGGGTGGCGAATTGGCTAGAGGGTCGCACCCAAAGAGTTGTGGTGGATGGGTCGGTCTCGACCTGGAAGGGTGTGGGCAGTGGGGTCCCGCAGGGTTCGGTCCTTGGACCGATACTCTTTAATGTCTTCATCAGTGACTTGGACGAGGGAGTGAAATGTACTCTGTCCAAGTTTGCAGATGACACAAAGCTATGGGGAGAAGTGGACACGCCGGAGGGCAGGGAACAGCTGCAGGCAGACCTGGATAGGTTGGACAAGTGGGCAGAAAACAACAGGATGCAGTTCAACAAGGAGAAATGCAAAGTGCTGCACCTAGGGAGGAAAAATGTCCAGCACACCTACAGCCTAGGGAATGACCTGCTGGGTGGCACAGAGGTGGAAAGGGATCTTGGAGTCCTAGTGGACTCTAAGATGAACATGAGCCGGCAGTGTGACGAAGCCATCAGAAAAGCCAATGGCACTTCATCTTGCATCAGCAGATGCATGACGAATAGGTCCAGGGAGGTGATACTTCCCCTCTATAGGGCGCTGGTCAGACCGCAGTTGGAGTACTGCGTGCAATTCTGGGCACCGCAATTCAAGAAGGATGCGGATAACCTGGAGAGGGTCCAGAGAAGGGCAACTTGTATGGTCAAGGGCCTGCAGACCAAGCCCTATGAGGAGAGACTAGAGAAACTGGACCTTTTCAGCCTCCGCAAGAGAAGGTTGAGAGGCGACCTTGTGGCTGCCTATAAGTTCATCACAGGGGCACAAAAGGGAATTGGTGAGTATTTATTCACCAAGGCGCACCCGGGGGTTACAAGAAACAATGGCCACAAGCTAGCAGAGAGCAGATTTACACTGGACATTAGGAAGAACTTCTTCACAGTTCGAGTGGCCAAAGTCTGGAACGGGCTCCCAAGGGAGGTGGTGCTCTCCCCTACCCTGGGGGTCTTCAAGAGGAGGTTAGATGAGTATCTAGCTGGGGTCATCTAGACCCAGCACTCTTTCCTGCTTATGCAGGGGGTCGGACTCGATGATCTACTCAGGTCCCTTCCGACCCTAACATCTATGAATCTATGAATCTATGAATCAAAATGATTGTTCCAGTGTTTGTAAAGCACAGTGGCACCTTCCAGTTTAGCCTCTTACCAGAAAGCCAGGTAAATCAAAAGCTGCAAACATCCTCTATTCCCAGTGGTTCACAGTGCAACAATGTTAGCATGTATGTGCTTTCCCTCTCTCTACCTTTTCAGGCACAAGTTAATATTTTATAGTGAAAGAAGACCTAAGTGTATTGTAAGAATGTATTCATCCAGCAGCACAAACACAAGCATTCATCCTAACCAAAGGCATATTAAAACATATTGAGGAACTGATGAACCCTACAATCCGTCAGCAGAACAACAAAATGACAAACCAAGATAGTTTTAATACAGTAACTGCAGCTGTCTGTGGAGTCAGGTTTGAAGCCAGATGCCACAACTGTAAAATAATTTTCACAGCATGGTGTGAGGGTGGTGAAATGTTACTTTAAGAGAATAGGGCTGATAAAGCATTGTAGGATGAAAAGGTTCTCATGAAATGCAAGTCTTTAGTATTTTAACTGGTTAGTAAAAGCAAGTTAAATACCAGCTAGCAATCTGTAGCCTATCAGCTAGCATTTGAAAGCATTTAGTTGTAACAAATTGACATTGCAGCAATGTTCTTTTTTCACTTTTCATAAGTTATGTAAAGTCATCTACAATGTAAGGGCATGAAAACAACTATAGTTACTGCTTATGTCATTTTGGACAAATTGGATATTCTTATTGAACCTCAAAAGAAAAATCAACTTTCCCATTTCTTTATATTGATTGTACAGCAACTGCTTCATCAAGTCTGAATGAAAAAAAATGTGTTTGTAAATCTTCATTTAAGATTCCTGTCTGTGGAGTGGAAGCTGATCTGATGTATCTTAATTTATCCTTTGCCTTGGGCTTTTCTTGACATGGTCAGAAGCTATGAATAGTAAACTGCCCAAGATCTGGTTTACTCCATGCTGACAAGAGGAACTTTCTGCAAAATACCTTTGTAGTGAATCATGTACCTTGCAGCAAGATACACAGGACAACATGACATAGTTTAGTTTATACAACAGTTTTTAACCAAAACAACAGAGAGATTTGGGGATTGTAAAGTCCCTATGCACTGTTTATCATGAACTTCAAAGTCAGATTGTATTATACAGCATATTTTGTTGTTCCCAATTTCTGGGTGGTTTTTTGTTTTTTTTAATTCCTCTCTAGAAGTACACATTCATCTCTACAATTGGAACAAGCATATTCATTGAATCTAATCCAGTTTCCAGGACGTTCTTCAATTATCTTTACTATACGTGACCTATTTTCTTAGGATACATCACTTGATATGATGGCTAACTCATTTAAGGAACCATTTTTTTCCTACTGGGTTCTTCAGCGTGCCAGTGTAAAATAAGGAAAATGTTCTTCATCTATTCTTGACTGACCTAGGCTGATCAATCAGCTGATCCAAGGCTTATTGAAATCAGAGAGAGATTTCCTAGGGGGAGGGAGGGAGATCAGAGGGGCTTTGGAACACTTTCTCAGTGCACATGTTCAATGCTTTCCAATAAGGTATTATGCATCAACAGAAGGAAATGCCTCTCAGGCTCAATGAAAATGTAAAATAATTGTTCAGTAGTGAATGGAATGAATAGTATTTTCCCAAAATTCACTATTATTCCAACAGGGATTTCCTGGCACAGTGGACATCCCACTGTTGGGTGAAGCCCCAGAAGACTGGAAAAGGCAAATATATCATTTATCTGTCAGAAGGAGAAGAAAGAGGATTCAGGGAATTACAGATCAGTCAGTCTGACCTCAATACATAGAAAAATTATATAACAGATCATGAAGCAGTCTATTTCTAAGCACCTGGCAGAGAACAACATGGTCATGAACAGACATCATGGTTTCATCAAGGGCAAATAATGACTGACCAACTTGATTTCCTTCTCTGACAAAGTGACAGGGTCTGTGAACAGGGGGAACTGTGGATGTGGCACACCTTGACTTTTGGAAGGCTTTTGATACAGTCTCCTGTGACTTCAGTAAGATAAGGAAATACAAAATAGATAAAAGGACTGTAAAATAAATACATAACCAGTTGGATTACCATGCTCACATGGTTGTATCACTGTTTTCAATAAATAGTCATTAATATTTTGATGTCTAGCTGGGTGGAGGTATAGAATGGGGTTTCCCAGGGGTCTGTCCTAGGTCTGGTATTGTTTCAAATATTCATTTACAATTTGGAGGCCAGGATTTAGCTTAGCAAATTTGCAGATGGCACCAAGTTGGGTGGAGTTACAAACACTCTGGAGGGTGAGATTAGGATGTAGAATGGCCTTCATAAACTGGAGAAATGGTCAGTAATCAATCAAATTAAATTCAGTAAAGATAAATGCTAAGTCCTGCACTTGGTACAAAAAAAAAAAGCATGTACAAATACAGACTGGAAAATGGTTGGCTAGATTATAATACTACAGAAAAAGACCTAAGGTTATAGTGTATCATTGCCTCAGTATAACTCAATATTGTGCTCTTGTTGAAAGAAAACACCAATAATATATTGGGCTGTATTAACAGAAGTGTCACTTGCAAATCAAGGGAAGTGATTCTTCCAATCTATTCAGCATTGGTGAGACCTCCTTTGGAGTATGGTATGCAGTTTTGGGCCCCTTACTTCAAGAAAGATGTAGACAAATTTAAGGGGTCCATCAGAAAGTGACAAAAACAATTAGAGGCATGGGTAACATAATTTATGAGAAAAGTCTGAAAGAAGTAGGGATATATTGTCTGGAGAAGAGAAGACCGAAGGGGTATTTTGAAACAGTCTCAAATTCCTGAAGAGTGGTTAAAAAGTTGATGGAGATAAGACACAGATAAATTATATAAAATTTCATCAGGGGAAATGTAGGTTATATACTAGGAAGAATTTTCTCACAATGAGGGTGGTAAAACATTGGAAAAGGTTACATGGAAAGGCTGTGAAATCTTCAACCTTGAAAGTTTTTAAGGGCAGCTTAGACAAGCACTGGAATGACATAGTTTTGTCTGGAACAATAGTGCTTTGAGTAGGAATTTGGACTAGATGTCCTGCAATCTCTTCTATCCGTACTATTCTATGATTCTGTGATCTCAGTCTTAAAGCAGACAGTGCTGCTTAGTGGATATGGCACTATTGAATTGTGACTTAGAATTCCCAGGGTTCTAGTCTCAGCTCTGTCACTGGCCTGCTGGCTGACCTTGGATAAGTCAGTTCACCTCACCACACCTTGGCCCCTTCATCTATAAAATAAGGACAATTATATGGAAATCCTTGGTAAATCCCTAAGAGCTGATGAAAGCATATTATTTCTGACAGTCTGTCACCACATGTAGCAGAGACAGTATTATTTATGTGTATCACAAGTCTGGTTTAGCAGTATCTATTTTGACATTAATTATACTTATAGTGGTCCTTTCCATTCTTCCTCCCAGCACTTCAGATTTGCAAGAAGCAGCCATGGTAGTGATAGTTAGTTCTCTTGGTTCCTTCTGATCTAATTCCTCCCTTTCCCTTGAATCTGACCTCCAAAAACTCACCACAGTTCATGCATGTTCAGGCATAAAAATAGATTTGCACCATCTATGAACTTGGAATACCAGAAGCCAGCTGGTATCTCATATAGCTGTACTAAATGGTCTATCTGTCTTAGATTGTAAATCCCTTGGGATAAACAGGTGTCCCTCCTGCTTGTTATTGTGTAGAAATGAGCAAACGTTCAGTGCCAAATAAATAAACAAATGGCAAGACAGTAATATTTAGGAGTTTGTTGTTGGTAGTTCAGTCTCTCATTTATGCCCAGTCTCTTTCAGTGAGCTGAAAAGACTGCAAGACAAAGTAGGTAATCTACTGCAATTTTTATATTTAAATTTAATTGAGAGAGTTAGCCTCAGCTAGAAGAAAGTGCTTGATACCAGGTATCTTAATTCAGATTTTGCCCAGTTACTGGTCAGTGCTAGGAAAAGCATTTCTTGATCCAGTTTAAACAAGAGCCACAAAAACTGCATCTCATTGTTTTTATGATTTAATAAGTACCCTCTTCCCACGCAGCGCTGGAGTATATATGAGATGCAAACTGTCAGGAAAATAAGGTGGGTTACTGAACCAGATAAATCACCATTACTTCTGTAGTACTGTGGTATCTTGTATAATATTCTGTAGCTTACTCAATGCATCGTGAGGTTTCTTGCACACTGTGTCAGACCAGCCCATTGTGATAATTAGAAGCATTAAATGCAGTGTCATCAGCTGACATCTGTACATGTTTTCTTCTACTTCAGTAGAATGTCCACCTTATCACCAGGGGATGTTTAATGGCAGAATACTTGGTATCACTGCCTGGCAGTGAGAGTGAGTCACCAGCAATGAAATGGGGCAAATAACTTTCAACAAATTATTTAGTGAGCCAGGCTGATTTTATCACATGCCCACCCAGTCCAAATATATCCATTCCCTTACCCCAAATGGAATTCCTTATTGCAAGGTGTTCCACTTACAAAGATGATGCATTGTTTTTGCTTACATCTCCACCTGATAAAATATCCATTTTCAGATTGCCTTGTAATCATGTTTATTGCTGGCAATGCAAGTGACTAAGAGGTTTGATCAATGTCAGTATGGATGTAGTGTTAAATGCTAACATCATGGTGCTACTTTCCTATATTTAAAATCGAAGGTTTCTTATTGAAACAGATAAATATATAGTTAAGTTCCTCTTATCAATAGCTTACTACCAGGTCATTTTCCCTTACTTAAATGAGCTTTGGATCCAGACTCTATAATCCCAAATGAATCAAGTGCTATACCTGTATGTTATACCACTTATTTCACCAGGGGTCCATGAGTGTGCAGTAATGCACCTACAGGCCACATGTACACAAGATGATGACTGCGCAGTAGCTCATCACTGTTGTGCAGTAGCTTGTTAGTATGTGCAGTAGTGTCACAGGGCACAAACTGTGATATGATGCTACTGTGCAGTACTAATGAGCTACTGCGCAGCTGGTATCACCAGGAAGCTGTGTGGAGATGCTACCAGTTACTGCATAGTCATTTTTAATTGGGTATGCAAGTCCTAAATAACTGTACAGTAACAACTGTGCACTCAGCATCTCATGTAGATGCAGCCACAGAATACCTGGTACAGGACCAGGATTTTAAAAGTGAAAAAGAATAATATGAAGAGAAGAAAGATTTGTGAGGTGAAGTAATATCTTTTATTACATAATCTACTATATCCAGGAAACAGAGGAAACAAGATTTCTGGCTTTAGTGTGGTTGGGAAAGAAGCAACTAATTTAGACTCTAAGCACTGATTAGAACAATTTTTCTAGTTCATGGGTGTCAAACATATAGCCCACAAAGCTGCTTTGCCTGGCCTGGCAGGCTATGAAAACTGAAGGCAAGACCAGGGGATGGGACCTGTTGCAACCTGGGTTCCCAGGCCCTGGTCAACATGGTTTTCAGCAACAGGAAGGCAAGCCAGGGTAGTGGTGATACAATCCTGTTTACCCCGGAGGCTGCTTGTCCTACTGGCACTGTCCCTGGTGCAGCCACTTCCAGTCCTGTCGCAGTCTGTCTGGGCTGTGGGCCAGATCCAGCCCACAAAGAGCCCTATGACCTGGTCCTGGCCCAGGGCACAGAGTGCATTTGACACCCCTGCTTTACTTGAACCTAATTATGGTAATGATTTTGACCACTGAAAGGGAAGTGAGCAGTTATCATCTGTGGAGCAAAGAGAACTTAGAAGAGGAAGATATAAGAAAGATGTTATAATGATCCATAAAACCAATGTCCCTGTTAAATCTTTGGTTTTGTTATCTAGTAAGTTTAGGATTTTCTGTTTCTAGGCTCTTTTTTGGAGGTATTGTGTGGATTTCATTTGAGGACAAGGACTGTGATGTCAGAGATGGAGCGGTTAAATAAAGCATGTATGGGATGTGACATTTTTTCAATAGGATTCTGATTTTGTTGGGAATATTGATCATGGTGGCAGAGGAGATGTGGTGGCAAATTTGGCGTTTGTTGTTTTGATAAGTCTGGTTCCATCTGGACATTGGCAAAGTTGAGTTGTTATTGGAAAGTCAGCTCAGTTTGGAAAAAACCTTTTCAAGGTGTGATCTTCAAGCACAGAGGGTAACTGCTAGAGTACCATACAACCAGAAAAAAAAATGCACACACCTGTTTAACATGTACCATCCAACACCAGAACCTGTAAGATAATTAAACAACCTGATCTACCTTATCCAGTGCACTAAAAGCTCTCACAAAAACTATGCTTTGAAAGCACTGTGAATTTAGAAACACTGAAATAAAAATATTTCAATATCATGCTGTGGTCATGAATAGACATAGATTATTATGATTATTTTTTTCCTCATTCACATTGAGTCAATATAATGAATTAATTATCTCTAGTTGAAAACATTGCCTTAGAGGAAATTTCAGCTTGTCAACAGTTTCCTTAGTTTATTTTTCAGATGTTTTTGCCATAATTGTCGGTGACAGATAGAACTTAAAAAGCAAACACACTTCGCTACTGAGCCTCCTATAGAAGTAAATAAGTATGCAGTCCATTTGATTTAAGTTCAGACTGTCAAGAAGAGATGTAAGCTAAAAACTACAAAGTGTTATGAAATAAGAGAAAAGGAAATAATTTCATCACTGTGAATAGAAGTGGGCTGAGCAGTACCTGAAGTGCAGTTTTTATCTGAAAACTGGCTGTGTGAAATAGGCACCATCTTACTGAAGAGATCTGCTGCTAAGTCTTATTTTATGTTAAGTCATGCACATGCTTTCTGTTGCTTTAACTACATCATTTTGAAACAGACAGGGTTAAGATAGCACAATCTCCTTATCTGAACAGTTATACTGGTTTAATGGTGCTTTCATTAGTATATGGTATAGCTTATATCTGAACAAAGAGAAACTCCATTTTACCATAATAACTAGGTACAAATTTAATAATGGTTTAGTTAATGCAGTAGAAAAAAACATGTGTAGGTCAACCCCTCTGTGAGAAAATAAACATTTATTTCTTATTATCTTCTAGTGCAATTAGTAGTGTACACTCAGGTCTCTCTTTATGCGAAGATTGCATTCCAAAAAAACCTTGCATAATGCGAATTCACATAAAGCAAATCCATTATTACATGTAATTAATAGGGATATGTACCAGCCTCGCTCTACTGCCCCGCCTCCCCACAAACCATGACAAATTCAAACAGTAATCAAACAATACAATAACTGCTGCATGGAGAGGCTGCAAGCTCTACACTGCAAGCAGTGGCGCACACAGCGGATGTGTCACCAGGGCAGTGTGGGACAGGCTGGGGAGGCACCTGGGGGAGGAAAGCAGGGCGGCAGGGAACGCTGGCTACTCACCACTTCTGGCTCCACCCTGTTTCCCTTCTCCATGCGCCTCTGTAGCCCGGTGGGCATTACCCTGGCACAGCAGGGAACAGTGGGGCTGCATAGGGAGGCTACAAGCTCTCTGCTGCACTGGGTCATTGCCAAGGCAGCATCGCCAAGGCAGTGCAGCGTGTGCACCTTCTCCACGCAACCCTGCTGTTCCCTGCTTCCACCCCCAAGCCTCCACAGCCTGGTGGGCATGACCCAGTGCAACAGAGAGCTTGTAGCCTCTCTGCACACCTCCACTGTTCCCAGCCAGGGAAGCAGGGCAGCAGGGAACAGCGGCTGCTCATCCTGTGCTGCCCTGGGGATGCGCCTCCTATGCCTGCCGTTCTTTGAGGGGAGCAGCCCCACACCACAGGAGGTGTGTGGCCCGGGCAGCAGGTTGCAGGGTTCTGGGACCAGGCAGGGAGAGAAGCCGAGCCAGGCCCAGGCCCAGGCCCAGGATCAGGGCCAGGGCCCACTGCGCCTGTGCATCCACCCCTTTCCCTTGGAAGTGTGAGCACCAGGGGAAGTGGAAGAGCCGGCCCTCCCCCCTCCCCCAGTGAGCCACTGGAGGTTCCATCCTGCTCCCCACTGGGGCTCCACAGCTGTACACTGCGGCCTCAGGCCCCAAGCGCCCCCCAGCTGGACAGCAGCCCCAACCCTGCCCAGCTTTTTCCCTACAGGGGCCTCAATCCCACCACCCTTACCTGCCTCAAGGCTACTTGGGGCCGTGTGCATGCACTAAACATGCACGTGGTGCCCCCTGTCTCATTGCCTTCCGCTTCCTCCAAGTTCCCTGCAGGCTAGAACTCTGTCAGCCTACAGGGAGTTCATCGCTGGCTGACTTTGCATAAGATCAGATTTTTCTTGCACAAAGCAGATTTCTGGTATAAAGAAGGTCATTACATATAAGTGAATTATATAAGTGAATTCGCACAAAACACATTCACATAAAGAGAGACCCAAGTGTATTAAATTTGTGAAGGATTCGGTCAACAACACCAGGTGCCTACTTAGAGGAGGTGAAAAAATGGCAACCCTCACAAATGTAGCCACCATTGGCCCAGCCCCTGCTGCCACCACTGCTGCACAAAGCATAGACCCTCTGACTTCAACTGTGACAGGGAGAAGTGAATTCCTCCTTTTGTATCTTCAACAGACTTGTTAACTGAGTCTATGTGTATATTGCCTCCCTGATGAGCCTGAGATCATGGTAAAGAAATATGACCCCTAAAATTACAAGCATCAGTGATGACTTAAAGGAGTACTGAGCACCTACCAGCATCATTCACATGTTAGTTTGTGGGAATGTGTCATCCTAACGAGAAGTCCTTCAGGGGTCCATGCTTGAACCAGTGCTTGTCAACATCTTTATCAACAATTTGGATGTGGAGGTGAAAAGCTCACTGACCAAGTTTGCGAATGACACCAAGTTATGGGAAGGTGTGGCCATGCTGGAAGATAGTTTGCAGATTCAGGCGGACCTGGCCAGCCTGGAGAGTTGGGCGGACAGGAGCCAGATGAAATTCAAGCTTCAGAAGTGTCAGGTGCTCCATATGGGGGCAAACAATCCCCAACATACCTACAGGATCAGTGGCGACAATTTGACTTGCACCACAGCCAAAAGAGACCTAGGGGTAGTGATCGACCATCACATGAACATGAGCTGGCAGTGCAATATTGTGGCCAGCAGGGCAAGCAACACGGTGGCATGCATTAACAGTTGCATCTCATGCAAAACTAAGGAAGTGATACTCCCACTGTACTGCACACTTGTAAGACCACAGCTGGAGTACTGCATCCAGTTCTGGGCATGACACTTCAACAAGGACATGTAAAAACTTGAGAGGGTCCAGAGAAGAGCCACCCATATGATCAGGGACTTTCAAGACAAGCCATATGAGGAAAGGCTGAGGGACTTGAGCCTCTTCAGCCTACAGAAGAGAAGGGTGAGAGGGGACATCGTAGCGGCTTACCAGTACATCAGGGGAGTACATCAAAAACGCAGTGAACCCTGTGAGCTGATGGCACCCCTGGGGAAGACCAGGAGCAGTGGATACAAATTCCTGGAAGGCCGCTTCAGGCTCAATTCCAGGAAAAACTCCTTCACAGTCAGGGTGTCCAGACTGTAGAATAAACTCCCTCCAGTGTTGGTGCAGTCACCTACCCTGAAAATCTTCAAAAGGAGACTGGGCAGTCACCTTGCTGGGGTCACTTGACCCCTGTTGTCTTTTCATGCCTAGTGCAGGGGGACTGGACCTGATGATCTACAAGGTCCCTTCCAGCCCCTAACAATCTATGAGTCTATGAATGGTTGCGCACTGAACAAGAGTGAGTAGCAAGGCCCTGTTTTTCAGTAGGTGACCCCCTTTATCAGGGTTCAGCAGGGAGACATTTTTAGACATGGCCTAATGTTTGGGGCCATGTCTGCACAGGCAGCAGACTGCACAGTTGTTACTTACAAGTACAGCAAGTACTAAATGACTGCGAAGTAACTGGCGTTACTGTGCAGTACCATCGCTGCACAGACTTTTCTCAACACTACACTATGCAGTAGCAACAACCTGCTGAGCAGTAGCTCTTTACTACTACAAAGAAGCATCACTACATGGTTAGTGCCTGGTAATGCTACTGTGTGGTAGCAATGAGCTATGGCACAGTAGCTCTTTGCTACTGTGTGATAACATCTCATGTAGATGTGCCCTGGGTGTGGTTGCATGGTGAACAAGAACAAGTAGGAAGAGCCATGTGTGGCAGACTTACCGATTCTGCCTGGCATGTCCTTGGCTTGTAAAATCTTCATTTTGATTGGTGGAGCCCATCTACCAATCAGGTAAGGGCTGGACAGAGCTGAGCCCACCCTGCCTGGAGCGGGGGGCGGGGGGGGGGACAAGGAGCCTCCTGGACCTGAGTGAAGCCTGCATTTTGTAGATCTGCCAAGACTTTAGGGGCAGGGCCTCTGAAGTGAATAAAAGGAGCCCCCCCACCCCGCAACTGATACCTCAGTCCCATTGGTGCTTGGAGAAGCACACGGGGCTCAGACCTTTGGGCTGCTTGTGGCAGTCTGGGTCTGCATCCCCTGGCAGTGGGCCAGGGAGTGGTGCATGGATTGGTTCATGGAGCCCAGACCCTAGGAGCTGCTCAAGGCAGCTCAGGTATGCAACCCTGGCAGATGGCCAAGAGTGCGGTGCAGAGATTACTGCACAGAGGATCAAAGAGGTCACTGGGACTCTGGAAGCTGTTTCAAGGCAGCTCTTGTCCCCAACCCCTAGCACATGGCCAGGCTGCCAACATGGCAGCACCCTCCAACAGGTCCAAGAGCTGATTGAGCCCTGGTTTTGCATAAGGTGGCCCAGGCCTCCAACCCCTGCCATAAGGAGCAAACCAAACAGTGCATGTGTCAGTGCACAAGGCCATGAGCAGGCCTCAGGATGGGAGAGAGCCCTGGGAAGCCTCCATCCATTGTGCCAAGAGAGACACCTGTCCCACAGAGCTGGAGCAGCCCGCATCACCAAGGGTCATGAGTGTTGGAAACATGGGAGTCCCACAGGGGAGGGAGCCCTTGGAAGGGAGCCAGCAGTGGCCCCTGTGAGATAGGGGGTCCCATCCCAGCCCATGACAGGTTGGAGGGGCCTGGAATGTTGTCCCATTTTCTCCTGGCAGCGCTGTGGCCAGGCTTCCCCTCATTGAATGGGGAGACCCTAGCATATTAGCACCTTCAACACCCAGAAGGATGAGCAGGCACCTCATATTTTGTCATTTGCACTGTATATTTTGTCAGTTGAGGTTTCACTGTTATCTGAGTACAAGTGTATTTTATCCTTGATTTCCACTGCGTACGTGACAATGTTCTTTCATGGACTGTAAATAGTTAATTGTGTTTATCCCTGTTGATGTGCTGTATTTACCTGTGTTTGCTTATACTTACCAGTTCCAGATCTGTTACTTACCTGTGTGGATTGAAGCTCTGTAGTAGGTATAAGTCATGTATATAATATAGTCCTGTATCATTGAATAAGTGATTACTTATCTGTAGATATGTATATATTTATGTTTGTATATAACTTTATTTTATTAATTAATAAACCTGTATATAATTAAGCAGTTGGGTCCTGGCCTGACTCTATAGGGAACTGAAGGGAAACTGTGAGGTTGACAGTTTCCTCCCACAGCACCTCTGCCTGCTGACAATCCCCTTCAATTCAGAGAAGAGGGGTATATACACCTGGACTACACATGCTGCTTGGTGGTGGTCCTGGGCTCAGCAGGGAGGCAGTGTAGACATACCCTGAGCTTCAAACCAAGAGGAAAATCTTCCCGCTGTTGTAGACAAGTCTTCCACACTTGTGCAACACCATTAGACACCTTTTAAATGAAAGCAGTGGGTTACAGAGATGTGTATGTGGTACCCAGTTTGAAAGCAGAAAACAGAAATTGGATTATATTTGTTGGCAGAAGCCCCAAATTGGGAACGTGTACTGAAATATATGTTTTAATTTTAGGTAAAAATGGTGCATTGATTACTCATCTCCTTACAGTGAGATAAGTGCTGAAATACCTTCCTCAGTTAAAGTCTGAATTTGCTATGTGAACAGTTTGGGAAAGAGAGAGGAGGCAGAAGTTATTTGCAAACTGAGAACACTTGCACCACTTTATAGGAGATAACTGGAATCTTCAACATGTTCTGTTATTCTGTGATTAGAGATGATAATTTGATAAACCTAATGCAAGCAGGGGCACCCAAGTCTACCACATCCCTTCCTGGTCCAACCTCACACATACTTCCCAGAAACAGAGGCAAACAGGGCAGTTCCACCTAGCAATGGTGGTAGGATGGCAGCCTGAAGATTCTTCTGTGTGTTTCCCTAGGCTGCCACTGCCAGGTGAAATTGTCCCACCTGCAGCCACTTCCCAGTCTGGCTGAAGCAGGTGCATAGGGCAGTTTCACCTGGCAGTTGTGGTGGCACTCACAGTGGTGGTGGTACTCACAACCCCCCTGAAAGGGTCTCATAGCGTTTCAGTTTCCAGGGCACCCCAGTTTTTGAGAAGCACTTATTTAATCATACTGAGCCCAAAATAATGTGCACCCTTACCCCCTGTAGCAGGGTATCCTTCTGTTAGCCTGAACAAGGAGCCAACTTCCTCATAAAGACGAGGCAGCATTTATGTCCTGTTTCCAGTCTGTTTATTTTCACATGTGAAAAGCTTGTCCCTATGGCAAACAAAGCAAGCAAAAACATAAACAGAAATACAACTAAGAAACAAAAATAAAACCTCAGGTCTTTCCTTCAACCTAGAGAGACCACCCATGCTCAATGTTTTTCCCTCAATATACCAGCCTCTTTCTCTCCCCAAATTATACTCTCTGGGAGCTTTTATCCTCCCTGGGGCCAGCTAGTCATCCCTCTCAGCTGGCTCAGGGCTCCTAGGCAGGCAGGCTATCACTTTCTAACCCCCTGCAGCTGGGTTCCAGCCCCTGAGCCATGCTGCCTGTTACATCCCCAGTAAAGTAAAGGACAAAATTCCCATTTTATCCCTTGAATGGAACAAAGATTTCACTGTTGGTGATTGTGGCGGCAAGATACCCCCACAGGCTTCCGAAGGGGAGGGGGCAGTTTCCACAGGCCCCAAGCCGCACAAGCAGCCCCCCCACCAGGGAAACTTACCTCCGGGGGCTCAGCCAGCACCAGAGGAGGAGCCGCAGCTACAGCCACATGAGCCTGTGTTACACCAGCTGTTTAATCAGCTGTTCCCCAGACGGGGAACAGTGGAGCCAATTGTGGCGGCCAGAGCAGCCACCATGGGAAGATTTAAAAGTCCCACTGGAACCCAGCTGGGGAGTGGAGAGGGTCCCACCACTTAGGTGCCCTGGTGATTGACCAGGCCGAAGCCGCTTATCAGGCCCTGTCAAGGGAGGACACCTGGGTTTATAAGACTGTGAAGGCGGTGATCCTCTACAGACTTGAGATTTCCCCAGAGAGCTACAAACAGGTGTTCTGAGCATGAAAGCTGAAGGAAGCCAAGCAGCCCCATGGTTTGCTGCAATACGTGAGGGATGTACTTAATAAATGGCTACCAGCAGGTTGGTTTGACCAGGAGGGGCTCATTGACCAGGTCTTGTTGGAGCAATTCCTCTGGGACCTGGAGGAAGACACCCAGGTGTGGGTGTGGAGACACCAACCCCAGACCAGTGAGGAGGCCCTCCGCCTGTCTGAGGCTTTTGCCAGCTCAGAAAATGAGCATGGGCATGGACAAGGTTCCCAGGGCCCAGTGGGGAGCATGGCCAGAGAAGAAGAAAGGCAGATGGGTCCATGGAAGGGGACACTGAGGGGTGTCATTTGCTACCATTGCAGACAAACCAGGCATATTGCCAGGAAATGTGGTCTGGGCCTGAGTGAGCTGGGCCATGGGCCGACTACTTCCACTCTACCCCGTGAGCAGGGAAAAGAAGCAGAGAAAGGGGAGCCCATGGACTGTAGCTTTGGGTATGTTGCACATGAGGGAGGATGGGACCGTCCTGTCGTGACAGCCTGGATTGGGGATAAGGCGGTAAGGGAAACCCTAGACACGGGATGCTCCCAGTCCTGACTCCAAGTTGTTCTAGCCCAAGGTAAAGGAAGCCAGGCCCTTGATGATGACTTGTATACTGGGTGGTGAGATGCGTTTCCAGAGCTGCTACCTTCCTTTGAAGGTGATGGAGTTCTGTGGGGAACTGTGGGTCAGATTGGCTGGCCTGTGAGATGATCCTCATATGAGAATGGGAGCCTTTCTACATAGTACTGGAACGGGTGCGAGCAACTGAGGAGGAGAGGAAGTGACTCAGAAGGGGGGAGGGCTGGCCTGGCGAAAGACCACCTCACCAGAGGGAAGCAATTCAAGGCAGTATCAACCTAGAACAGGTGGACAGCACAACACAGTTTCATCAGGCTCAATGAGAAGATCCAGAACTCCAATGGCTCCGGATAGAGGACCCCGGGGAGGGAACATCCTGGAGTCACTCTGGCTTTGAGATAATTGGGGGGCTGCTATATCGGGTCCAATGGAGGAAGGCTCACAATGGAGGAGGGCACAATGGAAAGGCAGCAGTTAGTGGTCCAATCCTTGCTCTGCCACTCTATTTGGAGATTGGCCCATGACTCCCTGCTAGGGGGTCTTTTAGGACATATCAAGACCCGGGCAAGGCTAGTTCAAGAATTCTTTTGGCCACGTCTGCAGGAAGACATGGAAAGGTGGGGAGCAGTTTGCCCAGAATGCCAGAGGGCCCAGGAGTGGAGACCACAGAGGGTACCATTGTGCTCAATGCTAATAATAGAAACACTGTTCTCCCGAGTCGCGCTTGACATAGTGGGTCCGCTTCCAAAATCACACAGCAGCTACCAATAAGTATTGGTCTTAATGGACTACAGCACAAGTTTCCCAGAGGCGGTCCCACTCAGATCCATTATGGCAACTTGTGTAGCAGAGGAGCTACTAAAATGGATAGCTAGGGTAGGCATACTGCATGAAATATTCACAGACCAGGGGACAAATTTCATGTCAGGGGTGATGAAAGCTCTTTGCAATACCCTCAGCATCACCCAATTAAAAACATCAGTTTACCACCTCTAGACGAATGGCTTATTTGAAAGACTAAATGGGACAAACAAGAGTTTGCTCAGGCAGTGTTGCAGGAAGACCCCCAACGATGGGATACCGTATTAATACCGTTACTGAGCCAATGCTGTTACAGATTGTCCGGAAGGAGTGGGAGTGACCAATGGGGTTAGGAACATCAGTGAAGAGGTACCGAGAGAAACTGCAGGACTGAATCAACAAGGTGCAGCGGATTGCTTGCCAAAACCTGGGAGCCACACAAGAACAACAGGAGGCCCAGTATAATAGAAAGAAAAAACCCAAAAATTCCATTCAGGGGATATGGTTTTGGTCTCGCGTCCTGCATCAGCGAGCAAACACCTCGCCATGTGGCAAGGCCCATTTAGGGTGGTCCATCAAGTAGGGCCGGTGGAGTATGAAGTGCTCAAACCGGGACACCACCGCGAGTGTCAAATCTATCATGTAAACCTCCTTAAGGAGTGGAAGACCCCACAGGGATGGCTAACACAGGAAGAAGAGGCGATGGAAGAACTGGGACCTCTCTGCCTAGAATTAGGCAAATCCATATTGAAGGATTCAGTGTGATTAGGCTAAGGTCTGGATACCAAGCAATGACAGGAATTGTTGGAAGTAATAGAGGCCTTCCAGGAAATGTTCCAGGAAACCCCAGGGTGGGCATGGGGAATTGAGCATGATATCAGAACACTGCCTGGGGTGCTAGTCAGGGAAAGGTGGAGGCCGATACCCCAACGATGGCAGCAGGAGATATAACATGAAATTGAAAAAATGAAAAACAGGGAATTATCTGGCCATTGCAAAGCCCTTGGCATAGCCCCATTGTACCGGTGGTCAAACCAGATGGGTCACTCCGCTTGTGCATAGACTTCAGAAAGTTTAATGCTTTAACAACCTTTGACACTTTTCCCATGCTGCACATTGCCCACCTCATTGAGAGAATCGGGGAAGCCCGGTACATATCTACCCTTGACCTAGCCAAAGGGTACTGGCAAATCCCGATGCAAACTGTAGAGAGCCCAAGACCACTTGTGGGACCCCTTGGGGCTTATTTGAATTTGTATGGATGCCTTTTGGGCTGAGTGGCATGGTGGCCACCTTTCAGAGGCTTATGGACACCCTACTTGCGCTACACGCGTCGTATGCGGCAGCCTATATAAATGATATCATTATCTTCACTCCCAATTGGCAACAACACCTCAAGGCCCTAAGGGCAGTTCTGAGAGAACTTTGAGTGGCGGGTTTGACTGCCAATCCAAAGAAATGCCAACTTGCAGGGCTAGAGATGGCATACCTGGGGTTTTGGGTAGGACGGGGAACTATCCACCTCCTGGCAGACAAGGTAGAGGCCATACGGTGATTCCAGGAACCACACAACCGTAAACAGATCCACTTCTTTTTGGGGATCATCAATTGTTACCGGTGGTTCATACAACATTTCGCAGGCCTTTCTGCACCTCTAACACATGTGCTCAAAGGGGGACCAGCAGCAGTGCTAAAGTGGATGCCAGAAATGAGGAAGAGCTTCAAGGAACTGAAGGAGGCAATACATCATGATGTCATCATACACACCCCTGATTTTTCTGCCCCTTTTATATTGCAGACAAATGCATTAAGCAATGCCCCAGGGGCTGTGTTACTGCAAAGATGTGGGGAAGATGAGTGCCCGAGCACCTTCGCCAGCTGTAAACTCAGCCGCGCCGAAACCAGGTATGCCATGATCAAAAGGAAGTGCCTGGTGATACAGTGGGCAATAGAATATTTTAAGTATTACCTGATGGGATGGGAATTCTTGGTGGATGGGAATTCTTGGTGGTGACAGATCATGCCCCACTCCAATGGCTAACCAGGAAACAAAGTGAAAATGCCCATATTACTCATTGGACTCTGGCATTACAACCCTTTAAGTTTAGGGCAGTGCACCATCCCAGCAAAGATAATTTTGTAGCAGATTTCCTCTCTAGATGTGGTAGCCCAGGCGAGTTGGCTGAGGAGGCAGGTCATGCCCATGAGGAGGAACATCAGGCTCTTCAGGAAGCCATACCAGGGGTCCAGACACCACAAGGCAACTTAACGGGGGAGGTCTGTGGCGGTGAGTCACCCCCACACACTCCCAAAGGGGAGGAGGTAGTCCCCATGGGCCCCAAGCCAGACAAGCAGCCCCCCCCACCAGGGAAACATCTCCGGGGGCTCAGCCAGAGGAGGAGCCATGGCTACGGCCATGCGAGCCGGAGTTACGCCAGCTGTTTAATCAGCTGTTCCCCAGGCAGGAAACAGTGGAGCCAATTGTGGCAGTGAGAGCAACTGCCACGGGAAGATTTAAAAGCCCCACCAGAACCTGGCTGGGGAGTGGAGATGGAGCATGCCGACGTGGAGCATGCACAGCATGGTGAGGCTCCTGTGGCGGACAGGAGCACTGCAGCCAACTCAGTGCCAGCATCCTGAGCCAGGGGAAGCTGAGCCCCTGTAGAAGGCTGGGAGGGAGGAGGCAGTTCCACCACCTCTCCACCCCACCCCCCTTCCAGTGGTCTACTTGATAGACAGCTTTAGAGGCGGCAAGGAGGACACCAGCCGACGGAAGCCCAGCCCGTCAGCATTCGAGGCAGAGACGCGAGTTGTCGTGACAACTGGGCTAGCCCACCAGAACCCATGCCAATGCCAGTCCCCCTTGCGAAAGGGGTCAACGGGGCACGGCCAAACTACGCAGGCAAGCACACATTCAGTTGGCAAGTGGACAGGGTTTAGGGGAGGCAGAGCCTAGTGGAACATCATGTCAAGACAGTGAGTACTACCATCCCCGTGGTCCCCCAGGGAGAAGATCTCCACTGAACCCCACCCTTTCATTCAGTAACACCAAGTCATGGCAGGTGAGTTAAGGGGAGGGGGATAGTACAGCTCCCAATGTAAACCTTACCTTTGGTGCTTCCACAGTGATGAGGAATAACATTTTCAAAAGTGCCTAAATCCCATATGCACCTACATCCTTGTTATAGCCAGGAGTTCTAACACATGCATTTGCTCAAATTTCACTTCCATGTAACAGATTCTACCTCAGAGCTGAAATAAATTCTATTTTACAGGGATTTCCAGTTCATTTTAGAGCCTACAATATTATGACTGGGCAATCTAATGGCCCGGAAATAACAAAAATATCCTACCAGTGCTCTGCAGTGCATTCATAACTTGGCATCATGATTGTTAAAAATGATACCAAGTGTCTTGCTTGTTTCCCAGCAATTTCCATTTAAAAAGATGCTCAGAAGTCAGGGGTCAAAAATAAATGAAGATGTCAAAACAGGATTCTGGTTTCTCCAAATACAAATAACTGAGGGGAGACTAGGTTGAGATTTTTGATCTCCAGTATACTAAAAAAATAACTGTTTTCTCCCATGGGAAGACAATTTAAAGTTAGTTTCTCCCTCAAATCAACTTTACTTTTCATATTTCATTGTGCACAAAATACAGACTTATTCTCAAAGTCAGCTATGAGCAGTTTTACAAGTCACTTCCTCTCCAGACCCTGAGAAAGCAGATCAGTGTGAACTTGTTCCTACTATATATGTTCTGGCTATACTTAGTTTCTCTTTTCACTTTCACTCAGGAATCAACAGCTTTTTGCTGATGCAGACAGGAGCTTGTGGACTACCGAGGGGCCATTGCTTCAGGCTGGAAGTTTCTGCATTCCCTCTCCCCCTCACTCCGGAGAAGCTGGATACCAAATCCCTGGCCCTTTACAGCAAGGGAAACTCAGACACTGTGAAGTAGCAGGTTCTGTAGCAGAAGGCAGCACTGCAGAGCAGAAGAGTAATGCAGTGCAGCTCCCCAAGACCAATCAACCCTCCACAGACTGGTTCAGTTCTCTTTGCAGGCCTGTTCCAGCTTGAGGGCAATAACTTGTCAACCTTTGCTTTAGCTATACTTTCTCTATAGAATTAGTCTGGGTCCTGGAACCCTAGCATGGGCATCTGAGCTATTCACACCTTCTTATGAGTGTATCAAACTGCAGAGTCACACTACAGTGAGAACTGTTTGAATGCATCCAGACTGGTGCTATAGTAATCTGAGATAGGAGCTAGGATTTCAGGGACCACACCCAAGTGTTCTTGGTACTTTGCTAAATTAAGCCCATCTAGGAATATAGTTTCATTTTGAATTTATGATTTGTCTCTCCTTTCTAATTGCCTTGGTCCAGCTGCATAGCACTGAAGGTAATCCTGGCTGTGTATGCATCTTACTTTTGCCTCTTTCAGAAGCCTGGACACTGCACAGGGCAAATTTCTGCTTTTGGACATGCTGGCTAGGGACAGAAGTTACACATAAACTGGCTTAAGTGATCAGAAACTAGTTTAAACCTGTAACAGAGCAAAAATTCGGTGCACATAAATCAGTCTCAAAACAGCCCAAATGGGGTTAAGATAAACCTGGTTAAATGTAGTATTAGATTTAACTGATTGGGCACATCCAGATGAGTGACCATGTTCCCGTTGCAGTGTCTCAGAGCAGTTTGAGATGCTGCAAGAGGCATGCTAAGAATGAAAAAATGGAATCTAAATTTGATACTAGGAAATCCCGGTATCAAAAAGAAACACGTGGGGAAAAAGTAGCACAGGGCATGCTCCTGGAGTGTGCCCTGAAGCAACCAGAGACTAAGTCCTCCAGACAGATGCTCTGGCACCTGGCCAGAGTGTCTTTATGACTGCCACATGCCCCTGCTGCCTCAGCACACTGCTTCAGTGTACTAGAGCAAACAGGAGTAGGGCAAGGCTGTACTGGTGACCTGGATCTAGGTGCAGTCCCAGGGGTAAGTAGGGACATGGGGGTGACTGTGTGGTTTCTGGGCAGGTTTGTGGGTGTGGGATGTGCTGGTGGGTGTATGGGGTGGGATGTGAGGTGTGTGGGGAGTGGCAGGGGTGTGGTGGGGATGTGAGGTATGTGGGTGGGTGTGGGGGGGGGTTGTGGGGTGTTTGGGTGGATGTATGGGGTTTGTGGGGGAGTTGTGGGTGCAGAGTTTGTGGGGGGGATTGAGGGTGGGCCACAACATGCCTGCCCCACCCCCACTCCTATGGTGCACAGCCCCTGACAGCAGCAGCCAGATAAGCCATTAGGGTCATGGCACACTAGAGGCACAGCCCCACAGTGATGCAGCACCACCCGATCTGGGGTCTGCCCACAGTGAACACAGCTGGCTCAACCTATCCCTGCAGTGCTAGCTGGGGGCCAGGGTCTGGCCATGCTCCCTCCCCCACCCAAAAACCTATCATGGGCTGCTTCCCCCTTCCCCCTCCAGGCACACCCCAGCTGAGGTCCCTGCAGGCCAGGATGGGGGTTTAAACCTCTCCCCAGGATGGGGGTTTAAACCTCTCCCTCAACATGACATGGAGGGGCTGGCTGGCACATAAGGGTGCTCCAGTGCAGCGCTAGCCAGCAGGCATCCCCCCACATAGACTCTGGGTGTCTACACAGCAGAAGGGAAACAGGTACCAATGACTGTGATTTCTTTGGATTCTCCTTTTGCTAGCCAGCAGTTATGGTACAGGCCCATGCACACAAAGGAATGGGACCATGTCTGCATGCAGACCTGGGGTTATCAGAATTTCCAGCTAAAGAAAGCTGTCTTTATGGAGAAGTATGAGTTGACTTTAACCTTCCAATGTATGGCCACACAGATGGGAGAGGCTATGCCAGTCCAGGAGGTAGCTACTGACACTTGGAAGCTGGAAACCCTTGATTGGTACAGATCAGTGACTCTCAAACTGGCCACTCAACTGGGACTGCAGCAGTGCTGGAGGTCTGCTGTAGTATATCCAAGGAAACTGGGCATTGTGAATATTGTGGAAATTCTAACTGGCTGCAAGAGTATGGAATTCATAAAGAGTGCTTGGGAACTTCATTTCCACAGGATTGTGCTTAAGACACTTCTGGACTGCAAACCCAGTAGAAGTAGTTAGAAAGGATGCCTCTGTTCCCTTAATTTTTGGTCCAGAAGTTTAAGAAAAGTAAGGTATGACTTGTGCACCCCTCAATGCTTTATAACAGAATGGGGTAGGTCTGTGTGAATAGGGAACTATCTAATTCAGATTTGGATTTGGCTGATTCAGATGACAGCAATTTAATTTGGAGATTGAATCACTTTTCTGATTTGATTCAGCTGAATTAGCTTCACAACATTTGGAGCTGATTTGGAGAGATTCGGAGATTTGGCCATAGAGTATAATGGGGAATCAATTAAATATCTATACCTGTGTTGTTTTTTACTGATTTGGATGCAACTTGCATGGGTGGTAGCATCTGCTGAGGTCACAAAGCCTGCCACGTTTCAAGGTGATAGGTGTAGGGGTTTCTGAGAAACTGCACCTCAAAATCCTGAAAGCAAAGTTCATGTCGTGTTTTAAGCCACATTGGGTTGAAAACTGCAGAGATCTTAGCTCTTGCTGAGGCCACAAAGCCTGCCAAGTTTCCAGGAGATAGGTGCAGGGGTTTCTGGGAAAGCACCTCAAACTATTGGCAAGCAAAACGTGACATAGGTGACACTGTGTGTGCGTTAAGGCACAGGGGGGTGAAAACTGTAGGCCTGCTGGGCCCTGCTGCAGCCATGAAGCCTGCTAGCTGTCAAGGAGATAGGTGCAGGGGGAGTCAGGGTTCTGGGGCCCTGCACCTCTGGCTGCTAACAGGCAAAACTCGTGATGTGGGTGCTTGTGCAACTGTGTCTGTCTTGGGGCCCAGGGGGGCGGAACTCCTGCAGGACTGGCTGCTAGGCCCTGCTGTGGCCATGAAGCCTGCCAGCGGTGTCTGTCTTAGGGCAAAGGGGGGTGAAAAAAACTACTGCAGGCCTGCCAGGCCCTACTGCAGATATGAAACCTGCCAGCTGTCAAAGAGATAGGTGCAGGGGGGTTCTGGGGCCCTGCACCTCTAGCTGCTGACAGGCAAAACTGATGACATGGGTACTTGTGCAACTGTCTCTCTCTTAGGGTGAAGGGGGGTAAAAAAAAGTACTGCAGGCCTGCTAGGCCCTGCTGCATCCATGAAGCCTGCCAGCTGTCAAGGAGATAGGTGCAGGGGAAGTCTGAGTTCTGGGGCCCTGCACCTCTGCCCACAGGCAGGCAAAACTCGTGACTTGGGTGGGTGACACTGTGTGTGTGTTCAGGTACCTTTCCTGGTGCTGGGACCTCTGCACAACATGGCAGTGTGCTCCAGTGAGGTCTCCTCCTCCCCTACAGCCTCAGTCCAGTCCACCACTGTAAACGATGGCAGGTAAAAATAATGTAGATGGCTCAGCACCAATAGCACCAGCATCATCTAAGGTAGCCAAACTGAACTGTCACAGAGCCTTTCTTTTTATAAAGGAATTGACAGCAAGAAGTAAAGATGTTGTGTTGGATATATGTTATTCATGGTGTATGATGGCTTATCTTGTGTTTTTATGTTTATATGTTTATTATGAAAAAAACATAAAAGTTAGAGAAATATATTTTAGGAAGCTTTGGGGTTGAAAAACCCTTTGTCAGGCTGAGGAAGTACCTGCTGTTGGTGCGTCCCTTGGTCCTGGATGGAAGGAATAGTGAAGAAGCCAGAGGGTGGCCTGGCATGGAATGCAGGAAAGAAAGTCAGTCAGTGAAAATGGAAATGGAGGCGTCAGGGGGTGAGGGACAGGTTGAGGTTGGGGGGGGGAAGGAGGATATAGCAGCACAGGTAAAATTGCAGAGGTGCCTGGGGAGTCAGATGTCCAGCAGGTTGCAGTGTTCCTGAATTCCACTGTGTATATTGAGTCCATGAGTTTCTCTACCTACAACCTAGGATGCTGATGAAGTGCAGTTCATAGGCCCAGCTATGAAAAGTGGTTTGTAAATTGAAACAAGCACCTAACCTCATCAGCAGAACTGAAGCCAACTTCCTATAGCTCAAAACACAAAACCTGCCAACTATCTCCAGTACCCTAACAAACTGCACACCAGAATCTATCAAAGACAACAATACCCAACTACCTGTGGGGGCACATTCCTCACCAAAAAACCCCCACTCTGCCTCCAGTCTCTCAGACCCGATCCTGAGAGGGAACAAATTACAAACCACTTTTCACAGCCGGGCCTATGAATTTTAATTCATCAGCCTCCTAAATACAAAAACTCATGGATTCAATATCGATTAGACAGTGGAAATCTGACACACTGCAACCTGATGGACATCTGACTCCCCAGGTCCCACTGCACTTTTACCTATGTTGCTACATCTGCCTTCCCCGCCCCCATCCCCAGCCTGTCCCTCACCCCCTGACACCTCCATTTCCATTTTCAGTGACTGGCTTTCTTGCCTGCATTGCATGCCAGGCCAGCCTTTGGCTTCTTTACTATTCCTTCCATCCAGAACCAAAGGATGCACCAACTGCAGGTACTTCCTCAGCCTGAAAAAGGGTTTTTTCAATTCAAAAGCTGGCATCCCAGGCAGTTAAGCTGAGCTCACCAGGAGTTTCATAACTGTACTACAACCAGCAAGCCTGAGGCCTGTCAAAGACTTGACAGGTCTGGGCTTTCCCCAACCAGGACTGTATGTGCATGCATTAGCTGGAGGTTATGGCACCTCCTACCCACCTTTCACCTGGGGATCATTGTTCCTGGCATTTACAGGGCTGCCACACCACTAGCAGTCCCTCCAGGCCTCCCTACCCTGGCAGAGTGCAGTCTGAGTGGTCATGCCCAGGACCTGGGGCCTCCTCCTTTCCCATAGCCCCAGCCCATACCTCCAAGTTTGTCCTGACAGGGGAGCAAGCTCAGTAGGAACATGTTCTTCCCCTGCTGGCTGGTGATGCAGTGAGTGCCCCCTCCAACTGAGAGCAGGGTATTAACTGGTTTTTAAAAAGATGAAAAAAAGAAATTGGTGAAGACAGAGCGAGGAGGGTGGCATTCAGTCTGTCTGCAGGTGGAGCTTGAGGAACCCAAGCAGTGGGAGGTTCATCTTCAAGAACACCAGCTGCTCCACCAAACCAGAATCCAAGCAGGTACGGTGGGGTGTCACTACATTCCCAGGAATGCTGAACACGCTTTCACTTGGAACACTGATTGGTGGACAGGACAGGTGATGCTGGGCAACTGTGACCAGATCCTGCCACATCTGGCTGTGGTTGCCCAGTAGGCCAAGGGGTCACAGTCCAGTGGCTCCACATCCTCAGTGAGATAGGTAGCTACTGAAACCTCAGTGCTGCCTGCCTGAGGCTGGGATCTGGTGGGTTTGGACCCCAACATTGAAGCCATGCCCTTGGCCCACATTGGCAGTGTCTGGCATGAAGGAGACTGGCTGGTGCCAGTGGCTGTGCTGGTGTTGGGAGTGCTGGCACAGAAAAGTGGATCCCCATCTTCCACATCCCCTTACCTCTGCCCTTCAGTCTCCCTGACTTTGTTGACCAGAACCTATGTCCAGTGATCAAGGGTTTTGGTGCTGCCAGTGAACATGCTCCCATTCACCCTCAGGTTGCACATGCCCACCAGCATCTGGACTGTACTGGATGGAAAGGGATCCAGCCGTCTCCAGCTGTCTCCTGATGCCCTCCTTCAGCCACCTCACCAGTGGCCTGCCCCAGCCTGGAACATTGATCACCTGGAACTTCTCCATTTGGTTCAGGGATAACCTGGCTAAGGAAGGCATTGCCAGTGCTAAGGGTCTTGGTGGCCTCAAGGAAGGGCTTGAGGACCACCAAGATCTGGAAGATGGTACTGCATTTGTCCCTGTTCAGGGGGCTGCTTATCCCGATCTCCCCAAGCAAGGCCATATAATGCATGGCCTTCTATTGCTCCACCAGCCCTTTGAGCATCAGGTATGTGGAGTTCCACTGAGTCTCCACATCCTGCATGATTTTGTGCTGTGGGATGTTCAGCTCTGCCTCTTTCTCCTGTAGCATCTAGCCCCGCTTGATGCTGTGGTGGAAGTAGCCTGCCACCTTCCTGCACTTTGAAGTTACCTGACTTGTAGCAGTAGTAGTGGCAGTGCCATTACCAGCAGCCCTGTTCCCCGCCAAGATATCCCTGACTATGAGGTGCAGCCTGTGTGCCACACAGAGATGTCAACAAAGTTCACATCATGGACAGACTTGACCATATTGGCCCCTTTGTCGGTGACCATGAACCCACGGGTGAACACGGCCTGCACAATGAGCCACCCCTGCACTATGTGGTTCATGGCCACCATGATCTCCCTCACCATGTGGGACTCATCCAGCACATCAGCTTGGAGGAGAGCCTACCAACAGCCTGACTGACCACTCCAGTGCCCTGTGAGGGAGAGGTAGGTGTGATCACCAACCTGGCTGCTCCAGATATACAAGATTATGTGCAAGGCTACCTGCAGCCCTTACTTGCACAGCTCCTCCGTCAAATACTCCGTGCATGGCTCATACAAGGAGGGCACCACCATCCTACCAAAGGTGGTGCATGCTAGCACTTGGTAAGATGAGGCCACAAGCACCATGAGCCACCTGAACCCTGGCTGGTCAACTAGGGAGAAGGGCTGGCTATCGAGAGCAAGCATCTCCCCAATGCTTTGGGTGATTTCACTCATCTTGGGAATGCACTCCCCTCTGTCTGAAGCTTTCCCCCACTGTTCCATGGTGGCCTGCCTCTGCTTAGTGGGAATGGGGGCTTTGGAGAAAGCAAGGGTCTTCCCTTTGGGCATTGTCACACTGGTACCAGTCTGAGCAGGAAGAAGGGCAAGCGGGTGCTGTCCCCTGAGATGCAGCAGCATCGCCGTGGTGGTGAAGTGTGTCACCTCCTTGTCCCAGCTGATCTGCCTTTGGCAGTGCTGACAGATAGAAAACCTGGGATCATCAGCCAGCTCAAAATGCTCCCACACTACACTACTCACCTGCTTCTGGGTTGAGGGTGGGGATGCTGCCTTATCCCCCTCCTCAGCAGGCTGAGGTTCAACAGTAGGAGGAGCTGCCTCAAATGAGCCACTTGCCTGAGCCTCCACAACTCACCCTCCTCTGAGGTGCTCATTTCCAGAGAAGGAGATCTGGGTCTAGGGGAACTTTGAAAGATATGGAGCACAAACTGTGATTCCTCCTCGGTCCCCAGAATACCTTGAGCCAGGGCTCTAGCTCCTCTTCTGGCAGTGGGAGGCTCATGCTGGGAGATGACAGCGGTGGAGGAGACAGTGATTCTGCTGCTGGTGCCTATTTCTGGAGTTAGGGGAGGTGGTGCAGGTGCAAGGACTTCAGGTACTGCTCCCACCTCCTTGCTCCCCCTGGCAGCAGAAGCCTCATGGCTGCTTGGGAAGAGGATGCATCTATGTTTGGTGGGGAGGAACTTGCAGTCTAGGTTTCCCCTCTCCCTCCCCTGCCAGAAGACCTGGCACCTGCCTTTCCAACATGCTTCATATTAATGTTTCCTGTGCTATAAAAGGTGTGTGTGTGTTGTGTTTGTCTTCAATCTGGTCTTGGTCTGAATCCAAATGTGTGGCGGGCTGTCAGTGACAAGTGCTTTTGTTTGAGAGTGCTGTGTGATTTGTTGACTGTAGTCTGATTGATTATTGATTATTAATACCTACACACACACACACACACACACACATACATATGTATATGTATACACACATATACACATATACACACATATATAATTAATACCTATATATATGGTGTGTTGTGTTCTTCTTTGATCTGGTCTGAATATGAATGTCTGGCTGGCTGACTAGTTCTTTCGTTCTTCTGTGTTGTCTCTAGTCTGTATGTAAGCTATTAAAACTAACTACAGTATACTTTCTGGTAACCAGAACCTTACAAGCTGGCATGCTCTGTTAACCAGCATGCTGGCTTGTAAGGAAAAGTGAAACCAGAAGTGCCCACCATGGCACTTCCAGTTTCTCTGAGCCCCCACAGCCCGGGGCAAAGCAGCCTGCGCTGCCAAGCCCCTATGGCCCGGGGGCATAACAGGCTGTGTGGGGCTGTGCAGGGCCCACTTCCCTTTCCCACGGGGCTTGCAGGGCCCACAGGAGAGGCAGTGATGTGGCGGGAGGGGCAGAGAGATGCAGCAGGAGAAGCAGCAACTGGGGCCGCTCAACTAACCAGCAGATTTTACTGTATAAATAATAATATTAATAACTAATGTAATAATCATACAATCTCTTCTCTGAATGTGTGATTTTTCTTTTTCTATGTGTGTTTGAGTGTGTGTGTGCAGTATGTGTTTCCCTGTACAGTGATAGATGACACTGCCAGGGAAAACACTGATCTTTCTTTTTTTAAAGTAATGGGAAAAAAAGAGAAAAAATACAAATTGAAAGAACTTAATTGGATTAAGTAAAGAGATGCTAAACTAAACTAAGCTAAGCTATATCCTATCCAATCCTTTCTAAAATCAAAAGGAGCAGGCAACTGACTGACTAGGAAGTAAACCAGGCAGTCCAGTACCTTTGTGACACTGTTGCTGACACAGAACCAGCTCACAAAAGGCACAGCAAGCCTGCAGGCTTTTATGCTGTTTCTGTTAGACCCCAACTCCATGTGGTGCCCAACGACTAGGGAGACGATGATCCAATTGCCCATGGATCCTGTTACTCGTTAGCCAGAGCAAGCAGGGAGCAAGCACCAGCACACATTGCTTGCAACAGCTTTATTCATAATGGAGACAGCTTCAGGCAAAGTCCCCCCAAAAAACCAAACTGGAAACCTGCATTGAACATTAGTTCCTTTAACATTTTATACACCTTGGTTTATGCTCATTAACATTTCTTCCACCTCCACCCCTCCTTTGGTTCCACCCATTTCTCCTCCCATCTCAAGCTCCACCTCTGTTTACTGTTTAATTCATTAGCATGGAATTGCTTATGCATTTCTTTGATTTACATGCCTCTCTGCTAAGAGCGCATTCATAAGACCTTGACCTCTTCTTCCTCCGGTCACTTGCTTGTTCTTTTTGGCTTCTTGCTGACTCCTTCTTCATTTCCAGGTCTTGCTTCTGCTTTATCTCCTGATGGTAGCTGGTGGGCTGCATCCTGTTCTTCTTACACAATGGGCTCTAACACTATGACCTTGTTAGAAAACTGCTTGCCTAAGTGTTTGCAATGTTATTTTCAATATATCATTCTGCCTTGCGGCCAGCAGCTTTTGCTGAAGCCACAGATTAAAGCCTTGTATTCAGCTGCAAATACAATGCTCCCCAAGATCCAACTACAGTCACCCTAACAATTTCTATGTCTCTCCCCCAGACACCGTGATTGGAAGGGCAGTCAGAGAGAAATCACACTCACTGGCCAGCTAGAGATGTCAGTCCATCCCACCCTGCTCCCCCTCCCCGCCCCCCACTCCCCCTCCCTCTTCTAAGTTTCTGTTTCCCCATAAAGACTGCCCTCCAAATCTCTGAATTGCTGAATCTTTTCCAAATCAATTTGGAGGCTCCGAATTGATTCAGAAAGTTTTAAGCTTCTAGTGATTCAATTCGGATTCAGAGATTTGGCCTCTGAATAGGGCCAAATCTTCTCCAAATCGAATCACAAACTGAAGCTTCACACAGCCCTATAATGCGGCATAATGGACCAATTTTAAAAATTGGTCTTTATTCAAACTTTGAGTTATGTGCTTTTTGCTTGATCTATTTAAAGGTTAGAAAAAGGTGGAAAATTAAGGAGGGGTAAGGGAAAGAATCATGTTTTATCCCTTCAAATGAAGAAAATGCTTCCCTACAACATGTGATATGATCGGTAACAATAACTGATAGGTCAAAAACTGACAAGCCCTCCCACTTATGCTGTAACTTGCCCACTAATCATCATAAAATGGTGGTGGCTTCTCATCAAGCTTTTGCTTGCCTGATACAGATTGTTTTCCTCTCTATTTGTAGGGCCACTACTAAACAGGGCCTGGCTGAGGGACATCCTCTTATTATGCAGGCCTTGCACTCTGTGTCAGAAACCATTCCAGGCATAAGGATGAGGTTTGCACCTGTTTCTATATTCCCATAACTTTCAGGGCCTTCTCAGCTGCTGCCACCAGCCCATTTACCCCAGATAGTTATTGGACCATATTAAAACAAAAGCCTATCAAACACAACAGAGGGATCCAGGCTTCAGGAAGCAAATAGAACCAAGTTGGACTTCTTGTAGTAGGGACAGATGGACAAGGAATGGTTGAATTTGTGGTTGATATCATTTTCCTTGCTGTACATAGGGCTAGGGTATTTAAATCTATGTACTGAAATTCTGTCTGTTTGATGGGATCCAAGATACAGCTCAGGTTATTTCCCTGTGGGGTCAGGGCAAATCTCAGGATCCCAATATTGCACTGTTAGACAGGAGGGTGTGACACAATTGCACATATACAAGCACACAAATCAATTAAGTGCATACACACACATACACACACACACTCTACCAGCTCAGGCATGTACACATCCACACCAACCTAGGCACACGCATACCTATCACCAATTCAATCACATACAAACTACACACTAAAAATTAGACAAAAAATCAATTGCCAATACCAGCACACTCAGTACACATACACAGATCACTAATTCATATATCATGTACACAATGAGAGATAGATAGATAGATAGATAGATAGATATACACACAATATATATACACACACTCACCAGTTCACACACATACAACCCACCTACACGTAGGTAAGTTCCTAACTTGGATGATACGGTATGTATGTGTGTGCTTGGGGTACCTGGGGTACTTGAGAGAAGGTTAAGGTGAGAGAGAGAGAGAGTTAAAATGGAGTGAGTGAAAGCTGACAGAACCAGGATTAGAACAGGTGGACTAGACAGAAGCTGACTGAGGAACTGAGGCTTGGGTTTACTTAAGATCAAGTGGTGCCAGGGTTTCTCGAGGTCACTGGTGCATGGGAAGGGGGGGAAAAAAGAAGCCTGGTGGCAAGCAGAAGACAGCAAGGAAAGAGAGAGAGACAGAAACCTGGGAGCTTGGGGCTGGAAACTGAGGCAGACAGCTGAGATATTGGGAGGTGGGGGGCAGATAAGTGGTGGCATGGAGGAGACAGCCAGGAAAGAAATTGAGGCAGAAACCTGGTTGCTCAGGGGAAAAAGCAGTAGGGATAAGACAGTGGCAAAGAAACAGGGGGTTTGGAGGTAGAGAGGAGCTCAGGACAGGTGTTGGAGGTGGCAGTGAGCCAGAAGCAGGAGAGGGAGAAATGAGACAGAAGTTAGAGGGGCGAGGAGCAGAGGTTGGAGCAGGGCTGAACCATAGTAAAGCAAAACCCAACTCAGGGGTCCAAATAACAGGTTTATTAAACAGACAACACGCCACACAGCCCCATGAAGTTATTGGTTCACACATGCACACACACACACACACACACACACACAAGCACTCACAATAGAAGCAGGAGAAAGAGACTCAGTGGAAGGGCTGGAATCCAGGTAGGGAAGAGAAGCAGAGTCCAAGTCCTTGGTTGAAGAGAGGGTGGGGGGTGATAGCTACCTATCCAGGCTGGAAAGGGGTCTTTGTGCAATAGGTGTTGTCCAGAGGGGGGTCGCCGGCAGGGCCTCTGGGTGGATAGGTGGTGTGGCATGGTGCTGGTCCAGATGGAGACGGCGTCCCAAGGAGTCAGTCTTCGCTACCCCTTTTTATGGGGCAGACTACCTCCAATCTCCTGTGGGGAGGGCCTGTCCAGGCAAGGTCAGTCCTGTCTCAGAGGGTTCCAGGTGAGCTGAGCATGTGCAGCCTTGGCACAATGGTTGGCCTCATCTTTTGTTTCTTGAGTGCTGAGGGTGTTTCCACTTGCTGGGTCATTGGTCCAGGTATTGGTGATGATGGTTTGGTCATTCAGGGGCAGCTGTTTTTAAACCTACTGCCATTGTCTCTCAAGCACCCTCATTCATCCCCATTCATTCAGGAACCAAGTTACATAGGAAGGGTAGGTGTGAGTCATGGGTTACACAACCAGGCCTAGGGACAGGATGGAGTATCGCAGAGCACTTAGGTGCCCTGTTCCTATAAAGAGTGGAGACTGCTAGTGAAAGAGCCCTAGCTGTGGGTGGGGAGCCCCAGCTGCTGGTTACCAGGGCAACCAGAGTGAGCTAGTGGCCCAAACCTGCCTGCAGTCAGCTGACCAGAAGGGGCAGGGCCTAGCTCACATATAAACCCCAGGGCTGAGGCCAGGATGGCTGTTCCCTGCCAGCAGCCAAGGGGGAAGGAGCTCTCTCAGAGCAACCAAAGGGCAGAGGCCTGACTGCAGGTACAGACTCTGATACTGGTGAGGGACGGAACACCCCTGGTGGGGCTTGAATGATGTTATAGCCGGGAGGCTCGAATTTATGTTATAGCCCAGGGGCTTGTGTCTTGTTTGCTGTTTAAGACTGGTGGCTTGGTTGAGGCTATTAGGGGAAAGAGGAGGCCTCATAGGGGACCCACGGCAGTGTGGGAACCCCAGCACCAGAGAAGGCGCAGCATTTGGGGGTGCACCGCCCCTGACACCAGAGAGGGAGCAGAGTGAGACAGGGCCATGAAGAGCCCAAGCACCAGTGAAGGCGCAGTGCAAGACAAGGCCACGGAGAGCTCAGGCACCAGTGAAGGTGCAGTGCAGGACAGGGCTGCAGAGAGCCCGAGCGCCAGGGAGGCGCAGTGTGGGACAGGGCTGCAGAGAGCCCAGGGAGGACCAGGGGGCCAAATTATAACAAGGCCCAAACCGAACGTCAGTTCCATCTGTGAGGCTTGGGGCATGGTAAAGGGTTGGTTGGAGCCATGCATAGCCCATAAGGCTAGGGTGCCCCAAAACACCTGTTGTGCCATCTATCTTGGAGCGGGACCCACCAGGGGTACGGGAGTCCATGGGGTCAGAGTGTACAGAGTAAACTTACCTTCATAGCCAGGGCAAGAATAAGCTGATTTACTTACATACCTCCCTGACAGGACACTCTTATTCTATTAGAAGAGCGCCTTTTCCTTTATTAAGTTTATGTCATAATACCGTGTATGTATGTGTTTATATACAAAATATAATATTAGCATGCCACTCATGCACATTATGCTATACCTCTTCTGCATGGATATATTTATTCCAGAATATATATAGTCCCACTAATATAATCGTGGCTGGAAGGGTCCTCATAAAATCCTTGGGTCCACCCTCCCTGCTCTGAGCAGGAAAGACTGCTGGGGTCAAATAACCCCAGCCAGGTGTGCGTGCAGTCTCCTTTTCAAGATCTTCAGGGTAGGTGCCTACTGGAAAAGTACCCGCAGAGTCTGGTTGGTTGCATGAAGAAGTTTTTTCCTTATATCCAGTCTAAAATCTTCTTCTAGGAGTTTATGACCATTGTTCCTGGTTTTCCTGGTGCTTTGGAGAATAGTTGTTCACCTAGCCCCTGATGCTCATCCCTGAAATATTTGTAAACTGGCACCAAATCCCCCCAAAGTCTTCTAAACTTCTGTGAATCTGTGTGAATTGTGATGATGAAAGTGGTAAAAAAATTCATTTTAGATTAGTAGTGATCTAAGCACAGAGTTAATTTCCTTCACAACTCTATGGCTATGGTTACCTCATGCTATTTTTCACTCTTTCCCAGAGGAATTTTCAGAGTGAATTCTTATGCATTAGCATTCCTGCAATGGCAAGCCATTAGCACCTCTGATTATAACAACATCTAAATGAGAGGTTGAGCTTTATTCAGCAATTTACCACCAAAAGTTGCACTAATTTAGGAACAGTCAGCATAATTTTAAACCACTGTCAGCATAAAGGGTTTGCACTTTTTAGATCGGGTTTTTATTTTTTCCAGTTAAACTGATAGAAGTTTCCTAATATAGGGGGAAAAAAAACTGTGGCCTCTTTTAGCTTCCTGCAGCCAACACAGATACAGGCAAAATATCTTCACAGGCACACTGGCCTAGACTCTTGTCATTGATGGAGATCACACAGTGTTCATGTAGAAGTGTTTAACAGCTCATTGATAACAGTAGTCTCAGCCCCTCTGCCTCTCATTAGTAGTTAGCAGCTGGCAGACTATTATTGAAGTATTCTGTTATCTTATCTAACTGAGAATTCCATGGTTTTATTTTGGTCTAATTGAAGAATGTCCTAGAAAAGGACTTATGAAAAGTTTCATTATCAAAATACAGTTTCATAAACCTACAAAATTAAATGAGGAAAAGAGAAACTGAAGAGACAGCTGCACTCTAAATTCTCCCACCCTATAGTCTATTGCTTCTTGTTTACATGTAGCTCACATCTAGTCACTGATTAAAATTATACATAATTAGAGCTGTGTGTCACATACTTTATGAAATTAAGCAATGCTCAAAGGGCCTGAGGGCCACTCTTCTACTCCCATGGGTGAGAATTTACCTACATGAATAATTCCAATGATGTAATTAGGACTGCTCATGGGAATAACTGCTTACCAATGTCAATACATCGTTTATGGCATAGCTCTGTGTGTGACCGTTTTTGATGATGAACAGGATCTGGGAAAATGAAGAAAACTCACTGGAAATGTACCTGAGGTTGGGACAGTTTTGGTTTTTTTTCCACTGGCAGGATGCAGTTTCTCACAGTTGGGTCTCTAGATGGATTTCATAAAATGGTTGTTTCACGGGGTATTTAATCAGTTTCCCTATTTGGCTGACCCTATGGAGTAGGGCTGTGCGAAGCTTCAGTCCCTGGTTCAATTTGGCAGAGATTCAGCCCAATTCAGTGGCCATATCTCTGAATCTAAATTGAATCAGAGAACCCTCTAATCTCCCTGAGTCAAATCGGAACCCTCCAAATCGATTCAGAGAGATTAGGAAAGATTTAGCAATTTGGACATAGACCCAGCTTTTAAATGTTTTTTCTATGTACCTCTAGGTAGCAGGGGCTTGTGAATGCTGTGATGCTGGGGTGCATGGAATGCCCCACAGAAGCATGGGGGGGCTCCCCAGAGCTCTTGGCAGAAGACCCAGAAGTGGACCAGAAGCACTTCCAGTCCACTTCCAGGTCTGCTGAGGAGAGCACCGCCCCCCCCCCCCCCCACTCCTGTGCTCCCCTGGCTCAGTGATTGGTGCCTTCTAGGTCGGGGGGTACCCAGGGTCCCCCTGTGGCCACTCACTGAGCTAAGGAGGATGCAAGGGCCCCCCCCCAGCACACTCCCCAGCAGACCCAGAAGTGGACCGGAAGTATTTCTGGTCCACTTCTGGGTTCACTGCTGAGCTCATGGAGGGCCCCTTTGCACTCTTATGGGATGTTCCATGTGCCCCAGCATCGCAGCAATCATGAGCTGCACCTACTACCTCAAGATATGTGGAAAAAACTTTCTAAAGCTGTGTCTATGCATTGAATCTTCAGATTTGGATTCAGCCATATTGAATCAGGGACAGTGATCCGAATCAATGACTTGAATCACTGTCCCCAGTTCGGGCTCAATCCCAAATCTAATAGGGTCTGCTTCACACACCCCTACTATGCAGTTTTCTCAGGCTAGCCAACTGTTGTCATTTTGATTCATTTTCTGAGTCTAGAAGATGGGAAGAGATGTTGCTACAAAGATGCTAGAACTGTAGTAGGCATGGGTCTAAAATCCCACTGCAGAGGCTGAACCAGCTTACCAGATCAATAATTTCCCCCGCTCCTATCCACTATCCAGCCAGCCCTGCTATATTTGCAGTATAATAGGTGGCATGGGAGGGTGAAGGTGTATAAGTCTGTCAGTGAGCCTGTTACAGAATAGTTCCTGTGAGAGATGCTGATCTTGATAAGGAGTTCTCTAAGTTCAGTCATTTTTTATAAGTGCCCAGAAATCTGGAGGCTTATCTAAATGGAATTTTGGACTTCTGAAATTCTAACATCCATTTTTCTATTGTTGAGACTAGTCTCCTAATACATTTTCATGCATATTAGTAGGTACTTGTTTCAAAAGGCTGCAACAACAGAGACCCCATGCTTCCAAAGAGCCAGGTTTTAGTTCATGGACATACTGTATTTGAATAAAGCTTCATAGGCGCTGGCAGAGTCAGTGCTGTAGGACATGATAGGCTGTGCTCCTGTGTCAACTCATTTACCTACCTAGTGAATGCATTTCCAGACCCAGCAGGAATTGTACTATTCTTGTTTTACATCTGGAGGCAGTTTTTCCCCTGCTGATCTTGCTTTGCAGGGAACAGATGCAGGTACAAACAAAACTGTTTGGACAAGTTAGTGATTTCAGAACCCTCTAGCTTAAGATTCATGACATGAAAACTTTACATACCTAATCTTTCAATCTCAAGCTTGGATTGGAGCAAGACTGCCTTAGCTTTGGCAGGTGTGACATGCCTAATTCCATGCATTAAATGACCTGGGCTGAGTAAGAGAAGTGGGAATGATTTCTAGTGTCTAGATGTAGCAGAACCTCAATGCTATCATTTAGACTAGATTATTAGGAAATAAAGAAAAGGGAGAATATCACAGTGGAAGCAGGTTACATTGATAATACTGGAGGAAATGTTTTGCCTTTTACCATAGATGGAGTCAAACTTCACCTGATACCAATTATCATAGCAGAAAAAAAATGGCATTGTGCATTTTTTTTGGTCATCTCACACTTAGGACAAAACCCCAACATTCTGTTTAGAGGTCTTTTGACTTCAAATAGTTTCCTTAAGAATGGGCAGAAGACTCTTTTAAGAGTGTTTGTCAATTAAAATAATTGATTACTTATTTTAGTATTAATTTTAGTTAGGATTTTTGAAATTGTGAAAAAATATTTCCACATCCAGCCTCCCTCCATTAGCACCAGAAATAATGCAAACACACACAAAATAATCCATGTGCATTTTGGGAACTCCATATGGATATATAATATAAATTATTAAGTATGCATCAGAGCTGTTGCATAAGGTAACATTGTAAATGCAGAGATTTTCCAAATACACCCTGAGGTGGGATCTTCAGGTTTTAGACCCCCAACATCCCATAAACATAAAGAAGCATCTTTATTCAGTGGCATCTCCATGGAAGATATGAGGACTAGAAGCATGGGAGGGTGAAGAGAAGCTCTGATCACTATTCCCACTGTACTTCTGAATGGTCTGAATATTTTACAGTTATTGGGACTTGCAAAAGCTTAGAACCCTGGAAAATCAGGACACTTATTTAGGTATTTAAATATGGATAAATGTGGGCATAGTTCATACCATGCCAGTTGAGAATTCACTTGTATGATCTTCTCTGTCCAATAAGATCATTTCGATGTATGTTTCTGCAGAAAGCAGACTTAATGTATGTGGGCAGTAATTGTAGCAAGAAACCTTTTTGCCTGCCTCCCCCCTCAAATGTGAAGCTCCTCCATATGGCAAAAGCCACTTTTGCAGTATTTGCCCCCTTTTGGGGTTGCTTTCTCTTTTCTACCTTTTCTTCCTTCCTCTCTCTTTTTCTTTTATTATATTATTATTATTTTTCTATAAGGTGTATTTGTAGTGAAAATAGAACTTGTAGATACTTTTACAAATGTACTTTAAGTTTAAAAGTAAGTTGTACCACAAGGGCAGGAATCTCTGTATGGAGCAGGTCCCTGAATGAATCATGATTGATTGTGTAACACAGTAACTAGTCTGGATAAACAAGTTAATGAGTGGCAATTAATACCTACAAAACTACAGACCAAAAAGAGGAAAAAATTAATACGGAGTCAGGAACTCCCTGAAACTTCACTGTTAAAGGTACTGAAGCCCTGGTTTGAACTAATCAAACCTGGAAACAGACCCTTGGGGCTGAAATGCCCCCCTGATCAATCACTTCCAGAGCTCTATTCATCACGGCAGTGAATCAATCAAAATTCATCAAGGAATCCTGAGACTGCACGTACCTGAGGGTGTGACCCCTGGGGCTGACAGCTGCCATCCAGCAGCTACCAAGAGGGATGTCCCTAGAAGTCAATGACCCCTGAATTGGGTAAGCCTGAGAACTGGGATGTCACCAAAGTCTGCCAGAGAGGGATAAAAGGCAGCGAAGAATGACCCCCAATGGTGTCCTCTTTGACCTGACCAGTACCCTGCCTGTCCAGCCAGAAGGACCAGCCAGCAACCCCCTTCTGCAGCAACATCTCACTCAAAGAAGCCTCGACTGGCCATCAACAGTGGGCTCCAGTGCTTGGGGATAAGTATATCTTGACACCCGTGCTTAGTGTTCATAGCTAGGTACATGAGTGTGTGTGCGCGTGAATGTATGTGTGTGTTTGAGGGGATCAGCACCAAGGTTTATGGTCTGACTTTTGCTTCAATCCAATAAACTATAATTTTATGATGATCCTATGAGTTGGTGCTTTGTAGCCAACATAATTGGGGAAAAATATTATTGTTGCAAATCAGTTGACTTCCGTGCACTTGACTTCAGTTTGGCCTGATGGGTAAAAAGCTATCCTTATTTCTTATTGATCATGAGGTCCCAGCTAAGCACCTTTGGAAGTTATTATATAGATATCACATCCCACAAAAAACCACAACTGGGTGAGGTCTCAGACAATTGGAGCCAGGTCTTTTACCTCACCCAGCTCCTATTCATTGCAGTAGGGAGTGAGAGGCTGTTGAGGAACAAGCCACTTCTATGCCCTTGTAATCTTCTCCAGGTGTGTGTTGGCACTGGATTTGGACCCAGCCCCTATACCTTTGTTCCGGGCAAGCACAACCCTCAAACCAACCACAACACCTGCCAGTTGATAATAGATGAGTTTATTGATACAGAGTGATAACAAAAAAGCAACAATACAAACTGTTAGGGTGACAGTATTTGGATATTGGGGAGCATTGGATTTGCAGGTGAATAAAAAGGCTATAACCTGTGGCCTAGCAGAGCTGCTAACCACAACGCAGAATAGTATGTTTAAAAATAACCTTGCAAGATGCTTAGGCAAGCATTTTCCTAACACTATAGTACTGTTGTAAGATATATAGCTCATTGTGTAAGAAGAACAGGATGCAGCCCACCAGCTATCATTAGAAGATAAAGCAGATTTTGCTTATGAATGCTTATGCTAAGCCAGCCATTTGCTTATGCTGAGTAGCCATCTTAACTGTGTAAACCATTTTCTGAAACAGCAGTAAGTGAGTCTGTGTAAGTTTCTGTGCTGTGAATGAGGTGAAGTCTTAGGAACGTGGAGATGGTACAACGTGGGACTGAAAAACAGACTGGAATGTAAAAGACAACATGTAACTGGTAACAGAATCCAAGATAAACGTATGTGAAAATGTGAATGGCGATTGGTAAAGAAGCCTCCAGAAGCTTCCAAGATTTGGTCAAGTCCGCCCAAGTGACCAAAGAAGTGGGGTCAAGGTCTTAGGCATGCATTCATAGCAAAAAGACATGTAAATAAGTGAAATACATAGGCAATTCCATGCTAATGGAGTAAACAATAAACAGAGGCAGAGCTTAAAATGGGAAGGACTAAGAATGGAACAAAGGAGGGACAAAGGCGGGGTAAATGTTAATGAGCATAAACCAAGGTGTATAAATATGGAAAAAACTAATGTTTGTGGCAGCTCCCCGGTTTGTTGGAGCTGGCCCGAAGCTCTCTCCATTTTGAATACAGCAATGTGTGCAGGTGATGCGTGATGGCATTGATCTGTTGACTCCCTAGTTGTAGGGTGTTGCATGGAGTCAGGGTCTAGCGCAAACAATCAAGCAACTCTATATCCACCAATCCTAGGGCTGTCATCAAAGTACATCTGGTCAGAATGCAGGCTCGACTCTGAGGTTCTCTCTCTTAGGTGTCAGCAATCTGAAGGTGGGATGCTGAGGCCCAAAAAACCCCTCCAGTGGGATGCATGAGACAGGCTGCTGGTATGCCCTCTGTCCATGGTGGCCTTGGGACCCTTCCCAGGGAATGGGGATGGAGACCCCTCTCAGGTGGCAAAACAGGGAGGGAAAGGGAGCAACCCTTTGTTAATCTCAAGTCTCTGCTTTTGTATTCTCCTTCCCCCTGATGACTCCTGATACTCCTCATCCATGGCTATCTCTGGTTCACTGTCTCTCTGTGGTCACATGTCCACGTTGCCTTCCGGGCCTTCTCCTAATTTGCTCTGTTCCCCCCAAACCAGGATTTAGCCCCTCCCCCACTGCTCTCTGAAGCCTTGTTGCTGGTGTCACTTATCTTGTGTTATCGGACAGTATGGTAAATATTTCTTTGGTTCCCAGGCTGTGTGTTCTTGTTGTGTTAGACAACCTGTCTGCTTTGAAAGCTGTGATCTTCTGTTATGGCATGCCCCTTCAATTCTCAGGCTGTGTCCATACATTGGCCTTGTTGTGCTAGATAGTCTGTCTGCTTTCAGGGCCATGAGAAGCTGTGTGTGTGTCTTCCAAGCTCTTTAGAAAACCATTTAACCCATGCTGCCCATCTTGAACACATATAACCCATATATCTATACCTATAAGCCAATTCCCCCCAAACAGACCTTTTAAATAACATTTCTAAGCTAACAGTGTGCACAAGCAAACTTCAGGGCAGCTCTTTAACTCTTACTGCCCAGTCCTGCCTGCCTGCACAATGAGAGAGGGGGCAGGAGGCAGTTGGATGCCTGCCCCCTGGGGAATCCCCAACTGTGCTGATGCTGCTGCCCTCTATTTCCTTTCCAGGGAGTACGCTGGGCACAGAATTTGCCTCTAATTGCCCACAGCACAGTCTAATCTCCTGAGAAGACTGAAGTAAATGCACAAGTGACAAATCCTATTAGCAGGTAGCAGTATTTTTGTGTGAATGCCAATGTTACAAGCAACTCTGAATACATTTCCTATAGTGAATAAAAAGGATTGGATTATCTTCTGCTAGCAAACAGGTGTTTACAAGTCATTTGAATGGTTCCATAAACACCTGTTATCCTAAACAAGTTTTTAAGTCAATACAAAATACCATTCACTTTGACAATTGTTTATTTCAAACTGACAGGACAGTTCCCAAGAAGATGACAAATGAACAATACATTGTAACAGACTATTTACCAAAATGCAAATCTAGCTTCTTTTTTTTTACTGCCTGTGGTACTCTATTCTCAGACTAAGCATATGCTTCCTAATGCCCTTATATTTCCAATATCCCTATTCTGAGAGTGGAACCTGCTGCTAAAGGTCAGACTTCTTAACCATTGTAGGCATTTGTATTGATTTATTTACTCAATAGCACAGTATAACTCCCCAGACACTACCTAAAGGTGAATTGTGGAAACTATTTTCCCCCTCACAGAAATAACTTATCACGTGTCATCCATTTGAACTTGCTTCTACACTCCAACCTACAAAATGGCTCAAAGATCCAAGTATCCACAGTCCCTTGAGTGCCTTTCAGTTGATTTCAGTAGGCTGTAGAAGGATGCCTTTATAGTCTACAGAGAATAAGGTCATGCAAATGTTAAAATAAAATCAGGGTTTCAAATTATGGTATTGCAAAGGTAAGTAGAAAGGAGAAGTTTCTTTTAGGAGAATAATAATTTTTTTGTGATTTCAAATATCTTAACCCTTTTCTAATTAAAGGAAATTACTTAGCTGTGGTAATGATTAATTCAGGCTAGACTGTGAGCTGAAAATAATAACAACAATAACAAAACAAAAACCCCTGTGGTGGCTGACATTTGAGTTGGTTTGAGAACATCAACTGGCAATATAGCAAGGGGTGACACAGTCGCAGTACCTGCCAACACAGCTGGCACCAACTGGATTCCTCCATTGTTCTCAATGTAGTGGACAAGGACTGACTGGGCAGGGAGAGTGAGCACATCTTTTCATCCTTAGAAATAATCTTGGGAGTGATTCCACAGGGAAGTGCAAGGTTCTTTGGACTGCTACTATCAATTCTGTATTTGTTTTATAGATAAAAGGGGACCTAATTGCCAGAACTAAGGTAGCTTCCATGATTATTAGCTTTGAAAAGATATATAGCTATGGCTGATTTGGTATGTGAATCTCAGTTCAGCTGCTAACCTATTGCTAAAAAGTACATTATCCTATTGCAGTAGCTATCCCCCCTAATATTTAATTTACTATAGCATCTGACAAACCTGTCCTCTTCTGAACTCCTTTTTCTTTGAGACAGATATGTGCTTGTCAAATACAGATTAAAAATCCACGGTATTAACAGTGCTGCTGTCCATTTGTAATAGCTGTGGATTAATATTAATCCCATCATTAATGGTACCGAAAGTATATGAGAGAAAGGAGAGTAATGAATAGCAGTGTTCAGTGGCTTCAAACTGAGTCTTTTAATGCAATAATAGTTTTTGACAGCTACTGAAATGTAATTAGAGAAATGTTAATAATGCAATACCTGCTATAGCTCCTGTGCTGTTCTGTCTCCCATGTGACCTGAACTTGGTGAGCATTGAACCACCTGTGCTGCAATTATTTCTCCTTTGGAATGGCCTTTCTAGAGAGAATGCTCTTTTGGTATGGAAACATTGTATGTTCAAGAAGAAGGTAAGTCAGGGTGGCACCATAGAGATTAACTCCTTCAGAAAGGAACTAGCTTCCATAGGCAACAGCCTGCTTCCCCAGATGCTATGAATGGATTTGCAGAGAGCAGGTGTACTAAATAGAAAAGAATATAGTCATTTAAATATAAAGGATAGAGAAGGTGGGGAGGAAAATAATAGAATTCATCATAAGACGTCGAGTGGGTAAGGTAACTAGTAGGGTGAAAGTGCTAGAATTTAGGAAAACTGATTTCAATGAACTCAGGTGTTTAGTCAAGGACGCACTACAGAGTAAGAGTTTTGAAGAGATGGGAGCCCAGGAAGGGTGGCTGTGCCTTAAGGAAATGATCCTTCGGGCACAAAGGGAGACAATCCCGATGCAGGGGGAAAAGAGGGAAAGGGGCCAAGAGGCTTCCTTGATTGACCAGAGAAATCCAGAGCAGCCTATGGGCTAAAAGTGGGGCATATAAAAAGTGGAAACGGGGAGAGATTACTAAAGAGGCGTATACCTCCTCTGCTCACGCTTGTAGGGAGGCAGTTAGACAGGACAAAGCTACTATGGAGCTGAGGATGTCATCCCAAGTTAAGGATAACAAAAAATTGTTTTTTAGCTATATAGGGAGCAAAAGGAAGGCCCAGGGTAGAATAGGACCTCTACTAAATGGGCATAAGCAATTGGTGACGGACAGAGGGGACAAGGCTGAACTCCTCAATGAGTTCTTTGCCTCAGTGTTCCTAAGCGAGGGGCAAGACAAGTCTCTTACTGGGATTGTAGAGAGGCAGCAGCAGGGCACCAGACTACCAAGCGTAGACCCTGAGATGGTGCAGAGTCACTTGGAGGAACTGGATGCCTTTAAGTCAGCAGGCCCGGATGAGCTCCATCCGAGGGTACTGAAGGCACTGGTTGACATCATTGCACAGTCACTGGTGGGAATATTTGAACATTCATGGTGCACAGGCCAGGTCCCGGAGGACTGGAAAAGGGCCAATGTGGTCCCCATTTTCAAGAAGGGGAGGAAGGAGGACCCAGGCAACTATAGGCCAGTCAGTCTTACATCCATTCCTTGGCAAAGTCTTTGAAAAAATTATCAAGGCTCACATTTGTGAGAGCCTGGCAGGAAAAATTATGCTGAGGGGAAACCAGCACGGGTTTGTAGCAGGTAGATCATGCCTGACTAATCTAGTCTCTTTTTATGACCAGGTTACAAAACACCTGGACGCAGGAGTAGGGGTTGACGTCGTTTACTTAGACTTCAGGAAGGCCTTCGATATGGTATCCCACACCATACTGGTGAACAAGTTAAGAGGCTGTGACTTGGATGACTACACAGTCCAGTGGGTGGTGAATTGGCTAGAGGGTCATACCCAGGGAGTCATAGTGGATGGGTCGGTATCAACCTGGTAGGGTGTGGGCAGTGGGGTCCCGCAGGGCTCGGTCCTTGGACTGATACTCTTCAATGTCTTCATCAATGACTTGGACGAGGGAGTGAAGTGTACTCTGTCCAAGTTTGTGGATGACACAAAACTGTGGGGAGAAGTGGACGCACCGGAGGGCAGGGAACAACTACAAGCAGACCTGGACAGGTTGAACATATGGGCAGAAAACAACAGACTGCAATTCAACAAGGAGAAATGCAAAGTGCTGCACCTAGGGAGGAAAAATGTCCAGCATACCTACTGCCTAGGAAATATCCTGCTTGGTGGCACGGAAGCGGAAAGGGATCTTGGAGTCCTAGTGGACTCCAAGATGAACATGAGTCGGCAGTGCGACGAAGTCATCAGAAGAGCTAATGGCACTTTATCGTGCATCAGCAGATGCATGACGAACAGAACCAAGGAGGTGATACTTCCCCTCTATCGGGCACTGGCCAGACCGCAGTTGGAATACTATGTGAAATTTTGGGCGCTGCACTTCAAGAGGGATATGGATAACCTGGAGAGGGTCCAGAGAAGGGCCACTCGTATGGTTAAGGGCTTGTAGGCCAAGCCCTATGAAGAGAGACTAGGGCACCTGGACCTCTTCAGCCTCCGCAAGAGAAGGTTGAGAGGTGACCTTGTGGCTGCCTATAAGTTTATCATGGGGGCACAAAAGGGAATTGGTGAGGTTTTACTCACCAAGGCACCCCTGGGGGTTACAAGAAATAATGGCCATAAGCTAGCAGTGAGCAGATTTAGACTAGACATTAGGAAGAACTTCTTCACAGTTCGAGTGGCCAAAGTCTAGAATGGGCTCCCAAGGGAGGTGGTGCTCTCCCCTACCCTGGGGGTCTTCAAGAAGAGGTTAGATAGGCATCTAGCTGGGGTCATCTGAACCCAGCACTCTTTCCTGCCTATGCAGGGGGTTGGACTCGATGATCTATTGAGGTCCCTTCCGACCCTAACATCTAACATCTATGAAAAGATAGTGGGGAGGGACCTGCTGAGAAAGATGAAGATGAGTTGAAGAGTTCAATAGGGATAAACAAAGCATTTAACTCACTGAGGGACATAAGAGTTACAAAAACTATATTAGTACAAGTAATAGGATAAGACATCAAAGTCTTGCTTGAGACCATGCTTTACACAATCCAGCCTGTGGATGATTTCTTGTTCCTCAATTTCCTGTTCAAGTTAATTTTTAAAGTTTTGTTGTCTAAGAATAGGTCAGAGATAGAATGTCCAAGGAAGTTAAAGTGTTCTGCCACACACTGTTACATCTTTCTGGAATTGATGGCAAATCACTGTAAATTCATTCTTTTGTGTATGGATTGTCTCATCTGGCCAATGTAGAAAACAGAAGGGCACTGTAACTGGGTGCTGGTATACATGATGTTGGTAGAGGGATAGGTGTATGAACTTGTCTATTTCAAGGTCTGCTGGTTTAGGTTAGGGACAGACATTACACGCAAACTAGTTTAAATGATCAGAAACTGGATAAACCTGTAACAGAACACACAAACCAGTTTCAAAATGGCCAAAACTGGTTTGAGATAAACCTGGTTGAATGTAGTATCAGACTCAACCGATTCACTCCAAACCGGTTTATGCAATGTCTGTCCCAGACCCCTTGCTGGTTTAAGATAAACCAGACACTACCAGCAACCCAGCATGTTTTCTGGGCTGGGCGTGCTCTCTGCTCCCACCCCAGGGCTGCCCCTGCCCCTGTACTCTCTAACCCCAGCAGGGACTGGCCTTAGTGGGGACACCAGCCAGCATGGCCTTGTTAAGGGAAAGTCAACAGAGAGGGGGTTAATTCTTCCCCCTTCCCCCACCGCAGCTGAGGTCAGCCTATCTGCTGGGTAGCAGAGGGGACGGGGCTGTAGTGGTGGCCCCTAGAGCTGTCAGACCGCAGCTGCAGGAAAGGAACAGAGAGAGGAATTCACCCTTCTCCCTGCCCCCTTCACCTTAACCGGGCCATGCTAGGTAGACTGTCCCACACAGTTGGGAGGGGGCTCTTCCCCTTGCTCCTCCTCCCCGGGTTGGAAGGGGGACTCCGTGAGGCACTGGATACGGGCTCCTCCTCCTCCTCCTCTTCACCCCCCTGCCACTGCAGGGCTGAGGGGGCAGGGTGGGGACTGTAGGGACCCTGACACACTTCCTCATGGCATGCAGCCCCCACTGCCCAGCACCAGGTGGGGAGGTCAGGGCACCCATGCCCAGTGCAGGCATGCCTCTGGCCAGTGCTGCAGGGAGGGAGGAAGCAGAGCCTGCCTTTTCCCTGTGGCTCTGCTCCCTGAGCCTGAGCCTGCAGCTCCAGCCCTCACAGTGGGGAAAGCCCCACACTGGATTCAGCTTCTTCCCTCACTCCCCACTGTGCAGGTCCCAGCACTCTGCTGCGAGTGGAGGTAGCCCCACCCCACCGCACTGCTTTCACACAGAGTCCAGCATGGGGCTTCCCCATGCATGTGTAGAGCTGCAGGCATGGCGCAGAGCCTCTGCGATAGAAGCAGCCAGTGCTGTTCTGGGGGTGAGGAGAACAGCCCCATGCAGCCTACCTGGCTGCTTCTATCTCCATAGAGGAGGGAGAAGAGCCCCCCCAACACCAAACAGAGCCCCCCCTCCTGGCCCCACGGTGGCAGAGGAGAGGGAAAAGCTCTGCTCTGAGACTGGGCAGCCCTGTGTGCTGGGATTGCTCCCAGCTGTCAAATTACTGCTGGGATGGGCCTGCCAAGGCCTGGCCATGTGCCCCCCCCCCCCCACCTCAGCTTCCCTGCGGAAGGGAGGGATGCTCTAGCACCTCCAGGCTTCTGGCTTGAGCCACTGCAGACATGTGCTGAAAGCCTATCCACTTGCAATCTGGTTCACTCTCTGCAGGTTAGACTAACCTGCAAAGACTGAATCAATTCAGGCTCAGGCTTCTTGAACATCTGTCCCTAGTCTTAGTAAGAATACTAAAGTAGTGTTACCATTAGGGATAATCTTTCTTATTATCTGTAATCCAACCTCATGGATGATGTTGGTGAACAAAGATGACACATATTAACTAATAAAATGTTTTCTTAAGTCTAGTTTCTTTAGGAAGACTGTAGTGTCCTTCAAATAGCTGGCAGCTCCAGTGACACGGTTGCTTCAGTGCTTCAGCAGCATAAAACAGACAATATAACCAGTAACTCGCTCCTTGATGGTGCCAATGCCAGAGACAATGAGGAGTCCCAGACTGCCACATTTGTGGATCTTGGGTAATAGATAAAAGGTGCCTGCCCTGAGTTCCTGGGGAGTAGAAGCATCAAATCTCTCCTGTATTTCCAGAGGCAGCCTTTTTAAGAGCTTCCAAAGTTCCCTCTGATATTTTTCTAGGATTCTTTTGTCAGGAGTTTGTAAAACTCTATGGAGACTTGTCTCTCAACTTCCTGTATATATGCTATTTTGTCCACAACTACAGTGGCATCCCATCATATCTCCCCATTTTTGATAATATCAGGGTTGGTTTTGAGGCCGAGTTAAATATGGCCGCAGGATTAAGGTTGCAATATATTCACTGTTGTTTTTTGGCAGTCTCAGACTTGGTGTGAAGAAGGAAAAAGTTTATATAGAAGTCCAGAGTGAGGCTGTAGCCCTTGGGTGGAGTCCAGCAGGTCTCCTTCCCAGTGTGAGGTGTAAGCTCAGGTTTGTGGTGTGTTGATCATTGCATGGCTCCAAGTCATGGAAATATTTCCATAGTCTAAAGCAGTGGGGAAAAAACCTCAAGGTCTCCATACAGGTGCACCTTATGGAGTTGTAGAATGAGGCAGAAGGAAAGACCACAGGATACTACAGCACCTCAGTGGGGATCAGAATGTGATTGGATAGGTTGATGATGTTGCCATGGATTGCAGGGTTGTTGTTGGAGTATGTAAGTTTGAAATGGTTTGCTTCCTTCATCATCTTTTAAGGAGTGGAAGTGTTTGTAGAAGCGATAGGCTTCATGGCCTCAGTCCTATTGTATGTTCAAGTACTGCTGAACTCCCAGTGGAGGTGCTATTTCCATGTAGAAGCAACAGACCACACTGTGACATGTCAAGACAATAGACCTAGTCATTGTTAGTTCAGTAACCTAGCATTTGGAAATGCTAGATGTAGTCTAAAAGGTTTATTTTATATATATTTTAAGGCTGATTTTGAGTATGTGTAACATGCATGTTTGCATCCATTGTTGTCATGTTGAAGTGTGACATTTGGAGACAAGGTGTTAGTTTAAAAAATAAACTATGAAAAATATAAAGAGTAAAATACGTTTTGCAAAATTCATCTTGCTTTGGAGGTGCTTTGTGTAACAAAGAGAAGAACATTCAGTGGCATACTTATAATGAGAATATTTGTAATAAGAATAGATTATTAAGGGCTCCTTTACCATACAAGGTGGGGAATAGCCAAACCCTTTTGGGTTGGGGTTTTTTTAGCTTGTATTCTTTTCTAATTTTCATAGTATTCTAATAACAAATTTAAATATTTAGGGTTACAGTTTGACTTTGTTCCTGTCAAAAGTAAAAGCACACAGGAAGGTAGAGTCTGGCTCTTAAAGGTCCACTACTCATAATAGCTAAATCCTAAACACCTTGTTTGCTTAGATTGAAAAGAATAGCTATAGCCTGCTGTGACCTCAATCCCATAATCCTTTAACTACCTTAAAAAAATTGTACAGCTGTGGCTAAACTAAGAAATTAGGATATTTTTCAGAGTGTGGACATTGGGTAAGAACTGCTGGGGCTTTGAGGTATCTTTCTATCTTCTACCAATCCACAGCCTGCATTGCATTTTGGGAAAATACTGCTCTAAAATTGCTACAGAGCTGAGTGCAGAACATGGAGCTCCACAGTCGAGGCACTGAGCTTCACAGCATGTCAAAATAGTGTCATCACCAGAGGCAAAGCATGATAAAATGGAGAAGCTGGGCAGGGATAGCTGTACCCATGAGATTTGAACTAGATGTTTTTTTAATCTAGCATCTATGGACTTGCAATCAACCTTTAATTCATGTTTCATGTGCTCTCTGTATTAATGCAGGTGCATGGTTATATTTCATTACATTAAAATAATATTACCATTTTAAAATCAATTATTCAGAAGCATTTAGGCTTCCTCTGCAATCCCAATTGGGTCCTGCTGTGTGACTGCATTATGATACATTGTGTAATTAAAGAATCACATGCTGCAATCCCCACAAGACCCCTGATTCATTCAGTGCACAGGATTGATGCTGTTTCCTGAATGGGTAGCTATTCAGTATTCCTTTTTCTTCTACTAATGCGATGCATCGCCATATTTATTATTTACTACATGCTGTCCAAACCCTGGATTTCATAAGAATGAATTTCCTGGTGGGCTCTTCCATGGAGCTCTCATTGTATTATATTAGTGCTTGTCAAATATTAATGACAGTTAGGGCTGTGCACAATTTCAACGGCCGTTTCATTTCAATGCTGTTTTGACTCATTTCAAGGTCAAAACAGCAAAATTGAAGTGAAACAAAGGCTGTCAAAAATGTTTCAAAAGCCAAAACATTTTAACCATAGTGCTGGGGATGGGAAGTCAGTGCAGCTGGGCTGACTTCCCATCCCTGGTGCAAGATCTGGCATGGGGCAGGGTGGCAGCCCAGCTCGGCTGCCTCACCATCCCCTGCACTAGATCACACAGGGGTGGGAAAGCAGTTGCCTCACCATTCCCTGCACTAGATTGGGGGGATGGAGAGGCAGCCCAGCTGAGCTGCTTCTCTGCTTCCCCCCCCCCCCCCCATGATCTAGCCATATCATGGGGGAGTGGGAAAGCACCCCAGCTGGGCTGCATCTCCATCCCCCATGTTAGATCAGGGAGTCAGCCCAGCTGGATTAGGGATTCAGACCCCTGGCATGATCTGGGAAGTCATCCCAGCTGGGCTGCTTTCCCCATGATTTAGCACGGGGGGGATGGAGAGGCAGCCCAGCTGGGCTGCTTTCCCACCCCCCACCCCGCAATCTAGGGAAGTCCAGCTGCCCCCAGCTAGAGTTGGGAACTCAGCTGGGCTGAGTTTCTTTCCCCAGCCACATGGTACAGCAAAACTATCAAAACAGTGAGGCTATTTTGACCCTGTTTTGACGAAGTGAAACAGTGAGGCAGTTTTGACTCAAAATTATATTCAATACAAAACACTGTTCCATCCAGACCTCGAAACTGATGTTGGAACAGAACAGGGCCATTTCACACAGCCCTAATTAAAGTGTCTTTCCCAATCATAAAATCATGGAGAAGCAGGGCTGGAAGAGACCTCCACAGGTCATCTAGTTCAACCCCCTGCCCGAGGCAGTATTATCCTTGTCCAAACCACCCTATACAAATCCATAATCTGACCTCTTAGTAAAACTACATAATTAATGTCCCTGTGAAATGCAATAGTATTGTTATCCCTGTTTTAAATGCAGGGAGCTAAGGCACAAAGATATAAAGCCAAACTGCCCAAAGCATCAACTAGTTTTGGTTTCTTGGTCTGAAAAGCTGAGGGCCTGATTACCAGAATGCTTGGCATGTCAAATCCAGCTCAGAGCAGAGTCTCACTGAACTATATTGTAGCAGTGAGTTTTCAGCACTTTGCAAATAGACCATTGGGTACTCAAGTGAGCACTTAGAACTGTGATTCTCAACCAGGGTGTTGCAGCACTGCTTTGAGACCTGTTCAGAGCTGCCACAGAACGTGATGAAATGTTAACACTGTTAAATATTCAAACATGACTCACAAGATATACCAAGAAATTAGGAGTTGGAATCCATAGTGTTAAAAACATTATGATCTGTTGTGGTCCTTCTGAGTTCTTGGCAACAAAAGATGGCTCTATTAAATTTGTTGTAAAATAAATAAATAAATAAATGAGTGAAAACTAAGAGCTAGCATTTTCCAAGAGGAGCCTTGAGTCTAATGGGATGGGGGGGGGGGGGGTACGAAGGTTGAGAGCCATTGATTTAGAAAGTGAGGAACACACAGTAGTCATAAGGGGAAAGTTTGGTTTATATAACTTGTCAAACACAACACTGAAATTCACTGGAACAGGAATAACTAGAATCCAGTTCTCCAGGGTGTCTTTCAACTGCATTAACCCTTGACTCACTTCTATTGTAGTTCCCCATCTCATTTACCATGCCTTACAGTTTCTGTGAAAAAATGTGAGGCACAGGTCCTACAAGCAAAAAGAACACTAAAGCACAGACTAATATAGATTACAATACCTTCTGCCACCCCTTTGTCAACCCCTAGTTGTATTTTCCCTCTTCTACTATGCTCTACCATCCCCAGTTCTAGCCCTATTTCCCCTGTCTCCTGTTCTTCAGTCCACAAGGTCTGATCACCCTTTCTTTCATGTCTTTGCCCTCTCTCCCCAACCCTCCATCCTGCCTTTCAGCCCAAACTTTCTTCCTCTCCTTCACTTTCTTGGTTGTCGGGGGGAGGAAAAAAAAAAAAAAAAAATCAATGCATGCAAAGCCTCTTTGCTCTCTGTTTCTTTGACTTTTGCTCCTGCAGCACCTCTTGACCACTGGGGTGAGCAATTATAGGCTGTTTAGTGCCTGCAACCCCAAGTTAAAATATATTCAGTTGCTTTCTGGAGACAGACAATGTGCTGTCAATTGGGAGGATCTAGGAAGAGCTGGTACACTTTGAATATAAATAGAAAGTTCTGAGAATTTATCTGCTAAACTCAATAATAAACTAAAACAGAAAAATGCATTTCTACTGAGAATTGTAAACAGGGATTTTTTCAGATGCTCATAATTTGGCACCCAGCATGGCAAATTCTAGCCTGAACAGTTAGTACTATTTAACAAAATGACACAACTAAAAATTGAGTCTTACCATGAAAAGTTATGGGTAACTTTAAATAAAGAAATTAGTACAGCACTGCCTATAATGTTATACACATTAATATGTTAAAGCTTACCTCATATAAAAGTTAATGTATAAGCAGAAAGCTGCAGGATCATTTGATCCACTTTACTGATAACTTCTTCGTTATTTTTAAAACATTACATATTGCTACTATTGCAATACACTGAGGATAGTTTGTGCAAAGATGTATTTACTTGCAATTTATCAGTTCTTTATAAAATCCATAAAGATATTCAGTACTCAGAATAATAGCTGCAAAAAACACACACACCACACTCATGTTCAAGCTGTTCCACATTCTCAAGCAGCCACTTTCACCTTCTTTTCCAGATGAGATTCACTGATGCACGTTGGCTGCTTCGTGTTGCTCCAATGATCATTGTTTAACCAGTTCAACTGGGTTTACGGAGGTTTCAAGTTGTGGTGGGAGAAAACTCCCTAGACTTCGTTATCTAGCTGCAATAGGGACCAGACAACGCAGGTAAAGAACTGACAGCCATTTATTTGCTCGAGCAAAGACCATAAAGCCAGCAAAAGGCAAAATGGCCCCCCCTCAAGGGTGGGGCGATCTTTTATACTTTTTACAATAAGGCAAGACTACAGGGTTAACAAAAAGCAATACTTGGGCAGTGCTTTACAAATCTTTTGTAACAGCATATTTCTATTAAGCTGAACTAGCACTTTTTAAAAGCTAAAAGTTACGTAACAGTAACATTATGATGTGTTAGCAAAACCTTGCACAGTAGTAGATACTTGTTAAGGACACGATCACTGTACTTAGAACAATGGCTTCTTTGTCTTATCTTGCTTCTTGCTGTAGCTGATTTTCCAGCACACAGACACAGCTCCACTTGCTGCATTTTACTCAGAAAATGCTTAATACAATTAAAATGATTACTTGACACAAGCAAAGGCTTAGCTATCATTCTGCCTTGTGGTCAGCAGCATTGCTAGGCCACAGGTCATGCTTTGTATTCAGCTGCAAAGCTAATACTTCTTAATAATCCAAATTATTGTTAACCTAACAGTATGCTATCAAAAAACTATTCTATTTCAGGGTAATAACAAACATGCTCACTACAAAGTCACTGAAACAGCATAGAAGGTTTAGACATAGGTAACTCAGCAATAGCATAATGAGATGGGAAACAGGTGCACCAACCCTGGGTACCCACTTAGAATGGGGCATGAGAATGGCAGCTACCACTGGTGCCGGCCCAGCCACCACTGCTGCCATCCAGGGCACAGCCCCTGGTAGTTACACCTCTGCAAATCTGTCTTCCACCTTAGTTGGCAGCAGTTGTTGGTTTCTAATGAAATTAAAAGGTATCCTAACGTTTCAGCAAGAATTGTACAGAAATGGCAATAATTCTTTGTGAGCAAGTTGCTTTTACTCTTTAGAGTATTGTCTGGTGTTTGCCTCTTCCAGCAGTAGTTTAAAAATCAGACCTGTTTAACAGGTGCTAAACTGTTGTATAGTCTGAGTAGTTCCCCATACTTACAACTTGCAAAGTTACCTCTAGCTTTCTCAATGGTAGTCCATGTTGTACAGGCAGAGGCAGTGTTCACTTTCTCCACAATCATCATTCCAGAAAGAACCATCTCTAAATGTGATATAAGACCTTGGTTTCCTAATCCCCAGAAAGATTAATTGTTTGGGGATTAGGGAGTGGCTCTTTTATAATGAGAAATTAATTCAAAGAACTTGATGGGAGTCAATCAGTTTCCATGGAAACCAAATCAGTTTTTCATAGGCCACTGACTAGCCATCTGATAGTCTGTGCTGGATTCAGGTGTCACATTTTACTTAAATTAAATTTCAGCTGATAATAAATTCAGACAATACATGTGGTCTGCAGCAAAGATTACAGCACTCTGAGTTGAGCAATTCTAAATTCTAATCTTAATTGTGTCTCTGTAATTAACTTGATGTGTGACCTTTCTTAACCTTTCTGTTTTAGCTTTACTATCTGCCATGGAGACCCACCTATCTGTAAATGGTAGCACAGGGTCAGTTAGGGCTTGAGGGGTGCTTTGAACCTGCCAAGTTCTGCAGTCATGTTTTGTTTTAATATGAAAAATATCTTTACATACCTTCATTTTATAATGACGCTTTGAAATATCCATTACCTTTAACCTGCTCCACTTGCAATGAATTATCATAAAGATGCTGTACTAAATATTGTAAGTATTCTTTTCAGTTGTAAAGATGTGCCACACATTTAGCTATCAGTTGTTTAAGGGGCTGCCTTTTATAAAGGTTGCACTGTGGATTCAACATGCCAAAACAGATCAAAGCAGCTGCTGTAAATATCAGTGGAGATTGGTTAGTGATGTGATGTGGTTCCAATGGGTAACTGGGCAGCATAGTGCTGTGTCCTTGATGGTCATATGAATCAGTATTGCCAGAAGGAAAGGTAGCCATTGTGAGAGCATATTTGTCCCTCCTTCCTGTGCTTCATTTTAAAGCAGAAGTGAACATCAAACTGAGACATACTAAATATTCTAGGCTGTCACAAATTGTGAAAACTTTCTATTCCTTCCCTTCTATATCATAAGCTACACTTGCCTCTGCTCATCCAAATGATGCATTTGTCATGAATGTGAGAAAAATTGAGACCTTTCAGAACTTTTCCTAGCTAATGGTACTAATACATTTCTTTTTACCTTTCAGCTGAAGAATCCCAAAGCTCCACACACACTATGTGCAAATAATATAGTAGGGACAGAAGATTAGAGGATACAACCAGGACATGAGCAGTTGGGGCTTGACCCAGAGGACCAGGAGCAGACAAGGTCCAGACTAGAATCAAGAGTCAGGCAATCAGGAGTAGGGAATGGGTATCTTGACCAGAGTTGTTAGGCATGGTGTTCAAAAGAGGCAGCTGTAAGGTACCAAGATGTAGGCCACAAGCCAGCTGTTCAAAGAAAAGGGGTCCAGACTGGAGTAAAGCATAAGATGCTGGTTAGGAGCCAACAAGAGACCCCAGACAGGGAGGCATCTGTCCCATTGAGTAACCTGCTGGGTACTGAAAGAGCAGCTACTTATAAGCAGACAGCCATGCCCATGCAACCGGGGAAAGTTGGAAGTTATTAGGATACAGGCAGCCAGGCCAACTACAGTAACCACAGCCAGCTGGGGGATAAGGAGTTGGCCTGCTGCCCTGACTTCTGACAGGAGCAGCACTACCTAACAATTTAAGAGTATTTTTGTTCATTTACCAAAAATTGTTATGCTGGCACAAAGATTGGTATGGGTGCTGACATTCTGATGTCTGCAACTGGAAGAGCCTCCTCCCCTTTCCACATAGAAACAGCTGCCCACACAAGGGGGTTATATTGATTTAGTTTGAGCAGTGCAAATATTTTCTTGCAGAAGAAACCCTTCAGGTGGGTGCAAAATTAGATTTAAATCTATTTCAAGGTGGATATCTCAGTGGTGGTAACAGGCTATAGTGTAAAATGTAAGTAGTAGAAGTCACTATCCCCATTTTACAAATGAGAAAGCTGATGCACAGAAAATTAAGGCAAGATCACTCAGCAGGGCACTAGCACATCCAGAAATAGAATACATGTCCCTGTGTGATGCTCTTTTCACTGGATCCTGTTACCTCTTAATGCAGCACTGTTGACTAGGTCTATATGATTTTCAGGTCCTCTGAATTTTGAAAGTATAAAAATTTAGGTTTTGTTCAGCGGTCTCCTGTTCAGGTCTATTTCATGTTTCATTCCATCTAACAACAGCCCTGCAAATGGATCTTTGTTTTTAATTCTGTTGGCCTGCTAGGCACAGCCATTGGCTTCAAGAGGTGGAAGATTGTCTAAGAATGAAGACAGGGAAGACATTAGCACATTTCAGCTTAACACATGAGCATGTGCAAACCATACTCATTCAAATCATACAAATCATAGAAATTATAGAAAATTGGAGTTGGAAGAGACCTCAGGAGGTCATCTAGTCCAACCCCTTGTTCAAAGCAGAGCTGTCCCCAAGTATATCATCCCAGCCAACGCTTTGTCTAGCTGGGTCTTCAAAATCTCCAAGGGCAGAGACTCTACAATCTCTCTGGGTAACCTGTCCCAGTTCTTTACTACCCTCCTTGTGAGAAGTTTTTCCTGATATCTAGCCTAAACTTTCCTTCCTGCAACTTGAGACCATTGCTCCCTTGTTCTGTCATCTGCCACTACTAAGCCCAGTTCCCTCGGTCTCTCCACAGAAGTCATCTGTCCTAGCCCTCCGAATGATTGTCTCCAATTTGTCTACATCCTTTCTACTGGCAATTCTTCTATTAATACAGCCCAGTATGTCATTAGCCTTTTTTGCAGCAAGAGCACACTGTTGACTTATATTAAGCTTATTGTCAGTATAACCCCCAGGTCCTTTTCTGCAGAGCTGCTGCTTAGCCAGTTGGTCCCCAGCCTGTACCCATGCTTTGGATTGTACTGTCCTAAGTGCAGGACTTTGCACTTGTCCTTACTGAACCTCATGAGCTCTATTTTGGTCCAATCCTCCAATTTGCCAAGGTGTCTCTGAATCCTAACCCTATCCTTCAGTGTATCTACAATTCCTCCCCCCCCCCAGCTTGGTTTCATCTGCAAAATTGCTAAGGGTGCATTCCATCCCATCTTCCAGGTCAGCAATGAAGATACTGAAAAAAACGAGACCCAGGACTGACTCCTGGGGCACTCTACTTCAGACTACCTGCCAACCAGACATCAAGCCATTGTTTATCACCTTTGAGCCCAACAATCCAGCCAGGTTTCTATTCTCCTTACATTCTGTTTATCCATCCTGTACTTCCTTAGGTTGCTTGTGAGAATGTTGAGGGATATGGTATCAAATGCCTTGCTAAAGTGAAGCTATATCATGGCTACTGTTCTCTCCACATTCACAGAGCCAATCATCTCATTATAGAAGGCAATCAGGTTGGTCAGGCAGGACTGAATCCAGGATAAATGACCTTCTCCAAGTGTTTAGGAATGGATTCCTTGAGGACCTGCTAGATGACTTTTCCAGGGACTAAGGTGAGGCTGACAGGTTGCTGGTTTCCCGTATCCTCCTTCTTCCCTTTCTCAAAGGTGGGAACTACATTTGCCATTTCAAAATTGTCTAGGACTTCTCCCAATCACCACAAGTTTTCAATGATAATGGCCAGTGGCTCTGCAGTCACATCAGCCACCTCCCTCAGCACCTTTGTATTCATCACATCTGGCTCCGTGGATTTGTAACACGTCCAGCTTTTCAAAACAATCTCTAACCTCTTCTTTCACCCCTATTGGCTGTTTGCCTTCTCCCCAAAGTGTGCTGCCTAGTGCAGTAGTCTGAGCACTGACCTTGCCTTTACTGAGGTAAAAATGCATTGAGTATTTCAGCCTTTCCTGCATCATCTTTCACTAGGTTGCCTCCCCCATTCAGTAAAGGAGATACACTTTCCCTAATCTTCATCTTGTTGCTGACATTCTTATAGAAACCCTTCTTGTTACCCTTCATGCTCCTTGCTAGCTGCAACTCCAATTGTGTTTGGCCTCTCTGATTTCCTTCCTGCGTGCCCAAGCAAAACTCTTATACTCCTCCCTAGTTGCTTGTCCAAGTTTTCACTTCTTGGAAGATTACTGTTTGTGTTTGAACTCACTGAAGATTTCCCTCCTAAGCCAAGCTGGTCTTCTGCCATACTTGCTAGTATTCCTGCACATTGGGATGGTTTGTTCCTGCAGTCTCAGTTAGCTTTCCTGTATTCCTTTCCCCCTGAGACTGGCCTCCCAGGCAATCCTACCCCTCAGTTCCCTGAGTGTGTCGAAGTCTGTTTTTCTGAAGTTCAGGGTCCTTACTCTGCTGCTCTCCTTCCTTCCTTTCCTCAGGATCCTCAACTCAGTCTTCTCATGGTCATTGCTACCCAAGTTGCCATCCACTTCTACATTTACCACCAACTCTTCCCTATTTGTAAGCAGCAGGTCAAAAACAACACCACCCCTAGCTGGCCTCTCCAATACATGTACCAGGAAGTTGACCCCAACACTATCCAAAAACTTCCTAGTGGCACTGGTTGACTGTCCTGTTCAGTAACTCTGAAGAGTTCTGAACAGCAGAGTTGGGTCCATTGTCACTTTTTTGAGTTAAGTGGTTAAGAGACTTTAACAGTGGTCTTCTAAATGGCAGAGTCTCTGTCTATCTTTGTACCCTGCAGCTGGCAGGCAGGAGTCTACAGCAGGGCATTTACAGTTTATATACCATGAATAGGGATTTACAGCAGAGATTTTCATATATCTCTAAGGTGCTTTGGAATCACCTGGGTTAAAAGATCCTATTATTACCATAAGATAGTATTAATAATGCATTATTTAATCTTTCCATTAATGATTTAAAAGAAAAGAATAAAATTTTAAACAATGCATTAAAATACGAGGTAAGACATACATGTTTCTAAGGCCAAGGGCATTCATTAAGGCTGAAAGTCCATATTTTACTTGTCTCTTGTGCTTCCACATTGTGCAGCAGGTGCTAATACAGAGCAGAATGAGGATAGAGGTGAATGCCTAACCTTTAAGTTTCATAGGTTTAATTTTTACTGGGTACATTTTCTGTGAATTGCACCTGATCCTAAAGTCAGTGGAAAGACACTGATGGCTTCTGTGGACACTGGGTCAGACTCTTGCTTCTATAGAAAGATGGCAAAATGGCAGCCATCTCACTCATTGAATGAGCTTTCTCTCCAGTCTCCAGCCAGCATGCTTCAAGCTGAACCATAGGGGATTATATTAAGTGGGAAGGGGTCATTCAGAGTCCATAGCTAATTCAATCCTCAACTTCTCTGATGAAAGTAAAAGAGAAAAAGGCAGTTACGAATGGCCTAGAGATATTCTAACTGTATGTATGACATCTTTTTTTTTTTACTTCATGTGATATTACATCTTGCTAAACCTACTTCTTTCCCTCCCACACATCAAAAAACAAACTAATAATCCTGCAGTTCCAAAGCTTTAATGCATGAAAGATTCCTTTCAATCTGCTTTCATAGTAGGAACTGGTAGTTAATTACACACTTCCTAAACTGATTAGCAGGGGTGAAGAGAACTCCTTTAAAGAAGTTCTGCATTTTTTGATTAAAATCAACTGGATGAGCTTGCAAACCACAGCACAGTGGTAAGAGCTAGTGGTGCTTAAAGATATGGCATATGCTTTCTGCTCTAGAAAACTGGAGTTGCTTCCCGTAAATAAACAAAAGTTTGTGCACTATTAATTGCCCCTGTTAATTTGAGGAAAGCTCAATAGCAAATATATCTTTCAAGACATTTTACCTTGCTACAGGAGTGTTTCTGTTAAAAAAAAATCACATTTTACAAGTGCCAAGCCTTCCTCATGCTGCCCTGTGGGGCCAGAGCAACTCTCAGGATCTCAAAATTGCGCTGTTAGATGGGAGGGTGTGACACAATTAGACATATGCACACACAAAAATCAACTAGGCACGCGCGCGCACACACACACACACACACACACACACACACACACACACACACACACACACACACTACCAACTCAGGCACATACACATCCAAGATTACTAGTCTAAGCGCATGCACACCTATCACCAATTCAAGCATATACACACTATACACACCAAAAATTAAAGAAAAATCAGTTGTCAATACCCACACACTCAATACACACACATACACGGATCACTAATTCATATATCACATACACCATGATACATATATTTGCCAATTCACACACACACCACCCACCTACACATACATACAGGTGAGTTCCTAAATTGGGTGGTATGATGTGTATGTGTGCGCTTGGGGTACTTGGGGTACCTAGGGTGCTTGGTGACTATGGGAGGAGGAATCAAGGGTCAAAGATTTCTGGAAGGAGGGAGATGGATGGGGGTTTGGACGAGAGAGAGAAAAATAAGAGGGTGAAACTTGTTGGGGCCAGGATTAGAACCAGCAGACTAGAGGGGAGCTGGGGTTACTTAAGATCAAGTGGCCCCGGGCTTACTAAACATCACTGGGTCTTGGGGTTACTTAGAGTTAATGTACCCTGGGGTTATTTGGGGTCACCTGGTGCCAAAGTGGAAGCAAGAGAAAAAGCCCAGTGGCAAGGAGGAGACAGCCAGGAAACAGAGAGGCAAAAAGCTGAAAGATGGGGCTGGAAACTGAGGCAGAAAGCTGGGAGATCTGGGGTGGGGGGCTGGAAACTGAAAGGCAAAAAGCTGGGAGATTGGGGCTGGAAACTGAGAGGCAGAAAGGTGGGAAATCAGGGGGCAGATAAGTGGTGGCAAAGAGGAAACAGCCAGGAAACAGAGGCAGAAAGCTGGGAGATAGCCGGGAAATCGAGGAGGAGGGTTGGGAGGTCTGTAAGACAAAAACCCAACTCATGGTTTCAAAATAACAGGTTTATTAAACAGACAACACACTATACAGCCCCATGAAGTTATTGGTTCCTACACACACACACACACACACACACACACACACACACACACACACACACACACACACACACACACACACACAATTGTAGCAGGAGAGAAATAGGCTTGGTGGAGGGATTGAAGTCAAGGTGTGTAGGGACAGATTCCAGGGCCTTTGCTTGGGGAATGGAGGTGGGTGATAGCTACCTATCCTGGGCTGTGAGTTGATCCTCAATGGCTAGTCGAGGTCTTCTCCAGCAAGGTGTTGTCCAGAGGGGGTCGGTGGCAGGGCCTCTGGGTGGATAGGTGGTGTGGCATGGTGCTGGTCCAGATGGAGAGGGTGTCCCACTGGGTCTGTCTTCACTGCCCCTTTTTAGAGGGGCAGACCTTCTATGACTCTAGTGGCAGGGGCACGCCCAGGCAAGGGTCATCCCCTGGTGTACTAAGCATGTGCAATCCAGGCTAGGACATGCAATTTCAGGTATCTGTAATGGTGGGTTGACTGTTTTCTACAGCAGTCTTTGTCTTCCAAATCTTGAGCCAGGGAGGGTCAATGCAGGATGATGGTTGGGTCATCGAGCTGATGGTTCAGTCATTCAGAAGGAGCTATTTTTAGACCTACTGCCATTGTCTGCCAATCACCCACTTACTCATGGAGCCAGTTTACATAGGAGGAGTGTAATGAGTCACACAGTTATAAGAGAGTTCCAATAGGGTATGCCCGGGCAGGGGACACAAGATGGAGACTTGACATTACAAGATGGGGAGTGACATGACTTATGCTAATTTACACATGTAGGCCTAAATCATATAGTATCAGTAAAAATCAGTAAAACAGTAATATAAAACAGTAAAAATCAAAATAAACATAATAATTATACAAAATAAAACAGTGGATATCCATAACAGGGCACTTATTTGCAAAAGAGAGAAAAAAACCCAACAACTTCCTACCAAAATAAAACGGTAACGTTTATCCTATGTCTTAGCTTACTCATTCTTAGCTATAGGGAATAGAGAGGGAGAGAAAAGGTCAGAAATAGGGAAGGGAGGGAATGCATTTTAAAATTTAAAAAAAGAAAAACTGAGGATTTTGCTACACCCATATGGAAAAACTTCATTGTCCAGTTGCAATTGATATATGTACAGTAGAGCCACTCACTGCCTTTGTTTTGTACTTGTAACTCTGTCAGAGCACCACCAGGAATGAATGCCCGTATGTAGCCCAAAGCAGATGTCAAAATGCCTCATAAACCCTAGTCACCTAACAGATTGCAAATGCATTGCACTCTGAAAAGTGTCATTAAAATGTCCCCTCAGAACTTCATGGTGACAGCAGCTATAGAACCTGAGTCCTGCTTACAGAAATTCAGATCCTTCACATGTGAGCTGAAGGAGGATCTCAATTAGCAATACAAAGCTTGTGGCTTTTATGTTTCAGCAGTTATGATTCTATTCAATAGAATGTACTCCCGCCTCCATACCTTGACTAGCCAGATCATTATAGTATATTACAGGGGTGGGCAATTGTTTCAGCTGTTGGGCCACTTAATAAGTTTTGGTGAGCTGTCAAAGGGTGCACACACAAAATCTTTCAGAAAAATATAATTTTAACAAATTATAGATAAAAACCGAATCACATCTAACATCTACCATAATGCTGGTTTGTTGGTTATAGCTATGTTGGTCTAAGGACATAGGCAGGCAAGGTTCTTTGGGTAGATGTGCTATCTGCTATATATAGCACATCTACCCAAAGAACCTTGCCTGCCTACATCTACCATAACATATTTTAATTTTATTTCAAAAGGGAATTTTGTCCTGATTTATGGTTTTTTGAGTAGTGTATATAGTAAGCCTGTGTGAGTCAGCAGCGATCTGATCTGGCTTCAGATGGCCATAATCCAATCCGGAGCTCTGGACCAGGTTTCCGCCTCGATCTGGCCAAAGCTTCAGAGCCCTCGGAGATCCGGCCATAGGGTATAATGGGGAATCAATGAAATATCTATAACTTTGTTGTTTTGAGTCTGATTTGGATGAAACTTGCAGAAATGCTACCCTCTGCTGAGAGCATGAAACCTGCCATGTTTCAATAAGATCAGTGTGGGGGTTTTGGAGGAACTGTACCCCAAATTCTTGAAAGCCAAACTCAAGTCACATTTGTGTGTTACAACACAGGGGGGTCAAAACTGCAGGGCTGGTAGCACTTACTGAGGCCACAAAGTACAGGCTGTATTTTGCCCGCCCCTGATATATTAGGACCAGAATTCTACAAACTGCTGGAGAAACACAATTGAATGGGTTTCCTGATGAACTGAGTCCAGCCTGCTGCATTCATAGGCAACCAGTTGTCTAAAGTGTATAAGAACATCCAGTCCAACACCATAGGCAGTGGGAGGCTGGGGTTAATAGAGCTTAGTTCCCCCCCAAATGTTTTGCAGCAGCTGGTAACAGCAGTAGCACCATGGCACCACCATCCTACAGCACCCAGTACTGCTCAGCATCCAGCTGCTCCTCCGCCACCATGTACGGCACCAGCATACACCAGCACCACGACAGCCCTGTGGGAGGGAGGGGCAGGGAGCTCAGGCAGGGCTGAGCCTTCCCGCCCCCAATAATATTTCCCACCATCATTTGTGTCCAACACCTCTCAAACACTACAGCCCAAAGTTCAATGTGCAACAGGAAGAGAGCAGGACAAAGGCATCACCGCGCCTGATCCCAAATTTGTCTGGCCTCAGACAATATGGAAAACGCTGGCTTGCATCCATAGATGCTTCTCAAGCAAATCCCAGGACGTCATTCTCCCCTTGTACTCAGCCTTAGTGAGGCTGCAGCTGGAGTACTGCATCCAGTTTTGGGTTCCACAATTCAAAAAGGATGTGGAGAAGCTTGAGAGAGTCCAGAGAAGAGCCATGCGCATGATCAGAGGTCAGGGAAGCAGACCCTACGATGACAGGCTGAGAGCCCTGGGGCTCTTTAGCCTGGAAAAGCGCAGGCTCAGGGGTGATCTGATGGCCACCTATAAGTTTATCAGGGGTGACCACCAGTATCTGGGGGAACGTTTGTTCACCAGAGCGCCCCAAGGGATGACGACTAGGTCGAATGGTCATAAACTACTACAAGACTGTTTCAGGCTAGACATAAGGAAGTATTTCTTTACTGTCTGAGCCCCCAAGGTCTGGAACAGCCTGCCACCGGAGGTGGTTCAAGTGCCTACATTGAACACCTTCAAGAGCAAACTGGATGCTCATCTTGTTGGGATCCTATGAACCCGGCTGACTTCCTGCCCTTTGGGCAGGGGGCTGGACTCGATGATCTTCCGAGGTCCCTTCCAGCCCTAATGCCTATGAAATCTATGAAATATTCAGTGCTTCAGGGGAAGGTAGAAAACACTACAGAACCCAAATAATTCATTCAAGCAAGGGAAGTTTTCTCCTTTGCCCCATGCAGTGATTATCACAGCCTTGAACCATGGGATTGCCAGATACCTCCTACATGTAAGCCACCTAAATGAACATTGTTTCCTTCCATCCTCCCTATAGGAGTAACTGACACAAAGACCCATATATCACATACTCTAATTACTAATCTAGGATGAACCCTATCCTACTATACTATCCCGTCCATAAACTTGTTGAGCTCTACCTTGAAGCAATTCAAGTTCCTTCTGTCCAGTACTTTATTCAGAAAGCCATTCCAAAACTTCACTTGGTTAGAAAAAATGGTTTGAATTTCCATTCCAAATTTGATTGTGGCCACTTGCTGCCATTTGATCCTGTACCAATATTATCTTTTAACTTAAATAGCTCCTCTTCCCAGATATTCACACTTCAAATATATCTAAAACGTAATCATATTCTCCTATAGACATTAGTTTGGTCAAGCTAACAAAGCCAAGTTCTTTAAATCTTGTCTCATGAGCTAGGTTCCATAGTTCCGCTAATTACCCTACTAGTCTTTTTCTACATCTGTTCCAATTTAAAATAATCTTAAAATAATCAGGCAACCAACAATGTACACAATATTCTAAATGGGATCTTACCATTGCCTGGTGCAATGGTGCTAGTATTTAGCAGGGTCTACTAAAAATGGCCTACCTAAGACATCCTAGAATTGAAAAAGTCATTACAACAGCTACATTACACTCAAGGTTCATAGTAACCTTATATTTGACCAATACACCTAGATTGGGGTGGGCAATCATTTGGGCCCAGGGGCCACATAGGGAGTTTTGCTGAGTTGTTGCAATCTGGGCCGACACTCTCCCTACCCCCAGCCACAACAATTCACCAAAACTCCTTATGTGGGATTTGGCCATGGGAGGGTGGAGAACAGTGTTCAGGAGCAAGACAGGTGATCACAGAGCTGTTCCTACCCTGTGAGGAGGTAGGGAAGATGTGTGGGGAGTTTGTGGGGGGGCATGTGCATATATGTGTGTGTGTGTGTGTGTGTGTGTGTGTGTGTGTGTGTGTGTGTGTTTATGTGTGCATGTGTGTGGGGGCTTCCTGGGCACTAGTTCCCAGGAGCTGGCTGGGGGTGAGGGGACGAAGGAGGGGGTAGGGGTTACGCACAGCAGTGCTGTCCTGGGTGGTGTGGTCCCCAGCTGCCCTGTGGTGCTCTGCACTGGACCAACTAGACAGAGTGGGTGGAAGGAATCAGGAGCTGAAGCCACCTGGGTGAACCTTCCTTCCAGACAGGTGGACCAGTGTGGCAGATGCAGAAGGAACTGCCACTGGAGGTGAGGGGAATGAAGCAGCACCAGGTGGCTGTAGCTGCACTGGGAGCAGCCCCACCAGAAGTTGTGCACTCTGGCCAGTAGGGCTATGCGAAGCTTCGGTCCCTGATTTGATTTGGTGGAGATATGGCCCAATTCAGTGGCTAAATCTCCAGATATGAATCGAATCAGAGGACCCTTTACTCTTTCTGAATTGAATTGGAATCCTCTGAATCGATTCAGAGAGATTTGGAAAGATTTAGCAATTCAGACATAAACACAGCTTTAAATGTTTTTTCTACATACATCTAGGTAGCAGGCGGCTCATGAATGCTGCAAAGCTGGGGCACATGGAGTGTCCCACAGAAGTGTGGGGGGACTCTCCAGTGTGTTTGTCAGCAGACCCAGAAGTGGACCACAAGCATGTCCAGTCCACTTCCGAGTCTGCCAGGGAGCACACGGGGGGGGACCCATGCCCCTTCGGCTCAGTGACTGGTGCCTCCTGGACTTGGGGGGGGGGGTGCCTATGGTCCCTTCATGGCTGATCGCTGAGCCAGGGGGACACAGGGGGTTCCACCACACTCCTGTGGGATGCTCCATCTGCCCCAACATTGCAACAATCACAAGCTGCACCTGCTACCTCGAGGTATGTAGAAAAAACTTTTAAAGCTGTGTCTATGTCTGAGTCACTGATTCTCGGAATCAGCATCGAATCTTCAGATTCAGATTCAGTTGAATTGAATCAGGGACAGCGATTCAAATCAACAAATCAAATCACTGTCCCCAATTTGGGCTGAATCTGAATTGAATACGGCTCATTTCACACACCCCTACTGGCCAGTGCCAGGGCCATGTGAAGCTGGAGCATGGCGTTGGCTGCCCTGGACTGGGCTCAGCCCCAGGTGCAGCACTGCAGGAATGGCCGCAGGCTGGATCGAATCAACTGGCAGACACCCCACCACAGGCCAGATTCAATCAGCTGGTGGTCCAGATCTGGCCTGTGGGTCATATTTTGCCCTCCCCTGACCTAGAAACTTCTATTCATCCATCACCACCATGGCACCACCCTTAGATCACCCCCTGGTAAATCAGAACACAGTATGTGCTTTTTAAAGAATGCGATTCAGGAAATCTCTTGCTGCTTGCAACTTACTTTAAATAGGGGAAAGTCTTTCAAAACTTTAAGTTCCAATTGCAAAAGAAAATGTTGCTTGTTGCAGAAAAATTCAAAACTTTTATTGCAAATGCATGAAAACTGAACTGTGCATTATTCAGTAATCCTTTAAATGTTGCTTCCATGTTCCGTTCATGTTAATGCCCCATCACTTTGTTTGGAATTTGAACAGACTCATAAATACAAAGGAAAAATAGCTGAAAAGACAAAATATTGCATGATTTTCAGTATACAGATGCAATATGTTTCCGACAAAGACATAATCTAGCCTCGTGCTTGCATGAAATTCAGCTCAGGTTTACTGAACATTTTACAAACTTCACTGAACCTTCTATATAACTCAGTTTGCAAGCATATAACATGATACCTACAGAGACAGACAGTATGTGGGTGGATAGGTAGGTGGCAGTGACACAATTTTCACTGTTATTTATATTATATTTAGAAAACAAAAAAATTAATAATAGTTGAAAAGCTAAACACAGATCAGTTTCCTTCAATGTGGTTTGAGTCTACTATTTGCTACCCAAAGCCTTATGAGATATTTTGTCTTCACCACCACCAGCTCAAAACTAACAATGAAAAGTTACGTAATATAGCAAACAATGCCACCTAGGATTTCTACACCTTCCACCCACTTATCTTCTCAGTGAGGGGCAAAGGAAAATGGAAATAACTCACATTCCCACACAGAAATTACACTCCTGGTAAACTTATTTTTGACTGTAGACCAAATAGATTTACTTCAGAAATACAGAGTGCAAAAGTGAGAAGTCTGAGATCATTGGAGACATTTGCCATAGTATCATTAGGGGTCAGAGCTACTTTGGCATCTTACTTCTGGCCTGTATCTTACCCACAATAAACAGCTGGTATTCTCTGTTGTGAATGCCTCTCCTTGTGGTAAAATGTAAAGATCAATACCATGTAAGTCACTAAAGTATCCATCCATTTTATGAAAACAGTAGGAAACATTAACTCTGAATCTCTGGCCAAATTCCAACATGAAGGCATGCATTTCTCTCAAGCTAACTACCCTGGAAGTTTCAAATGGATACCCTGTTAGTCAGCTGATGCTTTAAATTGTTAGCTAGTGTTGCCATGAGCTGTTAAATGGTTGTTGACTTTCAGTGTTTATGAAATGAGCACTGTGTGATCCTTACCTAGCTAGTAAGGATGTTCGAAGTGGGACATATTTGATTTGGATTCAGATTCAGCCTGATTCGGGGAACAGCGATTCAATTCCCTGATTCAGATCACTGTCCCAATTTGATTTGGACAAATCCAAAAATGAAGATTCGATTCTGATTTGGAGAATAAGCGATTCAGTCATAGACACAGCTTTAAATGTTTTTTCTACATACCTCGAGGTACCATGTGTGGCTTGTGAACGCTGAGATGGTGGGGTGGATGGAGCATCCCACAGGAGTCCAGGGGGGTCTGCTGCTGAGTGCAGGGGGAACTCCCCCCCAAGCCCTCCCAGCTCAGTGGTCACCTGCAGGGGGACCCCGGTGTGCCCCCAGACCCAGAAGGCACCAGTCGCCAAGCCCATGGGACACTGCATCTGCCCCACCTTCTCAGCATTCATGAGCTGCCTGGTACCTTGAGGAATGTAGAAAAAACATATAAAGCTGTGTCTATGTCTGAGTCATCAAATCTCTCTGAATCTCTCTGAATTGAATCAGAGGCTTCCTATTAAATTCGGAGAGATTAATGGGTCTCCTGATTGGATTCAGATTTGGCCACTAAATCAGGCCTACTAGCTAGTATGGAGTACATTTATAGTGACCGCTAAGAAATGTGTACTAATATACTTTTTGTATTATTTTATATTTTACATATGGTATGTGAACTTCACTATATGGACAGAGACAACGTTCTGAAAATTCAGGTACCATATGTAAAGGCACAAGCTTCAGATGGCAGTAGCATAACTAAGGATGAACAACCCAAACACACTGCCCAATCACTGATTTTAAGGGGGCACAATAGTGATCACCACTTCTGGCTGAGCCACCACCACTGCTATTGCCCTGGCCACTGCTGCCACCCAGAAACTGACTGTTACACTTCTTTCATAAGATATTTTCATTTGCTAATTTTTTTTCACCTGGAAGTGAAGTCACAGGAGTATAGTAAGCGTGTAAATCTTTGTACAGTATATTAAAATATTTGCATTTTTATAGCTGCTTTAAGCAATGTATTTTCATTTCTTTTCCATTATCTCTTTTCCAGCTTTCTCCAATGGGCCATTTTAAGAATAGTAATCATAGAAGAAACGCAGTGGGCCAAATTTATTAAGCCAGTGAAGAGAGACCAAGAGTAAAGTTGACCCAAGATGCACAAGTAGCAATGGTTGGGTATATTGTATTAATGCTAATATCCTTTTTTCCCAAGCAAATTATAAGTACAGTGTTACCTCTCAGCTCCATGTACTTGGAGAACCCTGACACAGGACGCAGGCTGTCTGACTCAAAGAATTCCTCCTCCCTCCCCTCCTCTACCTAAATGAAACTGATTAAGATGCAGTGGGAGACGCACCTAAAACCCTCCAGATAAGGGTGACAAGAATGAAACAACTGCCCTAGGTCTCATTTGCATCCGAGATGGAACCAGATGACCATTCATTTACATGGGAGACGGAGAACAGAAAGCCCAAAGCAGAGACTGCAGTGAATTCTGGGATCAGAGAAGCAGGGGAGCACTGTGTGATGGGGAATCTGTGCTCCAAATGCTAATCAACCCATGTTTACACATACTCAGTTCAGCATTTATCAGACCAATTCTAATCTGGATTTACAAAGGACCCCCCCCCCCCACACACACACACACACACAAGACACACACACACCTCTAAGTTTAATAGGTGTCTTGGGCCGCACATTCCCCGGTCCCACTATGGGAGGCCTATTTAAACTTGATTGACTAAAACTCGGTTGCCAGGTTAGGGAATGCTGAAGCAAGAGACTGAGTGAGAGGGGGTATGGGCAACATTTGAACAGTGGTAAAGGGTTCATCACAATGTCCAGCCCATTGGAGCCCTGACCACAAATGTTGTTGTGCTTTTCCCGGGACGACTGGTGGAGGTCCCCCCCCCCCCCCCCAAAGGTTATGAACACTCCAATAATTGCCTAAAGTCTGTATAGTAAGATCTGGAAAAGTCATGCTAAGCTGAGGCTTGTTCACAACAAGTAAAAATCCAAAATCCTGATGCTGCAAGCTATCTATTGTTTCTGAAGAAACCATGAGATATCCCATCAGTATATCTGCTATCCATAGGAATTTCAAGCTGGCTCCTAAGTGTCCTGATTATCAATCAGTTTCTTGAGATGTTCCAAACCCGATAACCTCTTGTCAATAGAAAAGACAATGATTTACACTATTGAAAACACTTTGAAGAAACTAAACTGGGGGTATAAAAATCTGTAAAAAAGCAGCAGTGTGTGTGCTGACACCATCTGCTGTTGTTCTCAGGACACTGGAAGAACAGATCATCTCCCTTCAAGGATCATGCTATGAAGTTTACCTGTCAGCTTTGCAACCTGAGTGCCTTGGACTGGTGAGATCACGCGCTCTCTCTCTCTCTCTCTTTTCTTTCTAGGCATAAATTTCTGAACCTGAACTGTATTAGTTAAGCTTGAGCTAAGTTTCCCCAAATACTTAGTGAAACCAGGGTAGTATTGTAATTGTTTGTGTTTGTTTTTCCTTTACGTGTCTATTATTACTAGTACCATAATATATTTCATATACGTAGCAATAAATACATTTTATAGTCAAACTGGTAGTAACTGGATACATTTTTCCTTCTCTACTTCTCCTTCCCCACTTGCTCTGCAGCAATGCTTCTTTTACCTAAGCTAAAGATCTCTGTGAAGCCCAAAAATACTGTGGGGTCTGCTCATCAAGAGGTTGAAGATTGGGACAGGCTTAGTTTGAAACACATAAGGGGATCATTTTGTACAGGCTGATTGACGCAGTTTGACTCAGACATGCCCTAATAAACTGAATGCTGGCCTGTGAGGGTGTCAGCTGGACACCCAGCCAGATTCAGAGGTATTCTGTTTACCTGTGTGCTTTTGTCTGACTGCAGTTTATTGTTGCTCTGATGAACTGATTCTTGGCATATAAGGGTGTCAGCCTGTCCATGCTGGTCAACCCGGCTGGGTCAGGCTTCTCACGTTAATCTCTGTGTGTTTATGTGTATGACTGATTTGGTGATTGGAGGAACCCAGCCCCGCTGAAACTGAGTCCTGCAAGATAACTCCATTGCGAGTGAGGACTTGCAGAAGGGAGATATACAGCTCTGTATAGAAACACAAGTAACACAAGCAGCACATTGATAGAATTACCTAGAAATGTATCCCTAATAAATGAGCACACCCCAAGGTGATAGGCTAATCTGGTAACAACAGGGGGGACAAGGGACAGCCACCAGAGGAATTGGGTGTATATACACAAATGCCAGAACCATGGGAAACAAGCAGGAGGATCTAGAGCTCTTGCTAGTGAGAAACAACTTTGACCTAGTGGGACTAACTGAAACCTGGTGGGGCTCTTCTTATGACTGCATGGTGGGAATATAGGATGTATAGGAGAGTCAGAGTAGGGAAAAAAATGTGGGGGAGTTGCTGTCTATGTCAAAGAACAGTACACATCTTCCCTAATCAAATTAGGGTCAGAGAGTGGTCAAGCAAAGACTCTGTGGGCTTGGGGTGAAAGGGATCTGGGCGGGGGGGGGGGGGGGGGAGGGGGTCTACTACAGGCCACCACACCAGGACGATGAGCCAGACCAGGAATTTTCCAAGCAGCTCAAAAAGGCTGTGAGGTCTAAAGATATGGTAGTCATGGGGGACATTAACTGCCCAGACATATGCTGGGAGGAGCAGTCAGCTAGATCTAACCACTCTCGCAGGTTCTTAACCTGTACTCAGGACCTCCACCTAACACAGAATGTAAGGTGTCCCACCAGGGGCAACGCCTTGCTTGACTTGGTGTTGGCCACAGGGGATGACCTGGTGGGGGACCTGCAGATTCAAGGCAACTTAGGGGACAGTGATCACCAAATCATTCAATTCACTATCCAGTGAAGAGCAAACATTATACTCAGCAGGACACGGGTGCTGAACTTCAAACAAGCTGACTTTAACAGACTCAGGGGATTGGTTAGCAAGGTGCTAGGAGCTAAGAACTTGGATGCATTGAGGGTCCAGGATGGGTGGACATTCCTCAAGGAAACCATTTTTGGGGCTCAGAGTGAGTCAATCCCATGGCAGAGGAAAGGGGAAAAGAGGGCCAGGAAGCCCCTTTGGCTAACCAGGGGCATCCAAGCTACATTAAGGGCAAAAAAAGAGGCATACAGGAAATGAAAGCAGGGGGTATCTAGCAAAGAGGAGTATACTTCTTTAGCCCACACCTACAGGGAGTCGGTCAGGAAGGCCAAGACAACTCTAGAACTCAAACTAGCATCAGGGATTAAGCACAATAAATAGTCCTTCTTTAGGTATGTTGGGAGCAGAAAGAGGGTGCGGGGTAGCATAGGACCCATACAGGATGGGCAGGGGGGCTTAGTGATGGATAGCAAAGTTCTTCAGTGAGTTTTTTGCCTCTGTCTTCTTAAATGGGAATCTAGATGAACTCTCAACATACATCATGGATACCAACAAAGGGAACATCAGCCGACCAATGGTCAGTGCCGACACAGTAAAAAGACACTTGGGGGGACTGATTGTATTCAAATCATCAGGACTGGAGGGACTCCACCCATGGGTAGTGAAGGAATTAGTGGGGGTCATAGTTGATCCACTGGCAAGGATATATGAGCGCTCATGGTGCTCGGGTCAGGTTCTGGAGAATTGGAAAAGGGCTAACATCATCCCAATCTTTAAGAAGGGATGGAAGGAGGACCCAGGGAACTATAGACCAGTCAGCCTTACCTCTATCCCTGGAAAAATCCTAGAAAGAATTATCAAGGAGCACATCTGTGGGAGCCCGCTGGCTAATGTGATGCAGAGGGATAACCAACATGGGTTTTTAGCAGGCAGGTCCTGCCTGACTAACCTAGTTTCCTTTTACAACAAGGCCACTAATTGTTTAGATGCAGGAATTGAGGTGGATGTTATCTATCTGGACTTCAAGAAGGCCTTTGACAAGGTATCCCATACCATCCTTATAAATAAACTGAAGGGATTTGCCTTGGATGATTACATGCAAACTGGCTCAAGGGTCGCACTCAGAGGGTGGTAATGGTCAGTGTCAACCTGTAAAGATGTGGGCAGTGGAGTCCCTCAGGGATCAGTTCTGGGGCCGGTGCTGTTCAACATCCTCATCAGTGATCTGGATGAGGGGGTGAGAAGCACCCTGTCCAAATTCGTGGACGACACAAAATTAAGGGGTGAGCAGGAACCAGATCCAGGCTGACGTAGACAGGCTGGGGAAGTGGGCAGAGAGCAACAGGATGCAATGCAATAAGGACAAGTGCAAGGTGCTGCATCTAGGGAGGAAGAACTGCCATCATACCTACAGGCTGGGAGGCAACCTTCTCAGCTCCACTGAGGCAGAAAAAGATATTGGAGTCACTGTTGACTCCAGGATGAACATGAGTCACCAGTGTGATGAAGCAGTTGGCAGAGCCAATCGCACTTTGTTGTGCATCCGTAAGTGCTTCACAAACAGGTCCAGGAAAGTGATTCTCCCCCTCTATATGGCACTGGTCAGACCGCAGCTGGAGTACTGTGTCCAGTTCTGGATGTCGCAGTTCAAGCAGCATGTGGACAACCTGGAGAGGGTCCAAAGAAGAGCCACTCATCTGATTAGAGGCCTGCAGGGAAGGCCCTATGACGAAAGGCTAAGGGACCTTAACCTCTTCAGCCGTTATAAACTGTGAACTTAAAGAATGCTTTGAGTGTTTTAATTTTGAATGGTAAAAAACAGTCCAATTGTCCTTAACTGCTCAAAAAACAAGCAATTTGTTCTTTAGGCATGTATTTCAACATTCATGTAACCACTCACATTTGGAATAAAGCGTATTAAAATCTCTGTAGCTAAGTTATACCTTACTGCAATTTTATGTAAGATTTTGCTTTCACAGTTCTCATGTAGAAATACTGAAAATACAGTGAGAGGAAATTACTTTTATTTTTTATAAAAGAGCTGCTGTCTGGCTTTTGCTTTCACATTTTTTTTCCTTGGCTGGAAGGGGGAAGGGTGGAACTTTGTTGGTTGTTAGACCAATTCAGTTGGTCATGTTTACACAAAACTTTAAGAGATATGAATCAGAGCTTAGAATGTACCCAAACATTTGTAAGATTGCTCCCACCTACACATTTCATAGAGTGAGACCATGGGTCAAAAATATCAGGTACTGTGCAAAGCAAAAACTAACGCTAATATGAAATTTTATATCAGAACTGTTGCTGTGGATTGGAAAATGGTTAACTCAAAATGAGGGTAAGATGATGACTTGCCTTCTGCTACCACTCAGGAAAGCAAAGGGCTGCCTTCACTCTCCTTATTTCACTTTATGTGCTCTGCAATTTGCAAGTTTCAGACCACTGGTGAGAACATGTGAGTGCTGAATGGATGGGCCCCAGCACAACTGAACTGACAGGAATGAGGAGAATTCAACAACTCCTGGTAGAGAACAGAAACAGATTACTTTCCCTGTAAAGCAAGCGATGGGAACAAGGCTAGGAACTAGGTGTGTGTAGATGAAATGAGGGGCATGTGTGTACAACACTTTAAAGTGAGTTAAATGCTTTTGCACTGCTTTGCTTTAATTGCGCTGGTGTTTGCACGTGTTGGCAATGTATTGCACATTAAATCCAGCCGCTGTAGAGCACATTTGGCAATGTAATGCACCTTAAATGACTTTGGGGAGCAGCAAACTAAAACACTTCTGTGGAGTTTTAGTTTGCTGCCCTATAGCCACAGAGCAAAGTACCAGGTTCCATGTGGCTCAGGGCCTGTGCAGGCAGCCTGTGGAAGCAGCCTGGCAGCAGCCTGGGAAGGCAGGCTCCACCAAAGAAAAAACAAAAAATTAGCAAGCCTGATTTTTTTTTCCTCCTGGAGCCTGCTGCCTGCATGAGCTGTCCAGGGGACCTGGTCCTTCCCTCTGTTGCTGCGGTGCCCCCCATGATTGCCCAGAGCCGGGTGCCTGCGGGCAGGTGCAGCCTCGGGTGGAGGGGAGCCACCACTGCCACAGAGGGAAGCACCAATCCTCCCCCCACCCCATACAGCGCAGGGACTGCTCCACCCACCAGCAACTCGCCCTCCCCTCCCCACCACCAGAGAGGCAGGTAAGACACAGGTGTACTTGACACAGGGGTTTACTTCAGCCTAAATTAAAACGGTGTTTTTAAAAACCCACCACTTCAATTCAGGGTGAAGTAAACCCCTGTTTCATCTGCACACACCTTCTCTGTTCTGCTCCTGTGGTTTTACAGCTTACCTACCACCTTTGCTTAACAGATTTTTAATTTACCATGTAGTGGTTACCTGAGACTTTCAACCATTTTCAGCTTGACCCCATTGTCCTTGTAACACCCACCTTCCCAAGAGCTGTAGGAGCCAGCCAAATTTAATGTATTTTACAGTGATAATATGGAGCATTCAAACTGCACTGCTTACTTAGCATGTAGTTACATATTACAATTTTCATGTACTAACTGTAAGGAATGTTAGGAAGTATTACAGTTAGCATGTGCTGCTAGAAGTTTCACCCACAGCTGCCCATCTCTCCCCACCTCTCAGCCAAACTGGGGAAACAGAGTTCTGGATGATAGATCATCCATGGGGGTGGAGAGTGGCTGGGAATGGTGCATCCTGGTATACTGCAGATTGATGGTATTTACCCCAAGGAACAGATTGGCATTACTGCAACACATGCTGCTGACACCAGCTGGAGATAATCCTTGTCTAAAGAGGTTCAATTTTAAGATGCTTTGAGGGCAGAGCTCATCTCAAAATTAGCTTAGCTCATCTTTTCCTGACTTGAGTGGACCCTCCCATTTTAAGAGCACTTAACACATGGGAAAGAAAACATCTAGCAACATCTCTTAAGAGAGATGTTACACAGTAGAGTAAGGGATTGTTTACACACAAAAGTTATTGCAGATTAAAGTAGAATGTGAATTTAAAGCATAGTTCACATTATAGTTCATATTTCAGATTAAGGTAGAATGTGAATTTAAAGCAGTTCCAGCATTGTTCCCTGTAAAAAAAAAAAAAAAACAAACAAAAAAAACCCCTTTTCCCAGAATAGTTTAATATGCTTCTAAAAGTGGATTAAGCTAAATTTTAGATGGAATAAGGGTGTCCATATGGGGAGCTGTTATGGAGAACCTATCACTGAATAGTTAATTGCACAGTAGCTATTTTTCCCTGTACTTTTCCATGTAGACAAGCCCTAGACATAATTTTATCACTCTGTTTTTATGTCTCTCTTTTTTTAAATCAAACGCTGGTGTATATGGTGTTGACAAAAGGGTTAACTGTAAAAGTCATCTCTGAGAGTTGCTAAGCAACAATGTTCTGCCCTCAGATCACTGATCAACCAATGGCAATGTCTTCCGCTGATGTAATGTTTGCAGCTCAATATCCTTTACAAAGAACTGTGGGGGTGGAGTTCCTGAAAACTTATCTGAGCTGATGTTGTGAGCTCCTACAGATTAGTTTAATCCTTCCTAATAAAATTAAATATTTTTAATTTAGTCACAGTTAGTTCAATAATTATTCCTAATATAATGAAGATAATGTACCTATAGTTAACCAGCAACAGTCGATCATAATTAATTCACTTTTTTGATATTTACATCCAGAATTTTCCCTGCAGGTGACCTGATAATTTTTTGTTTACTAAATTATTGATTGCAATGAGTACGTGATAGTATTGTACACCTCACAGTTTCTGGAAATGGGGAAAAGGGTTTTGCTCTGAAGTAAGAAATGTTGCCACAGGATGAGGCCTGTGATTTTTATATAATTATTAACTCTTTTTTAATACTCCTGAAGTTAACAAGCTCTGTTCAAATGCACAATTTTTCCTTTTCTAAATCAGTTTTATAAAAAAGGCTAATTCATATATATGTTCTTTTGAACCCTCCTCTACATTTCTCAATCAAAGAATATTCGTTTTAAAACTGATAGAAGTAAAAATATAGGATTGTGCACATCTTTTAATGGCTGCTGAATTAGATTCAGGATTCAGAACTCTGGGTAAGATCACTTACTGAAGTTCATGGAACTACAACCAATTTGCACCAGCTGAGAACTTTGCCCTGTGGGTAGGAGAAAAAAACTTAAGTAAAATCCCATACCCATTGAAGAAAATGACAAAATCACTATTCCCTTCAGTGGGTTCATAAGGTCATCGTTATTTACTAATTTACCTTATTGCTTCTAAAAAGATATTTAATCACCACCATAAAATTCCTTTGTTCTGGTTACAAAACTCTGATTTCAGCATGAAGTATGTGTCCTGGACCAGCAGAATTGGACCCAAATTAAAATCCTTTAAAATTATTTGGTTGGTTAGTCTTCTCTAATTTTCATATATGTTACTTATTGTTCACAGTCTCTAATTAAAAAAAAAACCAAACAAACAGTTATAGCTGTTTGCCAGTTCAGCAAGTCTTGCTACTTGAACTATATAAATATGTTCCAAAGTGAGTAATTAGTTAGTTCAACAAGGTTCTTTGGGTAAATCCAATATCTTTTATTAGGCCATCTCAAATAGTTAGAAAAAATCTTCTTTGCAAGCTTTTGAGTACAAATACCTTTCATCAGGCAGAGGAAGCATCTACAGTTGGTCTGTGCTCTTCCTGGATGGAGTAGTAAAGCAGCCAGAGGCCAGTACATATGCAAGAAATCCAGTCAGTTAAAATGTAAATTGAGGTATTCAATGGTGAGAGAGAGGTTGTGGGGGGAAGTGGAATGAATGAAGCTGGTAAAAAGTGGAGAGGGTACCTAGGGAGTCAGATGTTAGGCAAGTTATAATATGTCACAAATCCAATCTCTATTAGTTATTTTCAGATTCATTGGCCTCACCTTCTAAAAGCAGAAATCCTGAAGCCATCCTATAGGTGCCTTTATGTTTATCACATTTTGTTTATATCAGCAATATATCACCCTCAAAACCTGAACTGATTTATAGATTGAAAATATTTGGGTATTTTTGTTTGGTTTTTAAGTTTTACATTTTCATACAACTCAGTGGGCAAGTCTACATATTCATTAATGTGCCATAATTATGGCGCATTAATTTAATGTGCTGTAATAGATGCTGCTGTGCAGTAGCACTGATGCATGCTTTTTTGGGATGCTAATGTGCAGTAGACTAATTCTATTACATATTAGTGTAGGAGCATGCTTTTTTTTTCCTGCCACTCTAATGTGCAGTACAATTAATCCACCACACATTTAGTGTCCCATGTAGATGCACCCAGCATGTCCTGTGTTTGGCTGGGATAAGTCAACAGAACCTTGTTGAACTAACTAATTACTCACTTTGGAACTCTGTTACAAGAAGCTGGTCCTCAACAGGTCTAAAACTCAGATTCAAGGAGGAGTGCATTTATACATGCAATTTACTGTGGAATTGACTAATTAGCTCTGCACTAAATTGTCACAGTCCACATGTAAAATTAATTTCACTGTAGGATAGTTCTGCCTGGGACAAATACTATCCTACAGCAGAGTACTTATGTGTGCTCAAACATACATGTGGACAGTGACTCATGCCCCAGCCAGCCCCTCTGTCACCCAATGTCACCATCCAGAGCCCAGGCTAACCCCTGAGCCCCATGCTGTGGGTCAGTTGCCCCCAGGTACAGCATCTTCATATGCACCTAGGACCGCCCCAGCGCTAACTGCTGCGGTCTCAGGTGTATGTGAAGACTCTGTGCCCAGGATCAGCTGACTCCTGTGTGAACTGTGCCAGAGTTTATTCAGGCACATTCATTGCTCATGTAGATGCGCCCAAACTACCTCCAAGCCAGCAGAGCACTTAATCCTTGTTTAACCCCAATCACTTGAATAGCTTCTTTGTTTTGAATGTGTTTACCCACAAATTTAAAAGTGCATTCCTGGAAGCAGGAATTAGAACACTTCTGATAATGGTTGTTTATCTCTTGATACTCACTAAGCTTCAGTTAGTGTCTATTAGCTCACATCCATTAGGTCTATTGTGGAACTTTAGGTTTTTTTGGAAAAGTCACTTGAATGTGAATGAATGAATGAATGAATTCTGGAACCAAGAGTTCTATTTTTTGTATGTCTTGAATGAATGAATATATTTCCAGGATCTGGCAGATTTGGGTCACATTTTGAAAAGATGACAAAACTGACTGTGTATGGCAATAAAAGGTTCCTAAACTAATCTTTGTCCCACTAAAGGTCATGGGAATTTTGCCATTGACCTTAGTGGGCCTAAGATTTAATCTCATTGAATCTCATTTCCCTTTACATTGACCTCACTGGATATTGTAGGATGTTCTCATAAATCCCACTCTTTTTTTTTTTAGTATTTCTGTTTCTTGTTTTCTACCAGTGTTTCAAAATTAATTGCAGGAAACTTTTCCAGTGTACCAGCTTTTATCTTATTACTTAGTTTTAGAGACAAACTCTTTATGTTGTTACATGAAAATTACAGATCTTTGTTTTTGGCATGTATAGTAATGACATTGTTCTTCTGCTGTCTAAAAGTCAGCCCTTGACTAGTGCATGAGGTCAACTTCTGCATCCATTAATGTGCAGCAGTGGAGCACTCTGCTGTGGCTGACAGCTAAACACCCCTATAATAACCTTTTATTAAAACATCTTTCTTTGAAGCAAAACTGATTAGCTCAGGGGATTTGTAATGAGATATGGAACCTTGTTCAAGGATATGCTGGAGGGAGCTCACAAGTGCATCTTGTTAAAATTACATTCAAATTTGAAGGGAGGTAGGTGGGGGTATGAGGAAGTCTCTGTGCCTTGAATGAAGATCAAGTGTTTTCTGGGAATTATTTAATCATTCCTACCAAGAATGACATCTCTCATCATAAAAAATTGTCTCTAAAAATTGAATGTTTTTCCTTTTGAAATGTATTAGACTAGGCAAAGCACAAAGTAATTTGATTAAAAAGAAAAAGAAAATAAAAAGAAAGAAAGGACATTCCCAAGGGAGAGTACCCAGTGTAAAATTTCCCAGAAGACTATGCATCCCTGATTCCCTAGACTTAGTCTTAAGTTCCTGCATATGTAAGGACACAAATGGAAACAGTGTACTATACCAATAATATATCCACGGCATTTTTCAAAACACAGTATTTCACCCAAGGAAACTTAAGGGGCTGCTTGGTAAATTAGGGTGTTTTCCTACATTGGTCATAGTAAGATGATAACAGGGTGTTTTTTCTTTAAATGTGGGAATAACTAGATTCCCTAGACCTCCTTCCCACTCCTTCCCACCCCCCACCCCCATCCAGGTAATGGCATGGTTGGTGCTGGGGAAAACACAGATTAAACATTGGTTGAAATTCTGGCCCTACTGAAGTTAATGGCAAAATTTTCACCAATTTCAGTGGGGCAAGGATTTAGGACTTTATCCCTGGCTCTTGCTCAAGGAATTGACCTCTTACAGTCTAATAGCCAAGACTTTAAGAAATGAAAGCTTAAACTTAGGTCCCTGAGTACATATGTAGGCACCTCAACTAATGGCCCAATTTTCAGAAATGCTGAGCACCCAGAAGCTCCTGCTGATGCTGCTGTTCCAATGAATAGTTATCACAGTACATATGCAGAGAAATGAATATTCAACTCAATAAAAGTTGCCTATTTTGAACATTTATGAAAGAGAAAAGAGACTTTGTCTTTCTTGCAACTGTGGTCACACATTTAAATTGCAAATAATATTTGAGGCAAACCAAAAAAAGAATACACATAAAAGTGAATTTTTTCATTACTAATACATGAAAACTTATACTAAAAAGTCCTAGCAGAGCCGTAGGATTTAGCTCTTCTCTTTGCTGTTTTCGTCCCTTCCTTTTCAGATGTAAAAGAAAATGAAGACTAGCCATCCATCTGATGAAGCACAAATAGATCAAAATCATCAACCTGTTTTCTGTTGCATAGCCTAAGTCTTCAGCTGGGAATTAGAAAATGCAACTCACTCCAGGGTATGTCTTGAACACACAGGTGAAAAAGATATCCAAATACAGTACCAAATACTCACCTTTTCTTTATAGTTGATGGCATTTCCAAAGAAAACATTTTGACTAGCTTTCAAGTGTCCTTGATAAGTTAATATGCAGAAATTTAATGCTGGATTCTACATTTCTAAAGGAATGCAAGTAGAGGGGTTGTTGTGGAAACCACTGGATATATTGCAGTCATTAGGAGGGGAGAAGGAAAAGGCTGACTAAAGAATTAAAGACATTGTAAAAGAATATTTTTAGAAAATGTAAAAAACCTATCCATGGAGGACCCCCAGAGCCCTGAGTTTCTCCCCACTATGCTGCTGCTTGCAGCAAAGAACAAACTGAGGTTGCCCTGGGATAATTCCTTCCCCCAGCAAGCCTTAGCTCAACTTCCCTTACACTGGACCACACAGCTGCAGAAAGAGAATCTTTTCCAGGTCTACATGGCCACCCCTTTGGGTTGTGAAAGAAAGTCCCCCCCTTAGAAAGGACTAGCCTAGAGTATCATTTGCCCAGAGATCACTCTTTCCATAGGCAACCTGTAAAGAGGCAAAGCAACAAAAGGATTTATTGTGTAGGGGAAAAGAATTATACAAGCAAAATTGACCATAATTTTGGAGACAGCCATAAAAAGATCAATAAGGTTTCTTACCCTCTCATCTGGCCCCACATCTCAAAAATGATATAGCAGAACTAGAAAAGCTTACAAAGAAAGGCAACCATAATGATCCGGGGCATGGTGCAGTTGCCATACCAGGGAACTAAAGAGGCTAGGACTCTTCAGTATGGAAAGAAAAAAGTCTGAAGGGGGATATCATATAGGTATAGAATGAGGGGGCATTTGCTGATGTTAGTAGGTGACAGGTTTAAAACTAACAGGAGAAAGTATTTTTTTATGCCACACACACATAGTTAAATTGTAGAATTCATTTCTACAGGAGGTGGCGGTGGCAGATGGCATAGCCAGGTTCAAAAAGGGACTGGATAAATTAATGTATGATAGATCTACTAATGACTATTGAACAGAATGGTTGGAGATGTTCCCACTGGCATCTCTAAACTAATAATGGTGGATGTCAGGGAGGGCATTGAATACAGGGTAGATCATTCTAGAGATACCTGGTTCAATGCTTTCCCTCTATAACATCCATTTTTGCTGCTGTTATAAGGAGGCCAGGCCAGAACCCTAGACCTAGCTCATCCCAATCAAGAGTTCAGGGCAAGTCACCCCCAAAACAAGTGCCACCTGCAGCAACCCCAGAGAAGTGCTATGGTCCCAGCTGGGCTTTGTAAGGCAATCAAGGCCCTCCAGAAGCTTCAGGCAGCAGGCCCCACCCACTTCAACTCTTAAAAGCCAGGCCAGCCTACAGTCTCTGTCTGAGCAAAGGGGAAAGTTCTTTTTCTTGACCTTCTGTGTGTTTCCTTACTGATCTTCTGATTTTGACTTCCAGTTCCAACTCTGGCTTCTGATTCTAGTAAGACCCTTGGCATTCCCTGATTTCCTGCTTGTGACTCTGGCTTGACCTTTGACTCCGGCTTCTGATCCCAATTAACCCTCAGGTTATCTTGTCTTCAGCTTTGGCTTCTGACCCTATAGAGGGATTTTTTTTTCCTATGACATCTGAATCCATTTCTGATATCAGCTCATTCCGGACACTAGCTCCCAGGGGAACAGGCCTAGACCCATGCTTCAAGTAACTAATTCCTAGGCCAAACATGACTGCTACGGCTGTGTCAAGCTTTGGCTCACAATTTGATTTGGAGAAGATTCGTCCTGATTCCGAGGCTGAATCTCCAAATCCAAACTGAATTGCTAGAAACTTAAAATTTTCTGAATTGATTCGGAGCCTCCAAATTGATTCAGAAAAGATTTGGAAGAGATTCGGTGATTCAAAGATTTGGAAGGTGGTCTTTATGGGGAAACAGAAACTTAGAAAGCGGGGGGGGGAGGACTGAAATCTCTAGTTGACCAGTGAGTGTGATTTCTCTCTGACTGCCCTTCGAATCACAGTGTCTGGGGGAAGGACATAGAAACAGCATAAAAGCCTCTGTCTGCAGGCTTGCTGTGCCTTTGTGAGCTGGTTCTGAGTGAGCAACTGCATCAGAAAGGTACTGGCTTGCTTCATAGTCAGTCAGTTGCCTGCTCCTTTTTGTTCTTAGAAAGGACTGGATAGGATATAGCTTAGCTTAGTTTAGCTTAGCATCTCTCTACTTAATACTTATCCAATTCATTTCTTTCAATTTATATTTGTTCTCTCTCTTTTTTTTGTTTTGTTTTTTTTTTTGCAATACTTTTAAACAAGAAAGGTCACTGTTTTCCCTAGTAGTGTGATCCATCCCTGAGCAAGGAAGCATACATTGCACACACTCTCACACACACACACACACACACACACACACACGAACAAAAATCATATATTCATAGAAGAGACTGAATAGTTATGACATTAGTTATTAATATTATTAATTATAGTTAGTTTGAATAGTTTACATACAGACTAAAGACAACACAGAAGAACAAATAACTAGTCAGCCAGCCACATGTTCAGATTCAGACCAGGTCAAAGAAGAACACAACACAACACACCATACATACAGACATACATACAGGTACTAATAATCAATAATCAATCAGACAACAGTCAACAAATCACACAGCACTCACAAACAAAAGAACTTGTCACTGACAGCCCACCACACATTTGGATTCAGACCAAGACCAGATTGAAGAAGAACACAACACACACACACCTTTTCCAGCACAGGAAACATTAATAGTGTGCTGGAAAGGCAGATGCCTGGTCTTCTGGCAGGGGAGGGAGAGGGGCTAGAGGGGGTAGCAGGAGAACTACAGCTTCAAGTTCCTCCCCCCCAAACATAGATTCATCTTCTTCCCAAGCAGCCATGAGACTTCTGCTGCCAGTGGGAGCAAGGAGATGAGAATAGTACCTGAGGTCCCTGCACCTGCACCACCTCCCCTAACTCCAGAAATAGGTACCAGCAGCAGAATCACTGTCTCCTCCACCACAATGTCATCTCCTAGTGTGAGCCTCCCATTGCCAGAGGAGAAGCTGGAGCAGGAACCAGGGGACATAAGCATCTCGGCTCAAGCAGTTCTGGGGACCGAGAAGGAATCGGAGTTTGTGCTCCACACCCCTCAAAGTTCCCCTAGACCCAGGTCTCCTTCTCTGGAAACCAGCACCTCAGAGGAGGTTGAGTTGTGGAGGCTCAGGCAAGAGGCTCATTTGAGGCAGCTCCTCTTGCTGTTGCGCCTCAGCCTGCTGAGGAGGGGGATAAGGCAGCATCCCCGCCCTCAACCCAAAAGCGGGCGAGTAGCATAGTATGGGAGCATTTTGAGCTGGCAGATGATTCCAAGTTTGCTTTCTGCCAGCACTGCCAAAGGCAGATCAGCTGGGGCAAGGGAGGTGAAACACTTCGCCACCACAGTGATGCTGCTGCATCTCAGGAGGCAGCACCCCCTTACCCGTCTTCCTGCTCAGCCTGGCACCAGTGCGAGCATGCCCAAAGGGAAGTCCCCAACTCACTCCAAAGATCTCGTCCCCTCAAAGCAGAGGCAGGCCACCCTGGAGCAGTGGGGGAAGCTGTAGACAGAAGGGAAAGTATTGCCAAGGTGAGCAAGATCACCCAGAGCACTGGGGAGATGCTTGCTTTGGATAGCCAGCCCTTCTCCCTAGTTGAACAACCAGGGTTCAGGCAATTCATGTCACTCATGGCCTCATCTTAACAAGTTCCCACATGCACCACCTTTAGCAGGATGATGATGCCCTCCCTGTATGAGGCACACAGGGAGTACTTGAGGGAGGAGCTGCACAAGGCAGGGCCACTGGTGTGGGGTAGTAAATACCTCACTTAATCATTTTCCAGTTATATCAGTGAGGCTGCTGACAGACATGAAAAAAGAAACAGTGATTAACTGGAAGAAGCACATTAGTTTGGCCCAGCTCTGCAGTGTCTGTATAGACCGTGTACTTCAGGCTTTTTGGAGCTTTTATCTAAAGCTGATTCAAACGGGTATTAGAATAAAAGCACCAAAAAAGCCAAACTGAAGTGCCTGATCTATATGGACATTGCGTAAGCCAGGTCAAACTAACACAATGCCTCTTCTGGACATGTGCTGGGCTCAGAGCATGGGTGTGCAGAGTTTAAAGAACTGTTTTGGGTTTTTTGTGGGGGGGAGGTTACATCTATAAACAGTCAAAATTACAAAAGTACATTTATATCAAATACTATCGTATATACAGACATGAAAATAATGCTAACATGTACCCAGCTATTCAATAGTTACCAATAGAGAAAAAACACCATAGGAGGAAATTAACTTGGGAGATGTCTGCATGCCACATGGTGAAACCTAAAAGTAATTTAATTTGCAAGTGAATCTGTGACAGAAGAGTATGATGTATATTAGGTCAATAAGAGAGACTCTTCACTGTGGCCCCCTCCACATGCAGGTAAAGATATGATAAAATCTAATGTGTAATCCACACAATTGAACCACCTGCTATGCCACATGTACATGGCAGGAGGCACAATTGTGGGATCATGCATTCGAACCAACTGCACCTTATTGCTAGTGTAAGGAGCCCAATCCTGGGCTCCCCCTGCATCTGCAAGAAGCAGGAACCCATAACTAAGTGCACCCTTTGCTGAGGGAGCTCCCAGCCACATAGGCCATGCACAGCTGGGACTGAGAGTCCTTGCAGCTGATGTAGCTCTGGTTCAGCTGTGCCTTACATGTAGCTGGGAGCTCACCCTGTCAAGGTCCTGCATGTGAGGCACAGGCAGAAGCCAGAGCCCAATGAGCTGCAGAATTTCTTAGTCCCAGATGTGGGAGTGGTGCAGCTAGGATCAGGAGCCACAGGTGGAGTTTCATGTACCCCACTGAGCTCTGGGGAACTGTGATCTCCAGATCTTGGGGGTTGCACCCATGTGCCTGGGAGCCCTGTCAGCTCCTGCTACATGTGCAAATTAAAGCTCAATAGTAACCAGCTATAAAGTTAGTACACATTTTCAAGGTCTAACTTTATAGCTGGTTGAAGCTTTTTATTCTGTGATCAGCTACACATGCAAAGTAGCTGTCTCAAGCTAATTGTGCAATGAACCAGTTAATTGTGCAATACTGTAATGTGTAAAGGGATCCTAAGTCTTTCAGTCTGTCCTTGGTACATTTGAACAAAAGGATGAGTTCAGCTGTTTGATTTGAATTTCCTGTTCCTTTCAAGAAGTAGTGCTGATCTTATCTTTCTCTGTGTGTTTTCTTTTAAATTCCCAGTCACAATATTTCTTCTGGTTTAACTAACATCCCTTTTTAATCTTTTAAGGCCATGGATACACAAAGCCAAGCTGTCCTGATTTTAAAGAGTTGCAAAGACATGACCAGAACCAATGCAGCTGACCCCAACAGTAGCAAGTTTACCTCTCATAAAGCAAAGCTAAATGTGTTACTTTTCAAATGTATCCTTGCAAAGTCCACTCGTTTCTCACAGTCTATTCAGTTGTGCATATCTGCCAAACTGCTCTTTGTTCCAGTTTTATACCTCGTGCATTGCCTCTGTTTTTCCCTGACCTTAGTTCAACTGATTTGTGATCCTGCATGGACATTATAAAATCCAATTTATAACTATCATGTATTGATTAATTGAGTTAAATCAATGTACACCAGCTGTAAATATATTTAATTGTGTCCACACAGGAATTTGCCTCAATTTAACAAAGCCAATTAATAGCCCCCTCCCTGCCCCCCCAACACACACAATTCTGGTGAAAACCTGTGCCACATGCTTTTGTAGACAGGTCCTATATTTGATAGATTTATTCTGAACTGGAACACTTCATAACAACAGAGCTGCACTGTTGAATATCAACCTCAATTCTTGTTCTTGTCATGAATTTTCTTCAATGGACCTGTTGTTTCTCTTGTAAGGAGATATAACCCATGCATTTGCCTTCTAGATGGGTTTGTTATGTATATAATCCAAATAGTTTATTCTAAACAGGAATGCACCCTAAATTTTGGTGCAAACCCTGTTAGAAATTATATAGGTTCCTTTCCTCAGTAGTTAAATTCTTAACAGAACAGCTGAGTTGGACACTATAATTTAAAGGCATAAAAACAAAAAACATTTTTTAATTCCCTCAGGACAAATGACCATGTACTGTCTAGCCATGCTGTCCTGTTGATGGAATTCCATCATACATAAAATATTTATAGTGGTAGGAATATATGGCTTAGCTTGGCAGCAAACTAACTTGAGGTTTGTCCTGAATAAATAATGAAATTAGTTCTAGGATTGCAGCTTCAAATGTTTGTCATTTGGGAAACAATATAATCCCCAAGATTAATTCTATCCCCATGGCATATGCTTGTCCTTTAATGAATTGTTTTCTTATTCAGGCAGAAATTCTGTATGTATATTTATCTCTCTCTCCTTTTTTTAATGTGCTATTTGTTATAGCTGGGAATTTTAAAATCTCTAAACTACTTAGACACCAAAGTATTTCTGAAATTAAATGGAAATCCACTGGTTCTCTTGAAAATTTCAACCTTCAAAAATATGAGAGGCATGGAAACAAATTTATTAGCACACTATAAATTCATGGCTGTTGTTATTGCTGTATGTTGTGAACACTCTGAACTTTACAGAGTGGCAGTAGGGATATAATTTAGATTCTTCCTGTTCCAAAATCAAAAACCTCCACTATAGGGGCTAACAAAATACAGTTTTTAGTTATTTATGGAACTGTTTCCCAGAGTTGATCAACTCTGATTCTTCTAGTGAAAGTCGGTGCTAAATATAAGCACCTGTCATTTTATTCTAGTTTCTCGGGAAATAATTGTTTTTATTTCACAGTGCTGGAGGTTGAAGAAGAGCTATGAGCTATATGAAGAGCAATGTTTTTCATAATATATGGTTTATTATTAAGCATATCTCAGTCTGTTGACATGCCTTCTCACTACCATGCTGTTTTTGGCCACAACTGTCCTTCATTCTCTGTTTGCCTGAATTTAATTTTTTTCTGAATATATCAGATGCAACTCAGTAGTGATTCTGGATGTTGACAGTACGTGGCCCAAATCCTCAGCCATAGTTCCATTGAATGCTGTGGACCTATGTCAATTTACATCAGCTTAGATCTGTTCCAGAATATTTATTTGTAATGCAGCATGAAGGTAAAAGTCTCATAATTTGTTTGCAAAATAATAGGAGAAAGACGGTGACAACTGTCTGAGGTTTGTAATACACTTGGCAAGCCAGCCAACTGATGGGTCAAATATTGCTTATTGACTGCATATTTTTGACCGGTCAAAGATTATAGCCGTTTTACAGAAAAACTACATTTTTTTTAGTTTTCTTGATAGGAATACAATTTGTTTATTTTTAAAAAACATTTCTTAATGGAAAATTTGTGCTTTATCTGTATTATTTGTACCTATTTGCAATTTTTTACAATTTTTGGTCAATATTTGACTGGTTAATTGACTGAACTTTATTTGACTAGTCAGATACCCAACCCTATTTTGTAGTGAGTGCATTCTTAAAAATCCTCCTGATAGAGTAAAAATACCTAAGTGAATACAAATGTATGTCAAGCAGAGAATAAACTTAAGGAGATACAAAATCAGAGTATTCAGAGATTGAAAAGACCATCTACAATTAGCCCATACTCCTACAAAGCAGGATGCTGTCAGGGAACTTTAATTCTGATATTTCCTAACTTTTGAATGTTTGATATTTCATAGATTTCATAGACATTAGGGTTGGAAGGAACCTCGGGAGATCAAGTCCAGCCCCCTGCCCCAGGGGCAGGAAGTCAGCTGGGGTCAAAGTATCCCAGCAAGATAAACTTCCAAATGTCTCTTAAAGGAGTCCAGAGTAGGTTCTTGCACCACCTCTGGCGGCAGTCTGTCCCAGGCCTTGGGGGCTCAGATAGTAAAGAAGTTCTTCCTTACGTCCAGCCTGAAATGGTCTTGGAGGAGTTTGTGACCGTTTGACCTTGTCATCCCTTGGGGTGCTCTGGTGAACAGGCTTTCCCCCAGATCCTGATGTATACACCTTACATACTTATCCCCCCTGAGCCTGTGCTTTTCCATTGCAACCTTAATAATTCTGTTTTGGGCTCAAGTGTTCCTAGAGTTTTAAAAAGGAGAAAATGCATTTTCTGATTTTGTTTTTTTCTAGTTATGTGGCATAATATTGGTACCTTAACATTGGTACCATAATATTCATTAGCCAGGATGGAAATTAAAGAGCCAACTTACAGATCTTTGCCACCTAAACTGGGAAAGTCACTGAGAGAAGCAGTAGGTTGTCATCCTTTTAGATCATCACTAAAAGAGGACAGGATACGTGGTCAATAGGTTTCTTGGTATTTCCTGGCAATAGACAAATGGTGAGACTTGGGAATTTTGGGTTCCTTTATTGCTGGACCTCTCTGGATCTGCCCTGCTTTGTTGTCTCCTCTGCAATCTCAGTGAATTCCCTGCCTATACCACAATAGCATGAAGAAGAACAATGCCTAACTTGAATATTGGAAGTACAATCTTCACTGCTCTGTGTTCTAGTGCCGCCACCCCCACCCTTCCTGGCCAACAGCAGCTGGCAGCAAACACTGTAGGGAAAACCATGCTTTGCCCCATAGTTCAGGGCTGATGAGTATTCAGTTTGGATTAGATTTTTAGAGATTTTATATGTAACCTCCAAAATAGCCTACTGTGCATTGTCAAGCAGATTTCTGTTTTTCTAAAGCTTATAAGTTGGCCAAATATAGATAGATCTTCAGTAAAAAGAGTTATCCCTACTGAACAGTTCCTGCTGAACAGCATAGGGACAGCTAATAGAATCATAGAAAATTCTATGGGACCTCAGGAGGTCCAACCCCCTGTTCAAAGCAGGACTTGTCTAGCTGGGTCTTAAAAGCCTCCAAGGATGGAGATTCCACAGCCTCTCTGGGTAACCTGTTCCAGTGTTTTACTACCCTCCTAGTAAAAAAATTCTTCCTCATATCTAACCTAAACTTCCTTTGCTGCAACTTGAGACCATAGCTCCTTCTTCTGTCATCTGCCACCATAGACAACAATCTAGCTCTATCCTCTTTGGAACCAGTCTTCAGGTAGTTGAAGGCTGCTATTAAATCCCCACCCCCCCCACCTCAGTCTTCTCTTCTCCAGACTAAATAAGCCCAGTTTGCTCAGCCTCTCCTCATAAGTCATGTTCCCCAGTCCCGTAACCATCTTCATTGCTCTCCACTGGACTCTCTCCAACTTGTCTACATGCTTACAGTAGTGTGGGGCCCAAAACTGGACACAGTTCTCCAGACATGTCCTCACCAATGCTGAATAGAGGGGAAATATCACTTCCCTTGATCTGCTGGCAACACTCATACAGCCCAGCATGCCTTTAATCTTCTTTTTAACAAGGACACATTGTTGACTCATATTCAGCTTATGGTCCACTTGAACCCCTAGGTCTTTTTCTGCAGAACTGCTGCTTAGCCAGATGGTCCCCAGCCTGTACTGGTTAATGGCATTATTCCTTCCTAAGTGCAGGACTTTGCACTTGTTTTTATTAAACCTCATGAGATTTCTTTTGGTTCAATCCTCCAATTTGTTGGGGTCTCTATGAATCCTAGCCCTACTCTCCAATGTATCCGCTATTTCCCCCAGTTTGGTATCATCTGCAATACTTTTGAAAGAAAGAGTTGAAAGGGCAAAAGGACATATTTTGTCAAGTGCCATTCTCCCAAATGGCTAAAACTATTAAAAAAAACCCCAACCAAACAGTCTGAGTCAGACACCTGTCGTGGAAAATTACAACCCACCTGGTTAAGATTTGGTAATATTTTAAGTACAGTAGTTAAACATAGAACCTTAAAATGAGAAAGGTAAGAATACCTTCCTTAATAGCCAGCATTTCTGGCTCCATTTATAATAGTAAAACATAACATCTTCCATTAAAAGAACTAACATATCCTTTTCATGTTGGCAAAAGGCAGATACTGGGGCAATTTCAATTGAAAAAATAGTATTGAGAAATAAAGATGAATTTGCTCATCATATTCACAGTGATTGAAAACAAACTGTTCTATAAATATTCAAGATATTCTGAAATCAGCTGTTTCTCCTTAGTTGAGAATACATATTTTTCTAATCAGATATACAACTTTAAATTTGTGGTGATGGGTTTTTTTTTGGGGGGGGGGGTTAATTTTTTTTTTTTTTTAATCTCAGATTTATAACCTCTGAGTTGGCAAATCTCCCATGAATTCTTCAACTGTGCTTTTCGTCCCTAGCTTCATCTCTCATCAAAAGCATCAATTCTATTTCTGTTCCAAAATCCCATCTATTTTTATTTCTTTCTTCTTTTGGCCTTCACATTCTCAGTCTTTCTTTCTCTTGCTCATGCACTCACAGATTCCAGAATGCACTGTGTTTCCAGAAAGCCTGCCCCCCTCCACCCCTCACCATGACTTTTGTTTTCAGTCTATCAGATTGCTGTTCTTTCTCTCCTCCATTCCTATTTACTCTCAAACCCTTACTTGGCCTGCATAAAATGGCTTCTGAGCATGTGTGCTTTTTTTCTCTGTCCTCTCTTTAAAATGTTCTCTCTCACCTCTGCCTGTTATAATTTCTCACATAGATGCACACATGCATACACTCCCCCTTTCTGTGGTACTCTAAGCTCTTCCTTTGCTTTGGTTTATCCCTACACCTGACATTGCTACTTTTACTCAGTAAACAATATCAACATGTTCACCAGACACAGTGCTTCCTAGCTATTTATGTGAAAGTAGGATACTTTGTGAGGAGTACTGAGGCCCCCTCTGCATATGTAGGTAAAGGCATGATTGGATCTAATTCATGATCCACACAATCGCACCTCCTGCCATGTCACACATGCAAGGCAGAAGGCACAATTTTGGGATCACACATTAGAACCAATTGCACCTTATTGCCAGAGTAAAGGGAGCCTAGGATTGGGCTACCCTTCATCACCAAGAAATAGGCTCCCACAGCTAGGAGCCCCCATTTGCTGAGGGGACTCACAGTCATCAGGGCCATATATAATGGATATCAAGTGTCCTGCACTGGACAGGGCTCTGTTATGGCTGGGCATGTGTGCCTGGGTGTTTAATGCACCCATGAACCTGGGAGTTCATATAGTGTACCCCTGTGGCTGGGAGCCCTATAGCTGATGGGGCTCCCAGCCATAGAAGAGACCCTGCTACATGTGCAAATTTCAAGCTCAATAACAACCAGCTATAAAGTTTGGAGGGCTCAAGTGCCTCTATACTAATGCTACCCCAACCCCAAGTAGTATACTACCCCTTCTTAATTTGTCCTCCTCCCGATTTATAACTACCCAGACTTTAACTACCCAGACATCTCGTGGGAGGAGCACTCAGCCAAATCCGAGTGGTCACAAAGCTTTCTCTCGTGTGTGGATGACCTCTATCTGATGCAGGAAGTCTAGGGACTGACAAGAGGTAAAGCACTGCTTGACCTCATACTGGCAACCGGGGATGACCTAATCAGTGACCTAATGATCGAAGGGAAGCTGGTTGATGGTGACCATGAGCTGATCACCTTCACCATCTGCTGTAAAGCTGGCAAGTCAGTCAGTAATACAGAAGTCCTCAACTTCAGGAAAGCTGACTTTGACAAGCTAAAGAGGCTTGTCAGAGAGGCCCTAAAAAGCCACAACCCAATGGAGAGGGGAGTTCAGGACAAGTGGTTGCTCCTCAAGGGAGCAATCCTGGATGTGCAAGCAAAGTCCACCCCATCTCGGAGGAAAGGCAGCAAAAGGGCACAGCAGCCCCCTTGGCTCTCCAGGGAACTGGAGGACCTCCTGCATCTTAAGAGGAAGACCTACAAAGGATGGAGGACTGGAACCGCCACCAAGGAGGAATACTCTGCTCTGGTCCGAACCTGCAGAGAGCAAATCAGGAAAGCCAAGGCTGTGATGGAACTCTAGCTAGCTACAAATATCAAAGAAAATAAAAAGTCCTTTTTTAGATATGTGGAGAGCCAGAGGAAAAGCAAGGGTAACATTGGACCCCTGCTAAACCAGATGGGCCAATTGACAACCAATGCCCAGGAAAAAGTGAACTTGCTAAATGGGTACTTTGTGTCAATTTTTCACCAGTCCCACGGGGCGGCCCTGCCCGCTATGGGTCAGGGAGGTCCAGGTGAGGGAGATTACTTGCCCTCCATTGAAGCTGACCTCGTGAAGGAACACCTTGACAGGCTGGATACCTTCAAGTCACCTGGCCCTGATGTGTTACACCCAAGGGTATTCAGGGAGCTGGTGAGCATCATAGCTCAGCCCCTGGCACAGATCTTTGAGAGCTCTTGGTGCTCTGGTGAAGTACCTGATGATTGGAACAGCCAATGTCATGCCTATCTTCAAAAAAGGGAGGAAAGTAGATCTGGCAAACTACAGGCCCATCAGCCTGACCACTATCCTGGGGAAGGTCTTGGAAAAGATTATCAAAGAGGCCATCCTTAACAGACTAGCTGAAGGCAATATCCTGAGGGATACCCAGCATGGGTTTGTTGTGGGTAGGTCTTGCTTGACCAATCTCATTTCCCTTTATGACCAGGTGACTTATCACTTGGACAAGGGGGAAGAGATCGACGTTGTATATCTTGACTTTTAAAAAGTCTTCAGTCTGGTATCCCATAATCACCTCTTGGCTAAACTGGCTAACTGTGGCCTGAGCCTCACCACAATTCGCTGGCTGGGGAATTGGTAGGACCAAGAGGGTGGTGGTTGATGGGAGCCAATCGTCTTGGTGCACTGTGATCAGTAGAGTCCCTCAAGGTTCTGGCCTAGGGCCTATACTATTTAACATCTTCATCAATGATGTGGACATTGGTGTCAGAAGTGGACTAACCAAATTTGCCGATGACACCAAACTCAGGGATAAAGCATCCACACCTGAGAACAGGAGGGTGATCCAGGCAGATCTTGACAGGCTCATGAAATGGGCGGATGAGAACCTGATGGTATTCAACACCAAAAAATGCAAGGTTCTCCACCTTGGGAGGAAAAACCTGCAGCATGCTTATAGGCTCAGTAGTGCTACACTGGTTAACACTACAGATGAAAGGGACTTGGGGGTCATCGTTGACCACAAGATGAACATAAGCCTTCAGTGTGATGCTGCGGCTAGTAAGGCGAGCAAAACCCTGGCTTGCATCCATAGATGCTTCTCAAGCAAATCCCAGGACGTCATTCTCCAGTTATTCTTGGCCTTGGTTAGGCCACAGCTGGAGTACTGCGTCCAATTTTGGGCTCCACAATTCAAAAAGGATGTGAGGAAGCTTGAGAGAGTGCAGAGGAGAGCAACGCACATAGACTCATAGATTCATAGATGTTAGGGTCGGAAGGGACCTCAATAGATCATCGAGTCCGACCCCCTGCATAAGCAGGAAAGAGTGCTGGGTCTAGACGACCCCAGCTAGATGCTCATCTAACCTCCTCTTGAAGACCCCCATGGTAGGGGAGAGCACCACCTCCCTTGGGAGCCCGTTCCAGACCCTGGCCACTCTAACTGTGATGAAGTTCTTCCTAACGTCCAATCTAAATCTGCTCTCTGCTAGCTTGTGGCCATTATTTCTTGAACCCCCGGGGGCGCCTTGGTGAATAAATACTCACCAATTCCCTTCTGTGCCCCTGTGATGAACTTATAGGCAGCCACAAGGTCGCCTCTCAACCTTCTCTTGCGGAGGCTGAAAAGATCCAGTTTCTCTAGTCTCTCCTCATAGGGCTTGGTCTGCAGGCCCTTAACCATACGAGTGGCCCTTCTCTGGACCCTCTCCAGGTTATCCGCATCCCTCCTGAATTGCGGCGCCCAGAATTGCACGCAGTACTCCAACTGCGGTCTGACCAGCGCCCGATAGAGGGGAAGTATCACCTCCTTGGACCTATTCGTCATGCATCTGCTGATGCACGATAAAGTGCCATTGGCTTTTCTGATGGCTTCGTCACACTGCCGACTCATGTTCATCTTAGAGTCCACTAGGACTCCAAGATCCCTTTCCAATTCTGTGCCACCCAGCAGGTCATTCCCTAGGCTGTAGGTGTGCTGGACATTTTTCCTTCCTAGGTGCAGCACTTTGCATTTCTCCTTGTTGAACTGCATTCTGTTGTTTTCTGCCCACTTGTCCAACCTGTCCAGATCTGCTTGCTGCTGTTCCCTGCCCTCCGGTGTGTCCACATCTCCCCATAGCTTTGTGTCATCTGCAAACTTGGACAGAGTACATTTCACTCCGTCGTCCAAGTCGCTGATGAAGACATTAAAGAGTATCGGTCCAAGGACCGAACCCTGCGGGACCCCACTGCCCACACCCTTCCAGGTCGAAACCGACCCATCCACCACGACTCTCTGGGTGCGACCCTCCAGCCAATTCGCCACCCACCAGACTGTGTAGTCATCCAAGTCACAGCCTCTTAACTTGTTCACCAGTATGGGGTGGGATACTGTATCGAAGGCCTTCCTGAAGTCTAAGTATACGACGTCCACCCCTCCTCCTGTGTCCAGGCGTTTCGTAACCTGGTCATAAAAAGAGACTAGATTGGTCAGGCACGATCTGCCTGCCACGAACCCGTGCTGGTTTCCCCTCAGCGTAATTTGTCCTGCTGAGCTCTCACAAATGTGAGCCTTGATAATTTTTTCAAAGACTTTGCCAAGGATGGAGGTGAGACTGACTGGCCTATAGTTGCCCGGGTCCTCCTTCCTCCCCTTTTTGAAAATGGGGACCACGTTGGCCCTTTTCCAGTCCTCTGGGACTTGGCCCGTGTGTCACGAGCGTTCGAATATTCCTGCCAGTGGCTCTGCAATGATGTTGGCCAGTGCCTTCAGCACCCTCGGATGGAGCTCATCCGGGCCTGCCGACTTAAAGGCATCCAGTTCTTCCAAATGACTCTGCACCATTTCAGGGTCTACGCATGGAAGTCTGGCACCTTGCTGCTCTCTCTCAACCCCAGTGAGAGACTTGTCGTGCCCCTCACTTAGGAACACTGAGGCAAAGAACTCGTTGAGGAGTTCAGCCTTGTCCCCCCTGTCTGTCACCAATTGTTTCTGCCCATTTAGCAGTGGTCCTATTCCTCCCTGGTCCTTCCTTTTACTCCCTATATATCTAAAAAACAATTTCTTGTTGTCTTTTACTTGGGTTGCCATCCTCAGCTCCACGGTAGCTTTGGCCCGTCTAACTGCCTCCCTACAAGCACGAGCAGAGGAGGTATATTCATCTTTGGTGATCTCTCCCTGTTTCCACTTTTTATGTGCTCCCCTTTTGTCCCTTAGGCTGCCCTGGATTTCTTTGGTCAGCCAGGGAAGCCTCCTGGCCCCTTTCCCTCTTTTGCCTCGCTCGGGGATCGTCTTGCTTTGTGCCCGAAGGATTGTTTCCTTAAGGCACAGCCACCCTTCTTGGGCTTCCATCTCTTCAAATCCCCTACTCTGCAGTGCGTCCTTGACTAATCGCCCGAGTTCATTGAAATCAGCTTTCCTAAAGTCTAGCGCTTTCACCCTACTAGTTACCTTACCCACTCAACGTCTTATGATGAATTCTATTATTAGGTGATCACTGTCCCCCAGATGGCTACCGATCTGGAGGTCCCCTACCATGTCATCTCCCGTTGCCAATACCAGATCCAGTATGGCATTCCCCCTAGTGGGACCGTGTACCTCCTGTGTCAGGTGGAGGTCCTGTACACAGGTTAGAAACCTGTGTGAGCGGTGGGACTTTGCTGTCTGTGACTCCCAGCAGATGTCTGGGTAGTTTAGGTCCCCCATGACTACCGCCTCTTTAGCTTTTATGGTCTCCGAGAGTTGCCTCAGGAGCCCCGAATCTCTTTCTTCCCCTTGATGTGGGGGTGTGTAGCAGACCCCTACCACCAAATCCCTTTCTCCTTGCCCCCCATGTAGCCTAACCCACAATCCTTCTACTTCCTCATCCTTGGATTCCGTCTTGATGAGGGTTGATGTATATTGCTCACTGACATAGAGCGCAACCCCTCCCCCTTTCTTCCTCACCCTGTCCTTTCTGTACAATCTATAGCCCTCAATATGTACCACCCAGTCATGGGATGAATCCCACCAGGTTTCCGTTAGCCCCACTAAGTCATAGGTGTGGCTAACAATCAGAAGTCAGGAAAGAAGACTGTATGATGAGAGGCTGAGAGCCATGGGGCTCTTCAGCATGGAAAAGCACAGGCTCAGAGGTGATCTGTTGGCCACCTATAAGTTTATCAGGGGTGCTCATCAGGATCTGGGAGAACGTTTGTTCACCAGAGCGCCCTAAGGGATGACAAGACCAAACGGTCACAAACTCTGCCGCAACTGATTCAGGATGGACATAAGAAAGAATTGCTTCACTGTCCGAGCCCCCAAGGTTTAGAATAGACTGCCACCGAAAGCGGTTCAAGCACCCACCTTGAATTCCTTCAAGACACATTTGGATGATTATCTTGCTGGTATCCTATGATCCCTGCTGACTTCCTGCCCCTGGGGAGGAGGCTGGACTTGATGATCCTCTGCAGTCCCTTCCAACCCAAATGTCTATGAAATGAAAAAATCTATGAAATCTATAGTCTGTCCTGCCCCCACCCATGTACCCTCCACCTGCCCCCCCAGATTCACCCACACCCCCCGCTGTGTGCCCCCACTGCAGTGGGCGTAGCTACAGCAACATCCCCAGAATGGTGTTTTGCAACTAATTTGAAACTTTGGAGTCAGTGGCTACATCAGCATTTCCCAACCAGTGTGCTGCTGCATTTTGGGCTGGAGCCACACCCCGCACCTGCTGCTGCAGGCAGCCAGACAGACAAGGGGGTGTGGCTCCAGTGATTCAAACACTGTGCCACCCATTGCCTGCCCCGCCCCCCCTTGCAGCGTTTGGCTGCTCGCCTCCCTCCCCCCCTCCCTCAGTTAGCCAGTGTGCCATGGGGTGGGGGAGGCCATGCAAGTATGTTGTGGGGTGAAAAAGATTGGGAAATGCTGGGCTACATGGCTTCATTCAATACTGCAAACCTTCTGGAATTCACATTCCATTTCAGAAACATGATAAATAGTCCAGGATGCTGGCTGCCAGACTCACTAGGGATGGGGACAAGCAGTTAAAAAAGCATCAAAGAAAGTCCTGACCTGAGCTGTGTTCATATTTATGTATGTATATTTTTTATTTCATATATATATTTTTTTATTTTATATTGTAATGATGGGGTGGGGCAGGAGGAAAAAATCCCCATTTGTACATTGAGTATTTTATATCAGTCTTTTACATTTCTTTATATTTTGTTTTATCTTTATATATTTATTATATATTATTATTTTATGTATTTATATATTTTTCTTTATTTGTTTTCATTTATATTTCCTGTATATATATTTGTTATTTTATATTGTTAAGGTGCTGGGGGGGGGGGAGGAAAACTCCCCTTTTTGTATATTATTTCTGTTATTATTATGCATTTAAATTTGTTATTTTTATGTATTTAAATTTATTATTATTATTTAAATGATTCAATGTTTAGTTAAAAATTGCCTATTTATTTTTTTAAATATCCCTTTTTTATATGCAAAAAGAATGCACCACACCTGTCTTTTTTCTGATGAATAAAGTTTTGATTTTGCTCTCTAAAATGTGTGAGGTTTTCTTTGATAGGCAAAATTGGGGGAGGGGGGAGGGGGGATGCCACCAGCATTTCTTGTAAAAAAGACTGCACCCACCCACAGCAGCAAGCAGGCAGGAAAAATAAAGCAGCAATCTGCAAAACTTCTCCAGGCATGGACCACCCTCACAAAGCCTTTAAAGACTTTAGCAAGTCTTTGCATTACAATTTATTTCATATGCATGCTTGCTGAGGAGGGAGGGGGGTTAACAACTGCTGCTGCTGCAGCTCCAAAGCATTTTTTCTAAAGCAGCAGCTTTTCTTCCCCCCCGGCCCCCAGCTTTTCTTTTCTCTTACCCCCTAGCTGTGTTTTCCTTGCAGGTTGTACTGACTGTTATGGGAGGGAGATGCAACGCAAAAAGGTTTTTTTTTCAATGCTTTTTTTGTAATGCAATGTTTTCCAGTTTTGCAGGCCCCCTCCCCTCCCCTCCCCTCCTGGTCGGTTGCAACCTGCTTCACCCCCCTCACCCCTCCCCCCCAGGAGAGAGTTCATCAGATGTTGGTCAGGATTGCTTTGGCCTCAAGTGACAGCACAGAAAAGATCCTGCCAGGGCTCTACAATGGGTATTGGGATGTCCTCATCAGCTACCTCAGGGAGTCTGATTAAAATCACCCTAGCAGGGAGCTGACAATTAGCCAAGGTCAGGATTTCAAAAACCACTCTGCTCCCTAATAAGAGAGACCAGAAGTCTTATCCAGCAGATGGCTATCCACGGCTCAGCAGTAGCTCTTCTAAAGACAATCCATACATATTATTGAATTGCCTAGAGGGAATGAAAACCAATCTGAAATATGGCCCCTGAGCAGCTTTTTGTGTCCTGCTTGGGAAGCTACTGCACTCCCCCCTCACTCTGCACCCTGGCTCCCAGACAGCTCCAAACTGCTCTCCCACTTCCAGGCCCATGCTCTGAAATCAAGCAGGAGCAAGTACAAATCATTTTTTGTTCCTCATCTTTAATTTTTTCACAGTAAATTCAATAAAATCAGAATAAGGCTTAAATAGTGTACACAATTTTGTTTTAGTCAATAATACCATTGGTACTCAAGTGGTGAATACATTTTTTTCTAAGAACATTACAGCAATTGCCAGCAAACAGGGACTTTAGAAAAACTGGTAAGTAGCCCCATTTACTATGGTCAAATGGTACAATGCATTGTCCCTTACATATAGCAACTTTCAAATTTTTGCTGGCCACAAAGCTTAGGGAGGGAGTCATGGAGGTTGGGACAGCTGGGTCTTTTGGGCAGAGAGATAAGGCCCCAGGCACAGTCCTAAAGGGGCCAGTAGGGTTTCCCAAAGACAGCTGGATCATCAGCAGCATCACCTGAATGATAAGTCTTTTGCAAGTAGTTTGAAACTTTGGCATGCATGGCTACATGACTTCCTTCAACATTGAAAACCTTGCTGAAGTACACATTCCACTTCAGAAACATGAAGAATAGTCCAGGGGCAGATAAGTAGGTTGGGTGGCCCAGGCATGGGCCCAAAAGGGCCCCAGGAGATTTTTCCCTGCTGGATTCCACCTGACACTGGTTTCTGGCTGAGTCAGGCGAAAACGCATACTATAGCATAACCAACATAGCAGGCCCACACCTAGGTGTGGGCCTGCTATGTACAAAATATCCATTACGTATAGTAACTTTTGAATTTTTGCTGGCCGCAAAACTTAGGCAGGGAGGTTGAATGGACAGAGGGTGACTCAGGGGTGAAGTGTAAGGCCAGAGGCATGGGCCCAAAGGGGACTCAGGAGGGTTTTCCCCACTGGATTGTGCCCAACTCGGCTTTCTGGCTGACTCAGCCAAAAACCCAAACCAAGCCTTTGATACAGTATCCCACCCCATACTGGTGAACAAGTTAAGAGGCTGTGACTTGGATGACTACACAGTCTGGTGGGTGGTGAATTGGCTAGAGGGTCGCACCCAGAGAGTCGTGGTGGATGGGTCGGTTTCGACCTGGAAGGGTGTGGGCAGTGGGGTCCGGCAGGGCTCAGTCCTTGGACCAATACTCTTTAATGTCTTCATCAGCGACTTGGACGAGGGAGTCAAATGTACTCTGTCCAAGTTTGCAGATGACACAAAGCTATGGGGAGAAGTGGACACGCCGGAGGGCAGGGAACAGCTGCAGGCAGACCTGGATAGGTTGGACAAGTGGGCAGAAAACAACAGAATGCAGTTCAACAAGGAGAAATGCAAAGTGCTGCACCTAGGGAGGAAAAATGTCCAGCACACCTACAGCCTAGGGAATGACCTACTGGGTGGCACAGAGGTGGAAAGGGATCTTGGAGTCCTAGTGGACTCTAAGATGAACATGAGTCGGCAGTGTGACGAAGCCATCAGAAAAGCCAATGGCACTTTATCGTGCATCAGCAGATGCATGACGGATAGGTCCAAGGAGGTGATACTTCCCCTCTATCGGGCACTGGTCAGACTGCAGTTGGAGTACTGCATGCAATTCTGGGCACCACACTTCAAGAAGGATGCGGATAACCTGGAGAGGGTCCAGAGAAAGGCCACTCGTATGGTTAAGGGCCTGCAGACCAAGCCCTACGAGGAGAGACTAGAGAAACTGGACCTTTTCAGCCTCCGCAAGAGAAGGTTGAGAGGCGACCTTGTGGCTGCCTATAAGTTCATCACGGGGGCACAGAAGGGAATTGGTGAGTATTTATTCACCAAGGCGCCCCCAGGGGTTACAGGAAATAATGGCCACAAGCTAGCAGAGAGCAGATTTAGACTGGACTAGGAAGAACTTCTTCACAGTCAGAGTGGCCAAGGTCTGGAACAGGCTCCCAAGGGAGGTGGTGCTCTCCCCTACCCTGGGGGTCTTCAAGAGGAGGTTAGATAAGCATCTAGCTGGGGTCATCTAGACCCAGCACTCTTTCCTGCATATGCAGGGGGTCGAACTCGATGATCTATTGAGGTCCCTTCCTACCCTAACATCTATGAATCTATGAATCTATGTTTTCTTTGATAGGCAGTATTGGCATGGGTGTGGGTGGGCCAAGAAGAAGCATGTGAGAAGAAGGCCTCCCCAGTTCAGAGACATAATTCAAGGAGACAGAAGGCTTAGCTGCAAGACTTTGTGGCCAGTCACAATTTGAAAGGTACAATTTGTAAGGGAGGAAGATTATTACAGAGCACAGACTGGTCTGTGGGTGAGCAGGGCAAAGAGCCCACAGGCAAGGCCTCCCCAATTCAGAAAAGAAACTGAAGGAGACAGAAGACCCAGTTGCATTTGTGGCCAGCAAGAATTCAAATGTTACCAGGTGTAAGGGAGAGGTTTTTGAAACTGGCTGAGTGGGGCAAAGAGCATGCATCTCCCCACCCCATCCCCACACTGTATGCCACTGCAGTGGGCACAGCTCCTGGAAACAGCTATAGCACAGAGTGGATAAAATTGTGATTTTTTTAAGAAATCAAAACATCAGATTTTTTTTTAAATTTAATTTTTTTTTTAAATCATCAATAAGATACTAACTTTCTCATTTAAAAAAGAACAGTTACAATTAAATCTCATCACATACATGATAAACCTACATTTACAGTCTCATAAAAATGAGTTAATGGCTCTGTCACACACACACACATTGAGTTACCTACCAGTCAAACATGGGCATTCATTTCAGTTTTTCATCTCATGAAAATGGCTCTAGTCTTTCTGTCCAGCCTAACTACCACCTCTTGCTTCTTGAAAGTTCTGGCCTTTCAGTTTCTGTTTCTCAGCAGACTAAAGTCATATGTACAAAGACACAGGCTGTATATGATTGTTGTTGTTCTGTGCTTATGTGGTGGTGGAGATGGGCCAAAGAAGGCAAAGGAGTTAATTAAGGCACTGTCTTAAAGACAGAGAGACAATATAGGAAAGGACAGAGGCAGAGTTGAAAGGAACAGTGGAGTGGACTGGAAAGAAAAAGGGAAGACATTATTCAGTAGTACACACACAGCGTCCTATATTCCCTCACACTTTTGCCACAGAAAAACTGTCATGGCTTCTGGGCATAAGAGACACCATATCTGGGAATATTTTGAAGATATTACTTCCTGGTTAAGAAAGGAAAACTTGTCAAGTGTAAGCAGTGCAAGAGGGAGATGCAGGGCTTAGTTGCAAAAATGAAACATAATGAAAACTGCTTATTGGGAGAAAATGATGTGGATGAAGATGTCTGAGGAACAATGTGGATCAACTGGTTAGTAAATTAAATAATTAATTTCACAATGCATCATTCTTCAAGACTCCCTCTATGCCTTTTAGTATAAGTGTGATTTAACAAGTAAATTCCCAAGCTGTTTGCTATGTTGGATGTTGCTAGAAAAAACGTTTAGCTTAGCTAATCCTTATGGCTTGTTTAATTAATTAACTAGGTTTAGAATCTATCATGCAAGTTTACAGTACAGAAAGCTGCAGTAACAGCAATCTAGAGTTGCCAGTTGCCACTGGGTATCATTTTCTTATTTTGTATTACAAAATACATGCCCCTTATTTTGGAACATCATGGCCCCAGACCGTAATGGTGATGCCATAAGTCTAAGCATAAGAGACTTTGACTGTCTAGCTGCAACAATTTCAGAGTCATCATTGGTACTTTTAGCAGCAGTGCTGCAACTAAATGTATTCCAGACAACAAAGTATCAGTAGCAAGCAAAATAAGTCAATCATCCAGTAACACCACCACCATGGATGGGTTTGTAGTAAGGACCAGCAAATACCAACAAGACACTATAGATGAAAAGATTGCTCGGTTCATTTATGCCACAAATTCTCCTTTTCACAGTGTTAACAATAAACACTTCATTGACAGGGTTGAGTCCTTACAACCAGGCTACACTCCACCTGGTAGAGCAGACATTGGTGGAAGGTTGTATGAGAAGGAACTTGAACAGTGTGGAAGAAATACTGAGGGGAAATTTGCCAGTTTAAGCCTTGATGGGTGGAGCAATGTACACAATGATCCAGTAATATGATGTGCCTGTGAGACAACATAAAATGGGGTTGCATATCTTTCATAAACAGTAGATACATCAGGAAGTGCCCACACAGCAGAATATTTAAAAGAAGTGGCAGTGAAAGCTGTAATAAATATTCAACTGTCACGTGCGCAGGTTTGTCACAGACAATGCTGCAAACGTGGCAAAGATGAGAAGATACTTAGAAGAAAAAACAGTAGGATACTCCTTAATAACATATGGCTACAGTGCCCATTTAGTGCATCTTTTAGCCAAAGACTTAAGTACTTCTCCAGGAATAAAAGAAAATGTTGAAGTTGCAAAATACTTACATAAGAACCATTTTGCTTCAGCTTCACTGAAGAGAGCAGGAGGATTCAAACTAATCCTCCCTCAAGATGTTCAATGGAATTCTGTGGTTTATTGTTTTGAACAATTTATTAAGAATGGGCCTATTCTCATAAAAACCATGATAAAATAGATGGAAGTATCTCATACAAAGTATCTAACATTGGATTAAAGAGGAATGTAGAGGATATGCTCAGTATACTGAAGCTTATATCCATAGCCTTAAACAAACTTCAGAGAAATTGTTGTCACATTGCTGATGCCGTCAAAATTTGGAAGGCACTTCAAGAGACATTGAATAAAGAAATACCTAAGCAGAAAGTTAAACTTCAAGCAATAAAGATGCAAATGGATCAAGCCCTAACTCCACTTCATTTTTTTGTGAACATTCTCAACCCCAGGTATAAAGATAGATGCCTAACTTCTGAAGAAGATGATGCTGCCATGCCATGGGCATCTCAAAATCACTCCTCAGTTATGCCAGTCAAAATAAATTTCAGGGCCGGAGGGAAACCATTTAAACAGTACATGTTTACGGATGATGTTTTGAACAAAGTCATTCCTCTGATTTGGTGGAAATCATTAGCCAGGCACCTTGAAACAAGAGTTTCTTTAGTTGCTAAGCCAACTTTTCACAGCAATAGCTTCCTCTGCCGGCACAAAGACGATTTTCATTGTTTGGTATTATTCACTCAAAGCTAAGAAATCAACTAGGAGTTGAAAAAGAAGGAAAACTCATATTTCTGTTTCAGTCTATGAATAAAAATTACAGGGGGAGTGGGGAAGACGAGATCTAGTTGTAGAAGTTTTAAGGACAGCATACATTTCTAGTGTTGTGATGACTTGTCTGTTAGAGTTAATAAAATTTGAAAATTAAAAAAAAAAGAAGAGTTTAAGGACAGATGTAAAATGTGGTATTGAGCTGTAAATTACCATGTTTTAATGATTAAATTTGTGCCATTGCATAAGAAATATGTGAAGAAGTATCAGTGGGAAACTTGATTTAAATCAATGATTTAAATCAGTGTTTTCTCTTGGTGATTTAAATCATGAATAAAATCAATGGATTTAAATCATCTCAATTTAAATAAATCCATGCTGCTGTAGCATCACTCAAGGACAGTGAGTTCTGCATAGTTTTATAGAAGCTTTACATTCTTTTCTATTCTGAAAGTTCTGGGGAGGAACCTCCCCAATTCTGTTGCAGTACTTTCTGTTATCCTTATTTATTTAAAAACATCCTTCTGCAACTTGGAGAATAAACTCAAGGTGACAGAAGTCTCAGAGAAGAGTTTTCACTAGGGTATATGGCTGGGTAGGTGGGTGGCTTAGTGGGGCGAAGAGCCTGTAGGCATGGGTCTAATACAGGGACCCCGGGAAGGAACTTGGAGGAGGGCTTGCTCATTAGCAATGGCCAGCAACAAGGAGGAGGGTAGACTCCACATCTGGGAGAATAAAACATCTGGGAGAATAAAACTCAAGGAGACAGAAGCCTGATGCTTGAGGCAAAGCCTGTGAAGAAATCATCTGCAATTCAAGTAGACAAAGGAGAAGCCTCAGCAGTACTTTACCTTTCTATATCTTAACTAGGAGGAGGGCAAGAAGAATATGAAGTGGGCCTGCAGAATTTGTGCAACTCGTGATGATGCAGGAGTAAGGGAAGATTTTCCCCAGCAAGAAGTAGGGTGCAACAGGGATACAGGGAGGAAAATTTAAACTGCCCCTGCCTGACATGGCCAGTACTACTGGGACATGGCCAGTAACCAGGAAGGGGGAGAGCAGTCACAAGGATAGAGGGAATTTTCCCTAAGCCAGAAACCTCAGCCACAGGAATAGAGGGACCTAGGGAGAAGCTTACTCATGAGCAGAGAGCAGAGAAATGGCCAGTAACCAGGAGGAGGGCAATCAGGGTCAACCCCCACCCTCAGCCACCATTTAATATCTGTTGCAGGTGGGTGACTCAGGTGGAGGGGAGTGGAGCCCCAGGTATGATCATACAAGGGGCCCCAGGAGGGTTTTCTCCCCCACCAACAGGGGTGGATGGACATCTGATTTGAGTAAAATCCCACAGGCTTCTGTCTACTACAGGGACTACAGGACTGAATTTTCAGGAGGGCTTGGCCAGCAACCGAGAAAAAAGCCTCCGCAATTCAGAGAAGAAACTCAAGCCTCAGCTGCATTTGTGGCCAGCATCAGTTCCAAAATTACAATGCCATGCTATGCTCAGCAAGAATTAGAAATTTACCAGGTGGTAAGGGAAAGGTTTTTGATGCAGGAAAAACTGATGGGTTGTTGAGTGGGGGTGAAAAGCACCCGAGAAGCAAGCCTCCCCAATTCAGAGAAGAAATGGAAGGACACAGAAGACTCTTCTGCATTTGTGGACAGCAAGAATTCAAAAGTTACCAGGTGTAAGGGAGCGGTGATGCTAGAGTCAAAGCCTGGGAAGAAATTGTCTGTAATACCAGTAGACAGAGGAGAAGCCTCAGCAGCTGAGGAGAAGCCACAGCAGTAACCAGGAGGGCAATCAGGGCAACCGCCCCCCCAGCCACCATTTAATATCTGCTACATATAGTAGGTGACTCTGGGGGGGAAGGCCCAAGGCATGGTCATACAAGGGACCCCAGAAGGGTTTTCTTCCCTGCCAACAAGTAGGTGTGTGGGCGGTTGTCTGATTTGGGTGAAATCCCGCAGCCTTCAGCCTACTACAGGGAACCCAAGAAGGAATTTTCAGGAGGGCTCAGCCAGCAAGTGAGAAGAAAGCCTCCACCTTGTGGCCAGCAAGAATTCTAAAATTACAATTTGGTCATATCAAATCCCATACCAACATAGTAGGTGTGGGTCTACTATGTATTTAATAAGGGTGAGAATAATACGAAATGGACCTGCAGAACTTGTGCAACTCTTACCATACTTGAGATGGTGCTCAGGCCAAAACTTCTGCAATGCAAGTTGTAGACAGAAGAGAAGCCTCATCAGTACTTGTGGCCAACAACCAGGAGGAGGGCAAGTAATACAAAATGGACCTGCCTAACTTTGTACAACAATTGAAGTAGACAGAAGAGAAGCCCTAGCCATACTAGTGGCCAGCAACAATTCAAATATTACAGTGTGCAAAGGCAGTTCTTAATTCTTAAATAATAAATAATGTATGTATTTACTTTAGTACACATTCCTTATGTATTTATTACGCATTTCTTTATGTGCTTATTTACAGCAACAGTTACTTGATAGTAGGCTACTGAGTGAGGGGACTGTCACTCAATGAATGTGAGTCACCTCAGTGATATACTTTATACTGCATAGTATCCTATGGAAAATAGCCTCAGCTGCATTTGTGGCCTGGTCAGCAACCAAGGAAGAGGGCAAGAAGAAAGCCTTGCCCTCCTCTTGGCACAGCATGAGGCTCAGAATTTGAGTTGGGAACTTTTTATCTATATTTTAAACAGGAGGAGGGCAAGAGAAAGAGGCAGTGAGGGTGCATAATCATGTGCCTTATGTTCAGTATCTACTGTCTCATCATAACGAATGGAATCATTTTTATAAGTGTATATAAAAAAAGTCATTATGTATGCAATCATCCTTATGCAGTGATTAGAGTTTTTCCTGCCAGGCATCTGCATGTTCTGCTCTGGCTAGTGATGACTCCACCAAAACCTCGAGCAAGCATTTGCGGGACTGCCACTGCCTGCTATGAAAATCTCTGCAGCACTCTGCTGTAATGCAAGCAGGGGTTCATTCCAGGTGGCCATGGGTCACGGTGGCAGCTAAACAAAGAAAGAAAGCAATGCTTGCCTTCCCCCCAGTAGGAAAAAAGTACACCCCACACCACCACCATATAGTTCAAAAAATGTGGGCAGTCACGGAAACAGACCCCACAACAGTGGGGCACCACTTTTACTGCCTAAAACTTACAAGTACCCACTTTGGAAACAGGTGCACAGCTGCCGCTGCCCATGCTAGCTGCCAAAAGAATTAAAGCAAATAATTACTTTGGCATCTGTTACATTACAAGTGGTGGAACCAGTCATGCACCACCACCGAAAGAGCATGGCGACCCACCTATAGTGATACATGAATTTCTCCCCCTCCCCTCCACCCAGGACCCCAAACCCAACCAGCATGAACCTGGGCATTACCTGGAAGTGGCAAGAGGCACGTTACAAGACACTTATATGGTCCAGCATGTTCTTGGGTCTCTTTAGCAGTAGATGATGCACGCAGTCTATGGAACAGAGAGAGACTCTGGCACTAAGCGTATGGTGACTGACAATTCTTCCTGACAGTCCTGGTCATCATGGAGCAGGGAGCGGTTTGCATACAACTGAGACATGCTCATGGTTTCACCCTCATGAAGGGCTGCTGCCACCTCCTCCTCCTGCCCAACCCCGGTGCTGAAAGTCTCCATACCTGGGTTGTTGCCCTCATCCTTGGAGAGAATGACAGACATTTTGTCGTAGAAGGGAGCATTTGTGCCACCTGCCCCAAAATGAGAGTTCGCATCTTTGGCTTGGTAAAATGCAGATCTCAGAAACTTGATCTTGCACCGGACCTGGGCCCAGTCATGATTGTGCCCTTGTGCCTGCATGCCCTTTGCTATCTCTACATAAACAGGCTTATTCCCCCTACTTTCCATCCTGTCTATGATCCTTTGCTCCAACCAAATGTCAATTAAGTCCTTCAGTTGGGTCCATGGGCATTGGAGGTATTAGCCTCCTGGGCTGTCAGCTCCATATTGCTGGACTTGGCTTTCTGAGACATGGCAAAGCAGTTCATGGTTAACAGCATAAGCAATTTGTGAGAGGTGGCCAGTGAAATTTGGGGGGTGGGGGTGCCTTTATTCTCAGGTTGTGCTTTCATGGGTGTCTTGGATTATTCCAACAATTGTGAAGTCATTACATGTAAGTGTCTAAGCACCCAAAGGTGATGAAGCACCCCGTTTACCAATGAAGACCTGGTGATGGTGTTGAGAATGGGTTAAATAAGGCCATTGTCCTTTAGGATGCTTGCTCAGTGGCCTGGAATATTGCAAAAAAATTGATGACACCTACCTGCCTGCTTGTGCAAAATAATTTTATTGCAAAAGCACAGCCTGTTTTCCCTGAAGTGGCAAAAGTTTTGAGTAGCCTACATTACCAGGAGAGGAGCAGGCAAAACCTTTTTTGTTTGCAACCTTGATTACATCAGAACACCAGTGGCTGCTAGCCTCAGGATGAAATGGATGTACAAATGCCCCAATGCCCTGGGGTGACTTGTTGAAAAAGCAGCTACACCAAGCTCCAGACCACAGAACACCCTACAGTTCCTGCCCCACACTTGGTGCAGACATGTGAGAAGCTGCTGCTGCTGACAGAGAGGGGCAAAATGGAGACTGAGGATAAAATGTGCAACGTTGGAGAACAACACAGTGAAGATTCCTCTGACATGGAGAATATGGAAGACATGACTGAGCAGGAGGTGGCGGCAGTACTGCTTCTACAAATGGTGCTTACCTGGGGATCTTGGCTGTACTGCTTGAGATGGATAAGAATGATGACAGATTATTCAATGGCAAGGTGTTTTATTGCTTTAACACCAAGAATAACAGCAATAAAAAGAAGATACAGGTACCCAGAGGGCATGGAATACCCAGAGGGAAGCAAAGAAGTGGAGGATAACTGGGCTGTGTTGAGAAACCTGAGGAGCACCAGCATCCACATGGTGTGGACCCATGACAGCAACTTGGACCAGTGGGAGCGAATCATGCTGACCACTTGAAATAACTAGCAGTGGCTGGAGATGTTCTGAATGAAAAGGGAGACATTCTATCATATCGTCTTGATGCTGGGGCCCCACATTGCGAGGAAGGACACTAACGTGCGTCAGGCCATCTCTTCCAGTCTAGAGGGTTGCAATGGCCATCATGAAACTTGCCAGCCCATCCAGCCTGTGCTACATCACAAACTAGTTCAGCGTGGCTGCCTGCATGGCCAGGCAGGCAATGCATGAGGTATGCCACCTGCTAAAGGAGATTGCTTCAAACAAAGTTATCCACCTGCTGAATACACAGCAAGTCATAGATTGCTTCACTGCCATGGGGTTCCCAAACTGCTTGGGAGCTTTAGAGGCACTTGCATCCCAGTGCTGTGCCTGTTGGGGGGGGACTTTCACACACAGGAAAGGATATACCTCTGTGATCCTGTAAGCCATTGTGGACCACCGGGGCTGGTTCACAAACCTTTATACTGGGTGGGCCAGCAGTACGTATGATGTGTGCATGTTCAGAAACTCCCTTTTGCCTGGCCTTGTGGAGAAAAGGACACTACGCACCTGGTATGGGGACAGCGATCTGCAGTGTCGCCATTCCCCTAGTTATATTAGCAGATGCTGCCTACCCCCTAAAGCCTGGCTCATGAAGCCTTATGGAAGGAACATTACTGACCCACAGAAGCTTGTTTTTAACAACCATCTGAGCAGTTGCAGGATGACCATGGAACGTGTGTTTGGCTGACTGAAAGGATGATGGAGGGTGCTTACGTGCCGGCTCAAGATGGAGCAAGAAAATATCACGGCCTTTGTAGTGGCAGCCTGCCTGCTGCACAATATCTGTGAGAGCTGTGGAAAGGTTTGCAAGGAGTCATGGGAAGATAAAGCATGACAGGCAGTGGCCAGACAACCGAGACGTGTCTCAGCAGCAGCACAGGGACCGAGGAGTAATCCTCAAGGAGAGGCTGGTCGAGCGGCCCTTGTGCGTGATTGTCTGGCAGTATATATTGCTGACAACAACACCTAGGAGTGCTTTGTTCTTTCTCTTGGTTATGTTAAAACATATTCATTTACACTTTAAATCTGGGTCTGTATACATGGGTGTGTGGTGTTGAGGACAGGGGGCGGACAGGAGGAAATGTGGACTGGGCTTGGGGATTGCTGCTTCCAGATGGTCAGTGGTTTGGGGAGGGGGGCAATATGCACTGTCACCTATACCTGAATCAGCCCCCCTCCCCAAGTTAGAAGGTTAATTACACCTCTTGGTGGGCAAGGTGGGTGGGGGACCAAGCTGAACAGCAATCCACATTTTCAAAAAGATTACATAAACATTTCAAAAACAATTTCACAACAGACCTCAAGAAGCCATATGTGGCACTACACAAACAGATTGACAGTGGATCCTGGCCAGGGACCCCACTGGAAACTGTACAAAGATCAATGAGCTTGGGAAAACTGGGAAATGTAGTCCAAAAAAAGAAAAAACCCAGGAAAAAAAAAAGCCAGAAGAGCTCACCGCCACCCCCACCAACATCGATCGCTAATCAACTGGGCAGCAAACACCCACCCACCTGCTACTCTAAACTCTGAACATTTTATGATATCGTAGCAGTTATCATAGCAGTTATTGTAAATAAAAGAAAATACACATCTATTTTTAACATGATGGGATGGGAAGGAAAAGGAACAAGAGGGGAGGATTCATGCAGCTTTGTTTTTGGGATTGGGATGAGGTCTTTGGGATCATGTACTGATGGAGAGAGACCAGACTGACCAAGCATAGGCGGGTGCAAGTGACAAAGATTTTTGGGTGACCGTGCCCAGGGGAGACTCCCAGTGAGAGACCCGGGGCATGTACTGGGGAGGCCGGTTGGTTTACATGCGCCTTCTGCTATAATACATTAGGAAAGATATTATGGGGGGTAAATTAATATTTGAGTCCCCCTACTGAAATCTGCAGGGAATAACACACGAGACTTAACTCACTCAAACGCAACATGTCATGCAAACATGAATGCCATGTTGTGCAAACACAAACACGCCACACTAAATAAAACCACATTAAAATTTTCAGGCGCACCACATTAATGCCTGTGTCATCTACATACGCCCTTACTTTTTTTCTCATTATGCAAGTATGTTATTCACATGTTCCCTCTTCCTGATGGATATGAAGAAGAAAGTTTCCTTTCCTCAATTAGGCTTGAATATTTATGACCATAATGTGTTAGAAGATGTTAACAGTTTCTTTGTTTCCAGGAACTGGTTAATTTTTCCTCAATAAACATTTTGAAATAGGATTTAATAAAAGAGAAGAATTAAATTTCCATCTGCATGACAGTTAGTTACCCATATCTGTAGCTATTCAAAGAATTAGAGAAGTATGATTAGAGACAGCTATTGTGTCAACAGGGAGTCAGTCACAAAATTAACCAAGTCCTTGGAGCTCAGAGAGAAATGTATCTAGAAATAGGATCCAGGTACAGGAAAATAGAGTAAATAGTTCCTACCAACTGGATGCTCAAGCCTCCAGGTACCAAATAATCCCAGGTCTCTAATGTACTATTCCAGTACCATTCTATTTTGTGTTGGCTAATAACTATGAGGCAGGATTTGTCCACAAGAGGATCAAGCACTTAATCAAAATCTCCAGCAATTACAGTAGGAGGATTGCCTTTCCTGTAAAAGAAAATATAAACTGTAACAAATGACAGGATCATTGCAGTTAGGTCCATACATATTACTGATAATCAGTTGTGATCTATTTATAGTAGCTTGGAATACAAAAACTCTTGTCTTGAAATTATCAGAATTTAACACAGAAACCGTGACTATTAGTGGTTTCCAGAAAAGCCTGGCTATACATCTGGATTGGAATAAACAGCAGCAAAACAACTGTCTTTTCCTACCCTATCACAGTCTAACTTATCAGTTGACTCTTTTAAAAGCACTGGACATGTCTACACATGTGCCCAACTGTGCAGTAGCGGGAGTAGCATCACGGTTCATATTTGCCGATGCTACATCGCCATAGATCATCACTACGATGACATAGTATCTTGTATAGACACACCCACTGTGTCTGCCTTCTTTCTTTTTAGCAACATGTACACCTTTTTTCTTATTAATTGCCAGCGGCACGCACTGACAAAATGAAAGCTCAGGAACACTGGCTGTGTTAAGAACTATTTTTGTCATATGTGGCCATATGAGCAAGGGTGATGGAATGTTTGTATCTTCTGCACACTCATGGTTCATCCTACTCTAACACAAAATACACAGGAGTTGAGGGGATCAGTCAGACAGTGATCCCATGGTTTTTGTATTACCAAGCCATTTGTCAGACTTCCAAAACAGAGAAGTATATATAGGAGGTGAGATGAGACAAATGAGATGCAATTGTCTGTAATGGCTCAGTACAGAGTACAGTCATGTAGGGCATGATTTCATGAGCACTGTGGTTCCAGAGGGAGGTAAGAAGGAGTAGGGGAAAAGGGAACTGTTAAAAGAAGATATGAAAAGGCTCTAGAAAGAGGGACAGAAAAGCACAAAATGCTAGCTGAAGAAAAACAAAAAGAACTGCAATATACCCATAACAGCTTGATAGTTGTCAAAAGTCTCTTGTCTAAAGTATGTGGTGTTGAGTATCACTCTATCAGTGGTATCTTCCCACTCAGTAGTAATAAAGTAAATTACAATGATAAAACATCAGTTGTCAAATTCTTAGCATCATAATCCAATGATATGTTCTAGAAGGTGTGGGTTCACGCGTAACCTTATCCTGTTCAAGACCACCAATATATATTTTTTTTAACTAGTATCTTCTGTTTATCTGTACTTCTATGTAGTAAGTGCCTCTTGAGGAGATGAGTCTTGGAGGTTATGGGGGAGGGAGGGGAGAGGAAAGCACCCTCTTCACAACCATGATTTTTCTTAATTAAGATATGATGGACAGGACAGAGATCTAACTAATCCTACAAGCTGTAAACATGCACACCAGATAATCCATCAAGCAGTCCAGTTCTACAAGCAGCTACTCTGCATTTTCATACACAGGAGCTGAGCATGTGGAAGGTGGTGGACTGAAGAGAAGGGGTGAGGAAACTGGGGAGTATAGAGATCAGAGACGGAAGGAGGAAAGGGCAGGATTATAACAATGTAGCCAGGAGCCCAGGGTGGTTGCTGCACACAGAAGCAGTGGTGAGTTCTAGTTGCCACTACAGCAGGAGTCACAATAGTGTGACAAAAGACACCCCTCCCATCTCTGCTGGCACTTGGGACCATTGTCCCTGTTGCCCTGCCTTAGTTACGACACTGGGAAAAGGTGAGAGAGAAAGACCCAGGAAGTAAAGGAGTTTGGGAAGTGGAGAAGCAGGCAAGTAATGTGAGGAAAGGAACAAACATGGGAAGTGTGACAGCAGGGAAGGGATAAGTGATAAGCAGGGTCAAATTAATGGGTTTTGCATCTCAGCAACACACAGTTTTTCATTTCCATTATGTTGGTCTGTTGGGAATACATGTGTTATCACTCAGCACCTGCTCATCTATGCATGACATGTGAAGAAAGAGGAGCTTCCTCCCACACTTCCAGACTGTGGAAAGTCAAGCTGCCAGGCTTTGAAGACCTCAGCAGTAAGATGAAGTATCACAGTGAGATTTTCCGCTGGCACCATTTTTAAAAGTGGTGGTGCCTTCAAGTTCCTGTACAGAAACCAGGGGCTATACTGCCCCCTGGTGCCCTCATACCTAAAATACAACAGGGAGATCTACTTGGGATTAGGTGTCCCTTTAACTCAGGGGTGGGCAATTATTTCAGTTGGAGGGCCGCTTAATGAGTTTCGGTGAGCTGTTGAGGGCTGTGAGCATAGCCCTGCCCCTTGACAGGTGCCCCACCCCCTGGTTGCCATTTTGGGACTAGAAGTCCTACCCCTAACCCCTGACCTTTGGGGTCCCTGAAATCCCTGGGGTGTGTGAGTTCCTGGAGCCTCATGTGGCAGCTGCATGCAGGGTCAGCCCAGCTGGGCCCCATAGCACACAACTTCCTGCTCTCCTGCCTGAGGCCCCAGCTGCATATGGTGGCAGCATGTGGGGCCAGCCCTGCCCAGCCCTATAGCACCCAGTTCCCCAGTCCCCTTTTCCCCAGTGGGAGTCCCTGACCCTGGCCCAGTGGGGCCCTTACCTGAATTTCCTGTCTGGTGGGGGGAAAGGGCTGAGAAACAGGCACAAGATTGCCAGGCAGAAGTTTCTTGTCTCCAGTTCCCCCTACCAAGCTGGGGTTGGGGTCAGTTAAGCAACCAGAGCCAGAGCTGCTGTTATAGCAGGCACTGACATCTCCTGCATGTAGGCTCTGGCTTTCAGAGGGCCAGCTAAGGGCCAGGGCTGGTAATACTTTTCTTTTGGGTTGTGAAGGGGCTCCGTGGACTGGATGGAATCATATAGTGGGCCAGATGTGGCCCATGGGCTGTATTTTGCCTGCCCCTACCTTAACTCCTGTACCAGGATGCTTCTCATTCAGCTGTTGACTGAGAATCCCTATATATGTCCCAAAAAGTAATATATCATAAGCTTCCAGATGAAGACAGAACTCAGATAATTTAGTCAGTCACTGGGTAGGGATAACACTACTTGGTGTAGCACAGACCAGGTGCTTAGCTTCTTGGCATATTTAAAAAAAAACTTCCTATTTCTTGCGGGTTTAGCAATGGGTATGCCTCCTCATAGACCTCCATGTAGAACTGCACTTGGCATGGCCATGCTCCCTATCTCTTCTAAAAGGTTGGTCTCTGTTCTACCACATCTATTGCTAAACCTAGGGGAGAAAATAGTGTTACGACTGAAACAATTATTTTCTTATTGTGAATAACCTGCACAGTTTTTTTTTTCCTTTGCAGTGAATTTGATAAATTTAATAATTAGTACTAGAGGTTTACCATTAGTGCCTGGAGCTGAAGAGCCAGGGACCCATGTGCCATTTCTAAATGAAATTCAAAATTATTTGGCAAGCTAAAGACTGCTGGAAGGGGTAGGAGAGAATTCAAGTAGTCTGCTTCCCTCTGTTCTACCAGGTACCCTTACAATTCTCAGTTTGTTGTGGCAGAACTTCCCCTCAAGGTCTGCCAATTTAGATGAGATACTTTTTAGAGGTTGGTCTACATCTGGCCAGAATATGCTGTCATGCCTGATCCACCATTGTCCACTATTCTATCTTTGGCTTTATTTATCCATCCTGTTAGTGTTTGTTGAAATAAGTCAGTTAAGATGACAATCAGTTAAAGTATAGTCATTGTAGCTTTTAATTTCTATTGTGTCTCCAGCTACTTTTTCCAGCAGGGCTGTCACAGACAGTTCCTGCCTTACCTAGTTTGTTTTCTTCTTTTTGGTTTTTCAAGTACTTGCTTACAGGACTTTCAGAGATGTTGCGGTATTTGCTGCTTGGGTGGGGCAGTCATGGACTATGGGTGCTGGGTGGAAAAGGCACTAACAGATGGGTCTAGACCTCCAGGATTGTTCTTCTTGCTGCATGGTATCCCTAACCCAGAACATTTTCATGATGTTTTTCTTTAGTGAAGATCAATCAGTCAGCAACACAAAAATCCTCAGCTTCAGGAAAGCTGACTTTCACAAGCTCAGGAGATTGGTTGTCGAGGCCCTGACGGATCACAATCCTACAAGGAAGGGTGTCCAAGATAAGCAGTCATTCCTTAAGGACATGATCCTAAAAGCACAAGAAAAGTCCATTCTGGCCCACAGGAAAGGTAATAAAAGGGCTGATAAACCCCCTTAACTAAATAGGGAACTCATGGACCATCCTGAGATTTACTTGAGAAGCATCTACGGATGCAAGCCAGAATTTGGTTTGCTTTACCAGCTAAAAGTCAGTGGGCCCTGATGGAATGCACCCAAGAGTCCTAAAAGTGTTGGCTGACATGATAGCTTGACCACTGAGAACTCGTGACACACAGAAGTTCCTGAAGACTGGAAGAGGACAAACATGGTGCCTATCTTCAAGAAAGGACTTTTAACTACTTTATTCAGGGGTTCAGGGATACAAAAAGGTTGGCCGCTTACAAAGCAAAAAAACAAACAAATTACTATTAAACCAAGAACACTATGTCATTGCATTCAGCACATCACACCATGACAGACACCTTCACTACATTCCACGTCGTGTCTTACATGCTAGTTATATGGTCGGAGTGCCGGCCACACAGTCATAACTATAAATAAACAATTTGTACCCTGCTCTATCCAATCATACATGTGACAACATCTTCAACTTCAACAAAAAGAAAGCAAAAAAGTAGCCTGGTGAGGGCCCAGGACACGGCACGAGCTGGAAGTCGTAGTCCGACACTGAGCCAGCCCAGTCACCCAGACCGGTCATGACATCAGAGTGTGTATTTGAGATGGCCATCCTCCACGTGGCACAGCATTCCCTCAAGGGCCCAGCATGTCTCAAAGGTGGGCACCGCCCGCCAGAGCACAGCATACTCAAACTCCAGCAAGAGGCGCACCTGCACCAGGAGGCAGAAAAGCCGCAGGGCATCATCTGAGTCGGTCCCGGCAAGCCGGTTTCGGTGGCTCTTGAGGATGGCCATCTTGGCCTGACCCAGTAAAAAGTTGGCCAGGCAGACGGGACCCCTCTCAGCCGCCTGGTATGGGTAGGAGCACACGTAGGTGGTCTCTGAGAAGCTCCTGTCCAGCGCTCGTAGCAGCGGCTCAAGGGTGACAAAGAGCAGCCGCAGGTGGGGACAGTCAAGGAAGACATGAAAGAGGGTCTCCTCAACAGCACCCGGGCAGAAGGGACAGGCTGTCGAGGCAGCTGGGTCAAAGTGGGATGCAAACGTGCCAGCGGCTAGGATGCCATGCAGCAACCGCCACTTTAGGTCACCAGTCTTCTTGGTGGTTGGCAGCTTACACAATGTGCACCATACTGGGTAGGCTGGTGGGGAATCTGGCAGCCCCAGGCGCCGTTGCCATGGTGTATTGGGGCAGCCCACCAGCACTTGGGCATGGCGGACATGAACCACCCAGGCATATAGGTTTCTACGTGACAGAAAAGCAAAAGAGCAACACGTGTCAGTGTTAGGAGGCACAGAAAGCATCAGAAGGGTGCCAGGGCCATCAGCCAGCTCACTGGCCATAGCCGGTGTGACTGATAATGTAGGAAAAGCCTCATTCGGGACATCCGCAGCACAGGGGACCTGGCCCGCCCGGAGATGGTTGTCCAGGGTGGCTGCTGCCTGCACTGGGAGGGCAGCCCGGATGTCACACAGGAGACGGCCCATGCTGCGGATGGAGTGCATGCCCAGCCGGGTGGTCAAGGCCTCGGGTGAGAGCCAGGCCAACCGAGCGGGGTCAAAGAGATGGCTCAGGCAGAGGACACGTGCCTGGATGAGAACGGCCATGAGAGTGGCAGAGGCCAGGCTTGGCACAGGGCAACTCAGAACTGGGTTGTGCACCAGGGGTTCCCTCAGCAAATGTGGGAACTGCAGGTGACGGGCCTGGGTCTGGAGGCGGAAAGTGGCTTGCCAGGCTCGTACCATAACACGGTAGAAAGCCGGAAGCACCACCCAGTTCAAAAACGTGAGGTCCAACAGCAAGAGCTCCTGGTCAAAGCCAAGGGCCACCACCCTCTGCAGAAACTGGCATGCCAGTTGTTGCCAAGGTAGGCACTCCTTGCTGTACAGGAGCTGTTGAAGGGCCTGCAGGTGGAAGGCGACCACCTTGCTCGCAAGGTCAACCAAACTCTGGCCCCCCTCAGCTACAGGGAGGTAAAGGACAGCTCATGGGAGCCAGTGGCACCCATCCCAGAAAAAATTGATCAGGAGGCGCCACAGTCTCTCGAGTAGGTCCTGTGGTGGATTGAGTACGGTGCACCGGTGCCACAAGGTTGCCGCCGCTAGGTTGTTCATGATGAGAACACGTCTATGGTAAGAAAGGCTGGGTAGGTGCCAGTGCCACCTTTGTAGGTGGGCCTCCACTCCTTCCTCAAGGATATCCCAGTTGCGCGCCATGAAGGTCGATGGCCCCAGGAACACACCCAGGACCTTAAGGCCCCCACAGTGCCAGGTAAGGCCCCTTGGCAAATCTGGGGGGGGTCATGGTAATCCACGCACCAAGCTACAGGGTATCACTCTTGGCCCAGTTGATAGGGGCTGAAGAGACGCATTTGTAGGCTCGCTGGCAGTCTGTCAGGGTCTCCACGTCTTCCTGGGTGTTAAGGAAGATGGTCACATCATCTGCATATGCTGATAGCTGGAGCGGAGTGTTACCAAATTTGCCCATTACTTTGGGGTGTGCTTATTTATTAGGGATAGTTTCTAGGGTCTTGGTGATTCTGTCAATGTGCTGCTTGTGTTACTATACGGAGCTGTATTTCTCCCTTCTGCAAGCCCTTACCCCCAGTGCAGCTATCTTGCAGGACTCAATCTCAATGGGACTGGGTTCTTCCAGTCACCAAATCAGTCATACACACAAACACACACAAATTAACATGACACGCCTGATCTGGCCGGGCTGATCAGCATGGACAGGCTGACACCCTCATATGCCAAGAATCAGTTCATAAGAGCAACAATAAAATGCAGTCAGACACAAGCACACAGGTGAACAGAATCCCTCTGAATCCGGCTGGGTGTCCAGCTGACACCCTCATGGGCCAGCATTCAGTTCATAAGGGCACGTCTGAGTCAAAGTGGGTCAATCAGCCTGTACAAGCTGATCCCCTTATGTGTTTCAAACTCAGCACGTCCCAATCTTTGGCCTCTTGATGAGCAGACCCCACAATAATTTGGGCTTCACAGGGATCTTTAGCATAGGTAAAAGAAGCATTGCTGCACAGCACGGGAGGAAAGAGAAGCAGAGAAGGAAAAATATACCCAATTACTACCAGTTTGCCTATAAAAGTTATTTACTGCTAAGCATATGAAAGATATAATAGTACTAGTAGTAATAGACTTGCAAAAGAAAAACAAACACAAACAATGACAATACTACCCTGGTTTCACTAAGTATTTGGGGAAACTTAGCTCAAGCTTAACTAATACAGTTCAGGTTCAGAAGTTTATGCCTAGACAGAAGAGAGAGAACGCTGGGGTCTCACCTAGTCCACGGTACTCAAGCTGCAAAGCTGACAGGCACAGTCCGTAGCACAATCCTTGAAGAGAGAGACGATCTGTTCTTCCAGCGTCCCAAGAATGACAGGGGATGGTGTCAGCACAGGAGTTTTTTTCTTCTTTCCTTTTCTCCCTCTTTCCTCCTGCTTCTTCTTCTTTTTCTTTCCTTCTTTCAGCACACACATTTACAGATTTTTATACCCTCAGTTCAGCTGCTTCGAAGCACCCTCAGTAGTGTAAATCATTGTCTGTTCTATTGACAAGGGGTTATCTGGTGTGGACCATCTCAGGAAACTGATTGATAATCAGGAAACACTTAAGATTAGGGAGTAACCCAAATACTTGGGAGCCAGCTTGAAATTCCTATGGATGGCAGATATACTGATGGGATATCTCATGGTTTCTTCAGGAACAATAGATAGCTTGCAGCATCAGGATTTTGGATTTTTACTTGTTGTGCACAAGCCTCAGCTTAGCATGACTTTTCCAGATTTAAAGCAATTATTGGGGTGCTCATAACCTTTTGTGGAGAGGACTCCCACCAGTCGTCTCGGGAAAGATATGACAACACCTGGGATTAGGGCTCCAGCAGGCTGGATGCTGTGATGAACCCTTAACCATTGTTCAAATGTTGCCCATACCCCCTCGGACTTGATCTCTTGCCTCAGCGTTCCCTAACCCGGCAACCGAGTTTTAGTCAATCAAGTTTAAATAGGCCTCCCATACTGGGACCGGGGAATGTACAGCCTGAGATGCCTATTAAACTTAGAGCTGTGTGTGTGTCTGGGGGGGAAAAGTCCTTAGCAAATCCAGATTAGAACTGGTCTGATAAATGCTGAGCTGGGTGTGTGTGAACATGGGTTGATTAACATTGGAAGCACAGATTCCCCATCATGCAGCGCTCTCCTGCTTCTCTGGTCCCAGAATTCACTGCAGTCTCTGCTTCAGGCTTTCTGTTTTCCATCTCTCATGTAAATGAATGGTCATGTGGTTCCATCTCGGATGTAAATGAGACCTAGGGCAGTTGTTTCACTCTTATCACCCTTATCTGGAGAGTTTTAGGTGCGTCTCTCACTGCATCTTAATCAGTTTTGTTTAGGTAGAGGAGGGGAGGGAGGGGGGTGAGTCCTTTGTGAGTCAGACAGACTGCATCCTGTGCCAGGGTTGCCCAAGAACACAGAGCTGAGATGTAACAGGAGGGGCAATGGACAGGCCCATGGCCAGTGGTAAGGCCACACCAGCCAGGCAGTGCCGCAGCACATGCAGCAGTGGCTCAAGGGCCAGGGCATAGAGCATGCCCAACAGGGGGCAGCCCTGATGGATGCCGCTGCATGCGGGGAACGGGGCACCGAGCACCCCATTCACCTTGAGCAGACTGGAAGTGTCTTGATACAAGACCCGGAGGGCCCCAGTGAAAAGGGGCCCAAAGCCAAAGGCCTCCAGGGTCTGAAAGAGGTAGGTGTGGTCTACCCAGTCAAAGGCTTTCTCCTGATCTAAAGAGATGAGATCAATGTCTAGGCCAAAGAGTTCACTGGCTGTAAGCAGGTCACGCAGCAGAAACAGGTTGTCTTGGATGGTTCTGCCCAGCATGCAGTAGCTCTGCTCAGGCCTGGTGATGGAGGCCATGACAGTGCGGAGGCGGGTGGCCAGTGCTTTGGCCAGAATCTTGTAGTCCATGCACAGCAGGGAGACCAGCTGCCAGTTCCTAATGCAGCCAAGGTCTCCCTTCTTGGGCAGCAGAATGAGCACTGCATGGCGGCAACTGATCGGCAAGACCTTGTCAGCAAGACTCTCCTGGAAAACACGCAGGAGGCAGGGACTGAGAAGAGGTCAGAAAGTCTTGTAGAACTCAGCAGGTAACCTGTCTAGGCCTGGGACTTTGCTAGAGGCAAGGCCAGCTGTGGCAGCTGTCAGCTCCGCCAGAGATAATTCTTGCTCAAGCTCGCTAGCCTCCAGGGCACAAAGGCATGGCAGGCCCACATGGAGTTCCTGCGTGGATTCAGAGCAGGATGGCTAGGTCGCAAACAGGTCATGATAGAAGGCAACGGAGTGCTCATGTTCTTCACCTGGGTCAGTGATTACCTGGCCCTCAGGGGTCTTGGGGTGATCTAAGACTTGCTTGCTGCCCACCATCGCTCCGGGTTGAAGAAGCAGCTGGTTGGGGCATCTGTTTCGGCCAGCTCTTGGCAGCGGGTGCAGACCCTCACTCCACGGGCTTCACCATCCACCAAGTCATGCAGGCACTTCCTATGGAACCAGAGGCTCTCGTGCAGCACTGCATCACTGCTAGCAGCCAGCAGGGCAGCCTCAAGCTCTACCACATCTTCCTCCAGCTCTCTGATATGGTGGCACAGTTCATTGGTGGCCAGCTGCGTGTACTGCTGGCAAAAAGCCCAGATCTGTACCTTGCCCACATCCCACCATAGCTTGGAGGAGTAATTCAGTCTTGTGGCCTCCAAGCCCTGCCAAAAGTTGGCAAAGCAGTCCTGGAAGTAAGAGTCTTGAAGTAGGCTGACATTGAAGCACCATTAGGGTGCTCACGCACAGGTTCTCCCCGGCAGGCTCAATTCACAGCATGCCATGCCATGATCTGATAGGCCTGAGGGAATGATGCGACCACTGCGTAGGAGTGGCAGATGGTGCCTGGTAACATAAATGCGGTCGAGGCGGCCCATAGTAAGACCACTGGCACTCATCCTGGCCCAGGTGTACTGGCACGTGTCGGGGTGCAGGGCTCGCCAGACATCAACGAGTCCTGCAGTCTCCAAGATGGACTGCAGCTTGCGGGCTGAGGGCAGGTGAGGCTCAGGCCCTGTACAGTCAAGCGGGGTGTCAGTAGTACAATTAAAGTCCCCACCTACAAGGAGCAGGTCATCATTCTCATTAGCATCACACAAAAGGGCAGCCAAGGTCTTGAAGAAAGTGTCCCTCTCTTGGCCATCAGTAGGTGCATAAACGTTGACAAGTAGCAGGTGGTGTTGTGCTAGGGTGACGTGGACAGTCAGCAGGTGTCCGGAGACAATCTCCCATGCCACCGCCGTGTCATGCTGTAGTTGTGACAATAGAAGAGTTGCAACTCTAGTGCTAAGGTTGGTGCCGTGACTCAAAAACAACTGGCCTTGCCAGGCAGCATGCCAAGCCAACTGATTGAGCCTGTCGGAATGCGTCTCCTGGAGGAAGGCGACAGCCAGCTGCTTCTGGCGTAGGAGCTCCAGGACGGCCTCCCGTTTCACCAGATCTCGACAGCCGTTGATGTTAAAAGTACCAATGGTTGTGGCTGCCATGGGTGTGGGTATGGGAGAGGAAGAGTGAGGTAAGGTGTAAAAAGAAGAGCAAGCCCCCGAGAGCAGAGCAAAAAGCAGAGACAGGTAAAAAAAAAAAAGTCCTATCATGCCTTACTCTTACTCCAGGGACCCCGCCAGGCCCCATTCATCTCTAACCCACTGTGTGAGCTTCTCTAGATGATAAGCCATCTGCCGAGTGCCTAGATCTTTTTGCATAAGTTTGGCCACAGCTTTGGCAGCCTTGATAAAAACTTTAGGATCTACGCACCATTGGGTGATGGGCCCTGCTATGTTCTTCTGTCCCTTAGTCTGTTTCAAAAATGTCAGGAGCCCCCCATAGTTGGGACCGACCCAGGGGGGGTCTGCCAACATGGGCTGCACATTTTTGACAGACGCACAGCGAGGCTGCACCCTAGTTGGGAGCTCAGCTTCTACACCCTCAATATCTAAACCCATCAACCTCCTCTGATCTTCCAGGTCAAGGTCTGGCTCTCAAAGAGCAATCCCCACCTTCTTGGAGGAAGAGAGGCCATCCTGCTCTTGAGGTCGTTTGCAACACTCAGAAAGCTGGATCTCCATCTCACTAGCCTCCTCATCCAATTCAGTAGCTTGGGGTGTGACCAAGAGGTCAGCAGACTCCTCTGCTGCCCCCGGGTCAGATCTCCAGAAGAGAAACATTGTGCATAGGTCTTACTGCCAGCCACCTCCAGAAGCTGGGAGACAGGTGTGGGGTCAGTGACCCCCGCCTTCGCCTCCCCCACCTCCAAGCTGCCATCATCCCTGGTCAACAGGGTCATTGACATGACAGCCAGAGCGGGGCCAGGCTCTCCAGCAGGGGCCCCCCCAGCACCAGCTGAGGAAGGTCTCAGCAAGGATGGGAAGTCCTGAGTGGTCCCTTTCACTTTCTTCTCTTTGCTCTTCTTCTTCTTTGTGGCAGATGGCCCACCCTTCACAGAGGATGGGTCAGACTGCTTCTGGCCTGCCTCCCCAGGGCCATCCACCCCAAACAAGGTCGTGGTGGAGGGCAACTGGGAGGAGGCCTGAACCCCATCATCCAACAGGGCCTTGGTGCCACAATCGCTGACCACCCCAGCCACCTCAATCAGGGTGGTTAGGGCAGGCAGGGGGGAAGTGGAGACATCAGCCTCTCCACCTTGTGGCGTTTCCATACTGGTGGGGGTGGGCATTATAGGTGGAATGAGCAGGGGGGAGGGTTGGGGCCTAGTCCCAGCCCCTCCGCTGGACAGCACTCTCACACCAGAGACACCAGCCCCTTCAGATGAAACAGGGGTAGAAGGAGGTCGGGAAAAGCTCCCGGACTCACTGGATGGGACCTGCATCCCAGAAGTGGATGTGCCATCCGTCGGTGCCGCTGATCACTGATGTTCTGGCTGATCTCCTCCATGGGCATTGGGCTGCTAGGTGGGAAGAGCTCCCACACTGAAAACACGTGGTCTCCCCAAAGGAAAAATAGATCACAAACCTCCGTCCATTGAACATGATGCTCAGAAGAAGAGCCCCACACATGATCAAAGGTCAAGAGAGGAGGCCATATGAGGAAAGCCTGAGAGTCACGAGACCCTTCAGCTTGGCTAAGCGTAGGCTCAGGGGGGGCTTGGTGGCAGCCTGTAAGTATATCAGGAGTATGCATCAGGACCTGGGAGAACATCTGTTCTCCGGGGCTCCACCAGGGAAAACAAGGTCCAATGGCCACAACTGCTGCAATACCATTTTAGACTGGACATAAGGAACAATTTCTTTATCATCCAAGTCTCCAGAGTCTGGAATAGACTCCCCCTGAAGTGGTGCAAGCACCTACTCTGGACACACTCAAGATGCACTTGGATGATTATCTTGCTGGGGTCCTCTGACCCCAGCTGACTTCCTGCCATTGGGTAGGGGGCTGGACCAGATGAACTCATGAGGTCCCTGCCAGCCCTAATGTCTATGAAATCATAATGCAGGTAGGTGGGAGAACATCTAAAAGTTAAAGAAGATAATCACATTTGAAATGTAATCAAAAAACCAAACCTTTTAAAAGAAAGTTTATCCTGTATTTATTCCATCTAATCTAATCTTGCCTAACTACCTAAAAATTACTTATTGTATCTGAATATTTCTTTTACACAAGTAAAAGAACACTCTGCTTACATTGGTCACTTAAATCAAAGAATCTTGTATCACAGTTGCCACCACAGGAATATGCAAGCAAGATGTGCATTAAAAAAAATGAACAAATTCAAGACAGCTGTTTGAAGTCTATCACTCTCAGAGGATATAGAAGCAAAAGGAGAAAAAGAGTTGTGTAATGTAACTGATAGCAAAATGAAGTAGCAATATTTACAGGACAAAATCAGCAATGTAGGTAGCACTACAACAAGTGGCTAGAAATTCTTATTTCCTCTGGAATGTAGCAAAAGAAGCCACAAGGAATTAATTTTCTGTTAAATTGTTATGATGTCTATTTCTGTTTCTTTATAATTTAGTAATTATGTTAATTTTTTACACAGTATGTGTTTTGAATTTTCCTGAAAGAAAGGAAACGCATGTTAAAAACTTCCTCAGTTATACAAAGGATTTAATGGAATCTTTGTGGAAGTTTTTAAGTCAAATCCCCCTTAACTTTTACTCATCACTCACACAAAGACACACAGTTCCTCTATTCTCCGTTTTGCTGGTATGTAAAAGCTTAGAATATTACTTCTACCCAAGCAAGAGGAAAGTAACTATTCTGAATTTTAAATTTTTAACAAGAGTATTATTAGATGACTAAGAGCAGGGTTTAAGTGCTCATTAATGGTACATCCATACAAACAATAAGAGGATTAAGCATTATCACTCAAGATTTTACCAAACTGGCTTTCGGTTTATGAAGATAAACTTCATTAATATTGTGTGCACCATTGTCACAGATGGTTTCTTACCTTTAAAGACTTCCACAAATGATTAGGACTATATTTGTTTGTTTTTTTATCACATGCAGAAGATGCCGCTTCTGGCTGCACCACACCCCTTAGTGGCCTGCTTGAGTTACTGTTTCAAAAGTGACTCAGAGAGAAGCCAATCACCTCTTGAATCATTAACACTATCTTCTGAAGTAGCAAGGTGTTCCCTAGAGGTCTCCCATAGCACAGACTAGTAGGGCGGTGTGAAACACTGTTTCATTTTGACATCTGTTTCACCATTTCAAAGGAACAGTGTTTCATTTCGTCGTTTTGTATTGTTTTCAAGCACTGTCCCATTTTGTTTCATCTAAACTGTGTCACTGTTTTGCCCTTTCACCCATAGGCTATAATGGGGAATCATGAAAATGCCTAAAACTTCGTCATTTCTTGCCTGATTTGGATGAAAATTGCAGGGATGGTAGCCCTTCTGAGGGAACCAAGCCTGCCAAGTTTCAAGGAGATAGGTGCAGGGGTTTCTGGGAAACTATAACTCAAACTGTTCAAACCAAAATTCCTGATACTGGATGACAGCAGCAGCCTCCTCTCATCTGACATGCCAGTAGCCCTGGGAGGAGTCCAGCACAGCCTGGCAGCCCTCCTGGGGGTGTGAGTCCCTGGATCTGCATCAGATGAGAGGATGCTCGGACTACTTTTCCCACCTGGGACTGGCACTGGGCATGGGTTGCACCCAGCACTGGACAAGATTGCTGCTGCCATAGCCTGAGCCTCCTCTCATCTGGGGCAGATCGGGGGGCTCACAGCCCCAGGAGTCTGGCAAAGCCCAGCAACCCTCCCAGGGGTGCAAGTCCATGGATCTGCGCAGGATGAGAGGAGGCTCAGGCTGCCTCTCCCACCAGGGACCAGCACCCCCCGCCATTCCTGCTTGGCCCAAACCTGGCCCCAACCCCAACCCCCGCCAACTGCAGTCTCCCTACATGCCCCCACCCAGATGCAGCTTCCCCACAGGACACCAGCAACAGCAGCTGTGCTCTTGGCCTTATGGCACAGCCCCCTGCATGGCAGGGGGCAGCTTGGCTCAGCTCCAGCTGCCAGGTATCCTCACAGCCTCTGCCACAGAGTGATGCTGCATAAGCTCTGTGCTGTCCAGCCAGGCCACTTCTGTGCATGCAGGACCTGGGCCAGTGTGGCCAGTGGTTCCCACAAGCAGCGTGCAGCCCTGGGTGACAGCCCAGAGCTGCCCGAAAGCACATGGCCTTACACTGTGCCGAGCCAGGCTTCAGCAGCACACTGTGGCAGATGGTCTGTGGATACCTGGTGGCTGGGGCTGAGCCATGCTGCACCCCGCTGTGCAGGGGGGCTGCGGCACAACACCAAGAGCACAGCTGCTATTGCTGGTAAGCCACAGGGGGCCTGGAGCTGAGCCAGGAGGCAAGTAGCGGAGCACCGGTCCCTGGTGGGAGAGGCACCCTGAGCCTCCTTTAATCCAATGCACAGTTCAGGGGCCTGCCCACACCCCCAGAAGGGCTGCCAGGCAGTGCCGGACTCCTCCAGTGCTGGGAAGACTGGTGCTGCCACTGGCCTGAGACAGCAACAACAGCCTCCTGTCATCTGGTGCGCAAATCTGGGAGCACAGCCCTGCAGCCCTCCTGGGGGTGCAGGCCCCTGGATCTGTGTGCAGGATAACAGCATGCTGTCACTGTCAGCTGGGGCCAGCTGCAGCACCACTCTTCCCGAAGCTTGGGGCCTGCCCGCCAGCAGGGCTGCACCCAGCACCGGTCCCAGCTGGCAGCAGCAGCCTCCTGTCATCTGATGCACAGATCAGGGGCTCACACCCCCGGGTGGAGTCCGGCACAGCCCCGCCACCCTCCTGGGGGTGCGGGCAGGCCTCTGATCTGTGCACCAGATGACAGGAGGCTGCTGCTGCTGCTGGCCAGAACCAGCACTGAAGCTAAGTAAGCCTGGCTTCAAAACTCAAAACATTTTAAGTGCCCTTGTTTCATTTTGAAGCTCTTTCAAAGGCTTTTATTTTGTTTTGATTTAGCTGTTCTGAGCTCAAAACACATCAAAACAGTTTGAAACAAAACACCTGGTGAAATTTTGCACAGCTCTACAGACTAGCTCTGACCTTGCTTTAGTTGCAAGATCTTCTAACAGCTTAGCCTGAGGTAAGAAGACTACAAGCCAGGCTCTCTTAGCATTAATTGGAATTATGTGTACATACTGAGAAGAGAATGTGTTCTTGTTAAACTCCCAGAAAGCAGACATATCAGAAAAGGGTCTGGTTAAGCATGCAGCTTGTCTTTAAGGTCTATTTTCATTAAAGATTTTTTTTCTAACTCTCACCATTGCTAACATGGCTTCAACCCTATTAGTTTTACCAGTGGTGAGCCCCAAAACTAGATAGGCCACTGACTTTTCTAGTGCTATGCTGTTTACACCCACTGTATCAGGATGGAGTTTAGTCCATCCAGATTTTGGGAAGATCTAGTATTTTGAAAAAGGGAATTCATATTTGTGAAGATGAGCCACATTATAACACAACATGTTTTTCCTCAGTTAAAGAAAAACTAGAAGCTTTACTAACAGGTGCAGGGGCTAGCACTATATTATTCAATATAAGTTCAAAACAAAAACAAATGTAACTTGGAACGTGCACTGTTTGCTATTGCAACCATTTTTTAAAAACAAAACAAACTAGGAAAAAATTGTCAACAGAGATTGTCATTAGTCATGTAGTCATTATAGTTAAATATATGTGTTTTATTGAGATTCATAAAACACGTTTTGACAGTGCCTCCAGTAGTTCACTGTCAGTCATTTCTACACCTGAGTTAAAATTATCATGCCAGAGTTAAAGTTTTTAGCTAGAGTTTGAAACAATTTGCAGGGCTGTGAAATAGAAGAGAGACATTGCCAAGAGTGGCTAACAGACAGCAAAACAGCAGAAGAAAGGATAAAATAGTGAAATATCAAGACCATCAAAAAAGATAGTGGATTGTTAACATCTATGCAGTGGAGACAGAGTAGGAATCAAGGAGATAATAAAGAATCATGAAGTCAACTGACTCTCTCAGTGCTACCTGAATAGAGATTCCACTGCCCCTCCCAAGCAGTTGGTTTTAAGGACTCGGTAGAGAAGGGTCAAAGAGGGGTGGAGGGTATATCTGCATGTCCCCATGGATCTGACCCTAACCTAGACCAGTAGATTGAAAATGTGGTATTTTGTTTTAACTTTTTTTCAGATTTTGAAGTGATCAAATGCTGGGATATTAACAGGATTTACAAGTTTCACCCTAAGATCAACAGGCCATGTAAGGAAAATACAACTTTCAGAAGCTCCAGATTCTTAGTTGCCTTCTTTTGGAGAGGCCCCTAGAACCTTGTCTATATTCAGAGAACCACCACCTGTCTCTCACTCATTTTCTGGCTGTTCTGAAGTGCCTCATTGGCCTGCTTTTTTTCTTGAGTCCTGGGCTGGCAGGCCAATCCCCCGGATTCTCTGCCCAACCTAGCTCAATGTGCTGTGGTCCGGGTGCATGTATAAACATCATGCCCTGAAGCTTCCTGGGAGCAATAAGCTCCAGAATTTATTATAGCACATTAATGGCACATGTATGCCATGTATGCACCCCTTTTGGAGTAGTGCTAAATAACATGAGGAAGGGTTGCAGAACCAGACTCATTGCTTTTGACTGGGACTCTTTTTGGAATAAAGTACTACTTGATCAAAGTAAAAGTAAAAAATATGACCTCCCAGATGCAGTTTAAATAAGCTGGATTTGCGCATGTTATATATGTATACCTCTATTGACTTGCATAACACACACACACACATCTTCCCCTCCCAAATTAGCTTTCCAAAATTGGGGTGTGTACCTTAAGCAGGGAAGCTGATTTTCTGCCCAGAATAGCAGCAGTGGCATTTCTATTCAGGCAGCACTGAGAGTCAATTGACTTTATGGCTCAACTGATTCCTCCTAATTGTTCTTCATTCACAAGTGTTAACAACCCACTCTTCTTTCATGGTATTGCTGTTCTACTAGCAAGCTATCCTTTGTTGGCAATGTTGCTGTCTGCCAGCTACTCCTAGCCTCTCTCTCTCCCTATTTTACAGCCCTGCAGACTGGTTTTAACTCTAGCCAAAATCCTAGGACCCCACCCACAAGGAGTCCAGCAACGGCTACAGTTTCAGCTTTTGACTGAGCAGCCAAGAGCTGCTAGCAATTCATCTGTAAAAGGGTTAAGACTGTAGCTTCTGCCTGAGCAGAAATGGAAAGGTGAGTGAATTGAAGATTCGGCTGTCACTGTTATATGCAGCCATAACAATGGAGAAATCTTCTCTTCTTCATCCTGCCTTCCAAAAAACAAGGTGTGTGTCATATTTGAGGGGTAGTAAGTGAGAAAATACATATACATATACATATACATAGCTAATCTCTACCTCAAGCAAACATTTCATATTCATTTCCTTGGATCTACATTCCAAAACAGAATTAGAAGCAATTAATTAGAATGGAATGCAAACATTTAATAGACACCTTCCCTTCATTCAGACTGTTTCTCTTCCCTTCCATCCTTTTGTTCTTCAAGATACCTTAGAGGCAAGAACTAAAATGACCATAACCTTCAACACTTTGCCAAAATTATGATAAAAATTATGGAACTAATAGGCACTTATTTGAATTCTTCAATTTTAAAAAATTCTCTCCCAAGCAGGCAACATCTCCAAAAAGTCCAATATATTTTGTTTTGCTTGCACATCTCTTAATCTAAGGAGGTAAAATTATCTTGATATAACCCTTTCTTTCTTATTCTCCTCCAAAAAAAAAACTATTGGTCTGTTGCTTTTTCACTTCAAATACTAGGAAGAGTGTGGGGTTCATAGCATTCTTTCTGACGGGATAAACCTCTTCCAAACAGAGCCAATTTTTTGTGTACTTGATGACAGACTTTCATCAACCTGTTAAAACTTAAATGTTCCAAATATGTGGTTTAAAATGTCTGTAAACCTATAAATATTTATAAAGAGTATGCACAAGGTCCACACATCACAACTATGCACTACTGATTTTATTTACAGTAGTGATCTCTACAGATACAAGGAATACCAGCAATGGTTGGATTGTAATCTCTCTGGGGCACAAACAGGCTCATTTCTGTATTTTTACAATGCCTAGCACTTTGGGATCTTAACCTTTGATTTGAGCTATGATAGTACAAATAATAATCAGGCTGTTCATCTAGCCCTGCTGGCAATGCACATTCTCACTCCATTCTGCATTGATAGCCAAGAAGAGTATTGTACTGATAGACACAAAGCATTTGTATATACCACATCAGCAACTGGTTCTGGTGAAAACAGGACTGAGCATGCACTGTCTTCTGAAGTCCACTCACACTTCAGAGATGGAAGTTCACCAGTGAAGCTGCTCCAGACTGGTCCCCAGTGCCTGCTCTCAGACCCTCTACAGATAGAGGGCTCAAGATCAGGCATTGAGAATAAACCCAGGACAGTCTTACTAGTGCACTTCCAGCTCTGGAGTGTAACAGCAGACTCAGGATGGACTCAGTCCCATCTAATGTGTTGTCTTTAACCAAATCAAATTGACACAACTCTAATAGTGACTCTTACTATCTACAACTGGAGATAATGAGCCTGATTCTTACCTAGTCTGAGTCAGGGGCAGGTTAAGAATGTTTGGAGTCCTGGGTCCAACGAGTATGGGGCTCAAAGAAAGATTGTGCTGACAACCATTCAGAATAGAAACTTTCCAATATCAATGACCGTCTATGTGCCCCTTTTAGGAATGCACTGGCATTGTACCTCTCTCTATAGCAAAGATAGCCCAGGCTTTCCAGTAGCCAGCAGTGTGCTATTGGCATTGCCTACCCTGACTCAGCTGTGGCTGCAGAAAAGTAGCAGAAGTGGTAACTGCCAAGTTCCTGGGGCCTACTGCAGCATGGATCCAGCTGGGCAGGGGGGGCACGTGACCCACTGCCCTGGGCCAGAGTGCAAGTGGAGCCCCTGCTGCAGGGGTCCGTGCCGCAACCCACCTGTCCTTGGCAAGGCCTGGAGGAGCTGGTGCAGCTGTGCCCCTGAGTCCCAGGGGGCCTAGGCATGGCAATCCTGGCTGGGCAGGGCAGCAATGGCTGAGCGCAGCCATGGCTGCTGCCAAGAGCTCCCCAGGCCCTTCACCCAATGGGGTCCCCAGTCCTAGCCATAGCCCTAGCTGTGGCCCGGGCCGGCTCTTCCTGCAGTGCCCTTGCAGGTGCTGCCCCAGCCTGTCTATGCATTACCCCCACAAGCTGGAGCAGATTTTTCCCAGGGGCCCTCTGATTGGCAGGGACCCTGGGCCCAGGCCCCACAGGCCCATGCATTAATCTGCTTCAGGTCTGAGTCACACCAGCCAGCTGGCAGTAAGGCTGTTACAATTCTTGTGAAGTCAGTTTAGCTATTTGGTTTGGTTTAGGAGGTTTGTTAGTTTGTTGTTTTAAAATAAACAACCAAGATATTGATAAACTTTTTGTGTTGCCCCTCTAGGCTTTCAGAGTTTTGCAAATACTGGTAGAGAAGAAAATGTCAATGATGGTACCAATCTGATCTCGTATTTCTAAATGAAGAAAAAACAGCCTGTCAAAATATGTGAGGAGCCATGGCATTTTCAAAATTTTCTACATTCAGTAGATCTAAAAAGTATAGCTAATTTCAAGGCTGAAAGAGAATCTAATTTAACATTAGGAGTTTTGGTACAGTGTCATGGTCCTCATAAAAGGCAAGCTGGTAAAAAATATTATGTTGTGGCATATTCAGATATGTTCCAAAATAAGAGGAATTCTGCTTCTGACTAACAATGCCCAGCACATCCATCTATCCATGCCATTCACTCAAAAATGAGGGAAACTATTAACTTGGCTCAGATAGCAAATGGTATGCATTCCACATGAGAAATATAACTACTGAAAAGAAGCCAAAAAAGGTACACCTGTTATGGAAACTCATCTGGAATAGGTGGTCGCAACAAGGTAGTGATTTGGGTTAAAGATTAAATTCAGCCATAGTGCATAGGTTAAATTCAGGTTAAATTCAGCCATAGTGCACAAAGGATGTTTTTATTCATCATATACCTTTACTGTTTCCACCATTCAGGCTCCATTGGCCATGGTTTAAAACTATCTTCCTCTTTCCCAGTCCCAGGGGAAAGGCACCCTTGCAGAAGCACTGATGGCTCTCTTGCAGTAGCACATTTTCAGTGTAGTGTGTATGTGTAAATGAGGATAAATAAAGCCATTTGTGTTGTGTTATCTCTCTGGATAAATTATTTGCTTTCTTCATAAAAGGTGTGCACAGCTTCCTTCAATTTGTACAGCTATGGTTCATCCTCCCAGGGCCTTTCCAGCAGCTGAGAGGGTAGAGTTACTTAGATCCAAGATTTTGACCTTGGGTATCTTTCTGGTAAATTATCCTTTCTCATTTAGGGGCTTTGGGGAGTGAGAGATGTTTTCTTCTTAAGGACGAGACTGGACCCTTTGGCAATTTTGCTTTCACTCAATCTGCCACTGTATCATGACACCCAGATATTATAGGGGATGTAAATTTACACCCAGGTACACCAGCACTGGTGGCCCCTGCAATTCAGACTTTACCTCCATTATATTCAGTTTCCAGTTTGTGATGGCCAGAACCAAAAGGGTTAATGAGCAACTTTAGCAAAAATATTTTTTGAAAGTATCTGATAAAGGCACATTATGAAACTACTTCCTGTAAATTTTTTCAGCCTGTCTAGAGTATAACCCGTAACAATATATATATAACTGTTTGCACTGATCATAAGACTGGCATAAGTTTTAAAAAAGCAGAACTAAAGAATATAACTGCAGACTTAGCTGATTAGATACATTTTTGCTTAGGATCAGTAAGATTAACAAACCTAACCACAAGGTATAAATAACATCTTAAAAAAATTTAAATAGGTTGAACTTGGGCAGGAAATATGCTAATCTCAGACCCCAAAGTGATGTGGTGTGATTTGCTTATTGAGTAAACTCAAGCTTGGGCAGTAACCTATTATAATAATTTCTAACACCTTTTAACCCCATAGGGTAACAGCTATTGGATAAGATTGTGAGCATCTCTAAAAGCAACAGATTAGCATAGACAGGATATAAAAGAACACGCACATTAAATGACCAGCAGGAAGGGCAAAACAGAATGGTCATTGCTGTTCCATGCCCCCAGATCTCTTACTCCCAGTGTAAGTGAGGACCAGATCCTGACTGAGGGATCTTCCCCAGTATTTCCTCTGACAGCGTGGATCGGAGATGCCTGACTTCACTGAATCAGCTTGATGTGTACCTGACACTGAGGAACTATTGATAATTTGGTAACCAAGTGGAAACTCTGTTTTAATTTGTCTGTCTGTTTTTATTATCACTGCCAATTTTTAACTTTTATTGTTATGCTGTCTGTTTGTTAGCTTAACCTTTTTATTAACTGCTATATGTGTAAACTATATTTTTTGCTGTTGTAAGTAAAATTCATTTTTACTTTTATAAGTAAAACTTGTCATTTCTTCCCTCCCAACTTCACCTCCTCGATCCCGAACCAAACAGCCTGGTGGCTGATACAGTTGCAGCACTCAGTCAGCCTGCAACTAAATTGATACACTCACAGTGCCCAGCTGACCTGTGACAAATGTTGTCATGAACAGGATCAAGGATGGAGAGTTCGGACGGGAAGAATGGTATAGAGGGGGCAGACGGGTGAACCCTGCTGATTGCTTTAATAGAAAAGGTTACAGGTATTAAAAATCTGGGGTGGAATAAAAAAAGATTAAAACCTGCCTGGAGTAATCCTGCCACAGTTCCCTGTCAGTGGGCTGTGTTCACTGCCATGCAGAAAGGCAGACCAAGGAAAGATGTCTGTCCTGGCTGCTGGCAACCTGTTTAAGACTGGGGGGCAGAGGAAGCCACTCAGCTCCATCAAAAGATTCAATCCCTAGAAAGCCAAGTAACCCAGCTTGTAAATTAATTTAAAAAAAAAAAGGATTCTAGCAGTGTGGCGTGCGCAGCCGCTAGAGCAGCTCAAGACCAACTAGAAATACTAGAGCATTGGAAGGAAAAGATACTAGTCACATAGGCAATCACCTCCCTTGAGCAGAAGGTGCAAGTGGCACGATCAGTTGAACCTTCCCCTGAAAAGGTCCAGCAGTGTCTCTATGGCAGAATTCCAAAAACTGAGCTGTGAGATGACCCAGAAAGCAAAAGTCTGTATGGTAAAATCCTGCTTGCACTAAACACCTATGACTTAGTGGGGCTAACAGAAACCTGGTTGGATTCATCCCATGACTGGGCAGTACATATTGAGGGCTATAGATTGTACAGAAAGGACAGGGTGGGGAAGAAAGGGGGAGGGGTTGTGCTCTATGTCAGTAAGCAATATACATAAACCCTCATCAAGACAGAATCCAAGGATGAGGAAGTAGAAGGATTGTGGGTTAGGCTACATGGGGGGCAAGGAGAAAGGGATTTGGTGGTAGGGGTCTGCTACACACCCCCACATCAAGGGGAAGAAAGAGATTCGGGGCTCCTGAGGCAACTCTCGGAGACCATAAAAGCTAAAGAGGCGGTAGTCATGGGGGACCTAAACTACCCGGATATATGCTGGGAGTCACAGACAGCAAAGTCCCACCACTCACGAAGGTTTCTAACCTGTGTACAGGACCTCCACCTGACACAGGAGGTACACGGTCCCACTAGAGGGAATGCCATACTGGATCTGGTATTGGCAACGGGAGATGACATGGTAGGGGACCTCCAGCTCGGTAGCCATCTGGGGGACAGTGATCACCTAATAATAGAATTCACCATAAGACGTCGAGTGGGTAAGGTAACTAGTAGGGTGAAAGTGCTAGACTTTAGGAAAGCTGATCTCAGTGAACTCAGATGATTAGTCAAGGGCGCACTGCAGAGTAGGAGTTTTGAAGGGATGGGAGACCAAGAAGGGTGGCTGTGCCTTAAGGAAATGATCCTTCGGGCACAAAGCAAGATGATCCCCGAGAGAGGCAAAAGAGGGAAAGGGGCCAGGAGGCTTCCCTGGCTCACCACAGAAATCCAGGGCAGCCTAAGGGCCAAAAGGGGAGCACATACAAAGTGGAAAGAGAGAGATCACCAAAGACGAATGTACCTCCTCTGCTCGTGCTTGTAGGGAGGCAGTTAGACGGGCCAAAGCTACCATGGAGCTGAGGATGGCAACCCAAGTAAAAGACAATAAGAAATTGTTTTTTAGATATATAGGGAGTAAAAGGAAGACCCAGGGAGGAATAGGACCCCTGCTAAATGGGCAGAAACAATTGGTGACAGACAGGGGGGACAAGGCTGAACTCCTCAACGAGTTCTTTGCCTCAGTGTTCCTAAGTGAGGGGCACGACAAGTCTCTCACTGGGGTTGTAGAGAGGCAGCAGCAAGGTGCCAGACTTCCATGCGTAGACCCTGAAATGGTGCAGAGTCATTTGGAAGAACTGGATGCCTTTAAGTCGGCAGGCCCGGAAGAGCTCCATCCAAGGGTGCTGAAGGAGCTGGCCGACATCATTGCAGAGCCACTGGTGGGAATATTCGAACGCTCGTGGTGCACAGGCCAAGTCCCAGAGGACTGGAAAAGGGCCAACGTGGTCCCCATTTTCAAAAAGGGGAGGAAGGAGGACCCGGGGAACTATAGGCCAGTCAGTCTCACCTCCATCCTTGGCAAAGTCTTTGAAAAAATTATCAAGGCTCACATTTGCGAGAGCTCAGCAGGACAAATTATGCTGAGGGGAAACCAGCACGGGTTCGTGGCAGGCAGATCATGCCTGACCAATCTAGTCTCTTTTTATGACCAGGTTACAAAACACCTGGACACAGGAGGAGGGGTGGATGTCGTATACTTAGACTTCAGGAAGGCCGTCGATACGGTATCCCACCCCATACTGGTGAACAAGTTAAGAGGCTGTGACTTGGATGACTACACAGTCTGGTGGGTGGCGAATTGGCTGGAGGGTCACACCCAGAGAGCCGTGGTGGATGGGTCGGTTTCGACCTGGAAGGGTGTGGGCAGTGGGGTCCCGCAGGGCTCAGTCCTTGGACCGATACTCTTTAATGTCTTCATCGGTGACTTGGACAAGGGAGTGAAATGTACTCTGTCCAAGTTTGCAGATGACACAAATCTATGGGGAGATGTGGACGCGCCGGAGGGTGGGGAACAGCTGCAAGCAGACCTGGACAGGTTAGACAAGTGGGCAGAAAACAACAGAATGCAGTTCAACAAGGAGAAATGCAAAGTGCTGCACCTAGGGAGGAAAAATGTCCAGCACACCTACAGCCTAGGAAATGACCTGCTGGGTGGCACACAGGTGGAAAGGGATCTTGGAGTCCTAGTGGACTCCAAGATGAACATAAGTCGGCAGTGTGACAAAGCCATCAAAAAAGCCAATGGCACTTTATTGTGCATCAGCAGATGCATGACGAATAGATCAAAGGAGGTGATACTTCCCCTCTATTGGGCGCTGGTCAGACCGCAGTTGGAGTACTGCGTGCAATTCTGGGCGCCACACTTCAAGAAGGATGTGGATAACCTGGAGAGGGTCCAGAGAAGGGCCACTCGTATGGTTAAGGGCCTGCAGACCAAGCCCTATGAGGAGAGACTAGAGAAACTGGACCTTTTCAGCCTCTGCAAGAGAAGGTTGAGAGACGACCTTGTGGCTGCCTATAAGTTCATCATGGGGGCACAGAAGGGAATTGGTGAGTATTTATTCACCAAGGCGCCCCCGGGGGTTACAAGAAACAATGGCCACAAGCTAGCAGAGAGCAGATTTAGATTGGACATTAGGAAGAACTTCTTCACAGTTCGAGTGGCCAAGGTCTGGAACGGGCTCCCAAGGGAGGTGGTGCTCTCCCCTACCCTGGGGGTCTTCAAGAGGAGGTTAGATGAGTATCTAGCTGGGGTCATCTAGAACCAGCACTCTTTCCTGCTTATGCAGGGGGTCGGACTCGATGATCTATTGAGGTCCCTTCCGACCCTAACATCTATGAATCTATGAATCTATGAAAAACTAAGCCAGGAAATGATAAGTATCTAAGGCTTGCCAAAAAAAAAATCCCGCAACATCCCACCTCCTTATGCCCCACCAGCCCAAGAAAATTTAAGAGAGTTAGCCCAAACCTTCCCAGTAGTGATGACCCGTGCAGGGCCACAAGGGGGAAATCTCCGGATGGAGACATGGTCCTTTACTCACACAGAAATTAGAGAATTGCAAGAACAACATAAGGCCAAACCAGGAGAGCCAGTAATAAACTGGTCCGTTCAAATTATGGTGAAGGAACTTCAGCAGTATCTTTAAGTCGCACCGAGGCAGCACAATTGGTTCTTTGCCCTGAAATCCAGTTGGGTCAGTGGGTTGGGCAGGACCAAATATTACTGTTTGCTTCTGCAATGCAGGCGGCTGCTGCGGGTTATGGTAACATGGAAAAAGAGCTTAACCCTCCCCCAAGGGCATGGGCTAACTTAGAGGAAGCTATCCACTGTCTTTATCAACTAGTGTTAACTGAAACCATTCGAGCAGAAAACTGGAGACAAGTTCCAGATGAAAAATTAGTGACAAAAGCCACGTGGAGGAAGTTCTGCTGGCAAGCACCTATGGAATGCACCTCAGCCCTGCTGGCCTTACAGCAAGAGTTAGTAACTCACCCAGTAAGAAATGCAATCCAGCGGTTGGTAATGCTTCTGCCCATCTTGCAGAAGCCGAGGCTTCCCAAACCAATAAAAACTGCCAAGGCCATGGCAGTGGCCCCCAAGAAAGATGACCCAGCAGGGCCCCCCAAGTCTGGGAAAGTGGGAAATGAAAAACCTAAAGCCACGTGGGTGCAAATGTGGAAAGAGTTCCTGGCAGCAGGGTTTAGTAAAAAGCAAATTGACAGACTGCCTACCACAGTCCTGCAAGCATTATGGATCAAACACTGCGAGGGCAGGAAGGGGAAGAAGACAGAATTCTCGGCACCCCCGACCCCCCCAGTAGGAGTCCCAGCTGACCCAGCCCCCTGAGCAAGGGGCCATCGTGGGGTCAGTAGAGGATCGGGGACCGGTAACACAAAATAATATTGGCCCCTTAATCAAAGTACCTATAAAAATTTGTTTAAATGGAAGGAAAAAGTCAATTAACATGCTACTAGATACTAGTGCCCAGCTATGCATTTTGAACTGTGCAGAATGAAAAGGGGCACGGGGAACCCCCTACCAGGTAATAGGAGTTGGAGACACAAGACAACCAGGACATTTGGTCCAGCCCACATTCACCTTACCCAATGGCTCCATAGTAAGAGCAGTCACTGTAATGCTCTGGGGAGGGCCAAACCTACTGGGACTAAATGTGTTGCAGGGGCAGCAGTTTCTTCTTAAGCAGGAAACCTGGCAGTTTGGCTGCGCCACAGCCCAGGAAAGCAAGCAGAAAAATGTGATGATGGCAGTAGCCCGATGTTCCATGACCCCACTCGCCCATAAAGGGGGTACATCGGCCTCAATACCACACACCCCCTGAGGCAACGCAACCCATCCAGGACATCATCATTCGGCAGCTGGAGGATGAAACCATCATTTGAACTCATTCTGCATACAACAACCTGGTGTGGCCAGTACGTAAACCAAATGGGGATTAGCAATTGACTATTGACTTTAGGGCTTTGAATGCCAACACCAACCATCTGACAGCCGTGGTCCCATCCATGCCTTCATTAACAGAAAACATTAGGTGTTATGGACTCCAGTGAATGGAATCTGTGAACATTAAAAACACTTTCTTTGCTATCCCCATCCATGAAGATCACTGGTCTTTGTTTGCCTTCACATGGCTGGGACAGCAGTACACCTACACAGTCCCACCCCAGGGTTGGGTGCATAGCCCCACCCTGGCCCACGAAGTGCTAGCTGCGGTGGCCCATGAAGTCCAATTAAGCCACCCAAAGGTGCATGTCTGGCAATATGTCAATGATGTCATGGTGGGAGGCCAGGATTGGGAATTAACCATTTGTGCTTTTGAGTCCCTAAAAGAAAAGATGCAGGCTTTGGATTCATGCTGTCCAGCAAAAAAATCCAAGAAGTTGGGGCCCAGTGTGAATTCCTGGGAATCCAATGGCAACAAGGTGAACCCACCATACTGGCTAAAGAGCTGCAAAGCCTGGTATATACCCCTGCCCCCAACAATGTAAAAAAACTGCAAGCCCAGCTGGGAGCACTTAGCTTCTGGTGCCTGCATGTCCCCAAGTTTAATGTGTTGGCCCGGCCTCTGTATAATTTTTGCAAAAAAAAGGCACAGTGGCAATGGGGCCCCAAGCACCAACATGCCATGTGGGCCCTCAAGGAGGTGGTAACCACCCACACCTCCCTAGCAACATGACACCCAGAAGGGGAGCTCTGGCTCCATGTGAACATGTCCAACGGGGGGTCCCATTGGAGCTTATGGCAGAGAGATACACCTAAGGCAGAGGGAAAGCCCCTTGGGTTTTGAAGCCAAGGCTGGAAGGGGGCTGAAGCCCAATACACCCTGCTAGAACAAATGCTATGTGCGGCAGCCACAGCTTTAGAAGCCACAGAGGCCCTGAGAGGGGAGTTACCCACTATCATAACCACCCCAATACCCATCCTGGGAATGGCATTGTCTGACTGACACCTCCTGCCCAGAGGGAGGGCCCAAGAAATAACAGTGCAAAAATTGATCTATTATATCCAGTCAGGCTCAGTGGGTAACCTCAAAGGGACGTCCAGCACTAGTAAAAAAAGTCACAGAAAGCACAGTTAACGTATACCCAGACACAGTCAGCTCTGATGAGCCATCTCCCATCAAGGAAGCACCTCCCTTCTCACCTGACATGGAAACACCAGAAGATGTAGAGGTCTGGTTTACTGATGGCTCAGCAAAAGGTTGCACCTGAAGGAGTGCTGCCATACAGGTTTGAGATGGTAAGCAGCTTACAATGGGGGGAAACAGCCAAAGTGCGCAGTATGCCAAACTGGCTGCTGAAGTTGATGTGGCCAACAATGAACTGTTACTAGGGTCAGGCTATACAAAACCCATTTATATCTACTGCAATTCGAGAATGGTAGTAAAGGTTTTCACCAAGTGGCTACCCCTATAAAAAAAGAAAAACTTCAAAAGGCGAGGAAAACAGGAAAACCCCTATCTGTTTTTTGCATTAAGCAGGAATGCAGGTTGCTAATCCAAAAAAAGCCACCACAAGTGTATCCGCTACCTCACTTGTCTAATGTCACCCCATGGTGGAGGTCCCAGACCAGAGCTCCAGTTCTCCTTAATGTCTCCTTGTTTAATGCCCGTATCACTTTTAACCCTGAGCAATGGTTTATCAGAACAGCATTCCCCAACTGATCTGCTGGTGCCCAGTTGTCCAAGAAAATATGCTGTGCTGGACTAGGCCAACTGTTTTCCAACTCGTAGCCCAACAGCCTCCAAGTGCCCCCCCCCCCCCAAAAAGGCATCCTAAACCACGTGTGGAATGGGCTTAATTCAGCCATGGAAGTTTGAAACATAAATAAATGTCAGAAAAACACCGAAGAAACCATGAATATACAACAAGCCACAGGTTTTCTCACTAAAGGGAGTATAATTAATAACATGGCCCTAAAATACACTAATAAATTAGTAGCAACCATTGGCTGAGAAGCAGCACAAATAAGCTACCTTTTAATGCATGCAGCCTTTCAAGCCAATGCTAATCAAACTTGGAGTACTACATGTGCCCAAGTGCAGCTTTCACTTAACTTTCAATTCTCCCAGGTAATGAGAGATCTCAGACACAAAAAATGGCCTGCTGGCTTAGAGCACCATGGACTACCCCCAGTTTTAACCCAACAATTAGTTTACCAAAACACGTGAAACACACAATGGAAGGGGTGTAGCAAGACAAAATACATTTTTGTCGTACATGGGGTAGCAAACGGCACATGGTCCACTGCCCACCTCTTAACAACAGGACTGGAAAAAGGATGCATGTGAAACTGGGACTTACATGGTCCCATTAAAAAAATTATAACCCCTGAAGTCCCCAAGTATTTAGCTCAGTCTCTGGTGTACCCTGTAAATGGCATTTTAATAGGCTTAAAAACTTTATAAAGGGGGTGGCCCAATAGTCTCCCCAACATAATTTGTATAACACCCCTACCAGCAACTCCGTACACTACCCTAGCTCAGCGGGTTTGTTGGGAAGGTCCTGGCCACTTGTACTACCCCAACAGAATGTTTTGGACCTCCTGCACCAGCTGCTGTGCAGAAGATCAAGATTTTCAAGGAGCATCAGCTATTTCAAATGTCCAAGGCCAGGAAGCTATTTTAATGAGGCCAAAAACCCAGCTAGAAAGTTTCACCCTTAATCTAAGTCTTCCAAAATCCTAGGTTCAAGATGTAGACATGCCCCAAGTAAAATGGTGAAATAAAGTAGCGGCCCACATCAACAATTTGTTTAAAAATACCCAAAAAGGTAAACAGCTTGCTCTCATAGCCCAAGAGGGAGGGAAAATTATTAAGTGTGCTACTAACATTCCCCCACTGTGTAAGTAGTATAAAGTAGTCTGTACTGTACAAATGTATACTTTCACTAAAGGTGCTCCCTTTCCTTGGTTTGCAGTAGTAATAAGTTTAATCATAGAATTATTACTATTTATTACAATCCTCTAATATTGTTATTATAAAATAAATCCTTGTGTTTATGCCAAAATAAATGTTGTTGTTCATACTAATGCTATATATGCCACCTGGCAAAAGTCATATTTATAAAGCAAATACTTCAAAAAGCAACGGGTGGATTGTGAGGGCCAGAACCAAAAGGGTTAATGAGGAACTTATAGCAAAAATGCTTTTTGAGAGTATCTGATGAAGGCACATTATGAAACTGCTTCCTGTAAATGTTTCTGGCCTGTCTGGAGTATAACCCATAACAATATATATAACTGTTTGCACTGATCATAAGACTGGCATAAGTTTTAAAAAAGCAGAACTAAAGAACATAACTGCAGACTTAGCTGATTTAATAATTTTTTGCTTAGGGTCAGTAAGATTAACAAACCTAAACACAAGGTATAATTAACATATCTTTAAAATTTTTAAGTAGGTTAAACTTGGGTGGGAAATATGCTAATCTCAAACCCCAAAGTAATGTGGTGTAATTTGCTTATTGGGTAAACTCAAGCTTGGGCAGTAACCTATTATAATAATTTCTAACACTTTTTAACCCCATAGGGTAACAGCTATAGGGTAAAACTGTAAGTGGCTCTAAAGCCAACAAATTGGCATAAACAAAATATTAGAAAAACCACATTAAATAACCAGAAGAAAGAATGAAACAAAATGGTCATTGCTGTCCCATGCCCCCAGATCTCTTACTCCCAGTGTAAGCGAGAACCAGATCCTGACTGAGGGATCTTCTCCAGTATTTTCTCCAACAGCGTGGATCAGAAACGCCTAATTTCGCTGAATCAACTTAGTGTGTACCTAACACTAAGAAACTATCGATAAATTGCTAACCAAGTGAAAGCTCTTTGTTAATTTGTCTGTCTGTTTTTATTATCACTGCCAATTTTTAACTTTTATTGTTATGTTGTCTGTTTATTAGCTTAACCTTTTTATTAACTGCTATACGTGCAAATTATATCTTTTGCTGTTATAAGTAAAATTCATTTTTACTTTTATAAGTAAAACTTGTCATTGCTTCCCTCCCAACTTCACCTCCTCAATCCCAAACCTAACAGCCCAGTGGCTGATACAGTTGCAGCGCTCAGTCAGCCTGCAACTAAATTGATACACTCACAGTGCCCAGCTGGCCTGTGACACCAGTTACTTCATGGAAAAAGACTGAGATTAGGATCTTGATCTGCTTGCAGATGAAGTATTTGCAGTGAGCCACTGCTAGAGATAAGACATGAGTTGTATCAAAGAACCTTTACCATAACTTAATATTTGTTGTTCTGTTGTTTTAGACTGAAGTATGATAAAATCTAATTAAAAAACTGTCATGTAGACAATCTAAAATTGTGCATGTGGCAGGGCACTTGGAGGGTCTGCTACTTTACAAGGTCAGGCAGCCTGCAAAGCCTCCAGCAGGTAAGGCCTAGGTCTAACTGGGAGTCAACTGACCCAGGGAGCTGGCAGGTGAAACTGAGCCTGACAGACGGAGTCATATGACTTAGGAAAAGGGCTGGCCTTAGAGCTTGCTTGCTGCAATTCTGGAGAACCACCACAAAAGGGACAGCTGAAGGAGTCTGAAGGTTTGGGTAGGAATTAAGGGTCTGGAGGAGGTTCTTAGGGACCCAGGGAGGGGCTGAGAGCGTGGAACCAGCAAAGGTGCTCCAGGGCTCAAGCACCCACTGAAAAAAAAATAGTGGGTATTCAGCACCCACAGAGCCAGGCTTGCAGATGTTTAAAAAAAACCCCCAAAAATGCATTTTACTAGAAGAAGCAGCACATTACTTCAACCTGCCTCTGCAGCATCTATGAAGACTGGGCACTTCAACAAGGCTTTTGGGTGCTTTTAGCTAAAGCTGATTCAATCAGCTATTAGATAAAAGCAGAAAAAAGCCCCACTAAAGCACTCAATCTTTAAAGACGCTGCAGAGCTGGGTAGAAGTAACATGCTGCCTCTTCTTGGCATCCACAGGACTTGGCATGGGAATGTGCTGAGTTAAAAGTAAAGTGCCATTTTGGTGGGAGGGAAGGGGAACTCTATGTCAAACACCCACTGACAAAAAACAAAGTTGGCGCCTATGATTGGTGCAAATGACAGTGCAGAGTGCAAGACAACAGTGAAATGGAGACTTTGAATTCCTCAATTTCTACTGAAGGCAATGGAAGATGCTCAGGACCTCCAAAAATTAGAATTTTAAGAGCCATAAACTAATTGGAATCAGTTTTCAGTGGCATTTTTTTCATTGACTTCAGTTGAGAAAAGGACAGCCTTTAAGCAGAGATTTGAAATGTCAGGTCTTTTCTCAGAACTGGCATAGCTCCACTGGAATCAGTAGAACTACCATGATTCGTATCACTGGAGGATTTGGAGCCAGGAACGAATAATTTAGCTGATATTCTCTATTCCCTTGTACCTGGTGAAGACATTTATCCTTAAACAGTATAGATGCAAAAATCCATCCATACTGTAAGACCTCCTGGACCCACAGTGTGTCCAGGAAGTGTGGTATCTGACAAGATTCTGCATGAGGTCAGTAGGAACTTCCAGGCAGCAGAACAGGAGAGGTGTCAGGCCACAGCTTCAAACCCAAGGCCTTAGTGCATCAGTATCAGCCACTGACCTCAGTCTGCCATTTCTCCAGCTGACCATGCAGGCTGGTCAGAATTTCTATCCAGACACTCTATGAAGTCCTATCCACCCACCCACTCCCTACTGCTGAAGTGAGCTCCATCCGAGGGTGCTGAAGGCACTGGCAGACATCATTGCAGAGCCACTGGCGGGAATATTTGAACGCTTGTGGCGCATGGGCAAAGTCCCGGATGACTGGAAAAGGGCCAATGTGGTCCCCATCTTCAAGAAGGGGAGGAAGGAGGACCCGGGGAACTATAGGCCAGTCAGTCTCACCTCCATCCTTGGCAAAGTCTTTGAAAAAATTATCAAGGCTCACATTTGCGAGAGCCCGGCAGGACAAATTATGCTGAGGGGAAACCAGCACGGGTTCATGGCAGGCAGATCGTGCCTGATTAATCTGGTCTCTTTTTATGACCAGGTTACGAAACGCCTGGACACAGGAGGAGGGGTAGATGTCGTATACTTAGACTTCAGGAAGGCCGTCGATACGGTATCCCACCCCATACTGGTGAACAAGTTAAGAGGCTGTGACTTGGATGACTACACAGTCCGGTGGGTGGTGAATTGGCTGGAGGGTCACACCCAGAGAGCTGTGGTGGATGGGTCGGTTTCAACCTAGAAGGGTGTGGGCAGTGGGGTCCCGCAGGGCTCGGTCTTTGGACCGATACTCTTTAATGTCTTCATCAGCGACTTGGATGAGGGAGTGAAATGTACTCTGTCCAAGTTTGCAGATGACACAAAGCTATGGGGAGAAGTGGACACGCCGGAGGGCAGGGAACAGCTGCAGGCAGACCTGGACAGGTTGGACAAGTGGGCAGAAAACAACAGAATGCAGTTCAACTAGGAGAAATGCACAGTGCTGCACCTAGGGAGGAAAAATGTCCAGCACACCTACAGCCTAGGGAATGACCTGCTGGGTGGCATGGAAGTGGAAAGGGATCTTGGAGTCCTAGTGGACTCTAAGATGTACATGAGTCGGCAGTGTGATGAAGCCATCAGAAAAGCCAATGGCACTTTATTGTGCATCAGCAGATGCATGACGAATAGATCAAAGGAGGTGATACTTCCCCTCTATCGGGCGCTGGTCAGACCGCAGTTGGAGTACTGTGTGCAATTCTGGGCCGCACTTCAAGAGGGATGCGGATGACCTGGAGAGAGTCCAGAGAAGAGCCACTCGTATGGTTAAGGGCCTGCAGACCAAGCCCTACGAGGAGAGACTAGAGAAACTGGACCTTTTCAGCCTCCGCAAGAGAAGGTTGAGAGGCGACCTTGTGGCTGCCTATAAGTTCATCACGGGGGCAAAGAAGGGAATTGGTGAGTTTTTATTCACCAAGGCGCCCCCGGGGGTTACAAGAAATAATGTCCACAAGCTAGCAGAGAGCAGGTTTAGACTGGACATTAGGAAGAAGTTCTTCACAGTTCGAGTGGCCAAGGTCTGGAACGGGCTCCCAAGGGAGGTGGTGCTCTCCCCTACCCTGGGGGTCTTCAAGAGGAGTTTACATAAGCATCTAGCTGGGGTCATCTAGACCCAGCACTCTTTCCTGCCTATGCAGGGGGTCGGACTCAATGATCTATTGAGGTCCCTTCCGACCTTAACATCTATGAATTGTCAAGGTATTTCACTTTGCTTTGCTTAAATTTACCCGTTGGTTGAGTGGGGCATTTTTTTATTTGATTACAGCTTAGAATTTATTTTTCCAGTTTATCTATCCAGAAACCATCTATTTGAATCCTTAACTGGCCTGTGTAAACTCATTCTCCTTCATTTCTGTTAGACCCCGACACTATGCGGCACCCAACAACTAGGGAGATGATGATCCATTTGCTCAGAGAGCAAACACCAGCACACATTGCTAGCAACAGCTTCAAGCCAGCTCCAACAAACTGGGCACCTGCCTCGAACATTAGTTCTTTGTACATTTATACACCTTGGTTCATACTCATTAACATTTACTCCACCTTTGTCCCTCCTTTGTTCCACCCTTAGTTCTTCCCATTTTAAGCTCCACCTGTGTTTAATTTTTGTTTCATTAGCATGGAATTATCTATATATTTCACTTATTTGCATGTCTTTTTGCTATAAGCACATGTCTAAGACCTTGGCCCCACTTCTTTCAGTCACTGGGCGGATTTCAAACAAAACCTGGAAGCTTCTGGAGGCTTGTTTACAAATCAGCATTCACCTTTTTGCATATGTTTATCTTGAATTCTGTTACCAGTTACATGTTGTCTTTCACATTCCAGTCTGTTTTTCAGTTGCAGGTTATATCATCTCCACATTCCTAAGACTTCACCTCATTCACAGCACAAAGAGTCACACAGACTCACTTGAAAATGGTTGACAGAGTTAAATTGGTTACTCAGCATAAGCAAATGGCTGGCTTAGCATATGTATTCATCAGCAAAATCCACTTTACCTCCTAATGATACATAATGAGATATATATCTTACAACACTACTATATTGTTAAGAAAATGCTTACCTAAGCATCTTGCAATGTTACTTTTAATATATTATTCTGCTTTGTGGTTAGCAGCTTTGTTGGGCCGCAGGCTATAGCCTTGTATTCAGCTACAAATTAGTGTTCCCCAAGATGCAAATACTGCAACCCTAACAATTTCCTTCCTCTTTGCCTGTACTTTCTGAATTTTGGCCATATATCCCTGCCTCTGAAATTACTTTGTCAATTCTCAGGATTGGAGGTGGTTTGTCATACTTTTGAAAGCTGTGAACCTTACTGAAGTTTACAAATGCTACCATCCATACTATAGAAAATAAAAATATTCATATGTAAAACTGGACAATTAATATTTAACAATCTCAAAAAGCTAGTTTAGAAACTCAATTATAAAACTAAACCATTCTGAGATATTTGGAGAAAAAATCTTCTAAAAGTATATTGTAAAGAAATTAAATTGTTGGCCTCTAATATCCAGCAATTCAAACATTAGGAATTGCTAAGTAATTTTACTGTAAACCATTTTCCCTTAATGAACACTTTTCCTTTCTCTTAGCTGAGTAGATAAGACAGCCAATTAGGAGAGAAGGTAAATCTAAGTATTAGCATTAAAAATGGAATATAGTATTTACATTAAAAAAATAAGCTTTTTATAGGATGCAAAAGTATATAATGTTATCACATCCCATTCCAGAGATACTTTTTCTACAGTAACTACATCAAATATTTATCATGTTCTTAAAAATAAAGTGAGGGATATCATTAATTAATAACCTTTTGCATTTACATGGTAAATTTCATCTGAGGATCTCAAAAGCCTTTTACAAACATTAAAGGTACAATGTTCCATCAAATCTAGCTTTATGTTATGGTCTTGTAAAAATAAGCTTTTGCATTATCTAAAACCAACAGTCATTAAAAAAACCCCAAAATGTTCCGGTATTTGCAACTCAAACATTGTATTACAGGCAAGTGCAGAGGAGCCTCAAATTGAAAGCGACTAGAAACTAAGTATTTTCATTCCAAGCAGAGAGAGAAACAGGGTAATCAAACTGCATATACAATGCACAGTAAATTAGATTTCTAAAATTCTTTCTACTTTAATGACTCCAGTGACATTTTTTAGGTAGGTAAAGGAAATTTTTTATTTTATAACAGGCCAAGTCTAATCACCCAGCCCACTTCCCTTTGTGTCATAAAAAGAGATAGAAAGCTGGTTTAAATAGCAACCATCCAAGCTACATTGCAAAGGGTTATCACCCTGTGCTGACTGCACCAATATTAGAGGATGTTTAAGGCAAAAGGGGGTTTGAGCATTTCCAGAGTATAGTGTGCTATTCCTGGCTGATAGAGCACCTCTTGGGGCATTGTTATAGAATAGCTTTCAAGGGTTTAGAGCAGTCCCTAGGCTTCTAGGAATTATGCCTTTGGTGGTTTGAGAACTGGTGAACAGGCAGTGCACAATACCCCATCTTCTGAGGTACAGCAAACAGGGACCTAGCATAGTTGACAATCTAGCTGTAGAAGAGTAAGGGGAGTGAGAGGAAAAAAAACGATGCTCGCTCTCTTCCCCTTACTGTCTGGAAGTCAAGCAGCCACAGGGAGACAGGCCACAGGAGAGGTTGAAACAGGGCAACTGCAGAGCCTGCTCAAAGGCAGCAAACAGAAGAAACCCCTAGACAAGTCTGGGAACATAGAGAGAACTGCAGAGTACTCTAAAGCAGAGGGGAGAAGTATCTCAGCAGGGAAAGCCTGTGCTGTAGAGAGCCCCAGGAGAACACAGAGACAGTCCATCCCCTTAAGGTTCCCACTGGGAAACAGAATCTCTTGCAGAGAAAAGCCATATCTGAAAACACTAAAAGGGGCTAGAACAACCCAGGCTGTTTATAACCTTACGGGAGGAGTCACTTGATGTTAACTCAGACCAGGTGTCTTCAATACAGCACAGATGAGCTACAGCTGGGGACCAGAAACCAGCATTGATAGGCTGGGAGTCCAGGGTGGAGAGCCCAAAAAGAACACAAGCAGTAGGGGGAGGGGAAGTTCTGTGCTGTAAGAGTAATGGAGGCTTGGAATGAGGAATACCTATATCTATATTTTTGTTTCTAATGGACTTCAGAGGCTTCCTGGGAGTCATCCAGGAAGGTACTGAGAGTTGCTCCTAGCTGTGATACCTTAACAGCAGGAGCCTAGACTTAAATGCAGAGAACTGTGGTGGGGGTACTGGGGTTGGAGAAGCCCCCTGTGAGGCTCTGTTACAGGCTATAACTCATTATTTTGGATTATCAGACACAGCCCTGATGGTGGAGCTGATATCCCTTCTTGGGGAGAGAATTCTTCAATTATTACCATCAAGTAGTGGTAGGTGAGTGCCCCTAGGAGGTAGTGTACCTCCTTAGCGGTGTGCAGTGCTGGTCTAGCCATATACAAAGGGACTCATCCATACTAGCCCATGCTTTTTAACTATGACAGTCTTCCTCTAGCAATATCTTACAAGTCTCATGAGACAAGTAAGAATTATTGCCAGAAAGTGGAACATTATTGCTTATTACAGCTGTACAGAAATTCCTCCATAACAGATTTCCTGGGAGCCATTTTATCCATTGGCTATCTATCATTTTCTTATTACTAGTTGTTTTCTATGTAGCTCTGTGCTTTATAACAACCAAGAGGAAAAGGAGATGGTCTTTTAATGAAGAAATTAGATTGCAGCTCCTGAAATCTGGGTTGATTTCTTGACTCTGCCATGGGTTTCCTATATGATCTTGTATAAGTCTCTTTATGAGCTGTAATGGGCTATGCACATGTGCAAAGGTTTGCAGAACTGGGCTTCAATCTAATATGCAATCCAATTGCATACGCCATTCTCAGGTAAATGTTATTTTGGCTTTGGTGTTGAAGGGATAAACTGAATAAAATCAAGACTGCAAGACTTCACTAAGTCAGGGCTGCTCAAAATATGGCCAGTGGCCAAATCCAGCCTGCCAAGCACTTTCATCTGGCCCACACAGCCCCCAGCCCCAACAAATTGTGCTCGACCCAGCCATTCTACCCACAAGGGTGGGAATGAGGTGCCCACATGTACACGCAGCCCCAAAAACATTCCCTATTGCCTGGCTTCCACCCTCATGGGCAAAAGGGCCCAGCCAGTCAGTGTGCTCCACTTCCCCAGTTTCCTGCTTGCTCCAGGCAGCAGGTAGGGAAGCATCAGGGGTGGGACTGAAACTGAGAAGGGGCACAGAGTGTGGAGATGGGGCTGGTGGCAACACAGAGCCTGCTTCCAGGGAGGTAGGGGGCGGCAGCATTATGGACCTGGGGTGGGCAGTGTGTGAGCGTGAGGGAGAGTTGGGGGGGGGGGTGGCAACAGAAGCAAGCAGGGTGTCCAGGACACAGGTGCCCGGCAGGGTGCAGCTGCAGCCAGTGCTGCATATCGCAGCAAGGGGTGCAGCAGGACTGCCTGTATTGCACAGCAGGGAGGTAAGCCCCACATACTGGAGCCAGCTGCCTTTCTTCCCAGGGCTGCACAGCACAGCAGAGAAACTTCAAGTGCTGGAGCTGGCTGCCTTCCCTGCTCCCCCAGGGAAGATACCTGGGGCTTCCCACCCCTGCAGTGCAGCAGAGGCAGGGAAGACAGCTGGCTCCAGCATGTGTGGCTTCCTTCCCTATTGTGTGAGTGAAGGGGCTGCGCATGAGTGACGGGGAGCAATACAGGCAGCCCGGCAGAGGCTGCAACCCTTGCTGCAATGTACAGTGCTGGCCAGAGCCGTGCCTCACCAGACACCTGTGCCCTTAGCACCCTGCCTGCTGCTACACCATGGGAGGAATGTGGAGGGGTCTCCTCAGCTATATACATTATGCAAACACAAACATAACACAAATATTTTTTGTAATAAAATTAAAATATGTTATAGTGGGTATTTGACTTTTAATGTATGATTTGGGGGTTTTCTGGTTCTAAGATGGCAACCCCCCACCCAAAAGGACTATTTCCAGTGGGCAATGGGAAGGACTTCCAGTGGCAAAGGTCAGGCAGTGGGGGATGGGATTTCCAGTCCCAAGATGGTGACAAGGGGGTGCAGCAACTGTCAAGGGGCAGGACTACCCATGTGGCCCTTGACAGCTCATCAAAAGTCATTAAGTGGCCCTCTACCTGAAATAATTCCCCCCCTCTCTAAATGAATATGCTTATGCTCCTGTGATAGTGAGTATAGTTTCAGATACTAAAACGGTTTTTCAAATCTGATGCTCCTACTTGAACAGGCTTATAAAGAATCCTCATTGGCTGATACAAATCATGATAGGCTACATCAATTAACTCAATATTCGCTTTTTACCTCTACCAAATCTGCTCAGGCACTGGTCGTGTTTTAGCAACACAGAAGGACCATAGAATGGTGTCTGATCTTTTTTCTTTGTTTGTTTCTCCTACGTTTGCAGTAAAAGCTAACAAATGAACACTATTCCCTAGACCCCTGCACATTCCTGCTCATACTTCTAACTGTAATGTGAACAAACAAAGAAATACACAGACTGAGGCCATGCTGGCTTCACCTGCAGTAGCCACAAAGCAAAAATACAAGCAGAGGAAAACAGAATCTGTAGGAATTCATATTGCCAAGATTCTTAGGAGTATTACAAACAAATTGAAGGTAGAAATCTTAGTAAGGGAACTCAGATTGTAGTTGATAGTAGTAGTATCTGGTTTAAGGGAATATTACTTTTATCATTAAAGAGACAAAAACTGAATTTGCATTATTATGTAAATACATGCAGCAGTATTAGAAAACATGTTCTTCAAAAGGCAGAAAAATTGGGCTTGTTTTTGTTTATTTATCTTTCTCCTCCTCAGTCATTTCCAGTAGATTATAATAGAAGTTTCTGCTATTAGTCCCTAAGTTCATGATAGTGTGCTTTGCCATCACATTTCTAGATTTAATAGATTTAGTAGACTTCATAGACATTAGGGGCTAGAAGGGACCTCATGAGATCATCGAGTCCAGCCCCCCTGCCATAGGCAGGAAGGCTGCAGGGATCAAATGATCCCAGCAAGATAAATATCCAAACAACTTTTGAATGAGTCCAGAGAAGGTGCTTGCACCACCTCTGGGAGGAGTCTGTTCCAGACCCTGGCCACTCAGACTGAGAAAAAGTTTTTCCTTATGTTCAATCTAAGTTGGCCTTCTAGGAGTTTGTGGCCCTTGGACCTTGTTATTCCTTGGAGAGCTCTGGTGAACAACTGTTCACCCAGACCCTGATGTACACCCCTTTTGTACTTATAGGCTGCCACCAAGTCCCCCTGAGCCTTCTCTTCTCCAGGCTGAAGAGTCCCATATCCCTCAGTCTTTCCTTGTAGGGTTTGCTCTCTTGGATCATACGGGTGGCTCTCCTCTGGGATCTCTCAAGCTTATTCACATCCTTCCTGAATTGGGGGGGTCCAAAACTGAACTCAGTACTCCATTTGCAGCCTCACCAAGGCCGAGTAAAGTGGGAGGATGACATCCCTGGTTTTGCTAGAGATGCGTCGATGGATGCATGACAGAGTTTGGTTAGCTTTGCCAGCCATGGCATCGCATTGGTGGCTCATGTTCATCTTGTGATCAATCAAGACCCCCAGGTCTCTTTCGGTTATGGTGCTAGCGAGGGTAGCACTGACGAGCCTATTATTCTAGTCCTCTGTCATCAGAGCCTGTGAGAAATTTGGTGGCTTCAAATATCCTGGTAACCCCCTCAAGTACTATTTTGTAAAAAGGAAATCTGAAAATTCAAATAGAATTGTTCTCTTAATTAATATTTTTAATGCGTTTGTAGCAATCACTTCTTTTTTTACAGCCATGATACTTGAAAATATTACTTTACTCATTGGGCACATCTACATGACATCCTACGTTGCTGTAGCAATGAGCTACAGTGATGTAGCTTGTCACTATAATGACATAGCATTGGCGGGCACTAACTGTGATGCTACCACTAATGCGCAGTAGCAACAAGCAACAGTAGGGTTAGAAATGACTTGTGCACCACCAGGACTGTGCAGTACCAGCAGGTATTGTGCAGTACCAATAGCACAGTGGGGCACACATGTAGATGCACCCATGATATATTAATGTTTATTACGAATGATTTGGGGATTTCTCTAAGCTTTAGGGCCTGGTCTGATTCTATTCCTATTTCCTCCATCTCATAGACTGCTGTATAAATAATAAACACTCATAGTCATAGGCAGAGGGAGAAAAAATTAGTTGGGGGGTTGAGCAGTTTGTCCAGGGTGCACCTGGTGCAAGGAGGAGGTAGCAGCTCCTGCTGCTGCACACACCCTGGTAGGGCACAGGGAGCATGTGCCCCTGGATCTACACATGGGGAGGGGGGCTGGAGCTAAGCTGGGCTCTTTCCAACAGAAGGGTTGAACCACGCTGCACTTGGGGTAGGAAGTGGCAGCACTGGAAGAGGGGATGGGGAGGCTATGGCAAATTTTGGAGTGGTTGACCCCCCTCCCAGTAACCTCCCTCCCAGCGCCACCACCTGCCTGCTGGGAAGAACCCGGCTTAGCCCCAGCCTGCCCTCCCAGGGTGTGTGCAGCGCTAGTGGGGAACCTTAATTAGCATCCAATCAGTTAATTAGGATTGCCTGAAGAGCGGCTAACTTCTCGGTCTGGTTGCTAAGGAGGAGGGTGGTCTTTAGCCCTGGAGATAGCTAACTTTGGCACCACTGGTATCTAATCACTGCCTGATCCTCCTGGTTATTAATACTGAGATTTGATTAATTAGCATGCCAACACAGTTAATTAAATTAAATGATTAACAGCAGTTTATTAACTACAAATAACAAGTAACAGGTAAGCAAGTGGAATTCACAACACTCACACAATAATGACATGCTTTTTATACAATTTAACTATCTATCTATTTCTATCTATATTCCTTAGGCTATCAAATCCAAAACAATATTAACTTTATTAAAGAAGGGGAAGGGAATCTTTATTAGACTCTGGCTGCTATGGTCACCGGGTTACTGAGGGCGAGCTGCCTCTCAGGTCCATGACAGACAGGCATTGCTTACCTTCCACTGACTATACTAGCGAACTTGTCACTAATAAAGGACAGGAGCAGAGAAGGGAGGTAGGTTTGGGTATACTTACAGCTATGGGGCAAAGGGCCACTGCCACAAGCGTTAGGTGCACCTGGAGGGGGAAGTTGTGGAGAGCTAACCTTTATTGACTCCGCTGTGGAGTCCGTTGAAGGGGAGCAAATGCAGGAGACCCTCAAGCCTCCATAGTATTTGGCGGTACACCCCCACAGAGCACCTCACTCGTCCTTGCTCTTCACCTTCAACAGGTCCAATCGTACCTGTACACTCTCTATCTCACTATTAAATCACCAAGTATTCAGTCACTCTCTGTCATATGCTATCACACTCACAGAACATCACCACACCACATGCACACACCAGTCATGCACACACCACAGGCAAGCCCCACACACCCTTTATAAAGGTGTTGTGCACAGCACTTCCCTGGGCTCTGCACTCATCACCAAACTGTGCTCACGGTACTGATCTCAGGTGTCTGATGTCATCTAAATGTGGCGAGGTCATTCAAAGTTCAGTTGGTTGACCTACTTAGAGAGCCATACCATGGTCTCCTTCCATACAGCACCAGACGCAAAATTCTGTTGCAACAGCAGTGGCGGGAACCGCCACCCTCTCCCCACGCTGGGTGCCCCCCTGGACAAGCAGCTTGTGACTCCATCCCATGCCCCAGCCCCATTCCCACTTCTTCCCTACCCCTGCTGCAGCCACCAGAAGCCCGTGGCCTGGTTGCCTTGAGACCCTACTGCTTCCCCGTGTTTGGGGTGGGCTAAGTCCCGTTAGCCCCGCTTTCTGCTGCCAATGCTTATTGTAGTACTTACCATGAGTACCTTTTCAAAAACCCATAGGCTGAATTAACAGCAAATCCCTACCATACATTTTTCCATACCTTATGTAATTTTTTTCGATCCCTGATATTAAGCCCTTCTCATTTCCCTATTTCACTCCCAACTCTTATCTGGACATTCTTGTTTTCCCATAAAAACAAGTCAGGAAGCGGTGGCACAGGCAGGTTAATTTATACTCAGTTCACATGATAGAGTGAGGGTAAGGTGTTCATTTAAATCCTCAAAGATATTTAATTCCAGTGCCTAAATAACTTTAAGGATCTGAGTTTAAGTGAATGAGGAGTCTTGTGACCTAGGTCTTCAAGACGGACTCGAGGGGAACGCCTCAAGACCTAAGGTTGAGGAGGACCGGGTTAGAGTGCTTCTGAAGGGGCTGGACGTGTTCAAGTCAGCAGGTCCAGATCCTCTCCACCCCAGGGTGTTGAGGGAGCTAGCAGGGGTTATCGCTGGGCCCTTGGTATGGCTTTACGAGCGTTCGTGGTGCTCGGGCCAGGTGCCAGATGATTGGAGGATAGCCAATGTGGTCCCCATCTTTAAGAAATGGAGGAGGGAGGACCCAGGCAAATATAGGCCCGTCAGTCTTACATCAATCCTGGGGAAACTCTTTGTGAAGATCATCAAGGAGCAAGGGGCAGGTCATGTCAGACCAACCTGATTGCCTTTTACGATCAGGTCACAAAAGCATTGGATGCAGGTGTCGCCGTAGTCTTTCTGGACTTCAGCAAGGCCTTTGACACTGTCTCCCACCCCATCCTCATTAGAAAACTAGGCAACTGTGGCTTCAATGCCTACATGGTCACATGGATTGCTAATTGCCTGAAGGGTCGTACTCAGAGGGTGGTGGTGGATGGGTCATATTCGACCTGGGGGGAAGTGGGCAGTGGAGACCCCCAGGGCTCGGTCCTTGGGCCCACGCTGTTCAATTTCTTTATCAGCGATTTGGACAATGGGGTGAAAAGCAACCTGTTCAAATTTCCTGATGATACCAAAATTTGGGGTGAGGTGAGCACGCTAGTAGGGAGGGAAAGACTGCAGAAAGACCTGGATAGGTTCCAAGGGTGGGCTAACAAAAACAGGATGCGTTTCAATACGGACAAGTGCAGGGTGCTGAACTAGGGCAGTAGTAACCGGCAACACACTTATAAGATGGGAAACTCCCTTCTTGAGAGCACGGAGGCAGAAAGGGATCTTGGAGTCATCATTGACTCCAAGATGAACATGGGCTGACAATGTGAGGTCACGGTTGGCAGGGCTAACTGGACCCTATCGTGCATCCACAGGTGCATCTCAAGTAGGGCCAAGGAGGTGATCCTCCCCCTCTACGTGACACTGGTCAGGCCACAGCTGGAGTACTGTGTCCAGTTCTCGGCGCCCCACTTCAAGAGGGATGTGGACAACATTGAAAGGGTCCATAGGAGGGCCACGCGTATGATCCGGGGACAGCAGGGCAGACCCTACAATGAGAGGCTACGGGACCTGAACCTGTTCAGCCTTCACAAGAGAGGTCTGAGGGGGGACCTTGTGACTGTCTATAAACTCACTAGGGGGGACCAGAAGGGTTTGGGGGAGACCTTGTTTCCCCTAGCACCCCCTTGGATAACAAGGAATAACGGCCACAAGTTGTTGGAGAGTAGGTTTAGATTAGATATCCATAGGAACTACTTCACAGTTAGGGCAGCTAGGATCTGGAACCAACTTCCAAGGGAAGTGGTGCTGGCTCCTACCCTGGGGGTCTTTAAGAAGCGGCTCGATGCCTACCTGGCTGGGGTCACTTGAGCCCAGTTTCCCTCCTGCCCAGGCAGGGGGTTGGACTTGAAGATCTACAAGGTCCCTTCTGACCCTACTTCTATGATTCTATGATTCAGCCTACAAAGTTTTGCTGGAAGAACTATATTGGAAAGGGTTTTGAAGAGGTCATGCCTCCTAGCTGACAGCCATGTCATCAAAACCCCAGGTTTGACAGCTTTACTGTCAGAAGAGAACTTATGTTGGCATAGGTTGTGCTACTCAGGGAGAAGGCATAGATAAAGTGGTGGACAACTCCCCTCTCTTGCTGGCCTACACCATCTCTCCCCCATTGAACTCTGTCAAAAAAAGATATGCTAGCAGAGCTATAGCAGCAGAGACTGTAAATCCTTAGGTTTCTAAGTCATAAGGGGTAAGTCTGCATGTGTCCCTGGTACTCTTGAGTCTGCCACCAAAGAGCAAAACTCCAACCACCTATAACACTTAAAACAATCCAAGAACCCATTGTCCCTGCTGCACCACTGCTTTTAAGCATGCCAAAAATAGAGGTTGAGAGTTCAGCATAGTGCAACTTTGATCTTTGGTGGAAGCCTAGAGAGTGCCAGGGACACAACATTTGGTTCTTAGGTTGTAGTATGAATTGAAATGTTATCTTGAGTAGATTGAAGGTAGCATAGCACAGAACTGAACAGTGAAGATGCTATATGAGGGTATGGATACGTGCATCTGGAGCTGGACACGTACATCCTCATGTTTCAGAAGGGGAACGTTTTGGAAGGGCAGCAGCTGTCACATTCTAACTATTACATGTGGACAAGCAAGAAATACAAACAACTTTAACTCTGCTTCAACTTTGACTGCTTCATTCAGGGTTGAATTCGAAGCAGTTTTACTGCATTGTATCATTCCTGGCTTGTCCATGTATAACAATTAAAACGTATCAGCTGCTGCCTTTAGGAAAGGTTCCCCTTTTGAAATGTGTGCCCATAATCTGAGAGTTCCTAGGGCTGCCTAGTTTCCGGCTGAACCAGTGGGGGCTGCATGCTGTGCAGGTTGCACCAAGGTGAATCACAGGTCCCTGGGCCATGGACTGTGCAGACCTAGCGTGACCTCTAGCTCTTCCTCTGTTCCCCACACTGTATGGAACTGCCCTGCTCCCTAGGGTGAGGGCAGTAAACAACAGCTACAGGAGGGAGGGGGAATCTGAAGCCACCAGCTGCTGTTGCAGTTGTAGCATTCGGGAGAGTGGTGCCCTAACAGGAGCTTGGGATGCAAATTAACCACTTGTGGGCCACATGGCCCATGGGCCTCCATTTGGACAGCCCTGGCCTAGGGGATGCTTCAAGACTATCTGATACTTGGTGCAGTTTGTTCCGTTTGTCCTAGAAGCATAACTGATCCCAAGGGATCATAAAAATGTCTTTGGAAGAGATAAATTAATAGTATCTAGAGAAGGGTCAGTTTCCTCAGAGAGAGGTAATAATCCCAATATCCCTTTCTGGTGGCAGAATTTCGACAAGGGACTAAAGGAGCCCCCAGTAGTCTCCTTCAGTTCATCAACAACATTCTAAGCAAAAAAGGATGGCACATCGAGCTGGGTCTAATCTCTCATTAATGCACAAGGGATTTATACAAGTCACTCCCGTTAATAGTAATGGGAGTTATTTATTGTATGAAAATCCCTAGGCCAAGGATAAAACCATTGAACATAAAATGTTGTAGAAAAGAAACCTAGTTACATGATGATTTTACAATTAATTTTGTGTGTCTGCTATGCACTGATAGATTCCACGAAGATTGAATATAAAGGAAAACATAAGCTATTTTAGAGAATACACTCCAAACTCTGGATTCAGCTGACATTTAAAAACCTCTTGACATAGCTTTGTGCCATTTATTACCATACAACAGAGAAATCCCTTAGCTGACATACCACTTGATTTTGCTCTATGTTTCTTATTCTAATATATATATTTTATTAGGCAGAAACTGCAGGGAATATTTCCAATGAAATGCTGAAAAATAAGCAATATACACTTGGCCTTTTCCATGGATCCTCTATAATAACAGGGATTAATGTAATGTGTCTACATAGAGATTTTCTGAATGGATTACACAGCAGATTAGGGAAAATCTCATTTGGAACACCCATCAAAATAAAACCTTTACTGGTGAAAAGAAAAACACTCCTCTCACCTCCCTTATAAGAGAATATTGGTCTAGGTCCTTAGCTGTGACAGAGCTTGGTTCAGCACAGTTTAGTGGAACCCAAAACTGGCACGTGGATCATAACCTAGCATGTATTTCTCTAAATTTCTCTGGCTCATAATAACCCGCTAAGGGATTCCCACCAGATGGGAATCACCAGACTGTAACTCCATGCACCCATGCCCCGCCTCCTGTTCCTAGCATGCACTCATAATATACAACCCCTCTAGTATTCTCCTGTGCATTGGTGGTGGGTAAAAAAGGTAGTGTTGTAGACTCAGCATAGCTGACTCTCAAAAGTCAGAAATGGTTTTAGGGAAATCCTCTGGTCCCTCTTATCCTCTGAAACAACTCAAAGGGAATGGAGCATGAGTCAAGATCCAACACAACCTGTAGTAATACTGTACTGTAACTAATGCACATTGCATAAGAACTTTCATTTTGTTGTCTTAAAATACTCTGCAGAAGAAAAATTGTCTCTCAGCATTTCCAAGATACAGGCATGACTATAGCCATGTTATAGACAGATGAACTGAAACCTATGCAAGTTAAGTAGGTTCCCAAGGTCACATAGACAGCCAGAGGCAAGGCCTAGAATAAAATGAAATCTAGGATTTGTGTTCTAGCTCCAAGAACACAGATATTATACATGGCCACTAGATCCCCCACTTACCCTCCTCCCCAGTCTGGGTTAGTGCTGTATTTACTCAGATATAAGATGACCCCCCAATAATTAGATTCTGTATATGAAAAATGTGTAAATTTGTTATAATTTCCGGGTAGAGAATCTCATTATTGGAAGTTTGCCTTGAATTTGTCCCCCTCTTGCTGCTACAGCAGAGGAAATAAATCTGGGGGGGCCAGGTAACCCCCTTGTCCTCTATCCCCGCACCCCCAACACAGTTTTGCCCTCTGCAACCACTTCCCCCCCACTCCTTACTGTCAGGCCTTGCACTCCCTGGGTGCACCCAGACAAGCGTGGTCGTGCAGTATGTGGTGTTCTCTGCACTGCAAGGGCATGCTGTCTGAGCGTGTGTTCATGGAGGGCAAAAGTGGAAAAAAAAACCCTGAACAACACACACTCAGCCAGTGCGTACTACTGAAAAGTGGAACCAGCCCATCCAGAGGCATGCTCCACTGCCAGCCAGGTTCTGCATGGCAGAATCACTGTGGCTGCAGCCCTGGGAGGCCCCCAGGACCCAAGATAAAGCTGGTGGGGCTGGCACAGTGTTGGCCTCAGCTTCCCCTACCCCACCCAGGGTAACTTGCCACGCACCAAAGTATGTGTGGCATGAGCATTCCCTGGGGACAAGAAATGGTGGCACAAGGTGCGCTGCTGCTACTTGTCCCCAGGGAGTCAAATGTTCACGCATGTCTGGAGTACATAGAAGTGAGAAGCAAATTTGAAAACACTGACCTTGAAACACAGCTGTAATAATTTGCATATAGTGCCTATAGATTTAGCTAATCCAGAATTACTGCATTTATATTTTTTGACACTGCTACAAGTTTTAGCACAGGTACTCCATAAACACATTTTTAAGCAACACTTATATATAGTACAAACTATGCATGATATTAGTTCAAAATCAAAAGGTTCATGACTTACCATATAGTTCAGTGAGCTGGGCCCCACCAGTCAACAGGTTTTCAAGCCATGGTGACCCCACAGCTCAGCACTGCTCAGCTTATGTATATACTCCAGATATCATGCCCCCCCTCCTCTAAATGATCCAAATACTAATTAGCATGCCCACTCATGACTGGAACCAGGTGTACTTGTCACAAGTCCTGGGATGCTCCAAAAATGTATATGCAGATAAGGTACAGGGCAGCCTGGCTCTACCTCATGGGGCACGTCCACACAAGTACGCATGTGCCTCTTGCCCCGCCTCAAACCCCTTTGATGTGGGGCAACAAGCATGTGAGGGAATGAAAAAATGTTCCAGGATATCCAGGGGTCTAAAAAAATTGAAGCTTAAAAAAGTGGGGCAAGGCAGGGTCACAGACTATGCCTTCAGGCAACTGGAGGCTGGGTCCTCCATGCAGACACTCTGGCAGGGGGAGAAGCCAGCCATGGCAGGGGTTGGGGGCTTCGGGGGGCTGGTGGGGGCCTGCCAGAGCATCTCTATGGTTGGCCCCTCACCATGGTGCTGAAACATGTAGCCAGCCAGGCTGCATGTTTCAGCACAAGGGCTCTGGTGCTGGTAAGGGGGGGCGGCTGGAGGAGAGGGGAGGGGACCATGGGGGGACCCCTGCTGTGGCCGGACCCTCCCCCTGCCAGCCACCTGAGGCCCCCAACCCCTGCTGCAGCTGGCCCCCCCACCAGACCCCCTGAGGCCCCCTACCCCTACTGGGGCTGGCCCCTCCCCCTGCCAGGGTGGGCCCCTCCCCCCACCAACCCACCCGAGGCCCCTGACCCCTGCCCTGGCTGGCCGCATCCCCTCAAGCCCTGCCCACCACCCCTGCCCCCCCACCCCATACTTTAAAAAAAACCCCAAAACCTGGCACTTACCAGCAGTTCCAACTACCGTGTGGCTGACTGGGGCCCCACCTGCACAGTGTGGGGCAGGCTGACAGCCCCAGTGGCCCCAGCCAGGGCCCTCCTGCCCCTCTGCTGCCCTGTGCTGCCCAGGGGTAACTCTGCCAGGAGGCTCTGGAGCCCCACCCCTTCTCAGGTAAGCAGAGGCTTTTTTTTCCATTCTTTTCTGTTCTTTTTCTGGGTTTTTTTTCAAAGTTATGGTGCCTGGGGTTGGGGGCTGGGGTGGGGCATGTGGGCCTTGCAGGGGGGGTGGTAGCCCCTGTGGGGGCCATTTGGCCCCTGTTGGGGGGCTGAACCCTTTGTTTGGGCGATGAACCCGCTTTTGGGGGGCTGAACCCCTTGTGTAGGGGCCAAACACTTTTGGAGGGCTGACCCCTTTGTGTGGGGGACAAATGCCCTGTTGGGGTGCTGAACCCTCTGTTGGGGGGCTGTAGCCCTTGTGTGGGGGCCATCGCCCTGTGGGAGGCAGCAAAATATGTATTCATGAAACCTGTATTTAGAGTTCACTTTATTATTATGGTAAGAGACTTGCTTTAACACTGTAAGATATATCAATAAAACATTGTCCAACTGATCGCCGTCTCTGTCTCACTCTCTCTTTATAGTGGTCTTTTGTTTTACTTGTGGAGGAACATGGATTTGTGGGATTTTACAGAGTGACTTTGGGATTTTTTTTTTATCAGGGATTTTTCAGTTTTCCAATAGGGAACACCAGAATTCCTGCTAGGAAGGAAGGCCAGTGGCAGGACCCTGCCTGCTCAGGGCTGGCACCTTGGACCCATCTGGCTGTGGCTGACCTCCTGGCTAAATCGGGCCAGGAGGACATGCTTTGACTGTTCAAAACAGGCCACCACACCCAGAACATCTTCCGGGTGATAGCTGCTCAGATGGCCAGGCAGGGGCACATATGGCAGTACTGCCACACAAAGGCCAACTCTGCAACCGCAGTCCACAGGCAGCTGGCCCAGAGGGGCAGATGCCTCTACTGGCTCTGCAGTCCCCATCTGGATCTGGCAAGTGCACAGCAGGTCACAGCCAGGCAGAAGCCCCCACTGCCAGACTGCTGCAGTGGGTAGAGAGTGCAGGGAACTCTCAGGGCTGCTTCAGCAGTCCAGCTGGCACAAGGGTTAGTGTCTCCAGGTACCAATTGGCTGGGACCCAGAAGTTCCTGAGAGCTAGTAGCCCTGAGCTACTTGCCAGGGCAGCTTTTTATACTGCTGGGGCCAGGACAGGGCAGCTTTTTATACTGCTGGCAATTTTATACTGCTGCACAGGTGCTGGCCCTGGGCTCTAGCTCCCCCTGGCTGAAGATCTGGGCAGAGCCAGGCAGGGTTATTTTGCCCCATGTGGCACAATTTGCTTCACAACAAAGTGCATGTCCGAGCATGTGCGCTGAAGCAAAAAACCCCAGCTCAAATTTGCACTCCTTCTATTTGAGCTGCTGCAAGCGCAGGTGCCCACGGAGGGCAGGTCCACACTAATCATATGTGCCGGGCTGAGAAAGGGGGCAACAGAAGGATTCTGGGTGAACTGTTTGTGGGCCCATTTTGTGATGTTTGCCAGACATTTAAGGCTGATAACACAACAAGAATGATTTGAAATGGGAAAGAAAGGGACAACTCAACTGTGGAAGTGAAAAAGAAGTCAAAATATATGCCATATAGTAGCTCACCATGACTTTAGAAAAGGACCTAGTGCTAATGAGGACTGCACTCAATAGACATTACCATGTATCTTATTCAGGTGAGTTGTACTAACCTATCCTTTTGGTAGGTTCCCATCAACACGTTTGCCCAATACAGGCCATGCACTGTATTGGCTGCATTTAATCAACTTCATATTTGGTTTCCATTACAGAAAACAAGCTGCTTTTGGCTGCAATTTAATGATAGACAATGTATTTAATAAGGTTTCCTTGTATGCAACTGTATGACAAGGGGCTTTCTTCCCCATGCTGACTAGGGGGAAAAGCTCATACTGTATTTGACTAAATATGATATCTCCTAGTAAAATATAGTAAACTTTTATTGATATGGTTCTCATACCTCTACAAAATGTATGTGACAAATAATTATTTCACTCACCTTGAAAGTGCAGCCACCTGAGGTGAGGTGTAACAACAGTTTAATAGTTTATGCAATAATTTAGGACAAGAAGTGAATGATATCATAACTAATTAAAAATGTATGGGAATTTTAGTTGAGATGCATTGTCTAGCTGTCTTAGTTGTAAATCAAGCAAGATATATACATACAGTAATGCTTCTATAGACCCCTTGGGTGCATCCAGAAGAGCGTGCATGTGACTGTTGCAGCACTTCAAAGCAGTTTGAGATGCCACAAGAGGCATGCTAAGAATAAATAAAATGTTTCCCGTGCTGCATATTTGCTCGAGCTCACGGCCAGAGCATCTCTATGGCTGCCCCATGCCCCACTGCTCCAGCATGCTGCCTCAGTGTGTTGTGGCAAATAGGAGCAGGGCAAGGCTGCAGCGACGGATTGATCCAGGTGCTGTCCCACGTAAGTAGGGATGTGAGGGGAGGGGCCTATATGGGTGGGGGGGGACTGTGTGTGGGTACGGGGGGACTGTGTGGGGGTGGAGGGACTGTGGGGGTGTTAGGGGTTGCTTGGGAGTAGTGGGTCCTCTGCCTGCCCTCCCACAAGGCCCACAGCCCTCCCATGTGGCCCATAGCGCCCCCCCCACACACACACAGCCCCCCTGCAGCAGCAGCAGTGGCCATCAGGGCACTGATGCCTACTCCTGGAAGAGACCCCTGGTGGCATGGGGCTGCCTTAGACCAGCTGCACATGGGGCCAGCTTGGCCCAGACCGTGTGCCCTCAGATAGAACCAGGCTGCCTCCTGCTGTCACCTGGGGCTTCCCACACCGCAGGCAGAAGCTGCACACCCTCAGGCCAGGCTGGGTCCTTCCTCCATGTGCCCTGTACACCCTTGGGCCTGGTCAGCTACATTCAGGCAGGACCTGGCCCAGTCCAAGGGCATGCAGCTTCTGCCTGCAGTGCGGGAAGCCCCACATGACAGCAGAAGCTGGCCCGGTTCTGTCCATAAGTGTGCAGTTCTGGCTGGGCTGGCCCCATGTTCAGCTGCCAGTCTGTGGTGCCCCTGTGCTGCCAGGGGTCTCTGCCAGGAGTGGGCATCAGCGCCCTAATGGCCACTGCTTCTACTGCTGCTGTGGGAGAGCTTGGTGGGGGTGGAGAATCTACCCATCCCAAGCAGTCCTCCCCAACCCACACAGTCTCCCGCACACCCACAAACTCCCTCATAATCCACCCACACACCCATAAACAACCCCCACAACCCCCCTACCCACATACCCACCCTCAAACCCCATACAAGCCTCACATTGCCCCACAAACCTCACCTCACCCTACACCCAGCCCTACACCCACTCACAATGTCCCCAAGCCTCCCACAAGCCCCACACCCACCTCCCACACCCTTTCCTCCTCAAAACCCCACATCCCCCAACACATCTCACACCCTGTATGCCCAGCTGCCAGATGGGACAGGACCTTCTGGTGGGAGCCACAGCTTCAGGGTCATCTGCCACACTGAAGCCCTACCCCGTGCCCACACTGGTGCTGGGACATGAGACCCTTGCCTGTGGGGGTTCCTAGTCCCAGAAACCACTTGGGGGTGTGATGGTGCTAGCCCCAGCTTCTAGCTCCCCTTGGCTGAAAATCTGGGAGGACCTGGGCAGGGTCAGTTTGTCCCAAGTGGCAAAATTTGCCCTACAACAAAGTGTATGTTCATACACATGTGCTGAGGCACAAATCTTTGGCACAAATTTGCGCCACTGCTATTTGAGCCACTGCAAGCTCATGCGCCTGCTTGTGTGGGTGCACCCCTTGATTGCATAAGTCTCTCCTTCACTTGAAATTGTGTTAAAATTCTTTCTGCCACTTTTTGTATTGTGCATCTCTTTTTAGTTATTTTTGTGGTGTTAGGGATTTCATATCAAGGGCCAAATTTGAGCTCTTGCTACCTCTGTTTTGCATTGCTATCTGATCTGACTGGGATCCATGACCCCAGAGGCTGATTTAGGGTTTGTAGAGCCATCCTCCCATCAGATGAAGCCACCTGGTTCTGACACCTTCTCGTAGAGGAGAGAGCTGCTTGGGTCAAGTTGAAGGGAAACAGCATGTGATTAATGTGGGTTCTCCACAGGCCAGGCTTGGATCAGGAGCTCTGCAGAGTAGATTTGCTCAGTTTAAGGGTTTAGCAGGGTAGATTTGCTCAGTTTAGGGGTTTGGCCCTTAATGACTATGAATTAGCTCAAACATTTATGAAAAAGGAATGGCTGCAGATCTTTATACAGGTGGGATACAAATGTGTATCTGTGTGTGTATAGCTGTATGTGCTTGTATGAACATCATTTTCAAATTTGCACTTAAATGTTGTGTTTTTCTGTGTTATTGTTTCTCTGTTGTTATAACATAGCATCATCTTGGACCAATGAATTCTGCACCAAGCTTTTATTCATAGTTCCATTGTACCTGCCATGGAACTGAGGCCTATGAAAGCCCCTTGACTCAAGCTCATATCCCTCATTATGGTTCATCAGAGCCTACCTTTATTAACATTTTTTACACAGTGGAAGAGTCATATTTTTCCCTGGCCATTTGAAAGAGAGAGGAACCTGAAGGGTTAGAGCAGCAGTTTTTAACCTTGTTGGACTTGAGGCACCCACTGGAATCAAAGCACCCCTGACTGGACTTGAGGCATCCCTCTATAACTTTTGTGAATTGAGAAAAAAATAATTTATACATTAATAGTTACACCCATGTAGAGGGATTAGGTAGTGGGGGCGGAGGATCATTCATGCAGGCCTGCATTTATATACTTATCTGTTTATCTCCTTATACCTCATTTATCTCTTCACACCTAATGCACCCTTTCAAAGCATCTGGCAGCATCCCACAGTGCCCCAGCACCCTGGTTAAGAATCATACCCAAATTAAAGATGTTTATTCGTGATCTTTTGCTAATGAGGGATAAACAACCTATTTGCACTATGGAAGAAAGAGACTTGGGGGTCATCATTGACCGCAAGATGAACATGAGCCTTCAATGCGATGCTGCGGTTAGTAAAGCGACCAAAACGGTGGCTTGCATCCATAAATGCTTCTCAAGCAAATCCCAGGACGTCATTCTCCCTTTGTACTTGGCCTTGGTGAGGCCGCAGCTGGAGTACTGCATCCAGTTTTGGGCTCCACAATTCAAAAAGGATGTGGAGAAGCTTGAGAGAGTCCAGAGAAGAGCCACGCGCATGATCAGAGGTCAGGAAAACAGACCTTACAACGACAGGCTGAGATCTATGAGGCTCTTTAGCCTGGAAAAGCGCAGGCTCAGGGGTGATCTGATGGCCACCTAAAAGTTTATCAGGGGTGGCCATCAGTATCTGGGGGAATGTTTGTTCACCGGAGTGCCCCAAGGGATGACGAGGTCAAACGGTTATAAACTACTGCAAGACCGTTTCAGGCTGGACATAAGGAAGAATTTCTTTACTGTCCGAGCCCCCAAGGTCTGGAATAGCTTGCCATCGGAGGTGGTTCAAGCACCTACATTGAACACCTTCAAGAGAAAAGTGGATGCTTATCTTGCTGGGATCCTATGACCCCAGCTGACTTCCTGCCCTTCAGGCTGTACTCGATGATCTTCCGAGGTCCCTTCCAGCTCTAATGTCTATGAAACCTATGAAATCTTTTTGTGTGATATTTACATGACAAATTTTAACAGTTCATAAATGGCAAATGTCCCCCAGTTCACATCCTTTACAAAGAGGTAACTGATACTTTTTATTTGCTTGCTTAAATATAGTTACCCTTCTGTCTCTCCCTTCTTCTGACAGCTTAGTGGGATGGGGATGCTGAAGTCTGACTTTGATAGGCATAGTATAGGAAGAGAGCTTCCACAATAGACTGCTCAGTGGGTGGAAGTGTGAATGAGCTCCCTCCTCAATAGCTGAGCCCTTCATTCCAGTACCAGTGTTGAGGCTATGATCCCAAGAGGTTGGATTGCTACTCTATCAGTTTTGCTCTCTAGTAAGGGGCTAATGTACGATCACTTTAAGGGTTTGGCCCTTAATGACTATGAATTAGCTCAAACATGTATGAAAAAGGAATGGGTACAGATCTTTATACAGATGGGGTGCAAATGTGTATTTGTGTGTGTATAGCTGTATGTGCTTGCATGAACATCATTTTCAAATTTCCACTTAAATGTTATGTTTCTCTGTGTTATTGTTTCTTTGTTGTTACAACACAAATTAAATCAATCAGCAATGAAACATTTCCACTGTAGCTGATCCTTTCCAAAGTCATGGCACCAGAAATGTCTAAAGTAATGTGTGCCAGCATTGCTGGTTCTGGGCCACCTTTTAGATATTGCTCCAGGGGATATCACAGTTTCATCTTGCAAATACTATATGTAGCCTGGCCAGCAACTCTAAGGTCTGTCCCTGTGTCATTTCCTTGACATTTGATTTTGGAAACCTCTGGCAATCTTCCAAGGCCATGTGGTGACTAAGGCTAGTTCCAAATCACCTGAGCTTGGACCTCTCCAACACACAGTCAGCAGTTCGACACTTAATTCACTGCAGATGTCAATACTTTTCATCTGGTATGATCTGGTGGCTTCTCTACAAAAATGCCCATGAAAGAAGTTCCTCTTGATGATAATTAAAAATGAGTTATGACAGATGGTTAACACACTACCTCTTTCCCTTGTACTGTGTAAAAACAACTTACATTTGAACACAACAAAAGATATGGTAGTAGTCCAACAAAAACAGACATTAGTGGAGGTAATTCAGGCAAATCAAAAAAGAATCATATAACAAGACATTCTCTGTTGTCACAATCGTAGGAACGAAATAATAATGAATAATTTAATATTTGCTATACTGTAAAATAAGGAACAAATTAACTAACTGTAAGATGACAATTACATAGTGTATAAAGCTGCTTAAAATTTCAAAGAAAAAACTTCATAGAATTGAAGGCTCTGTGAAGCTAAACGCGCTATTAATGATATCTTAGAGATGTAGGGACTGCTCTACAAGGACTTGCAGGTATGCTTAACTTGTGTATATATATCTTTGCAGGATCTGGCCTTTGGCATGTCAGAAATAAACCAGTTGTGCTAAAAGCCTACGGTTCAGTTGTCCTCCTGCTGAAGTAAGTGGGAGTACTCATGTGCCTAAAGCTATCCGTGCATGTTTGCAGGATTGGACTGTAACTTCCAGTAGCATAACTTGTGGAGGGGAGAAGACCAGAGCATCAGTTCCTAGCATCAGTTCAAATAGGGCACCATAATGGCAGCCTCCCAAGCTGCCACAGCCCATGTTGAGGGAGTTTGTGTAGAGGTAGAAGTAGCCCATGCTACAACCACTGTGCAAGAAGGATACTCCACCTCCTTTATCTGTCTCCCCCAATACCACCCTGGGCACCAAAAGTTCTGCCTCGGCTAATTTGTTAGGAAACAAAATAGTGGGGTGACATCTATACCCTGTTTTTTTAGCCTACTAACCTAGCTGTTTCTGAAGGCTGGTCTGCATGGGTGGACCTCTGATTTTGACAAAGGCTAAAAAGCTGTGAAATAGGAGAAGAGACTGGAAGCCCTAGTAAACAGCAAAATCCCCTAAGGTTAGCTTCATTAGTGGAAGACCATTACAAAGAAGAGATGATCTTTAATAATTGTGAAGAATAATGGGCCATTAATGGGCCATTGACACCCTGAGGAGCCTCTGGAGCAGAGATCAAACCAGGGTGCTTCTATCACCAACAAAAATGCAGCTTCCTTGCTAAATACATACGATCCAATTTTGGGGGCTGATCTTGAAAGAAAGTGTGTGAAAAAATATGGTATTATTATTTTTCACATGATTATGGCAGTAGCAACCAAAGACCCCAGTCAGTATCAGGACTTTTGTACTAAGCCAGGGGTGATCAACCTCCAGCCCATGGGCCAAATCCAGTACATGGAGCCATGGCATCCAGCCCTCAGGGCTTCCCATGGGTTAGGATATTTGGCAGCGGCAATTAATATTGCCACCCTCACCTGCTGCCAAATTCCCAAGACCCATACTGTGGGTCAGAGCTGGACCACCCCCACAAAGCCAAATCAGAGCTAAGCCATGCCCCCTCTGCCTGTGCAACTGAATCATGGCCTGGCAATACTCCCTTTCTCCCACACAGCTGGATTAGCATGGGCTACCCCCTGCCACTCAGCTGGATGGGGCCCTGCCATACCCACCCTTGGGTACCAAATTGGGACCACCAGCTGGATCCAGCCCACAAACAGACCAGGCACCACCCATCCAGCCCATCAGGTAAAAAAGGTTGAGCACCACTGGGTTAAAGCATTGGACAAAGACTGCACACCTGGATTCTAATGGCAGCTCTGACTGATTTTATTGTGTGACCTTAGGGAAAGTGTGTAACCTGTCTGTATTACAATTTCACCATTTAAAAAACCACTCTTCAGGGAGTTATTAGTTTATTGTCTTGAAAATTGGAGGGAAGTTTCATAGCTATTTAAAACATGTCTTTTGAGTTTGAGACCATAGCAGAAGCCTTCACAGCACAGCCATGTTAGAGTCCAACAAATCTGTGAATTCTGCTAAATACCTTGTCACAAGGACAGGAGAAAGGAAAGGATGTTTGTGATGCTCACCAGGCAATACCTACTTTTGAATCTTTGCCACAGGATGGTGAGAATTTCCTTGATGCATAGTGCTTAACCAGAGAAGGATTGTCATGGGAGAGCCCACATCATTGACATCAAGGTTGTCCATGTATGCTTACTGACAAAACAAAATAGAAAAAAAATATGGAATTGGAATAGCTGGTTGTTACTTTCCCTTCAACTCTAAATTTTCATTCAGCATCTTGTCCTTTCGGTTTAGAAGTTTGGGGACTCAGTGAAAGTATGGAGCACTTACATAGTACGAAGTGGATAAACTAATCTACTAATTTCTCTGCATAATTGGAAAAGCTACCACAATTAGTATATGAAATATTAACATTCCCCCACCTACATTCCTATTTGTAAAAGAGCTATCTATGCCCTATGGTATAGAGCTGTGCAGTTTTATTACAATTGCATACTGGAAGAGCCTATTGTAAGGGATAGGGGCAGGATGGTGGAATTTGATCTCTGTTTAAAATTCTAAAATAAAAAAAAACACCTTTTGCAGCTTTCAGATGGCTGACTGGATTGCCTAGCATAAAAGGTATACATATCACTCTTTGTATTTCCCTGATTTCATAAACAGATTTTGTAATCACACTGCTTTGCCTATACAATATCTATATATCAAAAGTGCATCTCAGCAGCTTGAGGTTCTATATTTAAGTAATATAGTTAAGTTAATGGATATGAAGCTATCATACAGGACAGTTTGTTAAGCTAGCGTAGAGAGAAAGAGAGAGATTGGATAAGAAATGATACTTCACTTCCTCTATATCATAATTAAACCTCAGCAGTTCTGAATGTGCAGATTATATTATTAAGCAGCCTACTTTAAATGTGGCTGTAGCCACAAACAGTAAATAATACACATTTGGCTAGTATGAGTCATCATCACTCTTGTGACAATTTCTACAGTGCTCCCTGTTTTGCATAATTTATGCAATACACTGTAGAAGAAACATATGCCTTATTTGGAATATAATTTACATACAAGAGACCATTGGTAAATTTGTCAATTTAAGGCAACCCTATAGGGAAGTCATGATCCCAGTCTTCTGAATGCCTGCCAGGTTTCAGTGTGCTTTGGGTGGGAGTGTTTGGACAAGGAAGCCCAAGCACTGATCTCATAAATCACTGTACAGCTTCCCTATTAAAACTGCCTGGTTTCTTCCGTATGAACACCTGAGGATATTTCTGTTTGTTTGGTTTTGTGTTTTTTGTTTTTGTTTTTGTTTGGGTTTTTTGCAGCTCTTCTGCTTTTCTTTGCCTCAGAGAAATAGAAATACCTTTCCCCAGCTGAGTAAATATGTTACATTTGTAGAACTGCTTAACTACACCTTTAAATATGGAGCTATGAAACCATAAGTGGCTCTGTGTATGTGTGTGTGTTGTGTGGAATCGCATTCAAAATTGGACTTTTACCCTTCTGCCCCAGAGCCCATTTAAACTCCCGCTAATTGAAGTCAAGAGTGTTTCCCCCCTGCAGCCTCCATCTAACCTTAGCTCTTTTCCTTTGTAGTAAAATGTGGGAATCCAACTGTTATCCGGTTACTAAGCAAAGGCTACTGATTGCCAGCAGTGGTACCAGGCTATCACTTGCGTCACTGTTTCTAGGAGATTCTATTCAAGTATTTTACCATATCCAGTAGCAAATTGCATTTGCACTTGCTTGGTTTGGTTTCTGTACTAATTGATGCCTGGGTGTACCAGCCATAAACACACGCCTCCTTTGCCATAGTAACCATGTCAGTATTAGACAGGGCTTTGTTCCGACCGGGCAGATCTCACTCTGTACACCCCTGCATACAGGGCATTAACCATTAATCCTGTCATTGCACTTAATGAGCCAGTCCCTGATGCTCTGTTGAGACTCGCAGCTGGGCGGGACTGGAGCTTTAATGAAGTGCTTCCCCACCTCTCTGGGCAGCAAAAAAAGAAAGAAAGTAAGAATCTGAAGCAAAGGGGGTGAGGTGCTAATAGATGTGTTAGAGCCCATCCTTAATCCTGGTAGTAAGTAAATGCATGGGGAGAAGTGGAAAATATGTGGACAAGTTGGAAGGAGTCCGGTGGAGGGCACTGAAAATGTCGGGGCGCTTGGGGGGGACATGATTTATGAGGACAGGCTGAAGGAACTGGACTTATTTTCTCTAGAGAAGAGGAGCCCGAGAGGGGATTTAAAACCAGCCTTCAGCTGATTACAAAGAGGAGCTGAACTGTTCCCAGTGGCGACAGATGACAGAACAAGGACCAGTGGGCTCAAGTTGCAGCAAGGGAAGTTGAGGTTAGACATGAGAAAAAACTCTCTCACGAGGGTGGTGAAGCACTGGACCAGGCTACGCGGAGAGATGGCGGGATCTCCACCCTTGGAGGTTTTTAAGCCCCAGAGAGACAGCCCAGGCGGGATGATCTAGTTGGGGCTGATCCATCAGGAGTTGGACGAGTGACCTCCCGGGGTCCCTTCCAACCCTCACTTCCGGTGACAAGGAGAAAAGACAGCATGAATGACCGGTTGCCCACAACGCTGCTTTGTTTTTAAAGTTATTTACAGCCCATTTAATCCCCACACAGAGAGCAGGTGTTGCTCCCCTGCGCCCCCTTCCCACCCTTGTCTGAGATGATTCTCCGGGCAAGGGGTGAAGCCTTTCTTCCAAAGACCCAAGACCCCCCCTGAGGGGAAGCTGCAATGAGGGGGCCCCAGCGCCGGGGCGAGCCAGCAGCTGCCCTGGGAGGCCGCTTGCCCCTCAGACCTCCTCCAGCGGGGGGACCAGGCGGGGCTGTGCCCGAAGCGCAGCGGTGCCCCCACAGCCCGACTTGGTATCGCAGGGGCGCAACTTTTGTGGCGAAGGCACTGAGCCGAGAGCGCCCCCGCCTCGCCGCGGCTTGCAGGAGGAGGCGGCGGCTCTCGCTCCCTGTCAGCCCGGCCGCGGAGCAGCCCCCGCCCCGGGGAGGGATGCTGCAGCCAGGCACCAGCTAAGCAGCGCCCGCCCCGGCTGGGAGGAGGAAGGAGGCTACGGGCGGCGCTTTCCCGCCCCGGCGTGCGCCAGCCCCGCAGGCAGGGGCCGATGACCCGGCAGGCAGAGCCCGCAGGGCAGGAGCAGGGGCGGGCTCGGGCTCCCCCAGGTGAGTGGCATCTCGGGAGGGGTCCAGAGAGCCTGGTCTCCGCCCGGGCGGGGGCAGACCCCAGCGGCCCCGTCTCGGGAGGGCTGGGGGCAACCGAGGGCGTGATGTGAAAGGCAGGAGATTCCCTGCTGGCGAGAAACCTGCAGGCACCGGGTCCTGCTGCCTGGCAGCCGCCGCTTCGCAGGTAGGTAAGAAGGACACGGTGGGCGGGAGGGTCTTGGCAGCTCCCCCCACCCCCTTTTCTACCCGGCCCCTTTGTCAGCTCGGATTTGGGAAACTTTCTGTGCCTCCTCGGACAGGAAGGCAGCCCACAGGGGATGTGAAGTGCCCAGCCGAGTACACTGATGGAAAGGGCAAACTGAGAGCCAGGCTCTGCATCCAGGCTTGGCCCTCCCTTGACTCTTAATCGTGCCTGGATCCTACTAATTTATGGGACTGGGACATTCATCACCCTTATCTAGGAAAGCCCATTAGTGGGGACTTGTTTCCATGACGACCAGACCCCTAGGATTCTTCAAGGATATCTATATCTGTATCTATTTTGCTCAGTTTCATGTCTTTTTGGTATCATTCTGCTTCCCTTTGGAAATCAGTCTGGCTGTTTTCCCCATTGGGAGAGAGGGGAGACTGAAAGAGGAAAGCCAGCTGCTCTGCTTCATTGCTGGCAAACCTTGGGGCTGGCTAGAAGTGTATCAACTGTACAGGTTTCTTTAGTACTGGGCTTTTGCATGGTGTCTTCATGTTTATTTGTTGTTGGCTGAAAACAGGATGTGTTAGGAGTTTACTATTTAATATTGGTGTTTAATATGTCTTAGGTCCACATGTTTAAAATGTAGGTGAATGTTGTTGCTTAATGTTTCTTAGTTATGTGGACACTTTCAAAATCTAGGTTTGACCCCTGTTGTGTTGTTTGTTCAGGAGTGCCAAGGTCCTAGCACCACATCTGTGAAAGCTTTTTGTGTTCTAAAACTTGTAGCTTAGGTGGCAGAACTGAGCACTGAGAATTGGGAATGATTTGTTGCTTGACCTTGCTACAAGCTGCCCAATGTGACCTTGTGCAAGGCATTTAGCTCCTCTTGTCCCTTCTTATCCCAACTCTAGAACAGGGGAACAATGCTCATCTCTGTGAAGTGCTTTGAGCTAGTGATTCAATTTTTTCTTTAAATATAACACTATTTGTTATGTAGCAAGCAAAAGTGTTAAAGCCAAGCCTAGACTTTCTACCTCTCGTGAATGAAAAAGATAGCATATGTCATTGAGGGAAAAGATTAGACAGGTGATCTAAAATGATTTTCTACCTTAAAAAAAAAAGTACAAATACAGTAACTCCTTAACTGACATAAACTAGTCTCAGTCTGTTGAAGTCAATGTCGTTGGGGGGAGGGGGGGTGTCCAACCAAAACTTTTGAAGACAATGATCACATGACAGGATACAATTATTTCTTGATCATTTTGTTCTCCATCACAGTATTCAGTTAAACTGTAAAATGTTTAGTAGTTTTAGGCTTCTAGAATTGTTTTTAATAATACACAGTATGAAAAATAACATGCAAATAACAAAAATGCTGTACTAAAATAGAAAGTAAAACGAGAATTGTTCTTTGGATTGTCTGTTGTAATGTCATGACTAATTTATGAATGACTCGGGCACATTATTTTAAAATATCTTGAAGTATACAGTCAATTAAAGTGGTGTAGGTTGTAGATATCAGATTCACCCAAGGAACCTTGTTTGCCTACAGTCAATTAAAAGAAGTTTTCTGTAGGTACAGACCCCCAAAGTACTAGTATGCTGAGAACTAATTTTTGTGGTTTTCCAGCAGTCACTTTATTTGAAAGAAACTCTTCTTCCCCCTGTTGCTTTGGGAATGAACAAGAAAGAACAACAGGGGAACCTAACAAATTGATTATACTGGGGAAAAAAAACAGTGCATCTCAACATACAGAATATTCTGTAGAATGCACAGATAATGCGTGTGTAAACCCAAAATATTGTTTTTCTACTATATTTCTAATACCATTTTAGAAGCTACTAATGATGAAAATAGAAAAAAACAATGCTCAATATGATTTTTTCTCTTCTTTATGTTGACACTTCCCTATTCAATAAACTACCTCAGAAATAAAATAAAACCTTTCAAAGCCTGAAGAGTGAATGGTGGGTGGGATTTCAGCTCCAATTAATCAAAATATTAAGGCATAAGTTTAATGTAAAGTGCATCAGTAATCCCACTGAAGGCTATTGAATACTCGTGCTTAAACTTGAGCGTTTACTGATCCACTTTCTTAAAACAAGGCCTGTGACTCTGATTTTGTACTGCCTTATCTCCAGAAACTTAAGAGTTGGGAACTTTGTTTTAAGAATTAATTACTATTTGCCCATTACTGACCCTAGTGAAGTGATTTTATGGCAATGCCAGAAAGAGAAGGAAAGGGCTAGAAATGGCTGCTTCTTACTCAGCAACTCTCTGTTCCTGGTGCGTCATTGAGTCTTATCTCCCTGCTTAACTGTCCTGTTCCTGCTATTTAGCACTGCTGAATCAATGCAAGTAGAAGTAAATTAAATAGATTCTGTTCAGCTTCACACATTTGGCAAAATTCAACCCTTTACCACTAATGATAACAAGAGGAATAAATATTTCAACTAAATGTTAGATCTCTAGTTGAGTATTCAGTGCCAGCACTGAAAAAAAGCTCTTTTGACTTGTAAATGGATTGTATTGGCTAAACAAGGCAGTGAAACTAATAAGCATAAAATGCCTGTATGGTTATTTTTACACTTAGTTTTCAGGATACAATTCCTTCAAAAGTTTAAGCAAACCAATATGTTGATTACCATTGCTGAAGATGTTTGGTTTGGTAGAAAACAATGCATATATAAAATTCTGCAAAGGCTAAATCTATGAGATTGTACTACCATATGTTTCTGTAGCCCTACATTACATTTTCTCTATTTATAAAAAATCTAGTATTACATACACTATACTATTTTTCCCTGAACACCAGATTACAACTTTCTCTTAGGAGACTGTATTCATACACAAGCTTCATATGTCTTGAACCAAGGTCAAAAGTGAATATTATTTTTCTGGTATCAACTTGTTTCCCAACTGTTGGAGGTAATGAGTAGGGCACAGGATCAGGACTTTGTATTTCTGTTCAAAGATCTATTATTGACCTCTCGTGCAACCTAGGGCAAATCATTTTGTTCTTCTCTGCCTATGCATCCTCCATCTGTCTTGTATATTTTAAATGCAAGCTGTTCAGTATAGAGACTCTTTCTGTGTTTCCATATCTTGTTTCACTGAATGTCCTCTGGGGTTTATAAACATTGCTGTAATAAAAATAATAAGGAATAATAAAAGTTTTTTTTTTTAAATCACTAAGTCTGCACTGATTTGGCAAGGTTACTAGTCATTGTTTGTGAGGGCAGTTACAGTCTAGAGATGGGGTTAGAATGGAAGACTTGTTTGTAGAGAAATTAACTTTTATGAGCTGTAACTTTTACATCATTTTCTTTTGCATGCATAATCCAGATATTCTTAAATGAAATATGCCCCAGAAGTTGATATGTATATTCTCCAGAGGTCTAAATGAATATTGTATACCCAGTCCTTCCTTTCCTGCACACCCAAGAATCCCACAGGGGCAACTGTACATGTCATAAGATTTTCTGAATGGGAAAACACTGTACTTGGGAACGGATAACATGCACAATAATGACAAAGTGCTCATTGTAGACATAAATCAGCAGAAAACATTCACAGCAGAAGCTTGATTTTTCCATGCTTGTAGAGGGTGAGGTAGAGAGTGAAGTTTCCAAGCACTTTTTTTTTTTTCCTGCCCACTACACAAATGTACTTGATTTAGTAGAAATGGAACATAACAGTAAGAAGCAAAGGGAGTAATTTGTGAATTGTATAAAGTACTTGAGTTTGGAGCTGAATTAAGCTCTTGATAGATCTTTGCAAAAAAACATTTATAGTTCATATTCTGAACTATTTGGTGAGAAGTCCAGCTATTTTCCTTTGACATTTTGTACTCAGCAGAACCACTGTGGAGGATACTTGTGACTTCTGGTAAATTTAATCATTTAGTCTCAGACAAGTTTGGTTCCTATAAAAGGTTTACAGCTGAAAAATTGATTTTTAAAGTGATTTCTCTTGTGCTGTGTTATTTTTATCTTTCATCACTGTGCAAGCTGTTAAAATAAGGTAATATTTTCATATATTCATATAAGGCAAAGTGAAACAAAGAAAAGAAAACTTATGCAGAAATCATATATGTTAAGGTAGACTAGAGCTGAGAGCACAAATCAGAAGATCCTGCTGCTTCAAAGACACTGAACATAAGAATTACAGCTTCACAACTCATGAAACAAAATCAAGGCTATATCGTGGCCTTACAGATTCTGTGGCATGAAATCTTCTGGATCTCTGTAGTATGACTGGTTCCAAAAATTGTAAAGAATCTATTTATTCCTCGTTAGAAAGATGTGATTACATAAAGGTTACACAAAATTAAACACAAACAAGTAGTTCTGATTTTAGCAGGCCAACCGGGCTGTTTGAGAGAGAGACTAAAGGAAGTGGTACACATTTAGCATGACCCTTTAGCACCTTTGCTATAACATCCAAGAAATACCCAATGGCTAGCAGAAGTGGTTGTTCTCAGGTGCCTTTAATTTTTAAATACAAAGCAATATGCAGCTTCCAGAACAGAAAGAATATGGCTCAAGCAATCAACAACATTGGGGGAAATACTTTTGTCAAAATAAATATAAGAAAACTATTATTAAGTATTCTGTAAAGGGTTTCTGTTCTGCTGTGCACACACACACAGAGAATGAAAGTGAGAATGTACTGGCCTCAAAGAACTAACAGTCTAGATACAAATTGGGACACACAACAAAAGTTTACAGGAACTGGTGTACAATAGCCAAGTATAGCCCCTGCTTCAGTTCCATGACCACTGCCCATATAATATAACTATGGAAAAAGTCTTTGGCCAGTTCAGGAAATTCAGAAGATTGAGTTTCACCATTCAATGCAGTCACCTCTGAATTGCCCAATGTCTAAAGCTGGAGTAGTATAGCTTTTTCCACAGTTATTAAAATATATAACTGGGGAAAAAATAGGAGCTGTTTATAAGACAGGTGTCAGGAGGTCATGCTAATCCACCAGAACTGATTATCCTGAGAAGTGCCAGTTCTTAAGGCAGAACTTTTGTGCTGAAATGACTGATCTGTTCTTTCAGTTCTTTGAAGCCACCCATGAACAGCCAGCATAGTGAAAGATGAATTACCCTAAGAATCCCTTGTCAGTGTTGATGGTAGAACTGATTCCTATACTTTTTTTTTTTAGTTGCAGGGGGTGGTGGAGCAGCAAACAATTAAGTATATACATTTCTTTCCGTTCGTAGAAGGGCATCACGCATGGTATTGTGTTCCTTTAAGGCCAAAGCCCTCTTGTTAAGCACAGCGGGGTTCAGTTTGCTTTGTGGCAGTTTTGCAGCACTGGGGACTCCATTTTCTCTGTCATGAGGAGCCAGAGGCTTGCTTGGTTTCTCTCTCTCCACAGGACTGGACTGGATCAAGTCAGAGACAGAGCAGGTATAAGATTTGCATACTGATGCAACTGTTAAAATCCACCCTGGATATGATTCCAGAGAATTGTAATAAAAATAACTGTTAGTTCAACACAGCAGTGTCCAGAATGTTGTTGCTGAACTCACAACATATCACATACAGCACAGTTTGTTACTCAAGCTGTCTGTATAATAACTGTCTTAGTTTGTAGGCTGACTTTCCCAGGCTGGTGGAATGTAGCAGATGCCCACTGTGTCCTATTTTTGTCATGGTGTGGCAAGGTGTTGGGCATTACCAACAAGAGGCCTAGTCTGTCCTCGCTCTTGTGGAGCAGGCATGATTGCCAGTAGAAAAAAGACAAATATTGAAATATTCTTCAGTAATTAGAAGGAAACGTCCTAACAAAGATCAAGATTACCTAAAAGGTTGAGCATTAGATAAGTTTTAGCATTCCAGCAGCCAGATAGTAGTATGACTGCAAACCAAACAGGGCAAATGATGAATCACATGACATTCCTGGCAGGACTGTAAAGGATTACCAGCCCAATCTCTTTCCCTGCCGTGAACACGATTACAACCTGATCCTGTTCCCAGTGAAGTCAATAAAAGCTTTTCCATTGATTTTTACTAGGACCTGCATCAGACCTTTGAAATTATGTTACTGATATAGTCAAGAAGCACTGAAGTGTAACACAACAGCTGTAATATAAAGTACAGCACTGAGGATTTAGTTCTCCATTCAGAAAAGACAAAGCTGTTTAACTTGAAATAGCTAGTCCCTTTTTGCTTACTTCTATATGTTGGCATAGTGATTGTTATGCTAGAGATTCACTAGGGCAGGGGTATCAAACTTACAGGCTGTGACGCTTATTGCTACAGCTGCTACAGCCTCTGCTGTTTTGGGTGGCTCCGGAATCCAGGACATTAATGTCACTTGTCTCCATCCAACCATTAACTGCCACCAAAATCAGGGTTTTTAGTCACCCCTGGTGACTAAAACTGGCAGTGCAGGGGAAAAGAAGGAGGGGGTAAGCAACCATGATGTTAACTCCCTAGGTTCCAGCAGCTCTGGGAATTAATGTTGCCACCTCCACTTGTGGATTGTCTAGCTAGTGGGAAGCCCTGAATTTTGGATCCAGCCTAGAAAAAGCTCCATGGTCTAGATCCACCCTGTAGGGGCAAACAATTTTGAAACTTCTATTTTAGGGCATCTGCCTCATACAGCAGTTGATGTTCCTTTGGGTCTTTTTCATGGTTTTAAGATTGAGACTTTAGAGTAAGAAAATAATTACCTTTATTACATTCCTACATTTCATTTAACAAGTAAACTCTTCCAATCAGGTGTTGCTCCCTGATAGAATGAACTAGACCCCCTACAGCTCTTGGTGGTGATATTCCAAAGCAGATCTGTGCAATTAGTTGTTTTCTTTCCAGGATCTCCCTTCTGTTTCTTAAAGCATGCTGTGGAAGAGCTACAGTTCTCTGCAATCTAGAGAGAGTCACTTCTAGACAGATTGGGCACCTATAATTCGCCTAACATCCCTGAGTACATCAGTTGGCACAGTGGCTGCATTGGTTTGGGAACAGATGATGCCATTGCCTTGGAACATGTCTAATATTGTGATCAAGAGGCTGAAGTACATTACCTCCATCCCCATTTCAGTCTCTTCTGAGGTGAGAGCTCTGGGGCTCAAGTTCCTTCTTTCTAAAATGTTGCATCAATGAGTACCACAGCTTAACAATCTTCCCCCTAGAGTCTTTAAGATAATGGGAAGCTTTCCACTTGAAGATTTCATTTGGCATTGTAACCACACCCAAATTCTAGTTTTGAAAGAGAGTTGGAAAAATATTAACACTGCATATTATTACCAGAAATATTACTAAGAAGCCCCAAAAAATCAGCTACACTTTGGGCATAAGCAAGACACTTTACATTCAGTATTAAAAAAGTTTGTCGTTGGTAGTACTTGTCTGTTGTAGGTATTCTGTCACAGTTTCTCTCAAATCAAAGTGAATATCTCAACTGTGAGAAATTTCTAAAACATTTCAGGTAGATTTTTACATTTTTCTGGAAATGATAGTTACTTTACCTCTCCCACTTGTGGTTTGCTTATCCACTATGTCATCTTCCAGTATCCGGTAGCTCTACCTTAATCCCTGTCTTTCAACAGATGTATCCAAAGGATAAATAAGAAGGTCTGAGTTTTTTTTTCCACGTGCTAAGTTTCCACAGCAAACAATGACTTTAATTTGAATTGGGAGTGTTCAGTACTTTTGACTTCAAATCCAGTATATTTTTATTCAGTTATCATCTTCTGTGAAGATTTGTTTCTCCCTTCCCAAAAACCCTGAACAAACGAAACCAGAAACACAACACATTCTTTGAAGATAAATCTAGGCATTTTAACAAGGAACATTTTTCTTAATGAATTATGTTGCACATGATTAACTCTAGATGTAGCTGTGAAAATGAAAAATACTGTAACGCTATTTGCATTGCTCATATGTACAGTATCACAGTTTTCAGAGGGGAAACAGTGCTCTCTAAATGCATGGACAACTGGTGCAGTGTAGAATAGACCTGGAAGTGCAGTCTCTGCGTTGTGAGAATTTGGGCCATCTTTAATGATAATCCATATTTGTATACCTCCCCTCCCCTCCCCCCCCCATTAAATATAATCTAATAGAGTCAGGAACAACTTGAGCTTCTTTCTCCTGTATGTCATACAGGTACACCAGTGTTGATGTCAGACATCTCATGGCATAGCTGGGCTTTCGAGGTGCATTCAGCCGAGCCCCCACGTGCCTCTGCAGCATCTCAGACCCCCTTGAAATGCTGCAAGAGGCACAAGCAGGAACGGGAAAATGTTCCCCTTGCTGCAGATTTGCAGTGCAGGGGCAAAATTAGACCCCTGGATATCCAAGGGTCAAAAAACCCCGCAGAAAAAAAAAGCGGGGCAGGACACTGTCCCAGACAGTGCCCTGAGTCAACCGGAGGCTGGGTCCTCCACAGAGATGCTCTGGCTGCCAGAGTGTCTCTATGGTTAGCCCTTGCCCTCATGCTGAAGCATGCTGCCTGTCTGTGCAGGGCAGGCAGCATGTCAGCAGCAGGGAGCTGGACCCAGGCTCTGCTGCCGGTAAGTAAGGGGTCGGAGAGGCTGGAGGAGGGGGGAGGGGACCATGGGAGGGACCTCTGCTGGCCTTGCCCACTCCCCCATCCCCCCAACTCTGCCCCGCCCTGCCCCCCCACCTGCCCCCGATCCCTTCCCCACCCAGCCCCATCCTCTCCCCAGCCCCCCCGATCTCTGCCTCCCACTACCCCAGCATCCCAGGGGGAAAAAAAACCCCCAAAAAACAAACCCCAGCACTTACTGGCAGTTTGAGCTGCCACCTGGGTCACTGGGGCCCTGCCCGCACAGTGCAGGGCTGGGTGACAGCCCCAGTGGCCCCAGCCTGGGCCCTGCTGCCCCCTTCTGCCCTGGGGGGCTCTGCCAGGAGCCCTGAAGCCCCCCAAGCCCCTTATCAGCGAGTAGAGGCTTTTTTTTTATTTTTTAAGTGCTGGGGGTTGGGGTTGGGGAGGCAGCCATGGGGGGCTGGGGATGCAAGTGGGGAATGGGGCTGGGTTTTGCAGCCATTGGGGGGTCTGAGGAAGTACGGCGGGCTGGGGGGGCTGCCATCTGGGGGGCTGCAGGACCCAACAGGGGATGGGGCCATGTGGGGTGCAATCCAGTTGGCTGGGGGAGCCAGCAGGGTGGGGCAGGGCCTGTGGCCCCTGTCAGGGGGCTGTGGCCCCTTTTTGGGGGTAGTAGCCCCCGTGGGGGGGCAGCAAAACATATATTCATGAAACATATATTTAAAATTCACTTTATTATGGTTATAGAGACACTGGAAGTCTTCCATATTGCTTTAACACTGTAGATATATTAATAAAACATTGCCCAACTGATCTCTGTCTCACTCTCTCTCTCTCTCTCTCTAGTGGTCTTTTGTTTTAATTGTGGAGGAACATGGATTTGGGGGTATTTTACAGAGTGACTTTGGGATTTTTTTATCAGGGATTTTTCAGTTTTCAAATACGGAACACCAGAATTCCTGCTAGGGAGGCCACTGGCAGGACCCTTCTTCCTCAGAGCTGGCACCTTGACCCCAGTTGGCTGTGGCTGACCTCCTGGCCAATTGGGGCCAGGAGGACATGCTTTGACAGTTCAAAGCAGGCCACCACACCCAGAACATCTTCTGGGTGATAGCTGTCCAAATGGCCGGGCAGGGTGCACACATGGCAGTAGTGCCACACAAAGGCCAACTTTGCAGCCACAGCCCACTGGCAGCTGGCTCAGAGGGGCAGATGCCTCATCTGGGTCTGGCAGGTGTGCAGCAGGTCACAGCCAGGTAGCAGCCCCCACTGCGAGACTGCTGCAGTGGGTAAAGGGTGCAGGGCATTCTCAGGGTTGCTTCAGCAATCCAGCTGGCACAAGGGGTAGTGACCCCAGGTACCAATTGTCTAGGCCCCAGAAGATCTTGAGAGCAAGTAGCCCTGAGCTTGACAGGGCAGCTTTTTGTACTGATGGGGCCAAGACAGGTACTAGTCCCAGGCTCTCGCTCCTTCTGGCTGCAGATCTGGGAGAAGCCAGGCACAATTTGCCTGGCCAAGTGGCACAATTTGCTCCACAACAAAGTGCATGTCCGAACATGTGCACTGAGGCAAAAACCCTGCCTCAAATTTGCATGTTCATGGAAATTTACAAGAGGCGAGGATTTTTGTGGAAGATATCTTTTATTGAACCAACTGTATAATTGGGAGGGACATAGACAAGCTTTCAGGTAGTACCATACCCTTTCTTGGGTCTCTCACCCCAGCGCTACCACAGAAATTTAGAACTTTAGATTCCACACAAAAATTAATTGTGGATAGAATTCTTGGACACAGAAGTTGGAAAGTGTAAATTATGCCCCAGATTCTCCACTATGTTGACCTAATTTCTTTTGTGTAAACTGGCCCAAAGCCAGTAGAATGTGCCATGGAAGTATAGTGTAGGTGCATTCTCTGGTTGCATGGAGCCAGGCTAGGCTGCGTAAGAAATATGGCTGATCCAAGAGTGTCAAACATGCTGTGTCATAAGGCCCAAAAGCTCCTGGAGGGGCCAGGAATTCAGGGGCAAGGTAAGCGGCTATAACGTTAAGTTCTGCAGTTCCATGAGCCAACCCAAAGACTCAGGCATGTACAGAGGTAAAAGCTGCCGTGGCTTACCTTGTCACTGAATTCCAGAGTATGAAGCCCAGATGGGGACTCATTTTGGTGGTGGCAGGGTCAGCAAATGCAGCATTAAGCCCCATGGTTCAAACAACTACAGGAATTAAGTGCCTCTTCCATTTGCCCTGATGCTGAAGGTGCATCTGTATCTGGCTAGTAAGGAGCCCTAAATATGGCTCAGGAGGAACAAATGAGTTTGACCCCCTCCCCCAGTGCTAAGTGAAAGGATCCACAGCCTGGTTTTCTCCGTGCCCCAGGGTCTCACTGTTGGTCCCCAGGGTCATTTTAGCAGAAACACCTGAAGGTAGATAGAACAGCTTCTGTTTTGTTGTAACATGAGAATAGCACCAGGGCACACTGTCATCAAGGATCATAGTGCTGCAAGATTATTGGCAGCAGCCAAAGAGTCTAGACCTTTTGCACAGGTGAAGCTTTTTACTCAACTTTAGCTAGTGTACATTAGAAGTGACTTTTCTAGAATTGATGGAGTTACACAGGTGTGTAACTGGTGTAAGAAACAGGAAAATCAGGCCCATAATACTGTTGTTTTTGCATTAGCTTCATGTAGTGAACTGTATTAAAAAGGAAAATCTACCTTAAAACAAAGAAGCAAATTCAGTTTTATTTCAGAGTGGAAGCGAGAAGATGAAGTGATACCACCAAATATAATGTCCAGGAAACTTTTGTAGACAAATATTATGCAAGAACCTGCTTCCTTGAAGTTGGTGGCAAAAATCCCATTGACCTGAATAAAAGCAGGCTAGGGCCCCTTATGTCTGAAAGAGAATAGGTGCTCTTGGAGAAATTCCCTGTCAGGTCTCCTGTGTGGGAACTGGGATGCTGTGTTGCCCAGTGGTCTAAATATAACAATGAGAAATTTATGAGAAAGGGATTTGGCAGTAATAACATTTCTCCTGCCTCTCCACTCTTTATCATTAGCTTCCCACACTTTTGCACCATTCTCGGCAGAATAGTCTACAGTCCATTAATTGTCTTTGTTATGCTGTCTCTCTTTCTCTTTTCTTTCACATAGTAACATATTCGTAGCAAGGCAAGTTCCATCCATCATTAGTCACTGTAAACCCTGAGGCCATGGACCATAGTCTACTACCAGTTTTTTTTCTAAATCTATTATATGTAACAGAAATGCATACTCTCTCTGGCACTTCTTCTCTACCATGTAAGTTGCTGGACATCACTTTCTCTCATGGAAGTGAGTTGAGACTACCATTACAGGATTGGACCTTTTTTTTTTTTTTTTTTTTTTTTTTTTTTTTTTTTTTTTTACTGCCTGAAAACTGTGCATGTCTTTAAAGCAATTTGCAGCATAATATGCAGTGTGTTCCTTTTATAGGTATATAATTGCCATGACCTTTTATAGGTAACAAAATAAGAAAAAGTTACTGCTTATCTTTGTGCAAGAAATTTTGGTCAGGGGGTTTTCTGATTAGTAATACTAATCAGAGAAGTGTGTTTGGTTTTTGTGACAATAGTTCTCTCAAAGATCTTGTCTCTCTGTGGGCAATTGGAAGTAAGATAAACACGAATGAGCTCAATGGATTTAAAACTGTCAATAGGGCAAATGTAATTTGCTACTTCAGAATACATGCTAGTCACTGGGTAATGGCTTTACAAACTTATTCCCGTTACTGAAATAGGATGTGAAATAAATACTGCTTCCGGAGGGTTCACTGAGCTTAAATCCGGGTTCTATCCATTTAATGGATTGCATTTTCCCCCTTCCTTTCTCAGTCTATCCATATGAAACACAGTTAGCTTAAGTGAAATCAGCATTTACTCATAATCCATAAACGATACATCAGGCAAGTATTCCAGCAAAACCAGTTATATTATATTATTGTTTGTGTTACTGTATTACCTAACAGCTTGCCTATGGATTTAGTCTGTGGACTAAGACTCCATAAGTACAGCTCTGAACAAAGAGTAGGTGTAGCTCCATATAAGTCAATACCTCTTAAAATCAGAACCGTTTCATTTTGCTGCCTCACTTTGGATATTTTAAATTTGAAAATTTAGACTATTTTGTAGTATTCTCAACACTAACTAATATAGTTGACAAATGGTTAAAAGCAGCAAATCATACAATATTTAAATGTGAGTCTTTAACATAAGGGTATGGAATTCAAGCTCGATTTTCAGGCTAAGGTTTTACATCCCCTACCTTGTTAATCCCTATTTTAGGGCTTGTCTCATCACTTCTGCTCTGCCTACCTTCTCAGTCACACGAATTAGTGTAGACTCTTGAAGGAGGGGGTTAGTTAAATGCATAACTGATGCTGCTCTGCACTGGGCAGAGTGGATTTGAACTTTGGCCTCCCATCAACCAGGACAGCATCCTAATTGCCAGGATTTAGATAGTTCTTACTTAATCTCTCTTAGACTCAAAAAGAAATGGGTCTGGAAGGTACCTCAAGAGTTTATCTTTTACAGCTGCCAGCTCTTCCCTGTCTTAAACCTTTCCAGCCTTAGGAAAAAGGTTGTTGAAACTTAAGCACCCCACAGAAAGTGAAACAATATTGAGTGAGTGAGCGAGTGAGACTGACTGACTCTCTAGCATGGTAGTCTGGATGTTTAGTATGCAGACTCCGAAGCCGCTGGATAACGGGGTGGGGAATGTGGGCAAAAAAAATCTCCTCCTGTTCTTTTTTTTTTACTTTAACCTAATGAATCTCAACCAGGGGACTGTACAATATTGGCATTGTTACAAGATTCACAAAATAAATCCAAAGATTTCATATAGGAATCTATAGTGTCATAAATATACCTGACCTGTTGTGGTCTTTCTGGGTGCATCCCCACATGCAGGGGCATGTCCTTGCTGTGGCAAAAATTTTTGCCACTACTTTTTGCCTCAGTATACACCCCTGCACATATACTGTTTGGTGTGGGGCAATTGCCCTGCTTCAGGGAAGCTGCTATTTTCCTGCTCTTCCCGACTGCTGCTGTGCTGAGATGAGGGACAACTAAAGTAGTGGAGAGGCTTTGGCCAGCAGCCAGAGCATTTCCCACAACGACCCTCTTGCATGCACTGTGATGCTTTTTTCTGTGTCATTGCATTTTTGCTACCGGGATTTCCCGGTAGCAAATTTAGCTCCTGCACTGCAAATTTGCAGCTCAGGGCACATTTTAACAGGCTAGGCATGCAGGTTGTGGTGCTGCAAAGTTTGTGATGCCACAGACCACACGTATCTGCACATCTGTATCTGGCCTTTGAGATCTTTGCAATAGAAGAATTGCTCCATTATTTTTCACTCATAAAAAAATGAGTGAAAGCTAAGAACTGCCATTTTCCAAGAGGTGCTTTGAATCTAATAATAGATACCTGGAGTCCACAAAAGGTTGAGAACCACTTCTCTAACCTTTCCTTTGCCTTTCCTATAAATACCTGTCTTGGGTTGAACAGAATGTTTTGTTTGTCATTAAATGAATATATATATATTCATTCATATGTATTCTAAATATTCTTTTGCTTTTCAAATCAAAAAATACCTAGCAAACAAAAGAGCATTTAAGTTCAACACAAACTGCTTTTTGTTTTGTTTGGCTGTTGAACCAAAAATTCAGTTATTCATACAGGCCTGTGAGGGCTTCTTGTGTGTCAGTGAACACCGGAAGGATATCATAGGCTTCACTGAAAGGAGAGGTGCTGAGTGTTTTCCTGGACTGCAATCATATTTTCAAAATGTCAGAATCAGTTTCTCTCAGCTATTTCCCAGGAGAAAAGAATTGTTGTCTCACTGGGTAGCAGCCTCTGTGATTATACAGGCAGGGAGGTTGTGGATGAAATTACTGATCTGGATAAAGCCCATAAACAGAGGCAGTGTTGATTTCCAAAACCGAAATTACATGTATTCATTTCTTGAAAAGGATCATTAAGACAAAGTTCTCAGGTTACAAAAGACCCATATCCAGTCCTCATCACTCTCCTGCCCCTGCTGCAGCAGATTGTTCAAAGCAAAGATCGGACTTACAAGTCATCTACGTACTCACTTGACCTAGCCTCCACCCCCTTCGTTCTCTTCCCTTTTCCTTTTTTCTCCTTTTTCTATTTTCTTCTTCCCTTTTTCTTTCCCTTCTTCCACCCCTCTCACTCCTCCCCCCCCCGCCCTGCCCTGCTGGATGCAGTCGTCTTCGCCTGTGAAGGATGAATCCAATTCTCTCATAGTTTAACCTGCACAACAACAATATTCTGATACCATTAAAAAAATTCTGCTAAATGCTCAGTGAGCCCTGTTTTAGTACTCTCCCATAGCCTTTGTTTCTCCAGTTATGTTGGGCACAATTTATCAGTACCAGTTATTAAAATATGTACTAAAGGGAAAGAAGGGCAGGATGTTGCCTGAATTAAATTGCCTAATTACTAGCAACAGAGCAGACCCAATAAAACAAGCCATTTGCTGTATGAAGCTTGATATTGGTAACAAATATAATGATACTGACAAACATAGACTTGATTCTTGGAATCTCTGGCATCTCCAATTGCTGTTTATTGGAACATTCAGACTCTCAGGACCCAGACCCACAGTACAACAGATATTACAAGCTCATCTTTAATTTGACCAGATAATTTTTCCATATCATTAAAAAATATCACCAAAGCAACAATACTACAGTTTATTCCTATCATGAGATACAGAGTACTGTACAAAAAGTAACAGCGCAAACATTTTGCAGCATGTTCTCCCTGACAATATGAAACTCCTTCAGTGAAAAATGGCTGTTTTAAATCAAGTTTGATAAGGTCCTGTTTAGGCTTTGCAACAGTTTGATGGAGTGGTGCAATCTTTGGGGAGCTGAATGTGGCTGCCTCAAATGTTGTACAGCTTTAATCCTTAGTTAACATGAAAAGTAGATACTTTTCCTATCACCATTTCAATCGGATTTAAAATTCACTGTAGCCTAAACCTCTTTTACAGCTGTGTACCTTACAGATCAATAACTCTGAAATAGAAAGCTTAGAACACGGACAAGCCATGAATGTATAAGAGCAAATTGTGAAAGTATATGGAGAGGCAGGGAGGAAGAACACCAAAAGGCCTTTTCTCATTCCCATCCTGTGCCAGTCACAGCAGGGAACTGCTACAGTACTACTAAGAAGCTTAAGGACTGCATGGCTGCAGCCACATGAGCATGGACTTTTGTTTCCCTGGGGACAAGTAGCAGCACCTTGTGCAGCTGCTAGTTGTCTTTCAGAGAACACCTGTGCCATACATCTTCTGGCATGCAGCTGGTTACCACAAGTGGGATAGAGGAGGCTGAGGCCAGCATGTGTGATGTCCCCAGAAGCCTTACCTGGGGTCCTGAGGGCCTTAGGGAGCTGCAGCCATGGTGCTGGGAGCCTGGGAGCTGCGGTGCTGCAGCTGTAGTGCTGCATCTGGGAGCCTGGCCAGCAGCTAGAGTATGGCTTCAGCTTGCTAGGCTCTGGTTTTGGGGAGTGCACTACCACCACATGCACCACCCTGCTTTTATTTGGTGTGGGGCTTTTTGACCTGGGATCACCTTGGGTCCAATCCCCTGCCCTCCCCCCCGCCATGCTGCAAGATAGCAGCATGGGGAATGCATGCATGTGTGGTGCAATAGATGGTCTGTGGTGCCACATATTGCACATCCGTGCTCATCTGGATGTGGCCCATGAATCTAATTTCATTAAAGTCTAGACTTCTCAGATGAAGTGTCCATCATTATCCTCCAGTGCAGAGGCGTAGTGAGCTCATTGAGCACCCAGGACAGGGTGGGAGTTCAAGGGTATGCTGACCACCGTAGACCTGTGGGGTGTGTGTATGAGGGAAAGGGAAATCTTACCTGTCTGGGCTACAGGTGTTGCTGCTGCTGTTGTAGCAGCATCAGATCAGCTCTAGTGGCAGCAGCCCCTTGGCCAGGCTCCCTGGGAGCTGATCCTGGGGCCCCACTCACTCCCCTTTCTCCCTCCCCAGGTAAATACATATTGGCTGCAGGGATGCACCTGCCATGACAAACGCTTCTGGCAGGAGTTGGTGTGGATTATGGCACCTCCTTATAGCTGGCACTGGGAGCTGGTGCCTCACGCTCCACCCAAGTTATGCTACTTCTCCAGTTACCAGCAAAGGAGAACTAGTACAAAGGAAATGTCTGTAAAATATTTAAAGTGTCCATAAGAGCTCCAGAGTGTCTGGAGGAAATCCAATTTAAGTCGATAAGTGCTGCACATCAACACAGCTAATGACCTGATTTAGCCCTTTTTTGTATGTACATTTTCAAGACTTAATTGTTCTGGTTGTAGAGAATCCACTCTTGCTCTGACCTCTTCATATTCTACAACTAATGTGGTGCTAGGCAAGGAGCCAGCTTCTTTACTAAAATGCTGTCAAGGCCTGGGCTTGATACTACATCACTTGTTCATGACATCAAATTGTGAAATCTGTTTTGCTCCTGTGTTGAACACTGGAACTTCAGACTGTGCTAGTGTGGACTTGCCCAGAAGCATCCTATTGGGCTGTATTCCAGACAACTGCTGTGTCTGAGAGGATATTTGACATCCAGAGCCACAAAATTTCAGTCTGGGTGCAACAGCTTTCAATGGCCATGAATTAATGTCTTCCATGAAATGACCAGTTGTCAGCAGGAACTTCTGGGACATACATCCATATGTTCCACACACCTCTGTAATTGGAAGTGAAAGTGCTATAAACTGTTTCTTATACATGTAGCCACCTCGGCATGGGGCTATGGGGAGGTTAATAAGATCACACTGAGCCCAGTCTAGCTAGCTTTGCCTCTTTTGGAATAAGCTACCTAGACAGCTGGTAGAATCTCCACCCTTGGAAATTTTTATAAGCATGCTAGACAAACATTTGTCTAGGATGATTTGGACAGGATTGATTGAACCTTGAACAAGGAGCTGGACTAGATAATCTCCACAAGTCCCTTCCAGCTCTACTTTCCTATGGTTTTAGTTCAGTATAGTGTGTTCATGAAGCATGGTGACCATGCAAATTCATTCCACCCAAACCAGTAGTGTCACTGGGGTCATGTGGCACCAGGAAACATTCTGCTGTTTCATGTATGTGCACGTTTTGGGGAGGAGGGGCAGAAGTCCCAGATCTGCTGGCGTTTTCCCACAATTTTTCAAATTTAGAGCAAACATTTTGTTTCAAAAACACTGAAAGATAACTTCAAAATTTGGGGTTATCCAGGAAAATTTGGCATGACTGCTTGCTGATAAACCATAGAGTCATGGGAGGGTGTGTATCAGGACATTTGTTATTTTCAGTAATCAGTAACTTCGGAGTGTCTTGAAAGTAAAGGCAATGCAGTTAAGACTGCTAAGCATGTGTTCCTTCCTTTTCTGTTACACAGTTTCTGAATCAGTTTAACAAAATAAGCTGTAAGTGCTAAAGTGTAAGTGCAGCTCAATGGGTATTGTCCCTGTGTATAGGTGTGTAGCCCAGCCTACATGGAGATCTGAGGAAATAGGAATAAGTGAGTATGTTTAAGTGTCTCAGACATTGATTTCGGGGTCTGGAGCTGCTTACTGCAGTTCCTTGAGACACCACCAGGTAACAAAATGTGTGAATCTCATCATGTGCTCTGGAGTCATGGGGCATTTGTATATATGCTTGCACTGCAGTGCCAGGCGCTTTGGCACATTTGTATAAATGGTGAAATGCATGTCAGTGCTAAGAAAATGGTGGTGATGCACTTTTGAACTAAAACACATCAACGGTGTTTTATTTAAAAAACACACCAGTGCCATTTTCTCAGCGCTGAAGCACATTTTACCATTTATACAAATGCATGCACTGCAGCGCCAGGCACATCAGTTCACATGCGGATCAGACTTGATTGAATCAGCTCCGGCACACCAGATCTCCGGCGCATCAGAGCAGCCAAATGTATGTGTATAAATGCCCCTGAAGATCAAAACAGTCCCCAAACCAGTGGTTCTCAACCATTTTAGACTGAGGGCACCCCTCAAAATGCCAGCTTTTAACTTTCACTCATTTTTTGACCATGGAAAAATAATAGAGCAATTCTATTGTAAAGAACTCAAAGATCACAATTTAAAGGAAACGTTTTTGATACTATGGATTCCTCTTTGAAATTTCTAGGTTTATCTTGTGAATCATGTTTTGGTCTTCATTGTCTTTTGTCCTGTCACCTTGCTCAAATTTGGGTCCAGAAAAAGACATATCCTCTTGCTTGATCTGTAGTCTTAGTGATGTTGTCACTGGTGCATTGTTTCCCTACATATGGGCAGGCCAGCAAGTGTTCTGTAGTCTGAACATTTCCTCTACATTTGCATATGGTGTTTATGTCATTGGTGTTTGCTAATACTGGACAGCACCCCACCCTTAAAAAGATCTCACAACACAACAACCTAGTTGAGAATCACTGGAGTAAACAGTGCACAAATCCAGTTGGCTTGGAAACCCAGATATCTGTGCACATGAGTCCATTTGACGAGTAGTAATCATGAGGCAGAGAAGTGACAGCAGTTTGTAACAGACAAATCCAAGTAACCTGTGTGGTGTAGAATATGATGAGGGGGATTCATCAGATTTTCTCTCTTAGCTACAGTGACTCCGTTTTTCAAGATGCTGTTCGCTCTGTTTGTTCTAATAGAGGTTTCTGGGAAACAGGTGGCACGTGCACCTTGCTGCATGCACTTTCCTTTGGGAATCGCTCCTTTCTGTTTAAAGTTTATTCTTTACATATTAACCAAATCTAAAAGCTTGCTCAGATTATCTTGAAATTAAGTGCATCTCATGGAGTAGTTGGGTATTATTAGTGACTCAAATTTAGGTCATTTGTGCAAGTAAACCCCCCAGAAAGCTACATCTTTTAAAGTAACAGATCCTACCAACATGTTCCATCTCCTTTTGGGGATCAAACCATAAGTCAATCAGTTCTGCTCATTTGATGTCACTATCATCTAGCATGTAGCTATGTGTTACCCTTTGGCAAACCAAAATTGAAACTGATATTTGTAACAGCTTGGCTCTCTGTAGAGGCTTCTCCCTGATGCTCATGTGCATGTACAAACAATTTACCTAAGAGGGTTGCTAGCTAGGTAGCATTCAAAGGGGGCATTAAATTAGCCAGTTGTATTCAAACTGGCTCATTGCAATCTCTTAAAAGTACACTTAACCAATGGAATAAGCCATTCAACCTGACCTATGCCCAGACAATATCAATTTAAATCAGATCCTTGGTAGAAACCTGAAACAATGTAGCCATGTTTCTCCAATTACCCTCTGTCAAAATGGTGTATGCATTAATTGGAGGAAATGTAATCTGAAAGACAGCAGAAGGTGCTCAAGCTACCACCAAAAATAAAATAAATTACATATGTGAATGCTTAGTAGGAGGTGTTGAGAAACTAGGTCAAGTGGTCAGCAACATATGGCTGACAGATTGGATCCAGCCTACAGACCCATTGGATCTGGCTCATGGAGTTGGGGTTTTTGTTTGCACTACAGCCTGCTGAGGGGGCCCTGTGCATGCTACTCTGCTCCCCTGCTAGGAAGAGGTGGAGGAGAGGGGAAGGAGCACTGTATTTCATGTGGCTGCTGGGTGGTGGGGATGAGTGGTGTCAGCGAGACAGATCAGGAACTCTGGCCTGCCTGAGACTTGAGCAGAGTTGATTCAGCTCAGGGCTCCAAAATCGTGTTGACCACTGAACTAGAATATAAGAAATGGGGGAGACCTGAAGAGAAGGATGTGGTGAGAGGAGGGGAGTTATGGCAAAATGATAGGTGAGAGGGATTTAGGGGGAGGAGTGGAGTATTTGAAGAGAGATGTGAGGCTGGGCATCAGGGCAGGTGAAAGAGATTAGAAGTCTCTTGAACTGTCAGCTACACATTCTCCTCTCCTACATGAATGCCAGGTTTGGAGAGGCCCTGAGTCATCTCTGCCTCCATATAAGCCAGGATCTGGGAGAAAGGGTTGAGAATGATAGAAATATAAGCGTCTAAAGAAATGTCTTTGGGGTAACTTACCTTTATGACAGAGTGTGATATGAGATACTTTAAACTGCTTATGTTGTGCAGAGCCTCTGATTACGCAGAACTGATCAGTTAGAATCCAGACACTGATTGAAGCAGACCTTTGTTAGACTCCTTGGCTGATCAACACCTAGTGACAAGAGTAAAACAAACTCAGCAAATACCCCGAGTAAAAAAAGAGCTGTTCAAAGCCCCTGCAAAACTGAAACTATCTAGAGACATGGAGGAGAACTGGAGAAAGTTTAACTAGCCCTTCACTCTGCAAGCAATGAATGTAAGCAGAAGAAAGAGCATCAAAAGGTAGTCTTATCTCTGACTGCTGGTTCTCAAGCACTTCATATTTTCAGCAGTTTTCAGCTAATTCAGGCACGAGAGATCAACTATGATGCTTTATTATAGAAAAGTTTGAACTTCACATAAAACAAAATACATGGTTGGTTTTTTTTTAACAAGATTGAAACATATCAATAGCTCTTCAATGTCAGACTGATATAAGGTTGAAGAGCTATTGGGAGTGGGAGGCTCAGTCCCTGAGAAGAGAGACAGTGTTCAGAAACAGCCTACTGGAAGACCCAGAATTGATCCTTTACAAAGCAATTGGATCTGCCAAGCTAGTAAACAGTCCTCTTTTCATTCTGAAGTTTATGGAAGATGTGCAGTGCTCTGACAATGTGGACATAAGAGACAAAAATGCTGCTAGACAAAAGATATGCAACATAAAGGCATGCAGAATTCAAAGTTGCAGTCCACAAAAAAAATCATGTGGAGATGAGCACGCTATGGCAGACAACACAAGCCAAGACAATGCCCAACATATGGAAAAAGATGCAAGTGTGTTACATTGTTGTGTAGGTGCTTGGAAACTTGCCATGTGTACACAGCATGGACAAAGAGAATGATAACAGCTGCATTTGCTCAGAAGAATTCTTCAGAGGAGCAATAGCCATTACAGCAGCAGAAAATGAATGTTCTATCTGTCTGAATGCATATGGGTTTTACTACTATATTTATCCATATCTAAGATAACCCCACAATAATTAGATTCTATACATGGACAATTTATAGTAGAGGGTAGGAGGTGGGAAGATAGTAGAGGGTCAGATTTGGAGGGAGAAGGCAGTAGAGGAACTGGGCCCTGGCTGCTGCTGCATCAGGGACAGATCCTGCTGGAGCAAGGGTAAGGAGCAGCAGGCAGAGGCCAGGTGGTGGGAGACAGGGAAGGGGAAGGGAGGCCCAAGGCTGCAAGAACGGGTAAGTGGAATGGCAGTGGCTGCAGGGACCAGGGGGTGGGGGAGGCAGAGGTGGCAGGGGAACAGGCAATAGTTGCAGAGTAAATCTTAGAATCTAGTAAATATGGCATTATAAAATGGGACACAGGTGCACAAGCCAACATGTTGTCAGAAGCAATGATACTAACATTGAGGAAAAAATCCCAGTCAATAGAAGGTGAATAGATGAAACTTGGGACCTTTTACGGTGAGCTAATTCCCACTAAGCAATTATGGGCATGTCTACACAAGACCCATTAATGCGCATTAGTGTAATTTAATGTGCATTACAGATGTGCATCTACATGTGCGCGCCCTTAATGCACATTAAAAATGGCAAAATTAGGTTAATCACACCTAGATTTAATACCTGCTAATGCAGGTATCAAATTTAGGCGTGATTAGTTAAAGTGCATTAACACACGTGTAAATGTGACCCAGCACTAACTTTAGTTCCAGGTTTGCCTAGCCACTAGGGGCACATGGCAGGGCTGCAGGGACTTGGCACTAACTTTAGTGGCAAGTGCACTACCTTAAGTGCCAAGTCTTGCATGTGTAGACACCTGCCAAAAAATCACTTAATGTGCATTTGCTTAATGCACATTAACTTTAGTCACGCTTAAATGCACATGTAGATGCACCCCGTGTGAACTAAATTAATGTACCACTTAGAAAAAAAATTAAAATTTTGTAATAGTATAGGGAAGGCAAACTCTCTTGTAGTTAGAAGCAAATAAACCTCTTGTCCTTAACAAGAGGTGTACTTGCAAAACAATGGCAGAAAGTCTCCCAGCACCCGCTCCCTGATCACACTCTTGGAGCAGGGGACTTGGAGCTGAATATGAGCCAATACTTCTCTATCATGATCAGGGAACGTGGGGCTGGGTAATCCTTATCTCCCAGCACCAGCTCCACGATGGTGGGGCAGTGCTAGGAGACCGTTATATCCCAACCCGAGATCTGTGGTCACGGGGCTCAGGTTGGGAGATCATTATGTCAAGGATCTCAGCGATATCCCAGCACTGGCCAGGAGACAGCTGTCTCCTGGCCTGGTGCTCCCTGGCAGCCCCTGGGCTAGCAACCAGAGGGATCCTAGAGCTTCCCCTGGTGATAGTAGGGGCCCACTGCAGGGCCCCAGGAAGCATAAGCAGTTTGCTGTCGTTAGTAGCAAATCTGATCCCACTTCCCTGCACATGTGGACACTTGTCCAGGATTGTTTACTCTCGAGTTGTTTACTGGCTGGTAAACTTCTCCCAGATCTAATGCACATGTAGATACAACCAGTGTAAGCAAGTAACTCCTTTTTATTGGTTTTAAATTGGCTGTCTCTCGGTTTTATTGAACGTTTTCTGTTCTTTTATTATGAGAAGCTGAGGAGTGCCCGGTTCATCTTTTCTTTATTGTGCCCGCCTGGCCTTGGACATCTTGCTCCGTGCCTCTTTGGTTCGGGTGCTCACCGGAATCCACCCTTCCGAGGCAGGTGGTCTTTCGAGGAGGTCTTTATACACGATGCAGATCACCCCTTTCTAACCTGCCACAACTTTGAATCTTCTTCAGTTGGGGGGCTAAGTACTTCAGTCTGTGTGCACCCAAGATATACCCCGTGCTCCTATCTGGTCGCTAGGACCCCTTTCTTGTTCACCTAGCCTCCCCAGCTTGGCCCCCACAACCCTGGCTATCATTGCCCTGTCTCTGGGCCTTTACAATGTCATCGCCCTCTCTCTGGGCCTTTCGGTATCGTTGCCCTCTCTCTGGGCCTTCACAGTCTCATTGCCCTCCCTCTGGGCTTTCACAATAATGCTGCTCCCCTTCCCTGGGGCTCCTCAGTGATACTGCCCTCTCTCTGGGCCTTCATAATAATGCTGCCCTCTCTCTGGGGCATCTCCTCAGGTCCCCTGGGTCCCTCCACCATTCCACCTGCTTGGAAGCTGTAGGGAGGGCCAGTGCCTCCCCCTTCTCTGCGGAGGCTGCTAGGCCTGGGTTTTCTCCAGCTTCTTTCTTCTTCACCCGCCTTTCCCTGTAGCGGAGCTCCTGCCCCAAGCGCAGGTTTGTCTTTACTGCTGCTGACAGCTTCTCCCTCGCCGTGTCGGATCCTCCTCTGTTGGGGATCGCCGTCTCTCGCTCCACTCCGTACTTCTGGCTAACTCCCCCGGCTGGGATTCCTCCTAGCGTCCAATTCCTCGCCTCCCTGTGGGCCGTCCTTTTTATCCCTGCTGGCCAGCAATTGCTGCTGACATCACCTGCCGGCCGCAGCTAAATGAAAGGACGGCTAATGGCCCGCGTGGGTTCTTCCCGGTGTTCTGCTTTGCCTCAGGTCTTGCTGCAAGTAAGTGTTCTTTTTTTACTTTTTTCTGTTCCTCCCCCATTTTCTGGACCCGAGGTCCCCCCCCCTGGGCTTTGGGGTCTCCCCTGTTTGTCTCTCCCTGTGACTTGTATCCTCTGTAAAACTAAACAGCTTCAATCTTTTCACCATTCTCTCTTATCAAGGTTTTTCTAGGTCTTTAATCATTCCTGTCACCTGTCTCTGTTTCTGACATGGCCTTAATTATAGGTAGCAGTAATAATCTGGTCTAGAAAATTTACATTAAGCATTTTACACATATTTATTTCAAGGGGGCATTAAAATGGCAAATTAGTGAAACATTAATTGATTTAAAGAGGAAAGAAAATACTTCTAAAAATATTTGAGATGAAACTGGAAAATAGCTGGTTAAAAGAACAGCACTTTTACCATCAAGGACTTGAAGCCACAAGGTCATAGGGAGTTTAGAAACATCATCAAATTTAAAGATAAAATCCTTCCTAAAGTTCTGTGCTCAATAACTATAAGGAAAATAGGATCAGTTGTCCTTAAACTGACATATCTTTTTATGAAAAGCCTCAGATTGGAGGCTACCTTCTCTGCTGGGTTACTTTGGGCTTTTGCCTTCTTGCACTTCTGTTCTTATGTCAACTGTATACTGAAATTGTTAAGATAAATACCAAAGGGTAGCACTTGTAGTGTTGAAGTGATGTTGTTGCTGTGATGATCCAGGAAATATGCAAGAGGCAAGAATTCTTGTGAGTGGTATCTTTTACTGGTCTAATTGCATAGTTAGGATAGAAATATGTTAACATCTATCTCAACTATGCAATTGGTCCAATCAAAGATATCGGCCCTAAGAATTCTTGCCTCTCACAAAGGGTAGCACTGTAAATTCATCCTGTCTACAAGTGCAAAAATACCACAAAACATAACGGCCCTGGAAGTGATTTTAAATAGACGCATTTTCAAAGGAAGTCATGCAATCCATTCTTTTTCTGCTGCTATGAGGTATTTAATAACAGTTGTGAATAGCAAACCACAAAGCTAGAGCTTTCCCATTTAAAAGAGAAAAGTCACCTTAAATGTAAAATTGTTTAAGACAGAGCTTATTTTAAGCATATCACTATTAGGAAAAACATTTCTCAGTCCAATGAAGGGCTGCATCTTGAAACTGAAATACTGTGAGCACCAATTTCCACTTTTAATCCTTCACAAAAAGGTTTGTACTCAGGCTAGGCATCTGTACTACAACTGCCTTCCAGTCTCATAACTCTTGTCACAAAGGGCCTATTACAAAATATGCTCAAAGACAGAAGATTGAGTATTGTCTGGAGAATGAATACTCACTTTTACAAGGAAGCCAAGAGGTAGTAATCAGAACTTAAACTCAAATATATGCAATCTGCTTCTCTATGGGTCACAGTCATGTGATCATTTCAGAACGCAAAAGATACAAATTACAAAAAGCATGCAGACGAACTGCTGATGCATGGAAAATAACTAGCCTAGTAAGTATTTGGTATAACCTCACATAGAGGAAATGAGTTGTATGGAAAGTCAGAAGGCATTGCTCCTGAAAACAGCATGAAGGTGAGCTGAAAGGAAAGATTGAGTAAGAATAAAGACATAAAGATCAAAAAATTACTGGAGGAAAAAACTGATGCCAAAGTGGCAACTTGAGTAATTGTGGTAGTACATACATTGGGCTTTTATCTGTGGGTTCCCTTTTAGCTGCTTGGTAAATATGTGCTCTTCAAAACTAAGAATGATTAATAAGAGAGGCATCAGCTCACTGAAATGCAACAAAACAGTTAATAAAACACTATCTGTAGTGCAGTACTACTATAAAATTAGCACCGAAGAATACCCAGGTGGAGATCTACAAAGCATTTGCAGCTGTATCCATGGATTATAAATGTAGCAGAATATGCAGCATAAATATGTACCAGTATACTAGCATGACCTAGTGGAGTCACTTCAAATCATGCCTGTAAGAGTTAAGCCTTCAGCGTTTGTTTAAGTAGTAACAGCTTTGAAATAGCTACTACTAGTTAAAAAGAGAAACAAGAAAAAAGTTCCCTCTTGCAACGGTACATATGCAGTGTCAGAATACACCAATGACTATGAACTTGACTGTCTTCTCAGATTGTCTTCTTATGTGCAATTGATAAATTTTAGGATGATTTCTACTGGGTGATCCTGCTAGCATGCTACTTACAAATTCTTTGTCTATACACAGCATTCCTAGTTACATGCCGGTTTTACAACAACTGTTTGGATTAAATTTGAACTACTCACCAAAGTCCTCCGTCATAGTTTATGTATGTATTAATGTGGTGTCAGTGTGAAGGTTGCCACATTCATGTGACACATAGCACAATGCAGGATCTGTCAATGACCTGGGACTAATTCTCTATAAATAATAAGAACAAACAGTCCTGCTTCACCACGATGTACAAGTTGCCCCTTAGAGGTCCTGTCTGGTATACTTTCTGCCTTCTGATGCACAGTATGGAGCTTAGTTACATGCTGTTTTCACAACAAGCAACATCATCTATTGCATTCCAAATGATTCCATCTCCTGCATGACTCAGTCAAGTTTATAGAAGTGTTTTCAGCTGGCCTGAGCACCGTGCAAGCTCTGCTGTCTATCTGGAGAGAGGAGAACTACATTTCAGTGGATAGCTTAGCACGTAGTAGTGATAAGATTCATCATGTGATGGTACTAATAGGGGAAAAAAGGATAGAAATTCTATTATAACAAGGCCTGGGACAATATGAACTGGTCTGGCTTTGGAAGAAAACTTTTACATTTTACTCTAAGCTACACAGAATTATTGAAATATCCTCCCCTAAACTAGTTAGCTACTAAGTACAAACCCCTTGCCATGTAGTCTTAAGGGATGTGGAGGAACAGAAAAACACAGTGGGTATGTCTACTCATAATTTAAGGTGCATTAAGGGCACACATCTACACATGTGTGCCCTAAATGTGCCTTAAAAATGGAGATTTTAGGTTATTCAAGCTTAAATTTGATATCTGCATAAAGCAGGGCCCAATCTGAACATGTAGGGCTAGGCAGGGGTAGCTCAGGGCTCTAGGGACTGATCCTGGTGCATAAAGCAGGTATCAAATTTATGCATGAATAGCTAAGTCATAAACATGCTAATGTGCATCAATGGATAGACACTGCATTAATGCGCATTAGCACATCTGCACATATGCTAATATGACTTAGCTATTTGCACCTAAATTTATTGCGCCTTAATGTGCATTAGTGCATCCATGTGTAGACGCGCACCTAAACTGCTTTAAGCAAAGGTGCATTAAGTTTAGGCATGCATAAATACACGTGTAGACATGCCCAGTGAGTCCATAAGCCAGACAAATCAGAAGGATGAGTAACTGAGCTGGAAGATGCAGTTTGGCTTCCATGTAATTCCAAAATCTTGGTGCCTCCTTACAAAACATCTAAGAATTTTTGGGTTTCAGCATATGAAATTACGTTTTGGATACTATGGAAAAAGCACTTCCATTACATTGTGTCTATCAGTCTGTCAACCCCAACCACAGCACCTAATTAGCATGCTACTTTTATCTACCTTGAAACACATTTTATTCTGCCTTTCTAGTCAGAGCATGAAACACATTCTTAGGTGGGTTCACTCTATCCAAATGAGAAACACACTTCATGCACTTCAAAGGAAATATTTATATCCTATGTGAAAAGGCCACATTTTTATTATTAAAAGTTGGCCTTTAAGTTTGTTTGTGCTCAACAACATTTATTCCTGAAAACAAGAACTACTACTTCCTACATCATTCATAGTTTTAATTTCATACTTATACAATATCTATTCACTTATCCACAGACTTAGCTGCCTTAAAAACAAAAACCCATTATAACTATCCAACATATGGCCTGAAAAGCAAAATGACCTACTCCTCCACAGACTTTCACACTACAAAGATGAGGACTGGAAAATTAATTAAGGCTGTATTTCATAATACAAACAAACCATGGCAGTATTACCACAGAACGATTTCTGCTACAAATACCTATTTACTTTTCTCCTCCACAATGGGATTGTTTTGACAGTGTGAGTTTCAGGATATCAGCACAGAGAATTTCTACATTTAAAAGTGCTGTCTTTAGAGGCTACTAACAGCCTCAGGTGCAATGACTTATTTGTTTGGCTGTGCATTAACTGATGTCACCCCAGTTAACAGCACTCCATGGCTACCTGAACATTTCCTTTGTTTTCATGAACTGGACACAAATGCAATACGAAAATATGATAATCACTTTGTTGCAGAAGTCCTTGTAGCTAAACAGACTGTTATAGAATCCCTCAAGGGGAGGGGGCTTGCTCAGGACCACTATGGCTTTGCCTTTCAGAGCAGTATACATATACGTAGGTACATGTAACATATATTCTAAGGCAGGGGTGCTCAACCTGCGGATGTAATCCAGCCCCAACACCATGTCATCTGGCCTGCAGGGCTCCTCCTGAGTGCATATTTGGTGGTGGGGGAGTGCTGGCACTATTTTCCTGCTGCAAAATTTATAAACCTGTGGGGAACCCTTAGTATGGCCCTGCATGCTAGATTAGGCATGCAGGGCCTAAGTGGGCATTGCACATGGTAACACAGGGCCCGATCCTGGTGCATGGGGCTCCAGGGCCCAATCTGAATGTGTAGGGCCAGGCAGGAGTGATTTCAGGGCTCTAAGGACTGATTCTGGTGCGTGGGGTTCGGCAGTACCCCAGGGGTGCACGGGCCTGGACAAGAATGGTACAAGGCCCCAGAAGCCCTATCCCAGCATGCAAAGCTTGATCTCAGCACACAGGTCTTGATGCAGTTGCCGTGGGGGCCCAGGGACTAATCCTAGTCAACAGAGGCAGCCCTGTGCCACTGATCTGGTTCACAGGACCGAATGTTTGGGCATCACTGCTCCAAAATATCAGAATGAACCTTCCTGTCATTTCAATTAAAATAATATAAGATAGTATTAGAAATTAACCTTTTTGGATCAAATTTTCAAACTTGAGTGTCTAAAGTCATAATCTTAAATACATATTTAGAAATGTAGATTCTTGTTTTAAATAGTGGTACTAAAATTATCCAAAAACATTGAAATTGGATTATTTGTATTCTCTGCTTGTTTCCAAAATGGGTTTAAAACAGAAAACACTATAGAATCATAAGAAAGTAGGACTGGGAGAGACCACAGGCACTCACCTAGTTCAGACCCATGCTCAATCATCCCTGACTAAACTGCCCTAGTCAAGTGCCTGTCTAACTTGCTCTTGAAAATATCCAAGGATGGAGCTTCCACAAACTTTGCAGGTAGCCTCTTCTGATGCTTAACCACCCTCAGAGTCAAAAAGTTATTCCTAGCCTCCAGCCTAAGTTTCTTCTGCTACAGTTTGAGAGCATTGCTTCTAGTCCTGTCTCCCATGGCCACAGGGAGTAATTTATCACCCTCCCTGCTTTTATTTCAAGGCTGTTATCAAATCTCCCCTCTTCTCCTACTTCTTTTAGCCTTTCCTCATAAGTCATGTTTTCCAACCTCTAACCATTTTTGGTGCTCTTGGCTTGACTTTTTCAAATGTGTCAACATCTTTCTTGAAGTGAGGGACCCAAAACTGGGCACAGTACTACAAGTGAGGCCCCACCAGTGCCAAATAGAATAGAACAGTCACTTCCCTTGGTTTGCATATGACACTCCTGTTTGTAAAACCCAATCTGCTGGTGATTCTCTCCCCCCCCCCCCGCTGCAGAGAACTAGAGAACAGTATGATCCTGCTGCCGGGACATAGTCCCCACTCGGGCTTTGGTGATAGAGCCCACCCTGGCAGCAAGCAGTTCCAGAGTCAGGGAGCAATCTCTCACCCTCTGGCGGCCAGCTGACCAGGAGCAGATTTGCTTCCAGTCAGGCATCTACATGAGCACTACTGTGCAGTTAGTAATCACAAGTAAATTTGCTACTTGCATTTGCAGGTAGCAAATTTACTCATGATTAGCAAGGATTACTGTGCAGTGTGCATGTGTAGATGTATATGCTTACTGCACAATAAAGCCTCTTGTGTAGATGCACTGACTATGTACAATTAGCCAATAGAACTCATTGCCACAATAAAGGTATCAATGGAGATACGATCTTAAGAGGATTAAAAAAGAGATCAAATGATTAACTAGATAATGAGACTGTCTACACTTACAAAAACTGAAAAGTTTGTAATGGATAAAAATCTTCCTGCTTCAGAGTAGAAGTTAACCTTTTAACTGAGCGGGTTAGAAGGAATTTCCGGTATAAAGAATGGATCTTCTTTTGAAACAGAAAATAGTTTAAACTGGTTACTGAGCTAGATGGATCTTTCATTTGATGTAAGGCAGTTCCTATGCCAGGAATTTTATTGAAACTTCATGATCTCCATCACTCAAAACACATTACTCAGAATATTCTGAAAATCTTATTGTTAGGAGTGAACATTTCCATTTGCAGGGCCAAATTCTGTTCTCTCTCCCATATTGGTTTTACATACATCCCACTGTAGCAGGCTGGCTGTCAAAGGCTTGCAGCAAACTGCACACTTCAGGCTGGAGGAGTCTGCAGGCTTGCAGGGACTACAGCCAACTACAGGCAGTAAAGCGAAGTACAGATCTGCTCAGAGGACTGAGCCAGCTGTGAAAGATAAGGGCATGGCCAAAGGAAGATAAAAGGCTCCCAGGGAAAGGAGTCAGGGAGAATGAGACGGAAGAGAGAGGAGATGAGAGATATGGAAGTCAGTAAGGTGAGAAAGTAAAAAAGGGGAAGAGAGTTGCTTAACTAATGGCTGCATTAGCAGGCTAGAGACTCTGAAATACCAGCCAGTGACCAAGGAGCCAGCAAACAGGGGCTGCAAACAAGGTAAGCAGTTTACAGGCAGTTGATGGGGGCAAGAGGAGGAAGGCACCAGGCACCAGATCCTGCCCAGGGAAGGCAAGTGATCCAGTTGCCTGTGCCTTTGCTTTGATGAGTTTTATGGGTCTAATGAGGAGACAGAGCCAGTCCAGAACCCTAATGAGGGGGCAGAGCCAGTCCAGGCCCAGCAGGTATATAAGGAGACTCCCCAGGTGACCAGGTAGCCTGCAAACAAGAGCCTAAATTATTACAGCTACCTATAATTAAGGCCATGAGTCCTTCAGAGACACGTGACAGAAATGATTAAATACCTGGCCTGCAAAAAGTATAAGCAGTTCGCAAGCCAGCTCCTAGGCCAGTTCGTGCCTCCCATCCTTCTTCCCTCCCCCCCCCCCCCGACTCCTTATGAGGGGCAAGCCTTTCAGCTTGGTGTGAGAAAACAGGGAAAAAAGGAACCCTTTGGGGCCAACAAGCAATAAACAGGCCAGCTTGCAGGTGAGTTTGCTAGGGAGGGTCTGCTTGGAAGAAGAGCAGTAAGAGAGAGAAGGCAGATTAAGAGACCCAGGGAAATGGCTGGAGGACATCACAATGCAAGAGCCACTGCCACTGCATCTGCTTGCACCTGCAAGGTGTCTGTCCAGGCATGCTTCCACCCAGGTCCAGGTTTGGTGCTATGGGTACTGTGGCTTGCAGGTTCCTTCCAGTGACAGACAGGTCAGGGAGTGCCTGCATTGAGTGGTGCCTCCTGGTGGTGTCCCTCAGGGAACAGGCAACAGAACAGGAGGAGAGGTGGCAAAACTCCGAAGCATCCTCTGCCAGGAGCAGTTAATCAATTTGATACTGGAGGAGACCTCCAGGACTGTGGAGGAAGAAATGCCAGAGGCAGCACTAGAGAAGAGCGAGTACATGGACACCCATGAGGGTGGAAGCTGGAGGCTTGTGACTTCTGGCAGCAAGCGGAAATCTTCACTTCCACCTGCAGTGGTTTGTCTGGAGCACAGATAGGCATCCCTAGCAACAGAGAGGGAGGAACACATTCCATTGGTGGAGGCAGACAAGCCAGGCCTCATCAAGGTGGGAAGGATTGAGATGACTGCCACCAAGAAGAAGATATGGGTGGTTATGGTTGGAGACACCCTTCTGTGGGGGATGGAGAAGCCATCTGCCGACCTGACCTTTTGTCTTGGGTGGTCTTCTGCTTGTCCAGAGCCTGGATCCAAGATCTCATGGAGGAACTACCAAGGCTCATCCAGCCCTCTGATTGCTACCCCATGTTGGTTATCCATGTGGGCACCAATGATACTGCCAGGAGAGACCATAAGCATATCAAAGGTGACTTCAGGACTGTAGGTACAAGGGTGAGGGGGTCTAGAGCTCAGGTTGTGTTCTTGTGAATCCTTCTGGTCAAGGGAAAGGGCCCAGGCAGGAGCAGGTACATCCAAGAGATCAACACCTGGCTGCGCAGGTGGTATTGCCAACAGAGCTTTGCTTCTTCAACCATGAGATGTTCTTCCAAGAAGAAGGATTGATGGGAAGAGGTGGGATCCACCTGATGAAGAGAGGGAAGAGTGTCTTTGCAGACAAGCTTGCTAACCTAGTGAAGAGGACTTTAAACTTGGTTCACTGGGGGTTAGAGGCCAAAGCAATGAGCTTAGTGGTGAAGTGGCTGACCTGGAGAAGCCACAAGTAGGAGAAGGCAGCAGGGGAGGCGCTTTCATACTTTCTGAGAAATCAGGGCAAACGACTAGTTACCTCAGGTGCCTGTACACAAATGTACAGAGCCTGGGAAACAAGCAGGAAGAATTGGAAGTCTTTGCACAGTCACAGAACTATCACATGATTGGAATAACAGGTGGGATAGCTCGCACGACTGGAGCACTGTCATGGCTGGGTACAAACTGTTCAGGAAGAACAGGCAGGGGAGAAGAGAAGTTGCACTTTATGTAAAAAAGCTATATTTGCTCAGAGCTTCAGTGTGAAGCTGGAGATAGGCCTGCTGAGAGTCTCTGGGTTAGGGTCCGAGGGGAAAGCAACAAGGGTGATGTCATGGTGGAGGTCTCCTATAGACCATGAGACCAGGAGCAAGTGGTAGATGAGGCTTTCTTTAAACAGCTAGCAGAAGTTTCCAGATCACAGGTTCTGCTTGTCATGGGGGACTTCAGTCACCCTGACAATTGCTGGGAGAGCAATACATCAGTACACAAGTAATCCAGGAAGTTTTTGGAGAGTATTGGGGACAACTTCTTGGTGCAGGTACCAGAGTGGCCAACTAGGGGTCAAGCTCTTCTTGATCTGCTGCTCACAAACAGGGATGAATTGGTGGGGAATGTAGTAGTGGATGGCAACATGGGCAGCGGTGACCATGAGATGATTGAGTTCAGGATCCTGAGGAAAGGAAAGATGGAGAGCAGTAAAGTAAGGACCCTGGACTTCAGAAAAAGAGATGTTAACTCGCTCAGTGAACTCATGGGTAGGATCCCCTGGGAAGCCAGTCTGAGGGGGGGGAGAGGAATCCAGGAGAGCTGGCTGTACGTTAAAGAAGCCTTACTGAGACTGCAGGAACAAACCCTTCCAATGTGCAGGAAAACTAGCAAGTACAGCAGAAGACCAGCTTGGGTTAGCAGGGATCTCTTCAGTAAACTAAATCATAGATTTCATAGATTAATAGATGTAGGGTTGGAAGGGACCTTGTAGATCTTCTAGTCTGACCCCCTGCCCTGGGCAGGAGAGAAAACTGGACTCAAATGACCCCAGCTAAGTAAACGTCAAGCCTCCTCCTAAAGACTCCCTTGGAAGTTGGTTCCATATCCTAGCCACCCTGAGTGTGAAGTAGTGCCTTCTAATTTCTAGTCTAAAACTACTCTCTAACAATTTATGGCCATTATTCCTTGTTACTCCAGGAGGCGCTCTCTCCCAATCCCCGCTGGTCCCCTCTAGTAAGTTTAATCACAAAAAGGAAGCTTATAAGAAGTGGAAACTTGGACAAATAACTAGGGAAGAATATAAGAGCATGACTCAGGCATGCAGGGATGAAGTCAGGAAGGCCAAAGCACAACTGGAATTGCAGCTAGCAAGGGATGTTAAGGCTAAGAAGGGTTTCATTTGTAGGTGTATTGCCAGTAGTAGGTCAAGGGAAGTGATTATTCCCCTCTATTCAGCCCTGGTGAGGCCACATCTGGAGTACTGTGTTCAGTTTTGCCCCCCCCCCCCCCACTACAGAAAAGATGTGGATGAATTTGAGAGTCTAGTGGAGGGTGACATTGGTGAGGTAGGTGAGGGATGTGACTTATATGAGGGAACAGTGAGGGAACTGGGCTTATTTAGTCTAGAGAAGAGGAGACTGAAAGGGGACTTAACAACAGCTTTCAACTACCTGAAGGGGAGTTCGAAAGAAGATGGAACTAGACTGGTTCTCAGTGGTTGCAGATAACAGAACAAGGAGCAAGTCTGAAGTTGCAGCAAGGGAAGTTTAGGTTATAAATTAGGATGAATTTTTTCACTAGCTTTGCAGGTTAGACTAACCTGAAAAGATTGAATCAGTTCAGGCTCAAGCTTTTTGAATGTCTGTCCCTAGCCTAAGTGTCTTGTGTAGACGTGCCAAGTGTGGACTATGTTAAATGCTTGGGTACTGAGTGAGGTTTATGCTGGTTCCTGAGAGGCCAGTGGGCCCAGGAAATACAGACCCTTTTATAGTTAAAGGACTGATTGAGTTAATTAACCCCAAACCTGCTGCACCCACTTCATAGACTTAGGTAGAATTGCTTCTTATTTGCCCTGTGCAAGATAATGGAGTTGTTTTTTTCAATGGCTGGATGGGAAAATTAGAGGAAAAAAATTGACTCCGGTCACACCTACATCTACATTCATAGATTCATAGAACATCTATGAATCTATGAATCTACACCAAAACAGAATTGAAGTTTTCAGCAAATCAAAAAAACAATACCCAAGAATGTTTTGGGTTATCCTTAATAGCTTTGTTCTACTTGAAATTGAATGTTTCATTTCTCCCCAAGCAGAGGAGAAAGCAGCAACAATAGACAGGGTAATAGGAGGAGAGGGAAGAGGAGGGGAAGGGGCATACGTCTGAGCAAGAAAAAGAAGGGAATGGGGGTTTTCACCTGCTTTTGAGACTTAAAAGTGTGTCTGCACGGGTTGGGGGACAGAGAAGGCTGGGAGCAGGGGGTGCAGCCATTACTGCAGTACAGGTTGAGGCTCTCACATCCCCCTTGGGGAAATGCTAGGTCCACCCCTGGGCATAGGAAACATCTTGCTGGCTTCTGAAAAATACCCAGGCCCATTTCCTCTAAAGTATTTAGGTGCTGAAGTATCATTGAGAAGGTTGCATGGGAGGCTTTTAATTACCCTTTAGGATGTGGACTTTAAGGCTGCATCCAGATTTTACTGTGGAAGTGGAAGTCTTTAAATTGATTCAACCTGAACTAGATGAGGTCCTTCATAAAAGACACTTTACTTTTATCTCTGTGATATACCAGTAAGTCATAGGATTTCCTGTGTCAGATTTTCAGTTGATGTGAATAAGTATAGCTCTAGTAAAGCCAGTGGAGAAATGCTGATCTTCCTAAAGCCTGGTCCCTGAAGAGATTCGAAAACCACTGAGTTTTGCTTTGTTTCTGTTCTTTTGCATTTTTGTAGTTATGAAAAAGGTTCTTTTGACATATTAAAAGATTATAATTCAATTACAGTTAAAATGAAACAGGTAGTGAACTTTACTGTTGAGGATGTATTGAGTTCTCAAACCCCATTAGACAGGCAAAGGAAAGACGTAAACCTTATATGTAAATTGCTAACAGAAAGCTTTGAGGATAAAAATGAAAATGTAAGTGGTCTCACCATGCTGGGGAGTCTGCTCTGTTTATTCCTAATTCGTTGTAAACTAAACTAGTAGCTCTTTTTTTCCCCAATCCTTTCAGGCAACTGTGAAGCTTTCCAGAGAAAGAATGGTTGTACCATAAATTATCTGATTAATAACAGTACCTAAAGATCTTCAGAATTATCAAGGCCTCAAAAATAATACAGTTCTAGACTGCTGTGAGAGCTCTCCCTCCCAGCTACTTGAAAATAAGCAAATCCTGCTTTCCTTGACCTGCACTGTGAGGTTTCTTTAGCATGGGTGGATATTTCTTAGCTATGATGAAGTACTGTAAAAATATAGAAGTGTGCTACCCAGTGCTCCATTATCTCCATCATAATAATTGCTGCAAAAAGACATTAGAGCATGTGAAAATCCACAGACACAGCTGTCAAACACAGATAAGAGCATGCACATACAGGTAAGAAATGATTAGAGAGATTGGAGGTTAACTTGGAGAGGAGTAGCTCACAAAATCTAAGGGAGGACAAAATCCCAACAAGGGAGTAACAATGGTGTGAAAGGCAAGTAACTTGTCAAGAAGGATAAGGGTCTGGTTCTGTGTTATGATAAAAAAAATCTTTAGGGACTTTAGTGAGAATAGTTTTCTTAGAGTTCAAGGAAGAGGAAACTGAAGAAGACCTTAGATGGAAGTGGGAGAGAGAAACTCCATGTAACTTGTTCAGTGATCTAAGACAGTGACTCTCAACCAGGGTGCTAGGAAACCCTGGGGTACCATGAAATCCTTTGAAGGGTGCCATAGGAAGCATGAGAAGATAAACAGGTAAGGGCAGGCTCAGGCTCTCCCAGCCTGTTTGCTCCTCTGCTCCCACTGTCTGGCCCCTCTGCAAGGAAGGAGCTAAGCACTGTAATAAATACATTAGTTTTTGTAATGGGATGTCACTCAGTTCACAGAAGTGGTGGAGAGGTGCCTAGAGGTTATTTAGGTTACCTCAGCCTGAAAAGGTTGAGAACCACTGATCTAAGAGATTAAAAGGGAAATGGAAAAGTACTGAAGAGGCAAGAAACATTGGGATGGGAGACACTAAAAGCATGATGGTACTGTGAAGGAACAGAGCTATAGGAGTTAAAGAGAGAGCATTGGAATGGGTACATGGGAGAGCAAACAATGAAATATCACACTTGTTTCTGACTCTCCACTCTGCATCTGAGAGCTTTCTCGGTATTTCTGAGCAGCCATCTCATCCCAGCTTTTCCATCTAATAATCTTGCTGTCTTTCTCTTTCCTCCCTGCATTTTCTTAGCTTAGAATTTCCCTGTCTGTATTCGGATTGAGCCAATAATATAGGATTTGGTCATTAGTCATGAGTCCTAGAACTCTTTTGTAATTAAAGTATTTGATTTGCATCTTTTGTGTTGGGGACAAATGGAATCTAGATTCAAAACTAAGCAAAGTATGTTACTTCTAAATAAAAACTCGTGTGCTCCCACTAGACCTCATTACATTTAGTTCAAACAACTTTAAGCTCTGAAGATTTATAAATTCAGTATAATTTGTCAATAATTTACTGTCCTAAAACATAGTTCAGTCTCTTGGGTATGAGACTGATACATTATTATATGATGGGCCTAAAATGAAAATCATCACAGAATGAGCATGTGTAATGGCAGCAAAAAAATTGCATTTTTGTTTGGTGTAAGAGTAAAGAATTCCTTAACAACAGATAATGTGGATGGCAACAGATTGTGAAAATCCAGAATGCTATCAGAATTTAAATAACATCCTAGATAAAAAAATAAAATCTGCACACACATGTGGGCCCCTGAGGGGTGATACTGATGGGCTGAGTGTTTCAAAATAAAATTGTCTTTTGTTCATTTTATGGTGTGTTCTGTGTCTGTGTTCTCTGTTTAACTTTAGTTTACTGTTTTACTTGGGTGTTGTTTTTTTCCTGATCTCTAAAAATAAAATCATTTGGATCTGTTTTGAAAAAGGGAATCTGATGATCATTAGGCCAGATTGTAACTGTTTGCTACTGCAAAAAATAGGTTCATAATACTGCCATTGTGCAGATAATGTATATTTTTGTAGCATTACTGAAAAAGAGGGAAATATTATTCAAAGCTTCAGAAATGTAGCATTTTAAGTCAAACCATTATTTAAAGCCCAACTAGCCCTACTTAGGTTTTTTCTTAATATGTCTGAATCTTATACATGCTTGTTGTTTTTTAACTATGAGGCTAAACATGGAGCTTCTGTGAAAGATCTGATTATCATGAGAAATATAAGATTTATGTCTATAAGTATGCTTATGCTTTCAAGTGTGACTGGCATCATTCAACACAATTTTTATGATAAACTGGTAGCCAAATATAATTATATATGAACCTAAACTATTTCAGGGAGGGAGAAGAGCTATTTAAATTAAAGAACATTATTGGCACAAGTTCAAATGAATCCAAACTGATTCCAAACAAATTTAGAGTGGAAATTAGAAGGTTTTTACTGTTTAAGAGTAACGTTTTGGACAGGCCTCCTGAAAAAAATGCAGTGGATACAGAACATGAAGTGCTTCATGATTGAGTTTGGTAAGTTTATAGAAGGGAAAGCATGACAGCATTTATAGGTTCTTGGAGAAGTAAACAGAACGTGTCAAATGTAGATTCAAATATTTGGTATCCCCATAAAAGGGGAGAAAGGACCATGCTTCGGGGTTTTGCTGCTCACCTCTGCATAAGTTCCATAGGAGTAACAGATGTTACATCAAGTAAAACCCTATTTTAGACATTAAAGTGACTTTTCTGAATGTACAAATGTTACATTTCAACCTGTGGAACTGCAGTTCACAGAACTTCATCCATTTAAAAAGTGGCTGATTGCACTGGAAAATTCCATTGCATCGGTTGAGGTTCAAGTACTAATCAATTGTGATGCAAATGTTTAAATGAACATTTGCATACAACTGCAATATACTGGGGACACAAGGGTATCCTCCAGTATCCCAGCATGCCCTGTTCCCCACATTTTCACCCTCTAAGGAGATGCTCTGTGTCTTGGCTGCACTCTACTGCTGCAGCCTGAGTCACTGAGCCCTTTTCCCTTATAGATCAGGGGCTAGGAAATCCCAGTGGTGCTAGTGGGGGCTTGCAGGTTTCTTCCAATGACAGCCAGCTGTGGGAGTGCCTGCAAAATGAGAAGTGCTTCCTGGTAGTAACCATCAAGGAACAGACAAGAGAGCTACAGGAGGAGGTGGCAAGGCTCTGACGCATCCTGAGCCATGGAGAGCTCATCAGGTTGGTACTAAAGGAAACCTCTATGACTTTGGAGGAAGGATTGCCAGAGGTAGCACTAGAGAAGGAAGAGACAATGGTCTCCCAGGAAGCTTGGAAGCTTGTGACCTCTGGCAGCAAACAGAGGTCCTCATCCCCACCTGCATCAGTTTGGCTGGAGGACAGGTATGAAGAGTAGCAACAGAGGAGAGGGGGCATGTTCTGTCAATGGAAAAGGCCAGACCAGGCCCTCCCAAGTTTGGGAGGACTGAGACAACTGCCACCAAAAGGAAGCAACAGGTGATGGTAGCTGGTGATTCCCTCTTGCGGGGGATGGAGGCATCCATCTGCTAGCCTGACCTGTTGTCTCAGGAGGTCTGCTTCTTGCCCAGATCCAAGATGCCATCAAAGGATTACCAAGATTCATCTGGCCCTATGACTACTGCTCATCAGTAGTCTTATGCTGCTTATCCATGTGAACACCAATTATACTGCCAGGAGGGACCCTGAGCAGATCAAAATTGACTACAGGACTCTGACTGCAAGGGTAAAGGGGACAAGAGCTCTAGTGGTATTTTCCTCAGTCCTTCCAGTCAAGGGGAGTGGCCTGGAGAAGAGCAGATGCATCCTGAAGTTCAATCCATCTGAGTAGATGGTGTCACCAGAAGGGTTTTGGTTTATTCAACCCTGGGATGTTGTTCCAAAAAGAAGGATTGCTAAGGGATGGGATCCACCTGATGAAGCAAGGGAAGAGCATCTTCACTAGGTTAGCAAGCTTGTCTGAGAAGAGGATTTTAAACTAGGTTCACTGGCAGATGGAGGCCAAAGCCCTGACGTAAGTGGGGAAATGGCTGACCTGGAGAAGGCACAAGCATGCATGGAGCCTGGAAAACAAGCAGGAAGAATTGGAAGTCTTCACATAGTCACAGAACTGTGATATGATTGGAATAACAGACACTTGGCGACAGATAGCTCTCATGCCTGGAGCACTGTACTGTATTGGGTATAAACTTTTTAGGAAGGGCAGGCAGGGGAGAAGAGGAAGAGTTGCATTTTATGTAAAGAACTCAATGATTGCTTAGAGCTCCAGTGTGAAACTAGCCTGTTGAAAGTCTCTTGGTTAGAGTCAAAGGGGAGAGCAACAAGGGTTATGTCATGGTGGTGTCTACTATAGACCACCAAAGCAGAGGTGGATAAGGCTTTCTTCAAACAGCTAGTGGAAGTTTCTCAGTCACAAGCCTTGGTTCTCATGGAGAACGTCAGTCACTCTGACATTTGCTGGAAAGGCAATACAGCAGTACAAAGGCAGTCCAAGAAGTTTTTGAAGTGTGTTAGGGAAACCTTCCTGGTGCAAGTGTTGTAGAGGCCAACTAGGGGCCTATTCTTGATCATCTGTTCACAAACAGGAAAGACTGGATGGGAAATGTAGAAGCTGATGGCAACTTGGGCAGCAATGGCCACAAGATGATTGAGTCCAGGATCTTGGGGAAAGGAGGAAAAGAGAGCAGAAGAGTAAAGACCCTGGACTTCAAAAAAGCAGACTTTGTTTGCTCAGGGAGCTGGTGGGCAGGATCCCCTGGGAGGCAAATCTGAGGGGGACAAAGAGTCCAGGAGAGCTGGTTGTATTTTAAAGAAACTTTAATAAGTGTGCAGGAATGAACCATCCCAATGCACAGGAAGACTAGCAAGTATGGCAGAAGATCAAGTTGGCTTCTCAGGGAAATCCTTCAATGAGCTAAAACACAAATAGGAAGCTTACAAGAAGTGGAAACTTGGACAAATGACTAGGGAGGAGTATAAGCATTGTTTGGGCATGCAGGAATGAAATCAAGAAGGCCAAAGTGTAATTAGAGTTGCAGTTAGCAAGGGACATGAAAGGCAACAAGAAGGGTTTCCACAAATATGTCAGCAACGAGAGGAAGGTTGGGAAAAGTGTGGATCCCTTACAGAATGGGGAAAGCAACCTAGTGACAGATGAGGAGGAAAAGGCTGAAGTACTCAGTGGCTCTTTTACCTCAGTCTTCACAGGCAAGGTCAACTCCCAGATTTACTACACCTGGCAGTACAGTTGCAGGAGAATGTGAGCAGCTGACAGTGGTGAAAAAACAGCTTAGTGGTGAAAAAACAGCTAGAAAAGTTAGACATGTACAAATCCATGGGGCTGCAGTTCACCCAAGGGTGCTGAGGGAGTTAGCTGATGTAATTGCAGAGCCACTGGCCATTACCTTTGATTAGAAGTCCCTGGTAATTGGGAAAGGGCTAATATATTGCCTATCTTGAAGAAAGGTAAGAAGGAGGGTCTGGGGAACTACAATGGTCAGCCTCACCTCAGTCCCTGGAAAAATCGTGGAGCAGATCCTCAAGTAATTCATTTCTAAGCACTTGGAGGAGAAAAAGGTGATTAGGAACAGTCAGCATGGATTCACCAAGGGCAAATCATGCCCTGACCAACCTGATTGCCTTCTATGATAAGATGACTGACTCTGTGGATGCAGGGAGAGCAGTGGATGTAATATATCTTGACTTTAGCAAGGCTTTTGGTATTGTATCCCACAACATTCTCCCAGGCAAGCTAAGGAAGTATGGAATGTATGAATGGATTGTCAGCTGGATAGAAAATTGTGGCTGTATCATCAGGCTAAAAGGATAGTAAGTAAAGACTATGTCTAGTTGGCAGTCAGTATCAAGTAGAGTGCCCTACGAGTTGGCCCTGTGCCTGGTTTGGTTCAATATCATCATCATCATCATCAACGACCTGGAGGATGGGATGGGATGCATGCTCAGCAAGTTTGCAAATGACGCCAAGTAGCCATCTGAGGGGGAGGGGGGAGAAGTAGTAGGTGCACTGGAAGCTAGAGCTAGGATTAAGAGAGACCTAGACAAATTGGAGGATTGGACCAAATGAAATCTCATGAGGTTCAATAAGGAGAAGTGCCAAGTCCTGCATTTAGGGCAGAGCAATCCCATGCAAGGTACAGGTTGGGGACTGACTGACTAAGCAGCAGCTCTGCAGAAAAGGACCTGGGGGTTACAGTGGACAATAAACTGAATAAACCAACACTGTGCCCTAGTTGAGAAGACGGCTAAAGGCATATTAGCCTGCATTAGTAGGAGGGTTGCCAGCAGATCAAGGAAAGTAATACTTCCCAGTCTATTTGGCACTGGTGAGACCACATCTAGAGTACTGTGTCCAGTTTTGCGCCCCACCCCTTACACAAATTGGAGAGAGTTCAGCAGAGGGCAATGAAAATGGCTAAGTGTTTGGAGGATGTGACTTCTGAAGAGAGGCTGAGGGAACTAGACTTATTTAGTTTGAAGGAGAGAAGAGTGATAGGGGATTTAATAGCAGCCTTCAACTACCTTCATCCATCCACAGATCCCCATCTGGTCTCAGACCAAGTTCCCCCCAGTTTGAGGAGTGGGTGGGAGATGGAGGAGGGTTGCTGGATTTGTGGGCTTGCTCCTTCACTTGGCTCCTGGTGCCTGGGAGCTGAGCAGAGAAGCAGCCACTTCTTTCCCACTTGCTCCTCAGACCAGAGTCCCCATTCTGAAGAGTGGGTGGGGGGCTTTGCCCCACTGCTTCAGTCTCCCTAGGAATGGGAGGACTGGAGTGTCTGCTGCTCCCCATGCTTTCCCATCAGGATCACCCAGTCTTGGCAAGTGTCACAGGCCAGCTGGGCACTGTGAATGTATCAATTTAGTTGCAGGCTGACTGGGTGCTGCAACTGTATCAGCCACTGGGCTGTTTGGTTTGGGATCAAGGAGGCAGAGTTGGGAGTGAAGCAAAAGCAAATTTATTATAGCTTACACACACAACAGTTAACAGAAAGGTAAATGCAATGAACAGATAATGCAGTATTAAATAGTTAATAGTAAATAATAACAACAGATAATAACAGATAGATGGATTAATCTGTCGCAGGCCAACTGGGCATGGCGAGGGTATCAGCCACTGGGCTGTTCAAAACAACAGATAGGCATCCCCGATTGACGCTGTCAGAGGGATTACTGGGGAAGTTCCCTTGATCAGGATCCAATCCTCACTCACACTGGGAGTTCAGAGTCCGGGCTTGGAAAAGCAATGGCCGTTCTGTTCCCTCCTTCCTGCTGGTCACCTGACGCACACGTTTTTGTACCTAGTCTTATTGTAATCTGTTGGCCTTAGAGCCACTTACAATCTTGCCCTAGAGATTCATAGATTGTAGAGTCGGAAGGGACCACAATGGATCATCGTGTCTGACCCCCTGCCCCTGGCAAGAAAGAGGACCGTGGGACCCCACTGCCCACCTCCCTCCAGGCCGAGAAGGAGCCATCCACCACTACTCTCTGGGTGCGGTCCCTAAGCCAGTTGGCCACCACCTGACCGTGTAGGCGTCCACTCCACAGTCTGCTAGCTTCCCAATGAGGATAGGGTGCAAAACTGTGTCGAAGGCCTTCCTAAAGTCCGGGAAGATGACATCAGCCTCAGCTCCCGCGTCCAGGCAGTGTGTGACCTGGTCATAGAAGGCTACAAGGTTTGTCAGGAAGGATCTACCTGTGACAAACCCGTGCTGGTTTGTTACCCTATGGGATTGAAAGGTTTTAAAAATTATCTTAAAAGATTACTACCCAGACTTGGGTTTATCCAATAAGCAAATTACAATGCAGCATCTTCAGGTTTGAAATTAACATTACTCCGCCTAAATCCAACCCCTTTTAGGTTTCTCTGAATATGCTTTTTTGGGATGTGTTGGGTGTGCCAGGTGGTTGGATCCAGTTTTTATCATCAAGGCTGAACTCTGAGCAAAAACTGTTAGGTCAGCTAATCTTACAACAAACCCACTGAGCTAGGGTAACATAGGGAGTTGCTGGTAGGGGTGTTACACAAACCATGTCGGGGGGACTATTGGGCCACCCGCTGTATAAAGTTCCCAAGCCTATTAAAATGCCATTTACAGGGTACACTGGAGATTGAGCTAAATACTTGGGGCCTTCTGGGGTTATAATTTCCAAAATGGGACGATGTAAGTCCCAGTCCCACATGCATCCTCCCCCCCGGTCCTGTTGTTAAGAGATGGGCAGTGGACCATGTGCCATTTGCTACCCCACGTACAACAAAAAAGTATTTTTTTTTTGCTACACCCCTCCATTGTGTGCTCCACATGTCTCAGTAAACTAACCGTTGGGTTAAAACTGGGGGTAGTCCGTGGCACTCTAAGCCAGCAGGCTATTCTTTGTGTTTGAGATCTGTCATCACCTGGGAGAAGTGAAAGTTAAGTGAAAGCTGCACTTGCGCACACCCAGTGCTCCAAGTTTGATTAGCATTGGCTTGAAAGGCTGCATGCATTAACAGGTAACTTATTTGTGTTACTTCTCAGCCAATGGTTGCTACTAATTCATCAGTGTATTCTAACACCATGTTATCAATCATACCCCCTTTAGTGAGAAAACCTATGGCTTGTCATATAGCCATGATTCTTTGGGTGTTTTTCTGAGATTTATCTATGTTCTAAACTCCCATGGCTGAATTAAGCCTGTTCCACACATGGTCTGGGGTATACCTTTTTTTCCAGGCGATTGGAGGCTGGGCTGCGGGTTGGAAAACATTTGACCAGGCCCAGCACAGCATATTTTCTGCCAACCGAGCACCAACAGAACAGTTAGGAAATGCTGTTCTGACAAACCATTGCTTAGGGTTAAATGTGATACAGGCATTGAACAAGGAGGCATTAAGGAGGACTGGAGCTCTGGTCTGGGACCTCCACCTTGGGGTGACATTAGACAAGCAAGGTAACGAATACACTTGTGGTGGCTCTTTTTGGATTAGTAGCGTGCATCCCTGCTTAATGCAAAAACCGGACGGGAGTTCTCCTGTTTCGGTGCTTAACCATTTCCCTTCTTGTTTCTGGGACTGGTAAACTTCCGAATGGGGTTGGTTTATTCACTGGAGTGAATCTCCATCTGCGTACTTGAACACACAGTGTCCAGGTATGACTATGGCATGGGTATCTTGCAAAAATGATTCTGGCATGGTGACCCCCATGGGTTCAGCCAATTTTTCTGGGTTGACTAGGGCTGTGCCATGCACGCTTTCTCAGACTGTTTGGCAATATGTGGCTATGGTATATTCAATTCCATGAGTGTGCCCCTCTTCATCCATACGGCGGAACCACAAAATACCCGGAACATGGGACATGTTGGTTTCCCATTCCGTGGACCACCACTTGACAGCATAAGAGCTGTTTTTAAACCACCATAGTACCTTGCTATACCTGGAGGACCAGTGTATTTGGTGAGCTGTACACCACTGTGCCAAAGTGTCATCGGGCAGGGGAACCGCTGGAGTGATCTTCTCCCATGGAGATGGGGTTGGAGGGTTTGGTCGCCTCTTTGGGCTCTGGGTGGTTGTAGAATTTCAAGCTGCAGGTGGGGTTGTGGCAGTAGTCATGTCGGGAGCTGGGATGGGTAGCGTACCTGCAGGCAGAATATAACAGCACCAGGGCCATTGGAAGAAACCACAACAATCTCCCCCTGTCCCACACTCGTTTTTCCCGATTTTGGCATATGGGAGGAAACCGAGTAACCACCCTGTCCCACAATAACATTGACAGATTCCCCCTTGCCAGTCCACAATCCATCACTGATGACTGAGAGGCCAGTTTCGCACTTCTTCAATTGCAGCTGGGTGCTCCCAGTATCTCAATGTGTCTGAGGCCTTGGCAGTGGGTGCGATCTGGGGTGCGGGAGCATAGGAATGCCCCACATTAGTCAAGCAATAGCAAACAACTAGCAGTCCCATCATGATGACATTCCATCCCTTCATTGCTGGATGAGGGTGGCGGTGTTGCTCTGGAGCAGGTTGATGACTCAAGAGCGCCCCGAGGCCGCTAAGGCTGTGCCCGTAGATGGACCCAATCTGCAGAAACAAGGAAAATTGAAGCCTGGCTCCTGTTAGATGGATCTGACCTTGACACCCACCGTAAGTTATATGTGTCCCATGCAATTAGCACCCTTTCCCATTTGTCCCTCTGTGGATACCTAACTACTACCTGGTCTCCCACCTGGAGTTTCCACCAGCCACCCATTGGCCATTCCACTGCCAGCTCACGGGGCCCGCTTTGACCAAAGGCTTGCTGCATGGGGCTTCCTCCAGTGCGGGGCCGATTGTTGGCCCAGTTGACTGAGCAATCCATGTGCAGGTCCCAGCCCTTGAGGGCCAAACTAGCGGCCATTCGCAGGTTGCACTTTAAGATACCGTTGGCTCGTTCTACCAGTCCATTAGATTGCGGGTGATAGGGAATGTGATAAGTCCACAGCACATGATGTTTCACAGCCCACTCATAGACAAGACAGTTGCGAAAAATGTGAATCGTTGTCACTTTGCAGCTCTATGGGAGGTGGGTAGATGGCTAACAGGTTTTCCAGTGCTGCACAGGTGTCCTGTGCCGTGGCCTTGGTGGAGGCCCGGGCAAATATCATTTCGGTGACTGCTTCCACTGCTACAAACACATACTGTCGCTTTCTGCGGGTGCAGGGATGTGGGCCTCTAAAGTCGCATTGATAAACTTGCTATATTACCTTTCCATCACACAGCGACAAAGGGGTAGTCAAGGCAGGGGTTAATCGATCTTTGACCTCCTGGCAGATCATGCAGGAGTTGACTAATTCCTGTGCTTCCCTTTTAGTTAGGTGAATGCCTCAGGTGGCTGCTAGGCGAGCAGTGCCATAGCGTCCAGGGTGCCCATGGTGCCGATGCAGCCATTCTGCGGCTAGCACTCCAGGGGCCAGGGTGGGGCTGTGCACTCAGCCCTGGGGTAGGACTGTGTAGGTGTACTGTTGTCCCAGCCATGTGAAGGCAAACAAAGGCCAGTGATTTTTATGGATGGGGATAGCAAAGAACATGTCCTTAATATCTACGGATCCCATCCACTGGGGGCCATAGCACCTAATGCTTTCCATCAGTGCAGGCATGGATGGGACCGTGGCCGCCAGATGTTCGGTGTTGGCATTCAAAGCCCTAAAATCAACAGTCAGTCGCCAATCCCCATTTGGTTTACATACCGGCCACACCGGGATCTTGAATGAAGGTTCCATCCTCCAGCTGACAGTTGATAATGTCTTGAATGGGTTGTGTTGCTTCGGGAGGCGTGCGGTATTGAGGTTAGTGTACCCCCTTCATGGCTGGCAGTGTGAGCGGGGTCATAGAACATCGGGCTACTGCCATCATCATATCTTCCTGCTCGCTGTCCTGGGCCGTGGCGCAGCCAAACTGCCAGGTTTCCTGCTTAAGGGTAAACTGCTGCCCCTGCAACATGTTCAGACCTAACAAATTTGGCCCTCCCCAGAGCATTACAGTGGCTGCTGTTACTACAGAACCATTAGGCAAGGTGAACGTGGGTTGGACCAGATGTCCTGGTTGTTTGGCATCTCCCACTCTTACTACCTGGTAGGGGGTTTCCCGTGCCCCTTTACATTGTGCACAGTCCAAAATGCATAGCTGGGCACCAGTGCCTAGTAGCATGTTAACTGACTTTTCACTTTTACTTAATTGAATCTGTACAGGCATCCGAATTAAGGGGTTAATATTAACTTTAGATACTGGTCTCTGGCTTGCTACTGCCCCCATTGTGTCCCCTTTCTTTGGGGGTTGGGCCGGCTGGATTCCCTAGGCTACATGATTAGGTGAGGTAAAGGCTGGTGACCCCACATTTGCCTGGGAAAATGTTTACAGTTTTCCCCTCAGGGCAGAGAATCTCTCTGGTGACACTGTTGGTGGTGCAGAAGGCTCCGCTTTTGGGCTTGCCCTCTTGGTATAGCGTTTAGTCCACAGCCCTTGCAAGACATTGGTGGGCAGTTTATTGATTTGCACCTTATTGAAACAGGCAGCTAACAAGTCTTATTTTTGCTTGCGGAGTCTTGGGCCGGCCTTTTCCTGCTTTTCTCAACAATTTGGGGGAGTCAGGGGATTTATCTTTTACTGAGGCCACTGCCATGGGCTTGGCAGTTTTCGTCGGCTTGGTAAGCCTTGGCTTCTGCAAAATGGGTAAAAGCTGCACTATTCACTGGATCGTATCTCTTACCAGGTGATTCACCGCCTCTGGCTCCCCTTCTGGAGGGAAGCAGCCATGCGCGCAATCATAATTTTTCCTTCCCTCCATTCTAAAATCTCTAAATGGCTCTGTGTAGCTCACACAGTCTTGCATGCCATGCTGTTAAAATCTTTTTCTTCCCTTAATTCCCTCTCAATCTGGGTTACTTGGTCTTTTAGGGATTGGTTCTCTTGATGTAGCTGAGTGACTTCCTCTGCTCCCAGTCTTAGGCAGGTTGCCAGCAACCAAGACAGGCATCCTTTCTTAGGTCTGCCCTTGTGCACAGCAGTGAACGCAGCCCACTGACAGGGTGCTGTGGTGGAATTGCTCCAGGCGGGTCTCAACCTCTCTTTATCCCACCCCAGATTCTTAATAGCCGTAACATCTTCTATTAAAGCAATCAGCGGGGTCCACCTCTCTGCCCCCTCTGCACCATTCTTCCCCTCCGAACTCTCCATTCTCGATCCTGTTCGTGACGCCAATTTTGTCACAGGCCAGCTGGGTACTGTGAGTGTATCAATTTAGTTGCAGTCTGACTGGGTGCTGCAACTGTATCAGCCACTGGGCTGTTTCATTCGGGATCGAGGAGGCAGAGCTGGGAGTGAAGCAAAGGCAAATATATTATAGCTTACACACACACAACAGCTAACAGAAAGATAAATGCAATGAGCAGATAATGCAGTATTAAAAAGCTAATAGTAAATAATAACAGCAGATAATAACAACAGCCAGATGGATGAATCTGTTGCAGGCCAACTGGGCATGGCGAGGGTATCAGCCACTGGGCTTTTGAAAACAACAGATAGACAGATGTGGGTTGGCAACTTATCGATAATCCCTCAATGCCAGGTGTGCACCACATGATTCCAGCAAAGTCAGGCGTCCCCAATCGATGCTATTGGATGGATTACCGGGGAAGTTCCCTTGATCAGGATCCAATCCTCACTCACACTGGGAGTATGGAGTCTGGGCTTGGAAAAGCAATGGCCATTCTGTTCCCTCTTTCCTGCTGGTCACCTGACATGCGCACTTTTTGTACCTAGTCTTATGCTAATCTGTTGGCTTTAGAGCCACTCACAATTTTGCCCTATAGCTGTTACCCTATGAGATTGAAAGGTGTTAAAAATGATCATAAAAGATTACTACCCAGACTTGGGTTTATCCAATAAGCAAATTACAATGCATCATCTTCAGGTTTGAAATTAACATTACTCTGCCTAAATCCAACCCTTTTTAGGTTTCTCTGAATATGCTTTTTTGGGATGTGTTGGGTGTGCCAGGCAGTTGGATCCAGTTTTTATCATCAAGGCTGAACTCTAAGCAAAAACCATTAGGTCAGCTAATCTTACAGCTATAGCTTCACTTTTGAGGCTCAGTCAGTTCCAGAAACAGTTAGTTTTATCATTTTGGTTAAACTTATGACAGGCAAGTTACATTTGCAGGTTACAAACTTACAAGCTTTATATTAGACAAAAATTCCAAATGCCTCCAAGAAGCACATATTTATTGCTTATTAATTTCTTTGGTTCTGGTCATCACAGGCAAGGAAGCAGGAGCAGGGAAGAGGGGGCAGTTACAGGCTGAATGCTCTGTCTCCCAGAAACCTGGGATATCCCTAAGCTGTTGTTGATACAGACAAGCTGGTAAGAGGTCTGAGGATGTGGTGTGATCCATGACTGAAATAACTGTGCCAACAGAAACCCCTAATGTAGACAAACTATACACGTAAAACTGATTTACACAGACAGCTTGCTCTGGTTGCAGGTGACCATTTTACAAGACTGGTACAAATCAGCTTGATTGGTGTAGCCGTGCCCACACTAGGAACACTTTGCTAGTTTAATATGCCAAAGCAGCTATGCCAGACTGGTAGAGGACCCTGGGGCAGATGTGACCACAGCCTATTTTCAGAATTGGATCCCACAAAAGTACAAAAGACTTGAAAGGGGCAGACCCTCAGGTATTGTATACCAGTCGAATGATCTATATAGATTTCTACTCATTTTTGGTTTTCTTGTATTATGAATTTTTGTCCTGTGTGAATTAATCCATAATGGCCAGCGTCATTTTGTCTCCTCTAAATTTTGGGTATTGGTCATCTCTGAAGTCAATCTGCCTTTCTATTTCTTGTATTTTCAGTCAGATACTCTTATTCTGACATCACATCATGAATTACAAGCTGTTCATGTTAATAATAATTCTTAATTGTTAAAGCAGACTCACAGGAGGGGGAGCTGTCACTGCACAATCTAAAGGGGAAGGGGAATAGCATGGGAGCACTGCAGGCACAAGCCAGGGAGGAAAGGGAGAGATCCTCTCACAGAAGTGTAGAACCTTCTGTGCACCCATCAAAATGTCAGTTCTCTATAATAGGTGGCATGCTTTTGGCTGTCTAAGCCGCTGCCAAAAAACTTAAACAATATATGAAGCTGATTTTAAAATGCAAAATGCTGGCTGCCTGGGGCCCTGGCACATGCATCCCTGCAACCACAGCATCTTAGGGCATGTGTAGATGAAACGGAGGCCCTAAATTGAAGCAGTGGGTTTTTAAAAACACTACTTCAATTTAGGGACAATTAAACCCCCATGTCATGCACACACCCCGCTGACTTACCTGCCTCTCCAGTCGGGGGGAGGGGAGGGCGAGTTGGTGGTGGTCAAAGCAGTCCCTGGGCTGTGGGGGGGCTGGTGTTTCCCTCTGTGGTGGGCCTTCCCCCCCCAGGTGGCATTCGCCCACAGGCACCCCACTCAGGCGGTCCCAGGGACATTGTAGCCACAGGGGGAAGCACCGAGCTCCTGCGCAGCTCAGACAGGCAGGATCCAGGGGGGGTGGGAATCAGGCTCACCACTTTTCTTGGGTGGAGCCTGCCTTCCTGGGCTGCTGCCAGGCTGCCTGCAGGGCTTCCTGCAAAGCCGTGAAGCTGCACAGAGCCTGGTGCTTCACTCCATGGCTGTAAGTGCAGCAAGCTGCACCCCAAGTCATTTAAGGCAAATTACACCACTGAATTTCCTACAGTGGCTGGAATTAATAAACAATACACTGCTGAGGTGTGCAAAGACCAACACCATTAAAGTGGTGCAAAAGCATTTATCCCGCTTTAAAGTGTCATGTACACACGCCTCATTTCATCTACACACGGCCTTAAAACTTTTTAAATTGACAAACTACAATGAACTCTTCAACATCAACTCCTTGTTAAAAATTAAGAGTTACAAGTCTGCAAAGTTATGGGAAGTAATGTTGAAACCTTTGTCCTCCAATCTCCAGCAGAAAAAGTTGGAAGGTGAGGGTAATTTAGAGGAGCCACAGAACAGCAGGTGTGGAGGTTGCAGAGCAACATTTAATAAGGGAAGCAGAGGATTTTTTCTTAGTTTTATAACTACATTTAACAAGTGTTTATTTAGAACCTAATGGACCACAGAAAACAAGCCTGTGCTGCTTCTGTTGGTACCATAGACTTTGGACTTTGCTTTACAGTTGTTCAATTAATCATTTATAAAGATGCTCATTTTGTGTGGAATTTAGACTTCTTCCAATCACCAAGTAGACTAATGGATAAATATGATTTTATCTAGTTAACAAAATTATTGTCTCTAGCTTAGGATTTTAAGGGGATACCATTCCTTACCTTCCAATTGGCTACATACAGGGAGATCCTCTTAGTCTAAGGGAGCATCATTGCCTTCAGTGGTCTCTGCAAAGGGGCAAGCTTGGAGCCAGCATCAGTTTAAAAAGTGTGTTTTATTTAATTATACCAACACATATACATATATGTATACACATAACTGAAAATATACTATGCACATATTGTTATTTATAATTTGTATTGCTGTGGTACCTGGGGACACTGGTCATGGATCAAGGTCCCATTGCACTCAGTGGTATAGACACATAATAAAGAGTTGCTCACTACCTGTGTCCATACCCTTAGTCTCCTGTTCCACAAAGACTTATACTCATGTTTAATTTTATGCACATGTATTAAGTCGCTGGAGGGATAGGGCCTGGAATACCAGTAAAGCAGCACTCCTAACTTAAAGGCCTTTTAAAAGGAGGCACTTACCAGAATTTTCTGTGGCTAATTTTAACCATTCTTCAGTTAAGAATTTGATGCCCATCAAACTAACCTAGTGTATGCTCTTCAAAACCTTTTCATAATAAGGTTATTGCAATGAGAGCCAAACATTTTTTGTTTTGTAATCAAGTTTCCTTTCATGTAACTATAGTGATGATTTTGTTTTAGTGAGCTTTAATTTTATTATACACATGCAAACACATACATACATACACATGTACATGAACAAATATATACAAACATTGTGCTGGTTTATAAAAACCCCAAACTGATGTGGACTTTATTTTTTTTTCATATTTTTTTATTTTTGAATATTGCCCAACCTAAATTAATTACAAGGAGTAAAACTACATAAATATATATATATAATAGGTCCTAATCCTGCAAAGACTTAAGCATGTACATAATTTTAATCATATGATTACTTTCAGTGAGTTTTAAGAAAGGTTGAAATCCAACATGCATTGAATTAACTGGAGGGGTTTTTTGCGTTAGCTTCAAGGAAACCAAGATATTCTTTATGTGTGTATGACCATGGTAGCAATTTAAGGTGCCCACATTTAAAACTGGGTTCTCCATGTTAAAATGTCTTATGATATATACTGTAGAAAACAAACAGCCGTGACCACAAAACAAATGACTGATGAGTTACAAATGCAGTGGTGTGGGTGCCCTTGAACTGATATTTGTGCTTTATGCTGGGAAACAAAATATTACTTTTAAAAACATTTGCTTGTTTTTTTACAAGCCAGTATTTTGTTTCCAGTTATAATATCCTCATTTCCTCTAAGCTCTAACATACATTAACATGCACTGACTGCAAGTACCTTATGACTTACAGATGGAAAGTGCACTATGAGGTATGTATAAAATAAACATGACCCAACTATGTATTTTATTCAGCTCAGTTTGTTTAGGCTATATAAGTTTCCTTTCCGTGGAGATTGGTGCTTATTTCTATATGTTGTATAATGAAATTTTACTCTTATGTTTTGATTAACATACAATTAACTTTCAGGATGAAAACCTGGCATTATTTAAATCAGGAGAGTTTTGCCACTGAAATCAATTGAACTGGTATTTTACTCCCAGTTCTTATCTACAGCAATAAACCACTGCTAAGTCTCCAGGTTGCAGTAACTGATGTATCTAAGCAATGTAACATGGTGAAAACAGAGCTATTAAAACACTACATTTCCCACTCTGCCTTTGTTATACACAGAATCACAGAAAATTAGGATTAGAAGGGATCCCAGGACAGGGGCAGGTAATTCTTCCAGCTGGAGGGCCACTTAATGAGTGTTGGTGAGCTGCCAAGGGCCGCAAGGGTAGCCCTGCGCCTTGACAGGTGCCCCCACCCCCTGGTCACCATCTTGGGACTGAAAGTCCTGCCCCTAACCCCTGGCCTTTGCCATCAGAAGACCCTCCCATCCCCTGCCCTGCCAGAAGTACTCCATTTGGGAGGGGAAGGTTGCCATCTTGGAACCAGAAAATAATCAAATCATATACTAAAAAAGTCAAACACCTTCTATAACATTTGAATTTTATTACAAAAAATATTTTTGTCATGATTTGTGTTTGCATACTGTATATAGAGATGATTACATAACTCAGAAATAAAGTCTTACTCCTGTATATTGTGGGGGGGAGGGGGTTGGGGCAGGTGGGTGTGTATGATGGGGTGTTGGAGGTGGGGGGGGTTCTGAGGGGCTGTATGTGTGGGGGTGTAATAGGGTATATTGTGGGGGTGGGTGTATATGTGGGGGATGGGAGCAGTGTGTGGATGTGTGGTGTTTGTGGGGTGTGAGGGAGGGTGAAAGAATGTGGGGACCTTCCACATGCTCCCACCTATGGTGCACAGCCCCCACCACTAGCAGCAGCATGAGGTGGTTGCTCGTGGCCTGCACAGGCATTGACACCCAGCGGTGCATGGCTCCAGCCAGCGCTGCAAGTAGCAGCAAGGAGGCAACCATGCTTGCCCTCCTCTATTGTGCAGGGCTCCCTGCAGTGCATGTGCAGCTCCCAGCACTCACATGCCACTGGGAAAAGCCCTGCACAATGGAGCTGGCTGCTTTTCCCGCCTCTTCCTGTGCAGGTCCTGGGACTCCACTGGAAATGGCAGGGAGCCCCACCCCCTGCTTCCCTAGCAAGAGGGAGCAGTGAAGACAAATGGCTTCATCATGTGGAGCTTCCCATGGTGGCGCACGAGTGTGGGAGCTGCACATGCACTGTGGGGAGCCCCACATGATAGAGGCAGCCTTGCCTTGTTGCATCCTTACCTCCACTTGCAGTGCTGGCTGGCAGTGCCTGTGCAGGTCACGAGCACCCACCACCTGCCACTGCCATATTTTGCCCACCCCTGTCCTAGGAAGTCATTTAGTTCAACCCCTTGCTCAAAGTAGGGACATCCCCAACTAAATCATTCCAGCCAAGACTTTGTTTACATGGGTCTTAAAAACCTCAAAGGATGGAGATTCCCACAGCCTCTTTGGATAACCTGTTTCAGTGCTTCACTACCCTCCTAGTGAGAAAGATTTTCCTTCCATAGAACCTAACCTTTGCCTGCTGCAACTTCAGACCATTGCTCCTGGTTCTGTTATTTGCCACCACTGAGAACAATCTAGCTCCATCGTCTTTCAAACCATAGACAGTGGAATTCTGACACACTGCAACCTGCTGCACATCTGACTCCCTAGGTACCTTTCCACTTTTACCTGCACTGCTACATCCCCGTTCCCCCTCCCAGCCTGTCCCTCACCCCCCAATGCCTCCATTCCCATTTTCATTGACTGGCTTTCTTTCCTGCATTGTGTGCCAGGCCAGCCTCTGGATTCTTTACTATTCCTTCCATCCATGACCAGCAGACACACCAACTGCAGGTGCTTCCTCAGTCTGACAAAGGTTTTTTCAACCCAAAAGCTGGCATCTCAGGCAGCTAAGCTGAGCTCACCTGGAGCCTCACAACTCCACTACCACCAGCAAGCCTCAGGCCTGTCAAAGACGTGACAGGTCTGGGCTTCCCCCAGGCAGGACTGTGTGCGTACGTGCATGCATTAGCTGGAGGTTATGGCGCCTCCTACCTGCCTTTCACCAAGGGATCCTTGGTTCTGGCATTTACAGGGCTGTCACACTGTCAGGAGTCCCACCAGGCCTCCCTACCCTGGCAGGGTGCAGTTTCAGTGGTCATGCCCAGGACCTGGGGCCTCCTCCTTTCCCATGGCCCCAGCCCATACCTCCAAGTTTGTCCTGGCACGAGAGCAAGCTCAGCAGGACCATGTTCTTCACCTGCTGGCTGGTGATGCAGTGAGTGCCCCATCAAGCTGAGATTAACTGGGGCATTAACTGGTTTTTAAAAAACAAAAAAAGGAAATAAGTGCAGATGGAGTGAGGAGGGTGGCAGTCAGTCCATCTGCACCTGGAGCTTGGCAAACCCCAGCACTGGGAGGTTCACCTTCAAGAACACCCACTGCTCCACCAAACCAGGATCCAAGCAGGTATGGTGGGGTGTCACTATATCCCCAGCAATGCTGAACACCCTCTCACTCAGAACACTGGCTGGTAGATAGGACAGGTGCTCACAGGCAACCATGGCCAGATCCGGCCACATCTGGCTGTGGCTTGCCCAGTAGGCCAAGGGGTCACACAGCAGTTGCTCCATGTCCACAGTGAGATAGGCAGCCACCAAGGCGTGAGTGCTACCTGCCTGATAGTGGGGTCTGGTGGCTCCGGACCCCACCATAGAAGCCAGGCCCTTGGCCCACATTGGCAGCCCCTGTGGTGGAGGAGGACACTGGCTAGTGGATGACGTTCTAGCATGGGACAGTGGATCCCCCTGTTCCACATCCGCCTGCCTCCTTTTTCTGCCTCCCTGACTTTCTTTACCAGCACCTCCACCCACTGATTCAGTGTTTGGATACTGCATAAGGTGCCCTTCACCTTCAGATCACACATGGCAGGCAGCACGTGGACCATACTGAACCACAAGGGATCAAGCTGTTTCCTGATGTCCTCCTTCAGCCGCCTCACCAATACCTGCACGTCTGGTGACAGCAGTTTGCCCCAGCCAGGAACACTGATCTGCTGGAAGCTCTCCATTTGGCTCTGAAGTTCCCTCACTATGGGGATCACCTGGCTAAGGAGGGCATTGCCAGCTCTGAGGGTCTCGGTTGCCTTGAGGAATGGCTTGAGGACCACCAAGATCTGGGGGATGGTATCCCACTCAGCTCTGTTCAGGGGGCCGCTAATCCCAATCTCCCTGAGCAAGACCATTTCATGGATGGCCTTCTGTTGCTCCACCAGCCTCTTGAGTATTAGGTATGTAGAACTCCACAGAGTCTCCTCATCCTGCATGATTTTGTGCTATGGGATGTGTAGGTCTCTTTGTTTGCCCCACAGCATCTTGCCCCCCTTGATGCTCTAGTGGAAGTAGCCTGCAACCTTCCTGCATTTCAAAATGAGCATGCTGGTGGTACTGGCGCCATCACTGGCAGCCCTGTCCCTCCAAGGCATCCCTGACAACAAGGTGCAACTTGTGTGCCACACAGCAGATGCCAAGAAAGTTGGTGTCACAGACTGCCTTTACCATATTGGCCCCACTGTCGGTGACCATGAACCCATGGGTGAGCTCACCCTGCCCAACGAGCCACCCCTGCACCAAGCGGTTCATGGCCCCCATGATCTCTGTTGCCATGTTTGACTCATCCATCACCTCGGCTTGAAGAAGAGCCCACCGAGGGGCTCACTGGTCACACCAGTGCCCTGTGAGGGAGTGGTAGGCATGATCGCCACCCCGGCTGCTCCAGATGTCCAAGGTGAAGTATAAAGCCACCTGTGGCCCTGCCTTGTGCAGCTCCTCCCTCAAGTACTCCCTGCATGCCTCATACAGGGAGGGAACCACCGTCCTACTGAAGGTGGTGCTTGTGGCACTTGGTATAGAGTTCATAGATTTCATAGACATTAGGGCTGGAAGGAACCTCAGAAGATCATTGAGTCCAGCCCCTCGATGGGGCCATGGGCACCATGAGCCACCTGAACCCTGGCTGCTCAACTAGGGAGAATGGCTGGACATTGACAGCAAGCATCTCCCCAATGCTCTGGGTAATCTTGCTCACCCTTGCAATGCACCCCGCTTTCTGTATGCCTTTCCCCCACTGTTCCAGGGTGGGCTGCCTTTGCTTTGGGGGGATGAGGGCTTTAGAGCGAGAGGGGGATTTCCCTTTGGGTACACTCCCTCTGGTGCCCGGCTCAGGAGGAGCAAGGGCAAGGGGGTGGTGCCTGCGGAGATGCATTAGCATCCCCATGGTGCTCATGTGTTTTGTTCCCTTGCTGGCTTTGGCTTGGCAGTGCAGGCAGATAGCATATGTGGGATCATCTTCCAGCTGAAAATGATCCCAGCCATTCTATTCACTTGCTTCTGGGGTGCAGGTGCATGTGTGGATGCTGCTGCACTTTCTTCTCAGCAGGCAGAGGCACAGCAAGAGGAGAAGCAGACTTAGCCTCCACCTCTACCTCAGCCTCCTCTAAAGTGCCTTCTGGGGAAGGAGAACTGGCTCTAGGGGAAACTTGAAGGGTGTGGAGCACAAACTCAGCTGATTCCCCCTCCTTCCCCAGAATTTCCCTTGCTAGGGCACTGAGATCCAGATCCAGCACCAGCTCTTCTTCTGACACTGGAAGACTCAGCATGGGAAGTGAAATGGGGGTGGAAGAAGCTGCCATGCTGGTGCTGGTGCTGCTGCTTGTTGTTGTCATCATGGTGGTGGGGGTAGGGGAGGGGGTTCTGGCTGGTGCTTATGGAGGAGATGCAGTCTCGGGCACAGGCAGTGGCACTAGCACTGCTCCACTCTCCTTGCTGCTTGTAGCAGCCTCCTCCCTTTTAGCTGGAGGAAAAAGGGGGCATCTCAGTTTGGTGGGGGAGAAACTTACAGCTCTCCCTCTACACCCTCCTTTGCCCCTCCCTGAAGGCTGGCTAGTGTGGCCACCTGCCTTTCCACCATGCTTCATGGTGTGTTTCATATCTTCCTTTTCTACAAATATATAAATGTATTCGTGCTCCTATATAAATTTTAAAAATGTAGGTGTGTGGTGCAAATAAGAAATGTATAACAACAAATATAAATATGGCTTTTTCCTGTATAAATTCAAAAGCGTGGGTGCAAGACCATGGGTAGATGTGTGGTGCAATGAAGAAATGTATAACTGCAAATATAAATATGGCTTTTTCCTGTATAAATTCAAAAGCGTGGGTGCAAGACCATGGGTAGGTGTGTGGTGCAATGAAGTAATGTATAATAACAATTATAAATATGGCGTTGCCCCTGTATAAATTCAAGAGCATCAGTGCAAAAGCATAGGTGTGGAACATATAAGAAATCTATAAAAGCAAATAGAAATATGGCTTTGTCCCTATATAAATTCTATAATGAAGGATGTATGCTGCAAAGCTTTAAATGGATAGAAATAAAATATAAATGTATTTCCCTTCCTATGTAAATTAAATTCTATAGTAATCCTATCCAATATAATTATAGAATTCAAAGAATAAATCAATGAATATAATAGTAAAATAAAAGAGCCTCGAAGAAAAAGGTATTCTGAATCTGAAATCCCTCTTGCTAGCAAGTAGGAAATCCTTTAGAAGATCAGTGCTGCTAGCCGTAGTTGTCTGATGCTGAGCTGCTGGAACACACCAAGGCAGAAAGCAGGGCAGTTCAAACAATGCTGACTTTTATGCAGTTTTTTCATCCCTCCTGCAGAGCACTGGGATTGAAAGACACCTCAGGGAAGGATGACAGTCACTGGCCAGCTACACAATAAATAATGAGAGCACTCCTTCCCCCCACCCCCTACCCTTCCACCTCCCTCTCCTTACTTTAGTTTCTGTTTCCCTGCAGACAAGCCCAGCTTGAGCTTTGAAACTCAAAATGTTTTGAAAATTTCGAAATGTTTCGACTTGCCTTGTTGCATTTTGAGGCAGTTTTGAAGCTGTCTGTTTCATTTTGATTTCACTGTTTTGAGCTCGAAATGAATTGAAACAGCGTCAAAACAAAACTGCCAGTGAAATTTAACACAGCCCTATGGCACAGCCCTTTATGCATGTAGTCCTTCCAACCTGCACTGCTGCTTCTCTGCCAGTAGGTGACCAGGGAAAGCAAACAGCTTGACAGACTTGTCCCTGGAATGACTAGCAATTAACTTGAATGAGCCACAGTTAACTTACAGATGTACATATTTTATCTTGCATATTTTACCTTGCATATTTTACAGGTACTTAAAGTGAGATAATGGATTGGTACAGCGGTGCCCAACCTTCCAGCCCCATAGGCTAAGTGAGTGGTACAAGTTGATCCACAGGTCAAATTCCATGCATGGGGTCAGTCTGCAGGCCCGCCTGCATGCACCAAGATCCAGACACATGCACATATGACTTCATGCTCCCAGATCCCACTGCATGTCAGCCAAACCCCACTGTATGAATGTGGCCACATACGGCCCAATTCTGGACATCCTGATCCTGACAGGTAGTGACTTTGCATGCCTGAACAGGACCACATTCTCCAGCCTGTGGGGCTCCGCACAAGTCCAAAAATTTAGCAGCAGGGGAGCAGCAATTAACACCTGCCAATCCTGCCTACCAAGTCTCCATGTCTGTTGAAGTCTGCTTTTCTGAAATCCAACATGTCTAGTCTGTAGTTCTCCTTTCTTTGGGATTATGAAATCACAGTCATTAACTTCAAAGAGAATTTCACCTTTGAGAGAGAAAACATTGCCATTGACTTAGTAGCCAGAGTTAGTTATTAATATCAGTCCATCATCACAATCATGACAGCAATTCTTTTTGCAGCTGTCTCCCCCATAAGGAATAATTTACTAGATTTTATCCCTGACATAAAATGGAATGCATACAATAAGGAGACTGGTGGAAGATGGACAAGACCCATAATTTTAATGACTTTCATTTGCAATAAATCTAGTAAACATGAAAAGATCCCAGTAGAACACAAATATGTAATGAATTTCACAGAGGCTAGATTGTTAGCAGTATCTTAAATATAGCCTTTGAGAACATGAAAAATTGAATTTTAAAGGTTAGAAAAATTTCTTATCAGTGAAGGCTTGAGATAAAATCTAAACATACAATAGATGTACTAGAAGAGTGGTACCAAAACTTTCCAGGCAGATGAGTAGCGCTGGGTCCCTCTGGCCCAGATCCAGTCAGCGGGCCTGATCTGCTGCACCTGCTGGGTTAGTCAGGGCCTGATGCAGCTGCCACATCACTGATCCTCCACTGCCATTTTCCAGACTTGTGGGGAGACCAGATCTGGCCCACAGGCTAGGGTTTGAGCACCCCTGCACTAGAATTATTTATTATTGTTCTTTTTATAATGGAAGGGCCTAGGCTTTGTTCAGAACTGGGCTAGGGACAGACATTACACGTAAACCATTTTAAGTGATCGGAAACCAATTTAAACCTGTGACACATCAGAATTTTAGTGCACATAAACCAGTTTCAAAATGGCCAAAACCAGTTTAAGATAGATCTAGATTAATGTAGTATCAAGCTTAACTGATTTAGTTAACATCAGTTCACTTCATTATCGGTTCAATCTACATAGCTTAGAAAAACCTGAAGAAATTGAATCAATTCAGCCTCTGGCCTTTTGACTTTCTCAGTGGCATACTAACGGTGGGGTGGGGGGAAGCATGCCCTCCATGGGGTACTCAGTGCCACCAGCATTTCTGGGCTTGGCAATCAAGGAGGGGGGCAGCGAAAATGCAGGCATTGGCCCCCGGGCACTGGAGATCCATGGGATGCTACTGGACTTTCTGTACTTTAGCCCTGAAGTACAAAAGGCAACGTCTGCCCAAACTGCATGTAACCAGTAGCGTAACTGAAGGGCCATGACCAGTGTAACAGCCCTGGATGCCTTGAGGGGGAGTGGGGATCGCTGGTAACTAGCTGCACTACCATCAGCAGCAGCTGGTGTTGCTCCATGTGCCACTGCTACCCAGGATTCAGAGATGCCCAGTTACACCTCTGCGTGTGAGCCTGGTTTCTTTGCAGACCAAAAAAGATGAACTAAACAAACTCATAAGAAAAGAAAAGTGCATGGGTGACTGGTGCCTCCCGAGTCTGGGGGGGCACCAGATCACTGATGGGGGAGGGGGGAGGTCCCCCAGTGGCCCATCGCCGAACCCAGAACCACCAGCAACAAAATCAGAAGTGCACTTCTGCCGCCACTTCTGGATTTGCAGCTGGCGCTGCCAGGGGGTGCATCCGCATGCACCCCCTACTCATTGCCAATGGAAAAATGTATAGAAGCAAAAGGAAAACAGGCAACATTTTGCAAGATCATCTGAAGATGCAACATAACCTTCTTCACTTTGTGTATATTTTATGCATTACTGACATTAGTGTTAAGGCTTTGAAGGATTAGATTGTACAGATACCTTCTTATGGGCTACAGCGTTCCACAGTAGTTCACTTTGACTTGTTTGGATCCAGGCGTCTAGGTTTATTAGTAGCTATTTAAGGGATAACATGGTTGCAATCATGGAAATGCATTTGCATTTTCATTACAAAAATTGGCAAAATTTAAAAAGAAAAAAAGAAAGCCAATGTTATTTTGTCCATATATAACAGTACTGACTGCTTCACTGCAAAATTAAGAGTACTGACAAATGTACATTTATAACTGCTTCAAAAGGAAAGAGGGAGCTACTAGTCTGGAGTGTACATCCTGTGCATGATTCTGTAGCAATATAAATGAGCTAAATTACCCCAACTTTGACCACAGGGTTAAAGCTGGAGCAGGTTTACTCTTGTATCATTACAGGCTCATGCACACCTAACAGTTACAGCATAACAGTTGCTGTGCACTCCTTCAATGCTGTTCCTACTTTCCTTTTGGAGCTACTACAAAAGTACATGTCCATATCCTTCGTATCCTGTTCCTGCAAGACTTATGCTCATGCTTAACTTTATGCACATGTATTAAGCCTCTGGAGGGATGGGGCCTGGAATACCACTAAAGCAGCACTCCAAACTTAAAGACCATCTAAAAGCAGGCACTTATCATAGTTTTCTGTGGTTAATTTTAACCATTCTCCAATTAAGAATTTGATGCCCATCAGGCTAACTCTTCATTACCTTTTTCTAATAAGGTTATTGTAATGGGAAGCCAAACATTTTTTTTTTTGTAATCAAGCTCCCTTTTGTGCTAATTATAGTGCTGATTTTGTTTTAATGAGCTTTTAATTTTATTATGGCACTGTATGTGGACTCATACAAGACAAATTTGCAGCCTATTTTCACGGTGGGAGTGTGGCTGTTAAAAGTGAGAGTCCTGGACTGCAGGCCAGAAGACCTGGGTTCTGTTCATAGCTCAGTCCCAGAATTTCTGCATTACCTTGGTCCAATTTCTGAATCTCTGTGCATTAGTTTCAAAATGTATAAAATGGGGATAATAGCTCTTTTCTGTCTTTATGACACACTTTGAATCTGAAATATGTCATATTAGTGTAAAGTATTTGTCATCATTTCATTATAATCAAACCATTTATTTTCATGCCTAACACAGCTGTCTTCCTAGACCTGTATGTCATATCATGACCCCTACTCTAAGCTTAAAAGTATCATTGCATAGCTATGTCACAAGGTTATGATTTTTCTACTGCCTATAAAACTGCTACAACTACAGAGCCAGTTACACACATATAACTGTGTTTAAATTTAGGTAACTTCTGCCAGCCAGTGGAATCAGTGCCCTTTTATACCAGTATAAATTCAGACCTACTTGACCTTTTGTTGATATAGGCAAACCACAAGAGGTATAGTAGCCAAACTCTAAGTGTAGAGAAGGTGAAGATGATAATGTCTTCAGAGAAGGAACTTTCTCTTTCTCTATTACATGAGCACATGATGCTGAGCATTTTAGGACCTTTCACCCTAATGAGGGCCTTTGGGTATTAATGAAGTATAGATAATAAATAACACTGACAGACAATTAAACACATAACAGTGTATGTAAGAGCATAAAAGCATTTCGCAAGTGTATTAGATGTAACAGGAAGACCAAAAACAGTCTTGGGTCTCTTAGGGCATTTACAGAAGTTATAGGGGGTAAAAAGAAGATACATAGCAGGTAAAAAGAAGGTACAGGGTAACGTGGGGCCTCTGCAGGATGCACTAGGAAATCTGGTCATCGCACCAGACAGCAAAGCTAACCTATTTAACAATTTCTTTGCCTCCATTTTTCTGAGCAGGGACCAGGTCACCCCCTCCACCGGGACCCCCGTAGGCCTCAGGGGAGGCGCACCCAGGCCTAGGGTCAGTGAGGATCTAGTCAGGGAACTTCTGGAGGGACTGGGCGTATTTAAATCAGCTGATCCTGACAATCTCCACCCCAGAGTGCTGAGGGAATTAGCAGGGGTCATTGCCTCTGGCATGGCTTTACGAGCACTCATGGTGCTCTGGCATGGTGCCAGAGGAAAAGGGCCAATGTGGTTCCCATTTTCAAAAAAGGAAGGAAAGAGGACCCAGGAAACTATAGGCCAGTTAGTCTTACCTCGGGTCTGGGAAAGCTTTTTGAGAGAATTATCCTGGCGCATGTCCGCGAGGGGCCAGCAGGGGAGATTATGCTTAGGGGCAACCAACATGGGTTCATTAGAGGCGGGTTCTGTCAGACCAACCAGGTGGCCTTCTATGACCAGGTCACAAAATCCTTGGATGCAGGTGTCATGGTGGAGATAGTCCTTCTGGACTTTAGGAAGGCCTTCGACATTGTCTCTCATCCCATTCTCATTAAAAAACTAGGAGACTGTGGCGTCGATACCTACACAGTCAGATAGGTCACTAATTGGCTGGAGGGCTGCACCCAGAGAATGGTGGTGGACGGGTCTTATTCGACCTGGAGGGATGTGGGCAGTGGGGTTCCTCAGGGCTCGGTCCTCGGGCCCGCACTGTTCAACATCTTCATCAGCGACTTGAACAAGGGGGTAAAAAGCACCCTGTTCACGTTTGCAGATGACACTAAGATGTGGGGAGAAGGGGGGATGCTAGAAGGGAGGAACAGGCTGCAATTGGACCTGGACAGGTTACAGGGGTGGATGAATGAGAAAAGGATGGGTTTCAACACTGACAAGTGCAAGGTACTGCACCTGGGGAGGAAGAACCAGCAGCATACCTACAGGCTGGGGAGCTCCCTTCTTATCAGTGCAGAGGCAGAAAAGGATCTTGGAGTCATTATTGATGCCAAAATGAACATGGGCCGACAATGTGGGGACGCGGTCAGGAAAGCCAACCATACCTTGTTATGCATCCACAGATGCATCACAAGCAGGTCCAAGGAGGTGATTCTCTCTATGCAACACTAGTCAGGCTGCAGTTGGAGTACTGCATCCAGTTCTGGGCACCACACTTCAGTAGGGATGTGGACAACATGGAGACTGTCCAAAGGAGAGCCACCTGCATGATCAGGGTCAGCAGGGCAGGCCCTACGATGAAAGGCTAAGAGACCTGAACCTGTTCAGCATCCACAAGAGAAGGCTGAGGGGGGATCTAGTGGCCATTTACAAACTAGTCAGAGGGGACCAGCAGGCATTGGGGGAGTCCTTGTTCCCCCGAGCACTACCAGGAGTGACTAGAAATAACAGTCACAGGCTGGCAGAGGGTAGGTTCAGGCTAGATATCAGGAGGCACTACTTCACTGTCAGGGTGGCTAGGAGCTGGAACCAACTTCCAGGAGAAGTGGTGCTGGCTCCTACCCTGGGGTTCTTTAAAAGGAGGCTGGATGAACACCTTGCAAGGGTTGTTTGACCCCAGTACTCTTTCCTGCCATGGCAGGGGATCGGACTTGATGATCTGCTCAGGTCCCTTCTGACCCTACCAACTATGAAACTATGAAGAAGTTACATTTTTCATGTGATGAGGCCCCTGGAAGTGCTTTACATCCATAACATAAACATTCACAGCTGTAGAGCACATTTAAAATAGCTGATTGTGCAAAAATTTAACCCTCATCTGATGAAATATTAGATAGGTTCCCTTCAATTGTTAATTTTGGGCAATTAAATTTGTGCAAGCACCAACACAGCCCCACTCTTGGGGCTATCATAGAGAGGAGACAGAAAACCTGTCTTCTCCCTGTGGGATAGGGGAGAGAGGGCATAGAATGGGGAAATGGAGCCCCCCTTGTGCATGGTCTCCCCCCAGCTATCCCTGCTGGAGTCTTGAGGGGAGTAGGAGGGGCTGCCTTCCCCCCTCCCGGCCCCCATGCAAACATCTTGACAGCAGTAGAATCCACTGCACCCAAAGCTGGGGTTCAGAGGAGGGAAACAGAGTCCCTCCCTGCCTCACAGACCCTGCCCAGCTACCTCTGCTGGGGTCTTCATCGGGAACTGGGTCAAGCCTGCAAAGCAGGTGGGGCTCCATAACCCCCCACCCCAGCTCTGGGCACTGCAATTTCTGTTGCTGTCAAGACACTTGCATGAGGGGTGGGGGAAGGGAGCCTCCCTGCCCTGTGTGCCCTCCCTAGCTTCCCCTGCTTAGGACTTGAGGGGAGTTGGCTGAGCTTGAACATCAGGGGGGGCTCCCTTCCCCTCCCACCCCCATTTGAGTGTCTTGACAGCTGGAGCCTCATCTGCTGCACCTGGGGTGGGAGAGAAATGGAGCCACCCATCCTCATAGGCCTGCCCCTGCCCACAACACCCTGGCAGGGGTACCAAGGCTGGGCCTGCATGGTGGGGGGGGCTCCATTCCTTGCCCTGTCTCAGGATTTTGACAAAAGTAGCCTTGTGGTTGCTGTGTCTGGAGCTGGGGCACAGGGAGAGAGGGAGGGAAATGTTGCTTTGCTTTCTTTTTTTGTGTTCTGTTCCACTTATTAGCATAGTCTACTTGCATAATTTTCTTCAGGGAAAAGGACTATGCAAATAACTAGACTCTACTGTGGTTTTAAAAAGCACACATTGGGGTTGTTTTAGGGTTTATTACCTAAAACAGGATAGGAGCTCAAAAAACACCACGTACCTCATGCTCAGCTCATTATCCACCATGTATTTTACCTCTTGAGTCACTGCTTCCTAAAAGATGCTGATCTAACGTGGCCTACATACCACAAGCTGCAGGTTAGGCTCTTTGCCCTCTGCAAGTCCTCTCCTTGAAGCTAACCCCTGGGAAGCCAAAAGAGAAAGATTGTGGGGCCAAGAGGAAGAGAATAAGCTAGAGAGCTTTTGGCATAGTAAGATAAGCCCTGAAAGGAAGGAACCCCTAGATTCTAGCCTGGGCCCTTGGGTGGTATAGGATAGAAGCTTCCCCACTTTTCTTCGTTCATTTTATTCCACAAATGTTAAGTGCAATGGCAAAGCCCCTTATGGGAGAGAGAAGCCTAGAACCTAGGCTTGGCAAGTTGCCCAACCACTAGTCAATTGCACTAAAGTATGAAAGAATTACCATCCTTCTCCATGATTTATACTTTCCCATGGCATGAACATTAACACTGTACATGGAGTACAGTGGCAAACCGTGTGCAAGGCCAGGTACAGACATTACACTTTACTGTTATAAGTGATCAAAAACAGGTCTAAACCCATAACAGAACAGACTGGTTTAAAAATGGCAGAACCTGTTTAATATGTGCACTCCTCAACCCCTGCCAAGGCCAAATGTGTGTTCTGTTCACTACCGATCTAAACTACACTGCTTACAAAAAACTGCATAACTTAGATCAATTCCACCTCAGACCTTTTGAATGTCTGTACCTAGCCCAAGTGCCAAAAGCACAACTGGGTCACAGCCATTTCACCTAAAAAAGTGGAATATAATTCTGCCAATAGTGACATTCTTAAACAGTTCTCAGTCATTCTTTTTTTAAAGTCCTTTCTCCCAGCTGATTTTGTTCATACTTGGTTTCATCTTAGTGAAATTTGAAAGCTTTGAGAGAGAGAGTGAGAGGGTATATAATATGGGACTTTATATTCTATAAACAGGAATTCCTACTATTTGCACATATTGGGTGTGTCTACACATACAATTAATGTAACTGAATAAACTACAGCGCAGTTTGAGCCAGAGTAAATTAATCCAGTCACAGGAGCAAAGTACATGAGAGCCCAAGGGCCCTGGCCCCCCTTGGAAAGAGAGCTGTTACCTGAAATGTGTAAAACTTTCCACATGTCCATCATCTTTGCCCCCCCCCCCCCCCCGGCAAAAATTAAAGTTGGCATCTATGCCAGACGTCATTGTCTCTATGCGCATTTAAGCGCAATAATTTACTCCACTGTTGGATAGTACTTGTGTCTGATGGTACTATGTGACAGCATGACAGCGCAGTAAATTAGTCTGCACCAACCTAATTGCCGCACATATGTAAACAGTGATGCTTTACTGTGCAGCAAATTAGTCTACTGCACAGTAAAGCATACATGTAGATGTGCCCATCAAATATCAACTGGTCATGACTGTCTCAGCTACTGCTAATTTTTAGTTTTGTGTTCAATTCATCATTATCTATCAATGCGAGGTTTACTATAAAATCTGCCCATGTTGGCTGCAGCACTTTTAAATGAGTGAAGAATATGTCACCTCACAACATTCTATGGATATTTTAGTTCTGGCAGCATGGCACCTCCCACATGTGTCATTCAGCCTGTAGTCCCCCTTGATAGTGCAGCCTTTCCCCACTACACACAGAGGTACTTAAGGAGCTCATAATTCTATTATCTGGTTTGGTTGGGTGGCTTGAGCAGATGTCAATTATTTACTCACTATATGTTTATATGTTAATACATTGATTCATAGGCATTGAAGATTATTTTGAATGTCAATGACTTGAAAATAGGCAATGCTTCAGATGTCATTCCCCTTCCACTTTTGCCCACTTGATTCTTCTTCTGTAGATTATAGCCTTTGCTTTTAATAACCCAGTAATATGAATCATTCCCCAGTTGGCAGATATCTCAATGCAGCTGAATTTATGCTTATGAATTAACAATTCCAGTTTCTCTTGCTTATTATTCAGGCTTCTAATACTGGTGTGCCAGCCCTTAACAAATGTCTGTACTCCATACCCTCTGGTGAAATGACAGTGGCTAATAGTGTTGACTTTAAACATACTAGGTCTTGAGCATCCATCACTACCACTTGCAATAAGATAAGGAATACTGCAGCACTGGTGATACCAGAGGTAGGCCCCTGGCAAAATTCACAACAGGGCAGAATCTTAGCTACAGTCAGGGAATGCTCAGTATGGCTGAGGACAGCCAAAACAACATGAAGTTCAAGACTTCTTTTGTCTCATCTAATCATAGGGCTGCTCTACACCAGGCCTATCTTGGACATAAATTTAAGTAGTCTTTTTCTTTCAACACTTGTCAGACTTCAAAGGACCTGGGTAGGTGAGCTGGCAAGAAACCAGTCAGCAGTAGACAAGGTTCAGTGTAAGCTTGGCTGGTTTCCAGTTGAATGTTGTTAAAATGATCTCGCAACATTTTTCAATTTCAACAAATTGGCAAATTTTGAAGGGAACAAAAAAGTATGTTTAAACATTTTTTCCATCAGCTCTGTTCTGTAGCCCACTTTCTGAAACACTGCATCATCTCAACCTCATCCTAGAGTGATGTATAATTTTTTGAAAGGGAAAAGGGATTACTTTAAATCATGTTAACTTTCCTAGTTCTTCTGACACAATGAAATGGTTCATTCTTGCCTACAGTATTTCAAGTCCTGAGGTATGCTCTTTAAGATTACAAAGCTAGGAGAATAGTTAGCTATGAACTTCAATTGGTTCATCTCTCCTTAGTGCTTTAGAATATAAAATGCATATATTAATTTTTCATCCATTCTTTGAATTTATTAGCCTTCACCTTTGTTTACAAAATCTATGTTGTCCATAAAGATTTAAGCAGGTAAAAGTGATATGCAATTACACTTAACCACAATATTGCATCTTGTTAAACAGGTAATCCTCTAATGGATCAATGAAAGCAAAACGATGACAAGTTGTGGTCACCAGTCCTTGAATGCGCTGATGGTTGTGTTCTCATTACTTTTATCAGCAGGTAATGTTTCTACCAAAAGTGTGTGTGTGTGTGTGTGTGTGTGTGTGTGTGTGTGTGTGTGTACTCGCACACACGTGAACTGAGTAAGGGAAGAATTTGTTTTGTTAGTAAGTAGATGTAATGACATTATAACCAAGTGTATCCCTAAAAGAGTTAAATCAAGGATAACGTGATGTATAAAAATTATAACTCTGTAGTTGGTGATTGGAAAATAAGATAAAAATGCAATACTGTTATGTTTAGGAAAGTTAAACTAACAGGAATCTAACAACATAGGCTCAAAATTTGTCACATAGAACTTTAATGATCAATTTTGCTTGCCATTTGATTCTGAATAGTTTATGGTCTCCTTGAAAAAAAAGAGGGGGTGGGGGGCTTCACTACTGTACAAATCATACTGTTATATTGAATGATCCATCTATACACTCAGCAGCTAGGGTTACATGTAGGCTTGGCAGAATTCAATTTTTATTTTTTAATAATTCAATGGCTAATATTAGGGTTTTTTTATTTTTAAGCATTTATTTTGATTTTTATCTATTTACATTTTCAGGATTGTGTGAAATTAGGGGCATGGGGGCACGCACGCACAAATATGCCTGCTTCCTCCTCCAGCCCAGCACACAACATGCACAGGGGAAGTTGTGCTGCTGGGCTGTTAGCCTGCTGCCTACCACTGTGCATAGTACTGATGAGCTCAGCACCCACTTTCCTTTGTCCCACAGAGGTCATTGCCCCCAGCTCCTGCACCCAGTCCCCACCAAAGAAAGGTCCAGCTGCTGCAGAAGCCTCTGTCCCCTTCAGCCAGTGGCTTGCTCTGCCCACTGGCTTCCACTTAAGTTGCAAGGCAGTCACTGAGCTAGGGAGGCAGGGGAGGGAACGCACATTCATATGCATGCAGACCACAGTGCCCAGCCTGCCCCTCCCCACCTCTGCCTCCAGCCACTGCTCATATGGAGCACACCTGCGCACTTCAGCAGCAACCTAGTTTTATGTCCCCTTTCTATAAATTTTGATTATAAATGATGGAAGTACTTTTTTGTCGGTCTGTGAGTGTGAGGTGAAATAGCTGTTTATTGACATTTACCAATTAAAATCGAATCCTGCCGAGCCTAGTTATACGGCAAGTATATTCACTTTCAGAAGCAAGAGCATATGAACGTGTGTGTGGATCACATTGCCCACCACCATCTAGCCTTTCAGATCTTTCTTCTGCTACAGTTAAATTGCAAAACTATTCCCATCATTAGCAGTATCTTACACAGGCTCAGACCTTCCAAATCCTCATCTGTTTGGCTGAAGTTTTCCATGTTTATAGTCTTCAAGAGGATAGGCAAGTAGAATCCTATGCACCATTTCTTCTTTTTTCCTTTTTTAGTTTGTAAAGATCCACCCTTCCCCTCTTTTGGTATACTGTTAATCACACTTTTGTATACAGGAATACAGCAAAAATGGCTAAAATTTATACACAGAATATCTTCATTGAGAACTAGTAATAATAACTAGCTTTTACAATGCTTTTCATTCCTACTTCTTAAAACACTTCATAAAGTTGGCTGACCACCATTATCCTATTTTAGCAATGTAGCAGTGAAGCAAAAATGTATTACTTAGGGTTACACACTGTCACTGAGCAAAATAAGTAATCTCAAGAAATGTAAAGAAATAGTGTTAATATATAACAGTAATTCTCAACCTTTACAGACTGGAGGTACCCCATGGAAAATGCCAGCTCTTAGTTTTCGCTCATTTTTGCCTATTAAATAATAACAATAGAGAATTTATTTTATTGGAAAGAACTCAGAAAAACCACAACAGATCAAAATGTTTTTAACACTATGGATTCCTATTTTAAATTTCTGGGCTTACCTTGTGAATCATATTCAAACAGCTAGTGATGCTAACATTGTGTGGGACCCTGTAGCACCCTTGAAAAGATCTCAGGGCACCCCACAGTGTCACAGAACCCTGATTGAGAATCACGTATTCTCAATGAGCCTTAAGATCATATATACATAGAAAAGAAGTGCTGGAGGGAACCTCAGGAAGTCATCTAATCTAAGCTCCTGCTCAAGACTGGATCATCCTTTTCTATATCATCCTATACAAGTGTCTGTCTAACCTGTTCTTAAAACTGCACAAACAACCCTTTCAAAGAACTACCAGGCATAATGCTCCAAAAAACTAACAACATCCTAGCTTGCCACAGGTAAAGCAGAGGGATGACAGGACTGTCAATGTCTTGACACTGTATGGACAGGAAGTAGTTTGTTAAGATAAAATCAAGAGTTCCAAGATATCCAATCTTATCTCCACTCGTGCCTACATTCTGATATCTTGACCATGGCATCTCCTAAATATGTATATAGATCAGCATTGTGAAGAAAATGTCACGATTTTGCATTATCTTAGAAACAGTTTGTGATCACATTAATAAAGATTGTTTTGTATGGATATTCATGAGAGAACAGAGGTCTTCAAACCAGATCCTCAAAAGGGAGCTGAGTACTTCAACTTCCTTTTTAGGTATGTAATTCCAAAATGTAGATCTTGCATACACTCACAGAGCTGCTGCCTAATCCTTGAAGCATCTAAAAACTGTAAGCTTCTAACGTTGCTAGTAAAGAGTTATGTAATGATGTTGAAACATTTTTAGAGTGAAAATATCTAAATGGCATATTTCAAACTTTCTAAACAAAAAAAAAATTGATATTCCAACTTTTTCCGATTCAGGGTGAAAATAAATTTCAAAATATCACAATTCTCTGCAGAAGTTAACTTTTTTGACCAGCTCTTAGTATAGACTTCTGAGTTCAATATTCCTGTCTTAATCACAAGAAAATCCAGACTTTTGGGCAAGGTACAGACATTCAAAAAGCCTGAGGCAGAACCGATCTAAGTTATGCAATTTTCTGTAAGTGGTGTAGTTCTGTAAACAGCGGTAACAACCACACATTCGCCCTTTGGTGAGGGGGCAAATCTTATACCAGCTTCTGCCATTTTTAAATTGGGCTGTGCGCCAAGCTTCTGTTCTGTTACAGGTATAAACTGGTTTTGTGTGCCAAACTGTTATAGGTATACACTGGTTTTGTGTGCCAAACTTCGGTTCAGTTCTGGGTATAGACTAGTTCTGATCAGTTATACTGGTAAAAGTGTAATGTCTGTACCTGGCCTTAATGGATAATTGCAATGCCTGTTAATTTTGAAATGCACTAGTATGGTTGTTTTGCGAGTCTAGAAGTGAAATGGAGTGTGTTAGAGGCCAGTATAAAAAATGAAATTAGAACAACTGTGTGAAGAAAATTTGGCAGAATACATGAGCATACCCAAGCATTAAGCTGAGGATCCAGCCACATGCCTTGTTTTTAACAAGGATTTTCCATTTCTTGACTTTGTCCTTAGCAAATTTACAAACAACAAATATAGAAATACATATATTCTGGGCAATAAATATCAGAGGCTAAAATTTTCAGGTAAACAGTTTAGCAATTACACGTAGAAGTGAGTATTTACACAGAGAGGTATGAATTTGTTTATACAGTTATTTGCTTTGTTTAACTATGGGATTTCTGAATATAATTTGGGCATGTATATACTGTATTTACTTGATTCCAAGACAAGGTTTCCTTTCCCCACTTAACATGGTGGGGCGGGGGAAGGAGGAAAGCCCCTTGTCTTAGAATTGGTGGGGGGGGGAGGGGAGCAACAGCTGAGGCCCCAGCCCCAACCAGCTGCTCCCTGCCCCCTTCCCACCACTTTTTCACCCCCTGCCTCTCTGCCTCATAACCTTGCCCCCCCCCCTCCCTTCCAGTGTCCCTGCTGGCCTCCTTCCCCCCTCCATCTCCTACCCCATTTTACTTCTGTCCCTCCCCCCACTCTCCCTCTAGCACTTACCCTTGCTCCAGAGTCAGCAGGCTCTGTCCCCACTGCATCTAGTTGGAGCACAGCCCCAACTAGACTCCATAGCATTTGAATTGATACACCATATTCTACAATCAAGATCATTTTCTTCTCAGAGCATGTAATGCTTTCAAAAACTTGATGCCAAAAAGATATATTACCTTCTGTTCTGGAGTATGAAATTATCATCAACTCAGTCATATTCTAAAAGTATCCTGTCAGAAAGGAATGACAGTTATGTTTGTTAAGATACTTGATTGGGGTGCAGGACACAAGAAATTTCTGGCTCTGCCATAGACCATCTATGGTCTGTAGTGCACTATAGGGTTAATTTAGAATTTCCATAATTTTTACATTTTTTAGTAGTGTTGTTTCCTAATTTAGTTCTGGGTCCCAAGACTAATCCTTTGTCCCTTGTTGCATAACAAATGCCCCAAATTGTGGTCACAGCATTGTGTACTCAAAATTTGTACCACCTTTTTTCAGCAGACGTTCGCTTGCTTACAGCACTAGAGCACAAGCTCTCATTCACCCTAGCTAGGCACTTCCGGGACCCAATCCTGAATGACAACAGCCTCAGGCATTAGCCCAACCCAGGGCCTATGTCTGCAGGGGCAGAACAGGTTATGCCATGGGCTTTCCCACTCAGTGCTTGCAGGTACACACCCTGTGAATTCCCTTGCTGACACAGACCAGGGAAGCCCAGTTCCCCACTCCACACTTGCAGGGGAATTTCTGGGGCATAGATTTAATAGATTTCATAGACATTAGGGCTGAAAAGGACATCACAACATCATCAGGTCCAGCCCGCTGGCCAAAGGGCAGGAAGTCAACAGAGGTCAAATGATCCTAGCAAGATAGGCATCCAAGTGTTTTTTGAAAGTATCCAGAGTAGGTTTGCACCACCTTCCAGGCCCTGGGGACTCGGACAGCAAAGAAGTTTTTCCTTATGTCCAGCCTAAAACGGCCTTCCATGAGTTTGTGACTGTTGAGCCTTGTCTTTCTTTGGGGTGCCCTGATGAACAGTTGTTCTCCCAGTTCCTGATGCAGACCCCTTATTTACTTATAGGCTGCAACCAAGTCACCCCTGAGCCTATGCTTTTCCGTCCCATGTCTCTCAGCCTCTCTTCATAAGGCCTGCTCTCTTGTCCTCTAATCATTTGCGTGGCTCTCCTCTAGACTCTCTCAAGCTTCTCCACATAATTTCTGAATTGTGGAGCCCAGAACTGGGCACAGTATTCCAGCAGTTGTCTCACCGAGGATGAGTAAAGTGGGAGGATGACTTCCTGGATCTTGCTTGAGATGCATCGGTAGATGCAAGCCAGAGTTTTGTTTGCTTTGCCACCTGCAGCATTGCATTGGCGGCTCATGTTCATCTTGTGGTTAATCATGACGCCCAAGTCTCTTTCAGTTGTGGTGCTAGCGAGTGTAGGACTGCTGAGCCTATAAGTGTGGTGTGGGTTTTTTCTCCCAAGGTGGAGCACCTTGCATTTCTCAGTGTTGAATGCCATCAGGTTTTGATCTGCCCACATTGTAGGCCTGTTGAAGTCAGCCCGGATTGCCAGCCTATCCTCTAGGTGGCACTTCCCCCTAGTTTGGTGTCATCAGCAAACTTAGCCAGTCTGCTTCTGACACCAGAGTCCAGATCGTTTATAAACACGTGAGTTTATAGGTGGGATAGGTGGCACGTGTTTGCAGGTGGGAAAGAACAGGGGATTCCAGCAGCATACATATCATGCTGCCATTCCCTGATCTAGGATGCGCCTCTACAAGCAGGAGAATTGCCACGGGGTGTGGCACATGGGGGCCATCATCTTACAGGATCAAGCCCTTGAAGCGCTAGGAGCCCAACATTGCTGATCTCACCCCAGAAATGACATCTGTTTATGGCCCAAGTTATACCAGTTAACTAAACTGGCTTAAAATCAGAACAAAATTATTTCACTTCCTCCAATTTGATAGTCTCTTTAGGCTGTAATGTCATCACGACATAGAGTGTGTGTGGAATCTCAGATGGGGCCTTTAAGTCCACCATAACACAAACTTTAAATAAATTTTAAAAATACATGTTAGAAACAGGTTAACTACAGATCTCTTTATCCTAAAAAGCTGTATAATATGCTAGTCATCATATGACAGTTAGTTTATAGTCTATGATCTGAATAAATAGGCAGAGATAATGTAACTGTTTCAAGAGAAGTGAATGGCAAAGCCGGAGTGAAACAGTTATGGAAAAAAAGTCTTAAAGGAGACAGTAAATATTTTACATGGGAAGGTAATAAAAAGAAACACACAAGCTCTGAGAAATCATTTCCTTTCCATAGATTTTGTTTTAACTTTGTATATTCACAGTTGCTCTAGTCTGTTAGCATGACAATGCTTTTAATTATTATTTTTGGCAGATTGGTGCTCATCAAAGAATGACCTTTATAGTGGAGCAAACATTTCTGACACATTAATAACAGCTGTTGTTAATCTTGCATCTCCAGACTCTCATTCCAGTTTGCATATATTCTTTTTATTTACAATAAAATCATCCAGGCAAAATTCTGGACTAACATTTCTAGGTCTTTGCTGGTACCCATATTTTTAAAACATCAGAGTTGAAGATATTTTCTAAATGTTTTAGCATTATGTGCCCTCCATACATGTGGTAGTTATTGATAGCATTTCTTCTTTCAATTTAATAAGAATGGAAACATAGTACTCCTAAAAATTGAAGTATAAGATATAAGATTTTTCCCTTCAGACTCAGTATTTGTATTTATCTTTAAGTAGAAATTGGTGAAATATATTATTACTGTTTTTCAGAAATCTAAGAACATTTTTTGAAGCTTAACTAAGAAACAATAAAATATACATAATATGCAGCTGACACAAGTGACTCACAAAGACAATATCACTCTTTGTTTTCCAGCATTGTCTGCTCACTTTCGGGTCTGTGAGCCATATACAGACTACAAAGGTCGCTACCACTTTGGTTTTCACTGCCCACGTCTTTCTGACAATAAATCTTACATCTTTTGCTGTCACCATAACAACACAGTATTTAAATACTGCTGCAATGAGACGGAATTTCAGACTGTTATGCAGATGAACCTAACAGGGAATGCAGATGGATATATGCATAAGTAAGTAAATGAGTTATAAAGTACTCTTTACCACATTATTCCTGGTCTAATCCCATAGTCTGAGAGATGCTTAAATGGTAGAAGTAATTAGAATAATTACTCAGACAAAGAAACATTGCTAGAAGCTCTTTTCCTTACAAGGTTACTCCTTAAGAAGGGTATGCTTTACCTTTGCTTCTGCTTTGATGCTCATTATAAACATACATCTAAAAGCATGTATATACATTCCATAAGACAATAAACCAGGGGCGGGCAAAATGCAGCCCGGGAGCAGGGTGTGGCCCTCCAGGCCATTCTATCCAGCCGGCGAGGCCCCTAAAAAATTTAGAAAATTAATATTTATCTGCCCCTGGCTGCTTATCATGCGGCCCTCGATAGCTTGCCAAAACTCAGTAAGCAGCCCTCTGCCCAAAATAATTGTCCGCCCCTGCAATAAACTGACTCTCCCTCCTAAACAAATTGTCAAATCTGTGTTTAAATATATATCAGTATGAATAAAAACCTCAACAAGTGACACAAAGGGAAGCGGACATTTTCTATACCAATCCAAATGTTTTGCATGGATAATTGTTATTTTGAATTTCTTCATGTTTTGCATATTAATGCCTTGCAATCACCAAACTTGAATAATGAAAAGCATTTGATTATATGTCTGTGTTGTTTACCTCTCTGTTTGTTACCTGAGGTCCTTTTTGCACATTTATTTTTATTCCAAAGCAACTCAGTGACCTGTTTTGGAGATAAATCCAAGAAACGTGGCGGGGGGGCGGGTTGGCGGAGGTGGAACACACACACATGCATGCACACTCAACTACAAAAATAGTAAGGAGATCTGGTATTATCATTAACACTATGGGCTAAATCCTATTTCACCTAATAGGTATCTAAGTATGATCCTATCCCATCCTGCTCTGGTTCCTGAAAAAAAAAATGTAAAATCTAGTTGGGTCCTCCTCCTCTTTGACATTTGTTTTGACCTAGTCTCAAGGTGGTGGTGGTGGCATGTTACAAAAGTAGGACTGTTAATGGTTTTTCAGGTTCTTGCAACCTCCTGGTTGTGCACACAGCAGTAATAACTTTGTGGCCAACCACTGTCAGTGCAGATAGAGGATTAAGTAGCATTCACTAATCCCTTATTTCCTCTTTCTCTATCCTGTTTGAAGGAGTAATCCTCCAGCTCTGTGTTTCTCTGGCAACCCCTGCCAGCCATGAGCACTTTCTATGGAAATAATATATGAGAGGATGGAATTTCCCATGTGAAATGGCAGCATTCTTTTCTGCAGCTTGACCCCTTAGTGTGTGTAACAATATGTATGGATCTCAGAGGCAAAACCAGCAGCAGCAGAAAGGAGAAGTCCAAAGAAGGAACAGGAAGTGAGGGGGAGGGAGGAGACAGGAAAAACAAGAGAGTTTGAGAGGCTGGGGGAGAACCGCAGGTCCTGTAACAGGTCTGTAAGAAACTACTTTAATAAAGACACTGTTTATATTAAGTAGGGAGCTGTTCCTTGATTACCCATACAGGGTCACATGAAACATGGTGCCTTCAGAAAGTCTGTGAGGAAGCCCAAGACAAGAGAGAAACCTGGGCCCCAGCAGTGATTAAAACAGATTGCAAGAAGCATGGAGGGACAGAAGGCCCAAGGACAGCTGGATTTCAACACAAGAGCCTGGCACAGACATGGAAACAATGGAAGCAAGAATTCAGTTTGTATACAGAATTAACCATGACTGATAAAGTAGAGAAAATGAAGGTAAAGCTGTTTTACTATCTAGTGGGGGAAAAAGGCTGTGAAGTATGACACTGATGACAGGGAACTCTGACACACCAAAACAGTTGTTAGAAGCATTTGATGCATACTGTGACCCCAGGAAAAATAAGACTTTAGAGAGATATCAGTTTTTCACCTGAAACCAAGAGGAATGAATAGAGGCCTATATCACAGCGCTGAAAACTCTGGCATCCTCATGTAACTTTGGAGACATAAAAGACTCCCTAATCAGGGATAGGATTGTATATGGTACATGGGGCTCTGCCCTGAGGGAGAGACTACTAAGAGAGGTAGATCTAATCCTGGGAAAATGTCACAAAATTGCAAGAGCAGCAGAATTGTTTTAACAAAGGATCAAAATGATATCCACAGCCACATGTACAGAGCAGGTTCACAGGCTCAACCTAAAGGACTCTGGAAAGCAGGAACCTGACAGGCCAACTGCAAATGTCAACAATATGATTCAGAGCATGTACTGTGGGAAGCTACATGAAAGGCAGAAGGACAAATGCCTAGCCTATAGAAAAGGGTACAAAAAATGTGGAAAACAGAGTCATTTCAGGGGTCAGTGTCATAGCCACCCAAATAGAAAAAAAACAGTCCACGCAGTGATGAGCAATCAGGAGACTACAGATGAGGAGGAATCTTTCAGTGTAAATTTGACAGATTCACAGACTCACAGGATACACACATTACAGAAAAAAGCGGGTAGCAACTTGGCCATATTTGCAACAATGATGCTAGAGCAAAGACCTATGAGATTCCAGGTGGATTGTGGAGCCACTTGTAGTGTCCTTCCTGTGAATCTATTGAGTAGCAGCATCAGAATGGAAACATGTCACCAGGTGCTGTTAATGTATAACAAAACAACTATGAGGCCACCGGGAAAGTGCCAGCTGACTATAAGAAATCCATGCAACAAGAAACAGTACTGCCTGGAATTTATAGTGATTGACAGGGCAGACACCCATCCACTGCTGGGCAGCTGAGCAGCACAAACCATGGATTTAATTACATTGCAACACCACAACATCCTCCGGGTCACAGAAGAGCAAGAATGGTTATTAAGTTCACTACCTAACTTTCTGTTAAGATATGGAGACATATTCCAGGGCACTGAACTCTTTGAAGGCAAACTGAAGTTAGAAATAGATCCACAGGTGCAACCAGTATGACTACCAAAACACAGAATTCTGCTAGCCCTGCTGGAGCCACTGAAGAAAGAACTGACAAACTTGCAGAAAAAAGGCATCATCACACCAGCTGATAAAAGCACTGACTGGATCAGCAGCCTAGTAGTAGTAAGGAAGTCGTCAGGCAAACTGAGAATCTGCATTGATCCAAAACCACTTAACAGGGCACTCAAAAGAAGCCCATTACCCACTGCCAACGATTGATGATGTACTACCTGACCTGTCAAGGGCACGAGTGTTCAGAGTTTGCGATGTCAAGAATGGATGTTGGCATGTGGAGCTAGTCGAATCATCCAGCCACCTGACAACCTTTAATATGCCCTTTGCCAAGTATCGCTGGTTAATCATGCCCATGGGGATCAACCCAACTCTAGAAGTTTTCCAGCGGAAGCTAAACCAGGAGCTAGAAGGTCTTCCAGGTATCAAGATTGTGGCTGATGATATTCTTGTCATAGGAGAAGAGGATGATAAGGAAGAGGCGATCTGTGACCATGACGTCAAACTACAACAACTCCTTAACAGATGCCAGGAAAGGAACATTAAACTGAATGCCGACAAAATACAGCTGAAAAGAGCAAAAGTACCCTACACTGGACATCTGCTGACTTCGGAAGGACTATGCCCAGACCCAGAGAAGGTGAGAGCCATTATGGAGATGCCCAGGCCACAGGATGTCAAAGGAGTCCAGCACCTTATTAGGATGGTTAATTATCTGTCCAAATTTTGTACACACTTGTCTAATGCTTGTGAGCCACTTAGGTTGCTAACACACAATGTTGCAGCCTGGGAATGGGCACAGACCCAAGAGGAGGCATTCAAAAGAATTAAAAAACTTATCAGCAAAGCCCTAACACTGAAGTACTTACTACAACACAGCTGAGCAACTAGTCCTACTGTGTGATGCATCAGAAGGAGGTCTGGGAGACAGGGCAGTGATCCCAGTAGCTCTGTGGCAAGACATGGTGAACCAACTCTATGTTTCAAACATGGGAATAGAATCATGCCTGAGGAGAGCATGGGAGTGCATCTACTGGCCAGGCATGAATGCCCACTTGAGAACATACATGGAGCAGTGTAAGGTGTGCAAGGAATACAGTGACAAACTGCAAAAAGAGACATTGAACCCTCATGATATCCCTTCTCGGCCCTGGGAGAAAGTAGGGACTGACTTGTCCGATGTCAATGATAGAAACTATATGGTCACCGTGGACTACTATTCCAATTTTTGGGAGGTGGATTACCTCAAAGACACTCATGCAGGAAAGGTGATCAGGAAGCTGAAGGCTCATTTTGTACAGCATGGGATACCTGACACTGTGTTCTCACAGTGACCCACAATACATCCCAAGAGAATTCAAACAGTTCTTCACTAGATGGGAATTCCAGCACAAGACATTATCCCTTGGGTACCCACAAAGCAATGGCAAGGCTGAATCAGCAGTAAAGACAGCCAAGATACTCTTGTTGAAGGCAAATAAGACAGCAGGGAATCCCTACCTGGCTCTATTGGACCATGGCAACACACCCTCCCATGGATTAATGAGCCATAGAACTAAGACATTAGTCCCCTTGAGAGACTGTTTGCTACAACCCCAGGAGAAGGGGCAACAGTAAATGGAAGCAGCTAAAAAAGCAACAGTCTCAGCAAGTATCACAGTATAACAAAGGATCCAGGGACCTGAGACCACTGTGCAGAGGAGAAAGGTCTGGGCACAACCAGTAAGTCCACATGTGAAAGAATGGCAAAAGGCCACCCGTTGAGGGTGAAGTGGGAGATTGATCCTACAAAGTTGTCACAGATAGTGGACAGCGGCTGAGATGTAACCAGAAGCAGCTGCAGAGCGCTGGCAAAGTGGAAATACAATTGAGCAAAAGATTCCAGGATCAGGACCAAGACAACTTTAACAAATGGTCAGTCATCAGTGAGCCCCAGATAGGGGAGAAAGATGCCATGGACTCCACAAAGGAAAGAGACACATAAGCAGAGTCCAGCCCACAAAACAAAGACACGGACAGAACAGAAGCAGGCATAGCACCCAGAAAAATCAAATAAACAAGAAGCGGGAGGCTGGTACAATGACCAGCATACCTGGATGACTATGAGCTCTAAAGAACATAGCAGACCAGTGGTAAAGGCTTGGTCTCCAAAGTGGGCTATGTGCTAGCAACCTCTGGCCCAACCAGGGGAATAAGTTAATCATCTCTTTCAACTGTTGAAAGGAAAAATGTAACAATATGTATGGAACTCAGAAGCAAAACCAGCAGCAGCAGAAAGGAGGTGTCTGAAGGAGCTGAAGGAACAGCAAGTGAGGGGAAGGAGACAGGAAAAACAAGAGAGTTAGAGAGGCTGAGGGAGAACAGTAGGCCCTGTAACAGCTCTGTAAGAAACTGGTATAATAAAAACACTTTATATTAAGTAGGGAGCTGTTCCTTGATTACCCATACAGGGTCATATGAAACAGTGTGTATGTAGATAACTTACCCAAAGCTCAGTGACATAAATAGGAGATTTCTAATCATCTGGATGGGTTTTGGATCAGGCCCACAGCTTTGTGGGTGGGAAGGAAGCACAGGGCAGATAATGCTGCTTATAAGAGCTTTGTTTAAACATAGTGCTGATTAGTCTTGCTTGGACTCTAAATAAGTAAGTTTGGAATTTACAACTAAACTCCCCTCTCCCCATCTTTCATGAAACAAAAAGCAACTGTGAAAGTGTTGTTTGTTTAGACCTTATTTTACACACCATCACAAGAAAACTCATGTACAATAGGAGTATTGGTGAGATGGGAGTCCAGAAAGGGTGGTCATTCCTAAAGGAAGCGATCCTTCAGGTGCAGAGGGAGACAGTCCCATCACGAGGGAAAGGGGGGAAAGGGGCTAAAAAACGTCCTTGGCTAAACAGAGAAATCCAGGGAAGCCTAAGGGCAAAAAAAAAAGAGGGATATAGGCAGTGGAAGCAGGGAGAAGCTACCAAGGAGGAGTATATCTACTTGGCCCGCACTTGCAGGGGGGCAGGTAGAAAGGCCAAAGCAACTACAGAGCTGAGGCTACCAACACAAATTAAAGACAACAAAAAGTCTGTTTTTAGGTATGTAGGGAGTAAAAGGAAGGTGCAAGGCAGCATAGGACCCCTATTGAACAAGGAGGAGCAATTAGTGATAGACAGGAGGGACAAGGCTGAGCTATTCAATGAGTTTTTTGGCTCAGTGCTCCTGAACAGGGCTCAAGATAAGTCTCCTAATGGGTTCTTAGATGGGCATCAGAGAGACACCAGCCTACCAACTGTTGATGCTGACTAGGTGCAAGTCACTTGGATGGACTGGATATGTTCAAGGGAGCAGGCCCAGATGAGCTACATCCAAGGGTACTGAAGGAATTAGCCGGTGTGATAGCAGAACCACTGGCATGGCTGTTTGAGCACTCATGGCGCTTGGGTCAGGTCCCAGACCACTGGAAAAAGGCCAATGTGGTCCCTATTTTCAAGAAGTGGAGGAAGTAGGACCCAAGTAATTATAGGCCAGTTAGTCTCGCCTCTATCCTTGGAAACCTCTTTGAAAAAATTATTAAGGATTTCATTTGTGTGAGTCCAGCAGGAAAAATAATGCAGCAGGGCAACCAGCATGGATTCGTAGCAGGTAGATCATGCCTGACTCATCTGGTTTCTTTTTATGACCAGGTCGCAAAATGCTTAGATGCAGGAGTAGAGGTGGATGGTGTTTACTTGGATTTTAGGAAGGCCTTCAATACGATATTCCATTCTCATAAATAAACTAAGAGGCTGAGACTTAGATGATTACACAGTCCAGTGGGTGGCAGATTGACTTGAGGGTCACACCCAGAGCATGTTGGTGGACAGGTTGGTATCAACCTGGAAGGATGTGGGCAGTGGGGCCACGCAGGACTTGGTCCTTGGACCTGTAGTCTTCAATGTCTTCATCAGTGACTTGGATGTGGGTGTGAAGTGTACTCTATCCAAGTTTGTGGATGATACTAAATTGTGGGGTGAAGTCAACACACTGGAGGGTAGGAAATGACTGCAGGTGGACCTGGGCAGGTTGGAAAAGTGGGCAGAATACAATAGGATGCAGTTCAACAAGGACAAATGCAGAGTGTTGCACTGAGGGTGTAAAAATATCAAGCATACTTACTGGCTGGGGAATGACCCTCTCAGCAGCACAGACATAGAAAGGGATCTCAGAGTCATAGTGGACTCCAAGATGAACATGAGTCATCAGTGTGACAAAATCATCAGCAAAGCTAACCGCACTTTATCATGCATTAGCAGATGCATGACAAATAGAACCAAGGAGGTGATACTTCCCCTCTATGCAGCATTGGTCAGACTGCAGTTGATGTACTGTGTCCAGTTTTGGGCACCGTACTTTAAGAAGGATGTGGATAACCTCAAGAGGGTCCAGAGGAGGGCCACTCGTATGATTAAGGGTTTGCCGGCCACACCCTATGAGGAGAGACTAAGAGACCTGGATCTCTTCAACCTCCGAAAGAGAAAACTGAGAGGTGTTCTTGTGGCTGCCTACACATTCATTAGTAGGGCACAGCAAGAAACTGGAGATGCTCTGTTCACCAGGGTGCCTTTTGGGGTAACAAGGAACAATGGTCACAAACTGACAGAGATCAGATTTAGGCTGGACATCAGGAAGAACTTCTTCATGGTAAGGGTCACCAGAATTTGGAATGGGCTTCCAAGGGTGGTAGAGCTCTCCCCTACCTTGGGGTCTTTAAGAGAAGGCTGGATAGGCATCTGGCTGGGTTCATCTGACCCCAGCACTCTTTCCTGCCACTGGCAGGGGGTTGGACTAGATGATCTGTTGAGGTCCCTTCCAACCCTAGCATCTATGAATCTATGAATCTGTGTCCTTAGTAGCTGTGGAGAATGATTGATCTAGGGTATGCATAGCAATGAACCCACAACTGAGGACTGTGACAAAGATTGATTCAGAGTTACATTCTTTCCCTTTTTTTTTCCTCTTCAGCCATTCTTTCTACCACACACAAACACATTTCTTGTATTAATGTGTTGTGGGAGAAACTCGTATATAGAAGATCAATGTTGGGTATGCCTCAGTATAACTTCAGACAAGGTTATTTACATTTATTCCATTATCATATCTAAAAATATGATACATTTTGGTAGAATATTGGGCTATCTGTGAACAACCAAAAGATTTAACTGAAACTTTAGCTTATAGTATTTATTCATATGAATTCCTAAGAAAGTAAATGTGAGATGTATGAATGATTGGCTTCCATCAGCTAAATAGTTTGTGTATTTGGGAAATACTGCCTTTGGAGCAGATCCTCTTCTGAAGTTAACTAACTGATTTGCACCAAATGTGACTGTCTAGCAATCTTTGTCTACCTGATTAAGATCTATGTCTGCATGAGTTAATATGTCCTGGAGAATCTCATAATTGAGAAATTGGGTGTGTTTGAACTAAAATTCATTTGACAAGCTTTAGTTGAAGCGCCCCTGCTGCCATTTTGAAGCGCGGGGACGCTGATACATGCAACAGTGGCACTTTAAATAGAGCAGGTCTTGGGCCTCTGCCCCTGTCTCCACAACTCATGTAAAAATGCCCCAAGAGACAAATTCTGGCCCAAAATATGGTGGCAGTGAGGCCAATGGATCCATTTCAATTTATATCCAGTAAAAATCTTGGACCATTGATTTCATACACATTTCTATAGCATTGTTAGCATTCAGAGTAATGTTACTCCCTCCTAACACTTGGAAACCCTGACTGAGGGGTTTTTTTGCACAAAGCGGCTTCCAGAGGTTCAGTGAAAGGGGTGATGGAATCATTTTGACTCAGCTCATCTTCCTCTTGTGATTTTTGAGGCATTATAACTAAATTTTGACTCCCTTAGCTCCTTTGGACACTGTTGTTTAAATGCTTCCTAACTTGTTGAGTGATTATTTACTTCATGAATAACCCTAGTGATTTCAATACTATAGTGAAGCTATGTAAGTAAATATACTTGCTCAGAATTTGTACTTTATTATAAATGATCCCTTCTAATTTTAAGTACAAAACAAAAAAGAAAATAACACTTAGATGCATACATACTTTAAGCACTTTGAGGTTGATGTCATTTGTTGTTTATCGTTATAAATATAGCAAATACAGTTCACTTAATTATAAACAAAAATGCTTTAATCACAAGTTTAGGGATGTCTGTTCATGGTTTGTTTTATTTTAATACGGGGTAGGATAATGTTACAGGTTAGACACTAGAATGGGCCTCAGTTCAAAAGCTTCCTGTGCAATTTCATGGACAGGTAACTTGAGGCTAGAACCAATGAAGGACTTAAGCATCTACTAGGTAGGTACTGCAACACCTTCCCTTTTAGATATCTGGCTCGCAAATTAGAATACACAACCCAGAGTTAGGTACCTAGGCTCCTCATACAAGGTGGGAGGAAAATTAGATGTCTCAGAAAGGGGATCCAAAAATCTGGTATGTTGAGCAGGGAGCTGGCTTAGAGGTAAGTAGTAGAAGACACTAAGTACAGAAGACTGAACTCCCACCCCTTTCTAAATCTGAGACACCCAAGTCAGGACTGTCAACTGGCAAATTCATACATTCAGGATCCTGATTTCTTGCACTGTTTTCCACTTTTCCATTCATAATACAGCTAGGTATGGTGATGCACATTTTCTGTATGATAGACTAGTCACTATAGTAATCACCTGGAAAGCTGGAGATCTGAGTTCTGGGTTCCCCTTAGGTTGAGGAGTTCAAGCCCACATGTCCCAGAAGAGTGTTCCAACCACTAAGTTATTATCTAGGTTGAGTGGGAGTATACTCCCTTCTTGCAGAATCTGAGTCATATACATCACCCATTGGATTCTTGAGGAGTGCCCACCATGCACGTAACTTTCAATCCCTGCAAAGTCTTACCTAAACTAATTATGACCAGGAGAATATTGGTATTGCATCCTTTCAGGTATATCCCAAAGATATTTTTTTCTCACATAATATCCCCAGTGAGAAATATCTTTCCCTGAATAACCTGAATAGCCAGGTTTTATGAGTCTCTTAAAATGTAAAGTCCTCACTGTCTGGAAGGCCCTGTCTCAAGTGCCTTGATCAAGTCTTTGGAGTCTGTTTGAGTAAACAAACACCTGTCAGATGCTAATTCTCAGTGGTTACTTCTTTTCAGCTCTTTAGGCTTGGAGCCTATTCCAGGTGTGAAAGAAACTCAGTGTTTAAGTAGTGACACTTGGGAATCATTTCATATTATGCAATCCTAGCCTTACCATAACATATCAGAAATGCATTTAATCTCATGTACTATAGTTCATAGAAACAAGGATTATATGGCTGAGTGCATCTTAATGCCTCCTAGCTGTTGAGACCACACAGGCCATCAGTCAGACTCAAGAAAACATGCATGACACCTCACAAACACCTCAAAATTTTTTTTAGGGATCCTGACAGGCATTACCACCCCCACTTATTTTGAGATGAGAGTAGCTACAATGGATTTTTGTTAGGGGCCTGATGCTATTGTGGGTTAAGCATGCCCATGAGCAAAACCTACCTACCTAAATCCTGCTCTGCCTGATTTCTGAATTATGTTGGGGCATACACAGTAGGTAGACACTGAACTGCTCAGGGAAACACATGGCAGTCCTTGCTGTGTGAAAAAAGCAGAACCCTGGACATCTTGAGAATGTTTATGTCAGTTATGGACTTTTAGATGCCTCCAAAGCAAGGTAGCCACTGGTGGTGAGGGGTAGGGGTTCACTGATGTGTGCCCCATCCTCAAATGGAAGGGATAGGTGGTCAGGCAGTTTTGCTGTGATAGGGATCTAGTTGCCTCTGGATCAGTTCCCTCTAATTCTCCATACAGCTAGGCCAGGACATGTAACTATGTACAAGTTTATTAATATATGCACATAAATATATATAAGACCCTTAAATGAATAGTAAATATTTACAATATGAGTTTACAACCACATTCAACAAACAATGGCCAGGAAAGTGTACTACCACCAGTGGCTATCAAGTCCCCACAGGTAAGTGACCAGTCCTAGAACAGGAAAATGAAGGTAAAGGCAAATAATCAACACCCGGCACAGGTGAGTAATTGGGTCCTGAAACAGGTAAGCACAGGTAAGTACAACAATATTCAAACGCTAGCTAACAGCAGGTAACTATTGACTATTTATGAAGGACATTTACCCAGAATCAATAGGTAAAGGTTAGATTCTCATGAAGAGTTTGATCATAACCCAAAATGTAACAACATGTAAGGTGCTCTCACTCCCTTAGAGGTGCCAGTGGTGTGGGTATACCTGGGCTCCCCCTTTCAACCTTAAGGAGCACTGCTGTGACTTGCCAGGGAGAGAAACAATGCCCAGGCCTTCCTACCTCTCATGGATTGTGTCAGACACCTCTTACCCTGCAGGGGCCTTTGTTGGTTCCCTCCCAAGGGTTCCCTCCCCTGGGGGAAACCCCCTTTTCCCAACAACTCATGACTCCTGGCAAGGCTGGATCTACCTCTGACTGTCCCAGTTTGGGGGCCTCCTCCAGGCAGGAGTGGCCCTCCGCTGTCCAGGCTCTCTCCCACTCTGTAACAGCCTCATGGCCCCATGCACCATCACGTGCACTGCGGGGCTTGTCCTTCTGCTGAAGGTTGGAGGTCCAGGCTGCCTTGTGCAACACTGGGGCTCAATCAGCTCTTGGGCCTCTGGGGGCTGACGCTGCCTGCGTCAATTGCCTGGCTGCATGCCAGGGAATGGGGACTCAAGCTGTCCGAAAATGGCTCCCCAAGTCAGGATCCATTCCCAGATCCTCCATGCAGCAATCTCTGCACCATGCCCTGGCCACTTGCCAGGGGTTGCAGACCCAAGCTGCCTCGAATGGCTTCCAGGGTCTGAGCTCCATATACTGTGCTGCGCTGTACTGCACACGGAATAGAACTGAGGCATCAGTCCTAGTGAGGAAGTCTTCAGGGCACTGGGTCCACCCCCTGGGCAGCTCTTCCCAGCTCTTCTCTGCCCCTTCTTCTCCGTCCTCCAACACATCTCTCCATGTGCTGGGCACACAGCTCCTTTTATTCACTTCATAGGCTCTGCCCCCAAAGTCTTGCCAGACCTGCAGAACACAGACTTCAATCAGGTCTGGAAGGCTCTTCACTCCACCCCACTCCATGCAAGGGGTGGGGCTAGCCCCACCCAGCCCTTACCTGATTGGTGGATGGGCTCCACCAATGAAAACAAAGATTTTCCAAGCCTGTTTAAGCTGAGCTGAATTGATAAATCCACCACATTGCAATTCTGGCTTTAGGTTTTTCTGGATTTGGTTCTTCGTCTTTTGGGGACAGGGCTTGTCCACCAGTAAAATAACAATAATAATATTCTCTACCTTAATGAGAAGCAGATCATAAAGGATATGAGGTATTCATACACTATCCTGATAGGGGCCATCAAAATACCTGAAAAGATGAGGCTTCTTTTTTTTCTTTTTTCTTTTGTGGCTGAGATTTTGAATTAAGCAGCTCAGCTTTGATGAATTATGCATCCAGGTTCCTTGTGAGCTTTGGATTTAGACATCTTATGAAGGGTCCCCCCCTCTCCCCCCACCCCCCAATCTGTGTATATTTAAAGACTAAGCTGTTTGAGCTCTGCCTGACTCCCCCATACAGACTGTACTCTTTTTTTCTTGTTCTAGTATACAGTACCCTGACAATAAAGAAAATAAATTTCAATAAAAATAACTTAAAAGTAATCTTTGTTGGAGAAGTAGGTTTAGGATGGGACTTTCAAAGCAGCCAAGAAAGTTAAGTGTAAATTTAGTTAGAAAGGTTACAGTTCTTTACAAAAATTTTAGTTGAATATTAGGTACATGCTCTTCAATTAAATTAAGATGAACATTAAAAAGGAAAGGGCCATATTTTTGTTCCATTGTCCATTGGATTAAGTTTTTGCTCAACATGAGTACCTTGAAGTCTTTTTTGGACCTTGTTACATGGTAATTTTAGGCAATTTCTGGATCTCTTAACCCCTGGATTGGTAGTTTAAAGCACTTGTTAGTCATCTTACAGTTATGCCACTCCATTCCTCCTAATTTTGCTCCTGTTTCATTAAGGTATGGCCACTCCATACAGATATTGTGCCCAAGTTGAAGTCCTCCAGCATCCCATAATGTAGTGGCCTCTCTTGAGTCAGGGTGAGGATGCCAGGGTGCAGTGGGGCTGGGTATGGTGCCTCTGCCCTCCTGCTTCCACCAGGCAGAGCCAGAGCCACAAATGTGGAGTACCCGATGGCTGCAGGGCTTCCCAGCTGCTCCTAGTGCCTGGACTCAAGTTGGGCCATGGTGCCTGTGGAGGGCGGCAGGCTGGTGCTTACTCCTCCTGCTGACCCACAATTGAACCTGTGCCCAGCCCCACACTCAGCTACAGCACATCCCTTGCCTAGTGCTTGCACCCCGAGAACCCAGGCACATGCCCTGGCAGGGGCAGACAGCTGGAGCAGAATGGAGCTTAGCAGCTGCAGCATGGCACCCCAAAGCTGGTTGCCACTGACCCTGTTCTCCACTGGGCTGTTCAGGGTCTGACTGTTAGCTCTCCTTACCTGGCTCACCCAGCAGCAGTCACAGTTGCGGCTCCTGAACTTACCGTAGCAGCTGGGCAGCTCTGGGAATGGAGCATGGGACTCCGTGCTGGGGTTGCTCCAGTGTGGGGCAAGAAGTCCTGTCCCTGTTCTCCCCTCTTCCCCCCCACCCTCCCCCAGGCATGCTCCCAGACTACTGGGCCTGAGCAGAACAAGTAAGCTCCAGGGCTGCAGCACTGACTCTGCCCAGCAGAAGCAGTGAGCCTGTGGTAGAGGGGAGGAGATGCAGGGATGGGCCGCTGAGGCATGTGTCTGGGTCCTAAGCGACCAATTCATTTTTTTCCCCTGGAGATTATCCCCACCACACCACTGCCAGTCAGCTAGCTGCCAAGTAAGCTCCAAGGGGCCAAATCCTTTTTGGAGATCAGGTGGCACCCACCCAGGCAGCAGCCCAGGAAGGGGTGGCACAGGGAGTGGGCTCCAGAGAAAAAAAGGATCAGGCTCCTCAGAGCTCAACCAGTGAACTGGTCCTGCTGTTAGCTCCTTTAGTCTTGCCCCTCCTCACCAATCCTCTAGTGGCAAGTCACAGTAGGTGAAGGACAGGCAGAGATGTTTTTTTCACCTTCAGATGTGACTGTTCCACTAAGCCAATTAACACTTCTGCTGCTTACAGTATAAGATGTAATACAGTGTAGTCTTGGAGCCAGATCCAAAGCCCATTAAAGCTAATAGAAGGATTCCCATTCTGTTCAGTGGACTTGGACTTTGGTCCTTAAAGAAAATCTTTGCATTATTCATTAACAGAGGTGTAACTAGCATTTTCAGCAACCTCAGCAGAGGTGGGAAAGGGGGATGTTCAAAGCTGCTGCTGCCATAATGCAGGCTCCCCTCACACTAGCTGCTGCTGGTGCCATGTGGGCTCCCTGGAGGTCACCATTCTGGTACCTTCTCTAAATAGGTGCTTGGGGCTGGTATCCCACTTATCCCACCCTAGCTGTGCTACTATTCATTAATCCAACTGTTTAAATGGTGAATTCGTTTTGAAACATACATATGCGGCCCCTCATTGACATCTACTCTAAGTTACTCGGCTATAATCCATGCAAGCTATAGCTTACAGAACCACTTGATGTGAAAAAATATTTTATCTCAGCTGAATGTAGGAAATGGGCTAAGGCACCAAATATGTCCATAAAGCTCTAGTTCACCTTCCCCAGTTATGCTGAACATGGGATCAACTCTTTTCTATCAGTTTGTGGAAAGCTGTATTTCTTCACTGAGATCCTGCAAGAATCCTGAGAGTTTTTCATATGACCTATTGAACCCTTTTCCAATCATTTTCAGCCCTTCAGAGCAGTACAACAAAATTGATAGTGATAATGATGGTGATAATGATGTGTCAAAATTACACTCCCATCCCCAAGTATGCCAGTGTCTTGCAATTACCAACTATGTGAATGAATGTTTGCTTGAGAGAAAATGTAAATGTGGTCATTCAGTATTTAGCAGCCTTATCCAGGCTGCTGCAGGAAGAGTCACCCTAATGAGTTCTGGGTGTCAAGCCACACCAGACTTCCAAGGCTTTTTTTTGCTGAAGTGTGGCTGAGGTTCAGGTTTTACAGATTTTCTTGGCATCATTTCTTTCTGAAGGCCTTCTTAAAAGGAACCTTTTTTATGTTCCCCTTTTCTTGGATTGTTTCCATATGGTACCAAGGAAGTAAAAGAGAATGCTGGCTGCCTGTAGCTTCTGGCCCACTGTCTCTTGCTTGGCTTCTTTTTCCTATACATATTGCCCAGTGCTGGGGAAAAGCAGAGAGCCTTCCTTGATGTGCTAGGGCTGTTTTGGTTATAGGCTTGAATGTGTCACTTGTAGGGGTAATGCACTTCCTTACAAATGCATTTGAACAGCTGTGTCAGCAGCACTGTAAATGTCTTTAAAATAGTTCTATGGACAAAGGACATGCATGTAAAATTTCCACTGGAAAATATGATTTTTTAACAAGGGTTATGGACAAACAAAATTAGTTCATTAGAGTGAACATGTTGGAGACCCATGTCTAAACCATTCTGCATGTGATTTATATACACCCTTGCGTAACCAAAGCTCACACTTAACATAGTTTAGCCTTGTCCTCTGTTTACCCAGTGCTGTTGTCCTGATCCCTTTAGTCCTAAGCACACTCTTCTGCCCAAGCCAGCTATCCAGTTTTCTGAACCAGAGTTTGTAATGGGTGGCATATGTCCCTTAAGCCCTAGTTACCTGGGAATGAATTTTCTATAAATATAGAAAAGGCAACAGGGTACAAAGAGAAACTGCACCCACTGAGAAAGATTAGGTAGATGTGAGTGATATTATTAGGAAAGCTTCATTTTTTAACTGTTTGTGATTAAAAATAACAGCTACACTAAAAGCCTTTTACAGACCATATAAATTTCTGCCACCCAAGCCACTTTCCCTAGGCTATTTTCTTACTGCTGTTTAAATTGACTTAAAAATAAAGATCAGTTGACGCTATTTTTTTTCCTGCTAGAGTCTCTATTGTACATGCTTCATTGAGTTCAAGTAGCAGCTCTGTTTTAGGGGTCCTTACTCTATAACTAGATCAATAGATTCACAGATGCTAGGATTGGAAGGGACCTCAACAGATCATCGAGCCCGACCCCCTGCCAGTGGCAAGAAAGAGTGCTGGGGTCAGATGACCCCAGCCAGATGCCTATCCAGCCTTCTCTTAAAAACCCCCAAGGTAGGGGAGAGCACCATCACCCTTGGAAGCCCATTCCAAATTTTGGCCACCTTTACCATGAAGAAGTTTTTCCTGATACCTTACCTAAATCTGCTCTCTGTCAGTTTGTGACCATTGTTCCTTGAAATGTTGCAACGTGTTACAGTACACTGATTATTTTTTAACTTGTCTCTTACCCTAGATTTGCAGAAGTGAATGAGTTCCCCCTCCACACTTTGGCTTGGATGCAAAAGGAAATAATGACATAATGACACTGCCTTTTTCTCTAAGTTCAGTATGTCCCTTGCAGAATTGAAATGAACCTGCTTATCTACAGCAAAACCTGATCTACAAGAGTGCTGACAAGTCTGTGCTGTCCATTAGCCACTGTAGCATTCAGATGTAATTTAACTGGAACACTCTTAGCCAACTACAGTGATGAGCTCTATATCTTAAGGTAGGCAGATCCTCAGGGCTATGGAAAATTTATTTTAATTTTAGGAAAGGTGATATGCAGAAAGTGTATATTAAAGATTTCAATCCCTCTTCCATTATACAGGTTTCTAACCATTGCCAAGCATGTGTGTGTGTTTGAAAGAAAAATTTGCTTGAAATAAAATTTAAATATATAATATACTACTATAATTAGCAGTCCTGTCCAGAAAAAAGCAGCTCCATGGCTGTTTGCCCACAGATAAATTATACAGCTGCAACAAGCTCTTGCAATGTTTTTTAAAAACCTAAATTTAATGGTTCCTTAATCTTTCCACTCCTGTACAGTGCATAAAAACTACTGGTTCAAAAAAACCCAAAAGAAAGCACATATAACCCCTCCCACCACACACACTCCCCGCCCCCTGCAAAAAAAACCCTCTGTGTTCCAGTCCTGCCTACTGTCTATCTAAAGAATTTCGTGATTAGAAAGCACAGTCACCTTATGACAGTGATTCTCAACCAAGGGGGTCATTGTGCCCTGGGGTGCCATGACAGAGGGAGAGAGGAGATAAAACTCAGGCTCCAGTAAGAAGTGCAGGCTCTTCCCCCCCAGATGCTCCTTCTCCTTCCCAGCCCTTCTTCAAGCAGGTAAGCACTATAATAAATAAATATATTTTTTAAATGGGGTGCCACTCAATTCACAAAAATTATGGAAGGATGACTCAAGTGAAAAAGGTTGTAAACTACTCTTTTTGGAATGCAAATTACAAAGTTGACCATCAGTTTTCTTTCATAATGTTAGCCCAAAAAGAACTCCAATTATGATTCTGTAACTGGAAGAGGATGGAGAAGGGTAACTAAAAGTAGTTCATACCATGTTTACTTAAATCTAAGATGACCCTGAATTCAAGATGACCTGCCCCTCCAAAATTAGAATCTATACATGGAAAATGTATAAATTTGTTATAATTTTAGGGTTGTGTGAAGCATCAGGTGTTGATTCGATTTGAAGGAGATTTGGCCCGATTTGGTGGCTCAATCTCCAAATTGGAATCAAATCAGGGGACCAATAAAAAGGTCCGAATCGATTCAAAGCTCTCCAAATCTTTGGAAAAATGATTTGAACAGCCCCCTCTCACTGCAGCAGGGAGCTGGAGCCAGACTTGGAGCTGGTAAGTAGGGGGCGGAGGAGGAGGGGGCTGGAGGAGGGGGGAGCGGATCATGGGAGGACCCCTTCCAGGCCCCATCCCCAGCCTACTCACCCAGCCCACTCATGGCTGCCCCGCCCACCCCAGCTCTGGCCCTTTCAGAAAAAAAAACAACCCTGAACTCACCAGCAACCTTGGGGCTTTGGGGGGCTCTTGGAAGAGCCCCCCATGTGGTATGGGGCAGTGGGGGGCAGTGGGGATTGCCCCTGCCTGGCAGGAACCGATGAGTCTGGGGTTTGGGGGGGTTCCTTAAAGGGCCAGAGCTGGGGTGGGCGGGGCAGCCATGGGGGGGGGGCTGGGAGAGGGGCTTGGGGAACTTGTGCAGAGCCCCCACACAGTGGGGGGCAGCAGGGATCGCCCCACCTGGCAGGCAGCACTCAGTGAGTCGGGGCTTTTTTTTTTCAAAGTGCCGGGAGCTGGACTGGGCAGGCAGTCATTGCTGGGGCTGGGAGAGTGGGTGGGGGACAGGCCTGGGTGATTCGGAGATTTAGAGATTTGGCAGCAGCCGAATCTCCAAATCAGATTTGGCCAAATCGATTCATGACAGTGATTCGAATCACCAAATCAAATCACTGTCCCCCAAATTGGCCGAATCCGAATCTGAAGCGAATACTAGCAACTTCACACAGGCCTAAAAGTTTTCCATGTGTAAAACATAATTTTGAGGTGTTATCTTTAATTCATCCCCTCCCCTACTGCTACAGTGGGGTAGGCAATGGGGAGCAGGTGGTGTTTGGAGGCTAAGCAGCTTGCCCTCTGCTTCTACTTGTCTCCCAGCCACGTCTGCCCCCTGTCTAATCCCCGTCCCCCACAGCCTCGGGCCCACCTTCCCCTTGCTCCATGTTGGCAGGCTCTGTCCCCATTCTAACCTGGGGCCCTGAGCATGGCCCCAGCCCATTCCTGTAGCAGCTACACAGGCTGCAAGCCACTGCTCCACAACTGGGCTGAGGCTGTGCTCAGTGCCCCAGGCTTCAGTGTGGATGGAGTACACTGGCACAGAGCAAGGGTAAAGTGGGAGGAAGAGGGGCAGGCAGGGGAACAGAGGCTATGTATGTTGTGGAGAGAGGGTGGGTTGCAGAGGTGGCATGCAATGGAGGATAGGGTAGGCAGAAGTTGCGGCTACCGCTTTGACTAGGATTACCATATGTCCAGGTTTTCCTGGACATGTCCTCTTTTTACATCCTCCGATCTCAGACGAGGCAGTTCTTTAAATATGATCAAATGTCTGGGATTTTGGTCAGCTCAGCTTCAAAGTTTTTCCTGGCACTTCCTGGCTTGCCCTATCAAGGAGCTATTTGGGGCTGACAGCAGGGTGATTGGAGGCAGGGCGCACACACACATGGCTGGTATGCAGCCAGACAGGGGGTGGGAGCAGCCTGGCAGCTGGATATAGGTAAGTCTGTGGAGGGCATCGGTTGGATTGCCAGTACTTCAGGATTGTCACTGTGTGTGTGTGTGTGTGTGTGTGTGTGTGTGTGTGGTGGGAGGGGTGTGGAGGGGATGGGTGGTGTGTGGGGGGGAGGGCAGGCACCTGCCAGCACTGAGGGAAGCTGTCCAAGTGCTGGTACTGCAGCAGTGTGGGAGGGGGAGGGTGTCTGTCCCTCCAGAGGGGGAAAAGGGCAGGGTGCCCTTCAGGGGCAGCAAGGAGTTGCATGGCTGGCCCAGCAGCACTGGGGCCAGTGCCTATTCTTGCTGGGGCTGGGCACCTGAGAGACACTGCAGGGCTGGGTGGAGCAGGGGGCTGTGGGTCAGGAGTGAGAGGCATTGGCAAGGCTGGGTGGGAGCTGTGGCTTGGGAGTGATGGGCATTGAGGGGGCAGGGGACTGGGTCAGCAGGGCGGGCCACTGGCAGTGCAAGGGGGTTGTGGGTCAGGAGCGAGGGGCACCACCAGGGATGGGGGGGGCTGTGACTTGGGAATGAGGGGCACCAGCATGGTCCAAGGGGGCAGGGTACTACAGTTTGGGAGTGAGGGGCACTGACAGAGCTGGGGTCTGTGGGTTGGGAGTGAAGGGCAGCAGCAGGGCTGAGGGGGCTGTGGCTTAGGAGTGAGGGGCAACAGAATGGGCAGGGACAGGGTACCAGCATATCACTGCCTCCTCCCTTCCCACCTCCCCCGCCAGTCATATACATGTCTATCTGGCAAGTGTCTTCTTTTTTGGAACTGGAAATATGGTAACCCTAGCTTTGACCCCAGGTAGGGGCTGGAGCCCAAGCCACAACTCCTGCCTGCCCCCACACCACCCTTATACTCAATTCTAAGATGAGGGGCTATTTCTGCCATGTTAAAAGGCATTGTCTTAGAATCAAGTAAATACAGTACTTCTGTGAGTCTTGAATTAAATACCCCTGAAGTCATTTTGAATCTTCCTGTTGACTGCAGCGGACTTTGATTCAAACCTATACTACATCAGTATGAAAGCCAAACCATTTTAAAGGACTGAGCTAAGGGCTTAAATTGCTTCCCTATAAATTATATAGCTGTGACAAGCAGTTTGCAGTGTTTTTGAAAACCAAAATCAAGGGCTCCTTATTCGGTATTCTGATACATGCAAAGTGTTAAAATTACACTGTCACTAACTTCCACAGTTAGGTTTATAATGTTATAATGCAGTAATGTTGCAATGCATTAAGTCTTATTGGATTTTTATTAGAAATAGTTTTTTGATGCAGATGAAACTTTACATTTAATGTTAGTTGTACAGAAAGGTTATATGTTGCACTATTTTAGTATTTTGTATGACAAACTGGACTCGAGTGCAGGTTTTCTCTAGACAACATAAAATGTATTTTATGCATGATTTTTACATGGACTTTTTACAGTGCAGTCGTCCCACTGTATGTTAATTTAAGTAAAGCACTCTTTCATTTTTGGATTTGTGAGAAACAGATGTTATTTACAAGGAACAGATGGACAACCCACATACACTGGGATTAATAAATTGTTGCTTTACATCACAGTGCTCAAAATAGCCCTAATTTTTTACTAAGTGTTTTTTAATGATTAAAGCTAAATACCTAAAATGCAAACAAAACAAATTCATGTAAAATCACACTAAGAAATGTCCCCACCTCCAAGTTCTTGCCAGTGGATATATAACATGGTTTCTAACTTTAGGAAAAGAAATACATTATCCTTCCCATCGTTGGCAAATTACTGCTCATCTTATTTATAGAAATGGTTCTGTTCACCTAGGGGTGTAGACAGAAGTATAGCTCCTCACTGTAACCAAGAACACTTGGCAGGAAACATTCTGAGTTGCAATGATCCCCCAGACCAAACAACAGTTCACTGTTGGTTGCAGGGGGAGGGGAATCTAGGTGCTGGCTGCTGGCCTGCAGCCAGTTTTCTCTAGTAACAGGCCCTCCTCCCTGCCAGCCCCAGCTGTTTTCAGAATGGGAGTGGTGGAAAGGGAGCAGAAGGAGCTCATTCTAGAGGTTCCCTACCCTAACTTGTGCTGGAGGGTGGGATGGGTGAATTGGAGCCTCTCACCTTGCGGGAGGCTCCAATACACCCACCACACCTCCCAGTACCGGCTGAAAACCCCCATACCAAACTCAGTCCACTCCCTTTCTCCACTCACATTCTGAAAAGTGACAGTCTGGCTGGCAGGCAGGCAGACAGAAGTTACAGAATACACTGTTTTGAAACATCTTCATCTGATCCCTCATGCAATGAGGGTTCAGATTTTTGCCCAATCAGCCGTTTTGGGATTTGTCTGCAGCCATGTACTTGTATTTGGTCACAGCTATAGACCACTTTGTGGCTAGATTGGGCGAAAATTGTCACCTTTGTCTGTGCCCTAGGATAGTGACTGGTACTTTACTGAACACGAGTTAGGTCTGAAAACCTGCTCCTAAATTATTCAGGTCTGATTTCCCTTTTGTTTACATTGGTAGAATAGCTAGAAAATAAAACAGAAGACAAGGGTAAGCCCTCTGAAAAATAAAGAGTAATTCAGCTGAAAGTCTTGATCCACACCACTCAGATAAAACTTATTAGGCTCTGGCCCTACAAAAATTTGCACAAGTTAATAGGAACTACTTTCTAGCATATGCAGTTCAGCATATGCATTTATCTTAACAGCATCTGGTCCTTGGGGTGAGATTTTCAAAAGTGCTCGGCTTTACTTTGTTCCCATCCCACTGAAGATTATTTAGCATTGAACACTTTGTGAAAACCAAACTTTAAAATGTCTTTATTTGTGATTTTGTTATTCTAAGGCAATTAATATAGGACTGATTCTGTAATCACTAGCACCTGCTTTTTAATAGTGTGGCTATTCTGAAGTCAGTAGAGTTACCATACCTAAAACATTTTTAGGTAGATTTTACTATCCAATAAATATTGGACACGTTGTTGCTTCCTACTAGCATAACTCTCCTGACTTAGGTAAACCCTCCAACAAAAAATTGTACCATGCATTTGAAATAACAGTTTTGTACATCTATGTGGTGTTCTAGCTCTTCCCACCTCCCCCCTTGTTTGGTGAGTCACTCACATTGTTGAATCACAGTTACCTTCAAATTCAATGGAAAAATGAAAAGCATTTTGTAAATAGATTTTACTATCCAGTAAATAGTGGACAGAAAAATCAAGGATATGCTAATGTTAGAACATTTTTTAAATCAGTATTTCAGGCAAGATTCTGAATTCTCAGCATGTCATGGTTTAATTTTGATTTTGAAAAAGTTTGATATTAGTATGTTCTTGAAGGTAAATTGTGTTCTCCCTCCATAATGTGTGCGATTCACCAAGCAAAAGCAGGAGGGAAACTAGAGTAATACAAAATTGTACAAAGCTGTTACTGAAAACGCGAAATGTGATAATTTTGCTGGTGACATTGACAGAAATGCAAGAGAAAAGCATTCATTTTCCAGGCTAGTACAGTATATCCGTTATCTACAGTATGTTGCATTGGTTTGCAAGTGCTGTTGGACTTTGAATGATACCGTTTTCTTTTGACATTTTATTCCATTTCAGAACCACTCCCAGCTTTCTAACATAAGAAAATATCCTTTAAAAATTCTCCCATTTATTTCAGCAAGAGGTGGTTCAGGTATATATGTAAATAGATCCCTTCTCTCCCTGCTTTAAAAGCCTTTAAGATAGTAGGTCCTGTCCTGAACTGCCCAAAATATAAAGTATATGAATTCAACCTTCACCTGTGAGAAAGAATGTGTTCGTGTGAATGAAATCCCCAAATATACAGTTCTGTTAGATGGAGGCTCCATTTCATAAATAATTTTAAGATTTCAAAGTGTGAATTTATTGTGTGTCAAAGCAAAAAAATAACAATATTTCCTCTATGAAGAGATAGCTTAAGAAAATATTTGGGGAGTATAGAAATGATTCATTTTTTTTAACTCTTTAATTTTATGGTATGGTCCCTGCCACTAAGTGTCTGTGGCTAATAGAGGCCATCTTTGTATAGCTGGCAAATACTTCCTTGCCATCCCCATAGACTTCAGTGACAAAGCATCATTTATACTGTGTTAAACATGCTGGTTATTTTCCGCAGACTTGTCTGTTCACACCTCATTACACAATGATTACCTTACAGACGCATGAGTTATACGCTGGTGATGCCCTGGTGATTGAATCAGTCTGTTGTTTGTACCTCTTCAAGGAGCAATTGCAGTGGCTATTTAAACCATACTTCCAGGAAAAAAATAAAACTGTTTGTAGAGTTCTTTGCTGGAAATAATCAAGAAAAGTTGCAAGTAATAGTTTTAGTGCTTCAAGTTGCATATGTGACTTTTTACATTGGCTTTTTTTAATCTGTTACTTTACTGTGGTAAAATATTTTGCTTAGTAGCAATTTAGAGGTATTTAGAATGTCAGGATAATGTCTGAGATGTTCTGCATATTTCGGATATCCATCTCAGAGTGGGTATTTAACATTAACCCACATGCCTGCTATAACAGGTAGGGGCTTCACAGAATAACTGTAAAATCTCCCACCCTAAATGCCCAATGAAATAACACTTGGTTTTAAAAAATGTTCCACTTGTTGTCTGGGGAATGTTTTCTATTTCCATCTCCGAATCTTCTCCCATATGTTGTTTGGTACCTTTACTTAAATCTGTTCTGTTTTTACTTAACTACATTTTTGTTAGCACATAGGTAGAAACCTTTATGATTCTTAATCATATATATAAAATAGTTACGCAAGCATTTACGCATAAGAATAATATATATTTTAACCTCTAAAATGTTGAATGAATTGTGTAATAAAACCATTTCTCTTTGTAATGCCAAGTTCACAAACGTTATGGCACTGATAGTTCTGGGGTGCCAGCAGTGGCTACAGCTGAACTTATGGTGAATGTGGTTTGATTATAAATGCAAACAAGCCAAGTCTAAAATAATGTGGTTGTAATGGAAATCAGCAATAAGTATATTATTTTAACACCAGCAAACCCAGAGGGCTCAGTTTTTACAACCTCTACTCAAACAAATAATGTCTAATTGCAAGAATAGCCCTGCCGATTTCAATGTTAGGATTCATGAGTAAAATGTGGAGCAAGCCATAGGCCCCTTAAATTTATGCACTTCGGCAGTTCTGTTGAATTCAGTACGGCCATTCATATACTCAGAATTAAGCACTGACATAAATATTTTTAGTATAGGAAAGTTCATTCCCCTAATGGTAAACAGTGCTTAAAGCAATTCTTCTTATGGATAAAAGGGCAGATATTTATAATTGCTTGCATTTTACATTAAATGATATTTTTAAAAGCACTGATAAATAACTAGCATGATAAGTTCTATGGATATGTTGGATGACTTCCTTTGTTGTTTTCTATTTTTACAGCAACTACAGTGCACTATTAGGAGTGTGGATCTATGGCTTTTTTGTGTTGGTCCTGCTGGTACTGGACCTTTTATATTACTCTTCGATGAACTATGATATTTGCAAATTTTACCTGGCAAGGTGGGGAATCCAGGGAAAGTGGATGACGCAGGGACAGAGCCGATGGATTAACCCTGCTCAAGATACAAGCCAAGTACAGACACAGACACAGCCTCAGCCTCCACTTCAGCCACAGCCTCAGACGTCACAGGCAGTACGTACTGTAAAAGGAGATGCTTTAAACCCACCACTGATGTCTTTTCAGAGTACATCTGCCTGGTAAGTTAAGATACATTGTGGCCTTTCCCCCTCACCCTCATATTATTGTGATGTGTAGAGGCACCCACTAATTATCATGTACAACAATGAATATATTTTCATTTCTAAAGGAACATACACTCAAAGAGTTTGGTGTCACATCAGAATGGAAAACCATTTTAATTTGTAAGGATTGATTACATTACTATCAGAAATTTTGAGCTGTCCTATCTTGTCAGACCTATGAGTATAGTTGTATATTACAATGTGGTGTACACATGTTCCTCAGGATTTCAAGAGGAAATGAGGTAGATCAGGTTATATTTAAAAGCTTTCCGCCATGTTTCATGCAAGTACAATAAATCATTTAAATACCTACGGTTCTACTGGAGCTAATATTTATAAAGTATTATGCTGAGAAATTTTGCTTTGACATCAGGCACCAGGGAAAATGTTTGTCAATAGCTTTATCTTTCTGCATAGAGGCAGCCAGACTTAGGGAACAATAAAAGGATGGAGAGGACCTCTGCAAACTGCCTAGGAAGTGAGGAAACTAAGACCCAAGGAGTTGGGACCAAATGAACTTGTGCTACAGAAGCCTACATAGAAGACTTACCATTTTACAGTCTGCTCATTTGGCCAGCCAAAAAATTCTGTTTGGGAGCTCCTGAACCATAACGTTTCTGTAAGCGCCCCTTCCAGAAAATAGTGCCACTGCCCTCTTAAACAGTTGCATTCTTTTACCTCTCATACCAAATGAGCATTAAACAGTTTAAAAATGAAATCTTGTGGGAAGGAGTTTCCACTTACTAGCCAGCCTTAGAAATGAGCTCTGACGAAGGAGCACTGAGTTTAGGTCATTTGAAAGATTGGCAGAGGAAAGGTGCCTAAGAATGAGCTAACATCAAAAAAGTACAATTTAACAAATGAGAGAGAGAGAGTCCTAAGGAGCAGGCAGATCACGTGGCACAAGCAGGAGAAATTGAATACAGGAAGAATGCTACTGGAGATGGAGAAATGTTAAATCAAGGTATAAAGCAAGGTCTTAGGAGTAGTAGGGACAAGGAATGACTAGTATATGTTAGAGCTGCTGTAGCAGGATTATCACTGAGTTTTGGCAAAAGTAAGTGCTTGTACAGTAACAAGTTCACAGGCAGGCTCTACATTTGCACAGCACCTAAGCAGTGAGATCTTGATACTGACTGGGTACAACCATAATATAAATGAGACTGCGAGTGTGATTTCTGTTGTGATTTTCCTAAGTATCATATATTTGTTTTAAAGAAAATCCTGGAATATGCCTGTATTTTCATAATACACCTTCACCTTTATTTGTGACCATGGATTAGGAATAATAGAAGTAGGTGAGCAGCTGGAATAGGAGTCAGAAATAATGCATTCGGTTCAGCTACTACTTATATACATTAATAACATGACACATTTCAGCACTTACCCAAGTCATTTAACTTTCCTTGCTCACATTCTAGAGTTATTTTATCTTTTCATTAGGAAAATAAAAATGGTGTCCTAACATTTTTCTGTCTCAGACCAGATCCAACCAATCTTCATAACTGGCCTCTAGATTATAATAGACTGCAATTCCAAAAATTCCTGAACATTTAGGTTTCCAAAATCCAGGGAGAAGGAGAGTCATTTTTTTCTTCTTGAGATGGCTTTTCGGTGCATTACAGAAGCCCTCATGACCATTGTTTTCCCACAATTTTACCAGAGTGCTCTAACATAGCAACAGCTAGAAGAGGGATTAACAGTTCCTACTCCATAGAATTAATATGAGGTTTGAATGCAGCAAGGGACAGAATTCTGATTTGTAAGCAAGGAGAGTTTCTTCATCCTTCATACTGTCTGCAAACTGCTGGGAAAAATAAAACTAACAACAAAAACAATAAGAAAATGTTATTTCCTAAAAGGCTATTGTCTACTTTGATTTCCAGCCTCTTTTTTTATGTTTTCCCTGCAGTTTCAATTGGATATGGTAGTGTTCTTCACATGCTGTTCTAAACTGTTGGTTAGTGTTGTGCACATTTAAACAGCTGGCTTTTCACTTCAGTACCAGTAGAAGTGATTTCTGCGTATACATATTTTCAATGAAAACTCTGTGTTAATGAAATATTTAGGTTGTACAGTCAGTATCACAGTCAGGAAATGCTGCGGTTCCTATAACAAAACCCACTTTTGCTTGGGGTTTTTTTATTTTGTTTTGTTTTGATATATAATGTATAACACAAATTGTAATGGACCTAGACGCTTACTAGAAAAAAATTGGACAAAATAAAGTTGCTATGGGAAACAACCACTTTCATGATTTTTTCTCTTCTTTATTTGTGACATTAAGATGCAACTTTTAATGTAGTATTAATACAGTTTCCTTTAAATTTATTTTTCTCCATTTCCTAAAAGAAAGATAAAGCATGTGTGTTGAATTGTATTTTAATAGTTAAGCATTTAATTTTAGCTCATGTGTCCTACTTAAAAGAAGCATATTTTAATAATTATTGATCTCTGTTCCTTAGCTAATATAAACTGGTATAGTTCCTGGCCCATTTTCACATTGGATCCACACTGTAAACAGTTTCAGGGCAGGGACTATATTTTTGTTCTGTTTGTGTTAGCATGATGTAGTCCTGGTCTATGACAACAGTCACTAAGCACACTGTTAATACTAATAGTCAAAGGGCTGTGGCATGCTATAAACCAAAGGTATCCCTGAGAGAGTCTCTCCCATGATGTGACTGTGCCATTGCTCCAGTCCCAGCCAATAATGAACTACAGAGAACAAGGTTTCTCTCTTGGGAAGTCCTGTGCAGTGTGGGGGAAAGCAGCAAGGGGTAGAATTCTATTTTTTTTCCAAGAAAATGCTATAGGAGCAATTTGCAAACTGTTCTCTTTTCTTCCTCCCTAGTGAATCGTGTGTGTGAAAGATTGCCTATATGCATTTCTCAACATTTTTCTACTCATTTTGGATTTCCCACTCTTCTCCCTTGTATTTCATATATTTGACTCACTCTTATGCTTGGTCTTGCCCCTACTTCAAAAAAGAACTGCTGATGTCTGCCACAATCTAAAACAAAGACAATATGATATTTTATTTCACATTCAAGTAAAAAAAATAAAAGCAACTCCTGATGCAGGGCAGTATGCTTTTTTTCTTGGTATCTGAAAAGCAGTTGAACAGGTCAATTCTCTTATTACTTATTACTCCATGGAGTGAGAACATTAAAGGCATATGAAAGGTGACTGCTCTGATCTCGAATCTGTTTGTGCAGTAGCAGCATCTAATATGCATTGTTCTACAAAGCTAGGGACAGACATTCAAAAAGCCTGAGCCTGAACTGATTCAATCTTTGCAGGTTAGTCTAACCTGCCTAGGCAGAACCAGCTTGTAACCATACAGACATCCCCTCTAGACTGAAGAAATGCAGGCATATACCTGCAGTAGCTCAGGTTAGAAGCCCAGGAGCACTACAGCAGCCCTCCCTTTCCTTCCATAGTGCTGAGCTGAGGGGGTGGGGGCATGGCCAGGCCCCAGCAGGATGCTCTGATTAGGGAGGAATCATCCCCCTCCCCATCCCCCTCCCCCCACCACTGTTCCTCTGACCAGAGACAGAGCCAGCAGGGAGTTACACTGCTTTTATCAGCCCATCATCCAAACAAAAGCCTCTCTCATTAGTTCAAGGTTTTCTTAAACAACTTTTTCCAAGGAAGGAACCAAGGGACATTACCAGCTAACTGTTGATTTGCTCCAGAAAGCCCTAAGTGGACACTGTCCTGTCTGCCTTTGTCCTATCTACCTTACACAGACACCATTCAGCATTAGCTAGCATAGATTCATAGATTCATAGATGTTAGGGTCGGAAGGGACCTCAATAGATCATCGAGTCCGACCCCCTGCATAAGCAAGAAAGAGTGCTAGGTCTAGATGACCCCAGCTAGATGCATATCCAACCTCCTCTTGAAGACCCCCAGGGTAGGGGAGAGCACCACCATAGTCAGCATATCACATGCTGACTATGGTCCATGCTGTGGGAGAGAGGAGGGAGGGATCCCTGCTTGAGCAGTGAGTGGTGAGGTGGGGATGGGGTAGGGGGAAGCCAGGCAGACCCTGCTGTGCCTGCAAGTCTCTGATGGAGTTACAGCCTGGGAGCAGAGGGGCAGGGCCAGCTCTGCTGTGGAGCTGAGAGCCCTACCCAGGGCTGCAAAGCATCTGGGATAAATAGTGCTTTGATTTCCATCATAGCATGTTTTAGCCTCCAATAAGGACGCAGGATGTTCCTTAAAAGGCGCAGACAGAAGTGACGATTTTCACCCAATCTGGCCACAGAAAGTGGTCTATAGCCATGACCTAACACAAGTGCATGGCTGCAGACCACTTCAAAAATGGCCGATCAGTTGAAAATCTGAACCCTCGTTGCATGTGAGGTCAGATAAAGACATTTCAAAACATAGCATTTTCGGGGGGGAAGGGGCTCCAATTCACCCACCCCACCCTCCAGTACTGCCAGTGGAACCCCTAGAACAAGCTCCTTCTGCTCCCTTTCCCCACTCCCATTCTGGAAACAGTGACAGGCTGGCAGGGAGCTGGCAGGGAGGAGGGGCCATTGCTAAAGGAAACTGGCTGCAGGGTGGCAGCCAGTAGGTAGATTCCCCTCCCCCCTGGAATCAACTGTGAACTTCTGGGGGATTGTTGCAACTCAGATGTTTCCTGCAAAGCATTCTCAGTTACAGCGGGGAGCTGCACTTCCATTTGTGCCCAGTGAGAGACCTCAAACACAATGGTAATGAGTACATCAGGTAATACAAGATACACACAAATGTTCCTGATTTGATCTTAAGGCATCCCCTAACTCAGTCCAAACTCAAATTTTGAAAAAAACTGATATCAAATGGTTGGGGTTTTGTTTTTTGTTTGTTTTATCAGCCTTCAGTGTTTTGGCCTGACCTCCAAATAGCCCAGTTACCACAAATGCATCTGTAGGACATTGGCATAAATGGCCGTATCTGCCCACATACATTTGCAACCAGATGAGAATTTTGTTTTAAACATTAGATTTATCTTTGAAAAATATTTTCAAATAAGAAGAGAGAGATCATAGGGCAGATCCTCAGCCACTGTAAATCAATGTTATTCTACAGACTAAAATGAAGCTAAATCAATTGATTCTAACTGAAGTGCTTCTGGCTCATATTTTCTTAGAGGTAGCACAACACACAACAGTATGATCTTTAACCATGGAACAACAAGCATCATCAACATTATCACAAGGGGCAAGTTGTTCAATCTGCATATTGTTTGAGTAGCCAGGGTGAATCCCTCAATAAGTGAAAATCAAAATAGCTCCCATATCAACACAGATAGGCCAAAAAACAAGCTGTGAGAACCCACATTGACTGCAGCAGCACAATTTAAATTCAGCCCAGCTTCTTCTAATTTGAACTTTTCTACCTTCATCCCCACAAAGGTCATTTTTTAAACTAACTTTAAAAACTAAGAACTGAGCAAATAATAGATCTCTTGGTTTAGCCACTAGATTGAATCACATTTTTCAGGATTTTTTTTTAACAAAATGAAAACATTTTGGTTTTAGTCAATCCAAAGCATTTTGTTTAATCCAAAACAGAATGTTTTATTTTGGATTATTTAAACCTTTAAGTTACTGATTTTTTTTTTATAGAAGGATACTGTTTCAAAATAAAAAAATTTCAAACAGTTCAGTATTTTATACGTGAAACACTTCATTTAGACAATGTCAAAGTTAAAATGTAAATCCTTGCAATATTTTTCAAACTTCTATCCTTTTTCTGACCTAATTCAACCTGATTTTGTAAATTGCTTCAGGTCACCCACAATTTGGGGGGGGAGGGAGGGCTTTAACAAAATTTCCTATTCATAAAAATATTTTCTTCAGCTCTAGACAACAGTCCAAAATTCTAAGCCAGTTTCATTCCTACAATTCTACATGCTGATGCCACCATACCAACCCTATCCTAAAGTCACTCACAGCTACCTAAGTGCTGCTTGCATTCATGACATTGGGGCTAGGGTTCTTAAAACAACCACAGACAAGAGGAGGACTGGAATAGTGGAGTTCCTTTTTACTACACTCTTCCCCTATCTGCTTCTCCTTTGGCACACCCTTTATGTCAGGTTAAGAAACTGGTAACATTGAAACAAGTTCCACCAATATTATCCCAACATATACCACACACCCACGTGCTTAATGACAACCAAAATTCTGCCATTTGTCAGGGCTGTATTTTTAATGAGAATCTGACCTTTCAATTACTCCATTATCAGAACTTTTCATAAATAATGCCTGTGCAGCTACAGACCAGATACAGACATTCCACTTTTACTAGCATAAGTGATTGGAAACCAGTCTATACCCGTAACGGCACAGAAGTTCGGCACACACAGACTGGTTTAAAAATGGCGGAACCCAGGCTAAGATTTGCCCCCACCCCTACAAAGGGCAAATGTGTGTGCTGTTCACTACCAATCTAAACTACACTGCTTACAGAAAACCATGTAACTTAAATCGATTCTGCTTTGGGCTTTTTGAATGTCTGTACCTAGCCATAGTCTGGTAATTGCAACAGATAAGCTAATAAACCTAGCTTTCTTTATGCACTTTTAGGGATTTTAGAAGTCTTTACAAAACTTTATGTAGACAATTGAAAAACCATGTTTTTCATGTCTATAAATAAAGTTTGAAACAAGGCTGTTTTTGAACTGGAAATTGTAGAAGACTTCAAAATCAACTGCAGGTTTAGCAACTGTTCAGACAGTATTAACAATGGTGGCAAACTATTAGACCTCCCCCTTTGTATTTTTCCGAGACATCTAATGCTTTGTGGACCACGTAAAATATTTCATACTTCCAGTATCCAATAATGTCAACATAACATTCAAAAAATGAATTGGGGCCCCTTTAAAAATCATGCATGAAATGATTTTTAAGCAAATAATATTTTTGGCTCCCATTTTCTTTATGTATAGGATTCATTAGCTTTCTGCTTTCTAGATTTTCTCTGCAATCATGAAAATTAGAAACTTAAAAAAAATTGAAAATGGCAATTCTTTCACACTGTTAATTCCAACATCAAATTAAATGAGAATAGGCAACACTGTGTCTCATGAAAAGTAAAATGGGCGTGTATGAGTGGGACTAGTTTTCAAGGTATTGATACAAAAGAACTGCCTTTATCAAAGAACTTATCAGATTTTTAGCAAGTTTACTCAAAAGATTTTATCTTTCCATCACAAAACCCAGGGACATTCTATTTTTATTCCATTTATATTCAAGGAAAGTCAAGTTCCTCTCCACTTCACTTGGTCTTCTGTAATGTATATTTTATGTTTCCTTGGACCAGGGCACCTGGCAGCTGCTGAATAGAACTGCATTTTATATGAAAACTTAAAGTTTGTAGATTATTACAAACTGAAGCAACAAAAGTTAGGCAACAAAAGTTAGGCAACAAAAATTGCAAAGACTCTAAAACTATGGCATCATCATGCTTTTCTGTTTGCTGAACCTGGTTTGTAGGATTTTGCTGTATATTTCTTATTAAAATACTTGAAACCTGTATTGTAAAAATAGTTATGGCAGCAGTTTTTCTGCTGCCTGGATTGGTTAAGAATACTACTATGATTCCCAACATTAAAGAAAAAATTAAATCAGACTGGGCAGAAACAAGTATGGAAGTGTCAGTCCCAAACAAACTCCTCAGAGTTTGAAACTTACTTTATTTCTTCAAGTGAAGATAAATCTCACTAATCACTTATCTACATAATATATAAGCTTATGAAAATAGTTGGTGGTAACTAAAATTGATTTGTAACCTATACTGTATTTTCACCATTTGGTTTCACTTTGGTGGATTTCTAACACATATACCCCCTTATTTCAGTTAAGAGAGTGGAGACAGTTTCAGCAAGAGAAGTGATGACAGTTTTTCTTAAGAAAAAAAGGAAAAACAAAAAGCACACTGCTGGTTAAACCCATCGTGTTTTGAAATCCTGGTAATGATAAATCAACTGGGATAGCATATACAGAGAGTGTTTAAGCTTCCACAATGTCTTTGTTATGAAAGTTAAAACTTAAAACCAGTATTTTACACACCACAATTTCTGTATCTATTCTGATTGAGGATTTCAACAATCGCTTCAGGGTGTGTTTGTCTGCAGCTTTGGGCACATATAAATCATAGCCTTTTAAATTATATGGCTTCCACTCTGAAATACAAACACTAAATGTCACATTACATTATAGTGTAGACATTAACTTCTGCAACTGAATTCTCATATTTGATTGAATGATAACCAATTCATTGTAAAGTACTCTGGGAACATAAAGTACGTATGAGAAGAAATGTCAGCTATCTTGATTTGGTCTAGAAATTTCATTATTATTATTATTTAAATATACCTTGGTTTCAGATCTTTTTACTGAACTTATGAAAGTTCACATTTCAAACACTGCAGCCTTTCTGCACACTGAATTCTCACAGACTTCTGTCACAACCCAAAGTTGTGATTTTTTGGTTGTGTGTGCGCTTCGGCACTGCTAAATTATTTCCCGCCAAATTTGTCACTTTCTTTGCACGGTAGAGCTCTCTGCTGCTAGAGAGAGCTCTGGTGCAATGGGGGATTTCCCGCCAAATTGCAGCTTCTTTGCAGTGTGCATCTCTTTTGCATCATAGTGATACACGCTGTAAAGAAGTTCCTGCCATTTGTATTAGGGTCCACGCCATGTTATTGGCTGACTCCTAATTTAGGCACACGTGGTGGCTAGCGATTGGCTTGCTAGCCGTACATAAGGCTTGGGGAGTTTCCGCCCAAGCCGGAGGAGGGAGGAGAGAGAGATATTCTGTGTGAAGATCTCCAAGCGCTGTGGACCCTCGCGGACCCGGTGCGCCTCCCCTAAGCAGGCAAGAGAGGCAATAGAACCGAGCCTACGGAGCTTTCACTTCTCGCCTCTCCCCGTCGCCGAGCACAATCCTAGACGTATCCCTTTCCTGTAATTTCGGACCCCGTGGAGCCTAGCAAACTCCGGGGAAAACATATCGGACCCGCGGAGCCTGAATAACTCCGGGGAAACTTTTCGAACCCAACTTAACCGGACCCGCGGAGCCTAGCAAACTCCGTGGGAGCAATCGTTTTGTCAGAGTTTTCCAACGAGGGTTCAAGCGGGAGCTGTGCCTGGAAACTTATCCAGCCTACACCAATACCATCTTTGGGTGTAAGTAAACAATCTTTTCAATCAACCATTATGCCTCCGTGACTAATTCTAACTCACGTGCACAAGACCGTCCCGCGGTTTCTCCCACCCCGTGTGTCCGGGCTGACGGCCACAGCCCGCGCGCACCGGAGACGGGTCCGGTACGACCCCGGTTTGCCCCCGGCTTGCCCATGGCGGCCAGAATGGGATCGGAATCACCGCTGCGCATGGCGACGAGGGCGGGATCGGGGCCCGGCCCGCACATGGTGACGAGGATGGGATTGAGATTGGGAGAAAACTCACACATGGGATCAAGATCGGGAGAGAGTGCGCATGTAACAACTCAGACAGAATTAAGAGAGAGCACGCTCGAGTTAGAATTAGTTAGGAATTGCCCTTGGCGCGATAACCAACGCCAAGTGAAAAGTTTTGAAGAACTAGAGACCCATATCGCTTACCATCAAGCGGGCAGAACGGGTGAAAGATTTGTGAGCGGCCATTTGTCGCTAAAGGGAGAAGAGGGAATCTCCGAAGACGGAACCCCAAAAGAAAGGGAAGTGTATTTGCTCCCTGCAGCGTTCGGGTGTATAATGAGAGATGAGCGGGTACTGTTTAGGCCCCTCGATACTGTGTCCCTCGCCGAACCCAACCCGGCGGGCGAAACGAACCCGACTTTCACCCGGGAGTGTGCCCGATGCCTACGATATGCTCAGGAGAGTGAAGAACCGGAGCCCATTGGCTCGTTCTCTCCGGGAATGGTAATGTCTAGATTACGGGGTCGCAAGCTTCCCTCCGAGCTCCGTAAAGATCTGGAGACGGAGGAATGCCCCGTGGATGAAAGAATAGCCTTGCGGTATGACAAGGGGGGAGAAGGTAGTGCAACTATTCGTACTTTAATGAGCCTAATGCAAAAGAATTTAAGTTTGAAAGCCCAGATGCAGATGGCGATCCGATCGGTCAAGGAAGCGGCTGAGAAAAAAGAGCCTGAAACGCCAGCCCAAGATGGCGCCGAACAAGAGGGAGACCGCGTGGAAGAACCGGAAAAGAAGGGTGGAGCTTCTAACGAACCCGCGAGAGTTCGGTCAGCGACTCCGCCCATCGACGCAGCGTCGTCGCCGGCAACCCCGCCTAGCGACGCAGCGGCGTCCCGGCCGACCACGCCTTCTTGCCAACGAAGGAGAGAGTCAAGCAGAGGAGAGCATCCGCTCCTCCTGCCTGAAGCAGTAACAGCAGCAGTAACCCCAGCGGCAGCAGTTCAGCCTATGACAGCATCATCTCCCGAAGGAGCAGTTTGTTCTACAACAATGACGAATAGAGTTGCTACTACTTACTATGCTCGCACCAGAACTGAGTTGCAGGATTTATGTAGAGCGTCAAAGATTCAACCTGAAGAGACTCTAGCTGTATGGTTAGGACGTTTAGTCGTGGAACTTGGATCCGACCTGCTGAACCAAGAAGAAGCAAGCTTCTTAGTCAGACAAGTTTCGTGGAGTAGAGGACATGTCACCGACATCGACATGATAACGTGTAATACTCATTGGCCTATTCCACTGCCAGCGCTTGTTGCAGGACTGATTAGTCAAAAAGCCAACATATGCCATGCAGGACGGCCAGAATGTGTCAGCGCAGATCACCTTATGCTGGCAATGATTGGTGTCTCGTATTGTGCTTGGAACCCGAGAGCATGTGCGCTGGGACTGACATCGCTCCAGCGAATAAGACCATGGCCTCATCGTCACTTGCGAGATCCTGGAACCGTTCCACTAACCTCTCACAGCTTAGATAGTTGTCTCGAGATCTACGGACAAAAGAATATTGTCGTTCTTCGAATTCTGTTCAGTCCAATGGTGAACCAACGCGTAAGCAATCTTCTTTGTGAATTGCTGAGACTGCGTATCCTGATGGAGCCAAGATTGTATTATGATCGGGACTGTCAACACCCGACTAAACCTCAAGGCACCAGACGACATAGATCCGATCTTCCACCACTGCCACCGAGAACCCTAGAGGAGCGATACATGTTTGGATTTCTCCTACAGCGTTCCGGACTTAACAAGCGGCAGCTTCGAATTTTGGGGGATGCAGGCCAGTGGCAGTTAGCTTATGAGTTAGGTTTCCATTATTTAGAAGAGCCAGATGATGAATCTTCGACGATTTCGTCTAATTAAGCCATAGGAATCGTTTAAGATTGTTTAAGTTTATTGAATCAGATCATTAATCTGTTTTTGAGAGTTTTCTGTTTACAGATCCGGAATTCAGAGCGTGTGACGAGGAGAAGCCCTAAGAGGGATGACACCACTGGAAGGAGTGAGGGCCTAACATACAACTTTGTCACGACGCCCACTGAAGCCCTGATCGTGCAATTTTGTCATGAATCAGATTATGTGTTTGTGTTGGTTATTATTTCTTGATTGTTATGCAACTTGATCCCAGGACAGCGAATTTTATGTTTGTGTATTTGTTTGATGGCTTGTTCACTCATTGGATGATCACAACAGATTTTAGATTGCTCAGAAGAGTGTGGCATAATTTAGCTATGCTCTCAGCAAGGGGGGATGTCACAACCCAAAGTTGTGATTTTTTTGTTTGTGTGTGTGCTTCGGCACCGCTAAATTATTTCCCGCCAAATTTGTCGCTTTCTTTGCACGGTAGAGCTCTCTGCTGCTAGAGAGAGCTCTGGTGCAACGGGGGATTTCCCGCCAAATTGCAGCTTCTTTGCAGTGTGCATCTCTTTTGCATCGTAGTGATACACGCTGTAAAGAAGTTCCCGCCATTTGTATTAGGGTCCATGCCATGTTATTGGCCGACTCCTAATTTAGGCACACGTGGCAGCTAGCGATTGGCTTGCTAGCCGTACATAAGGCTTGGGTAGTTTCCGCCCAAGCCGGAGGAGGGAGGAGAGAGAGATATTCTGTGTGAAGATCTCCAAGCACTGTGGACCCTCGCGGACCCGGCGCGCCTCCCCTAAGCAGGCAAGAGAGGCAATAGAACCGAGCCTACGGAGCTTTCGCTTCTCGCCTCTCCCCGTCGCCGAGCGCAATCCTAGACGTATCCCTTTCCTGTAATTTCGGACCCCGTGGAGCCTAGCAAACTCCGGGGAAAACATATCAGACCCGCGGAGCCTGAATAACTCCGGGGAAACTTTTCGAACCCAACTTAACCGGACCCGCGGAGCCTAGCAAACTCCGTGGGAGCAATCGTTTTGTCAGAGTCCTCCAATGAGGGTTCAAGCGGGAGCTGTGCCTGGAAACTTATCCAGCCTACACCGATACCATCTTTGGGTGTAAGTAAACAATCTTTTCAATCAACTGTTACGCCTCCGTGACTAATTCTAACTCGCGTGCACAAGACCATCCCGCAGTTTCTCTCACCCCGTGTGTCCGGGCTGACAGCCAAAGCCCGCGTGCACCGGAGATGGGTCCAGTATGACCCCGGTTCGCCCCCGGCTTGCCCATGGCGGCCAGAATGGGATCGGAATCACCGCCGCGCATGGCGACGAGAGCGGGATCAGGGCCCGGCCCGCACAACTTCAATGGACATCCTAAAGCAAACTGGGGTCTTCAGTGATGTAGTAATAATTATAATCATAGACTGACACAGAAATCAGGCACTGTAAAGGTTTAAAAAGCTTGATTGCACATTTTAAAAAATATATTAGGTGTAACTAGTTGGTAATATTACTGTAGCATTAGTAATAAATGGAATTCCTTTAGTAATATGTCAAACTTTAGATGACTTTCAATGATTGTTTATTGCTTTTTTTGTTTTGTTTTGCTTTGTTTTTTGCCTCGTTCTAAAGCATTAAGTGGGGATCATATGTTAGGATCAGGTAAGCATATCCCATATGCTCTGTTTCCTGTGACTGCAGGAGACAGGCCCTAATGGGTCCCTACTCCATGTCCTTCTGTGTTTTCCTCCATCCACAAAATTACTCTTTTTCTCCTATTGCCTTTAATTACTTAAAGAAACAAATAAATAGCCTTAGCTGCTCTTAATTTTTCCTTTTTATTTCAGCAGGTAAGACACTGCAAGAAATACTGCTGGGCCCAGATTTACATACAGCATTTATTGTCATGTCCATATTTTGAGGACTGATGTCAATACCGGCTTTTTCAAATGTAATTTTTATACTACCAATGAATATTGTGCATTAATCATGTCAGTGGTTGTTTTAAAAGAAACTATCAAATTATTAAGACATTTCTCCCTTTATATTTTAAGCTTGATTTTTCCATTATTAAAAAGTAGATCTCAGCAGACTGGCATTTGAGGGAACACTAAGATTACAGTCACGGATTCTGTTTGTTGCTATAAAATAATCTTTTAAATTTTGGGGGGAAATTATAGAATATCCTAAATATATCCTAGTTTCCATGTGCCAGTCTACAAATCACAATCATTCTCTACTTAGCAAACTCAGGGTTTTTTTTAAGAGTTGGCAGTGTCTTACTCGTTATTATAGTGATTGTGGCTCAACTCAACAATAATAAATATAATTGTGGCTCAACTCAACAATAATAAAATGTCATACGAAAATAGATTTGTTGATATGTGACTTAGTCTCAACTTGATTGCACAGACAGATGTGCAATCTGAAGCAATCTGAAGCATGTAAACTAGGGCATTGCTAAAATTGTAAATAAATAAATAAATATATATATTTTTTAATTCCCAGGGGTACAGTGGTGGTGCTTTCAAACTCTTCATAGTTTCATAGGTCTCCCTTTGTATGCAGAGTGATCAAGTTATTGCTATCCAGTTCCTGAGTGTTGATGTTGTCAGTCTGTCTGTGGCAACTGAAAATACAAAATGGTCTTCTGTCATGCAACACAGAAGTTTAAGTTTATAAATAACATCCCAGAAAAACTGCAAAAGCCTGGAAGTGCCATTAATGCACTGTGTATTATATTTGTATCTCAATAATTAGATGGTAGCATGCAGGTTCTTTCAAAAAAAGGTTACTTGCATGTAATAGCTAACCTGGATTCTGCTCCAATATTCTTCTCATACTTCAAAACAGACTTAAACTAAACAGTTTTGGCTAAGTAAGGGAATTGAAGCCACACAGAAACATTGGGCTGGAAGGGACTTAGGAGGTCCCTTTAGTAAACCTTCCCCGCTGCTCAAAGCAAGAGCATCACTGTCTAAAATGATGAATACAGAAGTGATCCCTTAACCTCTTCTTTGTGTCAGTTGTAGGATGCAGCTTATGGCAAATTGGTAATTGTTTTCAAAAGTAAACACCCAAAGGTAAGAAAAGGTATACAAAAATTTTAAAAAAGCAAAATCACCAAATTAAGAAATAGGCAGAATCTTTGCAGCCATAACTCCACTGAAATCAATGGAATTACATCAGCAGAGAACTGATGTTTGCTTTATTAATTTCAGAGGAATTTATTCAGTTACCCACGTGCTGTTTGAAATGCTTCCTGAAATATTCATTATAGAGAGATTCCTGGAATGGTTTCTCTAGTCTAGTTGGGAAGATTATTATTGGTCTTTTATTTTTTAAATGAGCATGCTGTTGCTGGTTGGTATTGCCTTTCTGCATTTCCTCTCAGATTGATAGTAGGGCAAATCAAGATGAACGTAATTTAAACCAGTGTAAAAGAAAAATCAGGTGATCCCAGGTATCCCCTTGTGATTGCTTTGAAATATTGCACTTTGCTTTGAAAATTTGATTTTTGTTTATGAGGCCTTCTAAATTTATCTGGTAAACATTGATCAAACAATTAAATTAGTGTCCACCCTAGAGTTGCTAAATTGTGATGGTAGGGGAAAATTATCAGAGTGGCCACATCCCCATGCAGTAGCCATGGGGCAAATGGCAGCAGCACAAATTTATGCTACTGCTTTTTGCCCCAGCACACAGCCCCACACGTGAGATTAGTATGGGGAAAAAATGCTTCAGGTGGAGTAGGGGAAGCTGGGGCCAGTAGCTGGGCTGGTCCCAGCAGACATATCTTGGGTCCTGGGAGCCTCCTGGGGATCCAGTAGTGGCAATCCAGGTGTGCAGAGTGTAGCCAGCATCCAGAGCATGGCTCTGGCCAGCCAGTCTCTGGTTTTGGGTGGTACACACTGCTGCTAGATGTGCTATTCCGCTTCTTTTCTGTGTGCTTTTTTTTTTACTGGGATTTCCTGGTATCTAAATTTGGCTCTGTGATGCAAATATACAGTGCAGAGAACCAAATCACATGCATGGGGTGTGTTTTGCAGCACCTTAAAAACCTCTGAGTTGCTGCAAAACATACATGCGCTGTCATGTGGACCCAGCCAGTGGGCGCATCTACATCTGCTATAAATGTGCCTGAATAAACTCCAGCATAGTGTTCACCAGAGTTTATTGCTCCCAGGCTCAGCATTTAAATATGCACCCATGACTGCAGCACATTGAGCCAGGGCAGTACAGCCCCAGCTGGCAGGAGGCTGTAGAGGTCAGCCTGCCAGCCTGGAGTTGCTCTGCCTGGGCTCAGTGTGCTGCAGAGGAGCTGGTTGGAGCTTGAGGGTGCCCCAGTGCAGGCTGCCCCCCACACTGTAGCACTCTCATGCACCAACCAGCACTGTCTACACATGAGCACATGCAAATACTCTGCTGTAGGATAGTACTTGTGTGAGGCGGTACTATCCTATGGTGGGGTTAATTAGTTTACTGCGGCCTAATAGAGCTGCATGTATTGATGGTGATGCTTTACTGCAGAGCTAATTAGTCAACTCCACAGTAAAGTGAACCGGTAGATGCACACTGTATGTTTGAATTTTGCCTGGATTTATCCAGGTTTAGTGAGTTGCAAGAATTCCTTCCTTCTCTGTGCATGGTCTCCATAATCTAAACAGAAATCTCCATCTTGGTGTTTTCCAAAATATCGCTGTACAGTCAGTGTAAGCAAGAAGAAAATGAGCCCTCCCCTTTCCCAATGACATTAGTTTGTCTGTTCTCCTAGTTGTATACAGCATCTCAAAGGGTGCACGAGTGGATTGAGACGAGACAGTGATATTGTCTGCCTCTTCCCACTCCTAACTGTCCTCGTCAGCTGAGCTGGCTGATCCTACAGTGTGCAGTAAGTATGCTTTAAATCAAGACTGGATGTTTTCCTAGAAGATATATTCCATAACTCAGCCAGAAGTTATTGGCAAGAAACTGAAGTCACTGAGTTAAATGCCATAGCATGAGGTTAAACTAACAGTCTCCTCTGGTCCCAAAGTCTATGCATTCCCAGATCCTCAGGGAGGGTCCCCAAGTCCCTACAAGAATGCAAGTACATTTAATCTACAGTTTGTAAAGTGATATGCTGGTATGAGATCGTTCTGGATGAAAGATGGTGCATCAATATATATTATTACCTTATCTATGCAGAATCATGCACTTCCTGCTGCAATTCAGCTAGTGTGAAAATCTTGGCAGTCATTGTTTTGTTTTTTTTTTATATGCTGTAACTACGAAACTGGGGTGTTTATGATAGACAATTTAGTGCAATGGGTTGAGGGCAGAGGTGTCCAAAGATGTTTAAACATTTTGTCTTAGCAGACCACTTAGTTATTTGTTTGAGACAAAGGGAGCCATGTATAGTCATAATATTATTATAGCTAAAGGAGTCTGGAATCCATTACATATTCTGTTGACTGCAGTTTTGCCTAGGGAAAGCAAAGAAAACTATTCATCTCAGGAAGACTAAGTCTGTCTTAGAATAATATTGCTGCATGATATGGTGAGTGGTTGGGCAGGCCAACTAATACAGATATTTTCTTTAGTACGGAAACCATCTGAGGGCAGTTCAATGGCCCATGTGTTCTGAATCCAGGTCCTGGTGGATGTACCTCCACGCAAACAAACACTGCCTCGCTTGGCTCCAGTTTCAGAAAAGAGGTCAGCAATTGAATGAGACTAAACTGTTCTTTCACATCTCAACATGGTTCCATCAGGCCATCACTGAGGTACATGAGGAAGAGCTTGATCATAGCAATTCTTATTGATTTAAATGAGAGTCAGGAGGTGTATCCAAGCAAACTTGATCTCTGCCTATTCAAACAGGCAGAAAAAAAAATCCTGCTTTGCACTAATGTATAAAGCAGGGGTTTTCAAACTTTTTGGATCATTGTACCCCACCAGTGGCTGGATGCAGAGCAGTGTACCCCCAGTCACCAAGGTGGGGGAGGCGGGGTGCACATGGCCGGATGTTGAATGGGGAGATCAGGCAGGGAGAGGGGGGTAGCGCACAGCTGGATGCAGTGCAGCGGCAGCTGATGTATGCAAGCTTCCCACACACCCCACATCCGGCTGGGTGGGTGGTACCTGCACGGCAATGTGGGATGGTGCATGGTGGTGCTCTGTCCCTGCAGGCCTATGCATACCCCCTAGCACCTTCTCAAGTACCCCAGCTGACAACCCCTGGTATAAAGCATAGATACAATAGCATGAGATCTGTAACTTAAGTGAAGGAATCTAAAATGCGTACTGAAAAGTGTTACTTGTATGTTCATGTGAATATTTCTAATAAAGAGATCATATGTGGTACTTTGGCTACATGCCTCTGTAGGAGGTGGTGCAATGCTGCATCAAGCTAGGAGGAGCACTTGTAAGACTGTGCGTGAAGCAGGTACTCTCTCTAAGGTGCACTGTGCATAAACTGCTTTATTTATTAGAGTGGAGGAGAGAAGTATGCTATCCCTCTCTATAGATTACTATAGTGTGGGGCTAATGCCAAAACTGAGCCTCCTTTCCATCCTGTAAATACCATATGGACTGACTGCTGTGGTAAAGGCTATGTATGGCAAGCCTTTCTGCTGTCAGGCAGAAAGAGCCCCTGCATGTTTGGTCCAAAATGAGGTCTAACAGACAGTAGTAAAAAGTGTAGATTTTCAAAGTCAGTTCTGATTTTGGTGTTCTTGAAGTCCTTCTGTAACTAGTACCCAAACTTCAGTGCTGAGAGAAGTGAAGGTGTTCATCGCTTTGCAGGATTGAGCCTTAACCCCACAGTTTTAGTGCACAGTGCCTCTCCTCTCTCACCTGGAGTGAGTCTTTGCAGATGGAGAGGTTTCCTAAAAACAACTGGCCTTAATAATGACCTTAATAATTTTGCAATAGTTTGTTTTTGCATTGTGTAGTCTCTTGCAAACTGATTAGAATCCTTATACAGATTGAAGTTTTAAAATCTATTAAAAAATTAGAAAAGTGTTTGAACTTGCAGTGAATTATGTTTGGACTGATTTTCCTGATTTTCAGTACTAAACCAGTACTCCAAATCTTCCGTGTGGTTACACATGTAACCCTTCTGCCATGCACCAGTCAGCAGCAGGAAGGACCAAGTTCACATTTCCAGGTATCCCATAAATTATACCAGTGGTTTGAGCCCCCACCAAGAAATCTGGAAACACTAAATTTGTTGGGGCACCCTGTATAAACAAACCCCACTCTTTGCAAGCATGTAAACACAACCCCCCAAATTTGTTACAGAGAATAAAAACAAAAAACAAAACACTAAATATAATTTTAAAACATTATTAACTACAAAACAAAGTCTATAGGTGGCACCCTCTTGGGGGAGGCTTCACCCATTTCCCAGCAGTCTGGGACTTGGGACTCCCCAACAGGTAGTTTCAGGGGCCTGCACCCCTATACCTGCCCTTCAGCAATGGACTGGAGGAGGGGTTGACACCAGAGAGTCCTATGAACTGCTTCTTGTGTTCATTGTGCTTCAGGGAGCTGTTCAAGAGCATGGGTCCTTCTGCATTTCAAGGGGCTCTGTTGCTCCTGGAGAAGTGGTAGAGTGCCAATCTTTGCTCTTATGGAGAGGCTGTAGGGGGGAGGGAGGAGCAGGGGATGACTGCAGAAGGTGAAAAGACAGGCCTACCCTCTAGGCCTGGGCTGCAGGTATTTGGGTTACACAGCTTCTTTGGGAGCAGGAAGTTGCAAATTAAAACCCTGGTCCAAAACTGGTAGGATTAGAAACACCCAGGTTTCAATGCTGTTTAAAACTGCTTGGCCTAATTTCTAGCCAGCCAACCCAAGGAACCAATACCCTCCTCCCTAGTAGTAATCCCTTACAACTTCAGAAAAGGGGGAAGAAAAGAGCAGAGAGGAGTTCCCAGACACTGGGACAATTCTCCCTCTCTTTCCTCTCTACCTGAGTTTCCCCTTTCACTATCTGCAAATTCCTTCTCCCTTGGAGGAGACTTCACTTCTCAGCAACCCCTAGCAGCTTCTCCACCCCAAACCAGCCGAGCTCACCTTATATCCCTCCACATGACATCATCCTGGTCTTGTCCAGTCGGGGAGTGCCTGCACCACCCCTGCTGGGAGTCTGTTCCAGAGTCTGGTCACGTGAACCATGAAGTTTTTCCTTATATCTAGTCTGAAACCTTCTAGGTGTTTATGATCATTGCTCCTGATTTTCCCCTGGGCACTTTGGTGAATAGTTGTTTGCCTAGCTCCGATGCTCTCCCCTGATATATTTGTACGCTGCCACCAAATCCCACCTCTGCCCCCAAGTCCCCCTCTCTTTTCTAGACTGAACAGTCCCATATCTGTGAGCCTTTCCTCGCATGGCTTGCTCTTCAGACCTCTAATCATATGAGTGGCTTTTCTCTGCAGCAGACTAAAGCCATTCAGTGATGAGGTGAGGCCACTTAGAAGAATTTTGATAATGTTGGATTTAACAAGTCTACTAAGTCATTTTGCACACAGCTTTAGGCAAATTCTAAAGCTTATATTCAGGTTCATCCAACAGATCTTTCTCAGAAATTTATGAGGCCTCTACAATAGAACTTGAAAAAGAGAAAAAGGCCAAATGCTGCTGTAACCTGTTACATGCTGCATCGCAAGAATGCAAAGGGGTCAATCTTACTTCCCATGAAGTCAATGCCAAACCTCATACTGACTTCAGAACTGCAGGATCAGACACAAAGAACATGCCACTTGTGCTGGCAAACCCAGGCAGGGAAGGCCTCTGCAAGCTCTTCCTCCACAAAACTCCAGTCACCTCACCATAACAGGCCTGCACAGAGAGAATCCACAGCTCCCTGCTCTTACATATCCACACTCACCAGCACGGGTCAAGCCTGAAGCTAGGTATCTATTCATAGAGATCAAGGAAAATCTGGTGGGTTTTTTTCCTTGCTATGTAGGCCAGAAGTTCTTTGAGGAAGTGAGCAGCACTGTCTTTACGGCACTATAGAAATATAAGTGGTCAATTAATAATATATTAGAGAGAAAAGGTTCAGAAATAGAAAGTGGGGGTAGAAGAGAAGGAAAATTATGTAACCTTTTACATGGGCTCCTTGCTTTGACAAGCAAGGACAGTGCAGGCACTCTCATACCAGTGCATGGTAAGACACCTGACTCCTCAGAGAAATGACATGGGAACCACAGGACTGCACATCACAATCTAGGCTTCCCTATAAAAGAAAATATCATTGCACTAGAAGTAATTAGGGGGGATTTTAGGCTTCCTGGCACCAGGGGAGCATCTGTCATTTTTTCAATGTGCTTGACACAAGGTGCTTGAAATATCATTATGTCCCATGATGCTGCCTGTGCCCCTGGCTCTTAGATCATCCCTGCCATATTGTGAAAGGACTTATTTTAATTACTAAATGGAGATGCATACAAGAAAAATGTCAGGTCCTAGATGGGACCTACTGAACTGAGTAGAGTTTGGCCCATTTTAAATGGGATTTAAAAAATAAGAAAATGTTAGGTTTGTTAAGCCACGGGATCACCATATTGAACAATTTTAAGGTGCAGAATTATTTATCTTAAAATCATAAGGTGATTTTATTTATTGCCATTTAAATAACACAGCTAGATCATTATATACACTCATCCTAAATCAAAGAACAAAAATGTTTACTCAATGTAGGGGTTTCATGAGACAAAAGCTGAAGAAGAGACCTGACTTGGAGTACGAAAAATCTGAAAAAGTAACCCAAACATAATTCACCCCAGGTTCAGTTAGGGTTCTTCATTCTTTTTAAATATATTATAATCAGTTTATAAGAGACTACACAATGCAAGAACCAACTAGTGCAAAATTATTAAGGTGATTATTAAGGAGAAACTATTGACTTTCTGCTTGAAGCCCCGAATCCTGCAGTTGAAGGTCTGTAGTAGACTTCTTCATCTGCAAAGTAACTCCAGATGAGAGAGGAGAGGGACCATGCACAAAAATTGTGTGATTAAGGTATACACGCTCAGTCCTGCAAGGTGATCAACACCTTAATCTCTCAGAACCACAACAAGAGCGACAACAAATGCATTCTTTGTATGAAATGAATTTAATAGAAATTAAAGATAGTTTTTATGGGTATAGGACCAAGTTCTACATTTGACAATTTCCCAATTAGCACATGAGACTAAACCAATCTGATAAGGATTTCACACACACTACTGTGAAAACAGCCAATCCTTGGACATATTGACAGATTCTGCTGCTTTGTTGATGTATATGTTCTTTAAAATAAACTGTTTATTTTATGCCTAAATCTTCTACAACCTTTGACCTGTAAAATACAGACTGTCTATTGCAATATCTCCTTTTTTTTTAGAAATCTTGCTGTCCAGCGATTCATGGGCTCTGAAATGATCCAAGTGACAAGTTGGCTCAACTCCTGGAGAGGGGTAACTTGTCAACAGTTTTGTGAACTTTAATTAACTATATTGGACCTTCATAGCCTTTTTCCTAGCACTGATTTTTGCTAATGTATCCACTAATTGCACTGGGCAAAATTCAAAAACTTGGATCTCCTTGTCTCTCCTGAGAGTGAAGAGGGTGTCAATCAGACCTTCTTGGTGATGGTGTTCCAGAGTAGAGAGAAGTTGGAACAGTCAGTCATATCTGAACAGCAAGGAATGATGTAAGTTATGTACCTAGTGCAGTAAGAGAGCAATTTTAAAATAGTCTCATGGCTTCCAGGTGACAAGCAGAGGTAAATACTTTGAAACCGCTATCATAAAACAGCAGAATAGTCTTCAGAATAAAGCAAAGAGTGGTATCCTCACTATGTGATAAAAAAAGTATTCCGGCATGTCCATGCACAGGTACAAGTGGAGAGAGGACTTGATTTACACATAATAAACACACTGTTTGAGACATTTGTCCACACAAAAAATAACTGCACATTCAAGTGAATAGAAGGAGTTTGTGCTAGAGTTGGTGGCCAGACAAGAAAAAATAAGCAGTTGGATGGAGTCCATTCAAAACGCTTGTTTTTCATGTTTTTGGCCATAAACAAACAGACAAAAAATGCAAAAATAAATCCTTTTGAGCCAAAACAAAATGTATAACCTCATTGTTTTGAAATATGTAGCCTTTTTCACTTTTTTAACTTTTCACTAGATTTCTCAGATTTTTGTACTGATCAAATTCAAAAGTGCAGCAGGTGTGTGATGGAGGCATGCTGGACTTTTTCCTAATAAAAGTCACCTGCATTTTATTGTACAAAGCATAAAAACAGTGTATGTGGCATGCTTTATGAATAGGGGTCTCCCTAAATTGCAGGGGGACTTACCAATTTTTGCAGGTTGATCATTGCCTAACTCTAATGGTCATTTTGCAGCAGCCATGCCCCTTGGTTCTGACTGTTGGAGAGGCCCTGCCCCTCAGTGCAGATTGGAAGAGAGGCGCCAGGAAGGGAGGAGGGATGAGGGGCAGCCACCGTCTTGACTGCTGGCTGCCTTTCATGTGGCCCCACCCCTCGGTGCCGATTGATGGAGAGACCTTGGGGAGGGGAGGGAGGCGGGATGATGAGGTAACCACCATTTTGTCTGCTGCCCGTCATGCCACCCCACCAGCTGGCACCTTGCCCTCCTGGCACCAAGGACTGCTGGCTCCCACTGGGGAGCCAACATTTTATTTTTATTAAGTTCTTTTGTCATTGATTTCATGGATTTCATGGTTTCCACAAAATCTGCAACACCATGAATTAAGTATATCCCTATTTATAAAGCAGGAAGCTAATCCCACAGGGTTTTGTTGTGTGAACTTCATTGTACCCTTTTTAGTCCTTTCTTTGCCATGCCATCAAACTGGAACTGCTGCATTCAGCAACCCGCCAGGTCCATTTCAGATTTTATTTTCTGTGAAAAGCCTTTTGTGATTAAATGGAACTTGAATGTGGCCATCTGCTTTTGAAGCATCATCAGAAAATAGCAACTAAAAACATTAAAAAGGTCGCCTGTTCCTAAATCTTGCATTGCACATACTGGGGGAAAATAAGTTTGAACATTACCCATGCTTATATTTTTACAGTGTTCAGAGTAGGTGCCCAGCAGTTTGAATTCAAGCTCACTTTGTGCTGGCTAAGGACTAACTCCATTGCAATGAATGGAGTTATGACAGCAATAAATATTGCGAGATCAGAATCAAGCACAAGTAAATCTACTTCTGCTTTGGGATGATCTCTTTGATAAATGTCACACCCATTTTTGTTTTTATAATAGATTACCCCTTATAATAGATAAGCCATTTACCTTCTAATTTTCTTTGAAGCATGGATTGTAGGAAGACTGACATACTTAAAAGTTTTTTTCCCCTATGCTTTTGTATATTCCTAGGACCCAAACACTAAACAGCACTTGAGAGGCATCTGGGCCACTTTTAAGTTTTACTTTCTGATAGAGTAACAATATTAGAAGCTATTTAAAAGCTCCAGACTTTGCTTCTGACATATCAAAGTAAAGCTTGAAATCAGCCCAGCTGCTTCTCAAATACAGCCAAGTGCAACAACTAAACTTTAAGGAAAAATACTATGTGCATCATTTAGCCTGTCCGTTTCTCTCAATAGCACTTGAAAGGTATCTGGGCTAGCTGATTTCTATTTCATTTTGCATTTAAAAAGCTAAAATCAGGAGCTGACAACTGCTCTCCATTTAGATTGTGGGAATTCAACTGGAAAAATAACCCAAAATGCTTATGAGAAGAGCATTAAAGACCCAGAGCATTAAAGACAAAGATGAGGTACTGAATTGTTTCTGGCAGTTCCATTGTACTGTGTAGTCTCACTGTACTGATTCAAAACTAACCTAAGTTGGTAGTAACCAAAAAGTTATTGGGGGGGAAGAGGGTTGGTATTAGATGAGATTGGTAGTACAGTAAACAGAAATATCTAATAAGACTAATGCAAAGCTCTAGGCAGAGAGCTTAAAATGAGTGACAGAAAACATGAAGTGACCAAACTACTTTGGATAAAAACAATCAAACAGCTAATAAAAAATGGAAGCAGTTCTGGAGGCTGCATCAGAGACACAAATGGAAAAACTCATAGATCAGGAGGACAAAAACAACAGGTAGAACATTTTCTTAAATAGACCAGCCCCCAAACAAACCTCTAGAAATATATGATGAAGACCTACCAGCAGAGCTCGATGCTGATTCTTGGAGCCATTACACTGGCAGAAGTTAGAGAAGCTACCAGTAAATGAGAAAAAAAATACCTGGAAAATAGGCCTGTGGATTTGGATTCAACCGATTTGGGGGACATTGATTTGATTTGGTGATTCAAATCAGTGTCCCAAATCAATTCAGCCAGATCTGATTCGGAGATTCGAGTGCTGCTGAATCAGCCAAATCTCCGATTCACACAGGCTCCATGCCCCGCCTGCTCTCAATGGCTGCCCCGCCTGCCCCAGTTCTTTGGGGGGAAAAAAGCCTGCACTCACCAGCTCCTGCCTGGTGGGGGGCAATCCCCACTGCCCCATGTCACATGGGGGGCTCTGCCATGAGCCTCACAACCCCCGCCCACTCTCCCAGCCCCCCCATGGCTACCCTGCTCACCCCAGCTCCACCCCTTTAAAAAAAAAAAAGCCCTGACTGACCAGCTGCTGCCTGGTGGGGAGGTGATCCCTGATGTCCCTCACTGCCCCGTGCTGTGTGGGAGGCTCTGCCATGAGCCCCCAAAAGCTTCAAGGCCACTGCAGCAGCCAGTGAGCCTGGGTGGAGGGTTTGCTTTTTTTCTTAATAGGCCAGAGCTGGGGTGGGCGGGACAGCCATGGAGGGGGCTGTGTGAGTGGGCGCGGGTTGGGGAGCTCATGGCAGAGCCCCCCATGCATCAGGGGGCAGTGGAGGGCAGCAGGGATCACCCCCCTGCTGGGCAGCAGCCAGTGAGTGGGGCTTTTTTTTAAAGGGCCAGGAGCTGGGACCGGGTGGGGCAGCCATGGGGGCCTGGGGGAGTGGGTGGGGACTAGGGGGTGTTCAGGGGGCCTGGGGGAGCAGGCAGGGGATGGGGTCTAGCAGGGGTCCCCCCTATGGTCCCCTCCTCGTTCCTCCAGCCTCCTCCAGTCTCCCCTTCCCGTCTATGTTTTAAGGGCTGTTTATTTTCCACCTATGGGAACTTTCACCACCTTTAATTTTCCCTCAGCCTGAAGAACAGCACATGTGCCCAAAAGCTTGCAAAGAAAGAGTTTTTTTGCAATTTCTTAGTTGGTCTAATAAAATAATCATCTCTGAACCACGAGTTTTAGAGTTTTGCATTTCCTTTTTTAAATGTAGTCATTTACCTTGTATTGAACAAGCAAATCATCCTTGAATCACCTAGCCACACTCTCAACAATCATGAAAAAAAGCAGTTGCATTTATAATCCCTAGTGCCAGATGCTTCCAGGTTTCTTATTTCACCGTTAAACTTTGAGTATCTCCATTACACTCAAAGCTGCTGGATTTTACACCAGCATCAACACTTTCATTCTGATTCCTAGTTCACAGCATCCCTTTCTGCAATGACTTAGCACTTTCAATTTTCCATTTCTAATTAGAAAACCTAAATTCAGGGTGTTACGATGCCATGCATCTCACAAGGTGTCTTTTAAATGGAAATAAAATGAAAAATTGTCCCTGAGCTGGAAAAGCATAGCAGAAAGGGTTGCTGTTGTACAGCAGGAAGCAAATGAATTTTTGCAGTGGGGTTGCACAGAGTTGAAGCTGGCACAGGTTGTGGAGAGAAAGAGTTAGTTAAGAAAATTTACAGTCACTTACCTAGTAGGCAAAGAATAACAGATTTATCAACAAGATTTTCTGCAGCTTTCTCTTATCAAATGTGCAGAGTGGAAAAATTTCCAGTAAAACTGAGTGAAATAAAATGTTAATGAATACCTACATTACACCTTTTTGCCATATTTTAAAGGCAAGCTCCCTTGCTGTTTGCTCCCAGTCCAGCAAAGCCTAACTTGAGCATGTGTTAATTTTTTTCACATGAAGTTAACTAGTTTGTGTGCTTTCCTGGATCTGAGCCAGAGGGCTCAGCACTTTGCATATTCATGTCTAAGTCATCCACTTACAAAGGAACAAGGATCTAGCTACGTTAGGGCTGCGTGAAGCTTCGGTCCCTGATTCGATTCAGCAGAGATTTGGCCCAATTCAGTGGCCAAATCTCTGAATCCAAATCAAATCAGCAGACCCTTTAATCTCTCTGAATTGAATTGGAACCCTCTGAATAGATTCAGAGAGATTCGGAAAGATTCGACAATTCGGATGTAGACATAGCTTTAAATGTTTTCTCTACATACCTCAAGGTAGCAGACAGTTTGTGAATGCTGTGCTGCTCAGACGGATGGAGCGGAGAGGAGCCCAGAGGAGCACAGGGGGCTCCCCAGCGCTCTTGGCAGCAAACTCGGAAGTGGAGCAGAAGCACTTCTGGTCTACTTCCAAGTCTGCTAGGGAGCACACTGGACCCCTCCCCCCCCCACACACACACACACCCCTCCAGCTCGACAACTGGTGCCTCCTGGGTTTTGGGGGGCACCTGGGTTCCCCCTGTGGCCAGTCGCTGAGCCAGAGGGGCTGCGGAGGGGGGCCCAGTGCACTCCATGATGGACCCAAGTGGACTTCTGGTCCACTTCTGGGTTCGCTGCCAAGCATGTGGGCCCCCCCACTCCTGTGGGACACTCCATCTGCCCCAGCATCACAGCATTCACAAGCTGCACCTGGTACCTTGAGGTGTCTACATCCAAATTGCTGATTCTCCAAATCAACGAATTGAATCACTGTCCCCAATTCGGGCTGAATCTGAATCGAATATGGCCCACTTCACACACCCCTTTTGCAGGATTGTAGTCTTGCCATTCCTTTAATAATACACCTCAGGTGGTTGCTGGAAACAGAGATTCACAACTCCATTGAAGCTGTGTACAGTTGAATCACATAAGCACACTTCTAAGCCAGGTTCTGTTTGTGCTTGAACTGGAGTAATTAGACTGATCCTTTGCAGTCACTAGAATGGTACTGTTGTAAGGTAGAGCAGACACACCCACTGTATTATGTCTTACTGCTGCTCTGATTAATTACTATCAAGATGTGCAATTAAAAATAGGAATTGGATCAGCAATGCCTCAAAAACTAAAACTAGTTAAATAACTATTAAGCATATTAATATGGTGGTGAGAAATAGTGTATTTAAATCATTTTGATCAGGCTTGAAGTATGTCAATTATTTTCCTTTCCTACCTCTCCGCTTTAAAAAAACCCAAACATTATGAGTCACAGGAAGCTGCTGAATATGTTCCATTTTAACACTACTGATCAGAGCAGTACATATCATCACAATTTTACCTAAAACTACACCTAGACCTGACTTGAAAGTGTCTAGTTTTTGCCCTTGTCTGGCACTGCAAACATCTCAAACATTTATTTTGAGATAATTTTGAGATAAATTAGATGAACAGATCCCTGATCAGCAAAACTGAAATCCCCATGGCAAAAAAAAGTGTATTTATCTATATTTTTCAATGCATCATTTCAAAGTGAATCATATGAGGAATTCTTGGAATCTTCCATTATTTCCCAAAAGTACACAACAACAATATGCTGAAACTAAAAACAGCACATTTTTCTTTTTGCACATAAAAATCATAGATGAGTTTTCTGTTAGTTTAAAATACAATTTAACTTTGGTGGTATATGGAAAAAAAACAACAAAAAGAAAACACTTGGGAGCCAGATTCTTCCAACAATATTCAGGCAAAGTATACTTCTTACTCCATGTTCACTCCATATTCACAGAGGCTAAGTACAGACATTCAAAAAGCCCAATCCTGAATTGATTCAATCTTTGCAGGTTAGTCTAAACTGTACAGATTGAACCTGAGGCAAATGAATTGACATTCACTTTTGTGTCTGGAAATGCATCTGCCTGCCTGCAGCAGCTCAGGCTAGAAGCTGAAGGGTGCTAGAGCAAGGCCTCCCTTCCCTTCAGCAGTGGTCAGAAGGCTGGAAGAAAGCTGGGAGAGAAGCTCTACAAACTTTCCCCACCTCCCTGCTCAAGCTGGTGCTGGGCGGGGGAGGGGCATGGCCAGGCCCAGTCAGGCCTGATGAGTATGATTGGGGAGAGTTTAAACCCCCACCCTGGCCTGCACGGTCCCCAAATGGGGTGTGCCTGGAAGGGGAGGGGGAAAGTAGTCCCTGCCTGGCTTTGCTCCACTTGCCACTCCAGTGGCTGGCATGCTGAGTTGGAGGAATGGGAAGGGCATTTAAACCCTCTCTCCCCTGTCTACATAGGACCCCAGCCCAAGTTTGCCTGTCTGGGGCTGCTGCACCCCTGCCAGGCTTTTCCCTGCCCACCACTCGAGCATATGGGGTAGAGAGCATGGGCCAGATGCTGGCCCCAGGCTGGCATACTGAGGCAGAGAGGAGGGAGGGGGTTTAAACTTCTCTCCCTCCCTTCTCCCAACAGCACAGCATGACAGGGGTGAAGCAGCCCCTGCCAGGCTTTTCTCCACTCACCTCTCAAGTGGAGGGGGCAGGGGACATAACCAGATGCCAGCCCCAGGCTAGCATGCTGAGGCAAAGGGGAGGAAGGAGTGTTTAACATCCCCCCCCCCTTCATCCCCTTCACCTCAACATGTTGGCCCGGGACCAGTGTCTGGCCACATGCCCTGCCTCCACCACTTGAGCAGTGAATGGGGAAAAAGCCTGTGAGTGGCTGATTTGCCCCTGCCAGGGAGACCTGGCTGCAGTCCCAAGCAGGGTTTTCCACCCCCACCCCCACCCCCACCCCCTTCTCAGCCAGCTAGACCAGTGATAGTGCTTAAGCTAGGGAGCAGAGGGGTGGGGCTGAACCTGCTCCACTGGAGCAGAGAGCACAGGGCTGCAAAGCATCTGGGATGCGGGGGGACTCCAGTCTAACTTAAACCAGGAAGGGGGCTAGTACACACACTGCATTGCAGTTTGACCTAAATCAGTTAAGTCTACATTCAACCAGGTTTATCTTAAACCAGTTTTGGCCATTTTGAAAGTGGTTTATGTGCACAGAACTTCTATTCTGTTATAGGTTTAAACCAGTTTCTGATCACTTAAACCAGTTAACATGTAACTTCTGTCCCTAGCCAGAGTGAGGTTTTACACAGTTGGAGTAGGATCTGTTCATTATACTTACCTAGGGAAACTCCTAGAGATGACATAAGTCAGAATTGTTTTTTTGGCAGTATAAGAAGTATCTACTGTAGTCACAGCATTGATGACAACTGCTATCCAATACTTTCTGTTATCATCCTTGTCTGTAGTTGCAGATAACTATAGCAGATTTTAGCCATTTGGGATGAATATTCTGAAACATTTTGGCCTCTGTTTCAGGTTAGATTTTTATTTCTTAAAAGCTTAAGCAAAAAATGATTCAACCTGGTTTGAGAATTATGTTATTAAAAAAAAAGATGATATTGCCAGTATTGATTTTTTCCATTTTTTTTTTAAATCAGCTAGCATACCCATAGAGTCTTGAACATGAACAGTAGTCCCTCATTACTATAACCTATGAGCAACTTCAACACTCCTGTGAGTTAGGGGAATGCTGTTATCCCCATTTATAGCTTGGGAACTGAAAGGCTAAGTTACCCAAGGTCATACACAAAATCAGTGGGAAGACAAGGGACTAAACTCATATAATCCAAGGTCCAAATACAAATCATGATCCTTCATTTGTATTTCCTCTACCTAGCAGGTACATAATTCAGGAAACAGAAATTGTCCGTTTAAAATGCCATTCAGTCCTGAGCAATGGGGGAGTGGGGGATTTGTAACACACTTGTACAGCATGAGCAGGTCCAGGAATTTGTGAAGGGGGTTGTTGGGGCAGCAACTGGTGCTGCAGTGGGGCCTGCACTCCTGCTTCCAGCTTGTCCTCACACCAAGGCCCCACACCAAGGAGACTTTTTTTAAGTTCCCAAATCAAGTCAGCATCCTGTCATCCCTTGCCGGCCCCTCCCCCCCCCCCCCCCCCCCCCCCGGTCTTGGCACTCTCTCCTCTTCTCTCCCCTCCCCTGCCTGCCACTGCTGTTGTCCTGGAGCAAGAGACCATGTGCTGGAGCTGCTCCTGTCTTAATAGGAACAGCAATGGTAGCAGGCACGTTCCTCTTCTCTGCCTGCCCCACCCCTCTTCCCCCCAGGTGCTCCTTGTCAGTGTGGGAGCTGCCTACCACCTACACCCACACTGGAGCACACTTGTGCCCCAGCCAGCCCTCCACAGCACATTGAGCTGGATCAGAGCAGCCCTGGGTTGGCAGGGTGACCTTTGGTCCTCCTAGGAGCCAAGTCTACTCCAACCTGGCTCAGCATGTTGTGGTCCCAGGCGCACATTCAAATGGGGTGTCTGGGAGCAATAAACTCCAGTGTGATATGTACCAGAGTTAATTGCTACATGCTAATCACACATGGAAATGCACCCACTGATTCTCTGACCAGGTTCTGATGGTTTCCAAAACAGAAGTTAGTGAAGGTGAGTAGAGTGCTCACAAACTATTTAAAGTAGAAGTCAGAAACCTTTTAGGAGAGCCAGGCCAAATTAGTACAGCTTCCTCCAATGGCAGGTGGAATGCCACCAATACCACCCCCAACCCTCCACCACTGCTGAATTGCCACCAATGTCCTGGCTTGACTGTCCAAATTAAATTGGTAGGTGGGCCAGACATGGGTCACAGGTGCTGGCCCCAGCCTCTAGATCCCCCTTGGCTGAAGATCCAGGAGGAGCTGGGCAGGGTCATTTTGCCCTAAGTGGCACAATTTGTTCACACCAAAGTGCATGTTCAAACACATATGCTGAGGCACAAAACTCCAGCACAAATTTGTGCTGTTTGAGCTGCTGCAAGAGCACATGTCTGCATGTGTGGACACTCCCTACTGGTATATATCATCTTATAGCTAAGTAGGTCACACATGCTGAATGAAGGACTGTATTATGAAGAATCATGAAAGAGAACAAGTGTCAAGGGTCAAGGGGGATAACAGTATAAGGTCTAAGTGTGCCCTAGTGCTAAGCGAACAAATGTGATTCTTGGGTACAGAAGCAAGAAAACATCAATTTGCAGTACGGAGGTGGAGTTCTGCCATGGTCCATAACATTACTCAGACCATCAATCCAGTACTATGCCCAGTTCAAAAAGAAAGATGGCAAATTGAAAAGGGTTCTTAAAGGGGCTACATAAATTATTTAACTTCTGGAAAACCAGACTTGCACTGAAAGACTTAAGAAATTCAAATATTTATTTTTAGTTTAATCTGAGAGAAGGGTAGGAGGTGATTATCACATAGCCACATGGGGAGACAATTTTGGTGATGAAGGGCTCCTCACTTTAGCAAGTGAGGGTATAACATGGTCCAGTAATGGGAGCTGAAGCTATACAAATCTGGACTGGAATGAGGTGCATTTTTTTCTTTATATTTACAAGGAGATTAATTGACCACTCCAAGAGGAACACAATAGATTATCTGCCATTTACAATTTTAAACTAAAAAACACATCTCCTAAAATATATATCATAATTTAAAAAAGTTACAGGGTTGATAGAAGAACTGCTGAGTGAAATTCTGTCATGCAGTTCAAACTAGATGATCAGAAGGATCTTTTAAATCTGTTAATTTATCTCAGAACCATTTACAGCTTGTTCAGATTATTTCCTGGACCTGTTTCTATTACATCTCCATTAGGTCTCCAAAGTAGTGATAAAAATGTGGGCTCACATCAAAAGCCATATAAGACTATTCTATTCTTTTGTTCCCTACCATGTGTTTTGAACACAGAAAACAAACATATGCTCCTCCCCCAACCTCATTCCAAAATTTGCTTGATTATACAGCTGCTACATAAGAGCAAATGGTGCCAATGGCAATATGTGGAGATTGCATAATCAAACTATAAAATGCAAATTGAAAAATGTATAGAACAAAATTCTGCTCTCAGCACCAGCTACAAAATCCCACCTCTGATATTCTGCAGGCACAGAAACTAGAAAGGAAAAAAAGAATGGGTCAGGAAGGTTATTTCTATACTACAGGATTGTCTGCTAATATTTTATTTAGAAGTCCTTTAAAACTATTGTGGACAAAATAATATTGACGCAGCACAGCAAGATTGTCCTTGAGAGTGCATTCTGTCAAGAAAATATTGGTAGTCTGTTGAATTATTTAGTTTGTAATTTTTACTATCTCATCTCATATTAAACTGCACACCTGAAAAAACACAATCTAATGGCAAAAACCCCCTCAGACATTCCTGATATAAAAATGGATACACAATGCAAAAAAGTTAATATATCATTACAAAGAATAGAACACAAAATAGTCACCAGCTGACACACATTGTGGTTCAAAACAAAAAATTCCATACTTCATCAATTATTGTTCAAAACAAGCCAGACTAAATTAAATACCTCAACCAGATGCCACTGAATGAATGAGATGTTGCAGCATAAGAAGAAAAACAAGGCTTTTTTGTAAACTTCTACTGCAACTCAAGAGGGGCTGTTCAGCAACGGCCATGCCCTGCCATTGATCCACGTATAAAGATCCTATTGTAGCCAAAGGGAACTGTACACAATAACAGAACAATATCAAGATAGGGCCTTGAGACATTTCTCAAAACAAAAACAGTACCACTGATGGAGTCAAAGTGCTTTCTTTGTAATACCAGAAAGTGCAACTAGGGTAGCCACAAAAAAGCTTTTCCTTCCTCCCTCTCTGCAGAGATCACACAGACTCTTCAGCTCCCTTGTTTCTATCTTCCACCCCCTCACTATTTACTGTACCACACTCACTTTATCAGTCCAATACCATTTCCATATTAAAAACTGACCTCTATTCATAGGTCCAACTATACCTTTCCTAGGGTCTTTCCAATATATTCTTCAGCATGTGAAACCAAGTACAGTCAACACATTAGTACCAACATGCCTGTACCCTGGTGTTAGGTGCTTCTGCATGGCTCTTGCTGCTATATAGGTCATTATCTGAATGCACAGTGCAAAAAATGTTCCCATGGGAAATGTTACTGAAAAGAAGTCATTGTTCTTACCATGCGTTACTATAAATGATTGTCAACTGTATCACAAAGTGGCTATGGACAGTTTATGGAGAAATGTTCTGATCCTATCTATATTTTAAGACAAAAAGACAAATTAAACTAAATGCTACTACATGTATTCCGTGTGCATACACAACTACAGCAGATATACAATATAAAAGCAAACAGAGAGAAATAACACACAAACCTGCAGCCCCAATCATCTTTATTTCAAAGAAATTCTTCTGATAATCTTGTTAAAGTTGTAAAACATAGCTGACAGTTAACTGGAAAATGTGCACAGATTGATTTTTAAAAGGATTGTGTTTTAGGTTTTATACTGCTAAAAATGTAGCATTGACCCGGTTTTAAGAAAAAAAGCCCTCACAAATGGGCAAAGGACAAACATGAATGTTTCATCTTTAATTGAAATTAGCTTTCAATAGATGAAGTAGTATATTTAACATTTTCTCTTAAGCTAAGTACAGGTATGCAAGGAGGTTAGGGAGAGGTTAGATCACATTAAAATGGCTCCCTGATCTATGATAAATTGGGATGGGGGGCTAGTAGGTGGGGTTATAGGGGTGGGAGCCAAACAGGCCTGGGGGGTCATTGGGGCGATCAGAGTGCAGGTAGTTAGGGCTGTGCAAAGCTTTGGTCCCTGATTTGATTCAGTGGAGATTCAGCCCAATTCGGTGGCCAAATCTCCGAATCTGAATCAATCAGAGGAACCTTTAATCTCTCTGAATCAAATTAGAACCTTCCGAATCGATTCGGAGAGATTAGGAAAGGTTCAGCGATTCAGACACACACACAGCTTTAAATGTTTTTTCTCCATACCTCTAGGTAGCAAGCAGCCCGTGAATGCTGTGATGCTGGGGCGCATGGAGTGTCCCACAGAAGCATGGGGCACTTGGCAGCAAACCCAGAAGTGGACCAGGAGCACTTCTGGTCCACTTCTGGGTCTGCTGGGGAGCGCGTAGTGGGGATTTCCCACCCCCCCCCAGCTGGGGGGGAGCAGGGGAGCCCCCACAGACTCCCCAACAGACCCAGAAGGGATGCTTCATGTGCTCCAGCATCACAGCGTCCACAAGCCACGCTGGTACCTCGAGGTATATAGAAAAAGCATTTAAAGCTCTGTCTGTGTCTGAATCAGCATCGAATCTTCAGATTCAGATTTGGCTCAATTTGATTTTGAATCAAATCGGGGACAGTGATCCAAATCAACTAATTGAATCACTGTCCCTGATTCAAGCCAAATCCAAATCCAAATTGAATAAAGCCCACTTCACACACCCCTACAGGCAGTGTCTGCAGGAGGGATCGGAAAGATTGGGGAGGTAGGAGGGATCTGAAGGAGGGGTCAGAGGGCTGTGTAGGTAGTCAGTGTCTGTGGGAGAACTTGTGGGGGCTTGAGGGTAAAGGCAGGGGGTGGAGGACAGGAGGCATCTGCAGGTGGCACCAGGGGAATTGGGGCAGGAGCTAGCCTCTGCAAGGGGGTGGGAGGCAGGAAGGAGCTGTGGGAGCAATCAAGGGATTACAGAGGGGCTTGTAGGGGGATCAGGAGCTATTTTCAGCCCCCCAACTTCCCCGGTGGACCTACCTTCCATCCCTCCTGCCCCTTCCCCCCACTGATACTTCCCTGGCTCCTGGCAGTGATAACACTGATAAAATTGTCACTCAGTGCAGCTTGGGGATGGGGCTTTTGGTGAGGGAGTTGGCTGGTCCATGGCAGGGAGCCCAATGGGTTGAGGGGCTAAAAATAGCCCAGTGCCGGGGGAAATGAGTAGGAAAAGCACAGCCCCAGAGCTGAGGCAAGCAGCTGGGTTTTCCTAGCCCTGGGACTGCACAGGCAATTGTAAAGAATGCCCATGTAACTGTTTAACCTAGATGAAGCTTGAGTGTACACTGATCCAGGTCTATTTTAGACCAGGTTCTGCCATTTTTAAACCAGTCTATGTGCATGGAACTTCTGTTCTGTTATGGGTTTATATTGATTTCTGATCATTAAAACTGGGTCTAAGCTTAAGGTCCACACCTGGTAAATTAGGTGATCATTTTTAATGTGATCTAACCTCCCCATCACCTCTCCCCTTCCCCCCCTTAATCTCTGCAATTAGCCAGAATGTCTGAATTAAAAGGGTAATATGTTTTTCCTCCCAACACTGAAATATAAAAGTTAAAAACAAATGATTCTTTGGTAAAAGAATTATTGTTTCAAGACATGCAGTGAATTTTCCAGATGCTACCAGTATGTGTTTTATGTTGAGAAATGAAAGAATACTGTCTATGTTCTGAATCATGTTGAAAATAACTTTAGGAGTCTGAGCTAAACCAGTGGTTAGGAGATCAAAATCCAAGCACTGAAATAGATCCCTCACTGCTAGGTTGACAGGTCTGGGATTAGAACAGAAGCAGCATGTTCAGCCTCTGGTGCAGTTAAGGGGAACAAGCACAGGTATCAGTCTACTCCTCTGACAGTTTTGGATACTATTTCAGCTCTTCCCTGAGGGGAAGCAGTCATTAAGGAGGAAACAGAGAGATTAAAACTGGAACAAATTGAGGGGCTCATAAGAAATACAAAATCTAAAAAAGGTTGAACAAGAGATGGCAGTACTAATCTTCACATCCAGGGCAACTGTTTCTCTCTCGCACTCAATTCTGGCAAATTGTAGAGTAATAAGAAGGTCTGATTACTTGAAAAAAGGTTGGCTGCCTTTTCTATATGGGCAATTTCTCAAGACAGTTCCCCATCCCATCTCTCACTTGGGATTTACCTGGAAGGTAGCAAAGATAGAGTATAAGCAAAAGTTTCCCAGCTGTTGAATAAAAAGCCTGGGATGCTTCACAGTTTTACCAGCTGGTGCTCAGCACCAGTCAGGATCAGGCTCCATATAGGGGGTCAAAACATATTTCCAAAGAAGATGGTTTCCTTATTACAAAGGGATCTAGAAATACTACTCCTTCCTGCAGAAATAGTTACAATTGGGTCATCTGTGATAGCAGAGAATAAACTGCACAGAACTTGTCAGAGCAGGGACTTGAACCTGGGTTTCACATTTGAGGCCAGCATCCTAACTACCAGGCTAGAATTTTTCTCTGGAATACTCCACCCAGCAAATTCAGTTCTTGGACACCCCTGTGAAATTTTACAATGGCCTCATCACCATCACATTGTATCTGAGGGCTATAGCTAGCTCCCCACCACCAGCTCTCCTCCTAAGTGTGCTCCTAGATCCATTATCTAGAGCCAAGCTTTATATTACAACAGTATCTGCTCTGATCCCACCAACTGGGATGCACACCTACAGGATTCCTACACTTACAATACAATCCCCAAACTGTTTCACCTATAGTCCCCAGCTTGAACTTCTTGGACACATTATAACACCAAACCCCTCCTGGAAAGTGACAACCATTTCAAGATACCCATGGGGGACAAGCCTATCCTGGCTTGTCCCCCAACCTCAAATGACATCTCTCCATCAACAGACTACCTAACTCCTACCTAACTTGGTAAGAACCAAGCCACTAGGCCTTGCTCCAGATCCAGATGCCAGCTGTGTCCCCTTATCAGCACAAACCATATCATCACTGGATAAAACAACATGGCTTATAACATCTGAGGTTCATTTGCTTGCTCCTCAACCAATGTCATATATGTCATCACCTGCTTACAATGCTCCTCTGCTGTATTCATTGACCAGACAAGCATGATCCTAATTTGAAAGAATGAATGGATACCAATCTGACACCAAGTCCAGAAATATAGCCCATGGCAGAACACTTTAACCTCCCAACACCCTCTATCACTGACTTCAGAGCAGCTGTTCTTAAATAACAAAACTTTAAAAATTGATCTGAACCTGAAACTGTGGAACAAGACGTCATCCACAGATTAGATTGTGTTAAGTATGGTCTCAACAGACATTATGGATTCTTATCCAATTACCTGGCCTTGCGTTTATAACCCTTATGTCCCTCGAAGCATTATTTGCTTTGCGTTATCCCTATTGGCCTGTTCAACTCCAATTTTGCTTCTTTCAGTAGTGCTCCATCCTTCTATTAAGAACCCTGCTTTCTGCAAGCCCACTCATAACATCTGTTGAAGTAGACTGTCACCTATGAAAGCTTCTGACTCTCTGAACCAGTTAGTTTCTAAGGTGCTACACTATCCTGCCTCCTGCCTAAGGTTAGGTAAGTTTCAAAACATTGTTTGAAGCAAAAATACAAAATGTGTTTCAACTTTATTCTTCTTCTCCAGACAAAATGACATCACACAAATGGGAGGTGTTGGGGGACAGAGGGAGTTTCACCTGGGAAAATTTGACTCGGCTCTCATTACAGTTTAAATAGGTGGCACAGAGAGGTGAACTGATCTGATCAAAGTTACCCAACTGTGTGGGAGCCAAGGCAGGAATGGTAGAGGCAGGTCAACCAAGAGCCTGGTTCACTGAACCATACTGTCTCTGAGTTGTAATAGTTCTCTGAGGTAACATATTCTGATTTGTAGGATGCATCTTCTATACCATTGAACTCCAGGAGCCTTGTAGAAAAGCCATTCTATCTTTAGGACTGCATAGGTAAATCTGAGTGTTTAGATATAAGGTGGCAAGCCTTACTCTGGAAAGTTAGAATGAAGGTGGTTTTCTTGGTCCTTCTGTCAAAATGTTGTGACTTGTTATGGCTCTGAAACAAAGTGGGTATAATTTAGTAAGAAATATATTTAAGCTGGAAAAAAGAACATGGAATCTACCCAAAAAAACAATGAGGTTCTGCAATAGCCTTCCAGTAAGAAGAATTGGGCAGAGGAAAGATAGGAGGACAACCTAATTGCTTTTAAGAAGGATCTTGATAAGTTTATGAATTAAATTACATAACAAACTAGGTTTCCACAGTAGGGGACTGGATTCAATGGTTCAGTCTCTTTCATATATATTATGATAACTCCAGTACTTTTTTTTAAAATAGCTTCTCTGACACCATGCAGTTTGAAGTCCAGGCTGACTCTGGCTCAGCTTCAGATCAACACTGTCTCGTCTAGATTCTTAGCAACCCAGAGGAAAAAGACCAGCTGCAATTGAAATACTAATCACCTTGCCTCTTATCACCCTAAATTCATCTAGTCACATCTCAGAAATATGAAGAACTTTAAATGGCCCAATTCTTCCTTTGATCATCAACCCCTTGTATCCAAACTTTGCTACAACTATATGAACTTTCCTTCTCTATATGAAAGGCCCAGAGACATCAAGTGTTATCCTCATTCAGTCCAGCAGTCTAGTTCTGTGATAGCTTGAAAAAATATCCATTTAATTAAGGTTATCAAAACCCTAAATTCAAAGGCTCACATCTAACAGTTTTCTTGCAGTCCTTGGCCATGTCTATATGTGCAATTAGTGCACGTGAATAAACTATGGAGCTTATTGCCACTTGAATGTGTGCCTCGGAGCAATTAACTCCAGAGCAATCAGCTCTGGAGTTTATTCAGGCACAGCGTGTGGAGCCTGGTTGGAGCAGCCCGGCTGGCAGGGTCCCCTCGGGGTCAGCCTGCCAGCCTGGGGCTGCTTTGACCAGACTTAACGTGCTGCTGAGAGGCTGGCTGGGGCACAAGGGTGCTTCAGTGTGGGAGGTAGCCAGCAGGCAGCTCCCACAGTGAAGCACCTTGTGCCTTAGCCAGCCAAGTTAGTGTCTACACATGCACAGCTGTACACGAAAAAAAGCTGCAGCAGGATAGTACTTGTAAATATACAAATATACAAGTACTACCCTGCTGCAGAGTTTATTAGTTTTGTGCATCCTAATAGGGGTGTACATGTAGACACAGATGTTTACTGCAGAGCTAATTAGTGAGTAAACATCTTGTATAGATGCACCCCTTACAAATCAATTTGCCTTAACTTCCACTGATTATTTAATGACAGTGCCATGTAAAAATATATGATGATTTTGCCACAAACACACAGCTAAATGGAGTACAGAATAAAGATTTCAATCTAAATTTTCTTTGCTTTGGGAACTCAGGGAAGTACACTGAGTGCTGTTTTTAGAGCTTCCAGTTCATATTCATTCCCAATAGAAAACTGAGCATCCAAATCTGTCAAGCTGCTTTAAAGATTCACTCTAAGTTTTTAAAACTTATTTTTAAAGGGTAACATGCTTTAATGGAAGGAGAAAAATATTTTGTCTCTTAAAAAACTGATGTTAATATACTTCAGTGAAAGAAGAAACACACTCTGTAAAAAATGCATGTTTTTCAGGAAAATACTCCAACATCCTCTTTCCATTTATGTTCTCAAGCCTTCACCATCTGTTTCCCTATTCAACACATGTAAATTAAAGTTTTCATGCTTCAGGTTTCTTTTAAAAACCTCTGAAGTGATCAAAGTGGATTATAAAGTGGGGTCTATATTCTTTCTAGAACTGTATTACAAAACAGCTCAAAAAGTATCAAATGAAAAACCTTTAAAATTAAGTTCAAACTACTAAAGGTTTAAAAACCTGGGATCCAATCCTTCAGCCATTACTCTTAATGTGTATCATGCTAGTAGCCTCACTGACTTCCCACATATACTCTTTGTGAACAACAACTGAAGAACCTGGCTGTTTTATAGCAAATGTGAAAAGCAGCCTTCTGTGCATTTTCATATTTTCCCCAACTAAAGAAGTAAGGGATGCATTTGAATTTGTACAAATATAGTCATTTCCAAAAACAGAGAGGCAGCATATTTTCTCTTTACATTTGGAAAATTAGTTAGCTAGCTTTGAAAAAATATCAGCTACACCTAAAGGTAAAGACCAGAGCAAAACTCAGTTTATCACGTAAAAAGACATAACAGTTAGCCATAGAGGGTGGGTCAGATGCTGGGCCTATACTGCATACCTAAGTGTGGGAGGAGCTAGGGAGTACCAGACAGCAAGTCTACCTTTCTGTGACAGCTACCCCCAGTCTCTTTGGAGTTGTTATGGTCCCTCCTGCATGCTGGACTGGCAAAGGGGAGGACAATTAGTAGTGTCATAACTCATCCCCATGCTCCCAAATATGGCAACACGCACAGCTTCACTGGGGAAAGCTGTTCACATTCCTCTTCTGAGGACACGTCTACACAAGATGTTTTGCTGTGCAGTAGAGCAAATTACTGTGTAATAAGCATCACTGTCTATACCTGCAGACACTTACTGTGCAGTAATTTGCTCTACTTGGCAGTTAATTTTGCTACATGCAAATGCAAGTAGCAAATTAACTGCTAAGTAATTACTGTGAAGTAAGGCATGTGTAGACAGCTGACCAGGAGCAAATTTGCTCCCAGTCAGCAAGGCAGCAGGGGGCATGAGATTGCTCCCTGCCCTCAGGAGCTGCCTACTGCCAGGGTGGGCTCTGCCACTGGAGCCTGGGTGGGTACAATGTCCCTCTGCCGCGGCAGCAGGACAGTTCCCAGCCAGCCCTGGGCTGCATGGGGAAGTCTGCACATGCAGTGTAGAGCTGGTTGGGGACTGTCCTGTTTCGGGCAGTCCCCAGCCAGCTCCAGGCTGCACATGCAGACTTCCCCACATAGCCCAGGACTGGCCAGGAACTACCCTGATATGGGGCAGGTCCCAGCCCTGCAGCTTTTTCCCAGTCCTATGCCCCAATTGGGCAATCAAGACACAGGGCTTGGAAAGAGCTGTGGGGGAAGGGCAGGTCTCAGCCCCCTGCCCTGTCCGCTGGTGGGGCAGCTAGCAGTGAGCCCCCAGCTGGGCAGGGAATCTCTGCCAGAGGGGGCAGGAGCAGAGCGGGTGGGAGCAGACTGCTGCCAGGAGCAACAAATCCACTCCCAAGTGGGTGCAGGTGTAGATACCTGTCTAGGGTGAGTTTACTTACCCTGGAGTAAACCCATGCAGCAGCATTTGCACATGTATATGTGCCCTGAGAGGAGGTAACTAGGAGGCAGATTGTAATCACAGCTGTTTCCTAGGCTGTTCTATAGCTGAAGTCTCACAGCACAGCCCCAGAGTCAGAGCCAAGACTTGTAGTGAAGCTCTTATCAGTATGAAGTCCAAACTGTTAACCTATAAGGAAAATTATCTTCTTACAAAAATGCTATTTTTTGAACTCTAAATCAGTAAAAATGTGGTTTCAGCTAGGTCAAACCCTTCTGGAGTCAAACTGAAGTGAATTGAACAGTAAACTTTTGAAAGTCAGTTTCTTAAGCAGTACAAATCATCATGTACAAAGCAACATCAACAGAAGGATGTTGATTCTCAGATGTTGACGAGACAGTCTTCATTATTTAATTGGTTCGAGGGGTTGGATTCAGGCTTAAAATGGGGGGGAAATACTATAAGGTATAGGAAAAATACACAATTTTGAACTCCTGGTTTGTTCCTACTTGTGCCATCAGGAATGGACAATGCTTGCTCTCTAGTATCTGATCTGATCAGCATCTATCTACCCAACAGCAGCATAATTAGTGCCTGGACCACATCTATCCTATGGCAGCATATCTCCAATTTGTTTTTTTAATACTGTATTTTTTCACATATATAAAAAAAATGCATGAAAAATGAGTCCCTATGGGCACTTGTCCACGTTACACCACTCCTGTTTCCATGTTATGCTTTTCCTGTGTCCACATGACAAAAATCGCCATTATGCTAGCTAAATTGCACCTGTGTATCCACGTTATCAGCTGATTTTCTCATTTTAGGGTTTTTTTTGTGATGATTTAAAACACCTCTGACATGCTTCTGAATTTCTTCCTTGAGGGCTATTTTTATCATTTTAAATTTATAAGATAGATCTGACTTATGCCCAAAAACATGATTTTCCCTGCTTTGCAACTATTGTACCAGCAGATGCTGCTTGGGTTCACTTGTAAATCCATGGAAAGCCATGGAAGTTCATCTAATTTCTCCTGCACTGATTCAACCAGATGCTAGGTGCTAATCTTGCAACTTTTTACTGATTATTTTATTGCTTATTTTAGATTAATGAAAGATGAGATTTCCCAAAAAACATGTTCTGCCTTTTCGCATGCACCTCGCTTCCAGCTGTCCTTTTCCCCACTGTGCTGCTGCTGCTTATCAGAGGTGGCCAGCATCAGCCACATTCCACCCAGACCCCAAACTTTTTTTCTCCCTGCTCCTGCCCAGCATTGTAGGAGGCACCCCCACCTCCATGTTCCCCTCCTCCCCCCCACAGTGCCACTATCACAGAGAGCCGGCCAACCACCCAGACCCCAAACTTTTTTCCCCCAAACTCCCACTGGCCAGCCAGCTTCAGCCACGGCTATTTAATTCTGCCACCACCCCCCTATTTTCCTGCTTCTCTTCCACCCCACATTGCATTTTTCTCAGTTCCAGCAAGCCCACAGAAGACTGTATTGTATTCAAAAAATGTTAATAACCTACGTTAACTTAAATATTAACAAACAAATACTTTAATTTGATCATACAATTTAACTTTTGCAAAGAAAGAAAGAAAGAAAGAAAGACTTTGATTTTTGACTTTTTACTTTTAAGAGGCATTTATTCCAGGGAGGGTGACAAATCGGGGCCAGTAGAGAGTTTGTACAGGTTAGCCGGAAGATCTGGGCCTCTAGGACAAAGCCTGGGCTCATGGCCTGCAAGGCCTGCCCTCACACTCTAGACAAACAAGCAAAAAAAGGAATAAAAAAATATATACCGTCCATCCCACTCCCAGCGAGCCAGTTATGGCAGCTCTTCAGGGTGGCCATCTTGGCCTGGCCCACCAGGAAGTTGGCTAAGCCAACTGTGCCCTGCTTGGCCACCCGGTACAGGAAAAAGCAGATGTATGCATGCTCTGAAAAGTCCCAGCCTAGCACCCAAAGCGGTGCCCCAAGGGTGGCAAAGAGCAGCCACAGCCAGGGGCAGTCAAGGAAGGAGTGAAAAATGTTCCCTTCCACTGCTCCCAGGCAGAAGGGGCAGGTTGCCAAAGCCACCGGATCCAGATGGTGCACAAAGGTGCCAGTGGCCAGGATGCCATGCACAGATCTCCACTGGAGGTCTCCTGTCTTCTTCACGGTGGGTGCCTTGTACAGCATGCACCACGCTGGGGTCCCTGGCAACACCAGGCACCACCGCCATATGGTGTTGGGGTGGCCAGCCAGCACCTGGGCATGCCAGGTGCACACCATCCATGTGTAGAGTCCCCCCTGGGGCAGTGTGCTGAAGGGCCAGCCCGTGTTGCCGGCCAGGTTGGTCAGGCCCTGGCCCCTCTCAGTGGTGGGCAGGTAGAGAGTAGCTCATGTGAGCCAGTGGCATCCATCCCAAAAGAAGTCCACCAGGAGCCACTGCAGCCTCTCGAGCAGCTCCAGCTGGGGGTCCAGCACAGTGCAGCAGTGCCACAGGGTCGCCACCAGCAGGTTGGTGGCAATAAGGACCCAGCCACAGTAGGAAAGAGCAGGCAGGCACCAGCACTGCAGGTGGGCCTCCACCCCCTCCACCAGGTCCTCCCAGTTGCAAGCTGCAAAGACTGGCAGCCCCAGTAACACTCCCAGGACTTTGAGGCCTTCCCAGCACCAAGCGAGTCCCCCCGGCAAGTCTGGAGCGGTGTGCCAGCCCATGTCCTGAGCAGGAGGGTTTTGCTTGTGCCCCAGTTGATGCAGGCCAATGAGGTGAGCTTGTAGATACACTGTCAGTCCACCAGGGTGCACACGTCCTCCTGGCTGCCCAAGAAGAATGTCACGTCATCTGCCTACACAGTCAGCTGGATCACGGGGGCCGGTGGTCAGGCCCAGTGCTGCTGGCAGGGCTAAGCTGGTCAGGCAGCAACGCAGAATATGCAGCAGTGGTTCAATGGCCAGGGTGTACAGCATGCCCAACAGGGGGAAGCCGTGGCTGTTGCCCCAACACACCAGGAATGGGGAGCACAGCATGCCATTCACCTTCAGCAGGCTGGAGGAGTCTTGATACAGGACCCACAGTGCTGCAATAAAAAGGGACCTGAAGCCAGAAGCCTTGAGGGTGCTGAGCAGGTGGTCAGCCTAATCAAAGGCCTTCTCCTGGTCCAGAGAGACCAGGCTGATGCCCAGGCCAAAGAGCTCCACAACCGCGAGCAGGTCACGCAGCAGGAACAGGTTGTCCTGGATGGTCCTGCACAGCACACAGTAGCTCTGCTTGGGCCCAATGACAGAGACCATGACGGTGCAGAGTCGGTTCACCAGCACTTTCACCAAGATCTTATAGTTGACTCACAGAAGGGAGACAGGACACCAGTTCTTAAGGCAGTCAAGTCCCCTTTCTTGGGCAGCAAGGTGAGCACCATCTGGTGGCAGCTGGTTGGCAGGGTACTATCAGTGAGGCTCTCACACAAGACACAGAGGTGGCTGGGCCCAAGAAGGAGCCAGAAGGCTTTGTAAAACTCCACAGGCAGTCCATCAAGGCCCAAGGCCCAAGGACCTGCCCAAGGTGAGCCCCCCCAAAGCAGCCTTGAGCCCTGCCAGAGAGAGATCATGCTCCAGGGCCTCAGCCTGTGAAATACAGAGGCATGGCAGGTCCTCATGCAGCCACCAAGTGGCCTCTGGGCAGGTGGGTCAGCCACAAACAAGTGCTGGTAGAAGGCAATGGTGTGCACCCACACTTCACCCAGGTCCATGAGCAGTCATCCCTCCAGGGTCTTGAGATGGTCCAAGTCCTTTGCCACAGCCCGCCGCCTCTCCAGGCTGAAGAAGAAGCTGGTCAGGGTGTTGTCTTCCACCAGCTCCTGGCAGCGGGCATGCACCTTCGCACTATGGGCCATGTCCTTTGCCACTGCCAGCTCCAGCAGGCATTTCTTGCAGGACTGGAGGCTCTCAAAGAGCAACGTGTCATTGCTGGTGTGGAGCAAGGCCATCTCGAGCTCCACCACATCCACCTCCAGCTCCTGGGTGTGGCGGTGGATCTCACTGCCAGCTGGGACTACTGCTGGCAGAACGCCTGGACCTGGATCTTCCCCATGTCCCACCACAGCTGCCAGGAGGAGGAGTCTGCTTGGGTGGCCTCCCAGCTCCTCCAGAGGTGGGTGAAGCAATCCCGGAAGTGGATGTCCTGTAGCAGGCTGATGTTGAGGAACCAGTAAGGGGTCCATGTATGCACCCTGCCAGGCAGGCTGAGTTCACAGCAGACCAGGACATGGTTCGAGAGGCCTGATGAGATGATGCAGCTGCTGCACAGTAATGGCAGATGGTGCCAGGCAATGTAGAGATGTTTGAGGCGGGTCATGGTGATCCCACTGGTGCTCATCTTTGCCCAGGTGTATTGGTGTACGTCGGCGTGGAGGGCCCGCCAGGCGTCAACAAGATCCGCTGCCTCCAGCATGGCCTGCAGCTTATGGGCCAAAGGCAGGTGCAGCTCTGGCCCTGTCCGGTGTAGCTGCACATCACTGGAGCAATTGAAGTCCCCACCCATGAGGAGCAGGTCATCACTCTCACTGGCATCACACAGGAGGTCACCCAGAGACTCTAAGAAGGCTCCCTCTCCCTCCCCTGGGTGGGCACATAGATGTTTACAAGGAGCAGGCTCTGGTGTGCCAGGGTGACATGGATGGTCCCCAGCCAGCCAGAGACAACCTCTTGTGCCACCGCTGAGTTGTAGTTGCCACCCCAGCACTGAGGTTGGTACCATGGCTCAGAAACAGGTGGCCTCTCCAGACAGCATGCCAGTCGGCTTGATTGTGCACGTTGATGTGTGTCTCCTAGAGGGAGGCAGTCGCCAGCTGCTTCTGCCACAAACCCTCCAGGATGGCTGTCCACTTCACCGGGTTCCTGCAGCTGTTGGTATTCAGCGAGGCAATTGTGGTAGCAGCCATGAGCAGAATAGAGAGGAAGGATAGGCAGGGTATAGGTGGGAGAACAGGTGACGGAGCAAAGCAAAGCCACAGAGAAAGGGGAAGGCCTATCGTGCCCTATTCTACTTTGTGGACCCACCCCAGCCCCACACCACCCTCACCCGGGTCACAGGGTTCTCAAAGTGGAAGGCATGTTGACATGTGCCCAGATTCTTGTGCATGAGCCTCGGTGCATCACTGGTGGTGCGAGCAAGTTGCACAGGGTCCGGACACCACTGACGGATACTTTCCACCATGTTTCTCTGGCCCTTGGTATGCTCCAAGAGGTCGATGAGGCCTCCGTAGCTGGGGGCTGCCCAGGGGGGTTCTCCAGCAGGAGCTGGATATTCCCAACCGATAACTGGTGAGGCCTCACCCTGACAGGGGACCTACCAGTAAGGCCAGTGAACGTGCTTTCAATGGCCAGGTTCCCTAGGAGGCCCCCCTCAGCATCCGGGTTGAGGACCATCTCCAGGAGATCAATCCCCACCTGCTTCAGGGGCAAATGTCATCCTGCTTGGAGGCAGGCACTCCATCTCCTCATCAACAGCCTCGGTGGGTGGGGGGGTGCCAGGCCCCTCTGCCGTCTCCTGCCCCTGACATTGGAGAGGCTGGCACTCCATCCTCCCTCCCACCATCCACAATTCCCACAGGCTGAGATGGGGGTGAGGGGTTGCCTGACTCCCCCATTACCCTCTGTGCCACTGGGACATCCTCAGTCATGGCCTGAGGTGGCAGAGTCACTGGGGGGGAGGGGCAGGCAGGGTGGAGTCAGGGTCCCTGGCTACATTCTCCCTGGCACTTGCAGATGCGGGCCCTAAAGGGGCTAGGGCTCCTTGGGAACCTCCCTTCCACCTCTTGCTCTTGGCTTTCTTTGCAGTAGAGATAGGTGGGACCTCTCCCAAAGAGGGAGGGCCAGGCTGCTTGGGGCCCACCACCTTAAATGAGGCAGGGTGGAGGGAGGTGGAGAGGGGGGTCTTGGTTGTTCCACCCAACAGGGCCTCAGCACCTGGGGCACTAGCCACCCCAGATAGAACTGGGATGGGGGGGGACTGGAAGGCTATCCCAGCTCCTCCACCAGATGAGGACCCCACACTGGGGGGGCAGCCCCACCAGGCAGGTGGAGGGTGGAGGGAGGCTGAGAGGAGGCCACGGTCACCATTCCTGGTGGGGTGTCAGCGTCTGAGGCACCAGCCACCCCAGAGGGGTCCAGGGCAGGAGGGGATTGGGAGGAGTCCCTAGCCCCTCCACTTGGTGAGGCGTCAGCCCTGACAGAGGCAGGAGGAGCCTGGGAGGACATCCCAGGTCCCTCCCCCGGGTGGCATGCTTGCGCCAGAGACATCGATCCCCCAGATGGAGCAGGGGCAAAGGGAGGCTGGGAGGAGCCTCCACCCCCACCTTTTGATGAGGCTTCTGCACCAGGGGTGGATGCGCTATTTCCCTGAGTGGGTGCAAAAGCTGGTGTCCCTACTGGGCAGCCAGGTGGGAGCTGCTGCCACAGCGGCAGCATGATGCCCTGGGAGAAGTACACCATATACTACCTCTCAGCCACCACAAAGGTCATGGAGAGAAACAGGGTCTGGGGGCCCCCCTTGAGAAGGATGAATGCCTGCCTCCAGAAGGACAGGACATGCCTGAGCCTGGGGTCCCTGCTCTGAATGGTCAGCCTGTGCCAGGGGTTAGTGAGGACACAATAGTGCTCAAGTGCTTTGATGAGGTCCTGGTCTGGCAGGTGTGGGGGGATGTTGGAGGCCACCGCCCACACTGCCAGGGTCTCTAGGGGCATAGCCAAGTACTGGACGCCTGAGACCACCAGCCCCACCGCACACACCTACCTCACCAGGCTGGGGGAGCTCAGGTACATGATGGGCACTGAGTTCACCCGGGAAGTGTTCCAGGCATTCCACCAGGTCTGCCAGAGCACTGGCACAGGCCTCCACCCTGATGTGGAGAGGAGCATACACCCGCAGGCCATGGCTGAGGGGCAGGTCTGCAGAGACATCCCCGTGCCATATGCCCTGGCTGCTGGCAGCCATCCTGGGCAAGAGAGGGTTAGCTCTCCCAGAGAAGCTGCTGCAAGGAGCAAAAAAACCCAAAACTTTGAACTGATACTGGGGACTGGGAGGGGGCTAAAACAGTCCCAACATCAGCTCCAGGGGGCACAGAACAGCCCTGCAGAGGCTGAAGATAAGCCCTAAGGCAGGAGGAGTTGTCAGAGACCAGGGTAAGGGGCTCTGGAGGAGGGAAGCAGTAGGAATCAAAGGGAAAGTACAGGTGGGAGAGGGGGAGGGGGAGGGGCAGAGGCAAGTGAGGATGCCACCACCCAGGGGAAAAAGCTCAGAAAGTGGAGAAAAGGGGCATAGAGGGGGTCCCCAAGCACAAGCTGGAGAAAGGCAAGGTTTAGTGGGGAGTAAGAAAGAGGTTGGGCAGGGAGCGGGGGGGGGGGGAGGGAATGCACAGAAGGGACCTGAGGTGGAGGATGTGGACACGCCGGAGGGCAGGGAACAGCTGCAAGCAGATCTGGGCAGGTTGGACAAGTGGGCAGAAAACAACAGAATGCAGTTCAACAAGGAGAAACGCAAAGTGCTGCACCTAGGGAAGAAAAATGTCCAGCACACCTACTGCCTAGGGAATGACCTGCTGGGTGGCACAGAGGTGGAAAGGGATCTTGGAGTCCTAGTGGACTCCAAGATGAACATGAGTTGGCAGTGTGACGAAGCCATCAAAAAAGCCAATGGCATTTTATCGTGCATCAGCAGATGCATGACGAATAGGTCCAAGGAGGTGATACTTCCCCTCTATCGGGCACTGGTCAGACCCAGTTGGAGTACTGCATGTAATTCTGGGTGCCACACTTCAAGAAGGATGCGGATAACCTGGAGAGGGTCCAGAGAAGGGCCACTCATATGGTTAAGGGCCTACAGACCAAGCCCTACGAGGAGAGACTAGAGAAACTGGATCTTTTCAGCCTCCGCAAGAGAAGGTTGAGAGGCGACCTTGTGGCTGCCTATAAGTTCATCACAGGGGCACAGAAGGGAATTGTAGAGGTGGTTGAGGTGGGCCATGGCAATCCCACTGGCACTCATCTTTGCCCGAGTGTACTGGTGCACATCGGCATGGAGGACCCACCAGGCATCAACGAGGTCCACTGCCTCCAGCGTGGCCCACAGCTTGTGAGCTGAAGGCAGGTGTGTTTCTGGCCCCATGCTGTCTAGCTGCACATCGATAGCACAGTAGAAGTCCCCACCCATGAGGACAGGAGGGTTGCCACCCTGGCACTGAGGTTGGTACCACGGCTCAGAAACAGGTGGCTTCTCCAGACAGCCTGCCAGTGGGCTTGATCATATGTGTCACTGTGCGTCTCCTGGAGGAAGGTGATTGCCAGCTGCTTCTTCCGCAAACCCTCCAGGATGGCCATTCACTTCACTGGGTCCCTGCAGCCATTGGTATTCAGCGAGGCAATTGTGGTAACAGCCTTGAGCAGGAGAATAGAGAGGAAGGATAGGCAGAGTATAGGTGGGAGAGCAGGTGATAGAGCAGAGCAAGGCCACAGAGACGGGGAAGGTCTATCATGCCCTATTCTACTCTGTGGACCTGCCCTGGCCCCATACCTTCCTCACCCCTGGGTCACCAGCTTCTCAAGACAGAAGGCATGTTGACACATGCCCAAATCCCAGCACATGAGCCTCGCCACGTCACTGGCAGTGCAGGCAAACTGTGTGCGGTCCAGGCTCCACTGATGGATACTCTCTGCTACGTTCCTCTGGCCCTTGGTCTGCTCCAAAAAGGTTGAGGCCTCTGTAGTTGGGGGCCACCCAGGGGGGGCTCTCCAGCAGGAGCTGGATGTTCCCAACTGAGAACCAGCACCCTAGGAGGGCACCTACCAGTGAGGCCAGTGAACATGCCCTCGATGGCCAGGCTCCCTAGCAGGCCCCCCTCAGCATCCAGGTTGACAACTGTCTCTGAGAGATCGATCCCCATCAGCTTCGGGGGGGAAACTTTGTCCCGCTCCTGAGGCCACTGGCAGCGCTCAGGGGGAAGGCACTCCATCTCCTCAGCATCGGCCTCAGTAGGAAGGGGAACTGGTGCGGGGCTGGCAGGCCCCTCTGCTGTCTCCTGTGCCTGACGCCAGAGAGGCAGACGTTCCATCTCCCCCCACTGCTCATGAGTTCCACGGCCTGGAATGGGGGTGAGGGGTTGCCTGACTCCTCCAGCACACACTCCCCATGCTGCTGGGACATCCTCAGTCATGGCCTGAGGTGGCATGGTTGCCAGGGGGGGAGGCAGGGTGAGGTCAGGCTCAGGTCTGCCCAACAGTGGCAGGAGGAACCTGGGAAGACACCCTAGCGCCCCCCCCCCCCCCGCCGTGCGGCATGCTCACACCAGAGGTGCCAATCCCCCCAGATGGAGCAGAGTTGGAGGGGGGCTGGGAGGAGCTCTCAGCCCCACCCTTCAATGAGGCTGCTGTGCTGAAGGTGGATGTGCCATCCCCCTGTGCAGATGCAGCAGCCAGTGTCCTGGCTAACTGTCCCAGCAGGCACTGGGCAGCCAGGTGGGAGCCACTGCCACAGCGGTGGCACCCAGTCTCGGCCTGGGAGAAGTAGACCACATACTGCCTCTCATCCACTGTAAAGGTCATGGAGGGAGGCAGGGTCTGGGGGCCCCCCTTGAGAAGCATGAACACCTGCCTCTGGAAGGACAGGACATGCCTGAGCCTGGGGTCCCTGCTCCCCATAATCAGTCTGCACCAGGAGCTAATGAGGATGCCATAGCGCTCAAGTGCTTTGGTGAGGTCCCAGTCTGGTAGGTGTGGGGGGATGTTCAAGGCCACCATCTGCACTGCCAGGGTCTCCAGGGGCATGGCCAAGTAGTGGATGCCTGAGACTGCCATTCCTGCTGCACACAACTCCCTCACCAGCCCAGGGGAGCTCAGGTAGATGACAGGCACTGAGTTCACCCAGGTAGCATACCAGACATTCTGGCTTTCTATCAGGTCTGCCAGAGCACCGGCGCAGGCCTCCACCCTGATGTGGAGAGAGGCGTGCACCCACAGGCCATGGCTGAGGGGCAGGTCTGCAGAGACATCCCCGTGCCATGTGCCCTGGCTGCTGGCAGCCTTCCTGGTCAGGAGACGGTTAACTCTCCCAAAGGGGCCACTGCAAGGAGCAAAAAAAAAAAAAGCCTTGAACTGAAGCTGGGGACTGGGAGGGGGCTAAAACAGCACCAACTTCAGCTCCAGGGGGGACAAAACAGCCCTGCAGAGGCTGAAGGCAAGCCTTAAGGCAGGAGGAGGTAGCAGAGACCAAGGTAAGGGGCTTGGAGGAGGGAGGCAGCAGGAATCAAAGGGAGAGCACAGGCAGGAGTGGGGGAGGGTTGGAGGCAGGTGAGGATGCCAGAGCATGGGGAAAAAGCTCAGAAAGTGGGGAAAAGGGGCAGAGAGGGGGTCCCCCAAGCATAGGCTGGGGAAAGGCAAGAGAGAAACAGGAGGGGCAGGGAGTGGGTAGGAGCACGCAGAAGGGACCTGAGCTGGAGGAGCTCAGAGGGACTTCACCTGGCTGCTGCCATCTGGAAAGAAATAAAGCAAAGAAAGAAAAAATAATTTTCTTCTTTCTCCCTCATAATTTTCCTCTGTAAGGTTTCACTCATGCCAAAAAAAAAAAAATTGAAATTTGTACAATGTGTGGTGTCTCTGTTTGCTAAATATGAAAATCCAAGTACTTGAACTTTCTTATCGCAGGACATAACTGTATTTAACAATTGTTTCCATTACATATGTACCTAAGTAATGAATGTATATTCCCATTGATACCAGTCCTCCTCTGTCTGTGTTGCTGCATCTTTGCTGTCAGGCCTTTGTGGAGCTATCAGGGGATATGACATTGAGCAGTTACCCCATTCCAAAAATTCAACTCCAAATTGCTGTCCTTTTGCAAGCTACCCCACTATACTCCAACTTACCACTGTCTTGGACTCTCCTTTATCCCCAAAGCACAGGTGCCTACAGCATTCCCACTGGCATTCCCACTGGTCCTGTGCTGGGAAGGTGGTTGTGCCACAGCATGTACACAGTAGCGTGCACTACAATTTTTTTGGGGGGGGGAGGCAGTGAGAGGGGGATTATTCATATTACCCATGGAATGGGTAGGGAAGTACCCCAAGTGACTGCCCATGCCTGATGAGAAGGTTGACACACTGGGCAGTGCAAAGGCATCTTGCAGCTGTCTGTCTTCCTGATGTGTCCCATACCTAATTTATGCTACATTATGTAGGGTGGTTCCCCTATGCCTTTGTAAAGGGCTAATGGCTGATGATCTACTTCATAAGTGCCCTCAACCACAAGACAATAGCCTTGGTTATGCTGGCCCCATGCTGGCTGTCATCAGATTTGGGATTCATATTATTGGGTGCTTTCCTTTATCACCCCACCTAGCATCACAGAAGATTTTCACCCAGCTTCTTTTATGGAAAATTAAAATACAGGATGCTTTTCAAAGTTCTTTTGTGATACTTTATTTCTATCAGAGATTTTTTTTAAAGTAGGTAGAGAGAAGAGATATAGAATGTAACCTGGTTCACACAGTCCCCACCTAGCCCCCAGTAGGTTGAAATGCAATCTGCTTTGCGAATACTGGGTTGGCAGTACATGAGGGAGGGAGAAGCACACCAATCCTGGGGGGTCATAGAAAACTCTAGTCATAAGAACCTACTGCCCCATGAGATGAGCCCCCCTGCACCCTTCCCGGGTCACATCAACATCCCCCTCCTTCTCCTCATGATCATCCCTGAAGCACCTTGGGGCTCTTCTCTTGTGGCTACAGGATGCATGGCTCTCCTTTGCAAGAGATTGGAGAGGTTTTTTTGGTGGGCTACTCTCAGTGCTGCTCCCAGTACATCAGCATTCATGAAACTCTGTTACAAACTCCTGTTTGAACCTTTAATTCCCCCTTGTAAACGAGATCAACCTTCTGATTGTATTCCTTAAAACATTGTACTGTGTCATTACTACTGCATTTCATAACCTCCAAATTGGCTTTCTCACTATGCCTACTAAGGGAAGGTGTGTAGAAAGACTATTTTCCCCAAGAAGCCCCCCAGATTTGGGGGAAGGTGTGTGGAAGGACTGTTATGCCCCAAAAGCCCCCCAGCCATGGGGCAGAGAAGGTGTGTGGAAAGACTATTTGCCCCAGAAGTCCTCTGGCCATGGGAGAAAGTCTGTGGAAGGACTATTTTGCACCAGAAGGCCTCCCTCACCTCGATGTTAGGGAAGGTAAGAGTGAAAAGAGTATTTTCCCCAAGAAGCCACAGCCATGGGGCAGGGAAGATGTGTGGAAAGACTATTTGCCCAGAGAAGCCCCCCAGCCATGGGGAAAGGTGTGTGGAAGGACTTTTTTTAGATGTTCAAAACAGTAAGAAACCTTTAAAAGGTATTTTCACATTTTGCAGGAGGAAGACGTAAGGAATATTTTGATTACAACAGAAAATGTGCTAGACACAATGAATATTGAAATCACTAATATTGTAATGCTAAAGCCTGAAGAAAAGGTGCCTTCCCTCAGGGTGCAGCCAAGTGTCCGTTCTTACTTACCAAACCTTAAGTGTCCCGATTGCTTGTGAAACAGTTCAGTGTCCTCTTTCAAGTGTCACAAAAGCGGCCTCATCCTGCACTTAAAAGGAAAACTGCACCCAACATCATCAGCAAGCAGCAGGCACTGGTGCTGTGCCAGGGGCAAGTGTGCCCTTGGGCTGAGTTCTTGTGCCTCTGGTGTGCTGCCATCTCTAATCTGCCTCAGAAGTCTCTCAATCTTCAATACTGTGTACGCACCCCAATACCTGCTCCAGGACTTTATAGGCCCTCAGGGGACAGACATACCCCCCGTCAGCCTCGTTCTGGTGTAAAAAAAAAAAAACACAACACACAGTCTGGTGCCAGCCTGGTAAGCACATGAAAACACACGTGTGCTGGAAAAAGGCGCAACAAAAGTTGCCCTGAGAAGGGCTTTGCAGGGTTAAATATTTTGCACCTAAGGGTACCCTGCACCCGGCCAGCACGTGCCCGAGCAGCACAAGTGCTGCAGCAGGGTGTTTCTTGTCCTAAAGTGCTGCCTGGCAGTAAGGTAGTACTGAAAGGGCAGAAGAAAAAATTGTTCTGGAGTACCCCCTAGCACTTTTTACTAGTCATTAGGGCTGTGCAAAGCTTCAGCCCCTGATTCTCCAAATCCAAATTGAATCAGGAAACCCTTTAATCTCTCTGAATTGAATTGGAACCCTCCAAATCAATTCGGAGAGATTTGGAAAGATTCAGAAATTCAGACATAGACACGGCTTTAAATGTTTTTTTCTACATACCTCAAGGTACCAGGTGGCTTGTCAACACTGTGGTCCTGGGGCAGATGGAGTGTCCCACAGGAGCATGGGGGGCTCCCCAGCATGCTTGGCAGCAGACCTGGAAGTGAACCAGAAGTGCTTCTGGTCCACTTCTGGGCCCACCGGGGAGCGTGGGGTGGGGGGCACCCCTGTGTCCCCCTGGCTTGGTGACTGGTGCCTCCTAGGATGGGGGGCACCCAGGGTTCCTCTGCAGCTGATCACTGAGCTGGGAGGATGTGGGGGGACCCCCCTGAGCACTCCCCGGCAGACCTGAAGTTCTTCCAGTCCACTTACAGGTTCACTGCCAAGCACACAGTGGCCCCCCTCCCCCACCATGCACTCCTGTGGGACACTCCATCCACCTCACTATTGCAGCGTTCACGAGCTACCTGGTACCTTGAGGTATGTAGAAAACATGTAAAGTTGTGTCTATGACTGAATTGCTGATTCTCTGAATCAGCATCGAATCTTCAGATTTGGATTCGGCCAAATTGAATTGGGGACAGTGATCCAAATTGAATCACTGTCCCCGATTTGGGCCAAATCCGAATCCAAATCAAATACAGCTCGTTTTGCACACCCCTACTAGTTATAACATGTAAGGGCTTATTATGCTAAATCAGGTACACATTACATAATTAGTCACCAAAAATAAGAAAGGGAAATTAAACCAGGAACATTTTTAGTGACTAAATATCAAGTATGCGTACAAGCACCCTATGGGTCCAGAAATTTGAAGCTACAGAGTGGTAGCAGCTTTAGTTGCTGAAACTTCATCTGGCACAATGGACTGGAGCAGGCTCAGGAACAGATTCAGCTCCCTAGCTGCTACTAGTTAGTTTCTACAAGGAATATTTTTTTCTTCATTCTGCCTTTCAAAAACAAGGTGTGTGTTGTATAGAAGGGGTGTGTTTGTATGCAAGAAAATACAATAATAACTCTACATCCATCTGCAGGGCAGGGAAACAGGCAATTAAGGCATCCAGCTATGTTTTGAGAAGCTATGAGTGTGAATCCTCAACTCTTGAAGCCTGCCAAAGGCTGTCCTCAGTCAATCCAGCTGTACCTGGCTGATCATTCTGACTGCAGAATCAAAGAACAGACCTGATGTGTGTGATTGACTATAGAAACAGGTGTCCTTAAGTATACTACAGCCCAATGGGCCATTAAACTCAGGGGACCTATTTGTTTTATCTATGTAACGTGCATCTCACACCATGGTTAAACCCACTGCTTGACTTTATACCCAGAGACTCTCATAGGAGTTACAAAATTGTACAGAACTAGAGGCCTGCATAATGTTTATTGAAGCCACTGGAAGCTTTCTTACTAGTTGCAGGAACTTAAGATCAGTCTATTGAATACCACCACCAAGACAACAAACCCCCACGAATGACATCACGATTTCAACCTAAAAGCAGTAACACTTTTTGTGGTTAGTTAGCCAAGCAATCTGAAAGGATGGATGTATAAATAGCACTTTCTTTTTTTCTCACTGTACAGCACTTTAAACATGCAATCTGCTAGAAAAGTGTTGAATGTTTTTTTCACTCCTGCTGCTGGTGTCACTATTAATACAATCTCTCTCTGCAAGCACACACTCACACACAGCCCCTATCCACCCCAAAAGCAATTGAGAGAGGTGAGAAATTACAGAACTTTCCCCAGAACACATTAAGATTTTCTTCAGATAGTTAAACAACTTTAAAAATGGGATAGAAACTGCTTTACATCCCACACCAGTTGACTGATCAGTGCTTTCTTGTACGGGTATTTGAGTGCTGGTCTGTGAGTTAGAGAACACGGTACATGACGTCTTATTTATCCACTCCTTACAAAGACTGTACAGCCAAGCATGCTGACAAAATTTAATTTTCAAACAGATGTAGGAAGCTGCTTATAGTTTCTACATTCCCAAAATTAAGATGCTGCTGGGAAAGGTGGGCAGGCTCTGTGGGCAAAAAACAAACAAAAAAAAGGACCGTCGCCTTTTTTTTTTTTCAGTGAAGACTGCCTGCGCAAGCTACTGCCAGGCCACACAGCCCCTGAGCAGGGGGGGAGCAGTCCTTCCCTCTGTGGTGGCAGTGCCCCCCAGGGCCACATAGGTGGGGTGCTAGCTGCACAGGTGCTGTCACAGTTCACAGGCAGCACCCGCCAGATCCAAGTCTTCCCTGAGCCAACACAGGGTGTAGCATCCAGAGGGCTTCCAATGCATGGACTCGTGGAAGTGTTGTATCCTTAATAATACCCATAGCCTCCACCGTGTCAGGAGGTTCCATCTGAAGCCATCCAGGCCGGGGCGGAGGTTTCATATAGCGTTGGGAGCTTTTCCTCATCCTCCGGGCTAGGACTAGGTTTTGTGTCCTCAAATTTCCAGCAGCACCAGTTGTAGTGGTGGGCAAGCACCAACGTGTTCCATGTCTTAGGTTCCCCCTGAAAATGCGGGGCGACTTTCTCTGCATCTAGCAAGGGCAGCAACGTGGCAACGGGAGCGCGAAGTGTCCCGTGCCCCCTTGCTAATGGCTCCACTAGCTGTCCAGCTAGGAGGATTTTTCCTATAGCTCCATACCGATGTTGTGCTGCTTGAAGAGTCTTATGGGCAGTGTATACTAGTTCATCACGAGGGTTGTGCGCAACAGCCCACACGTAGTTTGTGGTGAATCCAAGGGTTACGATTAATGGTTCACCAAGATTGATTGCATGGAGCTGCATACTCTTGACAGCAGCTAACGGGCGAAGTAGATTCTGCTGGTCCCCTTCCGTCCAAGGTGTGGATTTTCGGGACTTGTTACCGATCTGTCGCTGTAATTTAGTAAGGAGTGCTAGATGACTAGGGTTAACATAATGCCGATACCAATTTAAGTGACCTAAGAGCTGCTGAAAATGTCTTTTAGTCACGGGCAGGGATTTCTTTAGTGGGTCGATGTCAGGACCATCATGTGAAATTCCATGGCGGATGGAGCCAATGAATCGGGTGCCAAGGAATGTGATGTCATCTACGGGATGTAGGCATGACTCTTCCTTGTTAATCATCCATCCCTCACTCTGAAGGTGGGCGACCAGTTGGTTGACTATGCTGGTAACGATGGAACTGTCACGACCCATAATAGCGATGTCGTCAATATAACTCCAGATTCTCAATTCCTCTTCTGATGGAAGGGTATGTGAGGCACGAAAGTTCTTCAGGGTATCATTCATGGCACCGGTGGCTAGTGACGGGGCATTGCAGTATCCCTGCGGGCAGACCGTCCATCTGTACATGGTGCCCTCGATGCACATATTCAATACTCCTTCAGGGTCAACTATCGGAATTGAAAAGAACATGTTCTTTAGGTCCAGTGTGACCCCGACCCATTTGTTTCGCTGGAATTGAGCCATTTCGAACATACATTGTGGTAGGGTTGAAGGGTTGGGTTGCTGAAGCACTCGACAACTTTTGTTGGCCTCCCTGTAATCAACGACTAGCCGAGCTTCGATGGGTTTCCCAGGCTTTGCAACTCCCCACCCCGGTGACAGGTAGGTACTGGCAGTTACTGGTTTGATGCAACCTTGTTGCTCCAGTCATTGCAGGAGATCAATGAGGGATTTTTTGAGGGGGCCCTTGGTTGGGATTGGTAGGTATTGCCAGGTGGAGGTGTTGTAGAGCGTTGGTCGATGCCAATCCCTCTTCGGGATAGTGATGGGTAGCGCTTGTAACACTTGTTCCTTGAGGTTAAGTGCTTTGATTCCCAGAATTCCCAGAATATTGGTGCCCCCTAACACTGCCCCTAGAGTCCGTTGATGGCCTTGGACAGTAAATTTGACTTTTGTTGTAACTGCAACAGTGTTAAGTCCCTGTACCCTAATTGTTTTTGTGGTTTTCTGGTGGGGTATCATTGAAGTGATTACATTAACTTGAGCTCCGGTGTCGAGGATGAAGAACACTTGTTGTTGATTACCTGGATCAGTGGGATCGTAGACAGTAAGTTCAGCGTAGGGACGGAGATAAGTGGGGTCAGGTTTGAGTTGGAGAAGGCCGCCGGTGGAGCTGACGGCCGTTATTCGTTTTTTGGCTTGTCCCCGAATTTGAATCCTAGTGTGTTGGCTAGACGACGTTGGCCCTCATTCTCAAGGACACGCAACTGCTGCTTTGTAAGTCCAGAGTGGCTGAGGAGGAATCTGAACATAACTCTTTCCTCCGTTGATCTTTGGGGTGACCACCATGGCTCTCGCCGTAAGTCAAATTCCTGACGCCTCGGTCTTGGTGCTCCAACCAGATGCGCCAAAGCCAGTCTTTTGCATCAATAGGAGCTCCCTCGCTTTGTTTCATGAGCGCCTGTAATCGTGGGAGATGACCCAAGAGGTTTCCTACTGGCTGACCTGCCACTGAATTAAGGAAGAGTCGGAGTGTGACAGTGTCCGTTCCTCCATACACTTCTACACAGGTGTCTATAGCCTCCAGAGGCGTTGGAATTGCTCCGGGGTTTGGTAAGTGGCGATGAGCCCATTTTTCCCTACGCTGGGCAGCTGTTAGTCCCAGTGGATGTATTCTTGGGTTCCACGTAAGGTATGACACTCCAATTATGGCCAAGAGAAGTTGTTCCGTGCTGGTCTTTTGTGGGTGGTGCTCATGCCAGGTGTGGGATTTATGGGCTACCTGTCCCACCACGAGCGCCGGGAGAGGAATGGGCCAATGTGTGTTTTCCGAGACCACATTCAGATCAGTGGCGCGTCCTCCACTCCACGCCGCTTGTCGGGTCAAGGCACTTGCCTCTTCTAGGTCTAGTATGTTGGATGCAAATTCCACAATCAGTCGTCCCAGCCATATGGCCAGAGTTTCCTCAGGTTTCATTTTGGAATCCCTACAAAGTTCTTGTATCTCTGGTCGGGTGCGCGTGCGAGATGTAATGATGGTACGTGTGGTACCTCCCTCATCTGCGACATGCTTCATTAATGCTACTGGGTGAGCCGCAGCCAGGAAAGGGTTAAATTCATCAGGCGGGAGCACTGGATACATCTTCCCTCCCATTGCCCCCTCCCCGTGACAAGGAGGCGGGGCCGTTGGGAGTGACGTCACTTCTGGGGCGGGCTTGCTGGGCGGATCTCCGCCTGTTTTTCTGAAGCCCCGCCCCTCTTTTCCGGGTTCTCCGGACAGCTTGGGTTTCTCTTGGCACCATTTTCTGGCGGCGAAGCCATGCGACCGGCACTATTTTTAAGCGTCAGTTTGGAGTCCTCTACCGTCCGCTCCATTGACTCCTTGCCTGCTGTATATAACTGAGCCTATAAGTTTGCATTCTCCCATAGTAGACCCGCTACTGAACGGAATAACACATTTATTATTTTTCCCTTTTTCCACTTTGTTATCCGCCATCTTGCCACGTGGCGACCCTCGGTCTCCAAGTCTTCTCGGAGTTGAACGAGGAGTTCGTGACCACGCGACCCAGGCACTAAAGCCGGACAATTAAACCAGTCCGTTGGGGTGGGTTCCCCTCCTTCCCTCAGGTATCGGGTGCACTGGACAAACTCCTGAGCAGGGGTCAGCTTTTCCACCTTCCTCACCTTCACCCCCACTAGGGATAGGGTCGGTGTTTCCTCTGGAGGTCGATAGTAAACCTGCTCACTGCCCATTACACACCCGAACTCCCCGACAGACAACTTTGTTCTCCACTCCTTTATGACTGCTCCTTCCCTTTTTACTGAGAAGTAGCCGTTAATGTTTCTTCTATCCCCTCCTTCCGCTTGGTGGTAGGCGATATGCGCCCAGAGCTCATTTGCGCTTTCCACACAGCGGATCCCGGTGCGCCAGGGGCAGCACTCAAGTAGATTCATCTCCACCACCGTGCCCTTAGATCCTATTCGTGACACCATGTCTCGGCCAGGTAGAGCCGACCGAGGGGAACGCTGGTTAATTAAGCGAACATCAGGCGGGCTGGTGGATGGAGAGGCGAGACAGCGTATTGGTTGCAAAAATAGTTTTTACTTACGCCGCTGGTGGCCGCAACGCAGGCTGTAAAGGCTGCTTGCGTAGTTGCAATGAGTTGCTTCAACTGGCAAGAAACTAAGCCAGTAAGTCTACAGACGAACCAGGCATGCAGGGAAAGGGTACGTCGGGGATAAGCGCTTGGCAACGGGGAGGAAAAATCGGTAGTTGATGAGGCTACTGATTCGCTCTGCCACGAGTCAGGAATTCTTTAAAGTCACTCTACAGCGTGCTCAAAGTTCTCCGACTTGGGCGGAAGTCGCGTGGATTTTTATACGGCTAGCAAGCCAATTACTAGTCGTTAAGCAGGAATAATTTAGAACCAGCCAATAATGGGGTGCGAATTTACATACAAATGGCGGGAACTTTTTTTGCACCGGGGTTCTCTCTCTGCAGCAGAAAATTCCATCGTGCAAAGAAGTTCCAATGTGGCGGGAAAATTCCACTGTGCCAAGGCACTAAAAATGATTGGGTTATGACAAGAATAATACTAAAGAATTTCACCTGAGCCAACAGCATGCAATGCACTTTACATACACACAAAAAAAACCTGAAGGTACCATAATGGACACAGTTAGCCCTGAACTGTGACAGGTACACTTACTATTTTATATCTCCATCCAGGTATTTTAATTTAAGTTATGAGTAGATCTCAAAAGGTTCCCTCTAGAACTAAACAGACTTGTTTCAACTTCTTCAGTATGGAAACCTCATGAGAAGTAGGCTTTCACAAATAATTTTTTGTTTTGTTTTGTTCCTTTCCGTGATTTGGCAAGGTCAGACATACCATGAAAACAATCATGTTTCATTCTTTGTTTCAAATCAGAACCAAGAGGCACAAGATAATGCAGACAACTAAACTCACCCCAAACTTGTTTCAAAACTTAATTATTTCATTTGATTGGAACTTTGGGTGAAGGCTGGAAATGAGTTAGTGCTATATGAGCCAGCTTGTACCTCTTTATTTCAAATTCCCTCTGCATTTTCAAAATAACATTTTCAAAAATAACGGCTTGACATAGTACTCTTAGAAACAGATTCACTGTTACATTCATGTGAAGCTATGTTGATGTAAAATTGGAGTAAACAAAATGATGAATCTAGCACTATGTTCTGAATTGATTTGATAGGTAAATACTAAATAACAGCAGATGACAATATTTTGTTCCCTGAAACAGATGCTTCTTTATACTGCACTAATGGCATGCAATCTGTATGATGTTGTACATCAGTTTGGGAATACTAACAATGGATAAAGAGAAATCTGTGTCTGATAGAAGATGCAGATGAGTAATACTATTATTGCCTCTTGCCTACAACTATTATAGTTAATGTTTTTTTCTAATCTTGACCTACCTCTAAATTTAGCCTACTATCTAACCGTTAAGTTATACTACACAAAACAAAAGATCCTGAGGTGTGAGCGAGTGCTGGATTCCTACATGAACTAGTCTGTCATTCTCGGCCTCTAGGCAGCAGGGTCTGGGATTCAGGAGAGCAGAGTTCTCTCAGCTGTACTGTGATTTACTGTCACCTTGGGCAAAATCTCTTTACCCTGTGTCTCCATTTTCCGTCCATGTTTTGTACATTTTGGCCATTTAGCATTCTTCAGCAGAGAACATCTTAGTATGTTGCAAAAATGACTCAATTTGCAGGTGCTCAGTACCCAGGAACCATTTGTAAAGAGCGTACAAGTACTTAACACATTTATCACATCTGTTTTGTCTGGCATGCTGTAGAAACTCCAAATAACACTAATCTCAACACCTTTTGGAGAAAAGCAAATACATATCTTAGGCCACTGACCGGAGTTAATGTAAAGGCACAATGGGATCTAATCCCCAATCCCAACAATTGAGCTCCTGCCATGCCACAAATGCAAGGCAGGATGTGCGATTTTGGGATCAGAGATCAGATCCGGCAGGTTCAATGTTCAGTGCCCAACAATCAGCTGATTGTCACCTGGGTCCAGGACTGCACATACATGGTCCCTGGAGCTGGCAGAAATCACACTGGGGCCAGTTCAAGCTCTGATAGGGGCCTGATCCTGACAACAATAGCTGAACATCAGCAGAGACAGTACCTGGGCTAGTTGGAGACTTCAGTGCACTCTTCACACTGCCATATGTTCAGTTTAAGATACAGTGGAAAAGAGCCACAAAAATTACACATTTTTACTGATTTCCCTTTTTGTGGTACTATTCATCCCCTAAACATGTGGCCAGGTTACTGCTTAACAGATGATTAACAAATGCATTGTGTCTGAATTATAATGTGAACTAGAGCCTCAGTCACTCTTTTAGACAGTGGTAAGTGAAAACATGGCTATACACATTCTGCAGCACTCCTGGGAGGCCTGAGAAGCATGCCACACCCAACCTCTCCATGTGCACCAATCCTTGAAATAAGAAAATGAAGCCACCTGAGGGATCCCCCTCCACTCGCAAGCACTCCAGAACTAGATCAAGAGTGGCTAGGAGAGGCAATCTCAGGACAGCTTTTCTGCTTCATTTCTAGGACTGATGCACATGTAGCAGAAACAGGTAGGCAAGAAGTGTTTTCCAGCTACTGAGAGTATAGACATGCCCCATAAGTAAAAGTTAAGTAATGCCACAAAAAGAATCAGCAGCCGAGTAAGGATCTGGCTTAGGCATTATTCCCATCCCCATGCATAATCTATTAGTAGTAGCAATAAGCACCATACCCAACACATGGGTAAATCTGATTTATGCAAATGTTCCCAAGTCCATGGAGACTATTCAGGCAAGTAAGGTTTTTCATGAGAATAATGGTTACAGTGGGTGCATCTACACATAGCCCTAACAAGACAATCATCAACAACAAACTAACCCACAGAGAAGATGAGAAATTTGGGAAGAAGCTAGTTTCATTTCTCTTATTAGAGCCCAACCAACCAAGTACCTCATACCTGACTATGGAAATAATTCTTAGTAGGACTATTTACATTAAGCGTGAGTGTCAGTGTTCAGTATTATTAGGAAACATTTTTTTAAAGTCAGTTTGAAAACACAGGTTTACATTTATGGAAAATTCTATTACAGTGACAGCTTGAAGCATCCTGACAAATATTTCCATTTTCTGTCTTTCAGAAAATATATATATATATTGATGTGCCTCAAGATGGGAGAGGTAAGATTAGAATCCAGGGAGGAGCTTCCAACAGAACCGTCCAGCTGAATGACAGAAAAAGAAAGACACTCTTGAGATGGATGTTGGCCAACTCACCTGAAGAGAATCACCATCCTGCCAACTTAAAAAAAAAAAAAAAGCAAACAACATAGAAAGTTTTTGATCAGGAAGCAGTCTGCAAGCAATATTTTCATTCTAGACCAAGATTATTATTATTGAATGGAGAAACTGTATTGAGAAGATGCTCAGACAAATGAAACACATGTTGCTCTGGCAAGATCCATGTCAAGGTGGACACGGACTACAAGATGAACATTTGGTAGATAACCTTTCTTTGCCTCCCCATCCATCTATTGCCATTTGAGCCTAATCTAAGTGTCACAATATTGAATGTGAGTTTTTTTCCAAAGTTCTCTGGTGAACATTATGTCACAATAGTCTAGATGTCAACAAGCCAAGTTACTGTCCCTCCCCTGCCCCTTATTGCACATTATAATGCAAGGGAACCTCTGTCATCTAATTGGAATGCAAGATAATAGTCATTCCAACACCTAAATTCTTCTTTCACCCACAGCTGTGTCAGCTGCAGGACATCAGACTCCTGAGCACACCAAGTGGTTTCAGCTGCACACACCCTCCTTCAGGGTGAAGAGTGGTTGTAAAGAAATAAGATAGATACCACCCCACCATCACCTCTCCCCTTCCTGAAACTAATAGAAAGTGGAAGAAAAAAAAAAGAAATGTTTATATTACAAATAGCAATAATGCCATTGCCCCTCTTGTTTTACAAGGCAATAATCCAGTTCCCTCAGCCATTGATTGGCTTCATAATTTATCTGAGGATTCCTGAGCAGGCCAAAGTGCCAATGATAGAATCACAGAAGCATATTGAATGCTCACTGTATGTTGCAATAGCTAAATGTTATTTTTTATGTTACAGGTTTAATTTGAAATCCTGTGGTATGTTTTATACAAATCATTCCTGTGAACTTCAGTCATGCATGGAGACTTTATATAGAAACAAAGCACCTGGTGGTGACAATGAAAAGGAGTAATTCCTCTGGAATTCCAGCAGTCTATACAGCACATTTATTCCAAATGAATAAATCATAGCTAATATTTTTTCAAACACAAAACAATATGATAATGACTAGGCATATATTTTATTGCATTGGCCACACCAAGAACAACTCCATATTGAATATCATTTAGAGACTACTTTGACTTGAGTACATTTTACTATTTTACTGAACACCTAATGGATAGATTATTACTTGATGACTTGGAACAAGTTATGTTTGCCATGCTTACATACAGTCAACAGAAAAAAGGAACTGGGAGCAATTTATGTAGGAGGGCACAAGTAAGGGAGGCCAGTCAGATTTGCTTGAAGCAGCCAAGTCCTCACCAGAGGACTGAGTTAGATAGGAATGTGTCCATGTACCATCTTCTTGCACATCAGCCAGCAAATAGAAAGCATTCCTAAGTAAGGTGAGAGCATGCAACATCTAGGTTAGGGACACACATTCAAAAGCTTGAGCCTTAATTGATTCAATCTTTCTAGGTTAGTCTAACCTGGATAGGCTAAACCAGTTTGTAACTGTTAAGACATCCCCTCTGGACTGAGGAAATTCAGGCACATGCCTGCAGTGGCTCAGACTAGAAGGGGGCACTACAGCAGCCCCCTCCCCCCCCTTCCCTTAAACAGGGCTGAGCTGAGGGAGTGACGTGGCCAGGCCCCAGCAGATGCTCTGATTAGGAAGGGGTTCCCTCCCCTCTCCCCCCCACCCTTGATAACAAAGCATTTATCAGCTCTGTTATCAGCATTTAACACCCCATCAGAAAACAAAGCCTCTCTCATTAGTTCAAGCTCTTCTTAAACAACTTTTTGCAAGGAAAGAAGGGAGGGACATTACCAGCTGTCCTGTTGATTAGCTCCAAAAACCCCTAAAGACACTGTCCGGTCTGCCTTACACAGACACCTCTCAGTATTAGCTAGCATACCACATGTTAGCTACCATCCGTCCTCTGGGAGCAGGCAGGGAGGGATCCCTGCTTGAGCTGCAAGCAGTTGCGGTGGGGGGGAGCAGGAGGAAGCCAGGCAGATGCTCCATGCCTGCAAGTCTCTGCTGGAGCTCCAGCCAGGGAGCAGATGGGTAGGGCCAGCCCTGCTCTGGAGCAGAAAGCCCTGTCCAGCCCAGAGAGCATGCCCGGATGCTGTGGGAGTCTGGTTTAATTTAAACCAGGAAGGGATCTGAGACAGACATTGCATTAAACCAGCTTGACTCAAATCAGTTAAGTCTAATACTATATGCAACCAGGTTTGTTTCAGCCATTTTTTAACTGGTTTATGTGTACTGAATGTCTGTTCTGTTACAGGTTTAACCTAGTTTATGATCACTTAAACCAGTTTATGTGTAATGTCTTTCCCTAGCCCTAATGAACATCTAAAACAGCAGGTGTCACAGACAAGCAAGCATGCTCCCCATCAGCATCACTGGAGGCTCTGAATCCTTCCTCCTCTCTAGGGGCATACGTGCAGCATCCCCACTGTGCACGGTGCTCCAGTGCTTCCTCCTGCTCCACATGCAAGTCATCTTGAAGAGCCATGCTAGGATCTTTGAAATATTTCTAAGGTATTTTACAGTGGAAAATGTAGCACTCCAAGCAAAAAAGGGGAATCAATATTCTTTAAATTCTTAGTTAACATTAGAACCTCAAAAGCTTTTAGTTTTCTAAAAACAGCATATTAAAAGAGATTAATTCAAAGCACTTTAGTTGAAGCACGGAAAAACAGCAGAGTTCCAGCAAAGGACACTATGGGTAGGTCTCAAACACTGTATGGATGTATGTAATGTGCACACAGCATTGGTTTCTCCTGAAGAATTAAATTTTCCCTCACAAGAGCAAAGTAACACAGCCCCTGTGATCATGCTTTCCACACAAGTAAAGGCTGCAAAATGGAGCCATTAGATAGAATCATCAGCCCCAATGTGTTAGTTAGGTCAGAAAACCCATGTACCTGGACACAATATTTTTTCTGTCCTTGACCCACTGGGTAAAATAGTTCCTTCCCCACAACCTACCTTCCCTTGCAAACTATCTCTGAGGTTTTACCTATAATAATCACCTTCCTTTCACAGGTCCTTTGCTGATTTACACCCTCTCCAAAGCAGTAACACTGCATTTCCATCAGTTACAATAGATCCGCACAGGATCAGGCCTACAGAAATTTAGCAAGTATCTGGGTGCATCTATACCTTCATTAAAGTGCTGTAATTACAGCTCATTATGTTTAGTACTTGAAATGACAGGTACTAACTGTGCTGTAATGGGCACCACAGCGCATTAGTGCAGTTGAACATTTTTGGTGATGCTACTGTGCATTAGACTAACTCTACTGTGCATTACTGCAGGGGTTTTCAACCTTTCTTGATTAGTGTACCCTGGTGGCCAGACACAGAGCAGTGTATCCCCAGTGGCTGGACACGGAGGGGAGGGTGGGCACAGCCAGATGCAGAGCAGCAGCAGCACTGCACATGAGCTTACCTCACCCCCCACATCTGGCCAGGTGGGCAGCGGCAGCGCGAAATGGTGTGTGGTGGTATTCCATCCCCGCCCACCCACACGTACCCCCTAGGGTCTTCTCAAGTACCCCTGGGGGGCACACATACCCCCAGTTGACAACCCCTGCATTTGTGTATTAGCATGAGCTTTGCCCACCATGCTAATGCACAGTAGAATTAGTCTTCTGTGCATTAAACATCTTGTGTAGATGTGCCCTCTGTTACCAAACAGAAATCAAATGGGAGACAGCTCAGCAGCACCTCTAAGGACCAAACCTACTGCTCCTTTGAGCTTATGGGGTACATTGTTCTTAAAGGACTACAAACAACACTTTGTTATGTGACACTATGCCACAGTACAGAAGGATGAGAATGGAACATCCAACTTAAGGAAACACAATCAATTTAGAAATCAAACCCCTCTGATATTTTCTTACCATATTGTAGCACTCACAGTTACCATGGAGACTGAAGAAAAATTATTTCACTATTTTTTCTACTTTGTTTAAGAATTTTACTGTATTTTGTATATAACCAGTTTCTCCATTCCCCCTCTGTAAGATCAATTTCCCCTTGTACTTGTGAGGATGTTTCCTGAAACAAAGAAATGACAGGAGGAAAATATTTAAAAACAGAAAGAAGTGAACAATTGTAAACATCAAAAATTGTCAGGGGGGCAAGTTAGATTCTGAACACATTTTTTTCAGTTAGCTTTTGGGCCAATGGTCCCTGAATTTTAGCCCGGAGTTTGTTAATTTGTGTGTCAAATTTCATAGTACTAAAACAATAAAAAACAGAGGGCCAGCTTTTGACCAAGTTTTTTTTATACCACTGGAACTCTACTAAAGTAACTTCCAGATTCCACCAGTGTAAGGGGAAAAAAAATCAGACCCAAAGTAACAAAGGCACAAAAAGCTCATCCTCCATAGGGCAATATTACAACAAATATTTTCCCATGAAGTACAAACTCAGCAACTTTACAATCAGCAGTGTCCTTTCCTGTACATAGTCATTCTAATTGATCTCCTAATCAAGAAATCAGAAATCTTCCTGAGTGTTTTTTAAATGACCTACTTTTATTGTGAGGTTACAACCACCACAGAGATCTTTGTAAAAAAGCTTATGTTCATGAAGGAATTTGTATTAGATACTGGTTTGTGTGACTTACTGTATTTTGTAAGGGTTTTTCCCTTTGGGAATTGTGCGTTATTAATGAGCAGTTTTATGCTTTATTTCTAGTCTGTGTATACATTGTAATAGATGTGTGTTTTTGAATCTCTATACAGAACCAATTAATCTTAGGTAGATACTCACTGGTTGAAATTTCCATACTGCCTACAAATTAACATATATAGATAAATCCATGTCATAACAGAGGAACAAACCATTCCATAAACATCATGATAGCCTATATCTTGTAGCTAAATACTGGATCTTAAATAAGACTAATATTAGTTGAGCCTTAAACTAAAAATATGCATAAAAAATCACTGGATTTTTTTCTCCTCTATGTGACATATAGCTTGTGAAGTTTTTAAAAAAGCAATGACTAGGCAAACAGTAGCTTCAGCATCTCAGCTATAAGCTAAATGTAGAGAACTATCAGATCACAGCCTTCTGCTAACTGATTATGACAAACCAAAAACACACCATCACCAAATTCAGCATTTGCTTTTACATTAAGATCCTGATTTATTCACAGCTTCAAATAATCATGTCTGCAATATGTAAAAGAAAATGGGTGATGGAATGAAACTCACCTACTAATGCCCTTTCCTATTTAACTGGAACAATAGGAGACATGAAATCACTCCATTATGGAAAGTTTATAATCCCATCCTATCCCTCATGAAGGACTCCCTTTTCAACAGCTATTATGTTGCTCATAGTTTACAGGCATTTTTCCCTGTCTAAATTTATTATATACATACCCTCATATATTATATTTTATTAAGAATAATTTGTGTGTCCAGCTTACAAATATTCTAGTGTTGTACAAAATAGGACAAAAAGAAATTAGTAAAAAGAGTATGTAGGTGTTAGCATTGCATTTAGCCATCTTTCATGTCTGGTTTTGATTTCAGTACAGATACACAAGTGCAGCAATTTGGCCTGTCAATTTTACTGTATCCTTCAGCATACTGTAGCAGCAATTTTAAATAACTGAGGTTTTATTATGGCTAGAGTTTTTATATGAAAGCTGTCCATATAAAGAAAAAGTATGATGTAGCATAAATAAAATACATTTCAAACATATTTTTAAAGCCAATTATTCAATTATGTTTAACAATCTACCCAGTGTGGGCAAATTAAGGTAACATAAAAAACCCAACCACCTGGAGTAACTTTTTAATAAGCATTGCAAAGCCTGTTATGCAAGGCAGGCATTCGTTCAGTCCCTCTCTTTCATAAATATTAAAATATTAACAATAGTATATTTTAATAGTTTACAGTCAAAATTTAGGTTCCCTTCTAACCTAATTAGAAATTCTAGGATTATAGTGGTTTTCTTATTTTTACTAATACCTTAAAAACAATATCATTTATTTAAACACTTGATGTTTAAATTCAATACATGCAGGTGTCCGGTGATCTGCTATTCTAGTTTTGGATCTAAACTTGTCCTATTTTTTTTTTATTTTTTTTTTTGCTGTATACTCTGACTTCATATTATGAATCATTTCCTTCTAAAGTGATTGCCAGGTAAACCAAAAATGTGTTTTACACTGCTATTGCACTGCTTTTGTCTTTCTATACAGTAGTTTTTATAAAGATGTCTTTCTGTTTTAATAAATAAGTGTATTGTAAACTAATCCCTGTAATAAAATTTGCTTTAATGTTTCAAAAGCCAGTAACAGCTTGAAAGATTTTTATTTCTGTTTCAATCAGTAGATTCAAAAGCAGGTCTTCTTTTCCCATACATAGTCAAATCCCCTATTTGTATATGTACGTACACTCTACAGATGAATAGTATAAACTCTGCTTTACCATGAAAATTAAGGGTTAGACTTGGAGGGATGGAAGGGGTGAAGGGAGAAGAAAGAAGTTCAGACCCCAGTGATACATTATACATTCTGTCACCCTCAGGGACATTAGAATTTAACCCAGAAACCCCTGACTGCCTCCCTTGTAGTACAACATTGTCCACTGTCCAAGAACAATGGTTGGGCAGTTATCCAAATCTTAGTCACTTGATCAGGAGGTTCCAGATCTAGTGGAAGAGTTCTCTCTCATTTGAAGACTTCTCGACAACTGCCTCTGCTTGCTGCAATGTACCAGAATTGAACTCTGTGATATTGGTCACATGATCTGCTCCTTGAAAGCAATCTATAGCTGTGTCCTGACAAAAGTGCATGGTTCCAGAGCAGGCAGGTATATTGCAGCCCCCTTGGGCTCTGCCTTGGAAGGGCTCCAATCCACCAACCCCCTTCCAGCACAGGCTGGGCAAAACCCAGACAGGAGCTCCCTCCCCTCCCTATTCCCCTCCCATCCTACAGAGAACAGCAGAGCAGGTGGGGAGGAGGCAGAGCTAGGGGAGAGAGGCTGCAGACATGTGGCCTCTCTTGGATCAAATCCAATGTGGAGCTTGATCCTCCACCCCCCAGACCCAGCAGTGAATGTCTGTTGGGTCAGTGGAGTTGCTGTAACCCATGGCGCTTTTTGTCATGCACTGAGTTACAGCAGGGAGCTTCACATCTGTCAGCACCCACAATGTCTTCTTTTTTAAAGCCTGCCTGGTTTGGTTCTTTGCACTGTGACTGCACAGGCCTTTAACCCCAACCCTAGCACACACAAAAAAACAACAGGAAAACTTTACAATCAAGAGATGAGGTTTCAACCTGAAAAACACAGACACTTTGATGATGCCATTTCACAAAAATATTCAGAAGGTAATTGTTTACTACTGATCATGTTCAAATTTCCCCCTCTAGAAAAAAAAAAAAGCTATTAGAGTGACTCAGAATGTAGCAACTATTTAGTTAGTCAACATTGCCACTATTTACTTGGTCTAATAAAAGATATTGCCTCTGACCCAAGAGCTTTGTGTTTCTCTTTCTCACGCCAACACGACTTCAACACAGATCCCTGAAACATGGAAGATATCATATTTTAGCCATTTGGAAAAGTAAACTTCATTGCTAACCAATAAACAAAGGTTTTTTTCACCTCCCTGTCTGACTGTGGCATTGGACACCTCCCAGAAATAAGACTAATGTGCCTAATATGCACATTATAGAGATGTTGCCCTGTGGGGTCAGGCCACCTCTCAGGATCACAATATTGAGCTGTTAGGTGCATACACACTATCAACTCAGGCACATACACATCCAAACCAGCCTAGGCACATGCATACCTATCACCAATACAAGCACATACACTATACACCCCAAAAGTAAGACAAAAATCAATTGTCCATACCTGCATACTCATTACACATACACAGATCACTAATTCATATATCATGCACACAATGGCATATATATATATATATATATATATATATATACATACATATATATATACACACACACACACACTCACCAGTTCACACACATACAATGCACCTACACATACACACAGATAAGTTCCTAACTTAGATGGTATGGTATGTATGTGTGTGCTTGGGGTACATGGGATACTTGGAGAAAGGTTAAGTTGAGAGAGAGAGTTAAAGTGTAGGGAGTGAAAGTTGCCAGAACTGGGATTAGAACCAGTGGACTAGAGAGAAGCTGGCTGAGGAACTGAGGCTTGGGGTTACTTAAGGTCAAGTGACCCCAGGGTTACTTGAGGTCACTGGTGTAAGGGAAAAGCCTGGTGGCAAGGAGGAGACAGCTGGGAAAGAGAAAGAGGCAGAAACCTGGGGGCTTGGGCCTGGAACTGAGGCAGACAGCTGAGAATTGGGGGGGTGGGAGGGAAAAGTGGTGTCATGAAGGAAGTAGTCAGGAAACAGACAAAATCCCAACTCGGGATTTCAAAATAACAGGTTTATTAAACAGCCAACACACTACACAGCCCCATGAAGTTATTGGTTCCCCCCCCCCCCCCACACACACACACAAGCACTCACAATGGCAGCAGGAGAAAGAGACTCAGTGGAAGGGTTGGAGTCCAGGTCAGGAAGAGAAACAGAGTCCAAGTCCTTGGTTGAAGAGAGGGTGGGGATATCTACCTATCCAAGCTTGGGGTCCTTGTCCAGTAGGTGTTGTCCAGAGGGGGGTCGCTGGCAGGGCCTCTGGGTGAATAGATGGTGTGGTATGGTGCTGGTCCAGATGGAGAGGGTGTCCCAAGGAGTCAGTCTTCACTACCCCTTTTTATGGGGCAGACTACCTCTGATCTTCTATGGGGAGGGCATGTCCAGGCAAGGTCAGTTCTGTTCCAGAGGGCTCCAGGTGTTTTTACTGAGCATGTGCAGCCTTGGCACAATGGTGGGTTGCCTCATCTTTTGTTTCTTGAATGCTGAGGGTGGTTCCACTGGCTGGGTCATTGGTCCAGGTATTGGTATTGATGGTTCGGTCATTCAGAAGGAGCTATTTTTAGACCTACTGCCATTATCTCTCAAGCACCCTCGTTCATCCCCATTCATTCAGGAACCAAGTTACATAGGAAGGGTAGGTATGAGTCATGGGTTACACAACAGGGGATGGGGAAAAGATGGGGACTTGACAAACAAAATGGAAACTTGATATGATTTATGCTAACTTACATAGGTAGTCCTAAATCATATAGTATCAGTAAAACAGTAATATGGACAAGTAAAAATCAATGTAAACATAATAATTATACAATATAAAGAAGGAGAAAAAGACGAAACAAATACAACTCACTACCAAAATAAAATGCTGAAGCTTATCCTATGTCTTAGCTCACTTATACCTTTCGATAGGGAATAGAGAGGGAGAGAAGTCAGAAATGGTTGGGGAAGGGGAGGGAATGCATTTTAAAATAAAATAAATTAAAAAAAAATGGGGGTTTTGCTACAGAGCAACACTCTCACAAAAGGACTCTGAGATACACTGGGGAATAAATGTCCACCCTCTACCTCCCCTGTGCAAAATGGAGTTTATTTTCTACCTAGAAGGACTTTTGCAAACTTTGAATTCTCCTCAGCCTGAAGAAGGGTGTATGTTCCCAAAAGCTTGCAAAGAAAGGAATTTTTTTGCTATTATTTAGTTGGTCTAATAAAAGATATCTCCTCTGACCCAAGAGCTTTGTGTATCTAAGAAAATGTAGATATATCACAAAATTATAGCGTTAACCATCTACAACCCTGCCCCTATTATGAGGGGAGCTGGAAATCCAGATCCATCTCTCTGCTTTACTGTTAGGACAGAGTATCTAAATTGCTACAAAGAGGTCTGTGAAAGATGTGTGAGATCAATCACAAGTATGTGAATGCCCACACTTACAATTCAAATGGGTGTGTACTTCCATTTGAAATTTCCAAACAGGCTTACACCTCCATTCAAAATGTTTTAGGGGTCCGCAACTGAAAAACCAATGCTCTACATCAAATATTTAGATACAACTTGCTTGTAACACAGATCTACAAAACACTTTTTGCCTTACAACACTGGAAGCAAGAGAGAAGCAGTTCCTATTCTCTTCTTTTCATCCCTAACCTCCATGCACACTCTTTCCCAAGCTTTCTCCCCGACTTGCCTCATCTAATTTAGATTGCCTGTTCCTTGGAGTAGTGAACATGTCTTCTCTCTTCCTGTGAAGTTTATCACACTCTGCCAGGTTGCAACACTTTATAAGTGCTTGAGATTTCTAAAGTTTAGAAATATGTTGAGCTTACACTACAAGATAAATCTTTATCACTCTGAGCTATATTGCAGCAAGCCACCTCACAGGAAAAAGGAAGTTTAAAGTTATATTTTAAGAGAATGGGAAGAATTATTGCAATTGTCAGCTACTTTAGCATTAAAGACTATTAAAACATGATATAAAGTATTGTATAGTATCTTTAAAGTGGGAAAAAGTTATTGTCCTTACTTTTAACCAAGGAATTACCACTTTATTTCTCAGACTTAAGCAGTGCCTATATAGAAAATCCTACCAGATCCCATTGAGGTAAGGGCCATACAAACAGATAGTACAAAAGCAGTCACTATAATATTCTCATATTCTATAACATGAGCATATTTGCACTTCTAAAACCTAATAAAATGCATGTGAAACAAGATATTACAAGCAAAAGAGTGGAGCATTGTTACTAATGTTTCAGTAGGATCAATATGCATGTGTGTGTGACGGTCTTAATAGTTACTAAACTTCAACACCATATTCAACATTGTTCAAAATGAAAATAATTATGTTCAATATATCCTGGTCACCAGTAGCAATTTTATATATAGTATAAGCCGGCAAATTAATGGCTTTTAAAAATATTCCATTGGAGATATTAGCTTATTTATACTGATTCCAAAATTAATCATGGTTTTAAAACCAGACTGCTGTTACTAAGTCATTATCCCTGTATCATAAACAAACAAGATCATCAAAGACTGTTCTTTTAATTAAGAGTTCTTTTTAGTTCTATGATTATTCTGATCTGATTGTTCTTCCAAGTTTACAGTAGAACAAAGAGATAAAAGACATCTCAGCATTAATATCCATTTCTAAGAAAATAAAATATAGTTAGCTTCACACCAAATAATCCTACCAAACCAATTTCTGGATATTTCATCAGGACAGAAAGTGGAAATTGTAGAAAAATATCTATATTAGCTGTGTGTGGGAGGTGTAGATATCTGTTTTCTTGAGTCTTAGGATCAAAATTGTGAACTTGGTACTTTGAAATTTCAAAATGTTGTGATGTTCTAATTAAAGTAATATAAAGTATAAGCTGAATTGCTTATAATTGTGTAATACTGTCATCAGTATTTATTTGTAAAATGGAGCTTCAAGGTGCACTGTAAAAACAACATCCTTCTAACAAAAGGCAAGTATTTTCCATGATACCTTTTATTGGACAAACTGTATAGCTGGTTGAGCTGTTAGACAAACTTGTGGACATCAGGTGCCTTTCCTCAAGTCTAACAAAAGACCTGCAACACTGGAACACAGTTTCCAGCAACACTAGAAACCAGAACCAGGTTCCAGCAACCAACCAGAATTCTTTCCTGCGGTCCACTGGAGGCACTTAAAAATATTCCACAGTGTAAAAAAGTGCAAACATTTTTTTTTTTTTGTAGACAAACATTCTCCCAGCTTCCCAATGGATTCATCCTTCCCTTACAGGTTGATTATATGAAAACTAATACTACGGCTATGGCAAGAAGGTAAATTTGCTGTAATGAGATGGAGGTAGCTGTGTGGATCCCTCTACCAAGGGGTACCTGCAGAAACACAATTTGTTTCCCTCCCATTCCCCATCTGCAAGATGTTCTAGTATGGCATTTCTCCGCTTGCTCTTGTCTAATCTCTCTGCATAACTTTACAGTACAGTACTGTCCTATTGTAGCAAAACCCCCAGTTTTTCTTTTTTTTTTTCTTTTAAAATGCATTCCCTCCCCTTCCCCAACCATTTCTTACTTTGTCTCTCCCTCTCTATTCCCTATAGATAAGTATAAGTAAGCTAAAATGTAGGATAAGCTTTAACATTTTATTTTAGGTATTGTTTTATTTCTCTCCCCTCTTCAAATATGTGCCCTGCCATTTTGATATAGATATCCACTGTTTTATAAATGATAATTATTATGTTTGTATTGATTTTTTTCTGCTTTTATATTTTGTGATTACTGTTTTAGGCCTACATATGTAAGTTAAGTTAGGCCTACATATGTAATCATGTCAAGTTTCTGTCTTGTAATGTCAAGCTTCCATCTTATCCCCATGCCCGGTTGTGTAACCTATGACTCATACTACCCCTCCTATGTAACTTGGTTCCTGAATGAATGGGGATGAATGAGGGTGCTTGAGAGACAATGGCAGTAGGTCTAAAAATAGCTCCTTCTGAATGACCAAACCATCAACACCAATACCTGGACCAATGACCCAGCCAGTTGAACCACCCTTAGTATTCAAGAAATAAAAGATGAGGCAACCCACCATTGTGCCAAGGCTGCACATGCTCAGTAAAAACACCTGGAGCCCTCTGGAACAGAACTGACTTTGCCTGGACATGCCCTCCCCATAGGAGATCAGAGGTAGTCTGCCCCATAAAAAGGGGTAGTGAAGACTGACTCCTTGGGACACCCTCTCCATCTGGACCAGCACCATGCCACACCATCTATCCACCCAGAGGCCCTGCTGGTGACCCCCCTCCGGACAACACCTACTGGACAAAGACCCCTTTCCAGCTTGGATAGGTAACTATCAACCCCACCCTCCCTTCAAGCAAGGACTTGGGCTCTGCTTCTCTTCCCTACCTGGACTCTAACCCTTCCACTGAGTCTCTTTCTCCTGCTGCCATTGTGAGTGCTTGTGTGTGTGTATGTGTGTGTGTGGGAACCAATAACTTCATGGGGTTGTGTAGTGTGTTGTCTGTTTAATAAAACTGTTATTTGGACCCCTGTGTTGGGTTTTGCTTTACTATGGTTCAGCACTGCTCCAATCTCTGCTCCTCGCCCCTCTAACTTCTGTCTCATTTCTTCCTCTCCTGCTTCTGGCTCACTGCCACCTCCAACCCCTGTCCTGAGCTCCTCTCTGCCTGCAAACCTCCAGTTTCTTTGCCACTGTCTTATCCCCACTGCCTTTTTCCCTGAGCTCCCAGGTTTCTGACTCAGTTTCTTTCCAGCTATCTCCTTGCCACCACTTGTCTGCCCTCTCCCCTGCAATATCTCAGCTGTCTGCCTCAATTTCCAGCCCCAAGATCCCAGGTATCTATTTCTCTCTCTTTCCTGGCTGTGCCCTCCTTGCACACACATATGGTTCTAATCCTGGTTCTGGCAACTTTCACTCCCTACACTTTAACTCTCTCTCTCACCTTAACCTTCCCCCAAGTATCCCAGGTACTGCAAGCACACACATACATACTGTACCATCCAAGTTAGGAACTTACCTGTGTTTATGTGTAGGTGGGTGGTATATGTGTGAACTGGTGAGTGTGTGCATATGTGTGTGTATGTGTGTGTATATATATATATGTCATTGTGTTCAAGATATATGAATTATTGATCTGTGTATGTGTACTGAGTGTGCGGGTATGGACAATTGATTTTTGTCTAACTTTTGGGGTGTATAGTGTATGGGTTTGAATTGGTGATAGGTATGCATGTGCCTCGGATGGTTTGGACATGTATGTACCTGAGTGTGTGTGTGCATGCACCTAATTGATTTGTGTGTTTATATATGTGCAATTGTGTCACACCCTCCTGTCTAACAGTGCAATATTGAGATCCTGAGAGTTGGTCTGACCCCCACAGGGCAACACTATGAATGTTAGCTTCAGAGGTGTAACTAGCAGTTTTAGCACCCTGGGAAGCACCATGCTGTCAAGCACAAGGAAGGGGAAGGGGAAGGGGAAGGGAAGGATGCCAAGGGTCAGAGACTAGGGGTGTGGAGCAGCCTCTCTACATCAGCCCCCCTACTCACCCCGGCCTTATTAGACTATTGATTGGCTGGTCCTTCAGTTAGTGGTTCACAGTGCAAAGGAAATGCCCAAAGACAGATATGAAATGGACACACTGGTAGTACAGTGATGTTTTTGTCGAGGACTGAAAGGTCTTAGCCTGGGCTACCAATAAGCAAGGAATGTCAATATTTTAAAACTTAGAGACATGTCATCACAGCAAGACCAGAGCAGATAAAAAATAATAGCTGGGCCCTTACTGAACTTGAGAGCCAATAGGTAAGGCTCACATAGATAATTTCCTATTCCTCCTTCAACTGAATTTGCTGTTTTATTCACAGCCTCTCTTTCATATCCCTTTCATATTAGCTTTTGTTTTGTCCATTTTGCTGTAGATGAGCTTTATAGTGACTGTTGAAAAGAACTGTTTGTTCTTTCTCATGGAAAAATCGTTAAAAAAAACCATATGCCCGACATCTTCTTGGTCCTCATGAAAGGACACATCACCTTGTCTCCCTCCATCTTCTTGTAAGTTCTGTTGCCTACATAATGATAACTTTCTTTCATAGAGGAAAACTAGAGAAGACTTCTATCAAACGCAGTCAGTGGAGCTTGTTAATTAGCCACAACCAGTCACTATGGATTAACATTGCGGCTTAGCATCAAATGACTCGTATCAGTTCACCAGATGCATCTCATTTTTCTGATCTCATGTAGTGTCTGTTCAAAGTGCTGGAAGCACACTCCTTTGGCTAGCTTGTCATCCAAACTACATGACTAGTCACCTTAGTCACATGACATAATTTCTCTTCCCTGCTTGGATTTTTTTGGAGAAGATATTCATATATACACTTGTCCTATATTCAAGCTATAGATCCTTTCTTCCTGTAAAGACTCCATATTTCCCCCCACACTATGACTAGTGGCCACTTACACCTTTCCCTATCCCCCTCTACCAGAGCTGCTTGCCCTCTGCAAGCTCTTGCTTGTGGCAAGCCACTTGTCTTCCTTTTGCCATCTACTAGTCAAATGAATTAAAACAGCCACAAGAATTCATTCACACTCCCCTGGCTCTTGCTAAAGCCCCTCTTTCTTCCCAGTTTACAGTACTGTATGCTGCCCTCAATTTATCCCCTATGCCTAAGGCAGTTGGCTGGACTAGGGAATTTTCCCTTTCTGCAGTGCTTCAGCCTTCAGTGACTGGGCACACCTATAGTATGGCTGCAATGGGTTCCTGTGTGTATGTGGTGATGGCTGCAGTCTCCAAACACCCAGAATCAGCATCTCCCCCAATGGAGCCACTTTGTCTGATGGCATGAAGCTGGAACTTCTAAAGTTTCCTTGGCTCTTTCATACTAAATCTCTTTCTCTTCAGACCCTGTAATCCCTCTATTAGACTTTATCTCTTTGAAAGTCACTGGCTTCCTCAAAGCCATAAAACACCGAGTAGCTACATGAATGCTGCTGACACAAATACAACTCAATGCTCTATGAATTCATTCTTTTGTGTAGAGAATACATGAATAAAAGTATTTCCCCTCTGCCCTAAAATATTCTTATAAACAGAATTGGTCATAGGCCTGTTCACCAAAGGATAGCAACAAATGTCACTGGACCATAATTCTACCTCTCTTCCTCTCTCCCCATTCACCACCCATCCCTACTCAACATGGAATGCTCAGAATTCAGATTGTTCCAAGCATAAGTGACATTTCTAACCATTTGTCCTAGAACTATCAAGTGCAAACAAGACCTTGGCTACTTCATAGCATGGATAAGAATGCTGTACCAGGCTTGAAAGGTTACAACAGCATATCCTCACAAGCCAAACTCTACACAAGACCCTAGTACACCTATGATGTGCACCTGAGGTTAGAGTCTACATACAAATTTATATGCTAATCATATTCATATGCTTGTTTCCCATAAACTTTACCTCAAAGGCCTGAAACCTAGAACAAAGTATTTTTAAAAATCTGATTACCTTTTTTGAGGCTAGTCCTGCTTTGGAATACTTGGATTCAGTAATGTACAGACTGCATAGTCTATGCCCTTCAGGATTTTACAGCACCCAGCAGAACAAGACCTTGACCTTGACTTGGTTAGACTTTTTGGCACCAATATACCGTTAACTAATGACACATGGTGCCAAACAAACAACTTTGAGGTGATGATAGACTGTTCAGGGCAAGTGTGGGGAAAATAGTCTGAGGATGAACAGTAAAAAGAGTGATATAGCCTGGGAAACCTGAGAACCACTTTGCGTCTTCTGGCAGTATGTGAATAGGACCCAGCAATAGGTGTTATATGTTTAAATAATTACAATGTTGCATTAAGTATCTATATTACCTAAGGAATAACAGCAACCAGTTTTCCCTTCTTCTTCAAACCCCGCCCCCCATAACTTTTAAAGTACGCAGAAAATGCCAAACTAGTAATGCATTCCTGGTTCAATGGAAAATACCAAATTATGCTGCTATCTAGGTAGTATCAAAGCACGTCATTTAACATATCTCCAACAACCCTAGAAACAAGGAAGTACTACTAATCCCTATTTGACAGTTGGGAAACCAAGACAGGTAGACCTATGCCCAAATTCAAAGGCTTAGGGAGAATTTTAGGCGCTTACATCCAGGAGTCCATTCTTGATCCTGTAGGAGCTCAAGTTTTCACCAGCAAATGTTCTTATGCACCTAGAGGTCTGCCTCTCTGTGTTCTCAGAAGGGCCTCAAGTCTTGTCAGTGATCACTACCAGAGAACCAAGCTCATCCCTGAGTGCAGCAGGATCCACAAGCTAGCCACGTCTCCATCCACCTCATTAGGTGGGTATTTTTAAGTATGGTCAGGCCTCATGTAAAGGTTAAAACTGTGCACAAGACATAATTACCAATTTCATTTAAAAAAACATGTACATAGGACCGAGCAGTCCAGGAGCCTAGCAGAGAACTTGCATGTTAAGTGGAGAGTTCCAGGTGTAAGTTGCCATCAAGCAGAAAGCTCCCACCTACCAAAAGAGACTATAATTCAGGGGGTTGGTCACTATTTTGGTCTTGGGGCACTGTGCTCCTTCCTGTTGCAGTTGTTCACTATTCACTGGGTATTTGGGAACTGCATAGGCCTTGGGATCTTGTCTGTTATGGCATAGACAGAAGTGACAAGTTTCGCCCCATCTGGCCACAGAAAACAGTCTATACCCATGACCAAACACAAGTACACAGCTGCAGACCACTTCAAAAATGGCTGATTGGGTGAAAATCTAAACCCTTATTACATGAGGCATCAGAAAAGATGTTTCAAAACATAGCATCTTTAATAACTTCTGTCTGTGCTACCTCCCAGCTCGTCACTGTTTTCAGAATGGGGGGGGGGGGCGGGAAGGAAGGGAGCAGAGGGAGTTTGGTCTGGGAGTTTTTCAGTGCCCAAGGTGTGGTGGACTCCAATGCACCCACCCCACCCTCCAATGCTGGCTGGGGAACCCCTAGAATAAGCTTCCTTTCCCCCCTCCCATTTTGAAACAGACAGGCTGGGAGGTAACACCCTGCCTGAAATAGATCCCCGGCTGTACCCTCCACCAAAAGCCAGAGGCAGGAGGAATAACCCTGTGCCTGCCTCCCCTAGGGGCCCTGCCTGGCCGTGCCCCCTCCCTGCCGCTGTGGTGGGAGGGACAGAGCCCTTACTGGGGGCAGCAGCCTCTGTCACACTGTGGGGGAGAACGAGCCCCTTCCCAGTGAGGGGCTGTGCTGAGGGCTTGGGCTGCGCACAGCAGTGTGGGGGTCTGGAGCCAGAGCCCTGCAAGCCCTGGGAGTGCCGCTGTGCTCCACAGCCATTCTGCCAGCACCAAAGTGCTCCTGCCCATGGAGCACACACCACTTCGGCTGCTGCCCAGCTGGGCAAGCGCCACGGCAAGCAGCTGAATAAACTCCTTCCTTCCAGGAGGGGGCTTGCTCCAAGCACAGAGGGGCTGCTCACTTCACGGCCAGGTCTGCCTAGCTGGGTCTGCCCAGCCTGGCTGCTGCAGCCCTGCAATTGGAGACAACTCCCTGCCAGCAAGGGGAGGCTTGTTCAGACGCTGTCTCTGGGCACAGAGCAGCAGCAGCAGGGCCAGCAGCCCCCCTGTGCTTGCAGCCCAAGCCCAAAGCACAGTCCAAGGAGCTCGTTCTCCCCCACAGTGTGACAGAGGCTGCTGCCCACAGTAAGGGCTCTCCCCCTCCCTGCTTCACATCTAGCTGCTGCTACCCACCAGCTCCACATCCAGCCACTGCCACCCCCACCCCCTGCTCCACCAGAAGTGTACTCAAAAGAGGTACACTCCTTAAAAAAGGTTGAAAACCCCTGCACTAGAGGAAGGAGGTATGGGCCTCGGCCCCAGAGACAGGTGGAATTTTATCCATGCTCTCTACTCAGAATTTCCTATTGACTCATACATAGGCAGCTCCCAGCTTGGTGTGTTGACTGTAGAGAATCCCACTCTGAGGAGCCTACCACTTACCAAACCATGACCCCAAGTTCCTAAAACTTAGATTCCATTTTTAAGTCTTTTACTGAAGGGGTATCAAACATGCGGTCTGTGAGCCAGATCCAGCCTGTGGAGCCACATGATCTAGCCCATGGACCTCAGGACCAACCCTTCATGCCAGCCCCAGCCTCAGCCCTAGCCCTATGCACTGTCTGTGTCACATTGGCGGGAACTAGCACCACACACCCTGCATGCAGCACCAGGGATCAGTCCAAGGCATGTGCTGCATGCAATATTCACACTGGACCAGCTCTGCACGCTATCTCCAGAGCTGGTCTGGATTGGACCATGCTGGAACCATCACTCAGGACTGGTACAGCAGGGTACTGTGGCCAGCATGTACCCCATACTGGCCAGCCCAACTCTGTGTACTACATGCGGTACGCTCCAGCCTGAGGGCTTGCTATGGGGGTGGCATGGGGTGCGTGCTGTCCACAGCATGTGGACTGGACCCAATGCTGCATACAACACAGGGCATCAGTCTGGGGTGCTGCATGCGGCCTGTGCCCCAGATACCCTGTACTACATGCAGCACCAGGTTCAGCCCACATGTTGCAGGTAGCATGCAGTCCATGCTAGCCCTGTGCATCATGTGCACAGCAAGCCATGGGGACAATATGTGTTGCACACAGCACTTGGACTGCACCTGGCTCCTGGTCCAGCCTGCAGATTGGCTCAGTGACCCTCATCTGGCCCACAGGGCTGGATGAGCTTGACAACCCTGCTTTACTGGATCTAGTTCTAAGTGTCCTGCCCTGAGTCACTGAGAAGTCTATAGAAGAACTAGGATAAAACCTTGTTATTTCAATATCAGATAGTGCAGAGTGTCAGATAGCTTGAAGCCACCCTTACTCCCCAGCTAAAAGGATAGGTTTTTATATGCATTATGATACAGATAATTCAAAATATGTCTCCTTTAAAATCCGAAGCAGTTTTCTGGTCCATTGGACCAGGAAAACCTCATTAATTCAAAACAAAGGGAACCAAAAAATACCTACTTTGAAATAAATAGGTTCAAAATAATTGTACAGATAGTAATTTTTATGTATCCAAATTACTATGGGTACATACAGACTTAGTTCATCTAGGTGTGGCCCATTATGTGCTGCCTACAGAGGCAGGTCCTCATGCCTGCATGGCTTGGTCACTGCTCACCATCACACTTAAAGGCAGAGGAGACACAGCCCCTGCCTGCCTCCAGCCATTTCTGGCCAGCCTCTTATTGCACAATGCTCCCTGCAGGAACTGCACAGTGGTCCATAGCCTGTAAAAACTGCAGTTTGGCATGATCAGGGGTTGCCCCAGGAGTGTCCCAGGGAGTGGGAGCATGCAGAGTAGCCAGGGCTGAGGATAGCAAATGCCAGGGTGCATGGGAGTCTGCAAGGGCAGAAGGTAGAGGCAGCAGCTCCCAGTACATGCATGATGTAGGGCAAAATTGGGAGTTAGCGGGAACAGGGTGGTTTCACATGATTAGGGATTCTAAGTGTGCTAGGAGTTGGGTAAGATAGGGCAGCAGGAAGATGACAGGACTTAGATTGATATAAGCAGAAAAAAAAGGCCTCTAGATCATTGATGTTAGTCTACATTAGGAACTCCCTTGTGCTACATCCCACGAAATATGCTTATTTGGTAGGGGTGTGAAAAGCAGGTCGTGTTCAATTGGGATTCGGCCCAATTCAGGGAACAATGATTTGATTCATTGATTCAGATCACTGTCCCAGTTCAATTCAGCTGAATCTAAATCTGAAGATTCGATGCTGATTCGGAGAATCAGTGATTCAGCTATAGACACAGCTTTAAATGTTTTTTCTACATACCTCAAGGTACCGGGCATGGCTTGTGAATGCTGAGATGGTGAGGCACAAGGGGACACTGGGTGCCCCCCCAGACCCAAGAGGCACCAGTCACTGAGCCGGGAGGCGGGATTCTGGCCCACTTCCAGGTCCACCATTGAGAGCACTGGGGACCCCGCCCCCCATGCTCCCATAGGACACTCCATCCACCCCACCATCTCAGCATTCACGAGCTGCCTGGTATCTTGAGGTACATAGAAAAAAAACAAAAAAAAAACAGTTAAAGCTGTGTCTATGGCTGAATCATAATCTCTCCAAATCTCTCTGAATCAATTCAGAGGGTTCCGATTCGATTCAAAGAGATTAAAGGGTCTCCCAATTCAGTTCGGATTCAGAGATTTGACCACTGAATCTGGTCAAATTGAATCAGTGACCGAAGCTTTGCACAGCCCTATTAATTAGTCATTGGGATAACCCCTCACTTTGTCTTATCAGTTTGTAAGATTGGCACATGGGTAAACGAAGTCTGTATGTACTCATAGTATGTGCCCATAGTAATGCAAATTACTATCCCTACATTTATTCCAAACCCATTTCTCTTGAAGCTGGTATTTTTTTATCCCCCCTTTCAAATTAACAAGGTTTTACTGCACTGAGTTTCAGAACGGACACATGTTCAACAATGCCTCATTTTGCAGAGAAAATAACACTGAGCATGAGTAGGCATTCCCAAACATGCCAGAGGAAGAGTAGACAGACATGACATCAGGTAAAATTTGGGATTGTGATTTTTACAACAGTTTCACAGAACAACAAAAACAACTGGTTCATTCCTGCTCTACATCTAAATTACAGAACAAAAGAGTGAAAGGATTAACATTTAGCATCATATCACATCATTATTTGTTATGGCCTCTACTTGGGCAATTTCAACTTCTCATCCTACGTTGGTCTTGCTTCTGCTTCTGTTTTCTTATGCAGAAGATCAGTTCCTCCATGGACTCTAAATCAAGTCTGTCCTGTGTCTCAGCTGAAAAAAAAAATCAAGGCCCATAAGAGAGTTTTCTAAGAATTATTGTTACCATAATCTCAGAGTCCACAGTACAAATACTCCTTAATTACAAAACAGGAAAACTCAATAAAGGGACATTAATTAATTCTCATAACAATTCCCAGTTATGAGGGGCTTGGTTTTAATAAGCAAAATGGAAAATTACTGATTTAATGCAAATGCATGTAGATAGGGCTGTCAAGATATCCTACAAATCACAAAGTTACATCTGCAGCATGAACAAAGGAAATAATTATTTTCTAAAGGAAGACCTGTTTTACCTTCTGGCAATTAGTGAAGAATGTTCTTCCAATTAATACACCTCAGGAAATAGAAAATCTTGCCAATTTTTTATTTTTTCCCCGTATTGAAAAGCACCAGCGAGAGATAAAGGCAAACTATGAAATTACACTGAAATTTCATTAAGAGTTTACAATGGAATAGAAAGCAGCTTAGCTAATCCACCCCACTCTTCCACCTTGTTTGGAACTCAAATAATTTGTTATAATGATGATAAATAACCAGTGGGCAAGGTTCTTTCAACTCTTACCAAATTATACAGAAAGAAAATAAAAGTCTACATCCCCTTGGGTTTTGCTACTGAAAGAAAAAAAAAACAATTAAAAGGGCCCAGAAACCTCTGGTTTCAATAGGAGTGAGAGACAGAAACTGGTCCCACTTACATACTGTGAAGAGATCACCTCAACAGGAGGTATGGAAAGACATCACAGTACAGTCTGTTATCAAGCAGCTTATGCAGAGTTGTATGTATTTTCTGATCTGGCAGCAACATGGCTGGAAAGGAAAATTTCTCTGTTCACATCCAACTCCTAGTTTCCTTGCAGGTCATGAAAGAGAGCTATGAGTGGAAGTATCTGTCACATCAACCTAGCTTACCAGCTAATTATTTCTCCCATGGTTCAGAACACTCCAATTTTTGCAAGCCTTCCCAGTGCACAACAATAGTAATTCTGGCAGCTAGTAACAGAAAAAAGAGAAGTGCACCCAAAGAAAAGAGCAGTTTTCCAAGCCTAGCAAGACTAGAAATGAGGAATTCATAGATTCATAGATGTTAGGGTCAGAAGGGACCTCAATAGATCATCAAGTCCGACCCCCTGCATAAGCAGGAAAGAGTGCTGGGTCTAGATGACCCCAGCTAGATACTCGTCTAACCTCCTCTTGAAGACCCCCAGGGTAGGGGAGAGCACCACTTCCCTTGGAAGCCCGTTCCAGACCTTGGCCACTCGAACTGTGAAGAAGTTCTTCCTAATGTCCAATCTAAATCTGCTCTCTGCTAGCTTGTGGCCATTGTTTCTTGTAACCCCCGGGGGCACCTTGGTGAATAAATCCTCACCAATTCCCTTCTGTGCCCCTGTGATGAACTTATAGGCAGCCACAAGGTCGCCTCTCAACCTTCTCTTGCGGAGGCTGAAAAGGTCCAGTTTCTCTAGTCTCTCCTCGTAGGGCTTGGTCTGCAGGCCCTTGACCATACGAGTTGCCCTTCTCTGTACCCTCTCCAGGTTATCCGCATCCCTCTTGAAGTGTGGCGCCCAGAATTGCACGCAGTACTCCAACTGCGGTCTGACCAGTGCCCTATAGAGGGGAAGTATCACCTCCCTGGACCTATTCGTCTTGCATCTGCTGATGCATGATAAAGTGCCATTGGCTTTTCTGATGGCTTCGTCACACTGCCGGTTCATGTTCATCTTGGAGTCCACTAGGACTCCAAGAACCCTTTCCACCTCTGTGCCACCCAGCAGGTCATTCCCTAGGCTGTAGGTGTGCTGGACATTTTTCCTCCCTAGGTGCAGCACTTTGCATTTCTCCTTGTTGAACTGCATCCTGTTGTTTTCTGCCCACTTGTCCAACCTGTCCAGATCTGCCTGCAGCTGTTCCGGGCCCTCCGGCGTGTCCACTTCTCCCCATAGCTTTGTGTCATCTGCAAACTTGGACAGAGTACATTTGACTCCCTCGTCCAAGTCGCTGATGAAGACATTAAAGAGTATCGGTCCAAGGACCGAACCCTGCGGGACCCCACTGCCCACACCCTTCCAGGTCGAGACCGACCCATCTACCACGACTCTTTGGGTGCGACCCTCTAGCCAATTCACCACCCACCGGACTGTGCAGTCATCCACATCACAGCCTCTTAACTTGTTCACCAGTATGGGGTGGGATACCATATCGAAGGCCTTCCTGAAGTCTAAGTATATGACATCCACCCCTCCTCCTGTGTCCAGGCGTTTCATAACCTGGTCATAGAAAGAGACTAGGTTGGTCAGGCACGATCTGCCCGCCACAAACCCATGCTGGTTTCCCCTCAGCATAATTTGCCCTGCCGGGCTCTCACAAATGTGAGCCTTGATAATTTTTTCAAAGACTTTACCAAGGATGGAGGTGAGACTGACTGGCCTATAGTTGCCCGGGTCCTCCTTCCTCCCCTTTTTGAAAATGGGGACCACGTTAGCCCTTTTCCAGTCTTCTGGGACTTGGCCCGTGCGCCACGAACGTTCGAATATTCCCGCCAGTGGCTCTGCAATGATGTCGGCCAGTGCCTTCAGCACCCTCGGATGGAGCCCATCCGGGCCTGCCGACTTAAAGGCATCCAGTTCTTCCAAGTGACTCTGCACCACCTCAGGATCTACGTATGGAAGTCTGGCGCCCTGCTGCTGTCTCTCTACAACCCCAGTGAGAGACTTGTCATGCCCCTCATTTAGGAACACTGAGGCAAAGAACTCGTTGAGGAGTTCATTGTTTCTGCCCATTTAGCAGCGGTCCTTTTCCTCCCTGGGCCTTCCTTTTACTCCCAATATATCTAAAAAACAATTTCTTGTTGTCCTTTACTTGGGTTGCCATCCTCAGCTCCATGGTAGCTTTGGCCCGTCTAACTGCCTCCCTACAAGCACGAGCAGAGGAGGTATATTCATCTTTAGTGATCTCACCCTGTTTCTACTTTTTATGTGCTCTCCTTTTGGCCCTTAGGCTGCCCTGGATTTCTCTGGTCAGCCATGGAAGCCTCCTGGCCCCTTCCCTCTTTTGCCTCGCTCGGGGATCGTCTTGCTTTGTGCCCGAAGGATCGTTTCCTTTAGGCACAGCCACCCTTCTTGGGCTCCCATCCCTTCAAAACTCCTACTCTGCAGTGCTTCCTTGACTAATCGCCTGAGTGTATTGAGATCAGCTTTCCTAAAGTCTAGCACTTTCACCCTACTAGTTACCTTACCCACTCGCCGTCTTATGTTGAATTCTATTATAAGGTGATCACTGTCTCCCAAATGGCTACCGATCTGGAGGTCCCCTACCATGTCATCTCCCGTTGCCAATACCAGATCCAGTATGGCATTCCCCCTAGTGGGACCATGCACCTCCTGTGTCAGGTGGAGGTCCTGTACACAGATTAGAAACCTGCGTGAGCGATGGGACCTTGCTGTCTGCGTCTCCCAGCAGATGTCCGGGTAGTTTAGGTCCCCCATGACTACCGCCTCTTTAGCTTTTATGGTCTCCGAGAGTTGCCTCAGGAGCCCCGCATCTATTTCTTCCCCTTGGTGTGGGGGTCTGTAGCAGACCCCTACCACCAAATCCCTTTCTCCTTGCCCCCCCATGTAGCCTAACCCACAATCCTTCTACTTCCTCAACCTCGGTTTCTGTCTTGATGAGGGTTGATGTATATTGCTCACTGACATAATGTGCAACCCCCCCCCTTTCTTCCCCGACCTGTCCTTTCTATACAATCTATAGCCCTCAATATGTACCGCCCAGTCATGGGATGAATCCCACCAGGTCTCTGTTAGCCCCACTAAGTCATAGGTGTTTAGTGCAAGCAGGAGCGCTAGTTCATCCTGCTTGTTCCCCATGCTCCTAGCATTAGTATATAGGCACTTGAGCCCTGCGACTGGTGCCTTTGCTGCCCCCCCGCTCCGAGTCCCATGGGGCCCATTGTTTCTTACCTTCTTGTTTCTTACCTGTTCTGTAGTGCTGGCCTCCCCATGGCTTTCAGGTTCCCAATGTTCTCCTTCTTCAGGCTGGGCTGTCCTTGTGGGTGCCACATGGTTTGGTGGTCCACAGCTTCCCCTGCCCTCGTACTCCCCTCCCCCCGACGAGCCTAGTTTAAAGCCCGCCAGAGGAGATCCGCCAACCTAGTAGAAAACATACGCTTACCTTTGGGGGACAGGTGAAGCCCATCCCAGCTAAGCATGTCCCTCGTCGTGATGTGCGGGTCATTGTCCAGGAAGCCTAAGCCTGCCTCAAGACACCACTGCCGAAGCCTCCAGTTGGTCTCTCTGATGCAGTTCTCCTGCCGTCTTCCTCGTGCGGTCACTGGTAGGATGGAAGAGAAAACCACCTGGGCACCGAACTCCTTCAGCACGCCACCCAGAGCACAGTAGTCCACCATCAGGTGATCGGGGGTTCTCCTGGCCGCATCATTAGTACCCACATGGACTAGGACCATGGGGTAATAATCGGTGGGCTTGATCCTGGCCTGGATTACCTCCATCACATCCCGAATCTTTGCTCCAGGGAGGCAGCATACCTCTCGTGCCGAGGGGTCCTGGCGACAGATGGGTCCTTCCGTACCTCTCAGGATGGAGTCTCCTATGACGAGCACTCATCGCCTCCTCTTCTGGGTCATCGTGGATCTCTTGATCTGTTTGGAGTGTGAAGAACGTGGTGTTTCTTCTTGCTCAAGGGTTTCCTCCTCCCCTTCCATCTCCTGCAGGAATGACAGCTGGAATCAATTAAAAATCAAACTACCATGTTTGTTCATCAAAATCTTCAGCACAATAAGGTTTGGTTAATTTAATGCCTTTTGTCTGTGCAAAGAGTAAATTTTTGCCTGTCCTTTGTTCTTCCAACTTAGAGCTGCAAGAAAAAAATATGTAGCTTAGTAATTGCTTTCTTCTTAAATAGGCATGTCTGGATACTTGGATCAAGCTAAACTCACATGACACTTACCTCAAGCTCTCTCACCATCTCTGTTAGAATTTTCAGAGCACTTCATTTGTAGCCTTGAAGGAGAAAGAATGGCCTTGTGATTAAAGTTCTGGGCCTCCAGATCTGGGTTTTTACTCTCTTTGCACCTTTTAGTCTCTTTGGGCATCTATACATATGCTCCAGGGTGGAGGGGTGGGCAGCACTTCAACATGTATTCTGCACCCCATGCTTCAAAATGGTATTGGGGGCAATTTAACTATAGTTCATTCAACAAGCTTTAGTTAAAGCAGCTGGGCCACCACTTTGAAAGGTGGGGATGCTAAATACATGTGACGTGGAGGCTGCTGGAACACAGTAATTAGCACGTTCCAGCAGACTTGATTAATCAAGCCTTTTATGCTTCAGTTCCACAACTAAAGATAAGACTTCCCTGCCTTCTAGAGAGAGAGGGGTACATTCATAAATATTCATGAGCCTCTCAGACACTGCAGTAACAGTGGTGATATAGGCAGGCAGACAGCCCACATAGTTGGAGCAGTGTCCTCCACAGACAAGCATCATTTTAGGCATCCAAGGATTTTCACAGCAATTTAAGTTTAAGTGCATTTACCAAGACCTTTTTTACATGCTATGGATACTGAATGTTTTCCCCTCCAACGCACCATAAAGTTGCTACATGATTGATTACAATCCTTCTGTAAATGATATGCCCTTTACAAGTGTCTGTTTCCTTTCCACTGGGAAGCTCCCTCAAGACAGAACGTTGTACTCACATTTCAAGATTGAATTCATCAAAGTTATTGCAAAAAAACACTTTCCAGGTTGTGTCATTAAAGCAGTATTTGACATTCTTTGTTTGTATCACAGGCATTACAGTGTACAACGTCATTAGCAGACACTTGAAAACTGCCCTTCCTAGACAAATTGAATTGTAATTTATGAGGATGTGTTCTGGAAACTACCCAAGAACCAAAAGCCACAAGATATAAAAAAGGAAGCTGAAAACATTCAAGATTAAAGTACAGTATTTTTTTTTTTTTTGTTTTCTGTTTTTGTTTTTTTACAGTCTATAGTACTTACAGCAGGATAAAGCTCAAAGGTAAAAAGAACACATGAAGTATAAAATGGTCATTACTCTCAGACAGTACTCCCTGGAATAGTGCATCCTGTGCCTGTCCTGGGGATGTGAATAGATGACTCTTGAGGTCCTTTCAAAGGCCATGATTCTAATGCCAGGGGATCTAATGAAATTCTAGGGTATTAGGGAGAAGCATATGAAAATGTATTTCTATTTTTATTTGTATTATGGTAGCACCTAGTGAAATTAGAGGCCTGTCATTATAGACACTGTACAAAAACAAGAAACTGTCCCTTCACTAAATAATTTTCCATTGACATAGGGCAATGAAAATATTATCCCCATTTTACAGATACAGGAACAAAGATTAAAGGATAGTTCCAAGGCCACCCTGGAAATCTGTAGAAGAGTTAAGATCCCATTTGCATATGTCTTAATCACATGACTAAACTTTTTTCTAGTAATGGCAAATAGAGCTGGATAGACCAATTTTTAGCAAGTCATTTATTTGCCAAAATCTATAGCTTCGTAGTGGCTGTAAATCTGTCAATTCAGGTTGAATTTGCCAAAAAAAAAAATAACAACAAAATGGCAAAACATTTCAGAAATATCCACAAAGAAAAGTGTCAACACTCCCCAGAGTTTTCATTTTTGGGCATGTGAAATAAGAGCCAAGAAAATAAAGGGACAGATTTAGGTCAATTAATCACAGAGTACTTATGACAATACCGTCCCCTGTTATAGCATGTACAGAGCAGAGAAATCAAAATTATCAAACTACTCAACAGTCATCTCAGGTTTAGATTGCCAACTGGACCACAAGCTACAAGGCAGTGATGGGAGCATCATGTTCAGCTACTTTTACTCCCTACCCCATGTATTTCTCAGTTGACAGGGTATGACCTTCAGTGCAAATGTGCAGTCATGTTAAAACTCATGCCTTTTCTGCTTTTCCAGCGTTCCTCTCATCCACATAGTAGACAGGTCTATTGGCTCACAAGCAAACAATAAATGGGCTTCAAATTGCTGGATCTCTGTAGCAAGCGGCACCCATTGAGCTCCTGTAAAATAATCGCACAAAGACAAAAGCTAAGGAATCAATACTAAGGCCAAAATATATATATTTTTTAAGTTGACTGTACTCTAGAAACAAATCCTTCCACATGACTAGAGGTCAAATGAATGCACCAGTTCTCTTTTCATCAACTGTCTTTTTAGAACTCTGGAGAATAAAAAGAAAACCTTGTAGTACTCAGAGCCGGTGCTTCCCTTCCATGTCCTCCTCTCTTGCCTCACAATACCAAAAATCTGCAAATAAATAAAAACCTGAATGGTTACTGTGCTTATCCTCCACTAAATTTTCTTACCAGGATTATTCTGCTTTATGAATGTATTTATTCATATTGAATGCAGTAACCAAATGACAGAACGAGCTATAAACAACTTGTAAACAACCTATAAACAATAGCACCGGGGGATACGGCTAGAGTAACAATTTTAGATTTAATATCCATTGCAAGGCAACATCAATAGCCTGGTGCAAGGTCTTCAGTGCAACCACTAAAATGATAAATAGGATATTTCTGCATGATGTGTGCTATACTTTGGATTTTGCCACACTCACACTTGGGGGTTTTAATAAAATTCCATTTACATGGTAGGTAGTTACTAGGTCTGTGTGAAACACCGTCATTTCATTTTGACGTCCATTTCACCATTTCAAAGGGACAGTGTTTCATTTCATCATTTCGTTTAGTTTCAAAGCACTGTTCCATTTCATTTCATCGAAACTGTTTCATTGTTTCAACGCATTTCAATGTTTTGCCCATAGGCTATAATGGGAAATCATGAAAATGCCTAAAACTTTGTCATTTCCTGCCTGATTTGGATGAAAATGCAGGGATGGTAGCCCCTTTTGAGGGCATGAAGACTGCCATGTTTCAAGAAGAAAGGTGCAGAGTTCTCTCAGAAACTGCACCTCAAACTGCAAAAAGCAAAACTCATGACACTTGCCAGTAGCCTCCTATCATCCAGCATGCGGATCCAGGGGCCTGAACCCCAGGGAGGACTGTGGGGATGTGCCAGACTCCTCCTGGGGGTGCAGGCCCCCGGATCTGTGCCAAATGATAGGAGGATGCTGCTGCTGCTGCCTGGGACCAGTGCTGGGCACAGCCTGCACCCAGCGCCGGGGAAGACTGGTGCTGCCACTGGCCCCAGGCAGCAGCGGCAACCTCCCATCATCAGCCCAGGGGTGGGAGGCAGGGGAAAGCCAGAGCTCCGATTGGCTCCGCAGCCCCATGGAGCTCAGCCCAGCAATGGTAGGTGGAGCATAGCCCTGGCTCTGCCCACCTCCCGCCGGGGCTGGAGGAGCCGATCAGAGTGCAACTCTGGCTTTCCCTGCCTCCTGCCATCAGGTTATGCTCCAAGCAGCTCCACAGTCCCACGGAGCTCAGCCCAGTGGCAGGAGGTGGAGCACAACCCTGGCTCTGCCCACCTCCCACTGCTAGGCTGAGCTCTGTAGGGCTGGTGGAGCTGATTGGAGTGCAGCCCTGGCTCTCCCCTGCCTCCTGCCACCAGGCTGCTTTGAAACTCAAAACATTTTTAAACTTTCAAAATGTTTCAAGTGCCCTCATTTCATTTCAAAGCTGTTTCAAAGCTTTTTGTTTCATTTCAATTTTGCTGTTTTGAGCTCAAAACAGCTTCAAAATGAAACACTCAGAGAAATTTGGCACAGCCCTAGTACTTACATCTACCTTGTCTAGTATGAACCCAGTTCAACATTGTCTAGCTCAGCCTTGGTAAAGCAAAGCCAGGAGGTTTAGATGTGGGGTCCATGGTGAGAAAAGTATTAATAATTATTTATTTATTCTGCTGATTATTATTTACTCTGCTGTACAGGTCTAATGGCAGGGATGTTGGTAGAAACAGAAAAGTGTGTTAAAATTATTCCTCCTATTGGTTTTGAATTTAGTAGCATGGAAAGGACTCAGCCCAAGATTAGGTCCTCACTGCACTAGCTATTATGTCTAAGTAACAGAAAGACAGATCCCAGGGAACTCACTCACTAGCAGATAATTGCAGAAGACAATTTTTAATCTTGTGCTGTCAAATATTCAACTCCAGAAGCCTTGTTTTAGAAGTGACACCAAATTCATTTGAGGAATGGAAACACCAGACATCTGGCTCTTCCAATGGAAAAATAACCAGCATAGCCCAATTTGCAAATAATTCATAATTCATGTACAGAGAGCTATTAGAACCCTTTCATCCTACCAAAACATATAAGAAAAAGCATAATTTACTCACAAAGGAAGAAAAAGTGGTTTAATTAATTCAATTAATGATTTAATTCAGCCATACATGGTAGTGTTTTCTCTTTAAGTTCAGAGCTACTTGTTCTATTTCTTATTCAAGCTCTGTAACAATTTGCATATTTGTTCTCCCCAAAAACAGCTGAAAAAATGGGCAACTTTTAATTGGAAACAATCATTAACATTCTCATAGATTTCATAGACATTAGGGCTGGAAGGGACCTCACAAGATCATCAGGTCTAGCCCCCTGCCCAAGAGACAGGAAGTCACCTGGGGTCAGATCACCCCAGCAAGATAAGCATCCAAGCATTTCTTAAAGTTATCCAAAGTAGGTGCCACAAACTGCTGGAAGACCATTTTAGACTGGACATAAGGAAAACCTTCTTTGACAAATTTGAGATGATACTTGACCTTCAATCCACAGGAAGAGAGTCCTTTCCATGCTCTTTTATAGATTATACAGAAAATATATCTATGGAACTGCACAATGACTGTTTAAGTTGAATTTAAACATTAACAAAATCCAGGGAGTGATGGCTAGAAAAGCACTGAAATTCTACATTGTAGTATTAATTCTGATTTTATCACTTTTAGTAATGCCATAGCCTCACACCAGCAGCCTTTTCAGGCCCCAGCAAAGCATGCTTCACTTTAAAGTCAGTGGGGTAAGCTTAATGGGATTTAAGCTTGTGATTATGTGTTGTGGTAAGTCAGGGACAAAGGTACTTTTTCCACTTCAGAATTTTCTTCCAAAACTGTCACGAAACACAGAAAACCCCACACATTGTGCTCATCCTTCATTCAACTAATTTAGACACATTTTGGAGGCTGGAGGTTTGTCCTTGTGAATCTGAGTGAAAAATGGCTATCACATACTTGGAAAGAACACCTTATCACCCTTTTTTTAAATACTCTTCCTGAAAGGATTAAGATAGTTATGAACTATTCCATTCTCTGGTATATGACTGCTTTTCCCCCCTATCTGTAGCTATGTAAAGACTGCATTAAACATTTTTCTTTCCTGTGTCAAATTTATACCATGCTGGAAACATAGGTAGGTTTACAAAATTTAGATTCTAATAATGCTTAGCACTGAGATTGTAAGTTCTCGGAAGAAGGGGCTGTCATTTTTTTGGACAGAGCATCTACTGCAGGGAGGCCCTGACCTGGTTAGCTTCTAGACAGTAACATAATATCAATTCTGGAGAGACTTTAATTGTCTTTAAATATAACTAGCTTTCAGGAGGGAGGGAAAACATTTTATGCAAAAGAGCAACAGGGCATCTCTACATGTGCCCAGTACAGTCTATACGTGCACGCCTATATTGCGCAGTAATTACAGTGGTGACTTACACTGACTTGGGCGTAATTTTGATACCTGCATCATATCAAATTTATGCCCAATTAATTACTGCACAGTAATGCACATGGAGACGCCTTACTGCATAGTAACACTGTGTGTGTGCACTGACTTGGGACTCACTTTAGTCCCAAGTCAGACCACACACAACATTAATGTGCTTTAACAACCATGCGTGTAAATGCCAGCCTATTTCCATTTACTGTGCAGTAACTTACTGCACAGTAAATTTAATGTGCTGTAAGTGCACGTGTTGACTCTCTGTGAGTGCATCTATGACAAAATCAGCATTAGATATCACAGTTTCTACTTGCTGCTCCTAAACTACTAGACTTTCGTGCCCCTGATGTTTTTCCCAAACTCATCTCATTCCAAGCAACTGTTGTCATTCTTCAGCTTTCTCCTTCTATGTGGGGATGAACCCAAAAAGCCTGAACCTCGTTAGGCTGACATCAAAACTGTTATAGAGAAGCTATATTCATAAGAAAAATCAGCCAGTTGGAAAACATACTTTGGGTCCAAGGATCTGGGAGTGCCAGGAACAAATTAAAGACCTCTATCAATCAAAACTGTTGGCATATGAAAATGGCATAGAAATGAACTGTTGGCAGAGAAATGTCAATCAAAGATATTTGGATGAATGTGATTAGAAAGACTGGAGTACAAGGCAAAGACAATAGGCCAAATGGAGACCCAGCATAAACAGCTGCAACTCTTACTTGTTTCCTGAAGCAGAATGTGCTTGCACCAAGTCTGGATATAGTGCATTCTCTGTAAGGTTAAATAATAAATCTATTGCACTTTTGTTCAGTTCCAAAACATCTATACTTGACAAGGATTGACTCAAAATCCATGGAATTTATTATATGTGATTCACTGCCTGAATGATGTATGAAACTTATCAAAGTAGAAGCCCTCTTGTAATGTACAAAGTAAAATGGAAGCTCCTATTGCCCTAAAGTAGTGATTCAACCAATGTTCTATGGCACCCTGGGGTACCTTGAGATCCTTTCGAGAGTACCATGGTATGCCACACAATGTTAGCACTGTTAGGTGTTCAAATATGATTCACAAGATAAACCCAGAGATTTCAAAAACCTTCTGACCTTTAAGATTTTTGCACTGGAAAAACTATTGTATTATTTTTCCATAGTGGAAAAAAATGGGTGAAAACTTGAAGCTAACCTTTTCCAAAGAGTGCACGTTACACATCATACCATTTTCCACCCAAGAATTCCAAAGCACCTCACAAACATTTAAGATAGTTAATATTAACTGTTCTTTTTTAAATAGTAGAGAGGTGAAAGAGAAGACTAGAAAAGTGAATTATCCAAAGTACCAGAGCAATTCAGGGGGAAAAATACATCAACTTGCTTGAGACTGTGCACCATAAAAAAGCCATCTGCTAAGTGTATCAGGAAAATCTCCCTTGCCCCAATAAGAAGTCAAGATGAAAAGGGAAATTTGGGTGGTATTTTCTTTCATCTGTGGGCATCAAAGACCAGGAATCCAAGCTCAGAGCCACCAGGGAGAGGAAAACATGCCTCTTCAATTTCTTCAAATTGAGTGAGGAAAAAATAGGATTTCCTTAAAAAGGTAAAATCAAGCTGAGTAAAGCAGAAGTACTCTTCTTTTACCAGGAAAATGGTAGGCAAAGTACAGAAATATAAACAGATTTAAGGGAAATTGGAAGGGGGAGTTCACGTACCACCACACCTGAAAAAAATAAAAAGGGCCTCAACTAGCATATTCTGATCTGAATATTTTTCATGGGCTTCTTCTAGATTTATTCAGATTCTTTCATGATCTCTACTAAAGATCATAACTTTGCTGACATTAAAAATGATCAGCATTATTTGCATAATCCATTGATAGATTTGCCCAGTGAAAAATTAAACAAAGTTAAGAAACTACAATTACCAACCTAGGCAAAAGGTAAGCATTTTTTATTCGTAAAAATAGTAGTAGTTAAAAACATGTAAACCCAAATTTCTGTTATATGAAATATTGGGGTTTCTCCACATTTTTGTGATTTACTTTGTTAACCTACAAGAGGAACCCCCTTTGAAAGGCATTATTCATTGTAGCCTATACTTAGGCACTGTGTTATGCCATTGGAGATCATTTAAGGTTATTTGTTGCTCTTCTCCAAACATGAAAGCATTTACCAACAGACTGGCACATTTCTGAGTAGTTGTGCTTGCGCATATGGCATTCTTTCCCCAAAAGACTGGAGTAAATCTTGCAGTACAGTGGTATTAGAGAGTTTATTAAAGGGAGTGCCAAAAGACTGGCAGGCCTATTACAGACAGTCTTCTAAGGCTACGTACAGTCAAAATATCTGAGACTGAATTGATTCAGTCTTTGCAGGCTAGTCTAAACTGCATGGATTAAATTGAAACAAGTGAACAGACATTTACCTTTGATTCAGGAAATGCAGCCACGTACCTGCAGAAGCTGGGGCAGAGGTGGGGAGTGCTAGAGCACAGCTCCCTAACTGTGTATTCACTTCCTCTTCCTGCTGCCCCTGAGGTCCCTGGGATTTAATGTGCTTTAAGTTAACTTAATGTGCATTAAGTTAAACACTTGCAGAAAGCTTTAGATGTTTTAAATGGAAGCTCCTTGGGACAAGTACCATCCTCTCAGGATGTACTCACTGTCCAGCAGCAAGTACAAGTTACCTATCAAAAACCATATTCAGTCAAGTAAATAAATGTCCAATTTTCCAGGACCTGGGTATCTTTGATATGTATTGAAGTCAATAGGACCAACTGGAGGCCAGTACCTCTGAAAAAGCAGGTGCCTAAATTTAAAGACCCCACCTTTGAAGACTTCAGGCACAAGATTATATACTAAAAAATGCCTTGAATGCTTCTCTGTGCAGACTGAGACTTTTGGGGGCAAGGACACACCAGGTGAATCAGTCTAAATTCATATTAGAGCTGGTTGGAATTTCATTGAAATCTTACTTTTTTATTTTAATTTTGTAAAACATTTTCCTTATTTTAGCCAACTCTATTTTGCAGATAATGCATTTTATGGGTAGGTGTTTATTTCACAACATTTTATATAATCTAAAAAGTATCCATTAGTCCATTTTAAGTCATGATCAGTCTTTTGGTTAGGTGGTTTTTACATTTAACAAAAAAAATAATAATCCACGTACCATAAAGCAGGGTTGTCAAAGGTATGGCCTGTAGGTTTGATTTGGCTTGCAGAGCCCCTCAGGTACTTTACCTGAGTCTGGGAAACCTGTTCCCTCTCCCTCTCCTCCTGCTCTCTCCCCACCCCCCGACCCCCCGTGACAGCTGTAAAGTGTGCCTGTGTGATAAAGGTGCTTGGTGAAGGCTCTATGAAGATTATATCAAGTGTTTTTCTGTATTTGTTTAGATATTAAGCTATATGTTGTTGCTAAAAACCTAATTAAGATGTAGTGAGGCCTTGTATAAAGTAAGGCCTAGTAAATTTAGCAAAGCCTTGAAGTAGTAAGGCCTTGTGGCATAGTTAAAATTACCTTATCAAAGAAATGCAAGGCTTGTACTGCTAACTGGTCAGTCTAAGGACAGTTGAAGTAAAAGGAATCTGAGTGATCGTGCGTTATCAGTATCATTCAGAAGCTTTAAATTGGCTGGAATATCTGGAAACCATTCAGAAGGAAGAGACAGCTCTGTAAAAGAATTAGTTAGCTGTTGCCTGGATCAGTGGGCCCGTGGACCTCGAAGAGCCCAAGAACTGCATCCCAGGGTCCTTTCTGTTACCCCTTTGGACAGTGTCTTTCAGGAACGCCTGACTTCGCTGAACTTTGAGGAAAAGAAGCTTGCTGTGTATCAGTCATCAGAGGGGACTGCCAATAAGTTGCCAACACTAATTGCTTTTGTCTGTTGTTGTTTGTTTTGTTATTACGCATAGTTGTGTTTTTGTTAAGTCAATACATCTTTCTTACCTTTCTAACCCCAACCACACTCTCAATCCCAAACCCTCCGCAGGCGGCTGGGACACCCCCCACAAGACATGGGGCTCCCCTCACATGGGCAGATGCATGGCTCCAGGGGCCAGCACTGGTTCAAGGGACTCTTCCACCTACCCCACTGAGAGTGAGGGACATCACCCTCAGCATGGTGCTCCCCATAGCTGGGCAGACCACAGCTTGGGGGGAGCCCAGAGCAGGGTGATAAAACTTCCTAAGGTGCCCCAGCTCAGGGATTGGGGCTAGGACAGGAGGGCTCTGTACCTCCACCTCTCCCCATCCCATTGCCCCACAGGGCTGACAGATGCAGGCAGGATGTAGGCTGGGGAGCAGAGGCTTTGCTGCCTCAGCTCTGTGACAGCCAGGGACCAGGGCTGGGCCAACTCAATAGGAATGGAGGAGCACTGCTAGAGGCTAGCCTGCCCACCCTGCAAAGAGAGATTAGTGGGGGGCCTCCCAGCATCTGGGGATACCAGGTGGACTAGTGTCAGGAGGAAATCTGGGACAGAAGTTCAATACACTGGTCTAATCTAAACTGATTAAATCTGATACTACATCCATCCTGGTCTATCTTAAACCAGGTTCAGCCATTTTGAAACCAGTCTGTGCACACTGAACTTCTGTTCTATTACAGGTTTAGACTGGTTTCCAATCACTTATACCGACTGATGTTTAATTTCTGTCCCTAGATTTATTTGTCTCTACCTATTAAATATGCCTACCTTATCAGAACATAAACTATTGAATCATGGACCTATAAAAGGTTATATTTGAATTAATGACTCATTAAGTATCATTATGAGCAAAGCATGCACAGGCCCATCTTTCTAGGGTCTTCATGAATACAGCGTACACTCTGAGGACAATGTATACTCTCCTAAATAGCTCCTCATTTATTCCTCCTGCAATGTCAATTACTTTTTTATTATGCAATATCAAATTTCTGCTGACAAAGAAACGGGAGGCAAATTCTGATAATCTAAAAAAAAGCCAAAATAAAAGCACTAAAAATAGGTAAAAGACAAGTGGTTTGGGTATACTTACATGAGTACCTGTTATAAACGAAGGGGCAAAAATATAGCAACTGTTGCAAACAGGCAGAGATTGTATTCTAAGGACAGATAGTCCTCATTTGATTGAACCCAGTTTATTAACCTGGAAAATATTCTGTATTCCCTGGGAAAACTATAATTTCTCTTTTTATTTTGCTGAATCTGGCTGGGTACTCCTGCTTTAACAGAACAGGCCTTGGGTGGGTTTCCACTGGTTGTCTTATTTCCAGAGCTCAGATTTACCAGAAATTGTTGGGGGAGGGTTTCATCTTCCAGCCCTAAAACATTCAACCTGTGATCTTGGGTTCTTTATGTATCACCACTAACAACAAGGATCCTGTGGGAAATATTGCCCTCAGTGGTACCCCAGTCTTCCAGCCTGCCTTCCCATATTCTGCTTCTGAGCATAATACAATAGCTTAATGAGGAAAGGAAAAGAAGAGGAACCATCTTAGTAAAGTAAAAGCTCTGTTATCCGACATGAGTGGGAAATGGGGGGTGCTAGTCACCTAAAAATTCCAGTGATCTAAGGCAGGGGTTTTCAACCTTTTTGAAAACCCCTATGGAGCAGGAGGGAGGAGGGAGGCAGCAGTTGCATGCAGAGTGGGGTGGTGGCGGCTGCACATGGGTCGGCAACATCACTGGGTGATGTGTGGCAGTGGTGGCCACCGTGTGGAAGTTTCCCACCCCCACTTGCTTAAATTCCACCATCTGTGCAAACAGTAAAAAACTGTCTGGTGATGTTTATCAGCCTGTCTCTAAATATAAATGAGAATTTCAGTCTGCACAAAAGATTTCCTCTAATAGACCTAGACTGATGAGACATGCAAAAGTTCAGCTAAAGCAATTGAATGGCTGGCAAATGTAATATTGGGTTGGTTTTTCCAGGAATACAAATTCACATTAGACAAGGCTCTAAGTTCAAATGCTGTACTATTTTCAGAAATCCAATTTATCTTCACAGATGGTAGGTGTTCATTCTTCTTTCTATCCTTCTAGGCCTGAGTGCCTGCTCTTTTAGTGAACTGTTAGTCACATCCTTATAACACTGCAGAGACCTGGCATTCTACCCATCAATAATCATTAAAGGGCAAGAGATGTTTCTTGCTAATTGTTATTACAGCACAAAGAGACAGCTGTGAAGTAGTAACACAAAGGAAAAAGGGCAGATTTTGACTCACCTTCCTTAAAGGCACAGAAATGTAGAGTGTGGAATAAGGGATCTGGAACATGCTATTTACTGTGGGCATTTATACACATGCTCTGGGAGACAGTGGAGGGGAGGGATGCTTTAATTAGAGTGGCTCCAAGAGCTGCTCTAATTAAAGTGCCTGGAGCATCACATGTGTTGTCATGCTGAAAAATGGTGGCAGGAGCACTTCAACTAAAGCTCATCAAACAAACTTTACTTAAAGTAACCCCACCACCATTTTTCAGTGCAAGGATGCTGAAATACATGATTCTGGAGTCTGCTGGAGAGCAGTAATTACCATGCTCCAGCAGACTTACTTAATCATGTCTTTCTAACACGCTGTAATTACAGCCTAAATGCATGTGCATAGGTGTCTACAGTGCATAGATAAGTGTACAGTCTTGTAATGAACTGCATAGCACTGAGATCCTCAAAGTGTAGTTACTGTATGATCAGTTAGCCACAGAAAACTGTGGCTGTCCAGAAAAATCTAGCTGGTCACATGATGCTGGTTTATCTTCTTTATTTACAGCTTCCAAATTGCAGCTATAAAAACATATTAAATGCTTCCCTAATAATTTTTCCAAATTGGCAATTGCTTCTACCAAGATAGAGATGTTAAACTGTTGTAAAGGGGAGAGAAAGTGCCAGCTAGTTTGCAAATCCCATTATTTATATGACAAATCTCTACATTGAAAATGAGGGAGCTAAGTATCTAATAGGGCTGTGTGAAACAGCTATATTTCATTTCGATTTTGGATTCAGCCATTTCAGAGGACAGTGATTCATTTTGGTGTTTCGGATCACTGTTCCATTTTGATTTGGCCAAATCTGTTTCGGCATTTTGACGCTGTTTTGGAGATTTGGATCAGTCAGGGAAAGGCAGGCACATCAGGGTGGCTGGAGGTTCTCCTGCAGCTCCTCCAGCTGTGCCTGCCTCTGCCCTGGTGGGGGGGCCGTGGGAGAAGCCCCCATGGCTGCCCTGCCCAGCTCCATCCTCTGCCCATCATGCACTGTCTGGGAGCTGGGGCAGCTGGGAGTGAGCGGTGCCAGGCTCTGGCTGACTGCTGGAGCTGCCCCAGCTCCCAAAGCTGCCAGACTCCCAGAGCTAAGACTTTTGGAAAGAGACCCATCAAGCATTGTACACCCTGGGATAAAAAAATCACAAGAGATGGCATAATTAATCCATGCATGCAAGGCTCTCAGGGGCCTTCAATATATGTATATGTATTTTAGTAGAATTATTTCACAAATAAAGTTAGACAGTTTCTCCAGATCTACCTAAATATGCTAAATATGAGGCCATAAAACAATTGCTCACAAACAGAACTGCCCCTCTTCTATGGGTAATCTAACACAGAGGAAAGGAAAACAAACATGGGTAAAAAGTTCCAAAAGACTGGAGGGATTAACAGCCACACACCACTTTATCCTACTGAGTTTGTTGAAGTCCTTCTGTGTAAATATCTCGTGGCTTGAGCTCCATGACTTTTGCATATTGTTAAGTCAAAGGAACTTGGGAGCATCTATTCCGCATGACATTCTTTCCAGAATACCAAAGGACTTCCTAGTATCTGATTTGGTCAATGTTACAACCTCTCCTGAGAGGTGGGATAACTCCTTAAAATGGATGAGCTATGCTGTAAGTGAGAAGAGAGGTTTAGAGAAAGGTTCTGAGGTGCAAGCAGGATGCATGAGTCCTATATTCCAAAATTGGGACCAATAATCTTCCCTATGGATGTGCAAGTCCAGGGGAGGGCACCAGCTGCAAAATGTACTATGTCAGTCAAATGAAGACACAGTGCCTTCAATGTGCTTTTATCTGGATGCTGAGAGGCACCATAGAATGGAAGTGGAATAATTCTTTCAGGGCTTAGAGTGAGCACACTCTCAGTTTTGCCAGCCAAAGTGCTGTTGCAGTTTTGCTGGCAGCAGTTTTTAGTGTAGACTAGGGCTTAGACTAGTGATTCTCAATCAGAGTCGATGACACCCTGAGGTGCCATGAGATCCTTTTAAGGTTACCATGTAATATGATCACTGTTAGGTGTGCAAATACCTACACATGGTTCACAAGGTAAACCCAGAGATTTCAGATACAAATCTACAACATCAAAAACAATGTTTTGGTCTTTCTGAGTTCTTTGCAACAGAGGATTGTTCTGTTACTCTTCCAAAGTCAAAAAACAAATGAAACCTAAAAGCTGGTATTTTCTGAGAAGTGCCTTGAGCCAAGTGAGGTTGAGAACCACTGAGCATGTCTACATGTGATGCTGTGCTCCCGTAGCACATTCCAACAGTGATGTAGTGTCCACAGGCAAAACCATGACACCGCCACTACATCACCACAGCAACGTGGTCCCTCATAGCACATTGCTATGACAACATAGGAGCTAGAAATAACCATGCGCTGCTGGCAGGATGCAGTATGGGCTGCTACTACGCCATCATTTAGTACTTCCAAAAGGAAATACTAAATGATGGTTTAGTACCAACGATGCTATAGAGGCATGTGTAGATGCCCTCACTGACTTAAAAACACCTCCAAGCTCTCTATAGCCCTGGAGAATAAAAAACCACTGCCTTCCCCAACCCAGTCTATAAAGGTACTCCTGAAAAGCCAAATTTTAATATTAGTGAAACTGACTTACACTGCAGCACACCAGACCATGGCAACAGAAATTCAACAGAAATTCTCTGCAGATGGTTGTCAGACTGATGCCAGACAAACTTCTTAGTTTTACTACCCAGCAGAACCGCTAAACTCTGAGTTCTGCTCAAACTTCCAAGACATCTGACAAAAGTAATTTACTTGCTCCAGAGATCTATCTTACTAGTGCCAATGTAGGTCTCAAGTTTGCTTATTCCCCTCATGTAGTGCAACTGGTAAGAATAACAGAGAAAGATCAAAAGGAAGAGAAACTAGAAGAGAAAAGATGAAGTATGAAATGGTTCTGGTAATAGACAAGCTGCAATTCATGATCAAAGAAATGATTCCAATCCTAACTTTTAAAAAATATATAAATAGAAAAAGTACCTTCCCTTTTTCTGAAAGGAGGAATTTTCTACTTGCCCTCATGTCACACAAGCCTTTCAAGTGTGGTTATACTTGGGGGGGGGGGGGGGGAGGGGGGACTGAAACAGAAAGAAGGACAGTGTAACACAATAATTTATTTATTTAACTTGATTTAAACACCCCAAGGCATAGGCACTCTGCTATTCACAGAATATGCTATCCAGAAGCGTAGAAACAAACTTAAAATATAATTTATTTATATTTATTTATAAGTATATAATTTATAAGATAGATAGATAGATAGATAGATAGATAGATAGATAGATAGATAGATAGATAGATAGATAGATAGATAGATAGATAGATACTTTTTTTCTGGCCCACCCTGTTATACCTTTGATGGCTCTGTCAGAGTAGATTATGTCTAAAGGTCTCAATGTGGTCTGCCACTGTGAATCTGGCATAACACAAATGAAACTTTCAAAGCCAGCTCTAAAATTAATCAAACCTCCTATATTAATTTCAAAAGGAGTTCTACAATTACATTCTTAAGTCTGCAGATTTTTCCCCATATGAATAACATTCATTAGGGGTGTGGAAGGAAGAGTGTGATTATCAGAGTGCTGCACAAAGAGACACAGCCTGGTACTTAAAGAGGCACTCACCATTGTAAAAGCACTAGGTACCATGCCCTTTGGTACTCTGAAGAATACCAGAGGAGCAAGGCTTCTGCAGTGCCCTTTTTAAATAGCAGATGTATTCTTCCTGTACTGGAGAACCATCTCCAGTCTTTCTCATGTCCTTAAATGTTAGCAGCACCAGCTTGGTCTTAATCCCCATACTCCATGACTAAGTACAGACAATCCAAAAGCCTGAGGTTGAATTGATTCAACCTTTGCAGGTTAGTCTAAACTGTGTAGATTGAATAGATAAGCAAATGAAATTCATTTTTGATTCCAAAAATGCTGCCACATACCTGCAGTGACCTAGGACAGAAGCCTAGGCTTGCTAAAGCACACATCCCTGCTCGGCTGGATCAGACAGCTTCAGCCAAGACCCACCCTGCAAGGGGGGAGGAGGGGGTAGCTTGCAGAGGAAGTACAAAGCATCCTGGGATTCTGGGGGACTGCAAGTTAACTTGAAACTGGAGAGGGTCTGGGACAGAAATTCAATAAACCTATTTAACTTATATCAGTTAAGTCTGATACTACATCCATCCAGGTTAATCTTAAAATGTTTTCAGCCATTTTGAAACAAGTGTGTATGTACTGAACTCCTGTTGTGTTATAGATTTGAACCATTGATGTGTTCTGTTGTGTTACAGTTTCTGACCATTTATACCAGTTTGTATGCAGCTTCTGTCCCTAGTCCATCAGTTCAAGGAGTGCCATTATTCTGAGCCCCTATGGTGGGGATAGAAAGGCAGGCAATAGTTCCCCAATTTTTTGTGCTCCCTCAGCTCTACTGTGAAAAATCTTGGGTTCAGAAAGAAATGTGTAGAATATCACAGCACTAAGACAGCACTAGTAGGAACACTGAATTATTTTAAGAGAGTATGATGCAGAAAGTAGGGCATTGAAACTTAGAAGATGAGGCTTCTCCCAAAAATCAGGTCCTTTGAGCTTTCATACAACAGAATTTCCCATACATAGGGCTATGCCAGCATTCTGACATTTGTTTTTATTCAAAATGAGAATGAAACCTCAAAATTACTTGTAGAATGTACATTGGTGGGGTGAGAGGGGGGGAGCAGGAAGGAAAGAAGTTGATTCTGAGGTGAAACATTTTGTTTCAATAATGTTAAAACATACTATTTTAAAACATTTTAATGCATTTTTAATATTAGCCAAAAAACAAGCAAAATACCGCAACATTATTGGAATAATTGTGATTTTTTTTCTGATGAAAACTTATCAAAACTAATCCATTCCCGTGCAATACTTTGATTTCAACAGAACTGCATTTTTTAACAGAAGACTTACTTTAAAATAGTTTTTCAACCAGCTCTATTGGTTTGTGACCTTCAGGAAGTCATCTCAACTCTCTAATCTTTGTCTGGCCTATTTAGATTACAAGTGCTTTGGAGCAGGGATTATCACTGACTGAGAGTATGTACAGTACCTGCCATAACAGTGCTGCATATCAGCTGGGGCCTCTGCAAACTGTTAAATACAGATAATTTTTAAGAACAGTTTTCATTGAATGCTTGAAACTTTTTCAATCAAGTATATTATTCAACTGACAAGCATTACACAAAACAATAAATGGCTGTGCAGTACTATGGTAGTGTTGGATATTTTGGGGTAACATCTTTTATTAGACCAACTTCATAGTTAAAAAAATATTAGACATGCTTTCAAGCCAAAGTGATGTAGTGAGTGCAGAGCCTGCCCCCAGAGTTCTGGCCCTTTCTCAGCCTCTTATTGTGCACTTGTCTCCTCAAGTGATGGTTGGTCAGGTCTGGAACCACTCAGAAATCAAGGTGCAGACTTGGGTGAGGAGCAGTGAACAGAATCCAGGTACAGGCCAGGTCAGAAAGCCTACAGGTCTGTCCGAGTGTAAGATCTAGGAACAAGTCAGGAAGCAAGGAGATCAGCCATGGAGCAGTCAGAAAGTAAGATAGGTTGAGAATCCAGGAGATTAACCAGATAGTGAAGTCAAAGACCAATCCAGATTGAGAAATCAGGAGCTCAAGCAGACTGGAGTCAAAGAACAGGCCAGAGGCAACAGCAAGGCAGTCTGGGATCATGCTGACACATACTTCACCATCTTAGAAGGTTGTGGGATATGAAGCTGATCTGCTTCTGAACCACTCATCACTGCCAGCTCTATATGCTCATGGTCTGCACCCTCCACCATCCTGTCTTCATGTCCTGCCCGAACACCAAGTGGCAGGACATGCTCAGCAAAGATGAGGGTCCCTGGTGGACAAATCTGTATTCTGCCTTGATCCCACAGGCCCCCAGGGACCTCAGCTGGCAGCTCCTTTACAGAGCCATCACCATGGGCATGTATCTGGCACACATTGTGGATGCCCCCGACACCTGTCCCTTCTATGAGCAGAGGGAGACCCTGGTGCATACCTATCTAGAATGTGCCAGGTTGTCACCACTTCACTGCCTCCTCCAGAACCTCTTGCTAAGATTCTGGCTGCATTATTCCCATCATCTGTTTATTTATACACTCACCGTCTGCAGCCCCACCGAGTCCCAGGACCTTCTGGTCAACCTCCTCCAAGCCCTATCCAAAATAGGCATCTAACTCACAAGGAAAAAGGCTCTGGTCCCTGGTCCAATCCCGTCTCCAGGCAAATCTTCATTGGGCAGTGACTGTTGACATTGGATTTTAGGAACCCTGCCCTTATACCTTTATTCCAGGTAGGCAGAACCCTCAAACCAAGTATAATACCTGCCAGTTGATAATAGGTGAATTTATTGATGTAATAGGGTCCCTATTGGGAGCCCTGTTACTTGGGAAAATCCCTGCGACTGTTAACTATGATACCCGGGCAGCTGGAGGAGGATTCCCCACATCACTCAAGGTCAGCCAATGGGACGCTGATTCTGGGGATAAAAGAAGGGGGAGGTCCCAGAGAAAATGCCTTCAGGCACCAGCAGATGGAAGAGGGGGTTGTTCAAGACTCCAGAAGAAGAGGACCCTGGTAGAGGAATCTGAGGCCCTGAGAGATGCAGAGACTGAGGGACCATGAAGATGGCGGGTTAGCAACACTGTCAATTACTTACGGAGGAACTTCAGCCACTGTGGTGAGCCTGGGGGAAAAGCCAAGCCTCCGCGCCGTGACGAGGCGAGGGGTCCCTGATTAGAAAAGGGGTATCAGGATGAGACCTGGGAGGGGAAGCTGGCAACGACCCTGGAGCTCAGTGGGGAGACTGTTCCAGGGCCCTAGGTGCCGGCTCTGACGGCAAGGGAACGCCCAGAGCCACACGGGCACAAACCGTGGGAAGACACTGAGAGATGCTACGAGCAAACTGCTAATGAGGTAATTAGTAGTGATAAGCTGAGGCATGGGCACGGGAAGCCCAAATCTACCTCAAACTCAGAGTGACTGAGTCAGGACTGTAAGTTGTTATTACAAACTGAGTGGGAGTAACCGGGGTCACTCCCTACACAAGTAGTCAGTGTGGAATGAAAGATGCCATGTGCGCAGACTGCTAATGAGATAATTAGCACCACAGGACACCAGCTGGAACTTAGCTTGAGGACTTTGAAGCCGGAGATCCCGTCCTGAGCCCAGGAGTGATCCAGGGGGCAAGTTAAATGGGCTGCCGCCTGCAATCCAGGCCGCTGTAAAAGAAAAGATAAGAAAAAGAAATCAAATACCTGGAATAACATAATGTATTGGGAGTAGTCATTCTGTGGGTACCAATTAACATTCCATCAATCTCTTTCCTGCCCTAATAAGATCCAAGTTGTGCCAGGCGTGAACCAGAGGAACAAGCGGTATCCCGCTAACCCGATAACAATTGATAGTGATAATAGAAAAGCAATAATATAAATAATCAAGTGATTCTATATCTACCAATACTAGAGCTGTCATCAGAGTTAAAGTACATCTAGTCAGGATAAAGGCTACACTCTGAGGCTCTTTCTGTTAGGTGTCAGCAGTCTGGAGGCGGGATGCCAAGGCCTACAGCCCCCCTCAGTGCGGTGCATGAGACAGGCTGCTGGTTTATGCCCACTGTCCATGGTGGCCTCAGGGATTCTTCCCAGAGGATGGGGACCCTTCTTGGGGAGGAGAAGGAGCGATGGGATGAAGCGAGACATGGAAAGGAAGAGGAGGAGGGACAGGGAGGAACCCTTTGTTAATCTCAAGTCTGCTTTTGTATTCTTCTTCCCCCTTCATGACTCCTGGTGACTCTTCATCCGTGGCTATCTCTGGTTGGTTGTTTCTCTGTGCTTACATGTCCATGTAGCCTTCCTGGCCTTTTCCTAGTTTGGTCTATTCTCCCAAAACTGGGACTCAAGTTCCCTCGCTGCTCTGGGGCCTTGTAGCTGGTGTCACTTATTTTGTATTATGGGACAGTATGGTACATGTTTCTTTGGTTCCCAGGCTGTGTGTTCTTGTTGTCTGCCCATCTGCTTTCAGGGCCATGAGAAGCTCTCAAGCTCTTTAGAAATGCAATTAACCCCTGCTGCCCATCTTGACCCCTTATAAAGCCTATATCTATACCTATAAGCCAGTCCCACAAAATAGGCCTTTAAATATTGTTTCTAAGCCAACAGTGTCACTGGCTCCTTGAACTCATTTGAAGGCCAATGGGTACTGCCTGGTGTGCTCTGCTCAGTGCGCCCCCCCCCCCCCCCCCCAGTGCACTCATTTTGAATCTATGACCTCACTACTGCCCCTGTTATATTTTTATTTGTCCCAGGGAATCAGCTGCTACTTACCCAGTCTCCCATCTAAGGGAGGCTTATAACATTTTTAGTGGGCACGGGACACAGTCCCTTAGGCAACAAATAGGCCTATTCTGGGTCAGATATTTATATGGGGGAGCCGGAGGATCAGCTGAGCCTGGCTAGCCACTCCAGGACCAATGAATGGATGGAAGACTAGGTCCTGCTGGAGGCTTCAGGACAGCCATGAGCAGACTAGGTCAGGGATTGTCAACCAGGAGTATGCATACCCCTGAGGGTGCTTTGAATGGTCTCAGAGGGTACGCGGGAATAGGTGCGGACAGAGCACCACCACCCCATGCTGCTGCCTCACAGGAGCAAGGCCGGGGCAAAGCAAGTGCAGGACCACACAGACTCTGCGCTGCTGCTGCTCCGTCACTTGCCATGTCCCTGCTCCATGTCTGGCCACTTGCCAACCCCCCCAGGGTTACACTTACTAAAAAGGGAGTTGCTTGGGGTATACTTATTAAAAAAGGTTGAAAATGCATGGATTAGGTGACCAGTTGTTGGGTGGCAGGCTGGGATAAGTAGCTGAGCTGGTCAGTCTGAGGCCCCAGGTTCAAGGCTATGGCCTGACAGCTCTGGAATCTCATACCCAGCTATCAGTTTACATCTTGGACTATGTAACAAAGGAAAAGTGTTAGCATCCAGTGACTTACTGCCTGTGGTGATGGCCACAAAAACAGGATAGTAGACAGCAAAAGCCAACTTTGTGTGTGCCAACAGCTTAATACAGGGGCTTTAGAGATATGGCCTGTGGGTTGGATCCAGCTCACGAGGATCCTGGAGAGGACAGAAATTCAGAGGCAGAGGTGGCCTGTTAGGCATGCATGTCAGAAATAGAGGGGTGAGTTGTAGTTGCATTAATGTTACTGCCATTGGAGTCCTGTGAGGCTCCTTGTGGTTCAGATCTAACTCAAGGGGACAAGGGAGTTTAACCTCCCTCCCTGAACAGAACGGCAACCGTGAGGGCAAACTGGAAATACTGGCAAGGGGACTACATGTTATGCAGGAGAAAGGGCTGGATCTTCACAGTAGGGGTGTCAAACATGACCCATAAGCTGTAACTGGCCTACAGAGGGGCTCTATCTGGCTATGGCAGACCACCAGAAGAAGATGGGGGGCATAGCCTCCTTCAGAACTTGAGGCCCTGCTGGCCATGGCCATTGGCAGTGAATGTAGCTTTCTGCCCCTGCTGCTACCAGACCCTTCCTGCTCCTGGCAGACCCCTTCCCCACACTCCTTGCCATCACTGCAGTGAACACAGCAGCAACTTCTGTGCCATGGGCTGGATCCAACCTGCAGGGAGCCCTGCAGTTTGAATCTGACACAAGGCAATGTATGCTATGTATAACATCACCGTATGATGCATAAAATTGTAGTATGCAACACAGAAAACTAAAAGCCAATAAAAGCAATCAAAGCCCTCTTGCCCACAGTCTTCTATTGTTTTGTTGGCACCTTAGCCTTTTTGTCATACTCCCAGACCCTTCAGTAATTTGGGGAGGTAATTAAAGGAAATCTCCTTTTACCACTTTGAATTTTTAAGGAAAAATCCCGAGTGATTCTCAAGCCATTTTCCATTCTAGGCTTTTTTTCCTTTGTCATTCTTTCCCTTTAAAAATCAGAGTAAGAACTACCTGAGGGAAAAGGTTTTTCAGTGCTAATGCCTCAATTACTGCTGCCCTTGAGAAGCATTTACACAGACCAGTAATTCCCTCCCCCTCTTAATGAATAAGATAATACTATTTTATTTGGGAAAAAAATCACCCTACTGAGAATAGTAACATTTTGTACCAAATTCAACAAAGAAAATGTGGGGCAGGAGTGCTTCCTATTAAAATAAATACATGGGTACTAGTTCCATGGTCAGAGAGAGAAGAATCAGTTTATCTATCTCCCATCATCTTTCTCCATTAAGAGTTTGTGAAAATGTCAAAGTTACTGATGAAAAGCAATAGCTTTCTACTGCCAGTGAAGCAGATCGTCAACCCTGTCCAGAATGCATTCTTTCCTCCCAGCACCAGGCTTTGAAGAAATCAATTCCTTGAAAACAGCCATAATTTTCCTTTATCCCACACTTTGGAGAGATCAGTATGTGAATTCAGAATGCATCAGTCTTACACTTCCTTGTAATACACTAAGAGCTTAAGGGAATAAGATTAGAAACCTCATTGCAAAACTAAACTCATCAGAACTTCCTGCACCAGAATCCCCCCCAAACCCTATCAATATTTCGCTCCCTGTCTGAAGGAACAATATTTGCTTTTTACAATGTTAGCATCTTAGGGCTTGACGTATATGGCCTAATGTGTCCAGAGAAGGATTCTTCAAATAATAAAATACCAGGTAGAGTCTGGCAGACTATTCTAAGAAAACTAAATTATCAAGCTTCTCATGATAAAGTTATGGTAATGTTAAAAGCCTGAACATTGTAAAATGAAGCTGAAAGAAGCCAAATAATGTCACTGATACTTTAAATGCATTTAATGGTTGAATTTTTTTGTCTTTTTTAAGAAAAGACTCGCCTTTCTCTCTCTCTCTCAAGTAAAACTGAGCTCCTGTAATCTTATTTAGAGAGGAATTTGCACAGGATCCAATAGCTGAATTGCTCCAATCTTGCCATGTGTCTTGTTTTGCTTATTTTATATTATTCACTGCCACAGAGACATAGTGATTTAACATTAATTTAATTTACATATATTAAATGTTCTCAAAGCATTCACACAGATTGACTAGAACTACAGGACCAGCTTTCCAAATTCAGCTAACTTTATGGCAAAGCCCATGGGATGCATAGCTAATTTCTTATATCGACTATAACACAGAGTCACAGCTTTACTCCCCAGACACATCAGTCATGAATACTTAATTACTTTGGCAACAATTTGACAATCTTGCCACCATCCAGATTTTTATTCAAAACACTGGCATCCAGCAATTGTGTTCTGGCCCTTTCTCAGCCTCTCTGCACTGGAGTCTCATATATGTTGGCTTAGAAACGGTATTTAAAGGTCTGTGTTTTGGGAAATTGGCTTATAGGTATAGATATATGCATTATAAGAGGTCAAGATGGGCAGCAGGGATTAATTGGATTTCTAAAGAGCTTGAGAGGTTCACGTGGCCCTGAAAGCAGATGGGCAGACAACAAGAACACACAGCCTGGGAACCAAAGAATTATGTACCATACTGTCCCATAATACAAGGTAAGTGACACCAGCTACAAGGCCCCAGAGCAGCAGGGGCGGCTAAGTCCCAGTTTTGGGGGTACGAACCTAATTAGGAGAAGGCCTGGAAGGCTACATGGACATGTGACCACAGAGAGACAACCAACCAGAGATAGCCACGGATGAAGAGTCATCAGGAGTCATAAAGGGGGAAGGAAAATACAAAAGCTGAGACCTGAGATTAACAAAGAGTCCCTCCCTTTGTCCCATCTCTCCGTTTGTCTTGTCCATCTCCCTGTCCCTCCTCATTTTGCTCCCTGAGAGGGGTCCCCATCCCCATCCCTGTCACCCAGGAAGGGTCCTCAAGGCCAACATGGACTGAGAGCATACCAGTAGCACATCTCATACACCCCACTGGAGGAGGGCTGTGGGCCTCAGCATCCCACTTCCAGACTGCTGACACCTAAGAGAAAAAGCCTCAAAGTGGAGCCTGCATCTTGACCAGATGTACTTTGACTCTGATGACAGCCCTAGGATTGGTAGATATACAATTGTTTGATTGTTTGTATTGTTGATTTTCTGTTCTTACTCTGTATCAATAAATTCACCTATTATCAACTGGCAGGTGTTGTGGTCAGTCTGAGGGTTGTGCTCACCCAAAACAAAGGTATAGAGGCTGGGTTCCTAAAATCCAGTGTCAACCATATGCAGGTATAGGAAGGAAAAAAAGCACCACAACCTCTATAGAGCTCTTCTTGTGGGCCTCACAACTATATGTGTAATATTCTTATAACAGGGAAGAGGTCTCATGTGTCCTGAGCACAATGAGCATCTTGGATGCATATACAGATGCTAGCTGTTGCTCCTTGTTTCACAGCATCAGTCTCACCACTGACCGTGGTATTTACTTGGATTATGAACTGTTCTACAGAATAGAACGGGTCATCCTCATCTGGAGGTCATCATTGTAGAGGGTTTCTTTTATGTCAAAATTCTATAGAAATCACTTATAAATAAAACCAATCTGCATTCAGTACAAAGATAGTCACCATGCCACTATACACAGTTACCCTGAATTCAAGAGCTTTTAAATCTACAGTACTACAGATGAGTCTAAAGCAGGGGTTCCCAAAGTTTTTATGCTGTGGCCCAGCAAACAATGGCCCAGCAGTCACAGCCAACCGCGGCTGGAATTTATGGCCGGAAGACAGATAAGGATACCCCTACACCCAGGTGGGGGTGATGGGCCAAACCCTGAGCTGCCATGGGCCCTGCAGAAGGATCTGGGGCCTGTCTGCCCGGCTCTGGAGGGCCGCAGTTTGCTGGTCCATGGCCAATTCCAGTCCGGCAGCTGATCATGCTGCAGACTGGCAACTGACCAGCCATGGCCTGGGGATTAAGTATTTGTGGTCTAAGCCCTGAAGTACCATTCCCGATATGAATTTGCAAGGTCCAGGGAAAATCAGGGAATACAAAGAAGAATTCAGAGCAAAGCCAAGCTGAACATCCTCATCTATGATTTGGCCTTTTCCCAATGAAAATTCCCATTGTTGAAGGTAAATACTCCCAGTTTATCTAGAGCCAGGACCAATAAGGGGATAGGTAACATTGGGGTGGATCCAGAGGAGTTGGGGGAAATGCACTGGTGCACTTGCATATCAGCTTTGATTCCTGCTGCATCCAAAAGTTTATGAATTGCCTGGCAGTGGCAGCAGCATTTCTAGTCAGGCAGGGCTGCGGGAGTCAATTCACTTCATGGCTCATTATAATTGATCTGTTCTCTTCTAAATTCTTCATTCCACGGGTGTAAACAACCCTCTTTCCTTTTTATTTGTCTTATGTTTCACCAATCAACCTATACTTTGTTCAGCAATTGTCCTGTCTGTTAGTGGCTCCTGGTAATGAAGCTCCTATTTCACAGTTGTGCAGACTGTTTTTAACTCATTCCAATGGAGTCATATTTGTCTTTGCTTCAATCTTAAACTGGAAAATACAGCCCCAGACCTCTGGCATATTAATAAAGCATCTACTTTATTTTTAACTGTAGAAAAATAGGTGTTGTTTTATATGTTCACTGCTGTCCCAGCATCTGGTGAGCCAGTCATCTCATCAAAGAAAGCAATCAGGCTGGTCAGGCAGGACTTGCCCTTGGTATATCCCCAAACCCCATATCCTTTATGACTGTTCCTAATGAACTTCTTCTCTTTCAAGTGCTTAGAAATGGATTTCCAGAGGATCTGCTCCATGATTTTTCCAGGGATTGAGGTGAGACTGATCAGTCTGTGGTTCCCCAGTTCCTCCTTCTTCCCTTTCTTGAAGATGGGCACTATATTTGCCCTTTTCCAATCATCTACAACCTCTCCTGATTGCCACAAGTTTTCAAGGATAATGGCCAGTAGTTCTTTAATAACACTGGCCAACTCCCTTGGCACTCTTGGGTGTATTGCATCTGGCCCCATGAACTTACATATCCAGCTTTTCTAGATAGTCCAACTGTGCTGCCCAGTGCAGTAGTCTGGGTGCTGACCTTGACTGTGAAGACTAAGGTAAAGAAGCTATTGAGTACTTCAGCCTTTTCCTCATCATCTGTCACTAGTCTGCTTTTCTGATGTCCAAGGTCCTTACTCTTCAGCTCTCTTTCCTTCCTTTCCTCGAGATCCTGAATTCAATCATGTCCTGGTCACTGCTGCCCAAGTTGCCATCCACTTCCACATTCCCCACCAATTCTTCCCTGTTTGTGGGCCACAGATCAAGAAGAGCGTGGCCCCTAGCTGACTTCTCCAGCACTTGTACCAGGAAGGTGTCCACAGCACCCTTCAAAACCTTCCTGGATTGCCTGTGTACTGCTATATCGCCCTCCCAGCAAATGTCAGGGTGATTGGAGTCCTCCAGTAAGAACCAAGGCATGTGATTGGGAAACTTCTACTAGCTGTTTGAAGAAAACCTCATCCATCCGATCCTCCTGCTTTGATGGTCTATAATAGATGTCCTCTTTGTTGCTCTCCACTCTGACCCTAACCCAGAGACTTTCAGCAAGCCTATTTCTGAGCAGTCATACAGTTCTTTTATATAAAGAGCAACTCCTCCTCCTCTTCTCCCCTGCACGTCCTTCCTGAACAGTTTATACCCATCCATCACAGTGCTCCCATCATATGAGCTATTCCATTAAGTCTTTATTATTCCCATTGCCTCACAGTTCTGTGACTGTATGAGAACTTCCAATTCTTCCTGCTTGTTTCCCAGGCTCTGTGCATTCACATTCATGTGCAGACTCTTATCAGATTGCCTTCCTTTCTCAGGAGGAGTGAGAAGGTAGAGGCCTCCTGTTGATTCCTCCTGGTCACCCACAAACTTGGACAGAGTACACTTCACACCCACATCCAAGTCACTGATGAAGATATTGAAGAGTACAAGTCCAAGGACCAAACCCTGCAAGAACCACCTACCCACATCCTTCCAGGTCGATACCTACCTGTCTACTACCACTCTCTGGGTGCAACCGCTAAGCCATTTTGCCACCCACCAGACAGACTCTTAATTTATTTATGAGAATGGGATGAGATACTGTATCAAAGTCCTTTTAAAATCCAGGAAAACAATATCCACCTCTAGTCCTGCATTTAAGTTTTTTGTGACCCTGTCATAAAATGAAACCTGATTGGTCAGGCATGATATACATGCTACATGTTATACATGCTAGCATGGTTTCCCTGCTGCATTATTTTTTGCGCTGGACTCTCACAAATATGATCCCTCATAATCTTTTCAAAGACCTTTCTAAGGATGGAGGTGAGACTGACTGGGCTATAATTACTCAAATCCTCCTGCCTCCCCTTCTTGAAAACAGGGACCACATTGGCCCTTTTCCAGTCCTCCAGGACCTGACCCAAGCACCACGAGCACTGAAACAGCTATGCCAGTGGTTCTACTATGACACCAGCCAATTCCTTCAGTATTCTCAGATAAAGCTCATCTAGGTCTGCTGACTTAAACACATCCAATCCATCCAAGTGACTGCACCAAGTCAGCGTCGACAGTTGGTGGGCTGGTGTCCCTCTAATGTCCACCTAAGAACCCATCAGGAGACTTATCTTGACCCTTGTTCAGGAACACTGAGGCAAAAAACTCTTTGAATAGCTCAGCCTTGTCGTCCCCCCTGTCTGTCACTAATTGTTCCTCCTTGTTCAGTAGGGGTCCTATGCTGCCCTGCACCTTCCTTTTACTCCCTCCATACCTGAAAAGAAGACTTTTTCTTGTCTTTAATTTGTGTTGCCAGCCTCAGCTCTGTAGTTGCTTTGGCCTTTCTAACTGCCTCCCTGGAAGTGTGGGCCAAGTAGGTATACTCCTCCTTGGTAGCTTCCCCCTGCTTCCACCACCTATATGCCTTCTTTTTTGCCCTTAGGGTCCCCTGGATTTCCCTGTTTACCCAAGGAAGTTTTTTGGCTCCTTTCCCCCTTATCCCTCATACTGGGATGGTCTTCCTCTGCACCTGAAGGATCGCTTTCTTTAGGAATGACCACCCTTCCTGGACTCCCATCTAGCCAATACTGTTATCCTGCAGTGTGTCATTGACTAGACTCCTAAGCACACTGAAGTTAGCCTTCCTAAAGTTGAGCACTTCCACCCTAATACTTATCTTACCCACCCTACACTATATGATGAATTCAATTGATTGGTAGTCACTGCCCCCAAGGTGACCACAAATCTGCAGCTCCCCTACCAGATCCTCTCCTGTAGCCAACAGTAAAGCAGTCCCCCTACTGGGACAATATACCTCCTGTGTTAGGTAAAAAGTCCTTCACTTACCTCATGGCTTTGGTCTCCATCCCCCAGCAAACCTAATTTAAAGCTCTCCTCACTAGGTTAGTGAGTCTGTCTGTGAAGATGCTCTTTCCTGTCATCAGGTGGATCCCATCTCTTCCTAGCAATTGTTCTTGGAACAACACCCCATGGTTGAAGAAGCCAAAGCCCTGCTGGCAACACCATGTGAAGAGCCATTCATTGATCTGCAGGATGCATCTGCTCCTGCCTGGGCCTTTCCCCTTAACTGGAAGGTTCAAGAAGAACAGTCTGAATCCCTGTGCCCTCCATTCTTGCACCCTGAGCCCTGTAACACACTTTTGATCTGCTAAATGTTCCCCCAACAGTATCATTGGTACTCACATGGATGAGCAGCACAGGGTAGTAGTCAGAGGGGCAGATGAGTCTCAGTAATCCTTCCATGACATCTCAGAACCAGGCTCTAGGCAAACAGAAGACCTCCCAAGACAACAGGTTATGCCAGCAGATGTCTGCCTCCACTCCTTACAGAAGGGATTCTCCAAATACTACCACCCATCACTTCCTCTTGGTGGCACTGGTTTCAATCCTCCCAATCTTGGGGAGGCCTGGTCTGGCCGCTTCTGCTGACAGAACATGTTCCCTCTCCTCTGTTGTTAGGGCTCTATATTGGTTCTCCAGCCAAACCACTGTAGGTGGGAATTAAGACATCTGCTTGCTGCCAGAAGTCACAAGCTTCCAGCTTCCATCTTCCTGGGAGTCTATGTTCTTTTCCTTTTCTAATACTGCCTCTGGCAGTCCTTTTTCCACAGTCCTAGAGGTTTCCCCAGCATCAAATTGATGAAGTCCTCATGGCAGGGGATGCTTCAGAGCCTTGCTACCTCCTCCTGCAGCTCTCTTGCCAGCTCTCTGAGGGACACCACTAGGAGGTATCAGTCACATTCCTGGCACTCCCCTACTTACCACAGGAAGGAATGTGCAAAACAGTCTGCACAGCACCAAACCAGGACCTGGATGGAATCCTCAACAGTGTGTGGTCCTGCCTGGACAGACACCTCACAGGCAGGCAGAGGAAAAGCTTGCAATGGCTTTGGCATTGAAATGCCCTTCAGTCATTTCTCTGGGTCTCTTAAATCTTCTGCCTCTCTCTTCCTGCCTCTCTCTCTAAGCAGACCTTCCCTAGCAGTCACACCCCTGTAAAAGAGCCTATTCACTGCTTCTTGGTCCTGAAAGGTTTCCTTTTCCCTGCTAACCTGCTACTTGCTCTGGACTCTAATGAATCAAGGGGCTTGGTCTAACTGCTGAGTTTTAGCTACTTGCATTAAATATACATAGGTTAGTTACTAGGCCTGCATGAAGCAGCAAGCATTCACTTCAGATTCAAATTCAGCTAATTCGCAGGGACAGTGATTTGATCTGGAGAGTCAAATCACTGTCCTGATTCAATTCGACTGAATTGGATCCAAAGATTTGGCGCCGCTTCAGAGATTCAGCCATAGATTAAACAGGCAGCAGTCCTCACCATGCTGAACCACAGCTGCCTCAAGTTGGTAAGTCTGCTGTGGTGGGCAGAGGGGGGAGGGCAGGATTGGGGCTGGGATGAGCTGCCCAACCAGGGCAGGGGGGCTCAGAACTTGGGGAGAGGGACAGGGGGGTGCAGGATGTGGGCACAGCAATGCTGGGAGTGGGAGCTATGCCCTGCTGCCACTTGCCCAGCCAGGGCAGGGGGGGGTGCGATGCAGGCGCAGCACACTCCAGGCAGAAAGGGTGGGTAGGTGCTGCTGCCACTTGCCCAGCCAGAGCGGCGGGGTGCAGGATGGGGGTGCTGCTGCTACTTGCCCAGCCGGGGTGGGGGGTGTGGAATGCATGCTCAGTAGTGCTGGGAGTGTTGGGGAAAATCTTAGTCCTTGGGTTCATTGGGTGGAGGCTCAGACAAATGACAACATAAGTTTAAAGACTTGATTTATTAAAGAATGCATTCTGAACAGACAACTGCCCTGAGAGGAAACTGTCTGTTGTTCTACTTTGCTCACAACTCGATTAAATAGGAAGCATGACATTGTAGCCACATTCTTTCTACACTAAATTTCTGCTTTTACTGGACTAGGACAGGATTGTTCCAGTTTGCACTAGCCTAGCGGTTTTGGGTCATGTCCTTTGACTTCCTCATAGCTTAAGCTACCTATGTGATCTACTCACTTAAACATAATGGTGATTCGACTCTGTTCTGTTCCCCTTCATTCCCCCCTTTGATCCTTCAAAAGAAGGATCATTCTATTTCTATCTGGTGCAGGTCTGTCCATAGTTTCTCCTATTCTATCTCATTTTTCTTAAATTCTACCATCATTTGTTTTACTGTTTCTTTTGATATTGTTGAGATAGTTTGTTCAGCCTTCTTTACACACAATTTTACGCAACATAAAATTAGTTGTGCTATTACATATAAACTTAAGCCTAAAATTAGAATCATACATAATGCAGACATTATTTTCCCGAGCAGACCTTTGAATAATCCACTAGGGTCTAACCAGGCAAACCAATCTGCTGAAGAGTCTTTGGGAACAAAAGCAATTTCAGCTGCCTTGGCAGCATGAACTAAAGCATCATTCACTTGCTCTTCTACTAACTTGAAAGTACTATTTACATAGGTACAACTTTCTTGCCCTATTACTGCACAGGCACCCCCTTCGGATGCTAAAACATAGTCAAGAGCTAATAGGTTTTGCATAACCATTTGTCATAAATTATCCTGGTTTTGGACTCTGGATTTTATAGCATTTCCCAGACTGGTTATGGCAGTTTTAGTTTCTATGGCCAATATTTCAACTACCGCTTATAGTCGCAGGATATATCTTCCCAAACAGGAGATAGCTGGGCTGGTAACTAGTGGAATTATTCCTGCTACAGAACACCCTATTAATTTTCCCACAGTTAAAGAATTTTTATAAGTTTCAAGGGTAGCTACCGCATTCTGTTCTCAGTCTGCTAGATCGGGGCTTTCTCTTTTATTTCGGTGATGCCCTTGAGGCAAGACCTTTGTTATCCTGATGGTAGGAGTTAGCCAGGCCAGATAACAGGATCCAAACCAATTTTTGGGTAGCCAATGGTATGCTGTTACACCACATACCCAATAGGTGCCTTTTAGGGCAATCCAGCTGGCATTATCTTTGGTGGTGTTCTGTCTGTCATTCCAAAGCACAAACTGTGCTTGACTTCCCCAACCTGCAACAGGCTCAAATTGCCCTAGGGCGGAGGAGGATTAGTTTGCTCGGGATCCATTTAGGTAACAAGCTCCTCTGTGTCCTACACAGTTCCATACTGTAACGTTAAGACTGACCTGTCGGGTGCAGTTATATGATCCGTCCGAGGAAGTTTAGTTTTTTAGGGAATACCAGGTCCTAAAGTCCTGACACCATGTTCTTTCTTTGGATTGATTGTTCATCCACACCCCATTTCCTACAGCGTAATGATTACAGCTACTATTTCCCACAGAGTGATTTTGGTGATGGGAGTAATTGTGCACCCAACACATCTCACCCTGCTGAGGTATCACTTTTAGATATTCAGCAGTTTTCCAAGTTGAATTATCTAAGTCTGCCCACCTGGCCATCATATTTTCTAAGCTTAAAGGGAGGGGTATCATAAGGAATCCTTCACTATGAGTTCTTGAACTAAGGCTACATACCCGGCAATCTGAGGCATTTAAAGTTATTGATACCTTTTGTAGCAGACCTCGGTATACGTTTGGGGCACCTAATATGGCTAAATTAAGTAATACAGTAGCTACAATAAACTTAGCAGTCATGTTGGTAGGTATTGTTTGGCTTGCCTCTGCAGGCAACTCTTCTGAATTACATTGTCACTTGCTTCACCATACGGAAGATTTTTTTTCCTGAAATCATTGTAGTTGGTTTATTTTCTCGGATGCAGGTTGTAGGTATGAGGGGGCTCAACCTGATGAGCTGCTTCAGCGCTTACTTCAGGGAGACCTTCTTTCTTATCAAATCTACTTTTCGTAGGAGCGGGATTTAAGTCCAGCTGGGTTGGTTTCAGGTCGATTTGTTCTTCTTTTGGCATTAAGGTTCTTCTGCAATGAGATGCATGAATCCAGGCAGACTTTCTATTAACCTTTACAGCCGTATTGGTGGTTAGTAAGACTTGATAAGGTCTATTCCATCTAGGTTGTAGACAGCTTTTCTGGTGAAATTCTTTTACAAGGATCCAGTCTCCAGGACTTAGAGAATGGCAGGAAATATCAATAGGTGCGGGTAAGGCTGCACTGACCTGTGGGAACAAAGCTTTAGCAGTTTTCATGAGTCTTTTGCAATAATTTAACACATTTTCATGGCCTTCTAATAGGCTTACTGCTTTCTTTTCGTTAATAGGGTGTAGGCTTACATTCATCGGTCTGCCAAACAAAATTTCATATGGCGTCAGCCCATGTTTTCTATTTGGCATGTTTCTGAGGTGCATTAATACAATTGGGAGAATGTCGGGCCAAAAAAGTCCAGTTTGCTTACAAAGTTTGGGTAATTTGGATTTAATATCTCGGTTAAGACGTTCAACTTTTCCTGAGCTTGCTGGGTGATAAGGTGTATGGAATTTCCATGTAAACCCCAATGCCTTACTTAATACTTTCTGAATTTGCGAGATAAAATGTGGCCCTTGATCTGAGTCTACCGTGAGGGGTATGCCAAATCTTGGAATTAATTCAGTCATTAATTTCTTTGCTACAGAGACTGCGTCTGCCCTTCTGGTAGGGTAGGCTTTTATCCATCCACTGAAATGGCATACTACAACCAGAACATGCTTAAACCTTTTGCTAGGTGGGAGGTCAATGAAGTCTATCTGCAAGTTTTGAAATGGTCCATAGGACCATGGAGTAGCAGTGGCCTGGACATGTGTTGGTTTACTAATTCTATGTTGCAGGCATATAGCACAGGTTTCCAATACCTTTTTCGCTTCCACATGAATGGTGGGTGCATACCAGTATCTCAAAATGTTCTCAGCTACCCCCCTTTTGCACGCATGTCCCATTTTATGGGACGTTCAGGCAAGCTGAGGGACAAGGGTTTTTGAGGCAATAATGCACCCATCTGGAGACTTCTATAGGGTATCAGAATGTAAAGTACAGCCTGCTGCAAGCCACGTACGCTTTTTGGATTCTGAAGCTGCATCTTGAAGGAGAGAGATATTAGATAGTGAAAAATTAAGAGTTGCACATAAGGAGATAAGTGGGGTGCCTTCGAGGGTGGCACGCTGCGTGTGCTGATCTGCACAAGCATTTCTTTGGCTTATCAGAGCAGAGCTTCTTGTATGAGCTTTGTAGTGTATAACAGAAATCTGTTTAGGGAGTAAAATAGCATCTAGCAAGGCGTTAATTAAAGGAGCATGAGAGATAGGGGACCCTGCAGAGGTAAGGAATCAAATCTGACCTGTTGAATGGCACACTTTAAAGGCATAGTGAGAATGAGTGTAAATATTAGCAGACTTATTTTTAGCTAAAATACAAGAATGGGTTAAGGCTATTAGTTCAGCGGGTTGCGCACTACGGATACCAGGGAGACTGTGTGTAGTGAACATACGGGGAATCCCGCACAAAGTTGCCCAGTTGCGTCTCTTTTGCATGAGCCGTCTACGAAAAAAATGTAATCAGGGTTATGAAGCGGGTTGTCAGTAAGGTCTGGGCGTGGGGTAAGTACCTGATTTGTTTGCACAACGCAGTTGTGGTCTAGCAAGTGTGTATCTCTATCATGCGGTAAAGGTAAAAGAGAAGCAGGGTTTAAAACATTACAATGAACGACAGTAACATTATCAGCAGCCAGAATAGTGCGCTCATAAGAAGATAACCTTTGAGAGGACAAGCGTTGAGTTTTTCCACAATTTAACAAGGCAGATACAGCATGGGGAACAGCAAGGATAAGGGGAGATCCTAACACTATAGCCGCTGATTTGTCTAAAAGCAACGCAGCGGCAGCTACAGCACGCAGGCAGGGTGGAACTTCTTGTGTAACAGGATCAAGCAAGGAAGAAAAATAAGCAATAGGTTGGTGAAAAGAACCAAAGGGTTGAGTCAGGATTCTAGAAGCAACACCTTCTCTTTCATGACAGTACAAAGTAAAGGATTTATCGTAGTTAGGGTGTCCCAATGCTGGTGCAGAGACTAGGGCTGCCTTTAAATCAACAAACACCTGTTCGTGGTGTTTGGTTCACGAAAGAGGGTTATCAGCAGAATTGTCTCTAGTAAGCTCGTTTAAGGGTTTTGCCAGTAAGGAAAAGTTGGGTATCCATTATCGACAATATGAAGTAGAGCTTAGAAAGCCTCTGAGTTGTTTCTTGGTAGTGGGACTGGGGAGAGAAGAACGGCAGAAATGCGATCTGTAGTTAAATGTCTATGCCCCTTGGAGATTTCGTGCTTCAAATATATAACTTTTGGCTGGCAAAACTGCAACTTAGCTTTGGAAGCTTTATGACCTTGTTGGGCTAAACATTTTAGAAGGTGAATTGTATCTGTAACGCAGGCGATTTTAGTTTTTGAAGCAATCATAAGATCATCAATATACTGAATGAGTACTGAGTTATAAGGCAAAGTGATAGTATCTAAATTCTTCTTTAACGCTTGAGAAAATATGGAAGGGCTTTCAGTAAACCCTTGAGGCAATCGTGTCTATGTATATTGCCTTCCTTTGTAAGTAAACGCAAAAAGAAATTGGGAGTTAGGGTGTATTGGGATAGAGAAAAAAGCAGAATATAAATCAACAACAGAAAAGAATGCAGCAGAGGCAGGAATCATGCAGGTTTTCCGTGCTTGTTTAATTTCCCGGGTTTCTTTACTGGTAGGATAGGGGTGTTACAGAGAGAGCAAATTGGGATTAAAACACCCTGTTGCAACAGTGCATCTATGACAGAGGCAATACTTTCCTCAGCTTCTCGGGAAAGGGAATACTGATCTACAGCAGGAAAAGGTTTGCATGTATTATAAGTCAACTGAACTGGCTCAATGTTCAAGAGCTTCCTCGTTTTATTGAGGTGGGAAGCCCACAAGGACTCTGGAACATCCGAAAGAGATGGAGAATTGGAAGAGTCACCATCTATTTGGTTATTCTCAGGGTCTGTATAGAAAAAGAGCATTAAATTTTGGGTCTGATCAGAGGGCAGATCTAAATACACACCCTCAGGGGAACAGTAGATTGTGGCGCCCAATTTACACAACAAATCTCTTCCTAATAGATTTACTGGAGCAGTAGGACTTAACAAGAAAGCATGTTCAGCAGACAATGGCCCAATTTTGACTGTAACTGGACTAGCATATTTATGCGGAATGACTTGACCCCCTACTCCAATTGCATTGACTGTTTTATTGGTGGGTATTAATCTTTTAGCTTCTTTATATTTTATAGTAGACATAGAGGCCCCTGTATTTACGAGGAAACTATGAGATTTGTTATTAACAGCCACAGATACACTGGAATTTTTAGAGGTTTTGATGAGAGAATGCAGCGCAGCACATTCTGGAGACACAGGCCGTGCTGAACCGTCATTGGGTAGGGCTTGAGGGGCAGGAAACAGGTGGGCCACTGTGCTAGGGCCGGTTTGGGCAGTTAGTTTTCCAGTGTCCCTTTTGTTTACAATAATTACAAACATTGTCAGGGGGCAGTCCACGTTGGAAACGTGGCTGAAAAGGAGGTACATTTGGTCTTGAGTTAACTTGTGAATGAGGGTTTTAATCGGATGCTAGGGCCCCAGGATAAAAGTCTTTACGAGGTTGGACATATGGGGGAGGACCAGTACGCTGTTTTTTTCTAAATTTTGGATTTGCAAAGCCATAAGGCTAGTTTTAAGTTCTTTTCTTTTTTCCTTTTCTGCCTGCTGTTGTTCCCATAAATCGATACAAGCCTGAACAATCTCAGCCATGGGTTTACCCTTCCAGCCCAGGACTAATTGCTGTAGTTTATCTTGTAGCTTCAGCTGTAAATTCTTTACATAAGTGATAACTATTAACCCTCACATATTGTCTGCAGCAGGATCAATGCCAGTATGTCTTTGAATTGCGGCACAAAGTTAATTTTGAAAATCAGCTGGATGCTCGTCAGGATTTTGTTTGCAATTTTCTATCTTTGTCCAATCTACACTAGTTTGAGCCACTCTATTAATAGCGTCCAATAAAGTAACTCTGGCATTTTGCAGATTTTGTAGTCCCTGATTATCTTCATAGTTATAGTCGTTTTGTGGCCAAGGGGTGCCATTTTGAATATTACGGGTTTATTCAAACAAAAGCTACCTTTGTGCTGGGTTTAAGAGACTGTTCAGAAGCCAATTGACATCTGACACAGTAGGATTATAGATATTGAAAACCTTTTGCAGCTTGTCTCTGAAATCAGAAGGACTTTCCCTTAATTTCGGAAAAGTATTGCAAAAGGTGGTAATGTCACTAGCAGTCCAAGGGACATGAATAACAGTCCTTTGGCTGCCTTGTATTTGAGGCAGATATTATCGCAATGGACAGAGAACGGTTGACTTAAAATACTGAGGGTCTCCAAAGGTGGTTACAATCAATCTTCCTCCCTCTTGGGCATATAGGGTTATTACAGTCTGCCCATTTGAACCCCTTTTGATATTTTTAACGTCATATAATGGTCTTAATTCAGACTTTAAATTTTTCTCAACATCACGGGCAGTGGGCAGGTCATCATCATCAGAACTTGAATCAATAGAAGGTGGGGGAGAGATTAGAATTGTTGGTGGTTTAGCAGGAGTTTGTCTGGCACTGCTTTCGGAGGTAATGGACCCCTCTGCAGGAACTGGAGGTGGAGGTGGAGGAGCTTGACTGGGTACCAAGGAGTCTAACGAATCTTCTGTGTCTTCCAGAGTGGTGGTATCGTTGGGCACCGGAATACTGGGGTACAATTATTTTTATAGATAGGAGGATCAGGTGGGGAAGCACTAGGGCTGGATTTTGCCTCTTTTAAAGTAGCCAATTGTTTTTTCAATTTTTTGTTTGAATCTCTGAGACTAGCCTCAATTGATTTTTGTTTTCTTTTAGAAGTTTCATTATCCCATAGGTACCAATATTCCATCTGCTTTGGCTTGGGCATCTCTAAGAATCCCCTCAGGTAATTTAATTTGTCAGGATCAAAGGTTTCTTCGTTAGGAAATTGAAAGTTTTCATAGGTATACTCATTCCAAGCATGTGCCAATTTAACTAAGCGCTTTTGTTTCTTTGGACCCAATTGAGTTCCGTAGGTTTTACACATATACCCTAAAGGGGTTTTTAGATCTGGACAGGAAGTTCCTTGACCCATTTCCAGAACAAAACAATTCAGTCCGGAGAGATTTATCAGAGACACAAGAGGAAAGGGAAGACGGGTTCGTCAGAGCAATGCCCGGTGCCAGAGACACAAAGGGAATTCACAACTGGAACACAAGCCCTTGCATTCAAGATTGGCTCGCAAGTGGCCAACTTGGGGCGGCTGCCCGTGAACCAGACACAAGGGAAAAGACACAACACAATCTCTCAAATATAAATCAGTTATCAGGACAGGGACTGTTAGAGGCCAGTAGGCAAAGGGATAGACAGAGAAGAGTCTAGGTGTCCCCAGATGAAATCAGAACAGTCTACCTGTCAGGGATCCCATATATCTAGTTTCAGATAAAAAATTCTGTTATAAATTTCAGTCAGTCAGATAAACCAAGTCTTAGCCTCATTCAAATAATGTAGGGAGCGCTTACCACTGAGAAGTCGTAACTCGTCCAGGCTAGGGAGCACTGAGACCCGTTAAGTGAGATTTTTTAATTAGGATCTCTTACCTCTGGGTTTTGGTGCCGTGGGTGTCAGATGTGTCCCCAGACTGTTCAAGCCGTCAGCTCGGTGTTCCGCTGCAATCCCACTTCTCACACCACAAAACTGGGAAAATCTTAGTCCCTGGGTTCGTTGGGCGGAGGCTCAGACAAATGACAACATAAGTTTAAAGACTTGATTTATTAAAGAATGCATTCTGAACAGACAACTGCCCTGAGAGAAAACTGCCTGTTGTTCTACTTTGCTCACGACTCATTTAAATAGGAAGCATGACATGATAGCCACATTCTTTCTACACTAAGTTTCTGCTTTTACTGGACTAGAACAGGATTGTTCCAGTTTGCACTAGCCTAGCGGTTTCGGGTCATGTCCTTTGACTTCATAGATTTCATAGATTTCATAGACATTAGGGCTGGAAGGGACCTCGGAAGATCATCGAGTCCAGCCCCCCGCCCAAAGGGCAGGACGTCAGCTGGGGTCATAGGATCCCAGCAAGATAAGCATCCAGTTTCATCTTGAAGGTGTTCAATGAAGGCGCTTGAACAACCTCCGGTGGCAGGCTGTTCCAGACCTTGGGGGCTCGGACAGTAAAGAAATTCTTCCTTATGTCCAGCCTGAAACGATCTTGTAGTAGTTTGTGACCATTCGTCCTCATCATCCCTTGGGGCGCTCTGGTGAACAAACGTTCCCCTAGATACTGGTGGTCACCCCTGATAAACTTGTAGGTGGCCATCAGATCACCCCTGAGCCTGCGCTTTTCCAGGCTAAAGAGCCCCAGGGCTCTCAGCCTGTCAGCGTAGGGTCTGCTTCCCTGACCTCTGATCATGCGCATGGCTCTTCTCTGGACTCTCTCAAGCTTCTCCACATCCTTTTGGAATTGTGGAGCCCAAAACTGGACGCAGTACTCCAGCTGCAGCCTCACTAAGGCCGAGTACAGGGGGAGAATGACGTCCCGGGATTTGCTTGAGAAGCATCTATGGATGCAAGCCAGCGTTTTGGTCGCTTTACTAGCCGCAGCATCGCATTGCAGGCTCATGTTCATCTTGTGGTCAATGATGACCCCCAAGTCTCTTTCTTCCATAGTGCTAACCAACATAGCACTGCTGAGCCTATAAGGATGCTGCGGGTTTTTCTTCCCAAGGTGGAGAACCTTGCATTTATCGGCGTTGAACACCATCAGATTCTCATCCGCCCACTTGCTGAGCCTGTCCAGGTCAGCCTGGATCACCCGCCTGTCTTCTGGTGTGGATGCTTTGCCCCAAAGTTCGGTGTCATCGGCGAACTTGGCCAGTCCGCTTCTGACTCCAGTGTCCACATCATTAATGAAGATGTTGAACAGTATGGGTCCAAGGACAGAGCCCTGGGGGAACCCACTGGTCACAGGACACCACGATGAGTGACTTCCATCAATTACTACCCTCTGGGTCCGACCCCGGAGCCAATTTTCCAGCCAGTGGATCGTGGGGGACCCAAGGCGACAATTGGCCAGTTTCTCCAAGAGACGATCATGGGACACCAGATCGAAGGCTTTTTTGAAGTCAAGATATATGACATCAATCTCATCTCCCTTGTCCAGGTGATAGGTCACCTGGTCGTAGAAGGAAATGAGATTGGTCAAGCAAGACCTACCCGCAACAAACCCGTGCTGGCTATCCCTTAAGATGTTGGCGTCGGCCAGTCCATTAAGGATGGCCTCCTTAATAAACTTTTCTAAGATCTTCCCCGGGATAGAAGTCAGGCTGATGGGCCTATAGTTAGCCGGATCCACTTTCCTCCCTTTCTTGAAGATGGGCACCACGTTGGCCTTCTTCCAGTCTTCGGGCACTACACCAGAGTGCCAAGAGTTTTCAAAGATCCGCGCTAGAGGCTGGGCTATGATGCTCGCCAGCTCCTTGAGTACCCTGGGGTGAAGATTGTCAGGGCCGGCTGACTTGAAGGTATCCAGCTTCTCAAGATGTCCCTTCACAAAGTCAGCATTAATGGAGGGCAGGGGATCACCCTCACCCGGACTTCCCGGCCCTGTAGCAGGCACAGGCGTCCCATGGGGCTGATGAAAGACCGACACAAAGTACCTATTTAATAGGTTGGCTTTTTCCTGGGCGTCAGTTGTCAGTTGCCCCATCTGGTTCAGCAGGGGTCCAACGTTGCCCCTGCTTTTCCTCCGGCTCCCCACATATCTGAAAAAGGACTTTTTATTGTCCTTGATGCTCAAAGCTAGCTGGAGTTCAGTTGCAGCCTTGGCTTTCCTGGTCTGCTCCCTACAGGACCGGACCAGTGCAGAATAATCCTCCTTGGAGGTGACTCCCATCCTCCATCCTTTGTAGGCCTTTCTTTTTAGCCTCAGGAGGTCTGCTAGGTCCCTGGAGAGCCAGGGGGGCTGCTGTCCCCTCTTGCTGCCTTTCCTCCGAGATGGAATAGACTTCGTTTGTGCATTGAGGATCACTCCCTTGAGGAGCAACCACTCTTCTTGAACTCCCTTCTCCCTGTGGTCACAGTCCCTTAGGGCCTCACTGACAAGCCTCCTGAGCTTGTCAAAGTCGGCTTTCCTGAAGTCAAGGACTTGCGTGTTGCTGACTGACTTGCCAGCTTTTCGGCGGATGGTGAAGGTGATCAGCTCGTGGTCGCTGTCACCCAGCTTCCCATCGATCACTAGGTCGCCGACTAGGTCCTCCCCAGTAGCCAGCACCAGGTCGAGCAGCGCTTTGCCTCTCGTTGGCCCATAGACTTCTTGAGTCAGGTAGAGGTCATCCACGCACGAGAGGAAGCTCTGCGACTGCTCAGATTTTGCTGAGCGATCCTCCCACGAGATGTCTGGGTAATTGAAGTCACCCATGACAACCATGGTCCTGGAGCAAGCTGCCTCAGCCAGTTCCTGGGCAAACTCCTGGTCTAGCTCAGGACTTTGGGTGGGAGGTCTGTAATAGACTCCCACCATTGTGTCCCCTGTGCCGTGTTCCCCACGGATTTTAACCCAGAGGGTCTCCAGCCGTCCACCCTGGTCGCCAATATCGGCTTGCAGGGACGCGTAGCTTTCCTTAACATAGAGAGCTACACCCCCGCCCCTTTTCTCTACATGATCCCTCCTGTACAGGGTATAGCCATCTATCCCCGTGGTCCAGTCATGGGTGGAGTCCCACCAGGTCTCCGTGATCCCTATGACATCGTAATTGTTTGCACTGAGCAGGAGGATGAGCTCCTCCTGCTTATTCCCCAAGCTCCTGGCATTTGTGTACAGGCAGGCAAGTGCCCCCTGGGGGGCTCCTTCCTTGCCCACAGATTTTACCAGGGCTGGGGCTGGGGTGGGCTCCCTTGAGTGCCGTGATCCGCTGGCTTTGCAAGGATTGTTCAGCGGGCCAGCAGTGGCGGTAGTCCCCCCGTCCCCCAGCGGGCTTAGTTTAAAGCCCGGTGGAGCAGGTCAACCAGTCTGGCTGAGAAGAGCCTCCTCCCTAGGGGAGAGAGGTGGAGACCATCTCTTCCCAGCAGCTCGCTGCCTCTCTCGCCAAAGAGCGGGCTGTGGTCATGAAAGCCAAAGCCTTCCTGATGACACCAGCACCGCAGTCTTTGGTTGACCACATAGATCCTCCTGTCCCTTCTCAGCCCATAGCCTGAGACTGGGAGGATCGATGAGAACACCACCTGTGCCCCCAGACCCTTAAGCCCCACTCCCAAATCCCTGTAGCGCCTCATGACCTGGCTGGGAGTGCTCCGAGCCGTGTCATTGGTGCCCACATGAATAAGGAGCATGGGATAGTGGTCTGTGGGTTTGAGGAGCTTGGGGATCCTCTCTGCAATGTCCCGGATGCGGGCCCCTGGGAAGCAGCAGACTTGCCGGGCTAAGGGGTCAGGGTGGCAGATTGGCCTCTCCGTCCCCCTCAGGAGGGAGTCTCCCACAACAAACACCTTACGTTTTGTCTTGGGGAGAGCAGGGGCAGGAGTTGCAATTAGGCCCATGTTGCCTGTGGGGGCCGGCAACTCAGCAGGCTCTGCTGGGGCAGCAAGAGGTGCATACCTGTTGCTCAGTTCTGGCGGTGGAGGGACCTTGGTGCGGCGGGCCTTAGGGCTCTTGACCACCTTGGTCCATGCCCCTGGCTGGACACAGCAGGAGGTCCCAGAGTCCTCCTCTGGCCTGGAGGGAGACTGTGATCTACCCTCTGCCTCCCGGGGGAGAAGGGCCTGGCAGTAGGAGTCTATCTCCTGCTCGCAGTCCCTGATGGCACGCAGTCTGTGGACTGTGGCCTGGAGCTCCTCCAGCTGGCGTGCCAGAGACCCCAAAAGGGAGCAGACCCCGCAAGGGGAGGTCGCCATGCTCCCAGGCCCCAGAGCCTGAAAAAGGGACAGGCAGCCCCCGCAGCCGAGAGCCAGGGGCTCCGTCTGCGTGGAGCCCGGAACCAGGGGCTCCGTCTGGGTGGCCGTCTCTGAGGTGCCAGAGGGGGGGGCCGCGGAGCCCGAGGGGACCCTTGGGGTGCGGCACGTGCCCATCCGTGTCATGCCTCAGGTAGGCTGGCTACGGCTGGGACTGTCTACCCTGGGGGGTGCGCAGGCAGGGTCTGGCGCCCTCCTGCACGCCCTCCCGCGTGAACTCCGCGCTAACTCACGCGCCGGCAGAGAAGTGCGCCTGTTTGTGCAGCCTGTTCGTGCAGCTCTGGTCGCGTGGCTCCCTGGGGGGCTGGGCGAAGTAGGGGCCTGGGCGGGGCTTGACCCGGCCCGGCTCCACTCAGCTGCCGCCTCCCACACACACACTAAGGGGGTTAGCCCCTTCTCTCCACGGGCCCCGCTTACCCCGGCTGCGCTGGGGATCAGCGGGGGGCTCCGCGGCTGCTGGAGGGTTTCTGGGGGGCTTCGGGGGAGCAGGGGCGCAGCGAGCTTTCACCGGCGCGTCTCTCGCCGCTCTCACGTCTAACTAAACTAGTTCCTCATAGCTTAAGCTGTGTACGTGATCTGCTCGCTTACACATAATGGCGATTTGACTCCATTCTGTTCCCCTTCAGGAGCAGGGGCTATGCCCTGCTGCCACTTTCCCCTTTCTGCTTGGAGTGAGCCATGCCTGCATCATGCCCCCACCCCCCATCCCAGGTGGGCAAGCAGCAGCAGGGCATAGCCCCCACTCCCAGTGCTGCCGTGCCAGCATCCCATGCCCCTCCCCACACCCCTTCCCAAGTCCTGCACCCCCCCCCCACCCATGCCCTGGCTGGCAAGCTTGTCCCAGCCCCAGCCCCAATCCCTCCCTCTACCATGCCCCATCCCATTCCCTCCACCCACCACAACAGATTTACCAGGTGGAGGCAGCTGTGTCCAACATGGTGAGAACTGCTGCCTGTTTAGTCTATGGCCAAATCTCCAAAGCACTGCCAAATCTTTTCTGAATCAATTCAGAGTCTTCCGATTTCATTCAGACCTTTTAATTGGTCTCCTGATTCAATTTGGATTCGGAGATTCGGCCGCTGAATCAGGCCGAATCTCCTTCTAATCAAATCGGTTACCAAAGCTTCTCACAGCCCTATGAGTTACTCTTACTTAAGGAAAGAGCTTACCTTAAAGGCTTGCCTTCAAGGAGTCAGGTGGCAAACTGACCTGCAAACTGACTTGTGAACTGCTTGCAAACATCCCTGTTTGCTGCCCCTTTTCACTTGGGCTCACTTATGTCTAGAAGAGTGAACTAGAATATTGAAACTTTACTCGGAATACATGCTTTAAATTTGGAATATACTCATACTGCTTTAAGCATGCAACAGAAAATAACCATAGCCATACTGTGGAAATGGCTCTGCCATAGCAAGCTACAGTTAGCCTAGCTGTGCCTTGATATTCTGTTCTAGGCATATATAGAACCCAAGATATAAAACTATATGTCATACCATATATAGGAAACCCAAAGCTGACAGCTTCCAGAAGTCTGGTGCATGGAAGTATAGAGAAATGAGTCCACACACGAGCAAGAACAGTGCTGTGAGAATAGTGATATTCAACATGCAAGGAGAGGAAGTAGAATTAAAAAACTTAGGAAATCAAGAGATTCAGAAACAATCAAGGAGACTTTCCCTTTCTGGACTCTTGAAAGGTAAAGGACTCTTAATGCATTATAAAAGTTGCTGTCTCAGAAAACAGATTATTTTTACCAGAAATTCCCAAAGATCTAAGACAAATTAAAGACCAGAAAAAAATCTTGTCAATTTGTTATGAGTAGTATCTGCTCCTGAGCATGGATATGCACAGAGGATTCATATCATCATTCACAGTTCATCTTCTTGGAGAAAAACTTTCTAAAGGGAGTCAGGGATAAAGTCTCTTAGGCTTTAGTTTAATTTAGGTCTAGAGGGTGTAGAATGCTAAAACTGGCATGTTTTGGAAGGAAATTATATAAGACTAACAAGATAGCTACCAGAAACAGTCAGCAGATGGACCAGCAGCAGGTTTTGCTAATTATCCACCAGCTGTGGTCAAGGAGAACTCAGAGGGTTTGTGTTGTCACTACCTGCCATAATGCCCTGTCATGGTGGGCTGAGCAGCAATCCTTTCTCTGGAGCATCTTTTCCCCATGCCCTCTGCATACTAAGATAGCATCCACTGGGACAAGCTGAACAGGAGCAGCAAACCACAGAGCTCAGCAACCAGGATACCCTGGGCTCTATCTCTTTGACAGCTTGGAAAGGATGTACTTCATAGATGAATATTTTTACATTCTAATGCATAGATGAACAGAATATTAGGCCAGCCCCTTCAGGAAGTGCCAGCCCCTTAGGCAGTGTGTATTGGTGTCGACCCACTGAAATCAATGGAACTGCAATGATTTACACCAACTTAAGGATCTGACCCAGGGTATCTTCTGTTGTCCAACCTGAGTCATTTTGGGGACAGGTAGAAACCATCACTAATAAAAGACAGATTTGTAATCTGGCTGCAAAATCTCAGCCACAGGGATGTTTTGCTGTTTAATTGATGTGGACAAGTAATTTTGAAATCCCAGGCTTAGAGCCCATGGGAAAATTTCAATCTAAACAACACTGACAGAGGAGGAAAAAGAATACTGATAAAAATGTAGCTACCTCTCCCAGCCACCAAATGCACACCTTTTCTATCCAGCTATACCAAAGATGAAAAGCATTCTTATAATGGTAAATCATTATTTGAAAGCAATGCTGTCAGATAGTTGTCCACAACCAACTTTTTTGTAAAAGAGTAGACTTAAATTCTGGGTCTCATTTTTTTGTGGAAGTTTAGTAAATTTTGAACAAAATAAAAACCACAGTTTTAATTTGTCTTTAGATATTTTTGCAAATAAAGACTGAAAATTTTTAACAATCGGCATAATTACTCTTACAAGAACTGCAAAGTTACAGGATTTTATAAAGCAATGAGATCTCACTCTCCCTGTGAATCCTGGGTATGACTGGTATCCATACGCCAAGAAGCCCTTCCTTCCTCTTCTCTCGTCAGTCTTTCTGACATGCGGTAGTGGACAGGCTGCTTATTCAGGAAAGCCCCCACTTTTAAAAACAGACTGTTCTTCTGCAGCTGAGGGACTTCTAGACTTCAAACCTTTTTTCCTTTCCTTCAAACCTTTCCTTTCTGAGTGCTGGCTTTTGAGTGGAGATGCATTCAAAATCAATGGCCTTACTAGTAAAAAAAACAAAACCCCACTGCTACAGCAAGCTACCCAATGTTGATGGCCATGATTATAGTGGAACTGAACAATACTGTATATTTTAAAGACAGTCAAAACCATATCAGCATTAGGGGGGGAAGCTTCATGGAAAGCAACATGGGCAGAGAATCTTATATCAGAATTTACTCTCTGGACCATTCCCCTCCATCAAATATTCAGTTTTGAAAGCTGAAAAAACAAAAAAGAAGAAAAGGTTCTGTACTTAGAAGAGGCTTTTTCAAGGTAGAAGTTCCTTGGCCTCAGTCTCCAATATTTTTATTTATTTTAAAGTTGGGCATAGAAACACGTGTCAGTACCTTTAGATTCAGATTTGTAGCACAAGTGGAAAAGAGATTCAACAGGAAATGTCACCCATTGGAGAGTGATTCATGACAATAGCAGACCTTTTCAATGGTCTCAGTTTTGCCAGATGTACCACATTTCAGCTGAATTCACTGCCTGCTGTGCTGTTACAGTTAGGTCAGGAGAAGGAGGAGTAGAGGAAAAGAAAATCCATTAAGCCTAGCATAGGTGTACGAACTAAAGGCATCAGAGGGGCTGAAGTCATCTGTACCCTTTGACACTTTTACTACTGAACAAGTCCTCTTACCCCTACCCTAGAAGGCAAGCATATACAGACCCTCTCATTCTGCAAAACAATTTGTGCATTTGATAGAGCTTGGAATGCAACCCACAACTCTAACAAGGCAAACCCAAATCTCATGCACTCAGTTATGCAGCCTTCCAGAATGCATGTTTCAAATCTCTAGTCTCTATTGAAAATACAAGATAGCCCCTTAATATTGCATTAATGACAATAGGATTACACGTTGCCTCCTCTATTCATTTCCACTTCTATATGCTCTGCTCTCTCATTTTCTCCTGGAGAAATTCAAAGCAGTCACACCAAAGGATTCAAAGCCAAGAGTTAGAGAAAGAGGATTCCAAGAACATAATAAAAAACACTTGCAACTGATATAAAGAAGTTTACCCTTGAATATTAGATGTCTAGAGATAGTTTAAACCATACTAATGAGAAGGTAGTCAATATTAAATGAAAATATCTCTTTTTTAAACACCGAAGTTCCAGAAGGAACTGTCATCTCTGCAGCAAATCCAATTACTCTAAATTATACAAAGTCTCCTCCTGTTTTATTCAAAAATATAATAATATAAAATAAAAGCAATCCCTCCACTGGAAAAAAAAAATGGAGAAAAGGGATGTGGAGAAATTATGCTGCACTGGCAGAAAAGCAGAAAGCATAGTTATTATACACAGTTAATTGTCCAGACAGGTAGCCTAAAGGTTGGTTGTCATAATTAATGAAGTTTCCCATCTAGGAAAAAAATTAAATTGCATGTTAATCAAGATTACATCAGTGCCCCCCAGAGAGAAAAATAGATAAAATATAACAAACCAAAAGTCTGATTCGCCCCATGTGTTCACCTAGCTCTATAAGCTACCTCCACTTGGCAAGCCACTCAACACATGGATGTTCTGAAGAGGTTACAGGGCTCTGAAGAAATGTTTTCAACTTTGATGCAGTAAGAATCTAGATAGTTGACTCATGCAAGTATTATTATATCTATTAGGGCTGTGCAAAACAGCACTGTTCTGTTTTGACCAGCGTTTTGATGTTTCAATGGAACAGCATTTCATTTTGAATTTTGTTTCAACTTAAAACTGCGGTTTCGTTTCATTTCATTGAAACAATTTCACTGTTTCAATGCTGTTTCAATGTTTCGCCCATAGGCTATAATGGGGAAGCTCAAAACAGCCTATAAATTTGTCATTTCTGGCCTGATTTGAATGAAACTTGCAGGAATGGTAGCTCCTTTGGAGGGCATGAAGCCTGCCAAGTTTCAAGGAGATAGGTGCAGGGGTTTGGGGGAAAGTCTTGAAAGCAAAACTCATGTCACATGTATGTGTTAAGGCACAGCAGTATGAAAACTGCAGGCTTGCTAGCCCCTGCTGAGGCCATGAAGCCTGCCAGCTTCAATGAGATAGGTGAAGAGAGAGTCTGGGTTCTGGGGCTCTGCATCTCTAGCTGCTGACAGGCAAAACTCATTACATGGGTGGGTGACAGTGTGTGTGTGTGTGTGTGTGTGTGTGTGTGTGTTAAGGTGCACCCTCACTCAACTGACACCAAGGCACAAAGCAGGGCAGTTCAAACAATGCTGCCGTTTATGCAGTTTTCCATCCCTCCCCCAGAGCACTGGGATTCGAAGGGACCTCAGGGAAGGATGACAGTCACTGGCCAGCTACACAGTCAATAATGAGAGCGCTCCTTCCACCTCCCTCTCCTTATTTTCTGTTTCCCTGCAGGCAAGCCCAGCTTGAGCTTCGAAAGTCGAAACATTTAAAAAATTTCAAAACATTTTGACTTGCCTCATTTCATCTTGAGGATGTTTTGAAGCTCTTTGTTTCATTTCAATTTCACTGTTTTGAGCTCAAAATGAGTTGAAACAGCATCAAAATGAAACTGCCAGTGAAATTTTGCACAGCCCTAATATCAATGGCTGTATCTTTCCAGATAGTTCAGTATTTGTCCATGCCTTCTTGGTACAAGTCTAATCAGTCAGGCACTGGACTTCAAATAGAATAAATGGACCATGCCCTCAACCTTAGAATACCATGCAGCTGGTTTGTTAGGAAATACAATTTTGAAATCCTTCAGGCATAGGAAGAAACTGTACTCAAGTGGCCCACATCCTATGCAAGTGCTTTAACTACTAAGCTACTAGATAAAATGGGGGAAGCAACCCCTCTGCCTCTCACCCCATCTTTTATGGGTCATCAAAAGAGAAACATCTGCTTCAGAGCAGCAGCAACACATGGGAGCAGGGGTGACTTTTGGACACCAACATAACTGTGCACCCGGGGTATCAGCTGTTATTTTTCCACACCCCCTCTCCCCCACAAAGTCAGCACCCCAGGCTGTTGCTGTTGCTGCCTTAGGTGTGCTATTGTTCTGCTGTAATTTTGAGAGGTTTCCAAGACTTTTCTAGCTTCAGGAGAAGATTCCAGGCCATGAATCTGAAGTGGAGGAAGACAACTCAGGATCTGTGACCAAGGCACATGAGCCCCAGAAAAGAGTGAGATTTAAGATCTATTCTGACCTGCAATCTTTCCTTATTAGCTAGTTCTGGGCAACTTCCCACTGAACATGCAGGGTTTTTAGATTTCTACTATGAAGCACTTAGAATATATGAAGCCTCCATACGCAGCACAGCACTGAATTCCACTGAATTCAAACAAATGCTGAATTCCACTTCAGTGGCCAGGTGCCCAGAAGTCCCTTTTTTGGACTGCGGGTAAGCCTCCGCTCCAAAATGCAGAGCTACATATGAGTTAGCTCTAAAGGAGCTCACTCAATTAATGGAAGCAACACAGTCCTATTAGTGAGACACTCTACCTGAACTAGGTTAATCTATTGCTCAGTGATCCTCGTCTCCCAGTACCCAAGCTTTCAGTACACTGCATTGTAGGGCTGTGCGAAATAGCACCATTCTGTTTCAACTTCCATTTTGACAGAACAGTGTTTCATTTAGAGTTTCATTTTGTTTTGAAACTGCTGTTCCATTTCATTTCGTTGAAACTTTTTTTCTGTTTCAATGTTGTTTCGACGTTTTGCCCATAGGCTTTAATGGAGAAGCACAAAACTGCCTATAACTTTGACATTTCTTGCCTGATTCAGATGAAACTTTCCAGAATAGTAGCCCCTTCTAAGACTATGAAGCCTGCCAAGTTTCAACAAGATAGATACAGCAGATTCTGGGAAACTGCACCTCAAATTCTTGAAAGCAAATGTGTCACTTGTACATGTGAAGGCACAGGGTGGTGAAAACTGCAGGGATGGTAGCCCCTGCTAAGGCCACAAAGCCTGCCAGCTTTCAAGGAAATAGGTGTAGGGGGTTCTGGAAAACTGCACCTCAGGCTGCTGACAGGCAAAACTCATGACATGGGTGACTGTGCCTGACTGGTGCTGGAGCATCTACACAACACAGTAGTGTGCTCCAATGGGGCCTCCTCCTCCCCTACAGCTTCACCCCAGTCCACCACTTTAAATGACATCAGATAAAATAATAACTTAGTGAGCAGCAGCACAGTAGCACCAGCAGCATCTCAGGCAGCCAAACTGTGACAGAGCCTTTCTTTTTATAAAAGAATTTAATAGAAGAAATAGACGTTGTTTTGGACATATAAATGATGTGTTACTTGTGGTGTGTCATGGGCTATATTGTGTTTTTATGTTTATGTTTATTATTAAAAAACACTAAATAGTTAGAGAAATATATCTTACTACACGCCCCCCCCTCCCCCCCAGCCTGTCCCTCACCCCCTGATGCCTCCATTTCCATTTTCACTGACTGACTTTCTTGCCTCCATTGCATGCCAGGCCCGCCCCTGTCTTCTTTACTATTCCTTCCATCCAGGAACAACACACACACCAACTGCAGGTGCTTGCTCAGCCTAACAAAGGGTTTTTCAGCCTGAAAGCTAGCATCCCAAGGAGCTAAGCTGAGCTCACCTGGAGCCTCACAACTGCACTGCAACCAGCAAGCCTATTAAAGATGTGATGGGTCTGGGCTTTCCCCAGCCAGGATTCTGTGTGTGCATGTAGTAGCTGGAGGTTATGGTGCTTCCTACCCGCCTTTCACCAAGAGGATCCTTGGTTCTGGCATTTACGGGGCTGCCATGTTGCCAGCAGTCCCACCAGGCCTCCCCGACCCTGGCAGAGTGCAGTTTTAGTTGTCATGCCCCAAACCTGGGGCCTCCTCCTTCCCCATAGCCCCTGTCCATACCTCTAAGTCTGTCCTGACATGGAAGCTCAGCAGGGACATGTTCTTCCCCTGCTGGCTGGTGATGCAGTGAGTGCTCCCTCCAGTTCTGAGAGTGGGGCATTAAATGGTTTTTTAAAGATGAAAAAGGAAATAGATGCGGATAGAGTGAGCAGGGTGGCATTCACTCCATCTGCACCTGGAGCTTGGGGAACTCCAGCAACGGGAGGTTCACCTTGAGAAACATGGGCTGCTCCACCAAACCAGGATCCAAGCAGGTGCAGTGGAGTATCACTACATCACCGGCAATGCTGAATACCCTCTCGCTCAGAACATTAGTCAGTAGACCAAGCGGTCGCACAGCAGTGGCTCCACGTCCTCAGTGAGGCAGGCAGCCACCAAGGACTGAGTGCAACCTGCCTGATGGTGGGGTCTGGTGCCTCTGGACCCCACCATGGAAACCATGCCCTTGGCCCATATTGGCAGCACCTGTGGTGGAGAAGGAGACTGGCTGGTGGACGGTGTGCTACCATGGGACAGTGTATCCCCATGACGGGGCCTTCTCGGGGCCAGTTTACCCTTGGCCCACCCACCTGTTTCTAGGCCAACTACCCGCCTTCTCATCTGCCATGCCTTGTTGTTATCTAATTAATTATCTTAATTAGGTGGGAGGCTGCCCATTTCTTGCCCCGATGCCAGAGGATGCTATCTGTGGCTCTTTTCCTTCTCTACACCACATCCCAAGCCTCAAAGATGGCATCCACTGTTGTCAACATCCCTGGCCCCACTCTGGGCCCCAGAATCCTCCAGTTTGAACCCCACCAGAATCCTTCCACTCAGGCAGCCTACTCCACCTTCATTCTAGGCTACATAGCTCCCTGAGCAGTTCTCCCTTATGGGTGTGGTCCCCTCGGGACCTTTGACTACACTGGCCCTGGCCTCACCTCCAGGCCAGTCGGAACCCCAGGCTTATAGCTCTAGGCATCTCTCATGGTGGGCCCTTGGCCCTTCGACCCTTCTGGTCCTGGACCCAGCATTGACCAGTTGGGGGATTTCAAGACAGGTTCTGAGTCTATAGCCCCACTCTCTCTCTGTAGTCTACCTTGCAGACCCTATAAGGGGGTAACCCACCCTGTTGCGGGAGCTGGGGTTATTAAGGCGCCCCAACCCACCTTTTACCAGGGTGATAACTGGCCTGGTATTTCCTGGAGGCTCCCACACCACTGAGAGCCCCACCAGGCCACCCACTCCTGGCAGGGTGCAGTTTTAGGTCATACCCAGGACCAGGAGCCTCCTGACCATCCCCTGCAGCTCCTGCCCTTGCCTCCAAGATGTTCCAAACTGCCTTGCAGCCACGCAATGTTACTGCCTGCTTGCCAGCAGCAAAATGTTCTGTTTATATGGGTGGCCGGAGATCTAAAATGACCACCACAATCAAGCACCTGCTGACTGCCTGGCTTAGTCCTTAAAGTGGCAGGTGCACCACAATCCCCCTCTTACACATTGCCCTGCCTCCACCGTTCTGCCTCTCTGACTCTCTTCACTAGCACCTCCATCCACTTATTCAGGGTTTGGCTGCTGTATACACTGCTCTTTACCCTCGGGTCATACATGGCAGCCAGCATGTGTACCGTACCAGACCGCAAAAGATCAAGCCATTTCCTGATGCCCTCCTTCAGCCACATCACCAGTGCCTGCACATCTGGTGACAGTGGCCTGCCCCAGCCAGGAACATTGATCCCCTGGAAGCTCTCCATTTTGCTCTGAAGTTCCCTCACTACAGGGATCACCTGGCTAAGGAGGGCATCACCAGCACTGAGGGTCTTGATGGCCTTGAGGAAGAGCTTGAGGACCACAAAGATATGAGAGATGGTATCCCACTGAGCTCAGTTCAGGGGACCACTGAACCCAATCTCCCCTAGCAAGGCCATCTCATGGATGGACTTCTGTTGCTCCACCAGCCTTGTGAGAATCAGGTATGTGGAGTTCCACTGAGTCTGTGCATCCTGCATGATTTTGTGCTGTGGGATGTTCAGCTCTGTTTGTTTGTACTGCAGCATCTTGCCACTCCTGATGCTCCAGTGGAAGTAGCCTGCCACCTTCCTGCATTTGGAAATGAGCTTGCTGGTGTTGCCATCACCAGCAGTCCTGTCCTGCTCCAAGGTGTCCCTGACAATGAGGTGCAACTTGTGTGCCACACAGCAGATGCCATTGGCAATATGTAGGGGGTGCATGCAGATGCATGTTCACCCCCTGAGTGTGGTGGTACACCCCCTATGAAAAGGCACCACCAAAACTGTTGGTGATGCCTGCAGGTGGTTGCTGCTCGCCACCCCTCACCTCACTGCCAACACCACTGGCGGCACCTGCAGGAAGTTAGTGATCGCTGCTGGCAACCACCGACACTGCCGGTGGCATCTGTGGGTGGTCGCCGAGGCCTGGTCAGTGCTCACCACCCCTCCACCCCCACTGCTGCCAGCACTGGTGGAGTCTGCAAGAGCTCCCCGCTTACTGCCACCATGCTCCCACCACTGCTGTGCCCCCACAGATGCCAGGAGCATATATCATCCATGGCAGATGCCAATAAGTTGACATCACGGACCACTTTGACCAGGTTGGCCTCATTGTCAGTGACCACAAACCTGCGGGTGAGCTCGTCCTGCCCAGTGAGCCACCTCTGCACCAAGCAGTTTATGGCCATGATCTCATTTGCCATGTGGGACTCATCCATTATCTCAGCTTGAAGGAGAGTCCACCAATGGCCTGACTGGTCACACCAGTGCCCTGTGTGGGAGAGGTAGGTGTGATTCACAGATGTCAGGGTCAGAAGGGACCTCAATAGATCACTGAGTCCGACCCCCTGCATAGGCAGGAAAGAGTGCTGGGTTTAGATGACCCCAGCTAGGTGCCTATCTAACCTCCTCTTGAAGACCACCAGGGTAGGGGAGAGCACCACCTCCCTTGGGAGCCCATTCCAGACCTTGGCCACTCTAACTGTGAAGAAGTTCTTCCTAATGTCCAGTCTAAATCTGCTCTCTGCTAGCTTATGGCCATTATTTCTTGTAACCCCCAGGGGTGCCTTGGTGAGTAAAGCCTCACCAATTCCCTTCTGTGCCCCCATGATGAACTTATAGGCAACCACAAGGTCGCCTCTCAACCTTCTCTTGCGGAGGCTGAAGAGGTCCAGGTGCCCCAGTCTCTTCTCGTAGGGCTTGGCCTGCAAGCCCTTAAGCATATGCATGGCCTTTCTCTGGACCCTCTCCAGGTTATCCACATCCCTCTTGAAGTGTGGCGCCCAAAATTGCACGCAGTATTCCAACTGCGGTCTGACCAGCGCCTGATAGAGGGGAATTATCGCCTCCTTGGTTCTGTTCGTCATGCATCTGCTGATGCATAATAAAGTGCCATTAGCTTTTCTGATAACTTCGTCACACAGACGACTCATGTTCATCTTGGAGTCCACTAGGACTCCAAGATCCCTTTCCGCTTCTGTGCCTCCAAGCAGGTCATTTTCTAGGCAGTAGGTGTGCTGGACATTTTTCCTCTCTAGGTGCAGCACTTTGCATTTCTCCTTGTTGAATTGCATTCTGTTGTTTTCCGCCCATATGTCCAACCTGTCCAGGTCTGCTTGTAGTTGTTCCCTGCCTTCTGGTGTGTCCACTTCTCCCCACAGTTTTGTGTCATCCGCAAAATTGGACAGAGTACACTTCACTCCCTCGTCCAAGTCGCTGATGAAGACATTGAAGAGTATTGGTCCAAGGACCAAGCCCTGCGGGACCCCACTGCCCACACCCTTCCAGGTCGATACCGACCCATCCACCACGACTCTCTGGGTATGACCCTCTAGCCAATTTGCCACCCACCGGACTGTGTAGTCATCTAAGTCACAGCCTCTTAACTTGTTCACCAGGCATGATCTACCTGCTATGAACCCGTGCTGGTTTCCCCTCAGCATAATTAAGCTTGCCGGGCTCCTGTGAATGTGAGCCTTGATAATTTTTTCAAAGACTTTGCCTAGGATGGAGGTGAGACTGACTGGCCTAAAGTTGCCTGGGTCCTCCTTTCTCCCCTTCTTGAACATGGGGACCACATTGGCCCTTTTCCAGTCCTCCGGGACCTGGCCCGTGCACCATGAGCATTCAAATATTCCTGCCAGTGGCTGCACAACGAAGTCAGCCAGTGCCTTCAGTACCCTCGGATGGAGCTCATCCAGGCCTGCCGACTTAAACGCATCCAGTTCCTCCAAGTGCCTCTGCACCATCTCAGGGTCTACGCTTGGTAGTCTGGCGTCTTGCTGCTGCCTTTCTACAATCCCAGTGAGAGCCTTGTCTTGCCCCTCGCTTAGGAACACTGCGGCAAAGAACTCATTGAGGAGTTCAGCCTTGTCCCCCCCTGTCTGTCACCAATTGCTTACGCCCATCTAGTAGGGGTCCTATTCCTCCCTGGGCCTTCCTTTTACTCCCTATATATCTAAAAAAACAATTTTTTGTTATCCTTAACTTGGGATGCCATCCTCAGCTCCATGGTAGCTTTGGCCTGTTTAACTGCCTCCCTACAAGCGCGAGCAGAGGAGGTATACTCCTCTTTAGTAATCTCTCCCCATTTCCACTTTTTATATGCCCCCCTTTTAGCCCGTAGACTGCTCTGGATTTCTCTGGTCAGCCCAGGAAGCCTCTTGGCCCCTTTCCCCCTTTTTCCCCGCATTGGGATCGTCTCCCTCTGTGCCTGAAGGATCTCCACCCTGGCTGCTCCAGATGTCTGAGGTGAAGTGTAAGGCCACCTGTGGACCTACCTTGCACAGCTCCTCCCTCAAGTACTCCCTGTATGCCTCATACAGGGAGGGCACCACTGCCCTACTCAAGGTGGTGCATGTAGGCACTTGGTAGGATGGTGCTACAAGCACCATGAACTTCCTGAACCCTGGCTGCTCAACAAAGGAGAAGGGCTGTCTATTCATAGCAAGCATTTTCTGAATGTTTGGGTTAATCTCACTCGCCTTTGCAAAGCGCCCCACTTTCTGTCCACCTTGCCCCCACTATTCCAGGATGACCTGCCTTTGCTTTGGGGGGATGGGGACTTTGTAGCAAGAGGGGGTCTTCCCTTTGGGCATGGTCCTGCTGGTGCCAGGCTGAGGAGGATCAAGGGCAAGGGGGTGGTGCTCCCGGAGATGCATCAGCATCCCCATACTGCTCATGTGTTTTGTTCCCTTGTCACAGCTGGTTTTGGCTCGGCAGCACAGGCAGATAGCATACATGGGATCATCTGCCAGCTCTAAATAATACCAGACCACACTACCTTGCTTCTGGGGTGCAAGTGCATGTGTGGATGCTGCTGCACTTTCCACCTCCTCAGCAGGAAGAGGTACAGCAACAGGAGGAGCAGACTTAGATTAGTCACTCGCCTCCACCTCTATGCCAACCTCCCCTGAAGTGCCTTCTGGGGAAGGGGACCTGGCTCAAAGGGAAACTTGAGGGGTGTCAAGCACAAACTCAACTGATTCCCCCTCCTTCCAGAGAATTTCCCTTGCTCGGGCACTGAGCTCCAGATCCAGTTCCAGCTCCAGCTCTTCCTTTGGCAATGGAAAGCTCAGCATAGGAAGTGAAATGGCTGTGGAAGAAGCTGTCATGCTGGTGCTGGTGCTCCTGCTTGTTGTTGTCGTGGCGGGGGGGTTATGGCTGGTGCTTGTGGAGGAGATTCAGTCTCAGGCACAGGCAATGGCACTGGCACTGCTCCCCTCTCCTTTCTGCTTGTGGAAGCCTCATCCTTTCTAGCTGGAGGAAAAAGACTGTGTCTCAGTTTGAGGGGGTGGGGGGAGACTTATGCCTCTCCCTCTACCCCCTCTTCTACCCCTCCCTGAAGGCAGAAATATAAATGAATGAAAAATATGTCTTTCCTCCTATATAAATTCAATGTGTGTGTGGTGCAAAGTAGAAACATATAAAAGGAAATATGAATGAATGTCATTCCTCCTATATAAATTCAATAATGTGTGTGTGATATGAAGTATAAATTATATACAAATATAAATATATCTTTCTTCCTATATAAATTCTATAATGTATGTATGCTGCAAAGTATAAATGTATAGAAATAAAATACAAATGTATTTGCCTTCCTATATAAATTAAATTCTTTAGTAATCCTACCCGATATAATTATAAAATTGAAAAGAATAAATCTATAAATATAATAATAAAATAAAAACATGTGGAGAAAAGAAAAAACCCAAAAGGTATTCTGAAATCCCTATTGCTAGACTAGCAAGTAGGTAATCCTTCAGAAGGTCAGCGCTAGTAGCCTTCGTTGTCTGTAGTTGTTGAAAACAGCTCAGTAACTGACACCAAGTAGGAAAGCAACTCAGTTCAAACAATGCTGCCTTTTATGCTGTTTTTCCATCCCTCCCACAGAACACTGGGATTGGAAGTGACCTCAGGGCAAGATGACAGTCACTGGCCAGCTACACAGTCAATATGAGAGCAGTCCTTCCCCACTCTTCCCCCTCCGTCTCCTTATTTTCTGTTTCCCTGCAGGCAAGCCCAGTTTTAGCTTCAGCTTTGAAACTCGAAATATTTCACAACTTTCTAAGAGTCATACAGCCCTACTGCATTGCGCAGTATAGGGAATATGTAGGGTAGTGAGTCCCCATGATCACACAGAAAGTCTATGGTGGAGCTCCTTCCCTAACCTTACACCTATGGTCTATCCTTCTACTTTTTCCTAATTTGTATTACAAATAGTTTTTACTTCACTGCCATCACCCACCAGGATAGGCTATCTCCTGAAGTACAATTAATCAGCTAGCAACAGGATAGATATATTCTTCCTTGACTTATTGGGGGGGGGGGAGGTAGGAGCAGCAACAGCTATTTAAAACTCATGATCTGAACAGAAGTCAGCAAGACAGCTCTTTTTCAAAGAAGTTGATATGAATATTCAACAAGTAAATTCCCCCCTTTTTTCCCATACCAGATACTCTCCCAAACAAAGCTAAATATTTGAGCTTAGTCACATTCACTTGACAAATTTAGCCTGTCTTCTGGTCATGAAACATCCACAAGCAGATTGCATTTCTTTCAAATGTATTTGTTATCCCAGCAGAGCCAATGAAAATCTTATTGTGAACACTTAAAAGAAAACAACATGCACGCATGCACACACACACATGCACACACACACAGCTGGCTGATCACAAGCAGTCTATTGCAAGTTACAGCTGTGCGAGTCTTCAGATCCCACTTTGAATCCGGAGTCGCTTCGGATGCTTCGGCATCTGAAGCAGCTTGCCCAGATCGAAGTGGAGGCCTCAGCAATGATATCTGAAGTGGGTTGGAGCATCCAATATTGAACTGTTAGACAGGAGCATGTGACACAATTGCACATATACAAAGCACACAAATCAATTAGGTGCATACACACACACACTACCAGCTCAGGCACATACGCATCCAAACCAGCCTAGGCACATGCATACTTATCACCAATTCAAGCACATACACTATACACCCCAAAAGTTAGACACAGATCACTAATTTGTATATCATGCACACAATGCTACACACACACACACACACACACACGTTCACGCGCGCACACACACATACACACACGTGTTCACGCGCGCGCATATATATATATATATATATATATATATATATATATACATACATACACACACACATATATATACACACACACATATATATACACACACTCATACTAGGAACTCAGATACACACACGTTCAAAATAACCAGTCTAGGTTCATTCACACCTATCACCAGTTTAAACCCATACACGCTACACACACCACATTTAGACAGAATCAGTTACCACTTACCAACACTTGCACATCCAATACACATACGTGGATTACTAATTTATGTACCCCCCACACATACACACATAATGATATCTATATCTATATATCTGTGCGTGTATTCACTAATTCACACACATACCACCCACCTACACATACACACAGGTGAGTTCCTAAGTTGGGTGTTGTGATGTGTATGTATGCATGTGCTTGGTGTACTTGAGATACCTGGGAAAAGGTTAAGGTAAGAAAGTAGAAGTGTAGGGAGTTAAAGTTACTGGAAATGAAAGTCACCAGGACTGGGATTAGAACTGGTAGACTAGAGGGACCTGGGCTGAAGAACTGAGGCTCGGGGGTAACTTTAGGTTAATTGATCTTAATTGATTAAAAGACAATGCCCAAAGCCTGCAGAACAGGGAAGCATGCCGGCAGAGAGGCTGGGTCTGGAGCCAGAGCTATGGGGGAGCTGAAAAAATAGATGGGGACAGGGAAAAATGGGAGTAAGGGAAAGTGTGGGTATTAAAGAGGGGCTCTGGGTGTGGGGTCGCCAGAGGATGGCTCCGGGGCAGCTAGAGAATTCTGGGAAGTTGCAGGGGGGAAGCCTGAAAACAGAGAGACAGACAGCAGAAAATCACAGAAAAAGCAGCAGGAGAGACTGAAAGGTGGCAGGGGTAGTAGGAAAGCAGAGAAAGGCAGCAGAAAGTCACAGGGAAAAGGCAGTAGGAGCGTGGGAAGCAGGGGGACAACAGAAAATTACAGGAAAAGCGACAGAAGAGACTGAGGCAGCAGGGGCAATGGGAAAGCAGAGAATGGCAGCAGAAAGTTGCAGGGAAAAGGCAGTAGGAATTGAGAGGAGATCAGGAAACTAGTGCAGAGGGGTGGGGGCTGGAACTGAGAGAGAATGAGGCTGGAATTTTAAGATAAGGAAGGGACTGGGATTCAGTAAAACATGACCCAACTCGGGGTTGCAAATGACAGTGGTTTTATTGAACAGGGGAGATGGTGACACAATGCCAAATTGGTTCCCTTGCACCCATACACACACACACAATGGCAGCAGGGGTTAGAGAGGCTTGGTGCAGGGGCTGAAGTCCACGAGGAGAGAGAGAAAGAGACAGAGAGAGAGAGTCCAAATTGTAGGAGGAGGTGTGCAGGTAATATCTACCTATCCAGGCTGGAAGGGGTCCTTGTCCAGTACGTGTTGTTTAGAAGAGGGTCACCGACAGGGCCTCTGGGTGGATAGGTGGTGTGGCATGGTGCTTGTCCAGATGGAAATGGCATTCCCACTGGGTCTGTCTTCACTGCCTCTTTTTATTGGGGCAGACCTTGTGTGACCCTAGTGACAGGAGGCAGGCCCAGGCAAGGGTCAGCCCCTGGTGTACTGAGCATGTGTGCTCCATGCAGGGATGTGCAGTTTTTGGTGTCTGTAATGGTGAGAGTTGCTGGTTTTGCAGGGTCTTTTGTCTTTCAAATGCTGGTCTTGTCTCTGTTCCTGGGTGAGGTCCGCAGTTCCTGGATGAATCAATGCGAGGTGATGGCCCAGTCATTACAGGCCATTCAGTAGAGGCCTGCTACCATTGTATTTCAATCATTCCCAATCACACTCATTCATCGGGGAACCAATTTACATGGGAGGGGTACATGACTCATACAGTTGCAACATGGGATGTCCAGGCAGAGGACAGAAGATGGAAACTTGACATGACTTTGGTTCACTTACAAACACAGGCCTAAACCATACAATATCCATATGAAAAAATAAAAATCAGTACGAAAATGATAATAATACAAATATACAGCAGTAAAAATCAATACAAACCTAATAATAATACAATAGAAAATGGTGGATATCCAAAACCAAAAACTTGCTACCAAAATAAAAATGTTTAAAGCTTATCCTACATCTTAGCTTACTTATACTTATCTATAGGGAAAAGAGAGGGAAAGAAAAAGTCAGAAATGATTGGGGAAGGGGAGGGAATGCATTTTAAAATAAATTTTAAAAAAAAGAAAGAAACTGGGGGTTTTGCTACACTGTACCTACTACTTAGGAGGCTGGTGAAGTGCAGTTCATAGGCCCAGCTCTGAAAAGTAGTTTGTACATTCAAACAAGCACCTAACCTCATGACCAGAACTGAAGCCAACTTCCTACAGCTCAAAACACAAAACCTGCCAACTATCTTCAGTACCCCCCACAAACTACACACCAGAATCTATCAAAGACAACAAAACCCAACTACCTGTGGAGGCACATTCCTCACCAAAAAAATATTCTGCCTCCAGTCTCTCAGGCCTGATCCTGAGAGGGAACAAATTACAATGCAAACCACTTTTCAGAGCTGGGCCTATGAACTGCTCTTCATCAGCCTCCTAGGTGCTAGGTACATAAACTCATGGACTCAATATAGATGCTGACAGTGGAATTCTGGCACGCTGCGACTTACCAGACATCTGACACCCCAGGCACCTCTGCACTTTTACCTGAGCTGCTACATTCCCTTTTCCCCGCTCCCCCTCACCCTAGCCTGTCCCTCCCCCCTGATGCCTCCATTTCCATTTTCACTGACTGCCTTTCTTGCCTTCATTGTGGGCCAGGCCAGCCTCTGAATACTTTACTACTACTTCCATCCAGGACCACCTGCAGGTACTTCCTCAGCCTGGCAAAGAGGTTTTCAACCTTAAAGCTTCCAAAGATACATTTTTTTAAGTACTCCTTTTTTTTTCATAATACACATATAGACATAAAAACACAAGATAAGCTATCACACACCATGAATAACATCATATGTCCAACACAACACAACACCTTTACTTCTTGCTGTTAATTCCTTTATAAAAAGAAAGGCTCTGTTACAGTTCTGTTTGAGTACCTTTGATGCCACTGATGATGCTACTGGTGTTGAGCCAGCTAAGCTATTTTACCTGTTGTCACATAAAGCAGAGGACTGGGCATGAGGCTGTAGGGGAGGAGGAGACCTCACTGGGGCACACTGCTGTGTTGTGCAGAGGCCCCAGCACCAGGAAGGACACACACACACACACACGTCACCCACCCACGTCACAAGTTTTGCCTGTTAGCAGCTTGGGGTGCAGGGCCCCAGATGACCGATTCCCACAGTGACACACACACAGCTGACAGGCTTCATGGCCTGGCAGGGCCCAGCACTCAGGCCTGCACTAGATTTACGCCCCCCCCCCCGTGCCCCAAGACAGATGCAGCAGTCGCCCAAGCACCCACCCACATAATGAGTTTTGCCTGTCAGCAGCTTGGGGTGCAGTCCCCCCCAAACCCCTGCACTATTCTTTTTTAAACTTGGCAGGCTTTGTGGCCTCACCAGGGGCTAGCACCCCTGCAGCTTTCATCCTCCTGTGGTGTAACACATAGACATGACAGGAGTTTTGTTTTCAAGAATTTGGGGTGCAGTTTCCCCCAAGCCCCTGCACCAATCTTTTTGAAGCTTGGCAGGTTTCATGCTGTCAGCAGAGGCTACCACCCCTGCAAGTTGCACCCAAATCAGAGCTAAAGTATCAAAGTTATAGATATTTCATTCATCCCCCATTATAACCTATAGCCAGATCTCCAAGGCAGCTCCAAAGCTTTGGAGCCGCTTCAGCCGGATCAAAACAGCAAACCGATCTGGAGCTCCTGGTCAGATCACGGCCATCCAAAGTGGCCAGATCCAAAGCTGGATCAGATCGCTGCCAACTTGTACAGACCTATTGCAAGTATTCCTTACTCCTGATTAAAAATTTGAGCTATGTAGATTCTTTGGAAGTAGTCACACTAGTCACATCCAAGTCTGCCACTTTTCTAATTAGAAAAGATCATAATCAAGAGGAAGCATGAAGAGGCCAGTGGGTCTTTAAAACTTCTCAGAGAAAGGTAGTAGTTAACAGAGGAGGAAGTGTATCAAAGCAGAAGCTGTTAATTTTTAGAAAGAGTTAGAGTATCTTTTTGATTCTGGGTCATACAAGTTTTTCATCTCTACAGGTGCTACAAAAAGTGGACACTGTAGATGAGGTGTAACCAAGGAATAAAACTGCAATGTCCTCTGGTGATGCATGAAGCTGAAAGGGCATGTGCAGTTTTGCTTTCTGATTCCAAGGTGAGTTGGCAGGGCTGGAAAATTAGATATAAGACCCTGAATGATTTGTAAATTGATCCCTTTAGTTATGAGATTCCACACGATTTTATGCTTACAATTCTTTGTCAGAAGCACCAAGACTGTTATTTTACACTCACACAACATTACAGTGAAGGAATTCACACAAAATCCTGGAGTATTTACATGTAGTCTAAAAGCAGTGTCACTTTGAGACAGGGTGGAAAAGAGTATAAAAAGACTAGAATGACTAGCCTTTTAAAGGCACTCTGCAATCATACGTGTGTGCTACAGCACAGTTGTAGAGCACTTTCAGGGGCCTAATTGCACAAAAAATGTTAATTCTGTAAGCCCCCTGAGAGAATACTTTAGAAATGATTAGTGACGGCTTCTTGTTTCTTATACCTCTAGGTATAGCCGTCTCTAATCACCTCTGCCCTCTCAGTAACAGCAGATCTTTGTGTTTTGTATTTCAGGTTGCAGACTCACCAGGATAGGAACTGCTTTTTCTTATGAGTTATATTTAAAAAAAGAAAAAGCTCATAACCTAACTTCTTCCATTCAGGCACCTGTAGAGGTGGCCAGATTCTCAGAGTGCCTAGCTTCTACTTAAGTACTTTGGGGACAAGGACAGCTCTGTCAGATGCAGTTGCTGCTCCATTGTCTCTGTCTCTGTACTGTTTTTTCTCTGATAAGTAGGGTGACTTGGCCTTCTAGGCAAACTGGATGAAATCCAGTGAAGGAGACATATTCTTCATTCATTCATTCTTCCCTTTCTGGTAGATGTAAGAATTGCATGAAATACAAACCTGTTGGTTTCTGTGGCTCAGTCCAAAGAGAGCAAACTATGAAGTGGAAGAGGGCAGCTGCCTCCCAACACTCCACCAACCTTGTGAAAAAACCTAATCCATGTTGCACTTCCCACTCCTGCTTATGCTGCTTTCTAAATGTTGTAGCTTCATTTTAGCCTTCAACTTTTTCACTTGGGATCTCAGTAGAAATTCTCTTTTTTCCCCTCTGAGGGGGTGTTCTCTGTGAACCAAACCTCTCCGGTAATTGGTCAGAATTGGCCTTAACTGAGCCTTGACTGGTTCCCTATAATTTGGTCTGAACCCTTTCCTTTGCTGCCTGTAGTTTGTACACCTCATCACTGCACCTGAAGTAGCCGGATGTTCATGCAGCAGGTTCTCATATTTTCAAGGGGAGTTGTGGGACTTTGAGTGCTTCCAAAAATCTAGCCAACACAATAGATCCACAATATTGCTTGTGGCTTCTGGGCACTGATGTAATACTGCTACTCAAATCAAAATACAAAATTAAGTTGTAAGGCACAGGGGTGTCTTATGTAGGGGGCCTCATCTCCTGCTGTATTCATAAGAGAATAGAGTATACTAGAAAAAGAAAAAAAAACTTTAGGTAGAAATGTTTTTGAGGTGAGTTGGTGTAAAACCAGGTGAATAAAAAAACCCCAAAGTCACTTTTCCTGGAAGGCCAAAGGGAGGGAAAGCATGTTAAGAGAACAAACATTTCTTACTGCCTTACTATCAGTCAGTCAGCATTTCTGAGGTTTGTCTAAGTGCTACCAGCTCTCATATTTTGTCACAAGTCTTATGACACTGGTGCATTCCTTAATGCATCATCTCCTGGAGTCCTCTGAATGAACCTCAGCTTCCTTTTTCTTATAATGTTCTAGCACTCCAGATTGCAGATAAAAATATGACACAATCAGGAACAGAAACTGAGATGGAATTCAAGAGTTCTGACTCCTGATCATCTTGTTTAACAAGCTAAAACAAGTTTGTTTGCAAAAGTTCATTTACTTTTTGCATGTGTGAAAAGAGCAAGGCTATACCAACATAATGCTGCTAGTTTTCATTTGTGAAGATAACAGCAGATGGTTCACCATAAGCACACACAAATGAAACATAATTCATACAATATTTCAGTTAAATCTATGGCTCTGATTGCACCACTTGTTAGCATCAGGCATAACATTGTCCAAGAAAATGCTGAAATATAACTTCAGTTATAGCCAAGATCATGAATTTGGCTTTGAATAAAAGTCTTAAAGAAAGTGTCATTGTGGAGTGGCAAATACATTTAGGAGTGTGACGTTCTAGTGAACTGGATGTGACAGAAGATCACTGGGTGAAATGATTTTGTACTCTGAGACCAAAAATAGAAAGCAGAAAAAAAGTACTGCTATGGATGCTGTCAAGCAGAGGGATACAATTCTACAGAGAAAATAACAGCTGTCATGAGTGAAGCAGTTCTGGCTACAACGGGAAGACAAATACTGCGTGCAGTTATCTTGCCTAGAAGAGTACAGATGTCAGGAAAGGGATTGCACCTGGTTTATTTTTGGAATTATTATTTTGACCAATGCACCTTAGAATCAAAAAGACACATTTTATGAACAGAGGTCAGACACCATCAGCACAATGTAAACAGTGATATGAAGGTGTGCTATTGGTGTTATGCTGTGGGTCATACTCTCAGCTGGTGATTTATGGGGAAATTCTAAGCCTGTTAGAGCTAGATAATAATTCTTTGTACTACTGGAAACTTGGTGGCTTCATTTTGCAGTTAGCCTTAAATATCAGACCTTAAAAGTGAACAACTGGCCCATAAGGCTTGGCAATGAACACTTTCCTCTTCAGGATATTAACCTGTGGGTTAGATGAGATTGACCTTAAGAAACTGATGACTGCATCCAGAAAAGCAGCATTTTTTTAAACCTATGTTACAAAAAATATTCATAAATTACTTCATACCACCTTTTCACCAATAAGTGATATTGTTTATTATGATCTTGTCACATTTCACTAGCCAAACAGGGTTGGACCAGATAAGCACTTGAAAGGGAGACTGCCAATGAATCTCCAAATACTAGAAAAATGAGTGGGGATGAATGAGTATATATCTTGTTCCCTCTGTGTCAGCAATAAACCAATCTACCAAGGAAAACAGGATTGGAATTTGAACTTGTCCAACTTGTATGACAGCCTATTATTCAGATCTGGATTAATGTCAAAATTAAGACTTTTAGGATGAGGAACAGGTTTTTAGCTCTTGCAGGCTGAAAAATATTATATTTTTAAAATGTTACTCTGGTTACCATCATACTTTCCTCAACTCTGCTGTTGAATTGGATGTGATTGTAGCAAATGCTAATTTAAGAATTCCTAAACAAAAAAAAATAATGCTTTATGCCCTGTGAAAGCAAATGTAAACTCAGTTTTCAAACTGTGTATAGAATTAATCTCCAACTCCCTGGTAATGCCAGATGCTAAAATCAGGTAGGTCACATATGAGTGACACAAAGCTGTTTATAGTTGACAGACCAGTACAAATGCTTTTTGTCAACTTTTCCAGGTACTGGTCTTGGATCAATGATTATAAAGACAAAAAAAATCCCTGTGGTCATAAAAGACACCATTTCTTGTGGTGCTGCTTTTGAAATAAGACAGAAAATCAAGATCCTGACTACTTGCTGTCATTAAAGATTCTATAGTAAATCTACATGAGAACAGTTGTGCCTAGAGTCCTGAGAAACTCCTAACTTGGATACAGCAGAACCCTCTACTTTCAACAATGAGATTTCTTGCCTCTCCTTGTGAAAATGAGAGCTTACAACTTAATTGGCGGGTATGCAGAGCTGCAACAAAAAAGCTGAGTGGTCCGTCGTTATTTCAGCAACCGCCTGCAGACCATTTGGATTGCAAACCACCTGAATACAAATGTGTTCTACTGTCATTCCATTTTGTTCTGCCCAGCTAAAAGTATCTTGCATGCTTTTAATCACAGAAGATATTCTTCACTTCCTGCCCTAAATTTTATGTGGGATTCTTGTGAATTGCCACATCATGCCTATTTAATACTGGATGAAAAGACTGTTTTTGGCAGTTTGCTCAAATGTTAAGAATTTGTGGAAGAAATTCAGTCTAAAGAAAGTCTAAGGTGATTACAGAATCAGTTGAACTCCAAATTTCAATAACTGAAGGGCTGGAGTTGAAGGACATATTCTTCAAAGAATGATTAAATCTGTACCTTAAAATTATGACAAGTATCATTATTTTTTTTTACAAATGAAATAGTTTACCAGCCTTCCACAAGACTTATACGCACACATTGTACAGGCAAACTTTACAACTGCAAATTTAGAGATTGTGCACTGCTCAGGTTATTTTAAAAGTATGACCCTACAGCCCTGGATGTGCATTGTTTCTGTAGCACTATAAAGTACAGTGTCTTGTAGAGTTACAAAACCAGAATGCTATATGGGGCACTCACACATGTTCTATATGAGTGGAGAAGAATGGGGGGATCTGAGAGGGGAAATTCCCCACTTGCCCCCTTTCCCTCAGCCCCCAAGAGCCAAGCTGTCTTGCTGGCATCAAGACAAACAGCTGTGATGGCTGGAGTGGGAGGCGAGTGAGAAGGCCCCAACACTGTACAGTGAAGACATCCTGGGATAAGGACTTTTTTCTTACCTGTTGCCCCCCGGGTTAGGGGACAAACAGCCCCAGGAGTGCAGGGATGGGCAACGGAGATGCTCCAAATTATGTAGTGACTGGTACAGCCCTGGTCCAGCACTTTAAAGAAGTCCACAGGGAAACAGGACCCTCTAGAGAAAAAGGCCCACTGGGGTTGGGGGATGACAGCTTGAGTGAGGCAGATCCTGGGAAAAGGGAACACCTGACCCTAGTTCACCCCAGGTGATTTGTATTAACACAGGAAAGGCAAGCAGCAGCAAAGAAGCAGAAGCCGACACTGATAAGCTAGGAGCATCCAGCAGGTATCCTAAAGAGATGCTGGAAGTAGTACAGAGAGGGAGTCAGTCACAGAGGGTGAGGGGCAGGGGCAGGGGCAGTGGCAGTATACCTGTCCATATTTCTTTGTCCTTGTGGGGAACAGACTTATAAGAATTCCTGGTAGCTGTCTGGGGAGCTATGGTGCCTCACTCCTGGCTGTGAAGCTCTAACAGTTGGAGTCAGAATACAAACTGGAAAGTACTGGGACTATCACCTTAGCTGTGAAATCATAACAGCAGGATCCAATAACTGTGTCAATTGGGAGGCCTGGGGTTGGGCTATAGGGAACAGAGGAGCCTCTGTTACAGGCCTGACATCTTATCAGAGGCCATAGAGGACTATTTGTCTAAGAAAGAGGAGCTCTAACAAAGGAATTCTGCTGGGTGGTGACATTGCTATATTCATCTCTATAAGTCCTGGGGATGGGGGTGGGGCTGGGAATGAGAGGTGTGGCTTCCCTGCTCCACCAAACAGCTGATTGGCTACTGATCAGTTCTTTGGTGGAGTGGGGTAGCAGTGGCTCTGTAAGAGTGGCAACAACTAACCCCTTGTGTGCTATCAGGGAGCTATCTACTCTCCTTCCCTTCCCCTTGGAGAGGAGGAGGGAGTGCAAAGCATTTTGGGATGCTGAGAGTCTGAGAGACCCCCCCTTTAGGGCTATATACAAATGTCCACATGTTACATATAATGCTACAAATCATAGAGCTACAGAGAAGCTCCTGTTTGAAACAGGAACTTTTTTGTAATGGATATGCTATTTCTGTGGCAGATCCACCATCTCTCTACTACTATAAAAAGGGTGAATGAGTAGTCTTTCTGGACGTTAGGAAGGTCTTCAACATTGTCTCTCACCCCATTCTCATTAAAAAATTAGGCAACTGTGGTGTCAATGCCTACACAGTCAGATGGGTCGCAAATTGGCTGGAGGGCCGCACCCAGAGAGTGGTAGTGGACAGGTCATTTTTGGCCTGGGGGGATGTGGGCAGTGGGGTTCCCCAGGGCTTAGTCCTTGGGCACTGTTCAACATCTTCATCAGTGACTTGAATGAGGGGGTGGAAAGTACCTTGTTCAAATTCACGGATGACACTAAGATATGGGGAGAAGTGGGCACGCTAGAGGAGATGGACAGGCTGCAACTAGATCTGGACAGGTTACAGGGGTGGGTGGATGAGAACAGGATGGGTTTCAACACTGACAAGTACAAGGTATTGCACCTGGGGAGGAAGAACCAGCAGCATACCTACAAGCTGGGGAACTCCCTTCTCATCAGCACAAAGGCAGAAAAGGATCTTGGAGTCATTATCGATTCCAAGATGAACATGCGCCACCAATGTGAGCACACGGTCAGGAAAGCTAACTGCACCTTGTCATGTATTCACAGATGCATCACAAGCAGGCCCAAGGAGGTGATCCTCCCCCTTTATGCGACACTGGTCATGCCACAGTTGGAGTACTGCATCCAGTTCTGGGCGCCGCACTTCAGGAGGGATGTGGCCAGCATTGAAAGGGTTCAGAGGCGGGCCACCCATGTGATCAGGGGGCAGCAAGGCAGGCCCTACAAGGGGAGGCTATGGGACCTGAACCTGTTCAGCCTCCACAAGAGAAGGCAGAGAGGGGATCTGGTGGTCTGTAACAGCTGAGAGTAATGTTTGTGTGGTAAGGTGCTTGCTGAATCCTCTGTGATGTCAAGACCAGGTATTTCCTGTTGTTTGTTTGTGGTTTGCAAAATGTATTATAGCTAAAGGGTTTAGTTTAAAGTTTAAAAAAACTGGTTAAAGCCAGCCTTGTCAGCAATGGTGTAGCTGAAATTAATCATATAAGGAAAACGCGAAGGTTTGTACTGCTATTGGTTAATCATATAAGGAAAGTTCATGGTGTAAGATTGTGAGTGGCTGTGAGCCAACAACGTAGCTCAGAAGTTATAAATTTGCCAGGACATCCAGGAATTGGCACAAGGAACACTCAGTGTGGTAAAGGAAGCTATCATTGTAAAGAGAAGCTGCTGACCTGGATTCGGTGGGCCGGTGGATCTCGAGGAGCCCGAGGACTGAATACCAGGGTTCTTCCTGGTACCCCTTGGACAGCGCAGCTCGGGGACACCTGACTTCTCTGAATTTTGAGAGGCTTGTCATATACCAGGCATCAGAGGGGACTGCCGATAAGTTGCTGACTCGGAATTTTATTGTCTGTCATTGTTGTCTTGTTATACTACGCGTAATTGTGTGTTTGTTAAGTCAATAAACCTTTCTTACCTTTTTACTCCTGGCCACTCTCTCTATCCTGAACCCTCCCACTGGCAGCTGGGACATAAATTGGCATCACAAACAGGATTGAGAGATTCTGGTTCAGAGAAAAAGGTCAGAATGGAGGCGTTTGGGTGGGCTCCATTGGTGGCTTTGCTTAAGGAAGTAACAGGGATGGAGAATCCCATGTGAGATAAGATCGTGTGAGTTGAGGCCTGCCTGGAGTGACCCAGGAACCATATCTGATCAGTGGGCTAGGTTCGCCACTCCCGCCCATGATAAACCCAAGAAGGGGTGCCTGTCGTGGCTGCTGGCCATGTGCCTGCAGTTAGGGGCCAAAGAGAATGCACAGCTCTGGGAAGAGGTCACCCAATTGAATAAAGAGCTGGAGGATGTAAGGGATTCCAACAGTGTGGTGTGTGAGGCTGCACGAGCTGCCCAGAGTCACTTGGAGACATTAGAATGAAGAGAAAGGAAGGCGATGATTGCGTGTGTGGCTGCTTCCCTTCAGAGGAAGAAGCAGTTGGCGCAGGCCATGGAGCCCCCTTCAAGAAGGTGCAACAGTACTTGTATGGTGAGAAACCAGAAGTAGAGCTCTGGGAAGATCATGGGGAGGTGACAGATGAGGGGGAGGAGATTGATGACAGGCCTTGTGCTAAACTGCCTCCATATATCCCCGCCTGGAGGGAGGAGTTTGGCCAAGCATTTCCAGTAATAGTGATTCACTCAGGGCCACAAGGGGAACCCCCAAACAGAGCTACACTCTTTTAGCCATGCAGAAATTCAAGATATACAGGAGCAGCATAAGTCCAAGCCACGGGAGCCAGTGATAGATTGGTTAGTTCAAATGTATAGTGAAGGGGCCTCAGCAATATCAGTGAGCCGTGTTGAGGTGGCCCAACTTGTCCTGCACTGTGAACTCCAGTTGAATCCATTTGCAGGAGCCAGTGAAGCTGTTACTTTGTTTTCTGCTATGCTACAGGTGACTGCTACCAGTTATGGTAATATGGAAGAAGAGCTTAACCCTGCCCCTCGGGCTTGGGATAATTTAGAGGAGGCTGTCCGCTGTTTGAATCAGTTAGCACTGACTGACATAATTCATGTAGGAGCTTGGTCTCACATGCTAGATGAAGAAGATGTGACAACACCGATGTGGAGGGGGTTCTGCTGGCAGGCACCAACGGAGTGCACCTCAGCCCTGTTGGCCTTGGAGCCAGAGGTGGTGAACAGCCCTGTAAAAGATGCAATCTGGCAATTAGTGTAGCTTCTGCCCATTTTGCAGAAGCCAGGGCTTGACAAACCAATGAGAACCACCAAGGCCATGGTGGTGGCCTCAGGGAAGGACAACCCCCCACCCCTCTGAATTGCTGGGAAAAGCTGGGGAAGGCTGGCCCAAGGCTCCACAAATAAAGATGTGGAAAGACTTGTTGGCTGCCAGTTTCAATAAGGTACAAATCGATGGACTGCCCACCAATGTTCTGCAAGGGCTGTGGGCTAAACACTGTAGTGAAGGGGCAAGCCCAAAAGCAGAACCTTCTGTGCTGCCAACAGTGTCACCGGTGGGGATTTTCTGCCCTCAGGGAGGAACTGTCGACATTTTCCCAGGCACGTGCGGGGCCGCAACCACTTACCTCCTCTAATCGCACAGCCTAGGAAGTCCGGCCGGCCCGACCCCCAAGGGAAGGGGCCACCATGGGGGTGGTAGTGGGCCAGGGACCGGCATCTGAAGTTAATATTGGCTCCTTAATTCGGATACCCATACAGATTCAGTTAGGTAAGAGCAAGAAGTCAATCAATATGCTATTAGACATGAATGCCCAGATTTGCATTTTAGATGCAAATCTAAATGCAATTCCACGGATTGGAAGGGGGAGAAAGGAACCCCTTATCAAGTAATTGGGGTCAGAAGCACTAGATGACCAGGACATCTGGTTCAAGCGACCTTTGCATTACCTAATGGCTCTAAGGTAACGGTGACAGAAGTAATACTTAAAGGGGAACCAAGCTTACTGGGACTAAATGTACTAAGAGGATAGTGGTTTGCCCTTGAGCAAGAGAATTGGAAGTTTGGGTGTGCAGTGTTTCACCAGGAACCAGAAGAAATGTCTATAATGGCTGTAACTCAATGTAGCATGACCCCATTAATTCTGCCTTCCATGAAAGGAGTACAATGGCCCCAGTATCGAACTAAGCCTGAGGCCACACAACCTATCCAGTGTATTATAAGCCAGCAATTGGAAGACAGAACTATTATCCGAACCCACTCTGCATATAACAATCCAGCGTGGCCACTGTGTAAGCCAAACAGGGGGTGGCGACTGACTATTGACTTCTGAGCTTTGAATGCTAATACTGACCCCCTGACAGCTGCCATCCCATCTCTACCAGCCTTAACAGAAGACATATGGTGTTATGGGCCTGCATGGATGGGATCTGTTAATATTAAGGACATGTTTTTTGCTATCCCCATCCATGAAAGCCATTGGCCTGTTTTTGCTTTCATGTGGATAAGACAGCAGTATACCTACACCGTGTTGTCCCAAGGGTGGATACACAGCCCCACCCTGGCTCACGAGGTTATAGCTGCAGTAGTTCATGAGGTCCAAAAAGAGTACCCCGACATACACATGTGGCAGTATATAGATGACGTCATGGTGGGCAGTCAAGACAAAGAGGCTGCCATCAAGGCCTTTGAATCATTAAAAGAGAGGGTGTGTGCTTTTGTATTCATGTTGTCTGATCAGAAAGTCCAAGAGGTAGGACCCCAGTGTGAATTTCTAGGGATAGAATGGCAGAATGGGGAGCCCACAATACCAACTGAAGGGCTGCGGAGTATAGTGGAGACCCCGACTCCCACTAATGTGAAGGAACTGCAGCCCCAATTGGGAGCACTCAACTTTTGGCGTATGCACATTCCTGAGTTTAGCGTATTATCTCATCCCTTGTACAACCTGTGTAAGAAGAGGAATGAATGGGAATGGTGTCCTGAATACGAATATGCCTTACAGGCCCTTAAGGAAGCGGTAACTGTCCATGCCTCCCTAGCAGCACGGCATCCAGAAAAAGAGCTTTGGCTTCATGTAGGTGTCTCAGAAGGAGGACCACATTGGAGCCTGTGGCAAAAGGAGTCCTCAGAGGCATAAGGAAAACCCCTTGGATTCTGGAGCCAAGGCTGGAGAGGGGCGGAAGCAAGGTATTAGAGCAGATGTTGTGTGCAACAACGGTGGCCCTGGAAGCCATGGAAGCGCTAAGGGGGGAATTACAGTTATCACTACTTGGATACCTATCCTCAGAATAGCTCTGTCAAACCACCAGCTGCTACCTGGGGGAAAAGCCCAAGACACCACGGTCCAAAAGTGGATTTGTTACATCTTGAGTCAGGTCCAATGAGTAACTCCAAAGGGATGCCCTGCATTAGTTGAAAGGGTCACAGAAAGTATGATTAATGTTTATCCTGACCAAACAAGCTGCAGTGAACCTTCACCCATCAAAGAAGTACCTCCTTTCTCACCTGAGATGGGGGTCTTGGCTGATGTTGAAGTCTAGTTTACAGATGGGTCTGCCTGAGGTCGTGCCTGGAGGGGAGTCACCTCGAGGATTCGAGACGGCAAGCAGGTGGTGGTACAAGGCCTCAGAAAAAGCACACTGTCCCGGGGTACTGGGGTTGCAGGAGAACCCCAGGACAAATAAAAGAAAGCCCTAACTTACCTCCTGCAGGGGCCGAAAGGCATGGGGAAACGCCCGCGGAGAAACCGCCCATGCGGTTCATCAGCTGCGCTCATATCCAGCTGGGGCCGGGTGATGTCACCAGGAGACACCACCCGGCAGACACAAAAGGCAGCCCCGAGGGTGCAGGAGGGGGGCCAGTAAGCGGAGGCTCCACGGGGAAGCCCACAGCCCGAAAGGAGCAGGCTCCGCATCCGTCAGTCTGGGAAGATGGGGACGGAGCCAGCAGAGGCACCGGCAGAGAAGCCTGCAGCGGAGCCGGCAGCAGAAGAGAAGCCGGCAGCAGAGCCGGTGAAGGATCCCACAGAGAAGCCGGTAGAGAAGCCAGCAGCAGAGCCAGCACTGGCAGAGAAGCCAGCAACAGGGGTACAAGCAGAGAAGCCAACAGCGGGGCCAACTGGCAAACCGGCAGAGAAGCTGGCAGAGGAGCAAATTGGCAAGCCAGCAGGGAAGCCGACTGACTAGACGGCAGAAGAGCCGACCAGCAAGCCAGCCAAGAAGCTGATAAAGAATCCGGCAGAGAAGCTGACTAAGGGAACAGCAGTGAGCGGAGAGAGCAGAGGTGGAGATGAGTGCTGGGGAAGCCAGAGCATCTACGGGGAAGCCCGGAGAAGAGGTAAAGGAGGCCGACGGGAACCCCAACTGGGATAGCCAGAAGACCCCAAGTGGGACTGGTTAATGGACTAAGGGAGCCTTCACACAGGCCCACAGCATCCCCCAGGAGAATCAGTCGTGACCCATAGGACCCGGGTCGACCAGGACGCCATCCCTGGAGTAGGGTCGAGCCTTGGAGGGAGATAGGAGCCCCGAGTGGGGCAAGCTACCAGGTTTGGGTACTGAGGCACTGGGATAACACAGGGCCTGTAGACTGAGGGGTACTTTATATTCCTTTGGGGCCTCCTGGCCCACCAGTCACATCTCTCCGGCAGTCACAGTGGTGGGAATCGCACAGTGAGTCACGATCTGGGTGGAATAGGGAGCTGGGGACAAGGGATAGATGAGGCTAGGACAAAAGGGCCTTGGAGGCTTCACACCTGAGCCGCAACCCAGGATCACTGGGGACCCATGGCTGGAGAGCCACAGAAGCCAGGGTAGAAACCGAGTAGAAACAGGGACACTAAAGGGCCAGAAGACCCGCGATCAAAGGTGGTGAGTGGCCAGGGTGTAGGGAAGGTCGGCGCCCTGTGAGTGCCCTCTGAGAGGTGTGACGGCCCTGAAGCTGCCTCAAAGGGGAACCCCTCCACTGAAGTTCCATTCAAAGTCATGGCAGGTGAATTAAGGGGACCCCTAGACGTCAGCCGGGGTAGCCTTTGGGGTCCACTCGCAGGCCTGGGACAGACAAGATCAATCGTCCAGGCCAAGGCTGCAAGAGAACACCTCATAGAACAGAGGCGGGCACACACACAGCATGCCAAGATCAGCACAGTGCATGCCATGGCTGAGTGGGAATTGTTGAATGATCCATGTCCTGTAAAGCCCATTTATATTTATAGAGACTCCTGGATGGTGGTGGAGGGATGCACTAAATGGCTACCCCTATGGAACAAGGAAAACTTTAAAAGATGAGGACAGGACATTTAGAGCGATGAGAAATGGAAGGCCTTGTGGAAGATGGCCCAAGATGGGCTTCCCTTATATATCCAACTTGTTAGTGTAGCACGTGGAAATAAGATGAGAGAAGGCCCGGAGGCAAAGTGGAATAGGTGGGATGATCAGCTGACAAGGAAAGAGGGCGCTGAAACCTTGTATGTTGAAGAAGAAAATGGAGCAGTTAGTCCCTCATTGCCCGATTCCTCCTCCCACTGCACACCTGGAGAATGAGCCACAGAATGGCTACATCAACAATATGGGCACCCTGGGCATGATGGAACCGCCCACTTGGCCACATCTTGGGGCATTCATGTAACTAAGAAAGAACCACAAGAAATAGTTAATGCTGGGATCACCTGCAGAGGGGACCTTTCTCAACTGTCCCATTGTTGTTACATGGGGGAAAGGTAGCGTGACAAGTACAGCAATGCAATTTCATAGGCCCCCTCCCTCAAACTTTCCATAAGTGACAATATGTGTTTGTAGCCATAGAAGTTATCATAAGGATAATATTCACCCGCGCCTCAGCGAGAGCTACTGCCCAGGACACTTGTGCAGCACTGGAAACTTTGTTGGCCATGTATCCACCACCTATTGAATTACAGAGCGATAATGGCCCTCGCTACCACAATCATCTTGTGTATGACTGGACCGCAAAACATGTCATGTTATGGACATATCACAACCCATACCATCTTCAGTCTAACAGATTGGTAGAGAGAGCCAATGGCATCCTCAAATGTAATTTGCAGTTGGCCACTGACCCAACTCAAGGACTGGGACTTGCAGCTGGATCGAGCTATCAATTGGGCCAATAACTGACCTCATCTGGGAGGTGGCCCTATGCAACAGGCCTTTGGATTGGGTGCTCTCCATGAGCCAGCAGTAGAGAGACCTAGGGGTGGTGACCCAGGAAAGCTCCAGGCAGGGGATCGAGTGGTAGTGAAACATCCTCAGGGAGATAAATGGGAGGGGACATTATTGGTAAAGGGTATGCATAATACCTGATGGGTATTTAAGTCATATTCATCTAACAGGAGTCAAGCTCCTTGTTGTCTTGTTCCTATGGATCGGATCTGTTCGCAAGTGCTGCCATAGCCATTCCTAATTGAGCCTGCTACTGAAGACGATTCCTGTTCTATCACCTGTCTGAATCAGCTAGCACCATGAAGTGGTTGACTGTTATAACTGTATTCTTCTTACTAATGCCTTATTGTGTTTTTTGGGTAGGGCATGTCTACTATCCTTCTTATTACCCAGATATTAACGAACTTACTCCTGAAGATCTAAAGGAGTGGCCTGACCCTGAAGAGCATCCCCCAGAAACACGCTCAGATGAACTTCACGTAGCCCAGCTGCAGTATCCATATTGGAAGAAACCCACTACCCTGGAGCAGGTGAAATCCTGGCCTCTGAGCAGGAGGAACAGAATAGTTGACTGGCAAGGTGATAACTGTCAGTGCACCTGCAGCACCGGTTATTATCTTGGGTCCAATCCCTACCTAAAGGTTGAAATGGCTAACTGTGGGAGAGAAGGTAATTGGTGTATGGGTTTGTTGTTACATATTTCCTGAGGGAAACCACGTTGAGCTCAGTGCCACTGAGTCTGTACCCCCTATGGTGCATCCTGCATCTGTTCAGTCTCTCGAGCCACTAAGTTTATGGGAAAATCTACCCTCTCCCATTCCTATAGTTGACAACGCTCCCCCCAATGGTGTGAGGCCCACCAGGTGGGAGGGCGTGCTACGGGTTGGAACAAAGGTGTTACATGGGTTGTAAATCATACTTACACACAGGTGTGGTAGAATAGTACTCACTTTAATACGACTAAAAGGAAGCTGTATCCGCAAGTCTCCCTCACTTATCCCTCAACTTTATGATACCAACTTCATGGGTATCAGACGTAGACATGCCACGGTTAGAAAACTGGAATGAGGTAAAACATAAGCTGTGGAGCCTTGAGGCAAAAAAGCTCGGCAAGGCACTCAATTGGCCCTCCTTGCTTGGGAGGGTGGGTGAATCATTAGTTTGGCTGTCAATGTGCCTGAGCCATTAAAATGGTACAATGTGATATGCGCTGCTCGCATGTCACCGTATATTACCTTAACTACGTGGCTGACCACATTAAGTGTTATAGTGCTCTGTATTACCCTAGAAGCAGTAGCTAAATGGTGTTTTAACAGTTGTTGTCATAAATCTGATCATTCATGAGTGCATGCTGTGAAAGTTAAACTCGAAGATCCCTCCCCATTCCCTGATGTAGTGCATGTAGCTCTCAACTGTAGCCATCACAGTGCTTCAGCAAACAAGGGGTGGAGTGTAATAGCTGAGAGTAATATCTGTCTGGTAAGGTGCTTGCTGAATGCTCTGTGATGTCTAGACCAGGTGTTTCCTGTTGTTTGTTTGTGGTTTGCAAAATGTACGATAGCTGAAGGCTTTAGTTAAATTTTTAAAAAACTGTTTAAGGCCAGCCTTGTCAGTGATGGTGCAGCTGTGTTACCAGATTTGCCCATTACTTTGGGGTGTGCTCATTTATTAGGGATACATTTCAGGGTATACAAACCCCTTCTATTGTACATCTGTAAGCTTCTTGCCTCCCTTGACAGGCCATTCAAGGTGTTTTAGAAGAGGGAGGGGGCAGGTACGCTCCTCTCCTTCTATGATTAATCCATACGGGGCTGGTGAAACAGCTTTCTCTCTTTTAAACTCTACTCCTTGGTTTACTAGGGCGAGCGTCCACTGAGCAATGCGTGGGTTAGAAACCTGGCCGTCTTGTATTTTCCCTGATATGATGTACTTAAGCAAGGAATGCAGTCTGGACAATGACCTTGGACCCTCCAATAATAAATTCCCAATGTGCGAGGCTCCAGACCAGGGCAAGACACTCCTTTTCACAGGGGGTAAAGCCTTGCTCTGTTTGATTTAGGAGCCTAGAGGCATATGCAATGACTCAGAGCTTATTACATTGCTTTTGACTAAGAGTGGCTCCAATACTTGTTTCTGAAGAGGCCAACTGAATCACAAAAGGAAGGACAGGATCCGGATATCCCAGAGCCGGAGCACAAGCTAAATCTTGTTTTAAGGTAGCCAGGGCAGTTTGTTGGTCTGCTCCCCATTCCCAAATCCTGTTTTTCTTTAATAATTTGGACAGAGGCTTAGCTTTGTCAGAAAGCATTTCAATGAACTCTCTGGAGAAGTTAAAAGTTCCCAGAAGAGCTCGCAAAGAGTGTATGTCTGTGGGAGCAGGCAGTTTTCCTATTGTTTCTACCCTGAGCCTTTTCTCTATTTACCTTAAATCCAGTTTCCTGTATTATAGTCAGCACCTCCTTAGTGATTTCTCTGTTCATTTCTGAAGTGGGGTGTGTATCAAAATGTCATCCATGTATGAAATTACGTGCAAGTGGTGTTTAGGGCTCAAATGGTTCCACATTTTAATGACATGGGAATGGCAAATACTAGGGGAAGAATGGAAACCTTGGGGAGTTCAGCTGAAGGCATATTGTTGTCCCCTATAGGTAAAAGCAAACTTATACCAACATGAAGGATGGAGAGGTATAGCCATGAAAGCATTAGCCAAATCGATTACAGAGAACCATTTGGAGCTGGCTGCTACTGCTGCTAAGATTTCATTGTATTAAGCTACTACAGGAGCAGTGGCAGGGGTGGCTGCATTTAAGGCACGGAAGTCTATTGTCATTCTATAAGTGACCCCATCCGCTTTAAGGACTGGCCATACTGGTAAATTGCAAATACTTTGCATAGGCACAAGCACTCCTTGTTCTAAGAGACAGTCTATAGTAGTTTTAATGCCTTCCTCTGCTGCAGCTGGGTATTTATACTGCCTTTGAGGAGGTGGATTTTTCCTTCAATCAAAACTTCAGCATTTATTTTTCCACACTCTGCCTTATGTTTAGTCCACACGCTGGGAAATTCCTGTACCCATGGATCACTAATAGAGGTTAGGGTGGCAGTAGGTGCCTTTATGGCAGCACAACGATGCACAGCAGAGACTTCTGCAGGTCCTCCTTTTAACTTCCATAACACCCCATTAGCTAGATCTACAGTTAGCTGAAATGCCTGGAGGAAAGGAACTCCTAGGATTCCCTTCTCATTTCCCTCATGAGCACAGCACTCTACTTTTCCTTGCAATCGGTCAATTTGCAAGGGAACATCCTGCCAGACAGGAGCTTCCTGAATTTCTCCCCCATATCCACTGAGCTGAACCTGTTTCGTGGTGGGTCTCCCTCCACAGATCCACTGGGGACTTAGAATATTTACCGAGGATCCAGTATCCACTAGCAATTGGGCTAACATCCCTGGGTTCCCCACTGTAGCCCTCACAGTAGGTCTCCCCCATACATCACACTGAAGTCTTGCAACTAGCTGGGGAGGCCTGAGGAGAACCGGGCACCCCTACTGATCAGCAGACTCCCTCTGGAGCCTCCACTCAGGAGAGGAGGCAGGGGTCTGGCACTGACAGGGAGCGGGAGCATGGGATCACTCTGTACTGGGGCAGTGGGCTGAGAGGGTGCTCCCTGCATTAACTCTGCTCTCCACATGGCTTGAGACAAAGCATTAATCAGGACACTAATGGGCTGGCAATCATATTTTCCCATATCTTCCCCTAAATTCACTAGCTCTTTCCAAATCATTCTTCTAAGGGTCTCCTTGGGTTGCCGTTGCCCAGGGTTGTGAGGCAAAGGGGGATTAGAATTGGGAGGGCGACTGGCAGAGTGAGGATCATTATTTGCAGAAGTGATAGCCTGCACAGGCTCTGATGTAATCTTTTTGCCTGCTTGTCTCTTTAAAACACCAGTCTCTCACAGCAAATCTCCTACTTGTTTGATTTTTGCCACTAGTTCATTCCAGGTTATGTGTTCTAAATCCACAACCCCTATGGTCAATTTTGTCTGGGAATTTAACCCTGCTCTGTATTAATTCAGGTCCCTGATAATGGGAAGTGATAACTCCATTCTCTTCTGTCTGGGGTAATGAATCAGAGAAAGCTGCTAGCATTTTCTTTCAGATCAGGTAAGATTCTGAGGCTTCTCCTGGCTTCTGCTCTTCCATTACATACAATTTTTTAAGGGAAGAAGCAGGCAGCAATATTTTAAGAGCGCTTATCATCCATTCCCGGGATCCAGGAGCAGTTCACTCCCAAGAACCTGTGCCCATGTCTAGAGCATCTACATCACAAGGAGAGGCACATAACTGAGCTAATTGAGTAAGTCTATGCCATCAGCAGAGGCATACATTTGCCAAACACGAGCCAGCCATACAATGGCAGTGTCTCGGTTCAGTGGCCCCAGTCTCTCAGCCATAGCCTCGGCTTGACTGGGAGACCATCTCATTATGTTGGTGACTATTTCCATTGTGAGAAGATCATCTCCTGCAACTAGGTGTTTAACCTCCTTTGTGGTAACAGGGCAACATTATGCATGTGGGGCCAATTGGGGTTGAATGGGCTTTTGGGGACTGCATCAGGGGGTATCTCTATTTTCCCAGGGGACTCAAAGTCACAATCCTCTCTTAACCTTACAGCTGCTACCACTCCCTTTTGGGCACTAAGTTGGGCATGCAATTTACTGATCTCCGCCTCACACCTCTGATGGCTTGCTGCTGTCTCTGCTGCCTTGTTTTCCTCTGCCAGGAAATGAGTTGCTGCTCTCGCTTCTTCTAACAACACTTTTCTGTGTGCTAATTCTTTCATATACAGCTCTAAAGTCTTGCTTGCCTTGTCTCTGTCTTCCTGTATATCTCTAAGTTACCAGTTTAAGCTTTTCTGCTATAAAATCACACCCATTTATCTCACAATCTTTCAAACGCTGTTGTAATTGTTCTTTTTCAAGCTCCAATTACTGCTACTTCTTTAACATTTCAATCATTTCCAAACATGCATAAAACAATGCCCAGGCAGCAGCTGCATCTTTTGCACTACTACATGGCTTAAGAGTGGTGCAATACTGTTCAAAACTCAAACCTGCCTCAGTCAGGGGATTCTCACCCTTGAAGCCCCCTTTTTCCCAGGGACCTTTTCCCTTCCTCATTACCCATCTCTCTAACCTGCAGGGTTTCTCCTGCCTCAAATGAGCAGCTAAAGGGGTTTTACCAGATATCTCCATTTCCCTTATCACACTAATGATCACTATCAAAAAGCCTCTTTTACACAGTCACTTAGATTTCACACTGACACAGTATTACTCCACAATCTTAGTTTTAAAGTACAACTCTTAACTCTATAGCACAGTCTTAAAGTTATTCCAGCACAGTTCTTAATTTAAAAGTTACAGGAGGTTCTATGAGAGAGGGACCTATCTGAAGGAGCTTGGTCTGATAAGAAAAAAAAGAGAAAAATGGAAAACAAAAAGGAAAAGAAAGCTTTCATATTGGTGCCTCAGTTTACCACTCTGCAGCAACTACTCAACAATTACCACGTGATTAGGGTCACATGCTGCCAGCCTTCTCCACCAATTTTGTTACCAGATTTGCCCATTACCTTGGGGTGTGCTCATTTATTAGGGATACATTTCAGGGTCTTGGTAATTCTGTCAATGTGCTGCTTGTGTTACTTGTGTTTCTATACAGAGCTGTATATCTCCCTTCTGCAAGTCCTCACCCCCAATGGAGCTATTTTGCAGGACTTGGTTTCAATGGGGCTGGGTTCCTCCAGTCACCAAATCAGTCATACACACACACACACACACACACATTAATGTGACATGCTTGACCCGGCCGGGTTGATCAGCATGGACAGGCTCATATGCCAGGAATCAGTTCATCAGAGCAACAATAAACTGCAGTCAGAAACAAGCACACAGGTGAACAGAATCCCTCTGAATCAGGCTGGGTGTCCAGCTGACACCCTCATGGGCCAGCAGTCAGTTTATTAAGGCACGTCTGAGCCAAACTGGGTCGATCAGCCTGTACAACCTGATCGCCTTATGTGTTTCACACTCAACACATCCCAATCTTTAGCCTCATGATTAGCAGACCCCACAGTATTTTTGCGCTTCACAGGGATCTTTAGTTTAGGTAAAAGAAGTGTTGCTGCAGAGCAAGTGAGGAAGGAGAGGTAGAGAAGGAAAAATGTACCCAATTACTACCAGTTTGACTATAAAAGTTATTTATTGCTAAGTATATAAAATATTTAATGGTACTAATAGTAATAGACATGCAAAGGAAAAACAAACACAAACAATTACAATACTACCCTGGTTTCACTAAGTATTTGGGGAAACTTAGCTCAAGCTTAACTAATACAGTTCAGATTCAGAAATGTATGCCTAGAGAGAAAAGAGAGAGAGAGTGTTGGGATCTCACCAGTCCAAAGTACTCAGATTGCAAAGCTGACAGGTAAAGTTTGTAGCACAATCCTTGAAGGAAGACGACATGTTTCCTCCAGCCTCTCAAGAAGAACAGTGGATGGTATCAGAGAGATTTTTTCTTCTTGAAGCACACACACTGCTGCTTTTTTACAGATTTTTATACCCTCAGTTCAGCTTCTTCAAAGCATTCTCAATAGTGCAAATCGTTGTCTTTTCTCTTGACAGGGGGTTATCTGGTTTGGAACATCTCAACAAACTGATTGATAATCAGGAAACACATAAGGTTAGGGAGTAACCAGATACTTGGGAGCCAGCTTGAAATTCCTATCGATAGCAGATATACTGATGGGATATCTCATGGTTTCTTCAGAAACAATAGATAGCTTGCAGCATCAGGGTTTTGGATTTTTACTTGTGAACAAGTCTCAGCTTAGCATGACTTTTCCAGATCTTACTATAGTCTTTTAACAGACTTAAGGCAATTATCGGGGTGTTCATAACCTTTGGTGGAGAGGATTTCCACCAGTCATCCTGGGGAAAGCATGACAACACTTGTGGTCAGGGTTCCAATGGGCTGGATGCTGTGATGAACCCTTTACTATTGTTCAAATGTTGCCCATACCCCCTCTGACTTGGTCTTTTTGCCTCAGCATTCCCTAACCTGGCAACCGAGTTTTAGTCAATCAAGTTTAAATAGGCCTCCCATAGTGGGACCGGGGAATGTACAGCCCGAGATGCCTATCAAACTTAGAGGTGTGTGTGTGTCGGGGGTAGGGGGGAAGTCCTTTGTAAATCCAGAATAGAACTAGTCTGATAAATGCTGAGCTGGGTGTGTGTAAATGTGGGTTGATTAGCATTTGGAGCACAGATTCCCCATCATGCAGTATTCCCCTGCTTCTCTGATTCCAGAATTCACTGCAGTCTCTGCTTCAGGCTTTCTGTTCTCCATCTTTAATGTAAATGAATGGTCCTCTGGTCCCATCTTGGATGCAAATGAGGCGTAGAGCAGTTGTTTCACTCTTGTCACCCTTATCTGGAGGGTTTCAGGTGTGTCTCCCACTGCATCTTAATCAGTTTCATTTAGGTAGAGGAGGGGAGGGACAGGGAATTCTTTGTGAGTCAGACAGACTGCGTCCTGTGTCAGGGTTCCCCAAGAACACAGAGCTGAGACGCAACAGCTGAAATTAATCATATAAGGAGAACAGGAAGGCTTGTACTGCTATTGGTTAGTCATATAAGGAAAGTTCATGATGTAAGATTGTGAGTGGCTGTGAGCCAACAACATAGCTCAGAAGTTATAAATTTGCCAGGACATCCGGGATTCAGCAGAAGAAACATGCAGTGTGGTAAAGGAAACTATCATTGTAAAGAGAAGCTGCTGACCTGGATTCGGTGGACTGGTGGATCTCGAGGAGCCCGAGGACTGAATACCAGGTTCGTTCCCGGTACCCCTTGGATAGCTCAGATCAGGGATGCCTGACTTCTCTGAATTTTGAGAGGCTTGTCATATACCAGGCATCAGAGGGGACTGCCGATAAGTTGCTGACTTGGAATTTTATTGGCTGTCATTGTTGTCTTGTTATACTATGCGTAATTGTGTGTTTGTTAAGTCAATAAACCTTTCTTACCTTTTTATTCCTGACCACTCTCTCAATCCCAAACCCTCCCACTGGTGGCTGGGACAGTGGTCGTCTATAAACTGGCCAAGGGGGACCAGCAGGCAATGGGAGAGTCCCGGGTCCCCCAAGCACTACTGGAAGTAACAAGGAATAATGGCCATAATTTTACTGAGAGTAGATTCAGGCTAGACATCAGGAGGCACTACTTCACAGTCAGGGTGGCTAGGATCTGGAACTAACTTCCAACGGAAGTGGTGCTCGCTCCTACCCTGGGGGTCTTCAAAAGGAGGCTAGATAATCACTTAGCCAGGGTCGTTTGACCCCAGCTTTCTTTCCTGCTCATGGCAGGGGATCAGACTTGATGATCTGCTCAGGTCCCTTCCAACCCTACCAACTATGAAACTATGACACTCACTGGGCACATCTACACAAGACATTTACTGCAGTTGCCTAATTAACTCTGCAGTAAAAATGTCACCTTCTACATGTGCAGTGCTATTAGGCTGGAGTAAACTAATTAACTCTACCATAGGATAGTACTTGTAAGCACAAGTACTATTCATAGATGCTAGGGTCTGAAGGGACCTCAACGGATCATTGAGTCCAACCCCTTGCTAGGCAGGAAAGAGTGCTGGGGCCAGCCGACCCCAGCCAGAGGCCTATCCAGCCTTCTCTTAAACACCCCCAAGGTAGGGGAGAGCACCACCTCCCCTGGAAGCCCATTCCAAATTTTGGCCACCTTTACCATGAAGAAGTTTTTCCTGATATCTAGCTTAAATCTGCTCTCTGTCAGTTTGTAACCATTGTTCCTTGTTACCCCAAGAGGTGCCCTGGTGAATAGAGCATCTCTGATCCCTTGCTGTGTCTCCCTAATGAATTTGTAGGCAGCCACAAGATCACCTCTCAGCCTTCTCTTGTGGAGGCTGAAGAGGTCTAGGTCCTTCAGTCTCTCCTCAAAGGGCTTGTCCTGTAAGCCCTCCTATGAACCCTCTCGAGTCTATCAACATCCTTCTTGAAGTACGGTGTCCAAAACTGGACACAGTACCCAACTATCCTACAGTGGAATTATTTACTTTGTAGCAATGTACATGTAGATGTTGACAGGGCTGGCTAGGGCATGAGGGTGCTTCAGTGTGGGAGCTGCCTGCCAACTAGCCCCACACTGAAGCACCATCATGCCCCAACCAACCCCTCCACAGCATGTTGAGCTCAGTCAGAGCACCCCCAGGCTGGCAGGCTAACCCCCTGGTTCCTTTGACAGCTGGGGCTGCTCCAACCCAGCTCAATGTGCTGTAGACCTAGGCGCATGTGAAAACAGCATGCCTGGGAGCAATAAACTCTGATGCAAATTGCACCAGACTTTATTGCTGTTCATTAATTGCACAAATTTTAAAAAAAAATTGCACAATTGCACATTTGCATAAACATGACTCACTATTTGTAGTGTTATAAAGGAGTATATAGTAATGCAGTTCTAAGGGCATATATCTTGCTAAAAAAGTAATGTGTGTCTAAGGCCTAACTGTCAAAGTGCAGCCTAAAGCTCTGAGATTCTAAGATTCTGTAAACTCATCAGTGCAGAAATGGAGCCAAGCCATTTTTCACTTGATTCATCATTTCTAGTGTAAAAACACAAGTAGGAAAATAAAAACAAGCATTTAAATATTGTCATGAACACAAATAAATGAAAAGCACAAATGCAATTTGCTTTTCAATTCAACTTAAAAAAATCCAGGAGCTCATGAAGAACTATATTATACATTGTTGTGAACTCACCCTACAGTTCTAAATCCCCCACCTTGTCCTTCATCCTATTTGTAATATGCAAGGGCTACTTGCTATGTAAATTGGTAATGCTTCAGTGTCTTTCACAGAAATTTGGTAATATATATCAGTAGAAAATTTAGTCCTTACTAATGCCATCATTAATAAAAAAAAAGAAAAAAAGGTAAGGAAAACCCAACATATATACATATATGCACACATACATACACTGAACCACATTTCTTAGCAAAAAGTCAGAACAGCATTTCCAGAGTTTTCTACCAAGAAATATATATACACACACATATACTTCCAATAAACATATACACATATACATATTATATGTATATGTAAAATTCTTTAAGTCTAAATCCAAATAAATCTTATTTGTAGGACAAATACTAGTACAATAAAGAACTAGTAGTCTTCCTTGCCATCTTAGAGAACTCCTTGTCATCCTATAAAACAATCCCACAAAAGAGTTACCACTGGGATTAACATTTGTGAGCAAAATGACAAATATGATTAATTACTAATTAATTAATTAATTATCAATTGATTGCAACAACTCGAATCACAGAACACTGATCTATTTATTTATGTAAAAAAAGACCAGAGCTATCAAAAAGTACCGATGAAATAGACAGCACTTGTACCAATGAAGTAGACAGGCACACAGTGAATTACCAGTGAGCTGCAGTTACCAAACTGAGGTCAGTTAAAGAAAAAAGCCTAAATTTACACAAGTGTTGAAAATACCTAATTTTATATTCAGTAAATAGGAATAAAAATACTTTGTTCCTTCCCCAAAAGAATCTCAGTACCTCTTTAGGCCCCAAGATTACTATTCCCCTACTAATGCATACATGCTTCTGTTCAATTGCGTACACTTTTACCTACGCTGGAACTTAGAACTACTCTAAGCCTCAGCTCAGAAGCACAACCTATCTGGATTAGAAAGAGTTAGACTTTTGACTTGTGGTCAACATAGCTGGACCACTGACTTGCAGTCACTAGTGAGGCACAGGGTCCTAGTATACAGGATTCAAATGGAGGGTAAGCATGGGAGCCATGGGCACATGACACACAATGCAAGGTAACACAGAAATCACTGGCACTAAGAGTTAGGCTTGGGGGAAGTAGGAAAACAAAAACATACAGTGAACTCTGTTCAGTAGACCATCTCAATTCTGACTGCCTGCTTACAGGGAAAAAAATAATAAAAATGGATCTAATTGAATTATAGATTTCATAGATTTCATAGACATTAGGGCTGGAAGGGACCTCGGAAGATCATCAAGTCCAGCCCCCTGCCCAAAGGGCAGGAAGTCAGCTGGGGTCATAGGATCCCAGCAAGATAAGCATCCAGTTTGCTCTTGAAGGTGTTCAATGTAGGCGCTTGAACCACCTCCGGTGGCAGGCTGTTCCAGACCTTGGGGGCTCGGACAGTAAAGAAATTCTTCCTTATGTCCAGCCTGAAATAGTCTTGCAGTAGTTTATGACCATTCGACCTAGTCGTCATCCCTTGGGGCGCTCTGCTGAACAAACGTTCCCCCAGATACTGGTGGTCACCCCTGATAAACTTATAGTGTAAGGAGTGACCTAGAAACCTCTACTCGAAGACGAAGCAGAAGAGAATGATATGTGAAGAATGCCCATCTGCAATGATAAGGAGGAGACAGTCCTAGATAAAGGGGGCTTGAAAACAAAAGAAGAAACAGAGTACTGGGTTAAAGAGCTCATTAAAATACTAAAAGTCACACCCCTAGGTGGGGAAGAAGTATGCTAATGAAACACATACGTATGTAAATGAGATACATGGCTAAAACACAGGTATAGAGACATGCTCAGTAAAGAACTTCTTGTGTCACTCACTTATAACCAATCATTAAACAAGCACGTTTGCGAAGGCATTGAAAACTCCTGTATAAAAAATGCTTAGAAATAGTGATCTGGTGTGCTTGTTACGTGAATTATTCCGCTTGCACCTTTTATTGCTAGCAATAAACCTTCTTTGTACTTTCACCCCTGGTATCTTTATTGGCCTTTGCATACCGGGCACGATCCCAGACTTGAGCTGGGGCTCAACAATAGGTGGCCATCAGATCACCCCTGAACCTGCGCTTTTCCAGGCTAAAGAGCCCCAGGGCTCTCAGCCTGTCATCGTAGGGTCTGCTTCCCTGACCTCTGATCATGTGCGTGGCTCTTCTCTGGACTCTCTCAAGCTTCTCCACATCCTTTTTGAATTGTGGAGCCCAAAACTGGACGCAGTACTCTAGCTGCGGCCTCGCTAAGGCCCAGTACAAGGGGAGAATGACGTCCCGGGATTTGCTTGAGAAGCATCTATGGATGCAAGCCAGCATTTTGGTCGCTTTACTAGCCGCAGCATCGCACTGCAGGCTCATGTTCATCTTGTGGTCAATGATGACCCCCAAGTCTCTTTCTTGCATAGTGCTGTGAGGGCCGGGAGCGATCCGGGCCCTTTTTCGCTCCGCGTGGGCTGTGGCCAGCAGCCCGGGCACGCTGGGTCAGAGAAAGCAGGTGACACGCTAGAATTAGGCACGGACTTGTAATGGTTGATTCAAGATTGTTTACTTACACCGAAGATGGTCGCGGTGTAGGCTGGACAGTTTCCCAGGCAAAGCTCCACTTAAATCCTCGTTTGAGGACTCCGACAGTACTCGGATCACTCCCACGGAGTTGTCGAAGCTCCGTGGATCCTTTTTGTGCGCAGGGAAGAGGGATACTTCGAGGATTGCGCTCGGCGACAGGGAGAGGCTAGAGGCTGATCAGACCCCTGTTGCCTGCTTTAAATACACTGGGTCCAATAGGCTCCGCAGCGCTTAGAGATCTTCACAAGACGTGAAGTCTCCTCCTCCTGGTGTTCGTGGAGTCCTCCAACTTGGGCGGAAACCACTCAAGCCTTTTATACGGCTAGCAAGCCAATCGCTAGCCACCACACGTGAATAATTTAACGCAAGCCAATAATGGGGCTCGATTTAGAATACAAATGGCGGGAACTCTTTGCAATGTGCATTTCCTAGCTGCAAAGAAGAAATGCACACTGCAAAGAAAGCTACAAATTGGCGGGAAAATAATTCAGTGGTGCCAAAGCACACACAAAATAAAAATCACACCCTTGGGTTGTGACATCCCCCCTTGCTGAAGGCACAGCTGAATTATGCTGTACTCTCATTACTCGAGTGATCCAGAGTTCTGTTACGAGTCATCAAACAAACAAACAAACAAACAAACAAACAAACACAAAACTTATCAACATAAAAGTTTGTTTTCCTGGGATCAAATTAAACAATAACCAACACAAATACACATAATCAGATTCATAACAAAAAAAATCTGCACAATCAGGGCTTCAGTGGGAGTTATGGCGAAGTCGCGCGTCAGGCCCTCACTTCTTCCAATGATGTTATCCTTCTTGGGGCTTCTCTTCACCATGCTTTCTGAATTCCGGATCTGTAAACAAAAACTCTCAAAAAATAAGTTAACGCATCTCAAAACATTTACAAAATTTCCATGGAACTATACTATTATTTCTATATAATACAAGTCTTTGCTACTTTAAACTACCCTCTCTTGCACACTCAACTAGATGAAATCGTCGAGGAGCCGTCATCTAATTCTTCTTGATAATGGAAACCTAACTCATAGGCCAGTTGCCATTGGCCTGCATCCCCTAAAATCCGAAGTTGCCGCTTATTGAGTCCAGAACGCTGTAGGAGAAATCCAAACATGTATCGCTCCTCTGGTGTTCTCTGTGGCAATGATGGTGTGCGGGCTGGGTCAGGCTCTCTCTCTCTTTTCCGACTCAGCAACTCGACGAAATCGTCAATGAGTCATCGTCGCCTTCTTCTAGATAGTGAAAACCTAACTCGTAGGCTAGCTGCCATTGTCCCGCGTCTCCCAAAATCCGGAGCTGTCTCTTATTAAGTCCAGAACACTGCAGGAGGAACCCAAACATGTATCGCTCCTCTTGCGTTCTCTGGCGTAATATTGGACGCTCGGATTCACGGTGTTTCGTGTTCTGATCCTCAGTCGGGCGTTGACACTCCCGATCACTGGATAGTCTTGGCTCCATTAGGACGCGCAGTCTTGACAACTGATGAAGGAGACTACTCACAGGATGATCGACCAGTGGGTTCAGCACAATCCGCAAAACCACGATGTTTCTTTGCCCGTAAACTTTAAGACAACTATCTATGCTGTTGAGAGTCACTGGAACGGTTCCAGGGTCTCGCAGGTGACGGTGAGGCCATGGTCGCATTCGTTGGAGCGATGTTAGTCCCAACGTGCGTTCTCTTGGGTTCCAGGCGCAGTACAAAACTCCGATAATAGCCAGTACAAGCTGTTCTGCACTGGTGTGCTCTGGTCGGCCGTCATGCCATGCGTGGGCCTTCTGTTCAATCACTCCTGCCACAAGCGCTGGAATCGGAATAGGCCAGTGGACGCTAAACGCCACCATGTCGATGTCGGTGACATGTCCCCTACTCCATGAAGCTTGTCTCACCAAGAAGCTTGCTTCTTCCTGGTCCAGGAGGTTGGACCCTAGCTCCACGACCAGATGTCCCAACCACACAGCCAGAGTTTCTTCGGATCAGATCCTGGATTCCCTACACAAATTCTGCAGTTCGGCTCTGGTGGTAGCTTGAACTGCACTCTGCGGACCGATGACTGGGCTGCTTGATGCTGCAGGCTGATCAGTTTCCTCATGAGTCGTTGTTGCTGTTGCTGTTTCTGTCGGAGCTGTAGTCATTGTTACAGTGGGGGTTGTTGTTGTTTCAGGCGGGAGGGGTGGATGCACTCCTCCGCTTGAGTCCCCCTCCCTTCGGCAGAGGGGCGTGGTCGGCAGAATCGACGCTGCATTGCTGGGCGGAGTTACCGGCCGAACCCTCGCGGGCTCTCCCGAAGCTCCATCCCTCACTTCCGGCTCTTCCACATGGTCTTCCCTCTGCTCGGCACCATCTTGTTGGGGCTTTTCAAGATCCCCTTTCTCAGCCACTTCTCCGACCGCCCGAACGGCCATACTCAGCTGGGTCTTCAAGCTTAAAGTTTCACTCATTAAATCAGCCATAGTTTGAAAGGTTGCATTTAGTTTTCCCCCCTTGTCGCACCGTAGGACCACTCTCTCATTTACGGCGCGGTCCTCCGTCTCCGGGTCTTCGTGGAGCTCGGACGGACACTCACGACTCCTTAGTCTAGGCACCACCATGCAAGGGGAAAACCAGCCGATTGGCATCATCTCTCCCATCTCTCGGGCACACCGTGAGCAACGGACACACTCCCGGGTGGGGGTCGGGCTTACTGCGCTCGCCGGGTCAACTTCGGCAAGGGTCACAGCATCGAGGGGCCTGTACAGGACCTGCTTATCACCCATGATACACCAGAACACCGCGGGGTGAAGATATACTTCTTTCCCTTCTAGGGCTCCGACTTCTGGAGTTCCCTCTTCTCCCCTTAATGAAAGGTGTCCACAGACACATCTCCTGCCCGTTCCGCCCGCCTGGTGGTACGCAAGGTGCGCCTCCAGTTCTGCGACGCTTGCTACGCTGCGTCTCCCACTTCTCCAAGGGCAGTTCTCAACTAATTCTAACTCTAGAGAGCCCTCTCCTGATCCCATCGCCATGTGCCACGGTGATCCTGATCCCATCCTCGTCGCCATGTGCGGGCCGGGTCAGGCCCCGGGCCCTTTTTGTCGCTCTGCACGCGGGCTGTGGCCGGCAGCCCGGGCAGGCCAGGTCGGAGAGGGAGGTCGCCGAGCTAGAATTAGGCACAGACACGTAACGGTTGATTTTAAGATTGTTTTACTTACACCGAGATGGTCGCAGTGCAGGCTGAGAACTTGCTTGAGTTGCGGTTACAACAGAAAACACGAACACACGTGGGATTTGCTAGGCTCCACGCAGACAAAACACGAACAATCACGTGGAGTTTGCTAGGCTCCACGCAAACAGAACTCCAGATGTCCAGGACAAGCGCGCGTTAAACTCGTCGTTACGTCTTATAGTAGGCTCCGTTCGAAGACGGGAAGAGGTGGGCGGTGGATCAGGCCGCCAAACTCCTCTGAGCGACACACAGGGTTTCTATTACCCTGCCGCGTACACCCAGAGTCCCCACGAGATGGATGCGGAGTCCTCTTCGGCTTGGGGGGAAACTGCTCAAGCCTCTTATACGGCTAGCAGGCCAATTGCTAGCCGCCACGTGGGAATAATTTAGCACTAGCCAATTGCGGGGCACAAATTTGCATACGACGAGCGGGAACTCTTTGCACTGTGCATTTCTGTGTTGCAAAGGGAAATGCACCCTGCAAAGATCGCTGCAAAGTGGCGGGAACACTCCTTTGCACGCAGGTTCTCTGCGCAGCAGAACTCCTCCGTGCAATGAAGCTGTATACCCACGGGGATAATTCGAGTGCCGAAGCACACACAAAAAAAATCAGACCTTTGGGTCATGACAGATGGAAGATCGGATTCGTGATGTTTTGTGCCTTGAATCTTGGTCGGGTGTCGACGTTCCCGATCACTGGATAATCTTGGTTCCATTAGGATACGCAGTCGAGACAACTGACGAAGGAGGTTACTCACAGGCTGGTTCACCATTGGGTTGAGCAGAATCTGGAGGACGATGATGTTCTTTCACCCATAAACCTCAAGACAACTATCTATGCTGTGAACGGTCACTGGAACGGTTCCAGGGTCTCGTTGATGACGATGAGGCCATGGTCTTATTCGCTGGAGTGATTTCAATCCCAGCGCACATGCTCTGGGGTTCCAGGCACAGTACGAGACTCCGATGATTGCTAGCATGGGATGTTCTGCGCTGGTATGTTCTGGCCGTCCTTCATGCCATGCGTGGGCTTTTTGACCGATTAGTCCTGCAACAAGCGCTGGCAGTGGAATAGGCCAGTGAACGTTAACCACTATCATGTTGATGTCAGTGGCATGTCCTCTACTCCATGAAGCTTGTCTGACCAAGAAGCTTGCTTCTTCCTGGTTCAGCAGGTTGGATCCAAGTTCCATGACTAAACGTCCCAGCCATACAGCAAGAGTTTCTTCAGGTTGGATTCTTGATTCTCTACACAAATCCTGTAGTTCAGTTCTGGTGCGAGCATAGTAGGCAGTAGCAACTCGGTTAGTCGTTGTAGGCTGAACTGCTGCTGTGGGAGTTACTGCTGCTGTTACTGCTTCAGGCAGGAGGGGCGGATGCACTCCTCCGCTCGATTCTCCCTTTCGTTAGCAGGAAGGCATGGTTGTCAAAGGCGGCACTGTGTCGCTGGGCGGGGCTGCCGGAGACGATGCTGCATCGATGGGCGGAGTCGCTGACCGAACTCTCGCTGGTTCCTCCGAAGCTCCACCCTTCTTTTCCGGTTCTTCCACATGGTCTCCCTCTTGCTCGGTGCCATCTTGAGCTGGCGTTTCAGGATCCCTTCTCTCAGCCACTTCTTTGACCGCTTGAACAGCCATACGCAGCTGGGCCTTTAAACTTAAATTCTTATTCATTAAATCAGTAATTGTACGGAATGTTGCACTTAATCCTCCCCCCTTGTCGTAATGTAGGGCCACCCTCTCATCTGCGTTCCTCCGTCTCCAGATCTTCGCGGAGCTCGGGTGGAAGCTCGCGACCCCTTAATCTAGATGCCACCATGTAAGGGGAGAACCGGCCGATTGGCGCCGGTTCTTCACTCTCCCGAGCATATCGTAGACAACGGGCACACTCCCGGGTGAGGGTCGGGTTCACTGTGCCCGCCAGGTTGACTCTGGCGAGGGACACAGTATCGAGGGGCCTGAACAGGACCCGCTCGTCGCTCATCATACACCCGAATGCCGCGGGGTGCAAATACACTTCCCTCTCTCTCGGGGCTCCATCTTCGGAAGCTCCCTCTTCTTCCCTCAGCGACAGACGTCCGCTGATACATCTCTCACCCGTTCTGCCTGCCTGGTGGTAAGCGATATGCGCCGCCAGCTCCATAAAACTTTTCACTTGGTGTTTGTTATCGCGCCAAGGGCAGCTCTTAACTATTTCTAGCTCTAGCGTGTTTTCTCCTGATCCCATCCTCATCGCCATGTGCGGGCCAGGAGCAATCCGGGCCCTTTTTCATGCCGTGCGGGCTGTGGCCAGCAGCCCGGGCACGCTGGGTCAGAGAAAGCAGGCGACACGCTAGAATTAGGCACGGACTCGTAATGGTTGATTCAAGATTGTTTACTTACACCAAAGATGGTCGCGGTGTAGGCTGGACAGTTTCCCAGGCAAAGCTCCGCTTAAATCCTTGTTTGAGGACTCCGACAGTACCACGGAGTTGTCAAGGCTCCGTGGATCCTTTTTGCGCGCAGGGAAGAGGGATACGTCAAGGATTGCGCTCGGCGACAGGGAGAGGGTAGAGGCTGATCAGACCCCTGTTGCCTGCTTTAAATACACTGGGTCCAATAGGCTCCGCAGCGCTTAGAGATCTTCACAAGACGTGAAGTCTCCTCCTCCTGGTGTTTGTGGAGTCCTCCAACTTGGGCGGAAACCACTCAAGCCTTTTATATGGCTAGCAAGCCAATCGCTAGCCGCTACACGTGAATAATTTAACGCAAGACAATAATGGGGCTCGAATTAGAATACAAATGGCGGGAACTCCTTGCAACGTGCATTTCCTAGCTGCAAAGAAGAAATGCACACTGCAAAGAAAGCTACAAATTGGCGGGAAAATAATTCAGTGGTGCCAAAGCACACACAAAATAAAAATCACACCCTTGGGTTGTGACAAGTGCTAGCCAACATAGCACTGCCGAGCCTATAAGGATGCTGCGGGTTTTTCTTCCCAAGGTGGAGAACCTTGCATTTATCGGCATTGAACACCATCAGATTCTCGTCCGCCCACTTGCTGAGCCTGTCCACGTCAGCCTGGATCACCCGCCTGTCTTCTGGTGTGGATGCTTTGCCCCAAAGTTTGGTGTCATCGGCGAACTTGGCCAGTCCGCTTCTGACTCCAGTGTCCACATCATTAATGAAGATGTTGAACAGTATGGGTCCAAGGACAGAGCCTTGGGGGACCCCACTGGTCACAGGACACCATGATGAGTGACTTCCATCAATTACTACCCTCTGGGTCCGACCACGGAGCCAATTTTCCAGCCAGTGGATCATGGAGGACCCAAGGCGACAATTGGCCAGTTTCTCCAAGAGGTGATCATGGGAAACAAGATCGAAGGCTTTTTTGAAGTCAAGATATATGACACCAATCTCTTCTCCCTTGTCCAGGTGATAGGTCACCTGGTCGTAGAAGGAAATGAGATTGGTCAAGCAAGACCTACCTGCAACAAACCCGTGCTGGCTATCCCTTAAGATGTTGGCGTCGGCCAGTCCATTAAGGATGGCCTCTTTAATAAACTTTTCTAAGATCTTCCCCGGGATAGAAGTCAGGCTAATGGGCCTATAGTTAGCCGGATCCACTTTCCTCCCTTTCTTGAAGATAGGCACCACATTGGCCTTCTTCCAGTCTTCGGGCACTACACCAGAGCGCCAAGAGTTTTCAAAGATCCGCGCTAGAGGCTGGGCTATGATGCTCGCCAGCTCCTTGAGTACCCTGGGGTGAAGATTGTCAGGGCCGGCTGACTTGAAGGTATCCAGCTTCTCAAGATGTTCCTTCACAAAGTCAGCATTAATGGAGGGCAGGGGATCTCCCTCACCCAGACTTCCCTGTCCCGTAGTGGGCATGGGCGTCCCATGGGACTGATGAAAGACTGACGCAAAGTACCTATTTAATAGGTTGGCTTTTTCCTGGGCGGCAGTTGTCAGTTGCCCCATCTGGTTCAGCAGGGATCCAATGTTGCCCCTGCTTTTCCTCCGGCTCCCCACATATCTGAAAAAGGACTTTTTATTGTCCTTGATGCTCAAAGCTAGTTGGAGTTCAGTTGCAGCCTTGGCTTTCCTGGTATGCTCCCTACAGGACCAGACCAGGGCAGAATATTCCTCCTTGGAGGTAACTCCCATCCTCCATCCTTTGTAGGCCTTTCTTTTTATCCTCAGGAGGTCTGCTAGGTCCCTGGAGAGCCAGGGGGGCTGCTGAATTAAATCAAATTCTGAGAGAGTTTTCTGTAACCGTTAGAATTAGCTTGACAGAATTTTACTAACCCACTAGCCTAATGGCAGTCAGTCTATGCATCACTCCAGTTTCTAAATACCACTTCATACCACAGGCAATCAAAGTCTATTTTTTCTTGTAGAATAATCTGGCTAATAAGTGTATTGAAAATAGTCTAGGGTTAACTAGAATACATGCACACTTCCTATGGCCAGCAGCCCTTTCTATGGGAGATATCCCTGCAAAGAGGGTCCTATCTATAGGCAGATCTCTAAGGCTACTGGCAGACATTATATTTGTTGCATGTTATATTACAAATCATAACATGCCAGACATTAAAACACTTTATTCCTGGATAAAAATCTCTGGAAGTTGCTCACTGAAACAGCAACTTTTTTGGCATGGAAGTATCTCGTGATATATATAAGCTATGGTCAGCTGGAATGTTACAATTTGCCACACAAGACTCATATGTAATGTGTAACAAATATAATGTATGCCAGGGGCCTTAGAATACAAACTGACCCATAACTCTGGAAAGGAATTTCTCTGATTCTGTGAGAACAGTTTCCTTCAATGCAACAAATTTAAACTTTTAGAAGAGCTCCAAGAATGGTCTTCCAACTTCAAGAAGGTATGCTAATGTCTCTGTAAATATAAGACTCTAAAGTGTTTATAATCTAAAAGTCCAAGTTAGACTGTATTGTTAGAAAGAGTCAAATCCATGCAACCCATACGGCATTTTTTGAACTGCTACATTTTAGGTTATTCTATTCCTCCCACACAAAAATATGTAATTAGCCATGCTAATCTGAAGTAAAATAAAAGGCAGGTAGCTTTGTAGATAAAGTGCAAATCTATTGTACCTTCCCATAAAAATACACAGTAAATATACAGAATCATATACAAAAAAGATATTCTTCAGAATTTCACAGAAAACATTCTTTACTAGCCACTGATGTTGTTATGAAGCACTCAGATCTTCACTCTTACGTAAAATATTGCTGTTTAATTTGCAGCTATTGTTTTGTGCAATATACTGTCACAATAACCGTCATTTTGTTTTAATATTTGACTATGCTAAGCAGTAACATAAATCACAATATAAATCAGAACAATAGTACTACAACAATTCTGAAATGAACCATTTCCATAATTTCTCTAAGAAAATTAAGACAAAAATTGATGTGACCTTACAAAATATTAGGTTCTCATTAAACCAGCTCTTTCAGTCAGAAAATTAATCTGTCAGAATTTTTTTTACATGGCTCTGTTAAACAGCAGTATAAAAAGGTAACTGGATTTTCTGATGCCAGATTTTCAGGTGAGGTAAGTTTTCAGAGTTCTGCTGACTCCATTTAAGGATTGTGTTCATTTCTTCCTACACATATTTACTGGCAAAAGTTAGAACAGTCTAGCCACAGTTTTCTACCATGGCATACTGATTCAAAACTGAGAAAAATAAAATATTTCTGCCATCAAAATGAAGCAGATACTTACGGTAACTCAGCGGAAGAGAAAAGGAAACTCCTACTAGATTGAAACTTAAACAGATTATGCATCTACCATCATATGCACACATTTATCAGAGAAGTTTTTGTTACTTGAAATTCATTCTAATCGATAACAACACATATGGCTCCTAGAGACCGCATCTTCTATATGATGACATACTATCCAACCTCATCACCGTGCTCTGTATGCCAAGACTTATCAGGACTGGATTGTTTTAAAATGTGCTGAAGATTTCTTAGGGTGATATTTATTGGACCAGCTATATAGTTGTTATAAAGTTAGACAAGATTTTGAATGTAAAACTTTATTGGTCAGTTCTCTGATCAGAGGAAGCCAGGCACAACATAATAAAAAACAGCAGCATGGTGGGGAGGGTGAGAGAAATTGTTCTGGTAGCAGTCACCCTGGCTGCTTACAGATTTAAAAAAAAAACCCAAAAAGGTGCTTTACTTTAAATTTTGCACCAAACCCAATGCAAGCCCAAAAGAGGCAATGCGTTATTTAGACCCGGATCACCCAATGTGATAGATCAGGTTCTTTAGTGGGGGGAGAGGGAGGTTTGGCACTTTTAACTAATAGCTGATTGAATCAGCTATTAGATAAAAGTGCCAAAAAGCCCTACTGAAGCACCCAATCTGTACAGTTGCTGAGAAGCCAGGTTGAACTAATGTGCTGCTTCTTCCAGTAAAGTGTTTTTTGTTTTTTACATTTCTGTAAGCAGCCACAATTAGTAAAGAAAAGAAGCTGATGATCAAGGCTTACCAAAGGAGAGGATGATCATTTTCATCTTTCTTGTGTAGAAAGAATTCAGGAGTTCAGTAAAATGTAATGTGCCATAAACCCTGTATCAATGTTTAATCCTTGGTTCATAGGCTAGGATCAGACATTCAAAAGCCTGAATTGATTCAATCGTTGCATGTTAGTCTAACCTAGAAAGCCTAATCAGTTTTGTAACTGGACAGATATCCCAGAAATGCAGGCACATGAGATTTTTAAGGATTCTTTCTTCTAATACAAACCTTTAAAGAGCCCCACAGCTAACATGAGCTATTAGAAGTATTTCGGCTGTATCTCCTACCATTTTAGGAACATCCATTTTTAGGCATAGGTTTCATACATCTCTAATTGTCCACACAGAAGCCTTTTATGTTTGCCTCTGCATGACTGCATTTGTAAAACTGCATTTTGCAGCATCTACTTCAAAAACACCTAGACTGCCAGCCAGAAAAATACAGGTAAAAGATAAAAAATACACTTAAGAGCACTGCTCTTAGCTGTGTTACTGCCTTTTACATTTGTGAGCAATGTCTCTGTCTATGCCCCAATTTATCCCTTGTGTCCAATGAAGTAAAAATATTCAATCTTCCTTTGTGAAACACTTGTAGGTTCCGCGATGAAAAGTCTAGGTAAGGGCCTAGTTTAATTTCATAATTTAAATCAACACTGATGCAATAGTTCTGGGAGCTATGCTTGTTAAGTCCTATTTCAATGTACATTGTGTTGAAATGGCTGGTACATCCTGGCTGGTACATATCACTATTGTGATATGTACATCCTGGCTGGTAAATATCACTATTGTAAGAGTATTCATGCCTTGGAGGTTCACAAATAGAAATGCTGTTCACAGAGGCACAGATTTATGGGGGTGGTACATTTTATTGAACCAACTGTATAGCTGGAAAGGACATAGACAAGCTTTTGGGTACCACTGTTCCTTCCTCAGGTCTCTATTCTGCACAGCTCTGAGACCTGAGGAAGACTATAATGGTACCTGAAAGTTTGCCTTTGTCCCTCCCAGCTGTACAGTTGGTCCAATAAAAGGCACCACCCACAAAAATCCTCACTGTCATATTTCCTGGACAATCACATCTACAACATCACCCCAACACTATACTAGTCAAATGCATTTGAAATGGCAAACATTTCCGTCCATGGATTAGTTCATAAGCTAGTAATGTATGCATGGAATGTTCTCTGTCATTTGCAATTCATGCTATATAACTGTTCTTTTAAGTCACTGGCTATTACTTTGCTCCCAAACTCATAAAGAGCTTTCAAAAATGGCTGACTAAGCACTTCCCATGTGAATACTTTTGGAACTACTCATTTGCATAAATATTTCCCTATGAATACATGTGCATGCAAGCATGAGCCACAGTTAACTTTCTGCCAACTTTCTGGAAAACAAAGTTCTACTTGCACAAATGTTCACCCCACATAAGTAGCAGAAGTTATGAATGCTGCAGAAGCAAATTTATGCAAACGAGTCTCATGAATACATTTTGCAGGTTTTGTTCTCTCCTAGCACCAACCTCTATGCTCTGCCTCTTATCAGGACACCATGCAAGATGAGTGGTGCACAGAAAGTGTAGTTAGTCCTAGGAGAGGTATAGAAATGCCTCTAGCAAGCTTCCAGGAATCACGAAAGGCATGAACATTCTCAAATAGAACAATGGGTTACTCTGCTGTCATCTGTGTCATTTGGGGAAACCAGGAAAATTTAGCTTTTGTGAAAGAAGTAGCAGATCATGTTCCAATGCCAATGGCTTATTGCACCTCTACACTTGGAATTATATGATGATCAAAAAATAATTGTTGTTAACTCCACTTATAACAATGGCAACTTAAGCATTTTAGAAATTAAAATAGGAGTTAGGGACAGTTGGAACTAAAATAGGAAAGGAATGCAGTGAGACAAATTCTTTACAAACAGTTTTCCCTCTGTGACCATTGTATGGAGGACTTGTATGATGTGCTATTTTATACCTAAAACTCTTTAAACAACACAATAAGCTTTTCTCTCCTCTACCTCACCTTCCCTTTCAGCTACAGTACCTGTCTACAAATTATTTCCCTGGCATTCTGAACATTCAGTTCATCAAAGTGGATTCTATCCTACCCTATGATGATAAAAAGAATTAAAGTACATTGGGCTTTATGAAGGCAGAAAAGCAGCTCATTAAAGATTAAACCCTGCTTGCTACCCATCACACTGTTTTCAAGGGAATTTAGATGAATTTAGATGAAGATTAGATGAAGACCTTGGGGATGTTCCCCCCAAAATGCACAGAATGTCACTTTCTAGTCTTTTGTCAAAAGCTGTTATCTCTTGTCAATTTGGGGAGAGATGGAAAGCTGCTCCCAGTATTTGGGCTAGGACTCTGGAGAGCAATCTTCAAAATAACTGCTCTTTTAAGGTACCTTACAAATCTTCCCCTATAATGTTTCTTTTCTTCAGTTCTCCACCTGTAAAATGGGGTTCATGACACTGTCTTACTTCACAAGAATGTTGTGAAAAACTAACCCACAAAATTTGTGAAAGGTTTGCAACGAATCTGAGACTGTAGAATTGTTAGTCATGTCATTACATCAGAGAAGATAGGGATCAACATCACAGAAATCAGCACAATTTGCACCTTTGTTAGCCCACTCAGCACTGAAACCAAAATGTAAATCATATGGAAACTGAACTGGCCTCTCACCTCTTCAAACAGAAAGAATCTACTGAAGAAATTTGCCTTGCCACTGCTCAAGCTATTTTTGCCCTTGCATAAAAATGACTTCAATCTGCGGAATGCTTTTTATTACAATAGGACAGAGACCCCCAAGCAGGATCAGGTCTCCACTATGCTAGGGCATAGTTTCTTTCATAAACAACATGACATATACAAAGATAAAAAAGGTTATAAAACTGGATCTTACTATTTTCTATCTGAAAATGAGGCCCAAAGAGATCATTTGCTCACAGTCACCAAGATAGTCTTTGGCAGTGAAAGGAAAAGAGACCGGGTCTCCCAAGTGCCTTTCTTCTCAGACGCATCATTCATCAACACTAAATTCACCAAAAGAAAATAAAAAATTGGAGGGGAAATATACTGAAATGTACAGTATATACTACTCTTGTATGCAGTCACATGTTACTGCCTGCACTTGTTTGCAGGAAAAACCTAGCCCATCAGAACTGCCTCAGTTAACACACATTTTTATGCTACTAGCTGGAAGCTAGCATAGTGAAAGTGAGGAAGAACACTACATTTTTATACCATAACCATGGATTGGTTGATGCTTGACATAATTTCCTAATGTGTTTTTTTAAGAGAAAGCTTCTGAAAACTACTGTCAGCCATTAGTTGAAAAGTGGCACTTATACAATGTACTCAGTTCTTCACAGACACCTTCAGATACCATTAGCTGACATCAATACAACTCTTCTTTATATCCATTTGGGGCCTATGATTGTATAGTGTAAATGGCAGGTGAAAAAACTAGAAAGAGCATAAATAAAAGTAAGAAGAAAAGTGAAGGGTATGAATGGGTTGTCAAGGAGCTCTTAAATCCTACAAATAAAAGTGTTTTTGGATCATCTAATCTGTCTTCATGCCAGTACAGAACATTCTCAGTTGTATGTTATTAGAACTCAATCCAAATTCATTTTACAGGTGATGATGCTTCTATCATTCTCAATGGGTACCTATTTTATACCCAAAAATAAAGGTCTCATATTAAGAACCTGTCTTCCTGATGTTATATTGAATACTATTTGATTTTTCTGTTTTTCAAAATAATTTAGAACATCACTTAGACCCCATTTATACCATGTCTTTATCTTTTGTGGCACTCAGAAAGATCATACATCTTTTCAGCTCACTAAGGGCCTTTGTAGACTGTCTGTAATCTGCAGATATATATCCTGCTGATTTTAATTTTCCCACTGGTTTTCAAGTTAGCCATATGGAACCATTTCCTGGTGATAAGGCAGTTCACAGACAGGTGAAAGCTTTTATATATAGCAATTATATATTACAAAATATTCCATCTATCATCTCAAGTTTTCAGAGAAGCCAAAAACTCTTACTGAAAGTCAATGGGATTTGGTGCTGCCTATATATGTGCTCAGGGATAGGGGAGGGTGGGAGGGCAGCATTCGAATTAGAGCGGTTCCCAGAGAGCCGCTCTAATTAAAACACTGCAGTATCATGTGTATTAAGCCTCCATGTATTTAAAAATGGCCATGGGATGCTTTAACTAAAGCTCATTCTATGCTTTATTCTATGAGCTTTAGTTAAAGTGCCCCAGTGGCCATTTTTAAACCTGCAGGGGCTTATACACATGATATGGTGGCAATGTTAGCACATTCTACTTAGAACACAGAGCAGACTCTATTAATTGGGTCTGTTCCAATGCATTCTAATTAGAACACATTGGAGCACATGTATAGGCAACCTGGGTGCCAAACCTTAAAAAATCCAGGCATATTGCATGGAAAGCAGCTATCAATCTGGCTGATGCAGTTACTGAAAATATAATATATTCATATTTTTATGCTTCTAAATTATACTAAAAATGGGGGGAAAGAGGGATACAGATGAAGAGAGATCTGACTAGAAGGCAGCTTCCTTACCCTGCATTTAAAGTAAGCAGTGTAAGGAGACAACTCTATTCTTCTCTGCAACACAGCTGATATGATTGGATTTGAAAGCAACTAAGAAGCAGTGTGCCTAGCCTAATTAGATTTGTAATGAGTAGCTATTCAATACCAAAAGAGGCCTTTATTTGGAAAGACTTGGAATTTTTAATAGGGCACATTTTGCAAGAATGAAGAGTGTTCCAGAAAAATTCTTATAAAAGATACAAGAAAATGAAAAGATTTCAAAGATGCATAATAAGGGATTCTATCTGCCATTTGCTGTTCCCCTGCTAACTGTGAGATAGCTAGAATTGGAAGTAGAACATTGCCAGTTAGGTAGAACAAGGAAATGTGAAAGTAATTGACAATAAGAGAAAAAAAATCCCTCAGAGAGGAACAAAATGCAGGGGACTGGTAGGAGGTAGATGGGAGCTCTTTAAAGAAAAGCTCACATGAAAGCAATATAGGTAAAGCTGAAGCAAAGAATGAAATGAAGATTGCACTGCACACAAAGAAAGATAATAAGATGTTATTTCCAGGACATAAGATGAAAATGGCCAACTGAAAGAGTCAGAGGTAGCAGAGGCAAATCAATTAGAGCAAAGGCAGTAATAACAGAAAATGTAAATGAATTCCCTGGCTCAGTGGTCACAAGAGAAAAGGGGAGACTGGTGCCTAGGTATAGAAGTTTATTTTTCAAGAAAGGATAGGAGGAACTAGGACAAAGTAGAACCAGTGACAAAGAAGTCAGAATTACTAAATGCACCAAGCTTTTTAAGCTTCACCACAAATTCTGACAGAAGCCGAGGTAGAGATATGTCCAGCTAGGAAATGACCTCAGAATACTGAAAAATTTATTTCATGCAGATTTGACTAAGATCTGGAAACTAGGGCTGTGTGAAACTTAGGCGGCCATTTCATTTTGGAGGTGTTTCAGCCTGTTTCAGCACTGAATCTGAAACACAGATTCCAAAAGAAAATGGAAGGTTCTGAAACATTTCTGAAACTAAACAAAACCATCCAAAATGTTTTGGAAAATGTTGGAATTTCAGAGCCAGGCTTGCAGGGAAACAGAAACTAAGAGGGAGGGGGAAGAAGGGGGGAATGACTGCTCTGATATTTACATCTATAGCTGGCTAGTGTCTGCGATCTGTCCCTGAAGTCCCTTCCAATCCCAGTGCTCTGGCGGAGGGACAGCAGCCTGCTGTCATCCCATGCATGGATCTGAGGGCCTGCACCCCCTGGGAGGATTCTGGCACAGCCCCACAGACCTCCCAGGGGGTGTAGGCCCCTGGATCTGCATGCAGGATGACAGCATGCTGCCGCTGCCAGCTGGGGACAGCAGCAGCACCCAAGTCTGCTCAGCACAGCCTGCACAAAACACCAGAGAGAACCCATTGCTGGTGCTGGCCCTGGCCCCAGCTTGCCGCAGCAGCCTGCTGTCATCCCGCACACAGATCCAAGGGCCTGTGCCCCCCAGAAGGAGTCTGGCACAACCCTGCAGCCCTCCTGGGGGGCACATGCCCCTGGATCTGTGTGCGGGATGACAGCTTGCTACTGCTGCTGCTGCCAAGTGATACGAGTTTTGCTTTGAACATTTTGAGGTGCAGTTTCACAGAAACCCCTGCTCCTATCTTCTTAAAATTTGGCAAGATTCATGCCCTCAGAAGGGGCTACCATCTCTGCAATTTTCATCTGATTCAGGCATGAAATGACAAAGTTATAGGCAGTGTTTCTCTATTATAGCCTATGGCCAAATCACTGAAACAGCATCAAAACTCTGAAACAGATTCAGCCAAATCAAGCAGAACAGTGATCTGAAATGAATTGCTGTCCCTCTGAAATAGCCAAATCCAAAACTGAATAAAAACATAGCTGTTTCACACAGCCCTACTGGAAAATATTAAAGAATTCAAATCCTGGAAGGTTAACTCCAGCAGCAAGGAAAACAATTAGAAAAATAAATATACATAAATAGAAAACTTCAGCTTGAATATATTGAATAGATTTACCACAGAAAAAAAACACGTCACAATAAATCAAATAATGTTGCTGAGAACAAAACATAGTGATAACTGCAGAGAACTTCTGAAGCCATGTAGTTTAATGATTAAGGCACTGAGATGGAAAACAGGGGACCTGGGAAATGTTCTGTTTGGCCACTGACCTGCTGTATGAACCTAAGCAGATAAGTCCACTTAACTGAGTTTCCATATGACTCCCACATCCTTCCCCCAACCCTTGCTCTTTGATTTGTGTAATCTAGTAACTGTAAGATCTCCAAGGAAAGGGCTTGGATGTTGAGAGCTTACTACTGAATTGCACCAAAAATCCCACCAATAAAATGTAAGGGGTAGCAAAAATAAAATACATGATTTAGTAGGTAAAGAAATGTCCTAGAAATGTTGGTTGATGAGTGGTACCCAGTAGTGTGTTACAAAAAGTACACTGTGGAAAAATACTTCAGGGGGAAAAAACATCTGATAAGCCAACAAGGACTGTAGATGCTACCATAACATACACTGTACAAACAATCAGTACAACATACAAGAAAACGGGAATCAAATTCACAATGGGCAAATTAGGACTTGTAAATGTGAATGTTGTAATGTACAGGATAGTAAGTATGAATAGTCACTGCTCTTGACTAAATAGAATGCTCTAGGCCTGCTCTAGTGTGTGTAATAACAGATACTAATAAAAAAATATGAAGGAGCAACTTGCCCAATGAATCTAAACCTCTCTGTGTTCCTGAATTTTCCACAGGGCATTATCTGCTTGTTTCTATTTATTTGTTCTTCAAAATTAATTCCTTAAATAATTCTTGTCCAGCAGAGGGTATATGAGCAATTAATAACAAGTATTTTAAATTAGGGGGTTATTGGGTCATTTTAATTGGATACAAATATTTTGTTGCATATCTTTCTAACTGGGTGAGAATGGCCCTTAGAATAAGGCTTTCACAGTCTGTAAATATTCATCAATATTTGTTTAAAAATTGTGGTTTCTATTATCATTCCTGCCAGTAATCTATGGCTCAAATATGCATGGAAAATGAACATGGAATATTGTATAAACCTGACAAAACAATATGTCCTTAAATAGGTTGAGTTTTAACTGAATATTGTATCCTGCTTGCTAAAAAATGAGGAAAAGGACAAACATTTTATACGTCTACACAGTGGACTGCAATGCTGTGTGAAGACATATAAGCTAGCTTTAAACAAGTTTGCTTGGAGCCCACAAGCAATATAGCCATGGTAGCACAAAGCTCAACACAGACTAGTATACCCTGCTAAGAAGCTGATGTGGAGCTCTGTACTGCTGTGGCTACACTGTTTTTGGTATATTTCAAGCTCAAAATGTCAGCATTTGAAAACATTTCCACCAGTGCTGGCTTGCAGTGTTTGTTCAGTATTAATATGAACTGAAGCAAAAGAATAAACATCTACTGTATAATTAGCAATCAGATCCTAAAATATAAATCAAGAGGCAGAACAGAGGATTAGCATAGATTATAGAAAAGCAAAACTCAAACTCTTTTTGAAAGAGCATTTAAGAGCAGAAAAGAAATACTGGAATGTAAAAAAAAAGGGGGGGTGTCACAGAGCACTAAGGTGCCCTGTGCCTGAAGAGGGGAAAACTGCTAGGGAAGGAGCCCTAGCAGTGACTAAGGAGCACAGCTGTGGGTTGCCGGGGCAACCAGGGAAGGTCAGCTGACCAGAGGGGGTAGGGCCTGGCCCTTATAAAGCCCAGGAGCTGAGGCCAGAGGCAGTTCCCTGCCAGCAACCAGAGAGGCAGGAGATTTCTAAGTCAGGATGTGAGGAGAAGCCTAACTGTAGGTACAGCTTGACCTGAGTTGAGCAATGTTGTTATAGCCAGGTGGCTTATGTTTGAGTTACAGCCAGGAGGCTCAAGTTTGTGTTACCATTTGTTAAACCGGTGGTTTGGGTGAGGCTATAAGGGGATGGAGGAGGCCTCATAGGGGACTCACAGCAGAGTGTGAGGACCCCAGCGCCAGTGAGGGCACAGCATACGGGGTGCAGAGACCCCAGCCCCAGAAAGGGGGCATGGAGAGATCCAGAAAGGGGGCAACATTATTGGGAAGCCCAAGTGTGGGCACGGCAAGCCCCAGAAAGGGGGCAACATTATTGGGAAGCCCAAGTGTGGGCATAGCAAGCCCCAGAAAGGGGTCAGCAATATTGAGAAGCCCAAGTGTGGGCACGGCGAGCCCCAGATAGGGGGGCAGCATAATTGGGAAGCCCAAGTGTGGGCACGGTGAGCCCCAGATAGGGGGCAGCATAATTGGGAAGCCCAAGTTGGGCTCAGCGAGCCCCAGAGAAGGGGGGCAGCATTAGTAGGAAGCCCAAGGGTGGGCACGGAGAAGGAAGGCCCAGGGAGAACAGGAAGGGGCCAAAATAGTGAGAGAAGTGAGACAATGACAATTCCATCGGCGAGGTGTGGACTGCGGTGTAGGGGAGGAAATGGAGCCGCAGATAGCGCCCCCTAGCGGCGGGGCAGTATAAGGGCAACCTCCCGCTAATTAATATTTCTTAATTCCTTAAGAACAAGGCATGGCAGGCGAGTAGGCGGGCGGCTGCCCCAGGAACAGGTGTGCGGGCCACATTAAGGTCGGCCCAGAGTGGGCACCTGTCAAAGGAGGTTATTAAACACAATAAGTACACTTTTCTGACCCTGCAAAAAAAAAAATAATAATAATTAAAATGCTGCAAGGTTTAAAGGACTTATGCAATGGAGGTAGAACTCATACATTTTGATTTATTGTAACAATGTGGCAACTGCATCGCAGAGCAGTAACACAAACTAACTGCACTCTCTCAAACCCAAACAGCCTGACTGAAAATTTTCCATCTAAACTGATTGTCAACGGAAAACTAAATTTTCAACTCAACACTATTTTAAGAGGGGAAGAAAAAAAAAAAGAAATAGGATGTTGTTTGGTATATTCTATTTCAGCCCAAATTTGATATATTTTTTTTTTAATTCTGGTAGATTGTATCATTGGAATGATGATTTGGCTACCTCGTACTCCTATTCTTCTCTATGAGTGAAATTCCCTGCCTAGACTACTTACCCCAACACCAAGAGGGTACCACCAAGTAGTATGTTTTAAGGGGTATATAGGTTGACCAAGGAGCTGAGCCCATAAAGCAGGAGACACCACCCAAACTACAAATAAGGTATGAGATATCTGTGAGATATTTTAGCGGCATTTCTAAATGAATCCATTTCAGGTTGTGGCTGAATTGCTTAGTTTTCCAGTTCTCACAAAAAACTCAATTTTTTTCAATTTCATTTTTTAATCTAGTTTACAACAGAAATATTCTTAGTCAGAGATAGAACTACATATACTTTAAGGCAGAGTCTACACGAGAAGCTAACTGAGCAGTTGTTATTGTGCAGTCATTTAGTACTTGCATGCACAAGTACTAAATGACTGTGTAGAAATTGGAGTTCTATGCAGCAGTGTCACCAAACGGCTTTTAGGTGATGCTGACTGCACAGCAGTAGCTCGTTACTGCTGCGCAGAAGCACCATGTCATGCTTTGTGTCACACAACAGTACTGCGCAGTAGTAATGAGCTACAGCACAGTCAGAGTCTAGTATAGATGCAGCCTAAGTGTTATTCTATTTAAAAACAAAGTATTAAGGAAGTGGTGGAAAAGCAATTGGTGAGATTTAGTGACTCCAAATCTTAGCTGCACAAAATATCCAGACAATCTTATACCTGTATCTTTCAGACTAACAAAGCTAACTACCTCTCTCTGGGTGCATCTACATGCTCACTTAAATGCAAAGTTGATTACAGGCAGTCCTCTACTTACAACGTTTTGAATTACAATGTTTTGTACTTACAATGTTTATAAAATTGACACCCTGTTTCAACTTTCTGACATCAGTTTCAACTTTAAAATGCTTGATCTGATGCCATCTCATACCACCCCAGTGAACAAGTCTACTGCATCACACATGTCCCTGGAGAACATCTGTTCAAACTTCCTTGGGCACTTTCTTTAAGACTGCAGACAAGACTACAGAAAAACCTGCAGAAAAGACTCGTGAGAAGACTATAGCCAAGAGCCTAAGACTTCAAAAAGTCCAGTAAAGTCACCTCAAAGAAGTCCTTCCAAATCAAGATGATTGCTATTTACAATATAAATACATTAATGTAGCTATATTACTCATCTTTAATTGAATAAATACAAAATTCTGAGTTATTTTTGGTGAAAATAGGGTATCAGGCCTTGGTTCAGGAACAAATCACCCATTTATAACATTGTTTCCTATGGGAAAAATTGGTTCCAAGTTACATTTTGACTTAAGATGCAGTTGTCAGGAACCAATTGTGTCTAAGTCTGAGGACTGCCTGCAATTAGCTCTACAGTAAAGCCCTATGATGAAATGTCCACATGTGTGCTGGTATTGGGGCATAGAAAATTAATTAAGAATTAATTTTGTTGAGAGCCAGAGCCTTGGCTCCTGCCAGCCCCTCTGCTACCCAGCACCACCACCAAGAGCCCAGAGATAACCGCTAAATGTGTGCCACTACATTGTGCTGCAGGCTCCTGCTTGTGCGGTTTGCGTAATGACACATTGTCCTGCTGCTCCATGTGCTGCAGGGGGACTGGTTGGGACACAGGGTGCCTCAGCCTGGGGCTTGCCAGCAGGCAGCCCCCACACTGAGGCACCCTGTGACCTAGTCAGCTGGGGAGTGGCATGTAGAGAGGGACCTGGCAGCCCAGGGCTGCCTGCTTTCCAGTCTAGTCTCTTCATTTGTCCAGGCATATGGTACTGGTGTGCTTTACGCTGCTTTTTTTTTCCAGGGTTTTGTTTGGGGGTTTTTTGCTACTGGGAAATCCCAGTAGGAAATTTTGCCCCAGCACTGCAAATTAGCAGCATCATGAACAATTTAATATGCAATTTGTGCAGTTTTTGGTGCCTCAGAGAGGTTTGTGGCTCCACAAACCACATGTGCCTGCATGTGGCCTGTGTCTTTTGAAGAAGATTAAGATATTATAACATGCTGAAGAGATAAGAGCTACATGACTGTATGGGCTTGTGTTGAATATAAGCTGGAGACATGAACTAAAGAAAGGGTTAGGCCTTAAAAGATTTTAAGTAGGATATATTTTTGCAAAGATGACATAACAGCTTCTGTAAGTAGGTTTTGGAAAGTAGGCAATTCTTGGGGCAAAGGCAAAGAGGGCATGCAACTCTGAACTAAGTACCTGAAGTAACTAAGCCTTGCTAAAATCAAAGCATATCATGTCCACTGTTTCCCCTGCAGCCACAGAGCCAATCATTTCATCATAGGCCTTTTGTACATGCCATGGGGGTTTTATTCAGTTTAATTCTCCCTAAATTGAACAGGTAGGTTTTAAAAACAGTTTCAATTTAGGGTGAAGTAAGCCCCCGTAGTGTGTACACAAGGGTTAGGCCCGACCCTTACCTCCCACTGCAGTGGTGGGGAGGGAGAGCTGCCAGTGGGCCAAGCAATCCTTTAGCTGCGAGGGGAGGTGGGCTGGTGCTTTTCTCTGTGGCAGCGGTGGCACCCCCCAGGCGGCACCCGCCTACAAGCACCTGGCCTGAGCGGTCCCGGAGGGCACCACAACTGTGGAAGGAAGCACCGGGCAGCTCAGGCAGTCAGGCAGGATCTAGGGAGAAACAAAATAATAAGATAAGGTTCAACATTTTCACCCCCCCCCATCAATGGAGCCTGCCTGCACAGGCTGCCACCGGGTTGCCTGCACAGGCCCTGAGATGCACAGGGCCCGGTGCGTCCCTCTGCAGCAAACTAAAGCACCTCGGAGAAGTTTTATTTTGCAGCCTCCCGAAGTCATATAACATGAATTACACCACCAACATGTGCAAACAGCCCACCATCAAAGTGCATTATGCCATTATAGCAGGGCACTAGGGTGCCTGCTACTGGAAGTGCTGGGATAACCCTTCAGGTGCCAGTTGCTGAGGCAACCAAAGGGAGCTAATGGCTTACACCTGCCTAGCCAGCTGAAGGAAGGGGCAGGGCCTGGCCCCTATATAAAGCACAGACAGGAGGCCAGAGGCAGTTCCCTATCAGCAGCTAAGGATGAAGGAGCTCCCTGCCAGAAAAGAGAGAAGCCTGAATGCTAGAGCAGTGTTGGTCACTGTGGTAGGATAGAAAACCCGGTAGGCCTGAGCATAGTTATAGCTAGTGGCTTATGTTTAAATTGTTGTCAAAAGGCTGGTGTTTATGTTACTGTTTATGTTTGTTATTAATTACACCGGTGGTTTGGGTGAGGCTATAAGGGGATGGAAGAGGCCTCATAGGGGACTCACGGTAGTGTGAGGACCCCAGCCCCAGTGAGGGCATAGTGTTCGGGTTGTACAGACCCCAGCTCCAGAGAGGGGCGGCTGAGAAACCCCAGAAGAGGGGGTAGCGGTATGGTGAGACCTGAGAGAGGGTTGCATTGCCGAGAAGGGGCAGCATTGTAGAGAAGGCCCTGGAGAGAGGTGCGGAGAGAGACAGGGCCACGAAGGGCCCGAGTTCCAGAGGGGGTGTAGACCCAGACAGAACATCATTTTTTCCATCTGTGAGGCTTGGGGCATAGTATTGGGGTGGAAGGAGCCACGCATAGCCCACAAAGCTTGAATACACAGAGCACCCAAAGCAGGAGAACTGTGGCCAAGTAGAAGAAAGGTAGCCTCCCTATAAAAACACATATACAATCAAAGTCGTGGTGGGTGAGAATAGGAGGGTACGAGTTAGAAGCTTGGCACGGTAAAGGAGGCAGCAGGGGAGAGCACGGCGACCCTGACGTCCCTCCTGCTACAGTGGTGCATTGGCCGGGAAAGGCTTAGCTGTGCACAAAGAAGGAAGAAGAACGAACCTGTGCACCAGAATACAATCAGGAAAGGATTTAAAAAAAAAAAAAAAAAAAAAAAGGTAGTGGGGTCCACAGCTTGTGAGGCAGGGTGGAAGGAGTAAGCCCACTGCCAGGAGTCTCACAGAGTAAGACTGAGGCCCAACCCAGAAAGTTAGGAAGCATGGGAGATCAGAGACAGGAAAACTTAACTGGCAACTAAGGATGGATGAGAGGGAGGAGAAGGTGGACCGGTTGAAGTGGGAGCTAGGAATGGCAAAAGCCCAAAAGGAGAGAGCAGAAGCACAAGTCGCTGCATTAGCGCTTCAGGTGCAGTCTGGCAAGAAAGAGAGAGGATCAAAAGAGATTAGGTGCCTAGTGATGATAGAAGCAGAAAAGATGTGGGCAATTGAATGGCTCATTGCCCAGGAGGCTCAGAGGGGCCGGGAGAGAGAAGAGAAATTGAAAAATCTGCAGGAGGAAGTGTTAGCAGAGAGGGCAAGGTCTCAGGAAGCTGGCACCAAACAGGCAGAAGAACAAAAGAGGGTGCTAAGGGAATTGGAAGTAGCCTGAGGCCTAATAGGAGTTCTCCAGAAGGAAGCCCATAATCAGGAGGACCAGATGGGAGAGTTGCAGGAGGAGCTGAAAAATTGGCAACAGAGAAGTATGTGTGCAGAAGATCTTACACAGGAGTTGTGGGACCAGCTGTCTAAAAGCCATACCCAGGCCAGAGAGACAGACAAAGCTCTTATGCAACAGGTGGAACAAACGAAAAACTTTGGCGCAAGTTATGAGATGTTGGGAAAGCAAATGCAGTATCTGGAAGAGGAACTAAAAACTAAGGAGAGAGAAAATGAGCAGCTACAGACCCAGTTAAAGAGCATGGAAGGGGGAAAAAGAAAAACTGGAACAACAGGTACAGTCCCTTAAAGCCCTTATAGAAGATATCCCCTTTTCCTTTGTTAGGCTAAGGGAAGAGAATGAGCAGCTACAGGGGGAAGTGCAAAAGATGAGGCAAGAAATCCAGAGCCTGGAGACAGAGAGAAAAGGATTGCAAAAAGCCAACGAGCAGACGGCTATAAAGATCCAGAACCTGGGGGAGGTTGAGAGGTCAGACGAAAGACAGGAATCACAAACCAGAGAGTTCACAGACAGTGTGGGAAAGGTTGGAGGCACTAGGAACTCAATTAGCAGAGTATATGATGACGGCTAAGTTGGAACACCAGGAACAATACCAAGAGGTGGAAGTAGTAAAAAGGGCCCTGAAGGAAGTAGAGGCTCAGCTAGAAACCACCCGGTATAAGAACCCAAAGCATACTGAGCTAGGGGAGTTCCCTAGAGCCCTAGGCCCAGAAGAACCTAGGGAGGAGGCTGAGCCAGGGCTGCCTGGGGGAAGTACCAGGGAGCTGTAGAGAAGCTGTGACCTTACAAAAAGAGGCCCTAACGGCGCTTATAGAATGTTGGGACCAGAGATGGGAACAATGGCAGAGTGACCATGCAAAGGAGATGAGCCAGCTAAAACATCAGCTGAAAGAACTGTTCCGGCTACGTGAAAAGAGAAACAGCATAGATCCCAGCAAGGGGCAGCCAAGAGAAGTAGGCCTGGTAGAGGCCGTGACAGCAGGGAAAGGTGAACAGAGGACCCCAAGGAGGGAAGATTCCTGTTTTGTCTGCCCAGAATGTACACGGGCAGCTCGAGACCTGGGGCAATATGGGTCAAAGAGGGATCCCAGGAAAAGGAAACCAGTAGAACCTGGTAAAGAAAGTGGGGCAAAATGCCAACAGGCAAGGAGGAGAGAACCAGAGGCCTGAGCATAGTAATAGCTAGTGGCTTATGTTTAAATTGTTGCCAAGAGGCTGGTGTTTATGTTACTGTTTATGTTTGTTATTAATTACACCGGTGGTTTGGGTGAGGCTATAAGGGGATGGAGGAGGCCTCATAGGGGACTCACGGTAGTGTGAGGACCCCAGCCCCAGTGAGGGCACAGTGTTCAGGGTGTACAGACCCCAGCTCCAGAGCGGGGCGGCTGTGAAACCCCAGAAGAGGGGGTAGCGGTACGGTGAGACCTGAGAGAGGGCCACATTGCCGAGAAGGGGCAGCATTGTAGAGAAGGCCCTGGAAAGAGGTGCGGAGAGAGACAGGGCCACGAAGGGCCCGAGTTCCAGAGGGGGTGTAGACCCAGACAGAACATCATTTTTTCCATCTGTGAGGCTTGGGGCATAGTATTGGGGTGGAAGGAGCCACGCATAGCCCACAAAGCTTGAATACACGGAACACCCAAAGCAGGAGAACTGTGGCCAAGTAGAAGAAAGGTAGCCTCCCTATAAAAATACATATACAATCAAAGTCGTGACGGGCGAGAATAGGAGGGTACGAGTCAGAAGCTTGGCACTGTAAAGGAGGCGACAGGGAATAGCACGGTGACCCTGACGTTGCTCCTGTTACAGCCACCAATGTGCAAACAGCTGCACCATTAAAGTGGTGCAAAAGGACATTAAGCCACTTTAAAGGCCAATTTTGTGGCATGTACAAATGGCAATCATGACTTGTCCTTGGTGAATCCATGATGACTGTTCCTGAACATTTTCTTCTCCTCCAAGTGCTTACAAATGAATGCCTTGAGGACCTGTTCCATTATTTTTCAAGGGCCTGAGGTGAAACTGACTGATCTGTAGTTCCATGGATTTTCCTTCTTCCCTTTATTAAAGATGGGAAGTATATTTGCCCTTTTCCAATTGTTTGGGACCTCCCCTGATTGTCATGAGTTTTCAAGGATAATGGCCAGCGGCTCTGCAATCACATTAGCCAATTCCCTTAGCACTCTTTTTGGCTACAAAGGACCAACTCACAGGGTCATAATACATTCTAATTTATTGGATGGGATGTGAAGCTACCAATAAAATCATAAATGCAAGCTTTGATCTATGGGTGGTACTGGTCTCCTTAGCGTGCGTGCGTGCGCGCGCACGCACAAACACACACACTCTCAAACCCATGTCATTTAAACCCATGTAGTATAATGTATAGTAGCTGCTGTAGGGATTGTGAGAGCACTGATATCAGTATATCTACCTATCCAAGGCCCTGGAGTCTGCTGTTGATGGTCAGCTTCCTTCAAGGTGATGTCTTCTCCAGAAGGGGGTCACTTGCTTGTCCTTCTGTCTCAGTAGGTCAAGTGCTGGATGAAAGGGTGCCACTGAGGGTCATGCTTCACTGTCTTTTATCCCTTTCTGGCAGACTTGTGTGATCCCCCAGAATCATCTTGGCTGCCCAATCTAGAGGTCACTGTCCCACGTGGGTTTTGAGTAGTACATGAAAGCTGTTAGTCACAAGGGTCTCTGCCTGCTGGAGTCCACCCTTGACTTATTGACTTAATGGCTGTATTGTCATGGGTTACAGGAATAGTCAATAGGGTGGGTGCTCAGTTCCACGAATCAGTTCCTTGGCTTGATTAGCTTAAAATGGCTTGTAGAGTAGAGTTTTATAATGGTAAGTTCCTCTGGCAAGGCTATTGCCAATTAACAGCCAGAGGTACTTGGTTTGTCATTCATACTCATATTCATTCAAGGGACTGCCCAATATAGAAAATTTTATTACTTTGCAAGTACAATTTCAATGCAGTTTTTAACAATGTCCAGTGTGTAACTTCATTCTACAGGGAGTACATTCCTTAGGGGTTTAAAAGTATAAAATATAAAATACAAAATGCCATGGTAAAGATGAGACAGGTGAAATATAAAAATGTACTGCCAGAAATATATAAAAAAAGCAATGTGAGATAGTGAGGATCAAAGGTTACTGGGGACAGTAAGTGAGTTATTAGCACCAGGATATAATTACAGTCTTTGAAGTGGATATTTTAGTTCCTTTGTTTTCTTTAGTGACACTGAACTTAATTGATATACACAGGTACTTTCTAGGTGTCTCCTACAGAAAGCCACTTCAGCTTTCTGGCTTGCTCTGAGCCTTGCCACACCCATGCAATGAGTGGTGCCCTCCCAGAGCCAGGAGGCACCAGTTGCCCACGATTGATATCCTTCAATCAAGCACCCTAATGTTGAGACAAGACATCAATTGAATTGAATAGAATTCCCTGAAGAATCAGACAATTTGACAGTCAAAACCTAAAAAGTTTGCACTAAGAATGTGTGACCTGTCTTACAGCTTAGTAGCAGAGGTGCCTCCCCGATATCAAGACATTCCTCCTGCTAAATATTAAGGGCCTGATACAAAACATGAAGGTGCTATTAACTAAACTTCTACCAATGAGGTCAAGAACTTAGACCCCAGACAAAATGAGGTCAAGACACAGACCCCAGACAAAAAAGGGAAGAGTGGGGGTAACTCGCACTGTTACTGCCTGTATTGTCCCTGTTCTGTGAGAAAACAAAACATTTCCATTTCAATACCTATCAATAAAGCACCTCTCCTCAAGAAGAAATTGTCTTTAAAATTATCTTTAAAAACATTTCCTTTAGACAGATTCCTTTGCTGACCAGTTTTATTGTATTAATACTGGTGCATTCATTTTAACAGAGCAACACAACTGAATTATTCATAAAAACAATATATAATCCTAAAACAGCACCCACATTAGGAAATTAGCCAAAAGCTCTACCCCTCTAACACACAGGTTTTCATATAAATATAAGAACTAAGGACTTATTCATGCCAGGTGCTCAGAGGCAGCAATTGCCACTGAAGTGAAGGGGAGATCAATGCAATTCACAAGACTGTGCCCTGTGCATCAGATCCATAAATATATTTAGGCACATAACACCTATTTATCCATCTGAATCTCACTGGGGGCATCTACATGAGACACTTACTGCAAAATTGCCTAATTTGCATTGCAGTAAAGTACCACTGTCTACACACGCAGAGCTATTAGGCTGGAGTAAACTAATTAACTCAGCAGTAGGTTAGAACTGACTGACACAAGTACTATCCTACAGCGAAGTTATTTACTCCACCACAGTGCACATGTAGATAGTGACTGGGAATGGCTGGGGCACAAGGGTGCTACAGTGCAGGGCTGCCTGCTGGCACGCCCTGCACTGTAGCACCCTTGTGTCCCAGCCAGTCCCTCTACAGCACAATGAGCCAGGTCAGACCTAAGTCCCCAGGGTCCCCTGCCAGCAGGGCCTGCACTGCCCCTGCTTAATGTGCTGTGATCCTGGACACACACACACAAATGCTGCACCTGGGAGCAACCTGTGCTGGAGTTTATTCAGGCACATTCATTGCACGTATAGATGTACCCACTGAATTTAAAAGAAGGTAGGTGACTAGATACATTGTATATTCACACCCTATTTTACTGACTGCATATTGGTTCTTTTATTTCTAGTCTTAATCTAAGATTTGGTAAAGTTCTGATTAGACAAACACTGTATAAAAGTGGCTGCACTAACTGTCCTCTGTATCAAATTCTAATACTTTGAACAAAGTAGTTCTAATTGCTCTATAATTATTTTAAATTATATGTTATGTAATGTTATTTACTTTTTAAATAAATAATGTATATGCTTTATTATTACTGATGTTTCCCTGCATCTAATAATGCATGAAATTATGTCTAAAACATTTACCAGCAATTTTGAAAGATCACTTAAGAACCAAAGTGAACTTCAAATAGCTGTGATTTTTGCACAGGAAGAGCACAACATGTTAAAAGGGTCTAGCTAATGACCCAGAAAGAAACTATGCACTCTAAGGGAAGCAAAATAACACAAGATTTCTCCCTTGATATCAAATATGTGACTAGGATTTTTTCCATAAAAGTATAGTAAGACATAGTGTGCCTTCAAATAGCCACTTTCATTATAGAACGGCTCTAACAATGTAGGTTGGTTTAGGGCCACAGTTACAAGCAACACATACAAGTTTATGCATACGGAAACCTGAGTTGGGGCATCAGATTTATATAAGAAAGAAACATCCTTGCTTTTCTCTGAAATGTTTGTTGATACCTCCAGCTAGAAAGACAATGTGTTGGGGGTTTTCCCTCCCTTTTTGGGAAACAGACTATTTTCTTTCTGTAAGACAGTCAGTAGCTGGGGGTTTTTTTATGAAGTTAAATCAAAGGAGGCTCACACATCTTTTTACTTCAATCAAATCATCAAAAAAAGCCTCCCTACACTTTCCTCCTCTATCTCCTCTCACTCTCCAACACATACATTTTCTGCCAGCAGTCTTGACTTCTGAATTAAGGGGCCTGATCCTAAAGAATCAAAGCTACTTCAGAGAGCTCTAATCTCTAAACCAAAACTCTCTAAGTGGCCCTCTAGCACAAATAATTACCCACCACTGCACTAAACCAGGGGTGGGAAAAATGGCAGATCCATCTGGCAGCTGGATTCCATTTTCCACCAGCCCCTGCCCAAGTCTCTGTGGCACATTTCCATGGAAACCCCAGGAGCAGCAGCACTGTGACAGCACAGGGCCAGGTTTCCATGGAGATTGGTCCCAAAAGCACTGGCAGAGCATGCAGCTGGGCGGAGAGTTGCTCCAGTGGTAGGGCTGGGATCTTGCAGTGGGGACAGCATGGTCTGGAACCAGGGCAGAACCGTGATCTACTCTCTGCACATCCCTGCCTGAGGCATGCGTGCAGCAGATTGAAGCTCTGCTCTAGCTCCGGACCACACTGTCACTACTGCAAGGTCCCAGCCCTAGAACAGCTCCCTATACTGCCACACACCCTGCCAGTGCTGCTGGGGCTAGTCCCCATGGAAACCCTGGCCCCATGCTGTCATGGCACCACTGCACCTGAGGTCTCCATGGAAACCAGCTGCAGCAATACAGGCAGGGGCTACTGGGACATGGAGTCTGCCAGGAGCCTAATCTGGCCCCAGGGCCGGCTTTTGCCCACCACTACACTAAACTCACCTCAGAAGGACAGGTCCATATTCATAGGTAGTTCTGCCTCCCATGTTCTCCTTCCCTTGACATGATTAGCAGATTATCAGTTGCCACAACAGTATATGGAAAATAGGCACACATTTAAGTAGGCTGGCCATACACTCAAGCTATTTTCACTTCTAATTGTGAATTGTAATGAAGTCCTTTGCAGGAGCATTGAACTATGGTTTAAACAAATACAATTCCCATTGATTCATTCTGAGCTACGTTCCAGAAGAGATCATTCTGAGTATGTCTTCTCACCAACTAACTGACCTTACAGTTTGGTCTATAAAGTGCTCTAGGCATACTATTATTTCTGCTTGATGAACTCCAATACCTGTCTTAACTTATCCTGGTCAGCAAAGTCACAGTTGTAAGTACCAAATGGCAATATTGTGTGTTTGAAACAGAAAGGTACCACAAAACTCTGCAGCCTTGTCAACCTGCTAAAAGAGGTGGGGAGGAAGAGTAATGCAATGCTAATATTGTTTGTCAAGGAAATGTTGATGGCTCCTAGGTCCTTTTTGGCAGCTTAGCCAGTTGTTCCCCAGTTTGTATTTGTGTACTCAATTGTTCCAGCCTGAGTGCAGTCCTTTGTGCTCATCGTCACAGAATGTCATTTGATTTCAGGCTATTTCTTCAACTTATTCAACTCATTTTGAACCCTAATCCTGTCTTCCAAAATGTTTGATACCTCTCCCAGCTTGGAGTCATCAGAAGATCTACTAGGTATGCATTCAGTTCCATCTTCCAAGTAGTAATGAAGATGTTGACAGTATCAAGTCTAGAAGAATCCCACTTGACATCTCCTTCCAATTAAATCTCAATTCAACCTGTTGAAGCATCCATTTTACAATTATTTAATTTAGGCTGCATTCCCTTAGCTTGCTTAAAAGAATGTCATGGGACACAGCTAAAAGCCTTGCTAAAGTTAAGGTGTATCATTTCCATTTGTCTCCCTGCAAGCCTATCATAGAGAACTCAAATTGGTTAAATATGACTTGTCCTTGGCAAATCTATATTGGCTATTCCTTGTCAGATTGTTATCCTTTAGGTGCTTAAATATAGATTTCTTGATAGTATAGTCCAATACCTTTCCAAGTACTCAGGTTAGATTGACAAGTTTATAATTCCTGTTCCCTTTTTTTTAAAGAGATGGGCAATATATTTGCCCTTTTCCAGTCTCCTTGGACCTCAGATAATCTCCATGAGTTCTCAAAGATAACAGCCAAGGCTCTGCAATTACCACCACCACATTTCCAAGTTCCATGGGCCAGATGACATGGCCCTGCACAAGGGATCTCACCAGCATGGGGCTGAGGCTACAGTTGCTATATGTGCAGGAGCAAGACCCAATCCAAGATGCACCAGATTGAGCCTGAACCTCTTGTGAATAAGGTAGAGCTGGATCTGGCTCATGGATCTACTCCACACCTAGTCATCTGGCCCCTGGGGCAAAAAGGTTTGGCACCACTGTTCTAGAATGACTCTCATCCAGCCTTTATGATTTAAAACATCCAGCTTAAGTGATCATTAACCTGCTCTTTCCCTACCCTAGGCTTTTCCATTATCCTTGCTGCCAACAGATGTGTTTGCTATTTGACCAATTTCTGTGAAGAGTGAAGCAAAAAAGGCATTAAACACTTCCACCTTCTGACTAATAAAAATAATCATCCTTTTCTAAATTGTCTTTCTCATTCAATAAGGAATATACACTTCCTTTGTCTCCTTCTTACTTCTAAAATATTTACAGGATGTTTTTTATTGCCTCTCACATCCCTTGCCTACTGCATCTCAATGTATACCTCAGCCTTCCTAATTTTTTCTCTGCTTGACTGTGCGATTATCTTATATATGGAAGTACTCACCCTTCAGAGGGCTGAAACCCAGCTACATGTGGTTAGTGGCTAATAGCTTACCTGGCTGGAAGGCTAAAAGCTGGCTGCAAACTGTGAATAGTAAATAGGGGGTCAAGCTACAAAGACGGTTTAAAAGCTCCAGAGGAAAGGGCAAGGAAGACAGCTGCTCTGTTAATAGTAATAGTAATAGATGTTAATCACTGATCTTAGCCAAAAGGCCAAGAAGCGAGTAGTAGTACAATAGTAGTACTAATAGTAGTACAAAGCCTGTCTCAACTCTCTCAAGAGACCACAAGTAAGTTTGGGGTTTGTTAGTTTATTTGTTTGCGGTTTACACATTTGCTTGATTTGTTGTTTTTCTTTTATTGTGGGTACGAGGCTGTCCCATGTAAAATAAACTGTCTTGAAACTCTGAACACGATGCTGACTAGGGATGTGTGAAGCGGGCACTATTTGATTCAAATTCGGAGTTGGCCCGAATCGGGGACAGTGATTTGATTCATTGATTCAGATCACTGTCCCTGATTCAACTGAACTGAATCTGAAGATTCAATGCTGATTTGGAGAATCAGTGATTTAGACACAGACACAACTTTACATGTTTTTTCTATGTACCTTGAGGTACCAGCGCAGCTTGTGAATGCTGCAATGCTCAGACAGATGGAGCATCCCATTGGAACACAGGGGGCCCCCCACATGTCCTTGGTGGTAAACCCAGAAGTGGACCAGAAGTACTTCTGGTCCACTTCCAGGTCCACCAGGGAGCATTCTGGGCCCCCCGCCCCCACACCCTGCTCACTTGGCAATCAGCTGTGGGGGGACCCTGCATACCACCCCCAGGACCTGGAGGCACCAGTCGCTGAGCTAGGGAGGCATGGGGGAGGGGGCCCTGGCACACTCCTGAGTGGACCCCGAAGTAGACCAGAAATGCTTCTGATCCACTTCCGGGTCTGCTGCCAAGTCCACTGAGGGCCCCCCCCCCATGCTTCTGTGGGACATTCCATGTGCCCCAGCATTGCAGCATTCACGAGACGCCTGCTACCTAAATGTAGAAAAAACATTTAAAGTTGTGTCTACATCTGAATCGCAGAATCTTTCCAAATCTCTCCAAATCAATTTGGAGGGTTATAATTTGATTCAGAGAGATTAAAGGGTTCTCTGATTCAATTCAGATTTGGAGACTCGGCCACTGAATCAGACCAAATCTCTGCCAAATCAAATCAAGGACCAAAACTTTGCACAGACCTAATGCTGACTAGCTTTAATAAAGAAGATGGGTGAGCGACCCACTTACAACCTACCCATTAATATGGACCAAGCTTCCCCTTTCTGGGAGATTCTATTTTGAATTTTGAGTCAATGACAAGTTTATTCTTTCACTCATGTTTTTCTCCAGTGCATTTTCTTATCATTCTTTTCCATGAGGCGTGCCTGCTCCTCTGACCATATTATTTCCTCTTTAAGGTGCAGCCAGCTATCATGGACTCTTTTTTTCCGCCATCAGTTTGACTCCCATGAGACCATACGCACCAATTCCCTGCGTTATTAAAACTTGCTTTTCTGCAATGTTATTCTGCTGCTTTCCTTTCTTCCTTTCCTTAGGTTTATAAACCCTTCTCATTTCATCATAATGGTCATACACAGCCTCACAAAATAATTAATAAAAATCAGATTGCATCCATAAATGATCCATTATGAATTATAAGGACAGGTCCAGTTCCCATACAAGCTAACACAAATACCTCCATTGGTTTCACGGGGAGCTGGTCTAGAGCATTATTCAGCAAGTTAATAAACCATTTCAGCAAAGAAATATCTCCAGTGTCCATCACCATTCTCTACTTGATTTCTCTAGTAAGCTACCTCCCTTTCCTGGTTTGTGTTCTCCCAGGTACAGAACCTCTGGAGCCAGTAGGCATTAACGGGCCTCTTGGTATATCAGATATTTCCTATACAGGAATTTATAAATACCTTTTAAGGGCTAGGGACAGAAGTTACACACAAACCAGTTTAAGTGATTAAAAAATGGTTTATACCTGTAACAGAAGTTCAGTGCACATCAACCAGTTTCAAAATGGCAACTGAGTGAGTGCTTCCCCCCTCCCTCCAGGAAGACCTGCAGGCCAAGGTAGGAGTTTAAAACCCTCCCTGATCATACTCAGGCCTGGCTATACCCCCTCACTCAGCTTAGTTTCCCTCCAGCCAAGGGCTTGCTCTAGCACTCCCTGACTTCTGACTGAGCCACTGCAGGCATGTGCCTATATTTCTGGAGTCAAAAGTGAATGTCTGACACTTGCAAATTGGTTCAATCTACACAGGTTAAAGTACCCTGCACATATTGAATGAATTGAATAATCAGGCTCTGGCTTTTTGAATGTCTGTCCCTAGCCAAGGAGGCTAACATCATTTCTTCAGAAGCTGAACATTGTCTCTTCCTTTTCATGATTTATCTAGCTTTGGCCAAGTAGTTTGGTTCTGCTTTATTAAGCACATTTTTTTGAAAGGCTATTTTAAAGAGATCTGCACAATTGACTCCGCCTATGCATTTTATCATCCAAATAAGTACACGCACTCCCATCACCATCAAGGGCTATTTGCTCTTTCTTCTTACCCAATACATGTGATTTGCATGTTAATCCTTTTGGCTGGAGGTGACAATGTGAAGCCCTCTCAATCTTCTTTTGAAGATGATCTAATTCTTAAAATTAATTCTACCCTATATCCAATATGAATTATGTATAAATTTAAACTAATGTGTCACATGGCTCCCTCCTCAGCTGGGCTGCTTCCACACAGCTCTTGGGAGTAACAAGTAGCAAAAACTTACCTTTTTTTTTTATTAGTGCAAGCAGATATTACTCTGCAAACACAAAAGGAACAGATTAGTTGAGTGAGGTGATGTCAAATTTACAATTCACTTTTCAGAGCTTTTTAAAACTATTACCCAAATGCCAATTTAACTTGAAGACACAGCAGAAACTAAATCATATAAGAACTGAAATATGCTTCTCCTGGCTTGCAGCCAGTTGTAGCCTTTTTCAGATTAATAGGCAATATGTTAATGTTTAGCTGTCCAAATGCAGGGAAGGAGGGGAAACTGAAAAGGAAACAAATTAGCAATTTGTCCAGCAGAATGTGCTTCAAGGGATTAAGAGGAATTTTGCATGCTGTAAATTTTAATTCTTTTTTTTTTTTTTTTTTGCAGATAACTTCAAGACTTTGCACTCTTCATTCCAGAATTCATAAGAACAGAAAAGGTGCTTACATCTTCAGTCCTCATCACAACCCTATACATCCTGCTGTAAATGACAATTGTAGCAAGATTTGTCCCCACTTAGAAAATGCCTTAAGTGGGAGCAGAAACTGAGTGTTAAAACATGATGACTAAGGACCTTGTTTCATAGATTTCATAGACATTAGGGCTGGAAGGGACCTCGCAAGATTTTTGAGTCCAGCCCCCTGCCCCAGAGGCAGGAAGTCAGCACAGGTCATAGGATCCCAGCAAGATAAGTATCCAAATTTTTCTTGAAGACGTTCAAAGTAGGTGCTTGAACCACCTCCGGTGGTAGTCTATTCCAGACCTTGGGGGCTCAGACAGTAAAGAAGTTCTTCCTTATGTCCAGCCTGAAACAGTAATGGAGGAGTTCATGACCATTTGACCTTGTCATCCCTGGGGTGCTCTGGTGAACAGACATTCCCCCAGATTCTGGTGAGCACCCCTTATTAACTTATAGGCAGCCACCAGATCACCCCTGAGCCTATGCTTTTCCAGGCTGAAGAGTCCCATAGCTCTCAGCCTCTCATTCTAAGGTCTGTTTTCCTGACATCTGATCATGCACACAACTCTCCTCTGGACTCTCTCAAGCTTCTCCACATCTTTTTTGACTTCTGGAGCCCAAAACTGGATGCAGTACTCCAGCTGCGGCCTCTCCAAGGTCAAGTACAACAGGAGAATGATGTCCTGGGATTTGCTTGAGAAGCATCTATGGATGCAAGCCAGCATTTTGCTCACTTTACTAACCACAGCATCACATTGAAGGCTCATGTTCATCTTGTGGTCAATCATGACCCCCAAGTCCCTTTTGTTCATAGTGCTAGCCTGCATAGCACTGCTGAGCCTATAAGGATGCTGCAGGTTTTTCTTCCCAAGGTGGAGAACCTTGAATTTTTTGGTGTTAAACACCATCAGATTCTTGTCCGCCCATTTCCTGAGCCTGTCAAGGTCAGCCTAGATCACCCTCCTGTCTTCAGGTGTGGATGCTTTACACCAAAGTTTGGTGTCATTGGCAAACTTGGCCAGTCCACTTCTGACACCAATATCCACATCATTAATGAAGATGTTGAATAGCATAGGCCCAAGGACAGAGCCTTGAGGGACCCCACTGGTCACAGCACACCACAATGATTGACTTCCCTTAACCACCACCCTCTGGGTCTGACCATGGAGCCAATTCCCCGGTCACTGAATCGTGATGAAGCCGAAGCCACAGTTGGCCATTTTTGCCAAGAGGTGATCATGGGATACCAGATTGAAGACTTTTTTAAAGTCAAGATATATGATATCAATCTTTTCTCCCTTGTCCAGGTGATAGGTCACTTGGCCATAAAAGGAAATAAGATTGGTCAAGCAAGACCTACCCACAACAAACCTGTGCTGGCTATCCCTCAGGATGCTGCCATTGGCCAGTATGTTAAGAATGGTTTCTTCGATAATCTTTTCTAAGACCTTCCTCAGGATAGAGGTCAGGTTGATGGGCCTGTAGTTTGCCGGATCCACTCTCCTCCCTTTCTTGAAGATAGGCACCACATTGGCCTGCTTCCAATCTTCAGGCACTTCACCAGAGTGCCAGGAGTTCTTGAAGATCTGTGCCAGGGGCTGAGCTATGATGCTTGCCAGCTCCTTGAGTACCCTGGGGTGTAAACTGTCATGGCCAGCTGACTTGAAGTTATCCAGCCTCTGTAGGTGTTCCTTCACAAGGTCAGCATTGATGGAGGGTAAGGAATCTCCCTCACCCAGTCCTTCCCAACCTGTAATGGGCAAGGGAGTCTCTTGGGACTGGTGAGAGACCGATGAAAAGTACCCATTTAGCAAGTTGGCTTTTTTCTGGGCATTGGTTGTCAGTTGTCCCATCTGGTTCAGCAGGCATTCAATGTTACCCTTGCTTTTCCTCTGGCTCCCCACATATCTAAAAAAGTACTTTTTATTGTCCTTGATACTTGTAGCTAGTTGGAGTTCAGTTTCAGCCTTGGGTTTCCTGATTCGCTCCCTGCAGGTCTGGACCAGTGCAGAATATTCTTCCTTGGAGGTGGATCGAGTCCTCCATCCTTTGTAGGTCTTTCTTTTTAGATGCAGGAGGTCTGCTAGTTCCCTGCAGAGCCAAGGGGGCTGCTGTGCCCTTTTGCTGCCTTTCCTTCAAGACAGGATAGCCTTTGCTTGTGCATCCAGGATCACTCCCTTGAGGAGCAATCACTCATCCAGAACTCCCCTCCCCTTAAGGCCTCACTGATAAGACTCCTGAGCTTGTCAAAGTCAGCTTTCCTGAAGTCGAGGACTTCTGTATTGCTGACTGACTTGCCAGCTTTACAGGAGATGGTGAAGGTGATCAGCTCATGATCACTGTCACCCAGCTTCCCTTCAATTGTTAGGTTGCTGATTAGGTTGTGCCCTGTTGCCAGTACCAGATCAAGCAGCGCTTTACCTCTTGTAGGCCTGTAGGCTTCTTGAGTCAGATAGAGCTCATATACACATGTGAGAAAGCTTTGCGACCATTTGGCTGAGCACTCTTCCCATGAGATGTATGGGTAGTTGAAGTCTCCCATGACAACCATACACCAGGAGCATGCAGCCTCAGCCAATTCCCTGGTGAACTCCTGGTCAAGCTCTTAATCCTGGATAGGAGGTCTGTAGTAGACTCCCACCATTGTGTCCCCTGTGCTGTGTTCCCCTCGGATTTTAACTCAGAGGGTCTCCAGTCATCCATCCTGGGTGCCAATGTCAGCTTGCAGGAATGTGTAGCTTTCCTTGACATAAAGAGTTACACCCCCACCCCTTTTATCCACTTGATCTCTCCTGTACGGGGTACTGTGGCCCAGTCATGGGTGGAGTCCCACCAGGTCTCCGTTATCCCTATGATATATAATTATTTGTGTTAAGCAAGAGGGCAAGTTCCTCCTGTTTATTCCCCAAGCTCCTGGCATTTATGCACAGGCACACAAGTATCCCTTTGGGGGCCCTTGCCTTGCCTTGCCTACAGATCATTCTAGGGCTGGAGCAGGGGTGGGCTCCCTTAAGTGCCTTAGCCTGCTGGCTTTGCAAGGGTTGGTCAGCAGGTCAGCAATGGCACTTGTCTCCCCCCATCCCCCAGCAGGCTTAGTTTAAAGCCCAGTGGAACAGATCAGCCAGTCTGGCTGAGAAGAGCCTCCTCCCCAGCAGAGAGAGGTGGAGGCCGTCCCTTCCCAGCAGCTCACTGCCTCTCTCACCAAAGAGTGGACTGTGGTCATGAAAGCTGAAGCCTTCACGATGACACCAGCGCTGCAGTCTTTGGTTTACTACCTCGATCCTCCTCTCCCTCCTCAGCCCGTAGCCCAAAACTGGAAGGATCGAGGAAAACACCACCTGCACCCCCAACCCCTTAAGCCCCACTCCCAAATCCCTGTAGCATTTTATGACCTGGCTGGTATTTCTCCGAGCCATGTCATATGTGCCCACATGGATAAGAAGCATAGGGTAGTGGTCAGTGGGCTGGAGGAGTTTAGGGATCCTCTCCGCAATGTCTCGAATAAGGGCTCCCAGGAAGCAGCAGACTTCCCGGGTTAAGGGGTCAGGGTGGCAGATTGCTCCCTCAGTCCCCCTCAGGATGGAGTCTCCCATGACAAACACTTTGTGTTTTGTCTTAGGAAGAACAGGGGTGGTAGCTACGGTTGAGCCTGTGTTGCCTACAGGAGCTAGCAGCTTAGCAGGCTCTGCTGGGGCTGCAAGAGGTTCATACCTGTTGCAAAGCTCCAGTGGGGTGGGGACCTTGGTGTGGCGGGCCTGGGGGCCCTTCACCACCTTGGTCCAACCCCTTGGCTGGACAGAATGAAAGGTCCCTGAGTCCTCCCTTGTCCTGGAAGGTAAACTTGGTCTACCCTCTGTCTCCAGGGGGTGAAGGGTCTGGCAGTAGGAGTCTATCTCCCGCTCACCATCCCTGATGGCACACAGTCTCTGGACTGTGGCCTGGAGCTCCTCTAGCTGGCACGCCTTGTTACTCCTTACACTGTGAGCCACATAAATGTTGATGGGTATTAGTGCTAGCTTGAGTCTGGAGCAGTCGCACATTCAGGCAGGAGGGGACCAGAAGACTGAAAGGAAAAAATCACCCCTCCCATTCCAGGCTTTCTCCCTGCCCCCCACTCCCAGGGCTCCCCCCACACCCCTTAGGGTTTCCCCCCTGCCCTCCCCCACCCCCAAGGCTCCCCCATACTCCCTCCACCCCTGAGATTCCCACCTACATTCCCTCCACTTACATGTGGCTGCTTATGCTGTCTGTCCCAGGGGAGCAGGCAGGGAAGAGTTAACCTGCATGCCTGATTTCTGCAGCCACCAAGCTGCTGCTCTTCTTTGGGCTGAGCCTGCCCAGAGAGCAGCAGTATCCATGATGGTAGCAGGCAAATTAACCCTTCCCTGCATGTTCCCCAGGACAGACAGCACAGGCAGCCACAAGTGGGGAGTAGGGGGATGGGGGGAGGCAGTGAGCAGGGATCTTGGGAGGGCGGGGTGGGGGAGCAGTCTGCCTGTTCCAGGCCTGCAGGAGAGGGGAGTGGGTGGGGTGTTTACACTATGGTGTAGTCTAGAGTAGCCACTCTAGGCTCCACTTTAGATTACCATAAACTGGATAACACAGATCAGAGATAATCCTGCCATGATGTGGCATAATTTTGAGCCATATAACAAGTGCTTAAAACTAGTTTCAGGTGTTAATGAGTGGGAAATCCTGAGGTTAAGAGCTCCAGGAGCTGCCCAAAATTACTGGGTGACAAGGCCCTAACATTTTAACTAACAATTTAAACAGGGCTCTGATCAATCTGGCTAACACCTTTTCAAAGGCAGTTTGTCCTGTCTTTACTGGGTGCTAAATTCCATTTTAGATTGTGTTAATTGCAATCTTCTCATTAATGTTGTTTCAAATGCAATCTATTTTCTGAGCTTAGGCACAAACCTAGAATAGTTTTTTTTTAAACTACAAAATGGCTAAAATGCCTATGAGATCATGGGTATAAGGCAGATGTCTACCATAGCTTACTTTTTTTAATTTCTGGAAGCAACACTTCCTGTGGTGACTGGCAGGCTTGTTTCATTCTTAATCAGGTCTTCAAAAACATTATATTAAAGAACTCTAACTGTCCCCAAAATATTTGTGTTAATATTGGACTAAATTCATCCATTTTACAACCCAATGACTTCAATGGAGCTAAGAGCAGGGATTCATTTTGTCCAGGCAGTACTTGAAAAAAAATGCATGCTCTCTCACAGTCACAAAAATTGCATTTTTCCCAGGGAGGCATTCCAAAAATCTAAGGCTTTTTTTTTAATAATTGTGTTTCTAGCATTTTCCATTACAAAAATAGCCTCCCAATGTATTTCAGCACACTGCTGTCTTTTTAACTTAATGTTGGCAGAAAACCTGTCTCTAGAGTACCAGAAATAGCAGGAAATACCTCTTCCTGTTCTGTGTCTCAATGGAATGTTAACTTCACAATTAGGGCCATTTGAAAAGTTCACATCAAAATCCCTCTAATACTATGTGAAGCACATTTTAGACTGTTGTTTTAATGATTCAGTTATGACAGTCTCAGTCACCATTTTCTCACATGGCACAACATGTCTTAACATTGCTAATCTTTTACTGGTCAAAAATTATGAGTCAGGAGTCCTAAAAATCACGGGGTTATTAAAAGCAATCATTTGGGGTTCATTGGTAGGTCTTCAGTGTTTGAGCCTTTAAACTTTAGATCAAATACATAAGGACTAGAAATGTGATACTACTTAAATTAAAGTCATGTAATCACCTGACTCCAGAGTCAGAGCTGGATATTAAGGGGAAACAGCAAATATTGCAAAACTAGTGATAAAATTGTGGGAGTTGGCAATATTTTTATAAGAAAGAGCAAGAGCAATAGTGAGACTAAAAAAAAACAACTTGATTCTGATCGGAAAATATGGGTAAACATAAAAATAAAATGATATATTTAAGTTAGATCCTGGAGCTCAAAATAGCAGCATACTTTACTTTTAGTTTTGTAATTCTAGTCTATGACAGGTCAAGCTAGGAGCATTACCTATTAAGGTTACTTGATTATTCAAAAATGCTACAGTGATGAAAGAAGGCATATATCTGCAGTATCACTTATTTCATATGTTTATATAAAACACTAATCCAAAGACAGCTAATCCAATTTATTTACAAAAACTAGTAGGATAACACTAGTAGGATAAAAGGGTTCTAACTAGTAGGATAAAACTAGTAGGATAAAAATTAATCTGCTATTAATTATGCAATTGAGTAATACCATACGCTTCCATATTCCCATTAAAACACATAATACAGTCCACAGAATAAAGGTGGTGTTACAGGTTACCTTTAAACCATTCTAAAGGTACTTAAAATGGGAGCATCCACACATTAAAGGGTAGAAACTGTGCTAAGTATCTTAAAGCCACTTCAGACATCTTTGAGCCGTTCTAAGTGGCTCAAGCTAGGGTATTGTTAGGCTGCTCCATAGAGATGAAGCAATCAGTCTATAGTCATCCAGCAGATCAGGATGCATAGCTCCCAACCCTTTTACCCCTGACAAACTTTCCACCCTCCCAAGCTGAACTGCCCAGGTGGTAGTAGTGGCCTCAAGTCAATTCTCCCACCTGCTCCCAGTGGGTAGCATCTGGGCAGCTCTTCCCTTGCCAGGAGAATTTTGGGGGGCTTTGCTCCCTATGTCCTGGATTCCTGTGGGGGAGGGGTATGGGAGCATTGAGCATGGCAAGAGCATGGAGCCTGGGTAGACATGCTTCTCCTAGGGTCCACACTGTCTCTGCAATTAACCCTTTGATAACTCCAAACTGAGATTGGAACCACTAGTGGTGAGAACATGAATTCAGGGAGGCATGTTTCCCCAGCTCTATGCTCTCACTGAAGTTAACCTCTGCTGCTGTGCTCCCAGAGGAGGGATAGAGTCCTGGCTCCTGGCCGTGCCCCTGTTCACCAAACCCTCTAGTAACAAGTCATAGTTGTCAGATCAACGACACCATTAAACCTTAACCTGTGGCTGCTCTGAAACTGTTCTTTCTCATCTACCCAGGAGAATTTGGGGGAGGGGACTGCCTAACATTCCACAAGTTTAGAACAGTTTCAAGGTAACCTGTAATAGCACCCTGCTACCTGAACGTACCCACATTTCTGAATATAATAATGGGAAAAATCTGGACCTTAATTTTTTAGATACTCACTGTAGGCTTTGCATCTGCATTACAGCTAAAGAAGTCTCACAATAAAATCAGTGACAAACTGTGCAAAGAATATTGTCATGTAGTCACAGAGGGGAAAAGGAAGAATAAAGCCAGAATGCTAGGAGTATTTTCCGGTGTATTCAGAAGGAAAAAAATTCTGGTAGCTAAATACTAGAAATGGCCTTTATCCATTCTAATGGACAAAGCATTAAGTTGTATTTATTCATACCCCAAGAAAAATCCCCCGATAAAAATCCATTTAACCTCAGCAAGAATTAAAAACTAAAAATGATAATACATTAAAAGGACAAAAATTATTGAAAGGGTAAAAGAAACTACAAACAAGGTTAATTCCATAACTCTAACTGAAAAGACAAACAACACAGATCTGTATTAATCCTTATGATTGAAATGAATATGTATATAGTGAATATTATCTGAGGGAAACTAATGAAGAAGTGGCAGCTGAGTTCACAGAAACAAAATAAACAGTCTTAGTATTAGATACAGGGTATTCATTTTGGTATGTAAATCAATTGAGTCAATTTCTAATTTAATATTTAACACCCTGTTTGAACATTATAAATATAAGTGCATGGTGGCATAAGGGGATGACAGTAGCAGATTAAAGTAAAAATTATTTCTAATAAACATTGCTAATTTGCACGTGATTAATCTTCAGGCCTCATAATTCAAATACACAAAACCATAATTCTCCTTTCATGTTCCAGCACAGATTAAATATCATAACAGTATACTGGGGTTGCAGTACAGTAATCCTTCTTTATGATAGGTAGAGCTAGAAGCACCACCTATTACCTGATGTTTCACATAATAAGACCATTTTCAGCTACTTACAACTTTATCATATTTCAACCATTTGGATTGAAGTTTCCTATGTCAGATGCCTGCCACAGGTTGAAGGATTTTTTTTTTTTAATCAGAGGCAAAATATTTTACCCGCTTCCAAGAAGAGAGGTATAAAAATGTTTCTTAATGTTAAAAAAGCAATCTTTTCTTTGGAAAGCTATAGCAAATTTGTGCCTTGGAACAAGGATGTGAAATATAACTGAGTCTTTCTGTCAGAAATGCACCTTTTGCTGTCATCTTGAAAATGATCTTATAATGTGAAACACTAGGAAACCTAACTAATAGTTCAAATAACAATTTTTTTAAGCCTTTGAAAAAAATGTGCAATTTGCCCATGCCCAGGAGAGACTATACCAGGAAAATTTCCAATTAGTTCATTATCTCAGAGCCCCTCAAAGTGATTAGTGCTGACTATTCACCACCTAATCAAGTCACCATAGAACCACCCAGCTTTCATGTCTGACTTTGCACCATCTCCACATGGTTGAGAATGGCTGAGCACACTCCATCTCAGGGCTACAGGGTTGAAGTTGGATTTGCCTTATCCTGGTTTCTCCAGTGTCAGGTATAGCTGGACAAAAGAACTGCCTTTTTTACTACACATTATTCACTTGTCTAAAGACATTTTCTCCTATTTTTTTCTGTGGTGACATTCATTACAGTACCACAAACACTGAAGAGTTTATTTTCACAATATCTCATGTGATACCTTGTAGATACAGAAATAAGTTCAAAACATAGCTTGCACCATGGGCAGATCTAGGATTTTGAAAAGGGTGGTGCAGACAGCATGGTGCATCATCATACAACATCATTTTTCTCCACGTAAAAAGACACTGGAAGCTTTACTAAGATGCTAGGGGCCTAGGCCTATATTATTCAATTTATGATCAAAACAAAAGCAAGTGCCACTTAATTGGAATACATATTAATTTGTGATATCATATAATATGTATCAAAAATCAGAAAAAACTAGGCAAAAGTAATCAAAAGATATTGTTTCTTTTGTGCTGTTTTAATTAGAATTAAATGTATATCTCTTTTGGATTCACAAAACAAAATCTAGCCTTGAGCATCTTGACAGTGTATCCAGTGCTTCACTGAAAGTTATTTCCACACTTGAGTTTATGTTTTTAGCTAGAATTAAAAACAATCTGCAGGGCTGTGAAATAGGAGCTGCATTAAGAGGAACAGCTAACAAAACTGCAGAAGAAAGGATAGTTTGATTAGTGGAACATCAAGACCATTGAAAAAGGGGAGAGGGTTGTTAACACCTGTGGAATGAAGAGTTTAGAAGGAATCAGGTAGATTATAATGAACAATGAAGTCAAGTGACTGACCCCCTTATTGCTGCCTGAATAGAAATGCTGCTGCCACTGCCAGGCAGCTGGTTTTAGATGGTGGGTGGACCAGGAATCAAAGAAGGATGTGACTGCACCACTGCACCTCCCCTGGATCCACCCCTGGTTTTCACTGACTTCAACACTTCTGGAAATCAAATCCCAGGGTGCAAAGGCAGGCATCCAGAAAATAAGGAATACACAGTTAGTAACCACTGGTTAAAAAAAAAATGATTTAAGCAAGTCATCTAGCATCACTTAGTAATAGGGGTGAGTGATTAAGGAGACTTTTTTTTTCTTACTTTGGTAGCCAATCCAAAAAGAAAATCAAGAAAAAATAGTTTGGATCAAACTAGAATTGATTTTTTTTTAATCTGTAATGAAAGAAAAAAAAAGAAAGAAAAAATGTTTCTCATCAACCTTAAACATTTCATCAAACAAACTGAAATGTTTAATTTCAATTTGGCCCATGTAAAAAGTCTTATCCTTTTCACTTTCATATTTTTAACTTAGTTAATTTTTAAATGAAACATGCCACTTCAAAATGAAATTTGAGAAGTTTCATTCTTAAAATGTCAAAACACAACATTGCAGCACTTCTGAAGTGAAATATCTCATTTAAAAATATTGAAATGAACTGCTTTGACATTTTCTAAATTCTTCTCCCAGTTCTTTTCACCTAAATGTGTTTGCTGAATTTGCCCTGATTCCATAAATCCATGAACTTTTCTGAAAATACATTTCCAGCAAATTTAGTTTTCATTCCCCTCCCCACCAAAAAAACAACAAAAAACACCTACCTCCCAAACAGGGATTGCAAGACGCAGGTATGAATACAATCCAGTTCTCCAGGACAGAACTGAAGTACCTTTGTTGTAAGACTGTTTGCTGTTTTGCTGAATCCCCTGCCTCATTCACTCCATGCTTTCTAACTTCTAACTAACAGGGGGGCATGTATAAAGCCTCTTTCAGTACAGCACCACATCAAAGGAGAAAAAAATTATGAAAGACTGTATCATAATGCACATAAAGGAGGCAAATCAAAATTGCTTATGCAATCTTAATTGTGGTATTCCCTAACTTCAAGCAGAGAGACAAAGTTAGCCATGTTAGTCTGAAATCAAGAGGAAGGCAGGGTAGATTTGGCACCTTATAAACTATCCAAAGGAAGGTGCAAGTTTATCCTGCCTTCTTCTGTCCTCTAGCTTGGCAACCTTAAGAATGGTCTTTAAACAGGGGGTTGTATTGGCAGGTGCATCTACACAAGATGCTTACTGCTCATTAGCCTAATAACATTGCGCAGTAGCCTGTCATGGCAAAAACCATGCTAATAGCCTACTGCACAGTGTTATTAGGCTAATGCACAGTAAGCATCACTAAATAACCATTTGCCAGTGCTACTGTGCAGTAACTCTAGGTACTGTGCATTTAGTTAGCACTTTATTATAGAAGTACTAAACTAAAAGTGCAGTAGGAGTGTGCGAAGCAGGCCCTATTCGATTCAGGTTCAGCCCAAATCAGGGACAGTGATTTGATTTGGTGATTCAGATCACTGTCCCTGATTCAATTTGGCTGAATCCAAATCTGAAGATTCGATGCTGATTCGGAGAATTAGCGATTCAGACATAGACACAGCTTTAAAAGATTTTTCTACATACCTTGAGGTAGCAGACATGGCTCGTGATCACTGCAATGCTGGGGCACATGGAGCATCCCATGGGAGTGGGGGGGACCCCACGTGCTTGGTGGCGAACCCAGAAGTGGACTGAAAGTACTTTTGGTCCACTTCTGGGTCTGCCTGGGAGCACACAGAGGGGCCCCCCTCCCTCTCTGGCTCAGCGATTGGCCACAGGGGGATGCTGGGTACTCTCCCCAGACCCAGCAGACACCAGGTGCTGAGCTGGGACGGTATGGGAGGCCTCTCCTGCATGCTTCCTGGTGGACCCAGAAGTGGACCGGAAGTGCTTCTGGTCCACTTCTGGGTCTGCTGCCAAGCACACTGTGGAGCCCCCCGTGCTTCTGTGGGACATTTCATGCACCCCAGCATCGCAGTGATTACAAGCCCCTGCTACATGTAGAAAAAACATTTAAAACTGTCTCTATGTCCAAATCTCCAAATCCTTCCAAATCTTTCTGAATCAATTTGGAGGGTTCCGATTCAATTTGGAGAGATTAAAGGGTCCTCTGATTCAATTCAGAGATTCAGCCACTGAATTGGGCTGAATCTCCACTGAATCAAATCAGGGACTGAAGCTTTGCACAGCCCTAATGAACAATATCTAAGGCACATTAATGAATGTGTGTGGAGGAAACCTACTGGAGGTGGGAGAAAGGTGGCAGGACGCCACTCTGGCAGCCAGCAACAGTGAAAGTAAAGCGAAGATCAAAAGGAAAACCCGCACCAGAGCTGGGAGAAGCTGGGAACAGCTCCTGCATCTGTTTGGGCATGCTTTGTAAAAGCATGTCAGGGGCAATTGGCCGGGCAGCCATCTGGCACCAGGATAAAATCCCGACAGGAAGAAAGCCAGGGGGACTGGAAGTAGTGTCCACAACCAGCCCGGAAAGGCCAGAGAGCACAGAGGATCCTGTGGAGAAGGAAATGCACTGGCACCCCGGAGGGGGAAGCACAGAAGGCAAGTTGGGCCAGCGAGGGCCCCAGGGCTCAGTCCTTGGGCCCGCACTATTCAATTTCTTTATCAGCGATTTGGACAACGGGGTGAAAAGCGACCTGTTCAAATTTGCTGATGATACCAAAATTTAGGGTGAGGTGGGCATGCTAGTAGGGAAGGAAAGACTGCAGAACGACCTGGATAGGTTGCAAGGGTGGGCTAACAAAAACAGGATGCATTTCAATACAGACAAGTGCAGGGTGCTGCACTTGGGCAGTAGTAACCAGCAGCACACTTATAAGATGGGAAACTCCCTTCTTGAGAGCATGGAGGCAGAAAGGGATCTTGGAGTCATCATTGACTCCAAGATGAACATGGGCTGACAATGTGAGGTCACGGTCGGCAAGGCTTACCGGACCCTATCGTACATCCACAGGTGCATCTCGAGTAGGGCCAAGGAGATGATCCTCCCCCTCTACGTGACACTGGTAAGGCCACAGCTGGAGTACTGTGTCCAGTTCTGGACACCCCACTTCAAGAGGGATGTGGACAACATTGAGAGGGTCCATAGGAGGGCCACGCGTATGATCCGGGAACAGCAGGGCAGACCCTACAATGAGAGGCTACAGGACCTGAACCTGTTCAGCCTTCACAAGAGAAGGCTGAGGCGGGACCTTGTGACCGTCTATAAACTCATTAGAGGGGATCAGAAGGGTTTGGGGGAGACCTTGTTTCCCCTAGCGCCCCCCGGGATAACAAGGAATAAAGGCCACAAGTTGTTGGAGAGTAGGTTTAAATTAGACATCCATAAGAACTACTTCACAGTTAGGGTGGCTAGGATCTGGAACCAACTTCCAAGGGAAGTGGTGCTGGCTCCTACCCTGGGGGTCTTTAAGAAGCGGCTCAATGCCTACCTGGCTGGGGTCACTTGAGCCCAGTTTCCCTCCTGCCCAGGCAGGGGGTCGGGCTTGAAGATCTACAAGGTCCCTTCTGACCCTACTTCTATGATTCTATGATACTTTGAGTTGCTTATGAGACCAGTGTGTGTGGAGGCCAGCAACAGCAATGACTGGAACACCAGTGGAGATGACGGAGCTGGAACCCAGACATAGATGCCAGACAACAGGTACTAAACCTGGGGAGAGAACGATGCAACAAGGGGTCCTGAGGCCCGGGCAGAGTCAGGCACCGCATGAACCGGGAGACACCGAAAGGCATCGGATGCTCTGTGCAAGTACCACCTGTAGCCTACAGCTGCAGCCCCTAAGTAACCAAGCATCAGTGAAGGCCAGAACACTGGTCCCGATGGACAACATCATGGTTGGTGTTAGGCTGGGTGTAGGGGAGGTGGAGCCCTGAGGAGCAATAGGTGTCAGGACAACTGAGGGGGAGTACCAGGGGAAACAGGACCAGACACCATCCTCCCACTAGAAAACCAATCACCATCCAAGATGTGGCAGGAGAGACTTCTGGGGAGCTGACCCAAGGCCGCTCCCACTAGCCTGGCCATGCAACCCAGAAAGTGACAGCGAGGCTCGAAAGAAACCCAGATGTGCGACACTCAGGGGGAGAAGCACAGAAGGTTACAACTTGGTGCATTGGCCAGGAACGACGGAGCCAGGGAAACCCTGGAGGCCAATACGATTATGGAGGTGAACTTAAACCCCCAGATCAAGTTGTTAGGCTAGACATTGCATGCAGTATCAAAAGTGCTTGAGGTCCAACAGCAACAAGCCATTCAACAACAGAAATGGATGTGTCCAAACTGGACCACTTTCCGAATGCATCATATGACATTAGAGGGTGATGTAGAGGCCTACACTGAATCATTTGAGAGGACAGCAATCCAGGCCAGGCTGGACCAGCTGCAATGGGCTAGCCAGCTCAGGTCCCTAGTAGTGGGCAAGGCGCAGGCCACTGATAGGGCCTTGCCATGGGAAGAAGCTTACAACTATGAAAAAGTCAAGGCGGTGATATTACAGTGGTTGTAACTCACCCCAGATCACTATCACAGGCTGTTCCAGGACTGAAAGAGCAAGGAAGACTGCAGGCCCCAAAACTTGATGCAGTTATTGAAAGATCTCTTAGATAAATGGGTACCACCAGGAAACGTCAATCAAGCAGCCCTAGCTGACCAGATCCTACTGGAACAATTTGTGAAGGACCTGGATGAGGACACCCAGCTATGGCTGTGCCAGCACCTTCCTCGGACAGCCACTGAAGCTTTAAGGGTTGCAGAGACTTTTGCCACCTCAGAAGGGGAACCGCTGTGGGAAAATAGCTACAGAAATATGGGGTCAACTCCTAAGAGGGAAGACGATCCCTGATGGAGGCCTGTACGCTATAGCAGGTGAGGAATTATATGCTACCAGTGTGGTAAGATGGGGCACTTATCTTGGGAATGTGCCTTAGGGGCTTCAGAGAAGTGGAGACCCACCAGAGAGGTGACAGGGTTGAAGGAGCACCATGAGGCCCATGAACTGGTCAAGGAAATGGACTGTAGCTTCAGGCGTGGCCAAGAGGTAGAGGGATGGGACCGCCTGATGGTGATGGCGTGGGTGGCAGGCAAGCCACTATGGGCTATGCTGGACATGGGCTGTGGATGTGTGGATGTGAGGCTTGCCAGTCACAAGGGCAGATTATGCATCAATCTGGCCCCACAACTGAATGGCCAGATGATTGTGGGGAGGGTTTGGCCACCCCTCTATGAAGTATTAGAAGAAATGCATACGGAAGAACTAAGACAGGGAAGACAGCCCCGAGGGAAAGGTTGGATAGAGGAAGAGGATTTGGATTTATCTAATGGGGAAGAGTGGGTTAGCCTCGGGATGAGTGCCGAGGACATGCACTTTCGTACAACCCAAGAGGAGGACAGTGAACTACAGAAGATCCGGGAGACGGAGGTGTCCCGGGTGGAAGATGAGACCATATGGCCTGGGATGGACGTAACTGATGCTTATTTTTGGATACATCAGGGTTTGTTATACCGGGTGGCAAAATGCCCGGTCCGAGGGGAGTGGACCCAACAGCTAGTAGTCCTTAGGAGACTCCATGGGAAGGTATGGAGGTTGGCACATGCCAGCCCAATGGGTAACCAACTCAATGGGTGAGCAGAGTGGGCCAGTGGTTTTTCTGGCCGGGGATGAGGGATGACATTATGCGGCACTGTGAGACATGCCCAGAGCATCAGAAGGTACAGGAGAGACGGCCCCATTGCAATCGATGCCCCTCATTGAGGTACCCTTCAATTAGATAGCGCTAGACATGGTGGGGCCCTTAACCAAGAGTAGTGCTGGGCAACAATATATATTAGTCATCACTGTCTATGCTACACACTACCCAGATGCTATACCACTGCGATCAGTGACAGCCCTCTGGATCATGGAGGAATTATTAAAATGGGTGTCCCAGTTGGAAGTTCCGAGAAAGATAATCACAGACCAGGAGACAAACTTTATGTCTGGGGTCATCTGGGTCATGTGTCAGCTGTTGAAGATACGGCAACTCTGTACCTCGGTCTACCACCCGCAGACCAATGGGCTGGTAGAATGCCTAAATGGCACAATTAAATGCCTATTGTGGTGATGTGCCCAGGATGAACCAAGGAGGTGCGATTTGATCCTAATACCGCTCCTCTTCTCACTGAGGGATGCCCCACAGGCGTCCATGAGGCTGTCCCCATTCGAGCTGATAAACAGCCATAAGCCCCAGGGGCTGTTGCAAGGGGTAAGAGAGGAATGAGAAAGCACGGGATGGCCCGAACTTAGGTTACACCGCTACCAGCAGGAAATGCTAGAGCAGTTAACGAAAGTGAGGCAGCTAGCCCAAGAACACTTGGCCAAACCCCAGAGGAAGCACCAACGTGGGTACGACAAAGAGGCCCATGCCCGAGACTTCTGTGTTGGGGATAAGGTCCTCGTAATGCTCCCCACTACCGCCAACAAATTGCTGATGTCGTGACAAGACCCATTCAAAATTGTGCAGCAGGCCGGGCCAGCGGACTACAAAGTCCATTGCCCTGGACATAGAAAAGAATGGCAAATTTACCATGTCAACTTATTGAGGGCATGGCAGGAGCTGGAAGGCTGGCTGTTGAGTCCAGGACACCCCCTGGAGGACCTAGAACCTGAGGCAGAAGAGCTACCAGAAGGACCAGAACCAGTCAGTCAACCAATCTACGGATCAGAACTCAACGCCTGACAGCATGACCAGTTGCAAAGGATGGTGGCGAAGTTCCGTGGAATATTCAATGAGAGGCCCGGCCGGGCCCAAGGGATACAACACGAGATACATACATTGAAGGAGGTCATCGTACAAGAAAGGTGGAGGCCCGTCCCCCATCACTGGTGAGAGAAGGTCCGGGAGGAACTACGAAAGATGCTGACCCAAGGGATCATCACGCTGTTGTGTAGTCCCTGGTGCAGTCCAATGGTAATAGTGCCAAAGAGCAACGGTACACTCTGACTATGCATTGATTTTCGGAAGGTTAATGAGGTTGTCAAATTCAATGCTTTCCCCATGCCGCATGTAGAAGAATTACTAGAACGGATAGGGCAGTGTGACAGCTGAAAAGTGTGCCTGTGTAATGAAGGTGCTTGCTGAAGGCTCTATGAAGATTAGACCAAGTATTTTCTTGTATTTGTTTAGATATTAAGCTGCATGTTGTTGCTAAAAGCCTAATTAAAGTTTAAAATGTAGTGAGGCCTTGTATAAAGTAAGGCCTAGTAAATTTAGCAAAGCCTAGAAGTAGTAAGGCCCTGTGGCACAGTTAAAATTACCTTATAAAAGGAATATAAGGCTTGTACTGCTAATTGGTTAATCTAAGGACAGTTAAAGTAAAAGGAATCTGAGTGGTCGTACGTTATCAGTATCATTCAAAAGCTATAAATTAGCTGGAATATCTGGAAATCATTCAGAAGGAAGATACAGATCTGTGAAAAGGATTAGTTAGCTATTGCCTGGATCAGTCGGCCCATGGATTTAGAAGAGCCCAAGGACTGCATTCCAGGGTTCTTCCCGGTACCTTTCGGACAGCGCTGTTCAGGGATGCCTGACTTCACTGATCTTTGTGGAAAGAGAATCTTGCTGTGTATCAGGCATCAGAGGGGACTGCCGATAAGTTAAACGGCGTGGAAACCAAGTAGTCCACCATCGAAAGGGAGTGCCTAGCCATAAAGTGGGAAGTGAACTATTTTAGATATTACTTGATGGGGCAAGAGTTCGACCTGGTTACTGATCATGCACCTCTACAATGGCTGAATAAGTTTAAACATGATAATGCCTGGATAACCCAATGGGCATTGTCACTACAGCCATTTAAGTTCAAAGTAAGATATCGACCAGGGTCAGCTAATCACATTGCTGATTTCCCATTGAGGTGCATCAAGAGGAAAGAAATGGACGATGAAATGCCCCAAGGCAACTTAAATGGTGGGGTGTGTGGAGGGAACTTACCGGAGGCAGGAGAAAGGCAGCGGGATGCCACTCCAGCAGCCAGCAACAGTGGAAGTGAAATGAAGATCAAATGGAAAACCTGCGGCGGAGCCAGGAGGAGCCAGGAATGACTCCCACGTCTGTTTGGGCATGCTTTGTAAAAGCATGCCAGGGACGATTGGCCAGGCGGCCACCCAGCACCAGGATAAAAGGCCCGGCAGGAAGGAAGCCGGGGGAACTGGAAATAGTGTCCCCAACTGGCCCAGAGAGGCCAGAGAGTGCAGAGGATCCTGTGGAGGAGGAAACTTGGTGATGCCCCAGAGGGGGAAGCACGGAAGGCAAATCAGGCCAGTGAGGGCCCAAGGAGTCACTTACAAGGCTGGCATGGGCGGAGGCCAGCAGCAGCAGCAACTGGGACACCAGCAGAGACGACGGAATCAGAACCCGGCCATGGATGCCAGACAACAGGTACCAAACCCGGGGAGAGAACAATACGATAAGGGGTCCCTCAGCCCAGGCAGATTCAGGCACCGCATGAACTAGGAGACACTGAAGGGCAGCGGTGGACACTCTGTGCAAGTACCACTTGTAGCCCACAGCTGCACCCCCCTAAGTAACCAAGCATCAGTGAAGGCCAGAACACCGGCCCCGGTGGACAATATCATGATTGGCATTAGGTGGAGTGTAGGGGAGGTGGAGCCCTGAGGAGCAATAGGTGTGAAGACGACCGAGGGGGAGTACCAGGGGAGACAGGACCAGACACCATACTCCTGCTAGAAAACCAATCACCATCAAAGACGTGGCAGGTGAGACCTCTGGGGAGCTGACCCAAGGCCGCTCCTAGTATCCTGGCCATGCAGCCCAGAAGGCGACAGTGAGGTTCGAAAGAAACCCAGGCATGCGACGCTCAGGGGGAGAGGCATGGAAGGTTACAATGTGTAGATGCACCCTGTGTGTATGTTTCATAGATTTCATAGACATTAGGGCTGGAAGGGACCTCGGAAGATCATCGATTCCAGCCCCCTGCCCAAAGGGCAGGAAGTCAGCTGGGGTCATAGGATCCCAGCAAGATAAGCATCCAGTTTGCTCTTGAAGGTGTTCAATGAAGGCGCTTGAACCACCTCCGGTGGCAAGCTGTTCCAGACCATGGGGGCTCGGACAGTAAAGAAATTCTTCCTTATGTCCAGCCTGAAACAGTCTTGTAGTAGTTTATGACCATAAATTATGACCATGTAATTTCTTCTAGGTTTTTTTTTATACTGCTCTCATTGCCTTCTGACTGTGAGCAATGGCTATCATGTCTGCTTACCAGACATGACAGATTTTACAAAAAATCTGTTACAAAATATTTTACAAAAAATCTGGGCAGAATAGGATGCAGGACAAGGACAAGTGGCAAGGTGCTGCACTTAGAGAGAAGGAATCACCAGCACACTTACAGGCTGGGGGAAGACCTTCTCAGCCACACAGAAGCAGAAAAAGAATCTCAGAGTCACTGTTGACACCAAGATGAATGTGAGTGATCAATGTGATGAAGCAATCAGTAAAGCTAACTGTACTTTATCATGCATTAGCAGGTGCATGACAAACAGGTCCAGTGAGGTGATACATCCCCTCTATGATGAAAATATTATTTTGGTGAACTTTTTCACAGAAAAAAAAATACCAAGTACTAAATGACTAAATAACAAGGGTTACTGTGCAGTAGCACTGCTGCATGGCTTTTAAATGATGCTGACTGTGCAGTAGCTCATTACTACCGTGCAGTAGCATCACATCACGCTTCATGCCATGTGACGCTACTGCAAAATAGTAATGAGCTACTGCTAGTGTCTCATGTAGACACGGCCAGTGAAAGCATCAAGTAATCCCTCTCAATTCTAGTTGCTTTATACCTTATTGCCAATGAAGCTTTTCTTTCTTTTTTTTTAAAGAATGGATATAGTAATTTAAATTTTCATATATTTGTTTTCTAAAACTAGAAGTGACCATTTTGGGGCCTGCTCTCCCCTTTTTTTTCTAAAACGTCCCCTATGATTCAAACTTATATTTCCAGATAAAGTCAATTTTAGCTTGATTATTTACTATTGAATCACAATATTTCCTAAGTGAGACATTTCTCCCATTTTTAATGCCTTTTGGATATTTGTGTTAACATTTCCCATGTAACTTTGAATAACTTTCTAGACATGTATTTTCCATCACTAAAATGTCTCAACTGGTTGACAAGCGATGGTAACACATGGGGGATACTTAATTTCTTTCCTGCTGTGTGAAATCTTTAGCACCCCCTCAGTGTACCACCAGCTGGTAAGCTCATTTCTTCCCTATGTTATACAACCACACAACTCTTAGGAGCATCAGTAGATATTATATATGAATATTAATAGAATAACTTGCAGCTCCTTCAGATCTACAAGAAGGTCCTGTTGACCTCCCCTATCAACTTATTTAATCTATTCCTGTCGGATAATGCAGGTGTAATTTAGTACTTGCTGTTATTCTTCATTGTCAGGATATTCCTGAGCTTTGAATTTGATATTGTCTTCTTGCACAGAAAGCTCACTGAACTGAGCAAGAACTAAGCAGGAAGGAGGCAACCAAAGGTTGAATAAGTCAAATTGGAGGAAATTCAGAAAAGAGCAGCAAAAATTATTGAAGTGCCTAGATGAATTGATATATGAGGAAAGATTAATAAAGCTAAATATATTAAGCTTGTCTAAATGATAGCTAACAGGGAGAAAGGTAATGGTACAAAGAGTATTTAAACACAACAGAGAGAAAGAGGAAATAATTATAGTAATTATGCAAGGGGACTATATAGCTAGAGGTAATGAGATAAAACTGAGCAAAAGGCAATGTACATAAATATCAGGTGAAAAACTTGAGAACCAAGCAGTCTTCACCAAGGGATATTATAGAAGCCCAATTGCTTAAGGTGTTTAGAACTATGTGGGTTCTATGCAGTTGAATTTAGTGGATGGAATAATTCTATAGGGGCAAGGTGTGAAAAGTCAGCCTGTCACACCTCTAGTGGGTACTGTAAGTACAACACCGCCCCCTTGGTCAGGGTCCCCCAACTCATCTGCCACAACTTGTTGGTATCTGAAGAGAAGGAGGGGTTCAATGGTGTTCTCTTCCCCTATTGACCCGAAGACGGGGTACTCACAAGTGTGCTGCAGTGTTCCTCAGGGCTCTGCCTCCCCTACACCCCATCCACTCGCCAACCACTCGGGTATTCCACTCGTTGCTCCGACAATCTCCGTGAGCCCCTTTACTATGGGGTCCAGCGTCAGCTTTGATGACCCAGCCCGTCGCCTGGATGTTGATACCTCTGGAGCCTCAGTCCCTGATCCCAAAGGGTTGAGCCCCAGGTGTCTGGCATCCTCCCTCCCAAGAGAGACACCTCTGTAAAGCTCCAAAATTGAGGGGCTGGGGATTGTTTGTCCCCAGCCTAATGCCTGAACCTAGTCCCCCTCCTTTGCCATGGGGCAGTGTCTTCCAGGCCACCACAACCAGCCTCTGGGGCCCCTGCCTGCCTGGCATGCTTCCAGCTGGCTTCCTCCTCCCTTCTGCTGGCTTCCAGTGGGGTTTTTAAATTCCCTACAGTGGTGGCATCAGCTTCCACAATCAGCTGGTGGCCACCCCGCCCAGGAAACAACTGATGGAAAAGCTGGCGCAACACCAGCTCATGTGGCTCCTGTTCCTCTCCCACCCATCCTGGCGGTAAGTTTGCCAGGGTACAGGGTGCTTGCTTTCTCCCCCCGGGAATGCCCAGGTTTGCCCCTGACATCCTCGGTGCCTGTGGGGGCTTCTCGCCACCACACAGCCTTTTTCTTATCATCTGTGGTAAAGTTAAACATTTAAATACAGAATGTTCAGTTGTTATAAGCCATGGAGTAAGTTAAACAAGTAGACAGTGGGTGTAAGTGTTAAGTAACTCTACCCATGGGAAACTGAGGTCCTGAATACATGAACCAATTAACCTGTAAAACAGGGGGGTGTCCCGGGGGCAGTCAGACAAAAGAGCCCCGAGCTGCACCCTGGGAGCACCATGGGATGGGGACCATGCATAAAAACAAAACACAAGAAAACTACTCACCTGAAACAGGACGCACAATGCCGCAGGAATGAGGAGTAGGGCCTGCGTGGGTTACAAGCCATGCCTTTATCCAGCTGAAGCCAGCTGGTGATGTCACCGGCAATCACCGGCCAGTGGAAATAAGAAGGAATGCCATGGGAGAAGTGGGAAGAGCAGGAGAGGCACTGGAAGCTCTCCACACCAGCAGTGGCCAGTGCCAGTACAGTGAGGGAAAATCCAGATAGGGAGCAGCAGTGGAGATGGCAAGGTCTCCCTGCTCAGGCAACGTACAACTCAAGCCCTGAGGACTGAGGGACATCGGGGGTGGGACACCTCAGGCAACGCCGAGGGAGAGCAGCACTGCAAGCTGCACTCGGCAACATGAAAGAAGCAATGACCCAGAAGAAGGGGCCATAGCAGACCCAGGGGAAACAATGGGTCATCTCCCCAAATACTCCCAGGTACTAGGTACAGGAGATGGATTGGCAGTAGCAGAGGTGAAGAAACTCTCAAGGAGGGGCATCAAGGGGACCCCATTGAATCTTGACAGTGGGACCAGTGGAACAGTCCAATTAGGCCACCCAGATCCTTAGTTTGTTTTGTTCATTTTTCTTTTCCCCCTTTTGGGGTGGTGATGAGGCATGCAGGTCTCATGAATTGAGCCTCTCAGTCTTGAAGGGCCCCTGAACGGGGAAGTGAGTGTGGCCAGGGAGTGCTGGCATTGCGGCTTCCTTCCTTTTTTTGTTCTCACATTCCTTTTTTGTTTCCCCCTTTCCTTGGTTGCCCCGGGGAGGGGGGCACATAGCATATTGTCCCATCACAGAAGGGGTAGAGACCCAGTCAATGTAACTAGTAGGCCCGTGGGCCACAGCAGGCATAAATGCTCAGGACATAAAACCTGAGGGAGGCATTGGGGCCAAGGAAAAGTCTACACTGGAGGGACGGCCGCCTCAAGACCTGGTGTCCCACCAGAGGTTGGTGTGAGGCTGGGGTGTAGGGGAGGTGGAGCCCCACGAATGGCCATCAAGCAGAGTACCCACCCCTGAGGGACCTCCAGCGGCTCTCCCCACCCCCCCCGGTAGTACACTCAGTCGTGGCAGGAGAGTTTGGGGGCAGCCACCTAGGCCACCCCAGGGGTCTCACAAAGCATCGGCACGTCTGTCACCAGCCACCCAGGCCAAGGCAGCACGCGAACGTGTGTTCGATATTAGGCAGGCACAGGGGGTAAATCCCTTCCAGCCCTGTGGGCCACAAGAGTAGCACAGGGCTGGTCCACAGGCTGGATTGGCCCACAGACACTTTTCCCCCTCCCCCACCATACTGGATCCTGCCCCTGCTCCAACCAGTCTGGGATCCATGCTGCTTGCAGAAAGGATCCCAGAGAGGCCAGAGTTGGCACCATATGTGTTGCAATTTTGGAGCTGCTGGTTGTGGCACCATATGCAGCATGTGGCCCAGAACAAGTGCCACGTGTGGTGTAGTCCACACACAGCAGGTACCATGTGCAGCATAATACCGGCTCTGGCCAGTCTGGCATCCACCCTAGCTGCTCTGGGATCCATGCCGTATGTGCCACACTATGTGCAGTGCCATCCCAGAGTGGCTAGAGTAGGTGTTATGTGTGGCATACATCCCAGGCCCTGTCCACAGGCACTGCCTGGCACATACTATGCCCTATGTGGGCCTCCTAAGACCCAGGCAAAGCACCGGGGGCTGGGTAGCTGGGCTCTGCAGGTTGGATCCAGCCCATAGGCTGTGTGTTTCACAGCCCTGCTGTAAAACATTAATCAAACAAACTTTTAGAACAAATGTCGTTATGACCCAAGAGTGGCAAAATTATCCCCATGCTTTCTCACCCTCATGTCTGCTTTTGAACTGCACAGCCTGTTCATTTGTGCACAGCTTTCATGGTACAATTTTCCATAGGTTTACTTGTGAAAATATCTCACGTAAGTCATTTATCTGCGAGTTGCCTATTTTTATTGTGGATATGCTACTATTTATCTCCCTTACAGGGGAAATGTAAAGATCATTAATCTCTGTGAAGTACTTTGGAACCCTTAGGTAAAATGTGTTTTGTCAATTATAATACCTGTGTTTGGGAATTAATAAACAAGCACAAATGATGAGACAGAATTTGGCAGTGATTAGCCATGCTAGAGAATCCTCAATATTCCAGTGTGTCCTGCTTATGGTCTAAGCACAGAGAACAAGAATTGTAAAGAGGGGTAAATGAACAGTTTATATAAAGTTTAGAATAGATTGTGGTTTATGTGGGATGGTTTGGATGAGGAGGTTCCTGCCTCAGGCAGGAGGTTGGACTAAATGACCCCTGGAGGTCCCTTCCAGCCCTACTTTTCTATGACTGTATAACATGCATGAAATAGGAAAGGAAAATGCATATACAAATAAGTCATTAACACTGCAGGAGAATAGAATAGACCTGTGTCATGGGGCTTTGCAGCTGGCAACTGCCACAGTGTGGGCAAAAAGATAATATATGTTAATATGTTAAGGCTAAATTAATTTTTCCCAGGGAACCCTACATAGAATCCTGGAGCCTCTGCAGGGTCCAGGAAAAAGGAAGATGCTGCCAGAAATGTGGTAAATACAAAACTGCTGTGAAAGCTCAAGTATGGGCCTTTCAGCTCCAGAAGCTGAATATGCCCAAGAACTCTAAAACAAAGCAAAAGAACTGGGTCTATCATTTTCTCATTTACTCCTTCTACCTTGCCATCTCTATTCCACACATGAATGAGCCTGTTGCACAGTTGCTTCTCAAGTGGATTTGCAGCACGACTCTCGGATCAAATTAATCTGAATTTGAATGTTCTGCTGTATCATAATAAGCTAAACAAACACGAAGGAAATTCATGCAAACAGAAAGAGCAATCAGAAGTCAGCTTCTGCTTCCTAGGACAGCACTGTTTTAGTTAAAATGCCATTTTAACATTTTATAACAGCCCAAAGCCCATGTGCCACCACCAACAGCACACCGTCCCAGCCCTGACCCCAGCCCACTCACTCTGGACTCACCCCGGCCAGAGAGCACCAGCCGGAACCCATGCGCACAGCCCCAGACCCGCCCACACTGAGCAGCAGCAGCAGCCAGGCACAAGCTGCTGCTCAGCACAGGGGAAAAGCAGCCTCTCCCCCTCACCACTCCCAAGCCTTTCTTGCTGCAGCTGCCTGGAGCCTGTGCCCAGGCTATCTTGCAGTTGCTCTCTACTGCCATCCCCACCACCTCTGAGCAGTGGCAGTGCAGAGGAGCCATAGGGCAGCCTGGTCACAGGCTCTGGGTGGCTGCAGCAAGAAGGGCCCAGTAGCAACAAAGGGGAGGAGCCGCTGCTGCTTCTCAGTATGGGCAGGCAAATGAGTCCAGAGCAGGTGCAGGGTGGGCCAGGGTCAAGGCTGTGCACATGGGTTCCAGCTGGTGTGGAACTGGTCCATTCATTGGACCAAGTCCCGAGTGGGAGCAGGTTGGGCCAGGGTTAGGGCTGTGCATGTGGCAGTACCATGGGGCTGGGGCCAGCAGCAGCAGCAGCTGAAAAGAGCTGCCACTGCCTGGGCTGCCTAAAAAGGTAGTTCAGCAGCAACACCACTGCTTGCTAAGGGGGCATCAGGATGTGCTGGATAGTGTCTGGGCCAGGCAGGACCAAGGGACCTGCCACAGGCTGGACAAAGTCCCTCCATGGGATGGATCCAGCCCGTGGGCCGTATTATGCACACTCCTGTTATAGAGCAATAATGCACTAAAATGGACCACTCAGCTCACAAACAGCTCTTTCCCAGTGCCTCTGGAAAATCTGCACATCATCCTCTCCACAGTACAGCAGCATTAAATTCTCCTCTATTGTCAGAGAGGGAAAAAAAGTTCTATGCAATTTCCTGTCACCCCAATTTTATCCTACAAAATACACTTTTGTTTTGACCAAAAGTTTAGCGGTTTTTGTGGGCTTTATAACTGAAATGAAGACTTGTTTTCTTTAAAATTAAAATATCTTTTCATGTTTCAAAAAAATAGTTTCAGTTCCCTTATTGGTTTCCAGATTTTGGGGGTTTCTCTTTTCTTTATTTCTTTGTCTTCATTTTGTCCAGTAGGAACATAAAACACTTCTCACACTAGTGTGAAACGTGAAAAAACTGTAATCCAGCAAGAAAGTATGAAAAAGTAGGTTTCTTCCCAGACCTGTTTTAGATAGCCAGCACGTTACTGTAATACCTGACATTACAAATATTTCTCCAGCTTTTATAGTGATTTCTTTTTTGCAAAACACTAGCTTCATTTGTTATTTTCAAATATATTGGTTTGTGGCTTGGTTCTTTCAGTTTTTAAAATTTGATAAAGAGTATTCTGTACAATTTGAGGGCAAAAGGAGTCCAGTGGGTGCATCTACACAAGACACTTTACTGCACAGTAGCATAGTTTACTGCGCACTAAGCATGTACGTCTACATGTGCACACACTTACTGAGCAGTAAACTTTGCTAATCATGAGTAAATTTGCTACCTGGAAATGCAAGTAGCAAATTTACTTGCAATTAGTTACTGCACAGTAGTGTTCATGTAGATGCCTGATGGGAAGCAAATCTGTTCCTGGTCAGCCAGCCACCAGGGGGCAGGAGATTGCCTTCCCCCAGGAGCTGCTTGCTGCTGGGATGGGCTCCACCACCAGAGCCTAGGCAGGGACTATATCCCCCTGCTCCTGTAGCAGGGAACTCAAAGCCCCCCACTCCAAGATCATGATTGGGGAGCAGGGGCTGGAAGATCCTCATCTCCCAGCCCCCAGTTTGCCATTACAATTGGGGAGTAGGGGCGCAGGAGATTCTTATCTCCCAGTGCCAGCTTCATGGTCATGGGGCTGACGCTGGGAAATCCTTATTGTTAGACCCCAACTCCAAGCAGCGCCCAGTGACTAGAGAGACAACGATCCAATTGCCCATGGATCCTGTTACTCATTAGCCAGAGCAAGCAGGGAGCAAACACCAGCACACATTGCTCGCAATAGCTTTATTCAGAATGGAGACTGCTTCAGGCCAGGTCCCAAAAAACTAACAAACCAGGGAGCTGCACTGAACAATAGTTTTTTCCCACATTTATACACTTTGGTTTATGCTCATTACCATTCATTCTATCCTTGCCCCTCCTATGTTCCACCCATTTCTCCTCCTATCTCAAGCTCTGCCTTTGTTTACGGTTTGCTTCATTAGCATAGACTTGTCTATACATTTCATTCATTTACAAGCCTTTTTGCTATGAGCACATGTCTAAGACCTTGACTTCTCTTCTTCAGTCAATGGGCGGACTTTGACCAAAACCTGGAAGCTTCTGGAGGCTTCTCCACCAATCACCATTCACTTTTTTGCATATGTTCATCTCGGATTCTGTTACCAATTACATGTTGTTTTTCACATTCCAGTCTGTTTTTCTGTCTCACATTGTACCATCTTCCACATTCCTAAAACGTCACCTCATTCACAGCACACAGACTCGCACAGACTCACTTGCTGTTTTTTCCTCAGAAAATGGTTGACACAGTTAAGATGGTTACTTAGCATAAGCAAATGACTGGCTAAGATATCATACTGCCTTGTGGTTAGCAGCTATGTTAGGCCACAGGTTAAAGCCTTGTTCCAGCTGCAGATTCAATGCTTCCCGAAAATCCAAATAGTGTTACCTAACACTTATCAAACTCTCAGTGCCAGTTCCATGACAGTGGAGCTGGCACTGGGAGATAAGGATCTCCTAGTACTGGCCCCTCAACGATGGAGCTCCCTGCTGGTGGGGGCTGGGAGCCTGTTCCCCACCCAGCTGTGTGATTATGGACCTGAACAGAGAATAGGCTCTCTAGCCCCTACCCTGTGATCATGAAGCAGGGGCTGGGAACTATTCTGGGCAGGGAAAGGTCCCAGCTCCAGGGCCCAATTGGCAATCAAGACATAGGGCTTGGAAAGAGCTTCAGAGGTGGACCAGGTCTCAGCCCTCTGCCCCATCTGGGAACAAAAAGGTTGACAGTTCAAGTCTGGGTGTGGGCAAGTGATCTGGGCAGGGGTATGGAACCTGCCCCTCCCCTGCAGTTCTTTCAAAGCCCCTTGCCCTGATCATGGAGCTGGGACCAGGAGCTCCCTGTTGCCAGGGCAGGGGGACATTGTCCCCACTGTCTCCTGGCCCAGTACCCCCTGCCAGGCCCTGAGCTAACAGATAGGGGCAGGGGTGAACAAAATGGCAGATCCAGTTGGTAGCCAGACTCCATTTCCCAGCAGCCCCTGCCCATTTCATGGAGACCCCAGCCACAGCCACTGTGATAGGGCAAGGCTGGGTTTGCCATGGAGACCAGCAGGGCACAGGGCAGGGCAGGGCAGGGGGCTGCTCCAGAGCTGCTGGGGTCTTGCAGTGGGGCAGCTTGGTCCAGGGCTAGGGCAGAGCCAGGCAGGGATGTGCAGGCAGTGGATTGCAGTTCTGCCCTGCCTCCGTGCAGCGATGACAGCCTGGTCTGGAGCAGAGGCACAGCTGCTATCCACTGCCTGCGCACCCCTGCCCAGAGTGTGCAGGATGCAGATTGTAGCTCTGCCCTGGCCCTGGACCAAGATGCCCCTGCTGCAAGTTCCCAGTGACTCTGGAGTAGACCCCAGACATGCCCTGCTCCATGCCCTTCCAGCATGGCTGGGTCCAGTTTCCATGTCATCCCCAGCCTTGTGCTATCACAGCGCAGTTGCAGCTGGGTTCTCCACGGAGACCGACCCCAGCCATGTGGGTAGGGGCTGCTGGGAAATGGAGTCCACTGCTGCTGGATCTGGCCCGCAAGCCAGACTTTGCTTGCCCCTGACTTAGGGGGAGCCTAGAACTCCCCTGGTGGCAGTAGGTGCCCACTGCAGGGCCCCACGAAGCAGAAGCAGTTTGATGCCATTAACAGCAAATCTGCTTCTGCTTCCCTACACTTGTAGATGCCTGCCCAGAAGCATTTACTCATGAGTAGTTTACTCACAAGTAAACTGCTCCCAGATCTAATGCATGTGTAGACACACCCATGGTGAACCAAAAATAAGATATGAAAACCAGTCAGTATCCAATCCAAATTACCAGAAGATTATTCCCTTTTTTTCTAATGCAATGTGAAACTATTCTACAATACCTTCTACTGACAATAAAGATGCATTTTATAACCAAGCCTCCCCTTCCTTCAAACTACTGTTAAAAACTGGCACTGTGATTTCTTTTTTCTCCTGACACATTCGTTTATACACCAGACCTCTGGCAAAGCATTGCTTTTCTAATTCAGAAACCTCAGTTCAGTCCCAAGAGTAAGTTTTCAGCATAATTATGTGATGTTTTCATAAGGGAGATGCATATATATAGGACCACTTTCAGATCTCTTGGCATCATTGATGATGCATACGGGGTGAACGTGGGTGCATGTGCACCCCCTGAGCATGGCGCTGCACCCCCTGTGAAAAGGCGGCACCTGTTGGCGGCGCCTATAGGTGGTTGCCACTTGCCACACACCCCTGCCCACCCCCGACACCACCAGCAGTATCTGCAGGTGGTCCATGGTCAGCACTGGCCACCAGGTGAGCTGGATCCGGAGGGGAAGCCCCCCAGGTCCCATATAGCTGAGCCAGTAGGGAGCCGTGCTCCTGAGCCGCGCAGCATGAACAGAGTGCGCAAACAGGTGCGCTCTTATAGAGCACGCCGACGTTTGCGCAGGTATTCGCGCAGGCGGGCGGGCAGAAAGGGCGAGGAGAGAGACTCCTGTACGGGTAGGGCGTAGACACCACACAGATCTACAAACAGCAGATTATAGAATGGTGTCGACGAGGAGTGCTGCTAGGGCCTCTGCCAAGGGGGCCACGCCTACCCGGGGCTGGTCTGAGGCCTCCACCCAGACCGAGCCCATGGGGGAGCTGATGTCCCCCTACCTCCTGGCCTGCGGGGGATCCCCAGCAGGGTCGGGGGGGCAGAGATTGGGGGCCCCCACACTTGTCTGGCAGGAGCCCTTCTTAGGGCTCTGAAGGTGCAGGTGAGGGAGCAGGTTAGCAGGCTGAGGGGTATCAGGGAGGTGGAGGATGAAATTGACAGCTACTTCTTTTCCCTGCAGGACCAGGCACCTAAGAAAGAAGCATCCCGGGGACTGCCTTCCACAGCAGAGTGGCAGACGGTCACATCCAGGACCGGAGCTGCTCTCAGCGAACTGGTACCAGTTCCTCCAGTCCGACTGGAGAACAAGTACGCAGCCCTGGAGACCCTGCAGGAGATGGAAGGAGAAGAGGAAACCCTTGGGCAGGAAGCAACACCACATTCTCCACACTCCGAACAGGTCAAGAGATCCAAGCTGACCCAGAAGAGGAGGCGACGAGTGCTCGTCATAGGCAACTCCATCCTGAGGAGTACGGAAGGGCCCATCTGTCACCAGGACCTCTCGACACGAGAGGTGTACTGCCTGCCCGGAGCAAAGATTTGGGACGTGACGGAGGTAATCCAGGCCAGGATTAAGCCACCAATTACTACCCCATGGTCCTAGTCCATGTGGGTACTAATGATGCGGCCAGGAGAACCCCCGATCACCTGATGACGGACTACAGTGCTCTGGGCGGTGTGCTGAGGGAGTTCAGTGCACAGGTGGTATTCTCTTCCATCCTACCAGTGAACGGACACGGAAGACGGCATGAGAACTGCATTAGAGAGACCAACTGGCGGCTTCGGCGGTGGTGTCTCGAGGTAGGCTTCGGTGTTACCAAATTTGCCCATTACTTTGGGGTGTGCTCATTTATTAGGGATAGTTTCTAGGGTCTTGGTGATTCTGTCAATGTGCTGCTCGTGTTACTATATGGAGCTGTATCTCTCCCTTCTGCAAGCCCTCACCCCCAGTGGAGCTATCTTGCAGGACTCAATCTCAATGGGACTGGGTTCCTCCAGTCAACAAATCAGCCATACACACAAACACACACAAGTTAATGTGACACACCTGACCTGGCCGGGCTGATCAGCATGGACAGGCTGACACCCTCATATGCCAAGAATCAGTTCATAAGAGCAACAATAAAATGCAGTCAGACACAAGCACACAGGTAAACAGAATCCCTCTGAATCCGGCTGGGTGTCCAGCTGACACCCTCATGGGCCAGCATTCAGTTCATAAGGGCACGTCTGAGTCAAACTGGGTCAATCAGCCTGTACAAGCTGATCCCCTTATGTGTTTCAAACTCAGCACGTCCCAATCTTTGGCCTCTTGATGAGCAGACCCCACAATAATTTGGGCTTCACAGGGATCTTTAGCATAGGTAAAAGAAGCGTTGCTGCAGAGCACGGGCGGAAAGAGAAGCAGAGAAGGAAAAATATACCCGATTACTACCAGTTTGACTATAAAAGTTATTTATTGCTAAGCATATGAAATATATAATAGTACTAGTAGTAATAGACATGCAAAAGAAAAACAAACACAAACAATGACAATACTACCCTGGTTTCACTAAGTATTTGGAGAAACTTAGCTCAAGCTTAACTAATACAGTTCAGGTTCAGAAGTTTATGCCTAGACAGAAGAGAGAGCGCTGTAATCTCACCTAGTCCACGGTACTCAGGCTGCAAAGCTGACAGGCACAGTCCGTAGCACAATAGAGAGATGATCTGTTCTTCCAGCATCCCAAGAATGACAGGGGATGGTGTCAGCACAGGAGTTTTCTTCTTCTTTCCTTTTCCTTCTTTCTTCCTGCTTCTTCTTCTTTTTCTTTCTTTCTCCTTTTTTTTAAGCACACACACTTACAGATTTTTATACCCTCAGTTCAGCTGCTTCGAAGCACCCCCAGTAGTGTAAATCATTGTCTTTTCTATTGACAAGGGGTTATCTGGTTTGGACCATCTCAGGAAACTGATTGATAATCAGGAAACACTTAAGATTAGGGAGTAACCCAAATACTTGGGAGCCAGCTTGAAATTCCTATGGATGGCAGATATACTGATGGGATATCTCATGGTTTCTTCAGGAACAATAGATAGCTTGCAGCATCAGGATTTGGGATTTTTACTTGTTGTGCACAAGCCTCAGCTTAGCATGACTTTTCCAGATCTAAAGCAATTATTGGGGTGCTCATAACCTTTTGTGGAGAGGACTTCCACCAGTCGTCTCGGGAAAGATACGACAACACCTGGGATTAGGGCTCCAGCAGGCTGGATGCTGTGATGAACCCTTAACCATTGTTCAAATGTTGCCCATACCCCCTCGGACTCAGTCTCTTGCCTCAGCATTCCCTAACCCGGCAACTGAGTTTTAGTCAATCAAGTTTAAATAGGCCTCCCATACTGGGACCAGGGAATGTACGGCCCGAGATGCCTATTAAACTTAGAGCTGTGTGTGTGTGTCTGGGGGGGAGAAAAGTCCTTAGCAAATCCAGATTAGAACTGGTCTGATAAATGCTGAGCTGGGTGTGTGTGAACATGGGTTGATTAACATTGGAAGCACAGATTCCCCATCATGCAGCGCTCTCCTGCTTCTCTGGTCCCAGAATTCACTGCAGTCTCTGCTTCAGGCTTTCTGTTTTCCATCTCTCATGTAAATGAATGGTCATCTGGTTCCATCTCAGATGCAGATGAGACCGAGGGCAGTTGTTCACTCTTATCACCCTTATCTGGAGAGTTTTAGGTGCGTCTCTCACTGCATCTTAATCAGTTTTGTTTATGTAGAGGAGGGGAGGGGGGGGTGAGTCCTTTGTGAGTCAGACAGACTGCATCCTGTGCCAGGGTTGCCCAAGAATACAGAGCTGAGGCGTAACATGGGCTTCCTGGACAACGACCAGCACATCACGACAAGGAACATGCTCAGTTGGGATGGGCTTCACCTGTCCCCCAAAGGTAAGCATGTGTTTTCTTCTATGTTGGCGGATCTCCTCCGGCAGGCTTTAAACTAGGCTCGTCGGGGGGAGGGGAAGATGAGGGCGGGGGAAGCTGTGGACCACCAAACCATGTGGCACCCACAAAGATAGCCCAGCCTGAAGAAGGAGAACATTGGGAACCTGTAAGCCATGGGGCGGCCAGCAGTACAGCACAGGTAAGCAATAAGCAGGTAAGAAATAAGGGGCCCCTTGGGATTCGGAGCTGGGGGGCAGCAAAGGCACCAGTCACAGGGCTCAAGTGCCTATATACTAATGCTAGGAGCATGGGGAACAAGCAGGATGAACTAGCGCTCCTGCTTGCAGAAAAAACCTATGACTTAGTAGGGCTAACAGAAACCTGGTGGGATTCGTCCCACGACTGGGTGGTACATATTGACGGTTATAGGCTGTACAGAAAGGACAGGGTGGGGAAGAAAGGGGGAGGGGTTGCGCTCTATGTCAATGAGCGATATACATCGACCTTCATCAAGACGGAATCAAAGGATGAGGAAGTAGGTACAGGAGGTACACAGGAGGTACACGGTCCCACTAGGGGGAATGTCTTACTGGATCTGGTATTGGCAATGGGGGATGACGTGGTAGGGGACCTACAAATCGGTAGCCATCTGGGGGACAGTGATCACCTAATAATAGAATTCACCATAAAACGTCGAGTAGGTAAGGTAACTAGTAGGGTGAAAGTGCTAGACTTTAGGAAAGCTGATTTCAATGAACTCGGGCAATTAGTCAAGGACGCACTGCAGAGTAGGAATTTTGAAGTGATGGGAGCCCAAGAAGGGTGGCTGTGCCTTAAGGAAATGATCCTTCGGGCACAAAGGGACACAATCCCTATGCGAGGAAAAAGAGGAAAAGGGGTCAGGAGGCTTCCTTGGCTGACCAGAGAAATCCAGGGCAGCCTACAGGCCAAAAGGGGAGCACGTAAAAAGTGGAAACAAGGAGAGATCACTAAAGAGGAGTATACCTCCTCTGCTCGCGCTTGTAGGGAGGCAGTTAGACAGGCCAAAGCTACCATGGAGCTGAGGATGGCATCCCAAGTAAAGGACAACAAGAAATTGTTTTTTAGATATATAGGGAGTAAAAGGAAGGCCAAGGGAGGAATAGGACCCCTACTAAATGGGCAGAAGCAATTGGTGACAGACAGGGGGTACAAGGCAGAACTCCTCAATGAGTTCTTTGCCTCAGTGTTCCTAAGAGAGGGGCAAGACAGTCTTTCACTGGGGTTGTAGAGAGGCAGCAGCAAGGCGCCAGACTACCGTGCGTAGGCCCTGAGATGGTGCAGTGTCACTTGGAAGAACTGGATGCCTTTAAGTCGGCAGGCCTGGATGAGCTCCATCCGAGGGTACTGAAGGCACTTGCCGACATCATTGCACAGACACTGGAGGGGATATTTCAACGCTCATGGCGCACGGGCCAAGTCCCGGACGACTGGAAAAGGGCCAATGTGGTCCCCATTTTCAAGAAGGGGTGGAAGGAGGACCCGGGCAACTATAGGCCAATCAGTCTCACCTCCATCCTTGGCAAAGTCTTTGAGAAAATTATCAAGGCTCACATTTGTGAGAGCCCGGAAGGACAAATTATGTTGAGGGGAAACCAGCATGGGTTCATAGCAGGCAGATCATGCCTGACTAATCTAGTATCTTTTTATGACCAGGTTACGAAACGCCTGGACACAGGAGGAGGGGTGGATGTCATATACTTAGACTTCAGGAAGGCCTTCGATACGGTATCCCACCCCATACTGGTGAACAAGTTAAGAGGCTGTGACTTGGATGACTACACAGTCCGGTGGGTGGCGAATTGGCTAGAGGGTCGCACCCAAAGAGTCGTGGTGGATGGGTTGGTTTCAACCTGGAAGGGTGTGGGCAGTGGGGTCCCGCGGGGCTCGGTCCTTGGACTGATACTGTTCAATGTCTTCATCAGCGACTTGGACAAGGGAGTGGAGTGAAGTGTACTCTGTCCAAGTTTGCAGGTGACACAAAGCTATGGGGAGAAGTGGACACGCCGGAGAGCAGGGAACAGCTGCAAGCAGATCTGGACAGGTTGGACAAGTAGACAGAAAACAACAGAATGCAATTCAACAAGGAGAAATGCAAAGTGCTGCACCTAGGGAGGAAAAATGTCCAGCACACCTACTGCCTAGGAAATGACCTGGTGGGTGGCACAGAAGTGGAAAGGGATCTTGGAGTCCTTGTGGACTCCAACATGAACATGAGTCGGCAGTGTGACGAAGCCATCAGAAAAGCTAATGGCACTTTATCGTGCATCAGCAGATGCATGACGAATAGATCCAAAGAGGTGATACTTCCCCTCTATCGGGCACTGGTCAGACCGCATTTGGAGTACTGCGTGCAGTTCTGGGCACCGCACTTCAAGAGGGATGCGGATAACCTAGAGAGGGTCCAGAGAAGGGCCACTCATATGGTTAAGGGCCTGCAGACCAAGCCCTACGAGGAGAGACTAGAGAACCTGGACCTTTTCAGCCTCCACAAGAGAAGGTTGAGAGGCGACCTTGTGGCTGCCTATAAGTTCATCACAGGGGCACAGAAGGGAATTGGTGAGGTTTTATTCACCAAGGCGCCCCCGGGGGTTACAAGAAATAATGGCCACAAGCTAGCAGAGAGCAGATTTAGACTAGACATTAGGAAGAACTTCTTCACAGTCAGAGTGGCCAAGGTCTGGAATGGGCTCCCAAGGGAGGTGGTGCTCTCCCCTACCCTGGGGGTCTTCAAGAGGAGGTTGGATATGCATCTAGCTGGGGTCATCTAGACCCAGCACTCTTTCCTGCCTATGCAGGGGGTCGGACTCAATGATCTATTGAGGTACCTTCTGACCCTAACATCTATGAATCTATGAACCACTGATGCTGCCAGCAGTGTTTGTGGGTGGTCGCCAACCAGTGGTCAATGCTTGCTGCCCACCACCAACAGCTCTGCAGTTGCCTGCAGCAGCTCCCCACTTGCTTCCACCATGCTCCCACTGCTGACAGTGCTGCTGCCACCTGCGGGGGCTCACCATGCCCCCCCCAGCCGCCGGGGGCATGCAGCATTCATCATTGGCATTCTTACGTGTAAACAAGCAGGAAAATAGAAATTCTTCTGATAGATTTTAGAGATGGACTGACTTCACAATAATTTATCACATAAAATATCACTCTTAGCTATTTTAAAAAGGAGGCAAGGAAGGAAACTTGAAAAACAACCATTTGTGAATGGAGAGCTATACACAGCCAATACCTTTCTATATTTCTCTTGCTACTATTAAAGTTTCCTATCTTAAAGTCTCTTTTTCTAAACGACTTCTCTAACATCATTTCCTCTTACATGATCAGACAGTGGAGCTGCAAGCCAGCTTCGATCCATTTATCTATCCATCTGTGGGCTTTTATTTTGCTTCACATGACAGCAGTATCAGAGGACCTTCCACATAAAATCAATAGCAGGAAAGAATCATGGAGTTTTTGGTCAGGTTCATTTTTTTTCCCTTGGGGACAGGATTTTTTTCAATTTAATTAAAATTCTTTGGGGATTTTATCCCAAACGCAGTTTTAGGATTGTACCGTTGTCGATTAGGATGCCTTTGTTTGGGGAGCCATGGGGAAAAGAGCTGTCAAGGTTGTAAATGTCACTGCCATCAAATAAGGGCCTTGTTGAACAGTATAGCACCTTGGGACCTGATTGTCATGTTACAATGACTTACAGCAGAGGCCATATGACTGGTGCTGGACTGGTTCCTGCCCTGCAATGCCCTACATGCCACCAACAGCATGCACCAGATAGGGCCCCTACTCCCCGTGCAGCATACACGATTGTTCCAGCCTGTGTCACAGTGGCACATAGGTTCAAATCAAGACCCACAGGCAGCACCAAAGGCTATATGATAGGACTCTGCAGGCTGGATCCAGCCCACAGGCCATGTCTTTTACACTCCTGTGTTACAGCATTATCACTGGCAAAAACTGAAGGCCACAGTTTGCCACTGGGTATTAGGGGATACCTTGTGACATGAGGGAGGGGCCAAATAGATGTTCTCATGGGCCTGCTTGGCCTGAAACTTCTACTATAGGTTTGTTTGCAATCACAGTGGACTGGCCTTTATCACACAGGTGGACTCTTTCCATGACTATATTCATATAAAGAGTTGCAGAAGGGCTGTAGTGTTGTAACTGTGATGATCCAGGGAATGTGTAAGAAGCAAGGTTTGTTTGATGATGTATTTTATTGAACCAAGTTAGCTATTCTAACTGGCATATACTTTAGTATGGAACTGCTTCTCTCTGGATGCATCTGCACGTGCCTTTTACGGCCGAGTTGACTAATTAGCTCCATAGTAAAGCACCACCATCTACACATGTGGTGCTATTAGGCTGAAGTACACTAGCTAATTCCACCATAGGATAGTACCCCCCAACACAAGTACTTTCCTAAAGCAAGCAATGCACATATAGACAGTGACTAGGGCTGGCTGCAACACAAGGGTGCTAGTGTAGTGGCTGCCTGCCGGCTAACCCCACACTGTAGCACCCTTGTGCCCCAGTCAGCCCCTCCACAGCACATTGAGCCAGTTTGGAGCAACCCCAGGTTGGCACGCTGGCCCCTGAGGCCCCCTGCCAGCTGGAGCTGCGCTACCTTGGCTCAATGTGCTGCCATCCTAGGTGGACATGTAAGTGCGGTGCCTAGGAACAATAAACTCCAGTGAACTGTGCTGGAGTTTATTGCTATATGTTAGTTGCTCATGTAAATGTGCCTTCCCAGACCTAAGGAAGAGCATTATGTGCCCAAAAGCTTGTCCAACATCTTGTCCAACACACCCCTCAAATATAAAAATAATCCAATAAAAATATTCCCAAACCAATCTTGCTTCCCCTATAAAATGTGACAGGCTCTGAAACAAGAATTCTAAGGACCTCTTTTAATTCATTTTGGCTTCAGGAAAACCTGGAGTAGCTCCTATGAGTCAGATAATAATAATTAAGGCTAGAAGGGACCTCAGAAGATTGTATAGTCCAATTTTTCTCAGGGCAGGATCATCCCAATCCAAATTATCCAATTCCAGATAATTTGCTAAAGCCAAATATCAAGGTGACCCCAGAGCACAAAATAATATCCATTATAGATAACACACTACAAATGTGAAACTTTAAGGGAACAGTACAAAGGAAGCCAAGAGGTATGGATGGCCACAAAGGAAGCCACAGATCTATATAAATTCAGGATCTGAGCTATATAAATTCAGGACCCTCTGTCTAGCACAGATAACATTATCACAAGGTCAGTCCCATTAAATTATTTTATGTAGTTCCAGCTGAGGAATGTCATTCGAAAATAGTAAAAAATCCCCTAAATAGGCTTTTCCTGCCTTCTGAAGTCACTTCTTATCCGCATTCTGCCACTGGCTAAATTCTCTGGTGTCATAGATTAGTGGCCACTTTGAATACCTACACTGGGAGTTAGGAGTAAAGAAAACCCTTAGCCTCTGTCAGCTGAACTGAATATATCAAGCTGGGGTTTTAGCTCACAAAGAACACTTCTTAATATCCTTAATGTCTTTCATGATTTAAAGATTATTTTATTTTTGCTCATTCTAAAAGCCAGCGCTCTGATTTGGAGTTCTATTTCACAATCTTAAATCTTAACTTTGATAACCACACTAAGCCTTCTGTTCTTTGCTTATTAAGATGTTCTGAGAAAAATCACAGATTACCAACCCATCTTTTATTTCTTAATTCTTTTCTAAAATGATTAAAATATTCTGATTGAAGCAAATGTTCTTTATAACATCTCTGTTTCATCAAGTCATTTTCTCCAATGGAAGCACAAGCAAAAAAGGCAGGAAAAGAGAAAAGGAGGAAGAAATATCCATTCTATTTTAGGGTCACTTGACAGATATGTGACAAAAATGAGGAGCTTCAGATACACATCATGGATCAATTATACTTTCTTTGGAAAGCCAGAGTTTGTAAACTCTCTTACATGGTCTGTGTTACTATAGTAAGTGAACATTTCACAGCCTTTAACGTAGTAATATTTTCCCCCATTTTAACATACAGATACTGAAACATTAAGAGGCTTTCTCAAGAACAAGCAAGTTTATGGCTTATTTTAGACTGGTGACCCAACCACTGACCCATCCTTCCTCTCTGATCTTCCCTAGTCTTGAGTTCAAACTTGAGTGGCAAAGTCAGTTATAAAAGTCGCTGCTTCTTTGAGTAGAAGGGCTCAGCTGAGACAATATTTGATGAGCAGACAAAGACTAGATTTCAGTAAAAATAGCTAAAATAGGTAAAATTCTAGACCATTATCTGTTATTTAGTATGGCTGGTGCCATTAGACACGTAGGGCTCATCTACATGAGACACTACTGCACAGTCATTACTGTGCATTTATTTAGTACTTGCATTAGCAAGTACTAAATAAATGTACAGTAACTGGAGTTACTGCCCAGGAGCACCAGCAAACATCTTTTAGGTGGTACTACTGCACATTAAGTAGCCTAGTAATACTGTGCAGTAATATATTAGCACTATCCATACTGTGATACGCTACTATTCAGTATTTTTCAGCTACTGTGCAATCAGCGTCTCATGTACTCATGCCCATACACACCATATTTACCTACAAACTACAGGTAACTTTTCCCCAAAAATTCAGCCCTCCAAAATCGGGGTGTATATCTTAAAGTAAATTGGGAAGCTGATTTCTATTCTAGAATTGAAGCATAGGTACACCATTATGGATGCACATGAATGCCCTAACAGCTGCTGGAACTGTTCTTCTCTCCCAGCCCAGGGAGAGAGGAGTGGAGTACAGTCTTGAGTTCCAAAAGCTGCTGCCAATTCACTAGCAGAGAGAGGGTTAAAATTGTAGTTTTAATTGTAGGCATGAATGGTCAGGATCCCCTATGGTCAGGATTCAACCATGACTCTAGAAAAGTCTTTTTTTAGTCATTCTTTCTTCCCAACACAAAGTGTGTGTCTCATTTATGGGTGTGTGGTATGGTAATTTGGAGATTAAAAAAAAAATAAAAGCAAACAAACAAACAAAAACAATGCCAAAATCATTTTCTAGATATACATTTTTCTTTCAGCAACATATCACGTTAGGTTTTGGGGTATGCTACTGTCATCATGTTTAAAGCTACTCAAAGTAATAATGTTTGAAAAATAATAAGTCTGGAAACTTCTACTACATAACAATTTGCCCATGCAGGGTTTTTTTCCTAGACTCATATCTGAGATTTTTTTTTTTTACTTGAGGCACTAAAATTATTGTTTTATACTTCATTACCACTTAAAAAGCTTCTTCTATTTTTTTCTAGAAATTCTACAATTCCAGTGATATTCCATATTTTAAATTCAGGGAATCTCTCTTCAATCACTGGAACTTTTGAAAACAGACGTAAATAGGGAAGTGCGAGAACCATGCTCTTAAAAAAAAATCATGTCTTAACACTATCAATCAGCTTATTTAGAATCCAAAATATTTCTGTGTCATGTATTTCCTAAGGTTCAGAGCATTTATCTCAGCAAGATGTAGAGCTTTCAGTTTATGCTTCCATTGCCTGAAGTTGTGCTGTTCTAGTTTCTTTTTTACAGGGCATCTAGGTTGTTTCTGTATGCAGCTTGGCTCAGTCCACTGGTGAGTGCTCATTACCATTAGTATAACCAATAGACATGGGCCCTAGCTGCAAAGTTCAGATCTTTATGCAAATTTCAGCAACGTTCTATAAAATTCTTACCAAAGGGATTTGCATGAGCTCTAGATGAGCAGTAGAAAAATACATCAACCACCCCTGCTACCTATTTGAAAAACGTATATGTTATTTGAACAACAACCATGTAGGAAATTGGGAGAATGCCTAGTAAGATCAATAGTAAAAGTCTGTGGAGAACTGGAAACAAAGAACTTACCATTCAGTGTTACCTGAAATGGAAGGCCTGCTAGATAATGTCTACTTCTCAAACTGGCAAGAAGATCCATGATTGATTACACAATGTATGGTTAGTCTTTGAGACTTGTTGCCATAAGATATATCACTGAGGCCAAGATTTGAGAGCAGTTTAAAAAACAATAAACATAGTCAAGAATGGTTTAAAACTAGCTGATTTCAGACTCTCCCATTGTCAAATTAAAGTTAATTTTTTTTATAGCCACTTATATTTATCTTATATCCCTTTTGTATTTCCATATTATTTAATTTCTATGTAACTTAGCATAGTGTAATGCTATTTTGTTTGAATGTGGTGTGTATGTCAAGGGAAATCTGTCTTAACAACCAAGGATCACCATGACCTCTTGCCTCCATGACTGAAGATTGCAAATGCAGCAAAGTCTGACCCTAGAAGCAGGAACAACATACCAAAAGGAACAAGAGTGAAGACTTTGCCTGTAGTCCTTCAATGACAGAGGCCTATCTGCACTGGACACAGCCTGCTCCAGAAATAATGAAGGAATGTGGTAAACAAGCTTGTAAATCAGCACCTGGGACTACAATAGCCAAGCCTGGTCAGAATGGAAAACTACTACAAGCTGAACAAAGATTTGATGCCCCCTATAAAAAGGGGAGATTTAGGAGCAAGAAGTTGGGTCTGTTCTGCACAGCAACAAAGGAGCATCAGTACACATCCGACAGAAGCCCAGCTCCTTCCTCCTGCTCAACTTTGCTGGCCACTAAGCTGACTCAAGCAACAAAAGACTGGTAACATCTTAGCATCTGGAGAATTGTTTGTGTGCGTGCCTGTGTAAATGTGAATGTGATATTCTAATGTTTTTGTATTCTCAATAAACATGGTGTATTGCCTTGTCCCCTGATAAAGATCCTGCTTGTTTTTAATACACTATATGCCTAGTGCGTACACCCGTACAACACCATGTGGCACTTATCATCTCAAACTGGGCTATTAAACTGTTGGTAATGTTGGTAAGCAGTAAAACAAGGGTGTAAATTTAAGGCACAATACCTACTTCACCTTGCCTTTTGCTTATGGATGTTGTTACTGAACTCCAAGAATGCCAGAAAGCTGTCTAGCTAGCTAAAACTCACCTAACCTCCACTGCCTCGGTATTTGCACACTCACAAAATATGTGGTTGAAAATAGAGAAACTAAGGCTGTTTTGTGATAACCTCCTATTTATGCCATGGCAACCAAACTTGGAGTAGCCAGGAAGAGAAAGCAGATAAATATGTTTGAGAGGGATAGTTCTAAATAAGTTTTTTAGGGTTTGGTCTACACTTGAGAGTTAATTTTAATTTAAATAGCATATGAATTCAGGCTGAAGATCTTTCCTGAAATACTGTGTGTGTAGAACACTTATTTCAGAATGGAAATGCCTTGTTCTGCTATAAGAGTACCCAAACATAGACTTATTTAGGAAAGTTTATGCTAGAAAGTAACTCCATGGACAGGCAAGCCCTAGTATTGCTTTATGTTCTTTTGTAGGTGTTGGCAAGAAAGAGAAAGATTGGATAAGCTTTACATTCTTCGTGTCTATTCTCTTTAATGTCCTTTAAATCAATCTTTAAAAATATTGTTTCAGCAGAGCTTTTAAACTTTCAATTATGTTTTATTTTAGCACCAGGAAGCAGTTTAGATATTCCTCTGGTGTAGGAAGGTGTCACAACATAGCGGGCTGAGTGTGACATTTCTGTACAAGCAGACCAAACACAGATTAATCACTCCCCTCCACCAACAACTTTCTTGCTTAGAAATAAATCTGTTTACATGGAGTAAACAGTGACAGGAGTAGAAGTTGGATCTCCAGTTCCTCAGGCCAATCATTCCTTCATGGAGCTGAAGGAAAAGCCCTAATTGTTTGGGTAGCTAAGACTAACAGGAATCACAAAATTTAAGAGCCATCTGGGTTTTTCTGATCTGTTGATTTTCAACCTTCCTCTGCTGAGCCCTAACACAGGCATGCATACGACCATCAAGAGATGTCAACGAGTACCAGCAGAAGTAAGAAGCTCAGTCAGCATAGGTTAATTTACCCTGCTGAGAAGCAAGCTAAATTAGCTTACACTGAACTCTGTGCTGCCAATACTAGATAGCTTCAGGTAGTCAAAGTAGCTCTGTAGTGTAGCATTGACTGTAGTCTACATTGTACTGCAATCTGCAGGGCAGACATGCCCACAGATTTCTTGAGAAGTAATCTTTAGTCTGTTGGTGGTGCAAGAACTCATCTCCACAGCTGTTCATCCCTGACCCAGCAATTAATTCTGATCCCCAAAAAAACTCCCAAGTAATTCTGTTCCTCAAAAGGTGTGTCTAAGTGGTGCGCAGTAGTGGGAGCACTTCCCCCCCCTCCCTATGTCCCCCTCCGATGAGCCATGGATCCATCCCACACCCGCCCTGCCCCAGCTGGGCAGCGCCTACCCCACTCCCTCTCTCAGCCCCTCTCCCTCCCTCACCAAGCTGCCAGGCTTGTGTTCTTTGCTGCCTGCATGCTGCACTGCAGCTGTGCACACGCACAAGCATTTGTCAGCCAAATGATCATCCACTTCAGGCCAATATCCGATATAGTCAATTTTCTTTATATCAGTGCTGATCTGATATTGGACCAATGTATCACCTCTAGTCAGAACAAATCTGAACAATTAACTCTATGTAACATGGGAAACAGCCTTAGTTCTTTTGTTATGTAACCTCACTGTTGCCAGTGCAAGTCACACATGCTGACCTGTAGCATGTTTTTCTGGAGGGAAAGAGAGAGAAAGCATTACTATCACTTGGGTCCCTGATGTGCTTTGGGTGCACATATATCTCAGAATGCATGAGTCAATCTGCCATGCAACCCAGGGCTGATAGGGCTGAAGGAACCTCTGGGAAAGGTTATTTGGGGCCTTCTTCCCCAAGCTGGAGAAGTATTAACCCATCTCAGCTTACCTCAGCATCTGCAAAAGTCTCCTTGTTTCCTTGATGCAAGGATCTCCTAGGAGCCAGTAGCAGGACATGGCCCTGGAGGAACATCCAAGCACCATCCTGGAGTATCTCTAGGGCAAGGAAAAAGCAAATATTTCCAGCTGAGCTGGAGCCAAGTCCATTCTTCCCCTCAAACCATCCCAGTTCTCTGAGGACCCACCACTCATCCAACCCAGGATTCCCATTCTAAGACATTTCTACCCAAACCCTTGTCACATGTTTGTCCCACATTATCTGGCCTCCCCCCACACAGCACCTATTTTGCATAATCTGGGCCATACCAGACTACAGGTTATTGGTCCTATGCTTTCTGTACAAATCTACAAGATACAATTCAAGTTCTCTTCTCAAGTATTTGTACCGTGGTACCCAGGGTTCCCTTCCCCCAAGAGAGCTAGTCCCAGTGGCTGACTGAGGATATTCTGACTTCTGGGAAATTGGTCTCCATTAGGGTGGATATGAACCCTAGAGCCAGTTTGATCCTCAGACCCTCTGGCCTGTTTCCTAGACCTAGGCCTCTGGTGTCCTTCAGCCCACCTGTGCTTGTTTTATTGCACCTCTATATTCGTTCTAGCTCTAGTTCCACACAGTAAAATCCCATACATGCTTACCTCTCTTGGTCTGGCCTACACAGTGTGTTCATTATGAACATAGCAAAGGGCAAAGGGCAGCAACTACATCCAGAAGGGTCATCATGATTTCCACAATCAAACAGCAAAGGTGACCTTGCTCCCTCCTTTGGTAGCCAGATTTGCTAAAATGGGGAATGGTTGCCAGAGATAGGAACAGGCTGGATAAAAGGGTGGAAAGAACACTTTTTTTTATAGAAGATGATATTACCTCTCACTAGAGAAATCCTTTCTTTTCTGCATTCACATTCTATGCTTTAGGGACTAGACTCTGCCCTGGAGATTAGCTCCCTTTCAGAATACCTTAGCTGTTCCATGACCTACAGCATGTCAGTCTGTGGTGGACCGACAGGGCAGGACGGGAGAGGGCTATGGCCCCCAGGTGCCAGCCTGGGCAGGACACCGGCTGGGCCCTTCAGAGTTCTTACCACATGACATGACTAAGTATTGCTACAAGAAGGACGGGAGGTGGGGGGGTGTAGAGGAGGATGCAAATGTAAGCATTGCCCCCCAGGTGCCAGAGAGCCACTGTACCTCACTGATGTCAGGCCCTGGGTACATGCCATTAAGGGCAAAGACTGAAGATCTATGTGTGAGTAGGAATTCACAGTATGATACCTGCTAGCTGAGAGTCCAGGATCCGTGATCAGGGACTCACTAGAGTTATGTATATCTATGTATATTGCTGATTAAAACTCCTTTATCTGCCCTGGCCCACAGATCTCCCTCTCCTTGCAGTCTCCATACAGCTATACACAGATTTTCTGCTAAGGAGCCTAATTGAGAAAGTATCCCACGCAACTCAAGTGCACCTCGAAAAAAAGTACAATTGGAAGGGACCCAACTAAATTTGACCTTAAGCCCCTAGATGGGCTGCAAAGGAATGAGAGAAGGATTTTCCATTGTAGTCTCCCAAATGGGACCCCACTGTCTGCACTTGGTCAGGGTAATCAATTCAATGCAACCTCTGGGACTTCTCTCCCTTGGAGGTAGAGGAAAGGAGCTGGGATCCCAAACCATTTATTATGGAGCCCCAAGCCAGCTCAAAACCTAGTGTGCTCCCAGAGATGGTCTTCAGGGATAAGTCACTGAATCTATCCTGTGGAGACCCTGAGATACAAGAGGATCCCCAGGAAAAGATCCCTTCTTTCCTTGAGATACGTGGATTCTTGGTAGGGGGCCGGGAGGGGGATTGTTCACTCTGGCTCATAAAGATGGCTAACACATATTTGCTCCAGAGGTCCATTCAGCGAGAAAATGAGCACCTTTCCATCACCACCTGTTCTCCTAACCCTTCCTTTAGGCAGCAGTCCCAGGTAAAGCCAGAGGACCCGGGTGGGGCTAATACAGAGGATGCGCTCCTCATTTATGGTGAGTGGCATTCCTAAAGGTCTAGCAGTTTGACTTGCAATTTCTCAATTTATGGTTGGTTTATCTGGGGCCAAGATAACTCCATCCCCTACTGGAATCAAATCTACCCTCCTGGCATGTGTTTATCTTAACAGTGTCAGAGACAACATATTGCTGCTGCTGTTGCTACCTTCTTCTCATTGTTGCAACTCTTAGCAAGGTAGACAATTGCACATTTTCCAGTCTGTTTAATTTTCCTCTTTGGTTTCACTTTAAAATAGCTTTGTTTGGCATCACACATTTCAAAACACAGAAATAAAGGAATTTCTTGCAGCCTCCAGAAAGCTGAAGGCACCAAATCCTGTGACAGTCATTTCATGAAGGTTAGTGACATTGTCTTCCATCCCTACACTGGGCTGATGGACTAAAAAGCCAACCCAACCCCATTCCCCCTCCAGCTCTCATCCCCCAGTCTCTTCCTGTGATGCTCATGTCTCCTCCAGTCCCCTTTCATCTCCTCCAGTCCCCTGACCAATGAATTTCACACACAAAATGCATGACAAATGAGTGAAATGTGAAACATGCATACAGCGAATCACACCATCATTGTTTTTAAATAGAAAATCTGTTTTAAAAGAGACTGTTTCACTTCATGAATCACAGGCAACTATAACATATTGGACCAATCCACTATAATTTATGACTACAGTGTTCTGACCTGGTTATTGGGGTATTTGCTGTATTGTTAAATGACATTGTTTAAACTAGGGTGCTGGAAAAACAAGCAGGATAATAGTTTGGGACTGCCACCCATTCACGGATACTTTAAGGGACAGTGAAAAAGCAATTTAATTTGATTGGTTTTCTAACTGCTGCTGAGCCTGCCCGACCAGGGGTCAAAGTGAAGGAGAGAAGATCCAAATACAAGAAAATGAGCTGATAAAGTAACTCTTACTGTTACTCTCACCTAGATAAAAGTAACTCTTTCTAGGTGGGGAGAGAGTTAGTGAGGATCTCTTTGGAAAGAACATGACACAAACAGACCTATTGGAGGGACTCAGGAAACCAAGCCTTCCTAGGCTCACTTCACAAAGAATGGGTAGTCATGTAGACCTTTTCTTTTAAAATCCTTTTTTTCCCTTTTATGATACATTTTGTTCTTGTTATTATTCTTACACTTAGAAAGCCTCTCTGGTCACTCTAGTTTCTTCTCTAAAAGACAGTGGGATGTATTGGGTGAGATTGCTAGAGACTTGGGTTTTGAGTTTGAAGTAACTGCACAATCTCTCTACTGATTTATCTAAAAAAAAAAGGTGGTGGGGAAGACATCAGCAGTTCCTTTCCAACCGCCTCTGAGGTAGAAATCACAATTTTAGTCAATAATTAATGTAATATATTGCATGAAAATTTAAACCACAAATAGAAGAGTAAAAAACTTTAAAATACTCTTGGATTTTGAACTTGTTTCCTTTCCCCTTCCCACCCCCAAGGAATTACCTCCTGGCTACAGGACTATTTGATGAAAAGATCAGTCTGTCAGTCGCTTGTTGTTTATGCATAGCAGATTTGTCATCCAGTTTAGCAAGCTCAGCTTGACACGTGAATTTTCAGTCATAGCTAAATGGTTGTCAAGTGCTCTGTAGATAAACATTACCAATGTAAAACTGTTGTTGAAGTAACCAGAGCAAAAGACAGAATAATGTAGAGAAAGGATGGAGCCATGTAAACAAGGAACAATGGGAGACAAACCAGTGAAATATTACCAGAACTGGCAATTTTTCAACTCCAGTCATTCACTATATATATCAATTAATTTTTTCATGAACTTGCCATGAAAAATTTAAAGGGTGCTCATGATTTATATTCTTTGTTTTGGTGTTTGCCATTTCTGTGAGCTCTTCCACAATAAAGTTTAAAGCTCCTGTAAAATTAAACAATTCTGACAGAATTGTAACCAACATCTCCCAAATAGCCAATCAATTGATCATCTCCAAATAAATAGCACTTAAGACTACACAGCAGATACCTAGGATTCGTAAGACCAATAAAACTTCTTGTGCCTACAGCACATGGCCTATAGCTGTTATAGTCCTTTACACAGAGCTATAAACACTTAACATGATTATTAAACTGCCAATACAAAAAGTAGTTGCATACTGAATTCAAGTTACCTAAAATTTCCTATAAAAAATTAAATATGACTACTGTGACAAAAGATTTAATGTACATCGGTGTCTATACATGTGCAAAAAGGCTGCCTCAGTGCATTGTAATTACAATGGGTCAGAGCAGACTCAATTAATCGAGTCTGATGGAGCATGATAGTATCACATATGCATCACTGGAAACAAAGCATGCCTTAAACTTGTCACATGTGGGGGGTAAGTTGTTTCATTCTACTTTTTAAATCTGTAATGCAAATTTGTATCACGGACATTAAAATGCCTTTTTGTATGTACACTCCCACAGGAATCTCCAAGGGGAGGACCAGTATATGCCACAGGTTTGAGCACAGATCAACTTGTAACATCCATTTTTTAGTTTAAGGAGCTTTCAGGAAAGCTAATGACACAACTCTTACTTGCTACCCATTTTTGCTCAAACATGTAAAAAAATTATTGTGTGCTAGGTTCATCCATCTTCCAGGCATGAATAAACATTTCTAGACAATCTGTTATTTTACCAGCTGAAGTTGGTAGAGCCTGTTCCACCATGTGCTCAATGTAAAATGCATGGTACATATTTTACATGATTTCTAAATTAGGGATGGGCCAGATTCAATATTTCTGCCATGGGGATCCCCTAAAGCAGATAAAGGAGTTTTAATCAGCAATCCCTAATCTTCTAGCTTCATAGCAAAGACCAGTCGCCAACCCTCTTCTGTAACCACCCTATTCCTTTCTATACCTTCAGAAGAGCAGATGACTTGTCACAACATACCCTGTTGGTGATTTCATTGGAGATGCTAATGACTGAGAAAGCATTGCACCCTTCCAATTGGGGCTTCATGTTACTCAGATATTTCTCTGGTGGGAGTTGTTCAAGTAAGCAAGCAGATTACACAGTTAGTTTCCCCAAGCGTTGTTTGAGGTACAGTAATCTGACATGCTGGAGATTGCTTTTAACTCTGCTATAACTGCTTCAGTTGTAAACTTCAGATTAAAACAGTGTCCACATTCATTACTACTAAAGTTACATTAAGACTATCACATAAGTTGACAAATAGAGATAAATGTGCTTGAGAGCTGAAGTGTTAGCTACACTGAAGCACAAGGTAAAACTGAAGTGGAGTGCATTGGCTTGACTACGGGGGTGTATGTGTTAGCCATGTTGGTCTAAGGACATAGGCAAACAAGGTTCTTTGGTTAAATCCGATATCTTTTATTAGACCAACTGAAATAGTTGGAAAAATTCTTCTTAGCAAGCTTTCAGGCACAAACACTCTTCGTCAGGCTGAGGAAGTATCTACAAATGGTCTGTGCTGTGCTGGATGGAAGGGTACAGCAGCCACTCCATCCAGAAAGAGCACAGACCATACGGAGATGTTTCCTCAGCTTGACGAAGGGTGTTTGTGCCCGAAAGCCTGCTAAGAAGAATTTTTCCAACTATTTGAGTTGGTTTAATAAAAGATAGCAGATTGACCCAAAGAACCTTGTTAGCTTAACTACATGATTTACAAGTACCTGGCAGCATATCATCTGAATGACACAACTTACATCTGCTGCATTCAGGAGGGTTGTAAAACATTTGCAAAGTTCTATAGCCTGGGCTAACACATAATGGATTATGGAATAATCAGTCCTGCAAAATGTTTAAAATCATGGATTGCACTGGGACATAAACACCTTACACTGCAGACATTTTGGAGCTTCAGCAGTGGGATGGGTTGCAAGATTTCATTCTTCTTTTTAAACAAAGATATGAGTTTTCAAGTAACCCACAGGTCTCACAAAAGTTTCCACTTTCCCTGAAAACTTTTGTTTCTCATTAAAGAAACTTGACCGCCCCCAAAAATAATTTCCAAATGCCACTACAGTGCCTCTCAGAAATTTGAGTTTACCTACCTCAGAATCTCAGTGTCTACTCTGGGCCAAGCTCCCCACCTGCATTTCATCTTCCTTAACACTGTTATGTGACTGCTCTTATGCATCTCTTCCCCTCAGCAAGAGGGGAGATGACTGTGGCATTATGAGACAAGTCTAATTAAGGATCCTGTGTTGTAGAAGAGATGGCTATCCCAAAACACCTGAGCTACTCTCCCAGAGACTCCATAGTAGCATTTCAAAATGAAACTCCCTTGCTTGTTAAGGTTGCAGAAGACAAAGAAGTAATTTTCAACTCTACTCCACTCAACTGGCACCTTGTTTTATATAATTTTACAGGCAATAGATTCTTTCCACCTGCATATGTGAGACTTGAGAGGCCAAAATTTGAGAACCACTAGAAATGGCAATGGATAAAATCCAGAAAATATTTGGTTTGGTTTATCTATGGGAATTGGAGGACTCAGAACACACTTCTTTTCAACAGGGTGGGAAGGGGGGGACAATATGAGACCCTGCTGCCACTGAACTGTGAAAAAAAAAAAATTGGTGACCAAATAAGGTCTAATGTTTTTTAAGGCAAATGGTTAAAGAAATCAATAAGATTTTCTTCTACATTTAAGACTGGATATCCTGCTGCCTGAAAAGACCTCACTAGGATTTACCCTTCAGCAAAACTTCCTAGTCCTGATTTTGGTTTCAAAACTAGTTTCTCCCCCATATCCTCCTCTTTGTTTCTCTAGAATTTTGCATGCCAAAAAACCCATCAGCCTTTGCATCAGTAAAAAGGAAAATGTTGGTTGGCCTTTCCTGTACTCTCCGTCTTGTGCCCTCCATAATCAAATCACATAATATAGTTCTAGAAAACAAATGTCTTGAAAAATGAAGTATGCAAAAATGTAGGATGGCTTTTGTCCTCAGCAGTCTTAGAAACTATAAAGAAGAAAAAACTGTGAAGGGGTTTTTGTTTTGTTTTGGTCTGGTTTGGGTTGTTGTTTATGCCTTTTTTCTCTTTTTTTCTTTCTGAGTTCAGATTGAGGTAGAACTTAAATTTAACTGATTTCTAGGATATAAAAACTAACTGCTAAGAAGGGAAGTGGCAAGAAACAGTGGGGATGTCCCACTTCTTCAAGAATTAGAAGAATAAAAAGCATAATAGACACTAAGAATAGTTACCACATAGAAAGAATAGAAAGACTACTTGCAGCAATCAAATGCATTGTAGGTTTGGTGATGTTCTCTCTCCTAAATATAAATGGCCAGCTACCAGGAAAGCATTCTGGGAAAGCTTTCTATTGGAGAGTGAAGAGTTCAGAAGTCATTTGGTAATCACACAGAACTTCATTCCTAGAAGAGAAAGCTGAATTTCTCTTTCAAAGGGTCAGGAATCCTGGTGTGTTTGGATTGGTTCTATTTTTTTAACTTTTGATTCTATGAGAAAAATCTAGCTGCTTTCAGATACATGTGGCTTTTTGGGCAGCAGCCTATAATCAATCACAATAACTCTTCCCTTTCTGTCTGCTCCCTCTTTTCCAGTATGCTACCCCTCTTCCTGTCCTTAGAGATTCTCTATTCATTGCTGCATTCATGCACATGCACGCAACTTTTATGATGATGTCTGACATAACAGTACATTTGCCTGATAATTCATATAGGAACCAGGTCGGGGTGGGAATTAGGAATACCTTGATTCTGGTTATGTTCCTGCCATTGGTTGATTTGCTAACCAAAGGCAAAAATAATTTAGTTAATGGATACATCTACATGTTGCCTTACAGCGATGTAGTAATGCGCTACATTGCTGTATGGTACACTACAACAACGTAGCAATCACTACATTGCTAGTGTCTACATGTGGTCACTAGCTACATTGCTGGAGCAGCGCATTCCCTGGGTACAGCAATGTAGTAGTGAAATTTAACCATGTGCCATGAGCAAAGCTCAGTAACCACCCATACTGTGCTGTAGTACTTCCAAAAGTATGTTGCTACAGCATTTCCAGCGCTGTAGCAACGTCGTCATATGGTAATGTGTAGATGCTCCCAGCCTATAAAATAAGGACAATGATATATACAGATAAAATTGTGGATGGGTGAATTCCTAGCTTGTTTCATGACCATCCAGCAGCTATGATGATTTGTTGGTTATTTAATAGAAGAAGAGACTATTTATTTTTTCTTCTAAAAGTATCTGTCACTCAGAGTCATTGACTCCTTTGGAATACTCAACAGGCTTCATCCCATCACAATCCAATGTACATACCTAATGATACAAGGTAATGAAAAAATTAGACTAGAATTTAAATAGCATACCCCGTGCCACCATTAGGAAAAGCTTAATTTCAAAGATTTAAAAATTATACAGGAGTTTAATTTATATGTCTAATTATATGGCAAAGCAAATTGAATATCCCAATATAGAGATATCTTGGGTTACTTAAAATTTCATGATAGATTTGGCAGTAAATATAGAACACACAAGCTTGATTTTATTACTAACATCAATAAGAATGAAAGAAAAGAAGTCTGTCACTGACTTTGCCAGGCACAAGGAGCAGCTTAGAATAACAATATATATTTTTCCTCTCCCTGGTCCCATGCCAATGGAACATCCTCTTCAGTTCTGTCACTTGTAAATTCAACCTGTGCCAAATCTGTGACTGTATCCTGTCCATAAATATTGTACTTGTTTGTGGCTCTATGATAGATAAATAATATTTTTCAGGTATGTTTGTGGACTAAGATATACACTTTTTATTATCAGACACATGCTTATCAAAATGTTCCAAGGTATTGAGTACATTCTAAATTGGCTCAGGGTGGACAGCACATTAAAGTATGTATTTTCAGTCTACCTAATAAAATGGCTAATTCAACCCCAGGATTTGCCATCCTTTTGAAAACATACAGCAAATATAAAATAAAATAAAATAAAATAAAATAAAATAAAAAATCAGCAGCACTAAATGGCTGATGAAAGCTGGAGCTGGAAAGGAGAGCACAAGATAACTTTCACCTGAACATCAAGGCCAATCCCTCATCTGCTGTAAATCAATGTAGCCCCATTGTTTTCGAGAGCACCAGCTGAGGAGAAGGCCACAATATTTCAGGTGTTCTGAACTGAAATATGAAAATTAGTCCGGGTTTCTCTCTCATCTGTGCCATTAAATTATTTATTGGAACTTTGTCTTTTCTACTTAAGTGCAGGATGTCCCCAAATCAGGACGATCCTGCAGAGTAACATTTTAGAGCAATGTAATTAAGGAGCTTTTTATACAATCACATGCAGAGGCATAACAAAGCAGTTAGGTGCACAAAACAGAAGCAACTTCCAGCTGCCCTTGTGCAGCTGGTGCAACTGATATTGATCCACTCCTCCCTCACAAATCAGTGCCCAGGGCAGCTACTGTAGTCACCCTGCCCTAGTTATGCTATTGATCACATGCAGGAATGTGGTCCTTGACTTGGTGATGACAAGGTAGAGTTAATGGATGGATGTGTTCTGGAGTCAGGTAATGAGATCATTTGAGAGAGTACTTTCTGGAAATTGTGAAGCAGCAGCCATAAAACTTATTCTTTGTTCTTTACTGACTAGTTAAAGTCTCTGAATCCCCAGGGGCACCAAAAAAGCACATTCATGACTGCTAGCAGTGTACTAAAAGGTTTCCCCATGAATTTTCAGTGCTCGCCTCTGAATACTACCCTTTTAGAATGAGCTTCACCACCAACCTCCCCTGCCAGGACTGGGAGATGGAGTCACGCCAGCCACCATTTTCTCAGGGACCACATTTTGGCTGATTCTATGCAGATGCACAAAGGTTCAGGGAGAAAAGGCCTAAAACTAGACTTAAGCTAGTGGTAGAAAAGAGGGAAAAATAAGATTTTCTAGAAATGCAGGTGACAGGAAAATTCAGGATACCATCCCAGGGCAGGATTTGCATTTAAAAAGGAAAGCAATCAGTTTTTATTTTAAAATTATATGTTCTGCTAAATTCCAAACAGCTAACCACTAGGGCAGTGCGAAACAGAAGCATTCCATTTCGACCAGTGTTTCAACGAGTGTTTCAATGGTTCGACGAAACAGCATTTTATTTCAACTTTTGTTTTGAGATGAAACAGCTGTTTCATATTGTTCTGTCAAAACATTTTTGCGTTTTGAGCTTCTTTCAACGTTTTGCCCATAGGATATAATGGGGAAGGTCAAAACAGGCTACAACTTTGTCATTTCTGGCCTGATTTCAATGAAACTTGCAGGAAAGGTAGTCCCTTCTGAGGGCAACAAGGCCTGCCAAGTTTCAAGGAGACAGGTGCAGGGGGTTTGGAGAAACTGCACCCCAAAGTCTTGAGAGCAAAACTGCTGTCACTTGTATGTGTGAAGCTCCAGCAAGGTCAAAACTGCAGGCCTTCTACCCCTGCTGAGGCCACAAAGCCTGCTAGGTCTCAACGAGATAGGTGCAGCAGGACTCTGGCTTCTGGGGCCCTGCACCTCTGGCTGTTGACAGGCAAAACTCATGACATGGGTGCTTGTGCAGCTGTGTCTGTCTTGGGTGGGGGGAAAGGGGGGGGAACCACTGCAGGCCTGGCTGCTAGGCATTGCTGCGGCCATGAAGCCTGCCAGGTCTCAACAAGATAGGTGCAGTGGGACTCTGGGTTCTGGGGCCCTGCACCTCTGGCCGCAGGCAGACAAAACTCATGACATAGGTGCTTGTGCAACTGTGTCTGTCTTGGGGCTGGGAATAGGGGTGGGGAACCATTGCAGGCCTGGTTGCTGGGCCCTGCTGCTGCCACAAAGCCTGCCAAGTTTCAATGAGATAGGTGCAATGGGACTCTGGGTTCTGGGGCCCTGCACCTCTGGTTGTTGATAGGCAAAACTTGTGACATGCATGGGTGACACTGTGTGTGTTCAGGTGCACCCTTCCTGGTGCTGGGGCCTCTGCACAACACAGCAGTGTGTCCCAGTGAGGTCTCCTCCTCTCCTACAGCCTCAGCTCAGTCCACCACTGTAAATGACAGCAGGTGAAAATAATGTAGCTGGCTCAACAGCAATAGCACCAGCAGCATCTAAGGTAGCCAAACTGAACTGTCACAGAGCCTTTCTTTTTATAAAGGAATTGACAGCAAGAAGTAAATATGTTGTATTGGATATATGTTACTCGTGGTGTGTGATGGCTTATCCTGTGTTTTTATATTTGTATGTTTATTATGAAAAAAGCAGAATAGTTACAGAAATATCTCTTAGGAAGCTTTCAGGTTGAAAAACCCTTTGTCAGGCTGAGGAAGTACCTGCAGTGGGTGTGTCTCCTGGTCCTCGATGGAAGGAATAGTAAAGAAGCCAGAGGCATGCACTGAATGCAAGAAAGCCAGTCAGTGAAAATGGAAATAGAGGTGGCAAGGGGTGAGGGAAAGGCTGGGGTGGGGATGGGGAGGAAAGGGGGATGAAACAGCTCTGGTAAAAGTGCAGAGGTACCTGGGGTGTCAGATGTCTGGCAGGTCACAGTGTGACAGAATTCCACTGTCTATATTGAGCCCATGAGTTTCTGTACCTACTGCCTAGGAGGCTGATGAAGTGCCCAGCTCTGAAGAGTGGTTTGTACATTCAAATAAGCACCCAACCTCATCACCAGAACTGAAGCCAACTTCCTACAGCTCAAAACACAAAACCTGCCAACTATCTCCAGTACCCTGACAAACTGCACACCAGAATCTATCAAACACAACAATACCCACCTACCTGTGGGGGCACATTCCTCACCAAAAAAACCTATGCCTCCAGTCTCTCAGGCCTGATCCTGACAGGGAACAAATTACAAACCACTTTTCACAGCTGGGCCTATGAATTTTACTTCATCAGTCTCCTAGGTACAGAAACTAGGTACATGGACTCGATATGGATTAGACAGTGGAATTCTGACACATTGCAACCTGTCAGACATCTGGCTCCCCAGGCACCTCTGCACTTATATCTGCACTGCTACATCCCTCTCCCCCCCCCAACCCCCACTCCAACCTGTCCCTCAGCCCCCTCCCCCGATGCCTTCATTTCCATTTTCACTGACTGGCTTTCTTGCTTGCATTGCACACCAGGCCAGCCTCTGGCTTCTTTACTATTCCTTCCATGCTGGACCAGGAGACACACCAACTGCAGGTACTTCCTGCTAGCATCCCAGCTAGCAGTTAAGCTAAGCACACTAGGAGACTCACAATGGCACTGCAACTAGCAAACATCAGGCCTGTCAAAGACGTGACAGGTCTGGGTTTTCCCCAGCCAAGACTCTGTGTGTGCGTGTGTTAGCTGGAGGTTATGGCACCTCCTACCTGCCTTTCATCAAGAGATCATTGGTCCTGGCATTTACAGGGCTGCTGCGCCACCAGCAGTCCCACCAGGCCTCCCTACCCTGGCAGAGTGCAGTTTTAGTGGTCATGCCCAGGACCTAGGGCCTCCTCCTTCCCCACAGCCCCATCCCATACCTCCAAGTTCATCCTGGCAGGGGAATGAGTTCAGCAGGGACATGTTCTTCCCTTGATGGCTGGTGATGCAGTTAGTGCCCCCTCCTGCTGAGAGCAGGGCATTACCTGGTTTTTAAAAAGAAAATCAAAAAAGGAAATAGGTGTAGACTGAGTAAGGAGGGTGGCATTCAATCCATCTGCACCTGGAGCTTGGGGAACCCTAGCAGCAGGAGGTTCACCTTCAGGAACACCAGCTGCTCCACCAAACCAGCATCCAAACAGGTGCGGTGGGGTGTCACTACATCCCTAGCGATGCTGAACACCCTCTTGCTCAGCACACTGTTCGGTGGACAGGACAGGTGTTTGCGGGCAACATGGCCAGATCCGGCCACATGGGGCTGTGGCTTGCCCAGTAGGCCAAGGGGTCACACAGCAGTGGCTCCACATCCTTGGCAAGATAGGCACCCAAGGCATGAGCTGGAGTCTGGTGGCTTTGGACCCCACCATAGAAGCCATGCCCTTAGCCCATATTGGCAGCACCTGTGGTGGAGAACAAGACTGGCTCATGGATGGCATGCTAGCATGAAACAGTGGATCCCCCTATTCCACATCCTGCTGCCTCCACCATTCTGCCTCCCTGACTTTCTTTACCAGCACCTCCGTCCACTGATTCAGTATTTGGCTGCCACACACGGTGCCCTTCACCCTTGGGTCACACATGGTGGCCAGCACATGGACTGTACCGGACTGCAAGGGATCAAGCTGTTTCCTTATGCCCTCCTTCAGCTGCCTCATCAGTGCCTGCACATCTGGTGACAGCGGCCTGCCCCAGCCAGGAACATTGATCCCCTGGAAACTCTCCATTTGGCTCTGAAGTTCCCTCACTATGTGGATCACCTAGCTAAAGAGGGCATCAGCAGCACTGAGGCTCTCAGTGGCCTCAAGAAAGGGCTTGGGAATCACCAAGATTTGGGAGATGGTATCCCACTCAGTTTTGTTCAGGGGGCCGCTGATCCCAATGTCCCTGAACAAGGCCATCTCATGGATGGCCCTCTGTTACTTCACCAGCCTCTTGAGCATCAGGTATGTGGAATTCCACCGAATCTCCACATCCTGCATGATTTTGTGCTGTAGGATGTTCAACTCTTTTTATCCCACAGGCTACTTCTGGTGGAGGTAGCCTGGCACCTTCCTGCATTTTTAAATTAGCTTGCTGGTAGTGGTAGCACCGTCACCAGCAGCACTCTCCCCCTCCAAAATGTCCCTGACAAGGTACAACTTGTGTGCTACATAGTAGATGCCAGAGTTGGCATCACAGACCACCTTGACCATATTGGCCCCATTGTCAGTGACCATGACCCCGTGGGATCGCTCACCCTGCCCAGCAAGCCACCCCTGCACCAATCAGTTCATGGCCTCCATGATCTCTGTTGCTGTATGGGACTTATCCATCACCTAGGCTTGAAGGAGAGACCACCAGGGCCTGCCTGGTCACACCAGTGCCCTGTGACAGAGAGGTATGCATGATCTCCACCCCAGCTGGTCCAGATGTCTGAAATGAAGTGTAAGGCCACCTGCAGACTTGCCTTACGCAGCTCTTCCCTTAAGTACTCCGTCCATGCTTCATACAGGGATGGCACCACTGTCCTACTGAAGGTGGTGCGTGCAGGTACTTGGTATGATGGGACCACAAGTGCTATGAGCCACCTGAACCCTGGTGGCTCAGTGAAGGGGACGGGATGGCCATCGACAGCAAGCATCTCCCCAATGCTCTGGATGAGCTCACTTGCCTTTGCAACACCACCCCCCCTTCCTGTCTGCCTTTCCCCCACTGTTCCAGCATGGCCTGCCTCTGCTTTGAGGGGACGGGGGCTTTATAGCAAGAGGGGGACTTCCCTTTGGGTACACTCCCACTGGTGGCAGGCTGAGGAGCAAGGGCAAGGGGGTAGTACCTGCAGAGATGCATCAGCATCCCCATGGTGCTCATGTGTTTTGTTCCCTTGCTCTGGCTGGTTTTGGCTTGGCAGTGCAGGCAGACAGCGTACATGGGATCATCTGCCAGCTCAAAATGATCCCAGACCACACTACCTGCTTGCTTTAGGGGTGCAGGTGAATCTGTGGATGCTGCTGCACTTTCCCCCTCTGCAGCAGGCAGAAGCACAGCAAGAGGAGAAGCGAACTTGGCTAAGCCACTTGCCTCTACCTCTACATCAATATTCTCCAAAGTGCCTTCTGGGGAAGGAGACCTGGCTCAAAGGGAAACTTGAGGGGTGCCAAGCACAAACTCAGCTGATTTTTCCTCCTTCCGCAGAATTTCCCTTGCTAGGGCACTGAGATCCAGATGCAGCAACAGCTCTTCTTCTGACACTGGAAGGATCAGCATGGGAAGTAACATAGGGGTGGAGTAGGCTGCTGTGCTTGTGCTGCTGGTTCTGGTTGTGATCATGGTGGGGGTAGGAGCTAGGTTAGGTTATGGCTGCTGAGCATGACGGGGATGCAGTCTCGGGCACAGGCAGTGGCAGTGGCACTGGCACTGCTCCCCTCTCCTTGCTGCTTGTAGCAGCCTCATCCTTTTTAGCTGGAGGAAAGAGGCTGTGTCTCAATTTGGTGGGACGGGAACTTACAGCTCTCCCTCTGCTTCCTCTTCCACCTCTCCCTGAAGGCTGGCCAGTGTGGCCACCTGCCTTTCCATCACACTTCATTATGTATTTCATATCTTCCTTTTCAAGAAATATATAAATGTATTTGCGTTCCTATATAAACTGAAAACTGTAGGTACGGTTCAGTGATGAGATTTATCAATGCAATAGAAATATATCTGTGTGTGTATATAAACTCAATAGCCTTGGTGTGGTGCAAAGAATGAACGTATAAAAACAAATATATATACTCCTATACAGAGTAAATTCTATAGTAACCCTATCCAAAATAAGTATAAAATTCAAAAGAATAAATCAATGAATATAATAATAAAATAAAGGCACCTACAAGAAAAAGGTATTCTGAAATCTCTCATGCTAGGGTAGCAAGCAGGGAATCCTTTAGAAAATCAGTGCTGCTAGATGTAGTGATTTGATGGTGAGCTGCTAGAACATACAGCTCAGTAAGTGACCCTAAAGCAGAAAGCAGGAGTAGTTTAAAAAATGCTGCCTTTTATGCAGTTTTTCTGTCCCTCCCCCAGAGCACTGGGGTTGGAAGGGACCTCAGGGAAGAACCACAGCCAGCTACACATGTCAATAATGAGAGCACTCCTTCCCCTCCACCTTCCCCCCTCACTTTACTTTCTCTTTCCCTGCAGGAAAGCAAGCCAAGCCATTGAAGGTAAGCCTATAGCCCAGCTTCCCAGTCAAAACTCAAAACGTTTTGAATTGTTCAAAACGTTTTGACCTGCCCTGTTTTGAGCCTGCCTGTTCCATTTTGACTTCACTGTTTTGAGGTTGAAATGGCTCAAAACAGTGCCGAAACAAAACGGGCGGCAAAATTTCACACAGCCCTACTAGCCGCTCCTTCCATCTGTGACTGACCCTAAATACAGGCTTTTTTCAGTGGTGGGCTATGTACCCATTTCAAGTCTTCAGAGGAAGACCCAGTGTCTGCGGCCACCTCTGTACTTTTGCAGTGAGCTTAGTAGAAAGACAGACAGAAAATTAAGAAAATATCTCCCTGCTCCCTCTGACGCCAAAAGGAGGGGACTAGAATGAGCATTTGCTCAGAGCATCCTCAGAGCCTATGATGGAGCAAGGGATGGATTCTATGGTAAAATTCACAGCCATAGTACTGCTGAATAAGCTGGCCCCTGAATACATGCAGACAAAATTATATTTAGGCTCGGCAGGAATTGATTTTTATCAATAAACAGCAATAAATGGTGATTTCACCTCACTTTCACAGACCAATGAAAAAATACTTCCATTATTAATAATCAAAAACAGAGGGGAAGAACAGAAGGGAGTCACAGGCCAGAGTATAGCAGGCCAGTCTCTTTAAAGAGGAAAAGAGGGGGCAGCCTAATGACCTGTCAATTAATCAATTAGCTGCTTGTTCACAAGGTGCTGGGAAATGGGCTGGAGGGTGATGACAAGCTACCTAAACCCCTACTCAAAGACCAGATGGGGGAGGGGGATGGGTGGAAGTTGATTCTAGCAGGAGCAGAAACAGAAGCAGCAGCTGTGGAGGAAGCCGTGGGAAGCAGCAACAGGGACCTGACACCTGAGTGGGACAACACAGCTGGAGTACTGTGTCCAGTTCTGGGCACCACACTTCAGAAAGGATGAAGATAGGCTTGATAGGGTAGGAGGAATGGCCACCCATATGATCAGGGGCCTGGAGGATAGGCCCGTTAAGGAGAGACTCTTGGAACTAGGCCTGTTCAGTCTGAGTAAGAGAAGACTGAGAGGTGACTTGATAGCTGCCTGCACGTACGTAAGGGGTGAGCAACAAGATCTAGGGGAGCAACTCTTCAGGTAAGCACCTCGGAAGGATGAGCACCAATGGGCACAAGCTAAAAGAGGGAAAATTTAGGCTGGACATAAAAAAAAAAAACCAACCAACTTTTTTCTCCATAAGGGTTACCAGAATCTGGAGCACAGCAGAGGTGGTGCAGTTGGCATCCTTGGAGGTGAGACTGGATAAGCACCTTGTTGAACTCATTTGAGCCCAGTAACCTCCTGCCCATGACAGGGGACCAGACCTGATGATCTTACAGGTCCCTTCTGGTTCATCGATTCTATGATTCTAACTCAGCTGCCGAGAATGGAGGAGAGACTGTAAAAAGAAGCAAAGCAGCCTACTGGTGAGATTGGTACGTGGAGAGAAAGACTCCAATTTAAAAAGATACAGGTTTTGGTGTTGTCTTGGCCTTGTCAATTTTTTTTTGTTTTTAGGGTTCTTGGGTTTTTTGCCATCCCAGGGGCAGAAGATCTTTATATTGTTAATTTAACTACTTAAATTGATAAAAATCAATGGATACTATTAATTTTTATTTTTAAGCATTTATTTCAAAATTATTTTTAAAAAATCAAAATCAAAATCTACCATGCCTATTTTTATTGCTGGCAGCCCAAGTTATATAAGTGCAACTTTCCACTCATACATGTTTCATTAAACACATGTTTGCAAGCAAATCAAGCACAGGTGGATATACATGCAAAGTGGCAAACACAACGAAACAAAAAAATTGATCTTATAATGCACCAGGAGGAAAATCTATGTCTTGCTTTCAGTCTTCACGTTTTTTGGTCTTGTATTTGGAATATAAGCAATATAAAATCTTCAGTATGGTCTTCACATCTCTGCACATGATATCTGTGGATACATAAGAAAGTAACAAACCAGATTGGAAACATTAGAAATCCTTGAAATAGATAGATGCCAACTGTCAAAGCAATGAACACCATCTTCCACTGTTCTCAAATTATAAAGTAAATTTAGACAAAGTAATTGAGTGAGAAGCAAAAGAGGAACCATAGGATTTTCGGGTTTTCATGATTTCTGAAATCAATTAGAGACACGTCACTGGAGAAAGGTCATATAATATATAGTAAAAAATAACTCTACACTGGCAGAAAAGACACTAGAAATTTAATAGGACTTTACACCTATAGTTTTATTATGAGTGTACCATGTTATGAGTGATAGCAGGTATTACATTAACTCTTTATTCCCTGTTTTTCAAATGTTTGCACTTTTTTTTTTTTTTGGTTTTTGAACGTTGCAATTATCAGCTCCCACATTCTGGAAGGGTACAAGATATTGCTACCCAGTCTTAATTTAAATTAAATCCAACAAATGCATTTACAAATGGAAGACCCTCATGTGAGAGATGTGTACATGCTTGTCTGTATTTTCATTTGGGCATGCATGCCCACACCCACACACACCACATAATGGCCGTCTGTGAATGAACCATCCAACTAGAAAAATGCCATTTTTTTAAACACTGGAACTGTGTACTAAGGGAAAACATGAAATGCCAAAAACTTTACATCTTTAAATGAAGACCTGATGTCTTTCTAATAGGCATGCTCCAGTTCATCAACTAGTTATTGTGCTTTATGCTGATATGATTAGCTAAATTTAGATGGTCCATGTTATGCAAGATGTCAAGAAAGATTACCCTCATAGTCCCTCCTGGCTTTAAAAATCTATTAATCCATTCATGTCATGATTCTGGAAACAGGGCCCCACAACAGATACTCTTATTACCAAGTAAATGTGGTTGGAATTGTTACATGTTTTTTCATCAAAAATATTGATTTTTTCCAAACTGGACCCTTCAGGGAACAAATATACCAGTCAAAATGACAGGAAGAGAGACCAGTTGAGAACATCCAATACTGGAGGTTACCAGAGCCATGGGAAACTGATTGCAGTATCTCAGCTCTGAATCAAGCATGGTCCACAGCCCGCATGACTGCACCACTCATTGAGCTTTTGGCTGTTTCAGGGTGGGTCTCTCCCTGATTCTTCATGAAACCCTCAAGGCATTTAGAAGGTTATTAGCCCAACACAGAACATGCACGACCATGTACACACAAACAGCAAATTCAAATATCAAATCTTTTTGAGAGAGAGAAAAATTGTTTCCCACCTGGCTCTGTTCCTAAATGTAATTTTAACAATGACTAATGTATTTTAGATCATTTCAGTCTGGTTTTAAAAAGTGTCAGCTTAATAACCAGGAGGTATTACATCAGGAGAACTGTTGCTAGTGTAGACAGGAAGAAAGTTAAACAAAATGTGACATTCTTAATATCAACTGCAAGTGAGGCAATGTGCGGAAAAGGAAATATTGTATAGTGTATGGGTGTCATGTTGAAGAAGCTTTTACAATTGATTTAATGAATTGCCATTTCTCTTCCAGAACAAGATCTTTGTTATCACTCACCTTCAGGGTTGAGATGAACATTTAGAACTCCTTCATCTGTCAGCAAGTCCATGACAAGGTTAACATTGTGAAGCTGTTGATAGGGAAAGGTGAGATCAATGGAACAGAAAAACAACTTTAACTACAGGCATACAGGAGGTACTTTAGTTCTTAAATCAGTATTTCTGAACCTTTTTGGACTCAAGGCACCCCTTGCAAAATGCTCATTTTTAGTTTTCACTCATTTTTTACTGTAGAAATATAATCGAGCAATTCATTTGTTGCAAAGAACTCAGGAAGACCACAACAGGTCAGAATCTTTTCAATGCTGTACAGTGGATTCCTATTTGAAATATCAAATAGTGAATTTACCTCGTGAATACTGAATTTACCTTGTGAATCAGGTCTGCACACCAAACTGTGCTAACATTTCATGGCACCCTGAAGCATCTTTAAAAAGATCTTAAGGCAACCCATGGTGCTATGGTACCCTGGTTGAGAATCAGCATCTTAAATAATTGTAATGAGAGTTGGAATTGGTTCTGAAATATTTTTTCATGCTGTTTTTGGTTCTGATGGAGTGCCTGCTGTCACTTTTACCAAATGAAAAAAGTAAAACCAAGTTTCCAGTAAGAAATGACCTTATTTACTCAAATATAAGATGACCCTGATTATGACTACCCCCAATAATGAGATTCTATATATGAAAAAATTATAAATTTGATATAATCTTCCAGGTATAGAATCTAATTATTGGAGGTTTGTCTGGAATTTGCTCCCTTCCCACTGCTACAGCAGGAGAAAAAAATCTGCGGGACTAGGTAGCCCCTTTACCCTCTGCTCCTCCTCCCCCCGCCCACAACTTCTTTCCCTTGTGGCTCCTTCCTCCTGCCTTTGTCAGACCCTGCTCTCCCTGAGCATAAGAAAATGAGGAGCAAATTAAAAAAAAAAAAAGAAAAGACCTTGAAATATACACAGCTGTAGTCATTTGCAGAAAATACGCATAGATTTAGTTCATCCAGAATTAATGTATTTCAGTGTTTTTGAAACTGCTGCAAGTTTTAGCACTCCATAAACACACTTTTAAGTAGCACTTTGGCATCTACTTATATATAATACAAATATACATGTCATTAGTCCAAAGCCAAAAGGGTTATGTTTTACCATATAGTTCACTGGGTTGGGCCCCAGCAGAGTCAACATCATTTCAGGCCATGGTGACCCACAGCTCAGCATATGTGTTCTCCAGATATCCCCCCCCCCTACAAAGGATCCATGTGCTAATTAGCCCCCCACTCATGACTACAATTGGGTGTTCCTGTCACAAGTCCTGGGATCCTCTAGAATTTTGTATGCAGATGAGGCACAAGGCAACCTGGTCTGGCTTCACCTCAGAGGGCAGGGCCACACTAATTGTATATAACAGCCTGAGAGAGGAGGCAACAGAGGGATTCTTGGTGAATTCTTTGGGGGCCTATTTGGTAATATTTGCCAGGCATTTAAAGCTGATGTAGAAACAGGAATCATTGGAAATGGGAAAAAAAGACACAGATCAACTGTGGGAGCAAAGGGGGAAGTAAAAATGTATTCATTGTAGTAGCTCACCTTGACTTGAAAAAAGATTCGACACTGAGGTGGACTGTGCTTAATGGATGCTACCATGTATTTTATTCAGATGGGTTGTACCAACCTATTCTTGTGGTAGGTTCCTGTCAGCACATGGGCCATGTGTTTTGAAGTCATGCTGAGTGTTGGCTACGTTTAATCAAATTCATACTCAGTTTCCATTACTGAGTACATGCTGCTTTTGGCAGCAGTTTAATGATAAGCAATGCATTTAATGACGTTTTCTTATATGTATTTGTGAGATGAGGAGTATGAAGGAGTGAGAGAAAGCAAACAAAATCCCCGAGTTGCCTTACATGCTGGGCAGGGGAGGTCAGGAGAAGAAAAGCAGCCAGCAGTAACAGACAGAGAAGGTGAAAGCAAGCAATACTTACAACATGGAGGGCTGGTGGCACTGCAGCTGGAGACTGGAAGGGAAGAGAAGCAATTATCACACTTCCAGAGCAGCATCTCACTCCAGATTGGAGGAAGGAAGCTGCTCCAAGGTATTTCAGGCAGAGTGGGGTCAGAGAGGGGTAAATTCCCTGCAAGCCAGAGAGAGGAGTGGCTGAGCATCCTGGCAGGCAAGTGTTGTGAAACTTGCTAGAGGAACCCTGGGGGTGTGACCCTGAGAAAGAGGCAGGCGAAGGCCTGCACACACAAGGCTACTAATCATCCCTGGAGTGGAGTGACACCTGAGGATCTGGGGAAAAGGCCAGAAGAATTGCTGTTCCAGGTTAGAGCCTCACTGCACATGGGAGAAATCCCATTGGGACTGTGAATGCTCATGAGTAAGCCAGAGCAGGCTTGTGCAGAGCAGTGACTGAACTGATGGCTGATGAACTGAGGCTTACTTGGCTGACCAGAGAAATCCAGGGCAGCCTATGGGCCAAAAGGGGGGCACATAAAAAGTAGAAACAGGGAGAGGTTACCAAAGAGGAGTATACCTCCTCTGCTCACGCTTGTAGGGAGGCAGTTAGATGGGCCAAAGCTACCATGGATGAGGATGGCATCCCAAGTAAAGGATAACAGAAAATTGTTTTTTAGATATATAGGGAGTAAAAGGAAGGCCCAGGGAGGAATAGGACCCCTACTAAATGGGCAGAAGCAATTGGTGACGGACAGGGGGGACAAGGCTGAACTCCACAACGAGTTCTTTGCCTCAGTGTGCCTAAGAGAGGGGCAAGACAAGTCTCTCACTGGGATTGTAGACAGGCAGCAGCAAGGCGCCAGACTACCATGCGTAGATCCTGAGATGGTGCAGATTCACTTGGAGGATCTGGATGCCTTTAAGTTGGCAGACCCGGATGAGCTCCATCCGAGGGTACTGAAGGCACTGGTCAACGTCACTGCACAGCCATTGGCAGGAATATTTGAACGCTCGTGGCGCACAGGCCAAGCCCCAGAGGACTGGAAAAGGGTCAACGTGGTCCCCATTTTCAAGAAGGGGTGGAAGGAGGACCCGGGCAACTATTGGCCAGTCAGTCTCACCTCCATCCTTGGCAAAGTCTTTGAAAAAATTATCAAGGCTCACATTTGCGAGAGCCCGGCAGGCTTAATTATGCTGAGGGGAAACCAGCACGGGTTCGTAGCAGGTAGATCATGCCTGACTAATCTAGTATCTTTTTATGACCAGGTTACAAAACGCCTGGACGCAGGAGTAGGGGTTGATGTCGTATACTTAGACTTCGGGAAGGCCTTCGATACAGTATCTCACCCCGTACTGGTGAACAAGTTAAGAGGCTGTGACTTGGATGACTACGCAGTCCGGTGGGTGGTGAATTGGCTAGAGGGTCGCACCCAGAGAGTCGTGGTGGATGGGTCGGTTTCAACCTGGAAGGGTGTGGGCAGTGGGGTCCCGCAGGGCTTGGTCCTAGGACCGATACTCTTCAATGTCTTCATCAGCGACTTGGACAAGGGAGTGAAGTGTACTCTGTCCAAGTTTGCGGATTATACAAAACTGTGGGGACAAGTGGACACGCTGGAGGGCAGGGAACAGCTGCAAGCAGACCTGGATAGATTGGACATGTGGGCAGAAAACAACAGAATGCAATTCAACAAGGAGAAATGCAAAATGCTGCACCTAGGGAGGAAAAATGTCCAGCACACCTACTGCCTAGGAAATGACCTGCTGGGTGGCTTGGAGTCCTTGTGGACTCCAAGAGGAACATGAGTCGGCAGTGTGACGAAACCATCAGAAAAGCTAATGGCCCTTTACCGTGCATCAGCAGATGCATGACGAATAGATCCAAAGAGGTGATACTTCCCCTATATCGGGCACTGGTCAGACCACAGTTAGAGTTCTGCATGCAATTCTGGGCACTATACTTCAAGAGGGATGCGGATAAACTAGAGAGGGTCCAGAGAAGGGCCACTTGTATGGTTAAGGGCTTGCAGGCCAAGCCCTACGAGGAGAGACTGGGGCACCTGGACCTCTTCAGCCTCCGCAAGAGAAGGTTGAGAGGCAACCTTGTGGCTGCTGTTACACCTCAGCTCTGTATTCTTGGGCAACCCTGGCACAGGATGCAGTCTGTCTGACTCACAAGGATTCATCCTCCCCCCCCCCCCACCTAAACGAAACTGATTAAGATGCAGTGAGAGACGCACCTAAAACTCTCCAGATAAGGGTGATAAGAGTGAAACAACTGCCCTAGGTCTCATTTACATCTGAGATGGAACCAGATGACCATTCATTTACATGAGAGATGGAAAACAGAAAGCCTGAAGCAGAGACTGCAGTGAATTCTGGGACCAGAGAAGCAGGAGAGCGCTGCATGATGGGGAATCTGTGCTTCCAATGTTAATCAACCCATGTTCACACACACCCAGCTCAGCATTTATCAGACCAGTTCTAATCTGGATTTGCTAAGGACTTTTCTCCCCCCCAGACACACACACACAGCTCTAAGTTTAATAGGCATCTCGGGCCGTACATTCCCCGGTCCCAGTATGGGAGGCCTATTTAAACTTGATTGACTAAAACTCGGTTGCTGGGTTAGGGAATGCTGAGGCAAGAGACCGAGTCCGAGGGGGTATGGGCAACATTTGAACAATGGTTAAGGGTTCATCACAGCATCCAGCCTGCTGGAGCCCTAATCCCAGGTGTTGTCGTATCTTTCCCGAGACGACTGGTGGAAGTCCTCTCCACAAAAGGTTATGAGCACTCCAATAATTGCTTTAAGTCTGTTAAAAGACTATAGTAAAATCTGGAAAAGTCATGCTAAGCTGAGGCTTGTGCACAACAAGTAAAAATCCCAAATCCTGATGCTGCAAGCTATCTATTGTTCCTGAAGAAACCATGAGATATCCCATCAGTATATCTGCCATCCATAGGAATTTCAAGCTGGCTCCCAAGTATTTGGGTTACTCCCTAATCTTAAGTGTTTCCTGATTATCAATCAGTTTCCTGAGATGGTCCAAACCAGATAACCCCTTGTCAATAGAAAAGACAATGATTTACACTACTGGGGGTGCTTCGAAGCAGCTGAACTGAGGGTATAAAAATCTGTAAGTGTGTGTGCTTAAAAAAAAGGAGAAAGAAAGAAAAAGAAGAAGAAGCAGGAAGAAAGAAGGAAAAAGAAAGAAGAAGAAAACTCCTGTGCTGACACCATCCCCTGTCATTCTTGGGATGCTGGAAGAACAGATCATCTCTCTATTGTGCTACGGACTGTGCCTGTCAGCTTTGCAGCCTGAGTACTGTGGACTAGGTGAGATTACAGCGCTCTCTCTTCTGTCTAGGCATAAACTTCTGAACCTGAACTGTATTAGTTAAGCTTGAGCTAAGTTTCCCCAAATACTTAGTGAAACCAGGGTAGTATTGTCATTGTTTGTGTTTGTTTTTCTTTTGCATGTCTATTACTACTAGTACTATTATATATTTCATATGCTTAGCAATAAATAACTTTTATAGTCAAACTGGTAGTAATTGGGTATACTTTTCCTTCTCTGCTTCTCTTTCCGCCCGTGCTCTACAGCAACGCTTCTTTTACCTATGCTAAAGATTCCTGTGAAGCCCAAATTATTGTGGGGTCTGCTCATCAAGAGGCCAAAGATTGGGACGTGCTGAGTTTGAAACACATAAAGGGATCAGCTTGTACAGGCTGATTGACCCAGTTTGACTCAGACGTGCCCTTATGAACTGAATGCTGGCCCATGAGGGTGTCAGCTGGACACCCAGCCGGATTCAGAGGGATTCTGTTTACCTGTGTGCTTGTGTTTAACTGCATTTTATTGTTGCTCTTATGAACTGATTCTTGGCATATGAGGGTGTCAGCCTGCCCATGCTGATCAGCCCAGCCAGGTCAGGCGTGTCATGTTAATTTGTATGTGTTTGTGTGTATGACCGATTTGGTAACTGGAGGAACCCAGTCCCATTGAGATTGAGTCCTGCAAGATAGCTCCACTGGGGGTGAGGGCTTGCAGAAGGGAGAAATACACCTCCGTATAGTAACACAAGCAGCACATTGACAGAATCACCAAGACCCTAGAAACTATCCCTAATAAATGAGCACACCCCAAGGTAATGGGCAAATTTGGTAACACTGCCTATAAGTTCATCACGGGGGCACAGAAGGGAATTGGTGAGGTTTTATTCACCAAGGCGCCCCCAGGGGTTACAAGAAATAATGGCCACAAGCTAGCAGAGAGCAGATTTAGATTGGACATTAGGAAGAACTTCTTCACAGTTAGAGTGGCCAAGGTCTGGAATGGACTCCCAAAGGAGGTGGTGCTCTCCCCTACCCTGGGGGTCTTCAAGAGGAGGTTGGATATGCATCTAGCTGGGGTCATCTAGACCCAGCACTCTTTCCTGCCTATGTAGGGGGTCAGACTCGATGATCTATTGAGGTCCCTTCCGACCCTAACATCTACGAATCTATGAATCTATGATTTTTTTTGTTGTGATTGGGACATGAGAGCCTGACCCCAGGTGAAGGGGACATGGATTGAGTCTGGCAAAGAGATTGAGAGCAGTCGGGGTTTTGCTTTCTTTTGTTTTCTTTGGATATTTGAGCACAGGCCAAGGCCTCCCCTGGAAAGATGTGCACCTAACCAAGCTGACAGTCTCCCTGGTGGCTAAGTGCGGAATAATAGACTGACAGGCAGTATTAAGATCTGGCTGCAGAGAACTACAAGTGTCATCTGGAGAGGCTAGGGTGGGGTAAAGGGGAGGTTTTGGAGCCCCACAGAAGAAAACAGGGATTGAGACTGGTAGCATCACCTTGGGCATTGCCTCCTAGCAATATAATAACATCAAAGTCATGGCAGGTGAGAAAGCCTAAGATTGACTTCCTGGCAGACCAGGTGATCCAAAGCCAAGGTCCACCCTGTCACCGCCTGTAGGAAAACGAACTCAGGGCAGTGGCAGCAAGCCCTACAACACCTACAGTTGTCACAAGGAGCTCTCCCTCCCCCCTGTTTATTAGAGAAAGAAGAAGAAGTGTTTTATTTAACACTTTCATTTAGACGCCTCTGAAAATATGCTAGATGTATGCCTAACAAAGTATTTTTTTCCAGTTGTGTCTTCCCCTGCCTGCCCCAATTTAATATATTGGCAACATATATGGGGTAATTCTAAAAAATATATAGTTTGCAGTAAGTTTCTCATTTTCTGTGTAAAATCATAAACGTTTGAAATTTTTGGCCTTAAAAGTACTAAGTATTACATTGTTGATGTTACCTCATGTTATCTGTAAGAGAGTAAATGCATTACTGGGAATCAAGCATTTACAGTTCCTATGTACTCCCCTCTTGGCTCTTTCCTTGAGAAAAACTATGTGGGAGCATGCATTTATCTATTGGCATTAAAAAAAACAACAGAACGGTAGATTTTTGATTAATTATATCTAAAACCCAGATTCTACTCCCAACTTTAAATCATTGTAATGTAGGTTGGGTATTTACATTAAAAGATCCTATTCCTTTAAATACAATGCTTTGGGAGGCAGGGGTGGGGGTGCTTTAATTAGAGTGACTCCTAGAATCTCTCTAATTAAAGCAACTGGAGCATCGCATGTATCAGCATCCCTGTGCTGGAAAATGGCATTGGGGCACTTTAATTAAAGTTCATTGAACAAGCTTTAGTTAAAATACCTCCACCACCATTTTTCAGGGCAGACACACTGATACACGTGATGCTGGAATCTGCTCTGACATGCTGCAATTACAGCGCATTGAAGCAGCTTTGATATCCATGTATAGGAGGCCTATAGTACAAAAAGCAAAGGCCTCAAAAAATTATCCTTGGAAAACAGCAGGAGAAACCAGAAGTGACACCCACACCTTTTAACAACTCCTTGCTTCCTCATACATTTCACTTGCTACTGATCAATCTGTCCTTTAGGAGGTACATTGTACCGCACTGACATGATGTTCCTTATTATCTCCCTACACTTCAAGCTGAAATGACACTCTGCATAAGCCAAGCAAGAGTTGTATTTCATTCCAGACAGATGCAACACCTTTGCATTGCCACCTGGTTCTGTGATTAGAAGCAGAGAAAACAGTCTAAACCTAGATTTGAAGTGTTCACCAATCAGATAGCAAACAAAGGATTAGAGAGCTAGAGAACTGTAAAGCTACAAACTGTTTAAACTAGAATGAATAAAAAAGATTACTTAGTGAAATCACCAAGTAAATAGGAAGATGTTTTCTTCCCTTCTCACCCAATGCCGTTCCTGAGGACCCTGGCAACCATTACACTTAAGTCAAGATTGACCAGTTAACTGTGTCTTAAGAAGTGACCTGGCCATATGTTCAGGCAATTAATGACATGACAAAAGTAGGAAACAAGCCACCAAATTATTCCACAAAATATGTCAAATTATGCCTTAAACTGAACATGTGGCAGGCTCCCCTCCATGCAGCCTGATGCTGGCTTCATGGGGGATCTTAGTTGACAGACCCTTTCATGTCAACAGGCTGACAACCCTGTGGTGCAGCCCTAGATGGAGCTGTCCCACACTGTTTTCAGGGTGCTGAGACAGGGGACCTCATCAGCTGGGCCAGGGATGCCAGATTGTGGGAAGCCACTGGCATCCCCATGATCTGGAAGGTTGACTGCTGGAGTTGTGGAGCAAGGCATTTAATACATCCCAGGCAAAGCGACCCTGGAATGAGAAGAGGTTCTCTGGTCCTAGGGTCCCTGTGCATCAAGACCTTTAAAAACTGCATGTGCAGCCCACCCCTACACATGGTTTTCTGACATCCCAGTGCATGGGGCTCTAGTTGAAGATTCCAGTACAGCCCCAGGGCCAAGACTGACAATCAGCTGATTGCTGGTTCCAACCTTGAGACACCACCGGAGTCTCAAACTGGCTATATTATGGTCCCAGCCCTGGGACCAACAACTAGCTGATTATTTTCCTAGCCCTGAGACCACACTGGTTCACCAGGCATACAGATTTCAACAAGCTGGTGTACAGGGAGCCCAGGATCATGATCCTAGGCTCCCCCTACACTGGCAAGTAGTAATGGCATGATTGGGATCCAATCCTCAATCCCAAAATAGTGCATCCTGCCATGCACATGCCTCTGTTCCCTGCCCCAACTCCATGCCCTGTCCCTATCTTTTCCTCTTCAACTCTTCCCCCCAAGTTGTCCTGATTTCTGCCTGCCTCTCCATCTGTTCCTGTCCTGATGCCTTCATCCTCTGCTGCTGCTCCCTCCAGCTCTTATTCTTTTCCTTCTGCTCTTCTTCATCCTCTTTCTTCTTCACCTTCCTGCATTCCAGCATGGGTTGTTTTTTTCCCTTCCTTCACCTTCATCCTGTCTGGGTCCATCTTCATATGAATCACTAAGTGAAAAGCCTATGCTCAGTGCTCTCAGTTCTGGTGCCCAGTTCCAGAATGTCCCTCAGCTCCTGGGTGGAACAAATTGGAGGAAAAGCAGTCCTCCCTCTTCAGGCCTGAGGTTGAAGTATGCTTATTCATGCTGTGAGGATGACACCCACACAGCATTAGCACATAGGTTCTGTCAGGGGATGGTACCCACTGGTGCTGATGTAATTTTCAGAGAACGTAGTTACCAAATTAAAAAAGTTTCTAATGTGCATGTGCAAACTAATTTTCAGAACTGTGCCCACACGTGGGCAGTTTTTCATAGGGACACAAAAAAAAACAACCCTCTGCTTGAAAGCATGAGAGCCCAGGAACTCCTCAAAAAAACTTATCAGAATTTCTTTTGACATTGGGTAATGATATATTTTTCCATAACTTCATTCTTAAAAACAGCATAATCACCGTAGTTGAAAAAAATACTTGGTTAATTGTAGCCAAATAGTTCAAGAGGGGTCTTACACTGTGAAGCATTAGACAACCTTAACAATAGGTGAGGCTTTTATCTCCTCTCATAATACAGGACAGGAGGGAAAAATTAGTGTCATCTTTAATACAACAGGGATGGTGAAGCAAGAGATCAGAGACTACATCATCCACAGAGTCCCCAGGTATGAGTAGGCAGCAATAGCCATTGACCTAAAGAATAAGAGAGATCCAAGTACGTATGATCTGTGCTACTCAAGGATCCAGCTGCAATAAATTTCTGGTTTCTTTTGAAATTACATTACTATATCCTATAATGCTTCACATAAATTTTGCTTTATTTCTCAGATTTTTCTCCATTTTTTCCATTGTTAGCTCCCATCCTAATTTCCTGTGCTTGAGTTATACAAGTTGTCTATTGGCTTTGAGCTACCATATTTCAGCTTGAATGAAAGATGATATACCATCAACATCATTATGGTGTGACTAGTTGTCACTGCTTTATAACAGGAATGACATATTTTAAAATCTCAGAGGAGTTTTGCAGTACAGGTTACATTGTCATGTTCTGCTGTACCAATTAATTTCTAAAGCGTTGGGAAGTTAGAATATACAATGAGGTTGGAGCAAGGGTTTTACATGAAAGTAAAGTCTCTGAACTAGGGTAGTAAGAGTTCTTTTTATCATTATCTGATTTTTAATATCATTTAATGCACAAGAAATGAAAAAAAAAAAAGAGTAAATAATGCTTTGACTAACCATTCAAAAGTAAGCCTAGTAGATCACCTAGCCTGAGATCAACATTATTGAAATGAAATTTCTTTAGACATATGGTATGGTAGTAGAATCAGTCTCACCCTCTGTAGATTCCTGTCTGAAAGTAAGGTACAATGGTCCAAGGCTAGAAATAAGAAGCAATATTTCTGGGTTCTAATTCCAACTCTGCCACTCAGTTACTATACGATTTATCACTGTAAAGTGGGGGAAGAAACCTCTTACATAATATTTGTGTGATGTTATTAATTAAAAGGGGCAATTTAAAAAAAATCTTAAAATATTTTGAATAAAAAATATTCATTTGTTCAGTTGTTTTCATGAGGCAATCTCATTTTTTATCAAATTATTTGAAATTAAAATGTTTTGTTTCTGACTGAATAGAACTGGATGAACAATTTTCACAGTGGGAGGAGAATATTGAATTGGGGGTGAAATTATCAATTTCATTCAAATAAAAAAGTTTTGTTTGAATTAATTTGAAAGAAAACGGTTTGTTTTGAATATATTTGTCAAAGCATCAGAAGATCAAAGTGGTACATTTTTTCCCCCCTCAATTTCTCAAAAAGCTATTTTTCATTGAGAAAATTTGGACAAAAAAATTCAATAAATGCAAATGCATTTAGAGATGTTTGGGTCAAAAGGTTGTTCATATTTCTCACTTTTTAATGATCTTTTGGACATTTTCATTATAAATATGTAATGTTGCGGGAAAGCAAAGAGTGGTTATATTTGCAGTGTGGAAACAGATCTTTTGGGGGAAAAGAAGCTTTACTTTTAAGCTGTGGCCAAAAGAGGCTTCCTTTGCTGTATGCCACTCTTTAAAAGATAGAATTAATTGATGCTTATTTTTAGGTACCTGGCCTGAATATAGCCTAAGTCAGAAGTGACCCAATGTCAGAACTATTCAGAGGCTCATATGAAATAGTTTAGCAACCTCAGTTTAGTTTACAGTGGGAAGACTTCCACATACAAAATCCACCAACCGACAAAATAGTAGTAACTGGCAACTCAGCAGCATTGTACACCAATGAACACACTGGTATTAGTACCGTAGCAACTAAGTTTGACACTCGGGGCAAGCCTGCAGCAGCAGCCTGCCCTCGCCCCGCGCACAGGTCCCGGGGGTACACGCACCCCATGCTTGCCTGAGAGTGCATGCAGAAGCAGAAGGCACCTTCCCCTAGTCCCTGCAACCCCAAAATGAGCTGCTTGGAGGAGGGGAGGGAGGAGGGAAGGGGTGGGGGGGAGGGGCAAAATCAAGGCCCCTGCAGTGAGGGAGGAGTGGGGCTGGGGCAGTGCTGCCCAGCCAGAGCAGGGCACATGTAGGATGGAGCTGTGGCTAATCTGCGGGGAGCGGGGGGTGGCTCCCAACAGTGTGCACACCCTGGGAGGGCATGGTGGGGGGCGTGTGCCTCCAGGTCTGCATGGGGAAAGGCAGGGGGGGCTGCAGCTGTGGGCTGGGGCCAGGGCTGCGCCAGGCTCTTCCTGGTGAGGGGCTGAGCCAGGCTGTGCTGCTCGGGGTGGGTGGTGGCAGTACTGGGAGAGAGGTTGTGGGGGGAGCTGCAGCCACCCCAAAATTTGCCGTAGCCCACCCCCCAACTCCCCTTCCAGCACTGCCACCACCTGCCTCGAGTGCAGCCCCAACCCAACCAGCCACCTGCCATGTGCTGGGAAGAGCCTGGCACAGCCCTGGCCCCAGCCCAGAGCTGCAGCCCACCCTGCCCATGCCCCACACTGATCTGGGGGCACACCTACCCATGCCCTCCTGAGTTGTACACAGCCGCAGGAGCTGCCCCCCCTCCCTATACCCCCCAGATGAGCCACAGCTCCATCTCATGCCCACTCTGCCTCAGCTGGGCAGTGCTTGCACCAGCCCCTACCCCAGACCCACTCCCTCCCTCACCACCTTGATCTGCCCCCCACCCCTGCCCCTTTCCTTGCTGCCTACATGCTGGATTGCAGCTGCACGCACGCATGGGGCATTTATCAGCCAAATTATCGGCCACATCAGGCCGATTTCCAATACAATCAATTTTCTTTATATCGTTGCCAATCCAATATCAGACCAATGTATTGGTACACCTCTAATAAAAAGCAGATATTTCAGGGGACGTGCTCCTGAGAGGAGCTATCACGAAGGCAGGAAAGCATGTACTGCTTGTCTGTACAAATGGCATCTACACTGGGGTAACAGACCAGCACAATTTTGCCCATTTTCTCCCAAGGTAATGCTACACTGGACTTATGTGAGTTACACTGGTATAGATGTTTATGCTATGTGTCCATTTTTGGTTTACACTCAATGTAAACACATCATCTATCCCAGACCAGGGTTCTCAGCTTGGCTAACAGGTTCAATGAACTGATATTAAGAAAATCACTTAGTGCAGATAGGGAATGACTTTAGCTCATGTTTATAGCACAGCTCTGGAAGCACGCAATAGACTTTGTATAGGCTCAGTACTATTGTTTCAGTTCTGTAAGTGGGAGATTCAGTTTCTAGGGCTGTCAGTCTAACACTGCTTTCATATTCACACATTTGTATTTATCTTGTTAACAAATGCATCTTACAATAGCTTGCATTTTGTAGGGTCATAGCTGGTTTCAGTACAGCCTTTAAGAAGGGTATCTCTGTCAGCTTTCAAATCAATGTATATAGCATGACTCTCCTGTTTGCTGACAAGCCTGCTATCCAGAAAACATGCCTATGCATGTTTAACATTATATACATCAGTAGAACCAGAATTTTCAATTATTCTATTCACGGGCATAAAGAAGCAAGTGCATAAGGTGTTTGCAGGTTAAGTACATAAAAATAACCTACCATTTCTGTTTCAGAACTTGGATTTAGGAAGAAATCCCTTAAATTCAAGAAAAAACCTTGAAGTTGTCCAATTAACAACAGTAAGATGACACCATCTGCAAACTATAATAAATAATACATAAAGATGCATATTATATATTAAACTGGCCTTTAACAGTTCCTGAATCAAAAGATACTATATTTACCTGAATCCAAGACAATTTCAAATTTAAGACAACTCCCAATAATGAGACTCTATCCTTGAAAATTTATAAATTTGTTATAATTTTTCCATGTATAGAATCTAATTATTTCAGGGTCATCTTCAATTTGTCACCCCCCCCCCCCCCATTAACACCACAGTGAGGCAACCAGCAGCAGTGGGGCAGGAAGTGAGGGGACAGGTGGTAGGGGCATCAAGTGACCTGCCCCTTGCCCCTCCATCACTTTCCCACCCCCATGTGGGCTGCCACCCCTGTGCCTGCATCCCCTATTGACTACCCTGGCTGCCACCTGCCCCACCTCCCAGTTGGCCCAACCTGCTGCCTGTCCCCTGCATTGCCTGCCCCTCTGCCACTGCTCCATTGGATTCAGAGCTAGAGCCAGGGCTGAGGCCAGGACTGGGGCAAGAACCACTGCTGATGCAACTGCTTCTACCTGGTTGGGTAGAGGGCAGAGCCAGCATGTGTTCTGCACCCTGTGCCAGAGCAGACTGGAGCTAGAGCCAAGATGGATGGTATGTGGCAGTGAGGCAGAGGCAGCAGTGGGAGGGTGGTGACAAGAAGAAGTGGTGGGAGAAGCAGAGGCTACGGGGGGGGAAGCAGGGGCTATGGCTCCAACTCTGACTCTGAGCCTAGGGGTGGAGTTGGCGCTGCAGCTGCTGCCTGTCCTTCCCCTTCCCCCCTCCCTACCCTCCAAGCTTGTACTCAGATCCAAGACAAAGGCCCTTTCCGACCCCATACTGAATGGAAGAAAAAACCCTGTCTTGTATTTAATAAACACGGTAAATGCTGTTCTATAGAAAAACACTAATATGCATTAGTAATAAAAAAAAATGTCATAATTTAGTACTCAGAGCCCTTATTTATACAGTATTAGAGCCCTTATTTTTACTTGACAGTAATCCTTCCAGAACTTCCATTCCTATAACTCATCCCCATCAGGAAAAGTCAATAGAATTATAATGGCTTATGCTTCAGTCTTCAGCACAAATCACTGGAATTATCATCACATCAGCGTGTTTAATCAATTAAACAAAATGCTAGTTGTGGCCTACACTGCTCTAAAATCCTTGCATGTGCATACAGAGGAGGAAAAACAAACAACACAAGAAATCCTCTCACCCTAATTTATCTCAATGTATTAATTCTGTACTCCAGAGAGCACAAGGCTGTTCCTTCTATGTGCACCCAACGTGGCTAGTCACACCAAAGGAAATGGGGTAAAGGAAGCACAGCTACAATTCCATCTCTCTTCACTGACACAAGCATGCTAAACTCATCCACACTGATAATGTGATGTAAACTTTTCACATATGAATTTCCATAAACTGTGGCCTAGAATTGAACAAATGACTAGTAATTTTGGATAGGCTAAATTGTGGGGGCTCAGCCTCAGGTACTTTAAAGAAGCCTGATTTTCAGATTATGGTTGATCAACCCTCTATAAAATATAAGCTTCCTTACCACATCTCAAGTAGGGCACCCCTAAATCTCAAGTAGGGCACCTATACATGTGCCCAATGCCTGCTAATTCTAATTAGAATGCGTCATACTTAATTGAATCTTCTGGAGCCTGCTAATTAGCACGCTCCAGCAGCCTCAGTGTCACATGTATTCAGGGGCCCCAGGCTTCAAAATGGCAGGAGGGGTGCTTTGACTAAAGCTCTTTCAATGAGCTTTAGTTAAAGCACCTCCACCACCATTTTGAAGCAAGGGATGCTGAATAAACAAGATGCTGCAGGCACTTTAATTAGAGTGGCTCCCAAGAGCTGCTGTAATTAAAGCACACTCCTCCCATAAGGAGCACGTAGAAAGATGACTTACTTTGGAAATAACAGGCAATAGAAGCTGCAGGGGTTCAAGCACCTCTGAAAAGCAGACCCTGTATCACTGAAACAAGGGTACTGTATTCAATACAATACACTCATTTTCAATTGCTTAGCATATGGGCTGTAAAAAAATGCTACAAGACTGAAGTTTGATATGCTTTACCTCAGGCTAGGAATGATTTTATGTATTTTTTTGGCAAGATTAAAAAAATACAGGAATTTTGGAGGTGATGGGAAATATTAACATAACTTACAGACAAGTTAACATACAGCAAAAAGTGTGTTACCTGATTTTCAAAATCCTTCACATTTAATCCTAATTTTCCAACATGTTTGTTGACAAATTGCAAAAATACCTAAAGGAAAGGGAAGAGAGAGAAAAAAATATTTCAGTGAAGTCATAAATTATATCTTACAGTGTAAAGGTCAGCGTGTATTTAAAATACAAGTTACCTCCTTTACAGCTTCCAATTTGTCAGGAGCATGGGTGAATAATTCATCAAAAGCATCAGTATCTAGGCAAAATATTTCATAAATGTTATTAGAGATTATTTGGAATGGCTACCAGTCAAGTGGTTAAGGGAGGTTGAAGCAGTTGCTTCACACTACTAAAAGGAAAAAGCACTTTGCCTCTGCATTCAGTAGAGAAGATGGATCTTTGCTTCTCTGTACTTGGAATCTTATGTCAAATAAAGTAGTTTGTTTTAGTCATCTTCCCTAATTTTAAAATGCATAGGCTGTTGTGATTTGTCTGTCACTAGCCTGAGGCAGTAGGAAAGGTGAAGGTAATTCTGTGCTTTTTATGTTTCTTCTGAGCTTCATACCCATGAACAAGTTGTGCAGGCCGGGGGTGAGCCGGGCCCGTCTTTGCGCACGCGGGCTGTGGCCAGCAGCCCGGGCATGCGGGGCCGGAGAAGACCGGGGGCGAGCTAGAATTAGTCACGGACGCGTAGTGGTTGATTTAAAGATTGTTTACTTACACCAAAGATGGTCGTGGTGTAGGCTGGACAATTTCCAGGTTCAGCTCCGCTTAAATCCTCGTTAGAGGACTACGACAATTCGTTCTTTGCCCTGGAGTTATTGAAGCTCCGCGGGTTCGGTAGTTTCTCGTACAGGAAGGGATATGTCTAGGACTTTATCAGCGACGGGGAGAGGCTAGAGGCTGTTCATTCTTTTCCCCAGAGTTGTTGAAGCTCCGCGGATTCGGTTATCAGGCCTCTATTGCCTTTTAAGAAAAGCGTTGGGTCCGAAAGGATCCTCAGCGCTTAGAGATCTTCATGCTCTCCCTCTCGAACTCCAATTGCTCTCTCTCCAACTTGGGCGGAAACCACCCAAGCTCATTATACGGCTAGCAAGCCAATTGCTAGCCGCCACATGTGCACGTATTAGAATCGGCCAATAATGTGGCACGAATCTTCATACAAATGGCGGGAACTCCTTGCACCGTGCATTTCTTGGATGCAAAAGAAATGCACCATGCAAAGAAAGCTACAAATTTGGCGGGAATATTCCGTTGCACCAGGATTCTCTTCTGCAGCAGAAAACTCTACCGTGCAAGGACGCTGCAATTTAGCGGGAAAAATAATTTAGCAGTGCCGAAGCACACACAAACAAAAAATCACAACTTTGGGTTGTGACACAAGTGTGACAAAAAAAAAAAAAATCAACGAAGAGAACTCTAAATCACTGGGCTCTTCTATACCTCAAATTTTGATTGCCATCAATGAGACTTTCTACAAAAACTGAGGGGAGAGAATGGCTCCAACTTGAGCGTTAAAAATATCTGCCTGTAGATGAAGATTAATCAATTTTAAAGTACAAAAGGACCAGCAGGTACGTCTATATTGTTTCTGCAGAACTCTTGAGAGCTTCACCAAGTAGTGTAGCCCTGCCCATCCATGCCAAACCTAGAAATAAGGTTTTGAGAAGACCTCCCCCACCATCAATTTCAAGGTCTCAATCTCCATTGTGCTTTAAAGCTATAGTGAGGGGAGCCCCGAAGCTGACTTCACTGCATCATTTCTGGGTTTTAGAGCACATGGACTGAAAATGGGTAAGTAGGGACACATTCCCTGGCAACATTCTTAAGAGCACTGCAGAAGTGCCTGTTCTGATCATATAGTTTGATGTTTTTCATCACCCAGGCCATGGAACATCTCCAGTAATTTCTAACAGAATTATATAAGGGGGTATGGCAGTGCACCTTTGGGTGCTTGCCACTTTAAGGGCAGAGTCAGGCAGTTAGCAGGTGCCTGATGGTAGCAGCCAGTGTGAGAACCAGGTATATAAAGGCTGCAGTTTGCTGCTGCCAGCCCAGGCAGAAATATTGCCTGGCTGAGCTGGAGCAGGAACACATGGAGGTAAGGGCAAGAGCTTATGGGGATGGCTAGGAGGCTCCTGGTCCTGGACATGACCTAAAACTGCATTCTGCCATGGGTGGGGCTCCTGGTGGTGTGGGAGCCCCCAAGAAATGCCAGGCCAGTTTGCACCCCAGTGAAAGGTGGGTCAGGGCACCTTAACCCCACACCCCAGAATTCGGTGGGTACAAGGGCCAGACACAGCTATGGCCACCTGAGCCCTAGGGGGTGGAAGACCCCAGGAGAGGAGTGGGGCCAGGCATGGCTACGGCCACCTGAGCCTGCAGGGGAGGTGTCACAACCCAAAGTTGTGAGTTTTTGTTTGTGTGTGCTTCGGCATCGCTAAATTATGTTCCTGATAAATTGCAGCTTCCTTGCACGGTGGAGTTCTCTGCTGCAGAAGAGAACTCCGGTGCAACGGGGAATTTCCCGCCAATTTGAAGCTTTCTTTGCATGGTGCATTTCTTTTGCATCTCAGAAATGCACAGTGCAAAGGAGTTCCTGCCATTTGTATGAAGATTCGTGCCACATTATTGGCCGATTCTAATATATGTAAACGTAACGGCTAGCGATTGGCTTGTTAGCCGTATAAAGAGCTTGGGTGGCTTCCGTCCAAGTTGGAGAGAAATCACTTAGAGAGCGTGAAGATCTCTAAGTGCTGCGGATCCTCACAGACCCAACACATTTCTTAAGCAGGCAACAGAGGTCTAAACAGCCTCTGGCCTCTCCCTGTCACTGAGCGCAATCCTAGACGTATCCCTTTCCTATATACTCAAGATTCGAACCCACGGAGCCTTAACAACTCCGGGGCCAGAGAGCCAAACCAAACCCACGGAGCTTCGACAACTCCGTGGGAAAGAAATTGCCGAACCCGCGGAGCCTTAACAACTCCGGGGCCAAAGAACTGAATTTGTCGTAGTCCTCCAACGAGGATTTAAGTGGAGCTGCACCTGGAAACTGTCCAGCCTACACCGCGACCATCTTGGGTGTAAGTAAATAATCTTTAAATCAACCATTACGCCTCTGTGACTAATTCTAGCCCGTGCGTGCCTTGCCGCTGCACGGTCCTCTCTGGCTCCGCGTGCCCGGGCTGCTGGCCACAGCCTGCGTGCGCAAAGACGGGCCCGGCTCGCCCCCGGCCCGCACAGGAGGAAGATCCCAGAGGCCCCTGGTCAGGTCCACATAACTATCCCTGGAGAGAGAGGGCAATTGTGAAGGCCCTGAGAGGGCAGGGATGTAGGTGGCCCCACACAGAGTAGGGTTGAATGGGAGTAGGCCTGAAGGGCTGAGTGAGAGGTGGTTGAGTAGGGCCGAACTGAGAGCCTGAAGGACAGTGCAAGGGCCAGCCCCTTGAGTAGTTGAGTGTGAGGATGATGAGAAGACCCCAGGGTAGGGTGTGGTATAAAGGCCCTAGAGTGGGCATAGTAGGAACCCCATGTGTGGGGAGTAGGCTAAGGTATGTTTTCAGATGCCCAAGACCATAGCTGGGCCTAAGGCCGAATAGAGGGCTCAGCCAGGAAGCTAGGGGTGAATCCTGACTCCGGTAAATCCTCTGCTGAAAGGAGGCCGAATGTGGATCCAAAATTACAGCAAGGGTGAGCACAATGACTTGCTGCTCCAGGGAGGGAGTGAGAGTCCGTGTGAGACACAGGAGCACTAGTCGTGGTGTGAGGGAGCATCATTTGTGTGCGTGTCATCTGTGAGGCGTGGGATGCAGTATAGGGTTTCGTTGGAGCTGCATATATAGGTCCAGGAAAACAGAGCCACCAAACAGCAGCCTCCTGCCTAATTAAGACACCAATTATTAAACAACAAGGCGTGGCAGAAAAGAGATGTGGGCAGTTAGTCCAGAAACTGGTGGGCGGGCTAACTTCTGACCAGCCCCAGGAAGTCCCCATTACACAGGGGAAAATGGAAATGCTTTTAAATGCTAGTGAATTCTTACCCCTGTTTTCTGACAAGGTCTAATGGGAATCTTGTAAGTCTTCCCTTCATGACCTTACAACAACATTAATTTGATCCAAGATGAACAAAGTCAAAGGCATTATGCTAGCCTAACTACAAGGAATGTCTGGCTTCTGTGGTGTGGGAAACAAGTCCAGCTTTGTTTAGGAAAGAATACCAATTAGAATTACCAGCTCTGCTAGATCAAATGGATCCAGTGTTGCACGAGCTCCACTGGGTTTCATTTTCCCTGTTGTTGGTGCAGTATTGTTATGAAACAAATAAAAACTACAGCAAATCAATTGTATGGCTATGTCTAATGCCTGCAGCATTCTTGTAAGCTAGAGCATACTCTTCTGGAGCAAACCTTTGTATAGTACAGTTCTTTCCTTATTTAAGCAAGATGCATTAAAAAACAAAAGGCATTATCTTCCAAAGTGATTTCAAGGTTTATTCCTATGACAGATTAACCCATGGAAATAGATAATTTTTCTCACTTTTGGCTAATGCTTCTGTTTAGATTGAAGATCACTTAATGGAGTAAGTGATAAATAAATATAGATGCATCACTGAAACTGCTACATCCAATCACAGATATATAAGCATTAATAAGAGCTAAGCATAAAAGTGTTGAAACAACCTAATCTTTTCTTTGGGAAGGAAATGTACCCATTTACAGAGGACCAGGCCAGCACCTCAAATGTAAGTCCTCAAAGTAGAGCTAACAGGGTGCCTAGGCCTTTTTTTGCTCTCTGCAGATGGGTCAAATTTAAACTGAAGAGTTCTGCAGGTACCATCTGTTTTGGATTGACTTGCTTATTAAAAGGTATGTTGTCAGGCACTAGCAAAATTTCAGAACACTGCTTTGCAAACTATAGAAATGAGACCTGAATGCATCTGGCACCAAGTCAGAGGCTCAGTTCTGCAGCCCTGATGCAGACACATATGGCACTTTTACACATGCTCCAGGGGTAAGAGTTGGGGAGGAGGGGGGCTTTAATTAGAGTGGCTCTGAGAGCTGCTCTAAGTAGAGCACTGTAGTGTCTTGTGTATTAGTGTCCTCGTGATTCAAAATGGCAATGGGGGCACTTGAAATAAGTTTGTTTAATGAGCTTTGGTTCAAGCATGCCTGCTACCATTTTCAAGTGTAGAGATGCTAATACATGAGACACGGAGGCTGGCTGGACTGTGGTAATTACCATGCAGTAATTACCACATGGCAATTACCTGGTAATTATAGAGCATTGGAGCAGCCCAACAGTATGGCTACAGGCACCCATAGTTCAGAGTGAAGGGGTATTCATCTCCCTTTATCTCACCAATGCTTTGTCTCCTATGTTGAAACTTCTAATAGCCAAAACGGATTAGGTTCTTCTGTGGCATAAATCAAGTTGAACCACATAGGGCCCAACTTTGGTCTTCTGCTAATATTAACATCACATTCATGAAATCCACTGGAATTAGTCCTGAGGTATCATGATACAACTGAAATCAGAATTGAGTGTCTATAGAATGTAGTAGAGAATCACTAAATTTTGCCATAAAAAAAAACTTACTTGACTGATCTTCTAAAGTCTCCCTAAAGATAAAATAAAAAGAGAGCATGAATGGGGGGAGGGAATAAAACATGCAACAAAGCTAATCCTATTCATAAACAAAGCATGAATGAACAAGGCATCCTGTGAAGTAGGCGATACAGTACAAAACCTCACAAGCTGTATGCCACAGATAGCTTTCCAATAGGCATTTTTAAAGTACACTGGGTGTGTGTATTGGAAGAATATAAGGTTTTATTTGGCGCACAGAGCAATAAACATTTATTTTATAAGCACAAATCATAATACACTTCTCTGAAAAGCTGGTCCTGATATTAGAATTTAAAGATGTACTGACATGAAAGATAACAACAGTTTGATGGAACTATAGGAGAAAAAACTGTTTCCAGTTCTTAGAAAATTATTCATAATTTTCTTAATATTAAAATTGTATCCCATTGTAAGCTTAGGTAATAATCAAAGGATCTCACAAACTAAGCAAGCTTATAAAATTATTTTCTTTAATTCCACATGAAAAAACGCCTAATGTTGGTAATATAATAATAATGCTAATAAATTCATAATAGAAGTAAACCAGGTTTGGTTTATGCTGTTGCAGTTTTAATCCTGGCTGCATAAACCTAAAAAGCTTGGCTTACAAATATGATGACATTTTTTAGATCTTACTAAGATCAATTAAAACCTAGTAAGGACTCTACAAAATAAATAAGTGGTTTTGCTTCATGCAATAATTCTGTCACAATAGGATTTCCTAAACCTAACAAATACTGATACAAATTATTTTACAGATTGTAACTGAACAGCAATCAGACAAGTACTACTGTTATTCTTTTGGATAACTTCAGTTTAAGATTTAGGTTTTTTCTGATTGATATGTTGGTTAAGATGTTATGTTTTTAAATAACCTTCATGACATTTCTGGCAATAAATGAAGAGATCATGTAAACCCTTCCTAACTGTACATTCCTGCTTACTTGCAATCTGTGATATATTCCACAGCATTTTCCGTCTTTAGGCCTTTCGCTGTACGCTGTTAAACAAAAGCAAATACAGAAGAATTATATTTAACCATCGTGATAAAGCAAGGAAACCTGACCTTGATGACTTTCATGAAAGGCTGGATGTCATCAACTAAGTGTTTAAAATATTCACAAATGTCATCCTGACTTAGGAGCCTAAGCTCCATTTTCAAATATGACACTGGGTGCATCTACACATGCATTAATGCACTTTTCCTAATGTGTATTAAATGTAGTACCTCCAATTTGAGGTACGAAAATGTACATTAGGCTGCCCTAATGTGCAGTACCAAAAATGCATTTTTTTAAATGATGCTTACTACACAGTAGCCTATTTTACTGTGCATTAGTGTAATTGTACAGTTCTTTATGTGACATTTTAATGCACAGTAAAATAGGCTACTGCACATAAAAGTGCAAGTGTAGACACGTCAACTTACTTTCAAATAGATTTGGATGCTAAGTCACTCAAGAGCATTTGAACTGTTACCCCTAAAATTCCAAATCCTACACAGGTGAAGGGAATCAGTCTGTAAGTTCAGAAATCACTCAGAGCCATCACTAAGAGCTGTCTTGCTTCATTCAGATTCTGGGTTCTAAAATGATCAGTAATGAATGGCACTTTTGTCATCCTCTGTCGAAGCTTTGGAATGCTTGCAACCTATTAAGCTACTTGCAGTTTTTGCATCTTTTCCCAGTAGTGTAACTGAAGGAGGGGATGGGGGATGATGATGATAACAGTCGCAGCAGAGTGCCTTTTGTGAGGGAGGTAGAGATGGCTGCTCTACATGTAGTTATATTTTAAAAATAAGCTTAATCTTGCAAGGGGTCTCTGTGGCCTACAGTAGCAAACATAAAAGACAAAGTTACCTCAATTATTACTACTTCCACATTAATATTTGGAGGGATAGCCAGATCAGGCTGGAAGTGCTTTGCTATGGCAATCAGAAGATGCAATGTGCTCAGCAAATCCTTCTTCAAAATAGCTATTCATATAAAGAGAAGATCTCATAAGTAATATGCAAGCTCATTACAACCTCACAGTAATATTTTACATCCTTGTTGTGCCCACTGCCTGAGAACATACAAGTGTTCCAGATACTGAGCCTCCGCATACTGTCATGAAGCAGATGTATTAGTCCCATTTTATAGCTTGTGAAGTGAAAGATGAGTGACCTGCCCTGTGTCAAATCTGCACCTCAGCTAGGGCCTGAACCCAATTCTCCTGATTCCAATTCCAGCATCTTAACCTCAAGATCATCTTTCCTTTAGTAGCACCTTTCTAGTCCAGTGAGATCACAGAATATAGTATAATCTTCTGAGAGAATTTCCTTCTATTTTACATCCATACATACAATCAATACTCCATTTCAGCTGGCTTTCCTCTACTTGCAAACACTTGGTCACAGCTTCTAGAATCACAGTAAGTTTCTGTCTCTGCTTGTTTTCTGTCAGTGCAATCTTCTCTACGTCTAGGTTGAGAGATCCTAGCTTTTCTGTGCAAGAGAGAGGAAAGAAGAGGAAGATTGTGTTTTAGCAACAGCCTGAAAATAATGCAAATATCACAACAGATGTACCAAAAGAGCTTAAAGCCTGGACGTGCAATGTTCTTATGCTGGTGTAACATATGTGTTTTCTACACCAATGGAATTACATCAGAATCCTCAGTGGACAGGTGTGCAACTAACCTAGGGCAACTACAAGCAGTAGGTAGTTATTAGAAGACTTCACTGTTAAGTGGCAACAAAGGCATAACAGGGTGGCTCCCAGGCCTCCATAGCAGCTGCCTACAGCTATGTTTGTGCCCCACACAAAGGCAGCATGTGGGCTACTGCCCTGGGTACCTCCCTTCAAATATACTACTAGATAAAAGGAGAACAGGGAAAATTCAGTTTGCATAAGCAAACAGCTATTCTGGGATATGCTGCACATAGATAACTTTAGGGTGACCATATGTCCCAGTTTGCCCAGGATAGTCCTGGATTCAGAGGCCAGTCCCGGCTGGTTGGTAAAAATTAAAGACAGGAATCCCAGAATCTTAGGGGCATCGGGCATAGTCCAGCAGGGAGGTGGAGCAGCACAGTGAGCCAGGCAGCTTCACTTCCCCACCAGACTAAGCCCATACCCCTGCCCACTAGCCTCCACCAGTGCCTGTAGCAGTGTCCCAGATGTCTCAGTTGTCCTGGATTCCCTTATGGTCACCCTAATGAACATGTACATCACTGTTGTTTTACCCCTTGTTTTTCCCCAGAGTAATTCTACACTAAACCTCACTAAGGCCCTTTGCAAACATTACACTTAAGATGTGATTAACCAGTTAATCATGTTACTAAGTAGCAACCTGGACACAGTTCATGCAATTAAAGGTGCGATAAAGCAGGGAATAAGCCACAAAGTCATTACACAAAGTACAAGCAATAACTGTGGAGGGTTCCCATCACAGCTTAATTTGAACATGTGGCCAAATCATCTGATCAGCTCTTCCAGCCTTGGCTCTTTTATGCTCCCAGGGCTGAGAGTGCCAGTCACCTGCTCAGGACTCCCAGTCATGAGAGTGTACTGAAGCCAAGGGCTCCATATGTTCCCATAGCTGGGAGCGTTGATCAGCTGACTGGCGCTCCCAGCCATGGGAGCACTGGGCATGAGTCTTGCTGGTGCAGGGGGCAGGATTATGATCCCAGGCTCCTCCTGCACTGGCAATATAGCACAATTGGGATATGGCCCCCAATTCCATAATCACATCTCTTGCCATGCAAACCTTTAACCGATTCTCTGTCAGAGACTTGTTACAGCAATATAGGGCTGTATATTGTGAGCTGGATTCTATTAATCTTTATGAACCTAAATGACACACATATAGCCATACAACTGCAGTTCTGGGCACTTAAGTACAGACTGAAATTCTGCTTTGTCCACCAAAGCACATGCAACCTCATTAAGCTTGCAGTGAGCCTGCACCCCAGCCAGGCAGTTGTTCACTCATATGGAATCACCTAGATATGTGCATAAGGCTTGGTAAGTCCTGAAATTATAGTCACAGAAAAACTATGACTAGTGGATGTAAATCATAGCAGCAGCAGGAGGGGGCAGGGGGCAAGTCTCTCACCTTTTAGTTCAACAGCCAAGCTGTTAAACCACTTGCCCAGAAAGCAGGAAACCCGAGTTCTAGGCCCCCCTCATTTAGAAGGGGTTTGAACCAAACTCTCCTGCTTCCCAGTAAATGAATCTAAAAACCAGGCCACAAGCTAGGTATTACTCTGAAACTTTTCCAGACTACCTTTGGAAGCTGGCTAGGCTCTTGGGGTCAGAGGGTACTCCTCCTTCTCTGTCTCACTTTCAGCATGTATGAATGCAGGGCAGTGCTATTTAACCACTGGGGGAATAGAATCCCAAACTGTATGCAAGTGCTGCAAGCTCCAGTTACACAGCCTTATGCATAGCATTTAGGACTAGGTACAGACATTACACTTTTACCAGTGTAAGTGATCGGAAACCAGTCTATACCCATAACAGAATATAAGCTTGGCATACATAGTCTTATTTAAAAATATGTTGGAACCTGTTCTAAGATTTGCCTCCCCCGACCACCAAAGGGCAAATGCGTGTTCTGTTCACTACCACTTGAAACTATGCCACTTACAGAAAACCAGTAACTTGGATCGTTTCCACCTTGGGCTTTTTAAATGTCAGTACCGAGCCTAGGGGCTCAAAGCAAAAAAGGATTTTGTCCCATGTATCATCCACATACACCACTGCAAATAGATCACGTGTCCAGGCACTTGATTTAAGCAATCAGCAAAACTAAACAACACATAGATACACAATTGCTCGCTATAATTGTTTTTGCACAGATACAACCTTCACTCATGCACAGCCTCATTTAGGTCACTACACTTTGCCCAGGGGTCTGATTTCAAGAGTATAGCCACAGACTGCCACGTGACTTACAGCAGCTAAACCTTCAGGTTTGCCAAGAGTAGCTGGAGTATTCCAGTGAGCATTTTTTTCCTGCCAATTTCTTTGCTAAGCCTGTAGCTCCTTATATGTGGGGAGAAATTTTGTCCCTGGATATATTATCACCTTCCCAAGTCGCAAAAGAAAACATTCTATTTGAGGCAGACCTTTTTAGGAGATGTTAGCAGTCGGCAGCTGCACAAGCCCCAGTGCAGACAAAAGAGAGTGAAAGACAAGGTAAGGACAGTAGTAACATTATGGAGGGAGTGGTAGGCCCCTAGGCCCAGAGTGGGCACTTTTTAGAGACCCTGCAAGAAAGAGATGTGGGTTCATTGAAGTGAATGGTTACACTGATTTACACCAGCTGAGGTTGCAGCTTGAGCAAGACTTTAAATGTTTTGTTTGTTTGTTTGTTTGTTTTAAACAACACCACCATCATCCACAGATAAAAATGTGTAGTTGCAATCTTATTTCCATCTGAGGTTTCTGGTAATATTGTAGCAAAACCCTCAGTTACTCTTTTTTTTTTTTTTAAATGCATTCCCTCCCCTTCCCCAACCATTTCTGACTTTTTCTCTCCCTCTTTATTCCCTATAGGTAAGTATAAGTGAGCCAAGACATAGGATAAGCTTCAGCATTTTATTTTGGTAGCGAGTTGTATTTGTTTTGTTTTTTCTTCTTCTTTATATTGTATAATTATTCTGTTTATATTGATTTTTACTGTTCTATATTACTGTTTTACTGGTACTATATGATTTAGGCCTACATATGTAAGTTAGCATAAGTCATGTCAAGTTTCCATTTTGTTTGTCAAGTCTTCATCTTTTCCTTGTGGCCTGTTGTGTAACCTATGACTCATACCGACCCCTCCAATGTAATTTGGTTCCCGGATGAATGGGGATGAATGCGGCTCCTTGAGACAATGGCAGTAGGTCTAAAATAGCTCCTTCTGAATGACCGAACCATCAACACCAATACCTGGGCCAATGACCCAGCCAGTGGAACCACCCTCAGCATTCAAGAAACAAAAGATGAGGAAACCCACCATTGTGCCAAGGCTGCACATGCTCAGCAAGAACACCTGGAGCCCTCTGGGACAAGACTGACCTTGCCTGGACAGGCCCTCCCCACAGGAGATCAGAGATAGTCTGCCCCATAAAAAGGGGTAGTGAAGACTGACTCCTTGGGACACCCTCTCCATCTGGACCAGCACCATGCCACATCACCTATCCACCCAGAGGCCCTGCTGACAACCTCCCTCTGGACAACACCTACTGGACAAAGACCCCTTCCTAGCTTGGATAGGTAGCTATCACCCTCCACCCGCTCTTCAACCAAGGACTTGGACTCTATTTCTCTTCCCTATCTGGACTCCAGCCCTTTCACTGAGTCTCTTTCTCCTGCTGCCATTGAGAGAGGGGTGGGGGGGTAGGGGGAGGTGTGTGTGTGTGTGCGCGCGCCAATAGTTATTTGGACCCTGAGTTGGGTTTTGCTTTACTACGGTTCTGGCCCTGCTTCAATCTCTGCTCCTCGTCCCTCTAACTTCTGTTTTATTTCTCCCTCTCCTGCTCCTGGCTCACCACCACCCCCAACACCTGTCCTGAGCTCCTCTCTGCCTCCAAACCCCCTGTTTCTTTGCCACTGTCTTATCCTCACTGTCTTTTCCTTTTCCCCAGATCTATGCCACTGCTATTGCTTTGTCTCCACTGCCTTTTCCCCTGAGATCCCAGGTTTCTGCCTCAGTTTCTTTCCTGACTGTCTCCTCCTTGCCACCAGGCTTTTCTCCCTTGCACTAGTGACCTCGAGTAACCCTGGGGCCACTTGATCTTAAGTAAACCCAAGCCTCAGTTCCTCAGCCAGCTTCTCTCTAGTCCACCAGTTCTGGCAACTTTCACTCCCTACACTTTAACTCTCTCTCTCTCTCACCTTAACCTTCCCTCAAGTATCCCAGGTACCCCAAGCACACACGTACATACCATACCATCCAAGCAAGGAACTTACGTGTGTGTGTGTACATACACACATACGCATACAAATTGTGTGCATGATATACGAATTAGTAATCCGTGTATGTGTATTGACAATTGATTTTTGTCTAACTTTTGATGTGTATAGTGTGTAGGTGCTTGAATTGGTGATAGGTATGCATGTGCCTGAGTTGGGGGGGGGGGGGGGTGCATGTGTGTGCGTGCATGAGCGCACCCCCAATTGATGTGTGTGTTTGTATATGTGTAATTGTGTCACACCCTCCTGTCTAACAGCAGAATATTGAGATCCTGAAAGTTGGCCTGACCTCACAGGGCAACAATATTGCAAATCAGAATCAAGCTTCTGGTTTATGATGCCCTTGACTCCTTTCAGAGGTATTGTGACCTCACACTTTAAAGACAACCATTTTATTTTTTGAATTAAGGATGGAACAAAATGACTTTCCAAGATGAAAAATAAAAACAATCATCAAGTATTTGCTCTAAATTGCAATTGTAACAAAATGTTCACAGTGCCATGCTTTTCTTTATTTGAATTAGAGAAAGAGGCATTAGCAGTAAGGATGGTGCCAGCAAACAACGATTGTTACAACAGGTTGTGTTCTTTTATCTGCAAGTTCCTGAATGGAAAAGCCTACAAGATGTTCTTGAGAACTAAGATCAAAGAGGCAGCTTACCTAAGAGATGATGAAGTATCAGGCCATCAAATAGATCTTCCTCCAGGCTTTTTATTATTATGTGTTCCTGTTTCAGGATTGAATTAATCCAGTCAATCAGTAACTGTAGGGAAAACAAGAAAGTTGGCAGGTACTGATGCAAGAAAATGGACAGCCATGCTTTAGCAGCAGCAGGGTCCATCTTCCTCCTGGTTTCTCTTGTCCTGCCTATTTTACCTGGTTCATATTCTGGTCTTCTCTCTTATAGTTCCCACACTATTTCCCTTTTCTATCTCTGTTCACTGTCCAGCTCCATAATCTATAACCCACCCATTCCTTCTGTGACATTTTGAGGTAACCTCACAATTTCCTATTTCTGCTTTCATGATTCTTCCTTCTTTTTCCAGAAGAGAAGAAATGGATCAGGAATTCATGAGCTGACTGAAAAAAGGAAGTGTATTTCTGTGCATATCACTGTTCCTTTTCAGCCAGTGCTTAATGTGTGGGGTCTCTTGGGGTTAGAAACCAAATATTTCAAATTCATTTCACTCAGCAATTTTTTTTTTATCCAGAGAGCCCGCTGCAAAAGACAACACAGTAGGATTAATTTTCCTGGACACTAAATCTAGGAGCTGAGCCTCAGTACCCAGAATCATGTCCATGCCTGTCTTTTAGTCTTTGCTGACAATATCTAACACACAACAGCAAAGGGATAACATTGCCTACGGTGTTATCTAGGAATTAAATTCCAGTGCAGCCTCTTAACAGTCTGCATAAATATTAGTCTCAAGCATGAATGATGCAGTGGGAAGACCAATCCAAAGTTACTGGTAGACTGCCATTACAACATTTTGTTTGAAACACTCTACAGCTATAAAATCTTAAAGTAAGGAGTAACAATAAAGCTCTCTTGTGTGTTAATAATCAGTTCCAAGACACTGGTGGGGTAAAGTGGTGCTAAAAGCCTCTAACCACAGCTAGCTGCAAATACCAAACTACACAAAATAGCTTAAGCAAAATGATTATTTTCATTATAAAAAGGTAGATTGAGTGTGTTTTGTGGATAATATACTCTGCTATATAGTGGGTGCATCTGTGTGTGCATATTAATGCATGTAAATAAGCTCTGGAGCTTACTCCAGCCCAAATAAATTGCCTACCCTACCTTAAATTATGCTCTGATCCTCCAGGGGATCCATCAACTGAGGCATACCCTTACAGAATCAAAGTCTGTGCTTATAAGCATTGTATTTCCCTTGTTGGTTGCTGTATAAACTACCTTCATCATTAAACACCATTTGTGCTTACACACAGTTGTTATTGAATTAACTAGCCAATTGCCCGTCAAGTATGACTGGGGGTGGGGGTTAGCTGGGATGGAGTGCTGCCACTTAACGCTGCCACTGTTCTGCCTCTTGCAGGGAGCGGGCTGGGGGGAGACAAGGCCAGCGCTGCTGGCCTCGGCTCCCCTACCCTCTGTCCAGTCCTTGCTGCAACTTCGGAAGCATAGCTGTGCTCCCCTATGCTTGGAGCACTCTGATTGGCTGTTTCTGTCAGCCAGTCAGAGTGCAAATAAAGCATCACAGAGACAGGCAGGCAGGCTTAGGCTTTTATAATATTAGAATATTTGTTTACATCAAAGGAGAAAGTAGCAGTTTCCAACCTTCCCTATTAAGAGTTGTATCATGTAAGTATCACATATACTCACTGCTTCTCAGCATGCCCCCTTTTGGTGCCTTTTCTGATGATGCCAATCTATTTAGCAGATACATATTAATACAATGCATCTCCTTTTGTGGGTGAAAATGACATCTTAAATGGTGGGTGCTCTCTCTCTGGTGGCTAGGATGCATTTCAGTGTTTCATAATATTTAATGCTCAGATGATGGAATGCTATCCTGTCTATGTAGAAAGGCAAAAATGTACATGGAGCACAGAACTAGGGCCCTACACTGACCCATTTGCTAAAAGCAATAGTAATTACAGGCTGAGCTAAAGACCCAAGGCTCTGAACTGAAAAGGAACTCTCTTATTTCTGTGGATCAAGGAACCTTAGGTATGTATGTAATAGACCTCCTCCCCCTCGGTGCTCAACCTGCAGAAATATAAGATGTTACATTGATGAGCTTTGATTCTTTAGCTGTAAATTAAGTTATAATTTCTCTTGCTCTTAGCTCTGAGGATTCCCTGGTTCCATGGTCCATACTCATACCCGTCCAAATGAAAACCTATTCTCTGAGAACATAGGTGGTATATTAGCCTTGTACTGGTTCTTTGCACAGAAATGAAAGCAATCTTGAATGAACTATTATTTTTATTTTATTAGACCTTTCTACAAACTATTATATATCACTACTCTAAAGTTTTATTACTCAAAGAACAGCATCAAAAAGAATAATCATAATAAAAAAAAGCTCCGAGATGCCTAAAACCTTCAAAGAAACTAACAAATAAATGCTGTTCAGTACTGACAAGCTCTGAAAGTGTACACAATATTAAAAATCAAGAGAACCAGAATTTTCCCAGACTGGAAACCTGCCGTCTTCAACTAATACTTAAACTCTAAGATTTGATGATGCATCAAACTTCTGCAGTTCAGGCTAAGAAGCCTAGAGCAGTGGCATAAACAGATGAACTGCATTGCTGAGACAAAAGTTATGAGCTCCCTTATTCACCTGCCTTAAAAGATTCTTTTAACAGCCATCTCTCCCCAGCCTACAAACTCAGGTAACTCTGCTTTACCTCCAGCTACTTGAGTCTCGCTGGGCAACAGAACAAAAGAAGCATATCTGAAAATTGAGGCAGAAAGAACAGGCAGGGGAAAGGAAGAGGAATAAACAGATGTGCTATCCTCAAACTGTGTTTTACCTGTAGTTTAATATTCATGGCAACTGAAGTGACCCATTTTGATGCTTCAAAAGCCACCCTGATAACAACATCCAGTGGTATCAGGAAACTAAATATTTTCCCCAAGTGTGTTTCTTTGCTTCTCTAAGGCAGGCTGGGACAATAACCCCATCTCTCTCTCTCTCTTTTTTTTTTTTTTTTTTTTTTTAAATCTCTTCCTTAAAGGGTCAGAGCTATGACCTTTCTGAACAAGGACAATCCTTGCTACTCCTTGATGTGCCAGATGGCAGCACTGATGAGCAATGCAAAACAATCCCTCTTCCCCAGACAGAAGGAAAACAGATAAATCAGTCACATCTGCAGTTTAAACTTCTGTAAGAGAAAATAGTAGGGCTGTGTGAAGCTTCGGTCCCCAATTTGACTCGGCAGAGATTCGGCCCGATTTGGTGGCCGAATCTCCAAATCTGAATTGTATCAGGAGACTCGTTAATCTCTCTGAATTGAATCGGAACCCTCTGAATCAATTCAGAGAGATTCAGTGATAGACACAGCTTTAAATGTCTTTTCTACATACCTCAAGGTAGCAGGTGGCTCATGAATGCTGCCATGCTGGGTCGCATGGAGCATCCCATAGGAATGCGGGGTCTCCCCAGCACACTCAGCAGCAGGCCCAGAAGCACTTCCAGTCCACTTCCAGGTCCGCCAGGGAGCACACTGGGGGACCCCCCTGCAACTCCCCGGCTTGGCAACTGGTGCCTCCTGGATCTGGGGAGCACCTGGGGTCCCTTTGTGGCCGATCACTAAGCTGGGGAGGGGAATGGGGGGACCCCCCAGTGTGCTCCCCGGTGCAGCACATGGGGGGGCTCCCCACAATCCTGTGGGATGCTCCATCTGCCCCAGCATTGCAGCATTCACAAGCCAAGCCTGGTACCTCAAGGTATATAGAAAAAAAACATTTAAAGCTGTGTCTATGGCCAAAATCACTGATTCTCCGAATCAGCATCAAACCTTCAGATGTGGATTCAGCTGAATTGGATCAGGGACAGCGATCTGAATCAATGAACTGAATCACTGTCCCCAATTCAGGACGAATCCAAGAGCGATCAAATATGGCTTGCTTCACACACCCCTAGAAAATAGGTTAAACAGTGAAGCTCATAAAAATCTTCAAACACTTAAGAAATCCTTTATTTTGGCAGTTTGGCAAGGATGAGTTCAATGTCTCTTATAGGGTATATGAATCCTTCCTCTATACCACCTTCAAATACTGTAAAAAAATCTTCGTGCAAAGATTACTTTAAGAAAAATATAATATAGAAACAGACACGTGTTCATAGATTTGTAAAACACAGGTCTATAGAATGTAAAAACAGCAAGGATTTATAGGTAAGGAATAAAAGACATGGTACCACTTGTAGTCCTTCCAGTTTCGGGTCATTGCGTGAGGTTGGTTTTATGACTTTTTTCTTTTCTCCTATAAATAGAACAAAAACGTATTCATTATACTCATCTGCTGTGACTAATGCAGTTTTTCTATACCAAATGCCATCAGTTTGATATTACCCCATTTTACTGATTGCAACATGAAAAAATGAAGTCATTTGTAATGTTAACAGATTCCCTCTGAGGAAGAAAATGGCATATCAGATCATTACAACTGCCATTATACATCATCTTTTCAGGGAATTCAAATCAATGAGACCTAAGTCATACTTTCTAAAAATAAAGAGAAAAGCCACATTTGGCTTGATTGCTGTGCATAAAATATAAGCCTTAGTTAAAGGATTTGCCAAAACTTGCATTGCTTCTTCATGACCTGCCTCAGGAGAGCTGGAAACCAAATTACATACAAGAGGTTTACTTTCACTTGATTAAACCTGGGAATACTGCTGAAAAACACATGAAATTCATTTGTACAGAGGACTTTTATGTCTGATTCACTGGGTCCCACCTCTGTTTCTTTAGTCCTGGTTCATAAAACACATACCTTGAACAATGTCATTCTCAAATGGCAATTGATTAAATGCAGTGGACTGTGCAAAAGCATTAAGAAAGTCTGGCTCCATTGTATTATTTTTCACTCCTAGAAAATTGAATGGAAAAAAATTATAAACCACGGTGGAACCAAAATGCATCCTAAAGAGGAAATCGGTATCCAGCGAAATGAGTTCTTTCAGGATCCTTTGGAGTGTCTGTGCATGACCCACTTTTAAACATGCTGCAGAATAAATATATTGAAGCAACTTTAAAAGAAAAATAAAGTTAATCAGGTTTTTCTCCTCCTTTCTTTTTATCATCAAAACGTAAAATAAAACCACTACAGTATACAAGAATCTCTTAACTCCAGTCAGTTCTGCTTCATCTGAATTAGATTGGCAAAAGCCTATTTTAACTCAGACAAAAAAAATCCTGTGATTTGAGACATGAGCAGGTACAAATCATAAAAACAGTCAGAACTTATAGATAGATGTTAGGGGTGGGAAAGGACCTTACAGAACATCAGGTCCAGCCCCCTGCACTTGGGCAGGAAAGATTGCTGGGGTCAGATGACTTAACTGATTGAAATGAATAAATCAGGAACATGTTAGATAGCTTAGACTGCATGCATTTCAAAAGGAAATTTTTAAAAAGGCAGACTTTAAGGTTATTTCCCTTCCAAACCACTGTTGCTTCCCCCATAACAATTCATCATAATAGTTTGACAACATACAGAATGCAGATACGATTTTCAAAATAGATGGGAACAGTGTAAGAGAGCAGCAGCAGCCACAATGAATTTGGAAGAGGTGCAGGGAGGATAGGGACAGTCTCCTCCACCCTCTGGAATTGATCCCAGGACTACTCAAGTCTCTAAATGTCTCTGCTGTCAGCAAGAATTTGTGAACTCCTTCCACCAATTTGTCCCACTTCTGTTCTTCTCAGCTAGGGACAGACATTACACATAAACCAGTTTAATTGATCAGAAACTGGTTTAAACCTATAACAGAACAGATGTTCAGTGCACATAAATTAGTTTGAAAATGCCTGAAACTGGTTTGAGATTAATCTGGTTGAATATAGCATCAGACTTAACTGATTTGGCTCAAACCAGTTTATGTAATGTATGTCCCAGACCCCTTGCTGGTTTAAAATAAACCAGACTCCCCCAGCACCCTCTCTGGGCTGGGCGGGGCTCTCTGCTCCACAGCAGGGCTGCCCCTCCCCTCTGCTCCCTGGCTGGATCTCCAGCAGAGACTTGCAGGCACAGCATAGTTGGCCTGGCTTCCCCCTGCCCTCCCCTCACTGCTCTCTGTTCAAGCAGGAAATCTCCCTCCCCCCATCTCCTACACCAGGGACCCCAGCCTCATGGACCCTAGGCATGTGGTATGCTAGCTAATACAGATGTGTGTCTCCCCAATTTCACTGGGACAGGCAGACAGAACAGTGACCGCTTAGAGCTGTTTGGAGCTAAGCAACAGATCAGTTGGTAAGCTGTTTAAGAGGAGTTTGAAGTAATGTAGAGAGACTATTGTTTTGCTGATCAGGTGATAAACACTGTTATCACCCCACTGCCGGCTCGCTCACCTGTCAGTTTGCTGCAGACAATATAAAGAAGCAGGGAAAGAGATTGAAAAGCTCCATATCATCAACAGATGCATGCACTGCACCCTCTCCCCTTGCCTCAGAGTGCTAGCAGGGGTCTGAGGTCTGGCAACACTCCTGCTCCTTGAGCAGCGAGTGGGGAAAAGCCTGGGATGGTGCAGGCAGACTTCCCTAATCAGGACATCCTGCTGGGGTCTGGTCACCCCCCCCCCCCCCCAGCTCAGCACTGTGAAAGGGAAGGAAAGGCTGCTCTAGGATCCCTCAGCTTCTAACCTGAGCCACTGCAGGCATGTGCCTGAATTTCCTCAGTTCAGAGAGAATGTCTGTCCAGTTAGAAACCAGTTCAGCCTAGCCAGGTTAAACTAATTTGCAAAGATTGAATCTATTCAGGCTTAGGCTTTTTCAATGTCTGTCCCTAGCCCTAGTGACTGCACTATCAGAGAATATTAGGTGAGGTCAAATTTGTATCATAATGCTATCACACAAAAGGGAAAAAGGTCAAAACAGCCTTTAATTGGCAGATTTCCTAACTCTCAAGTGCTTGACATTAAAAAAAAAATTGCAACTTTCTTTGGAGGAAGGAAGAAAAGCAAAAGGAGTATGACAGTCTGGGAAAGCTGTTAGTTTAGCCTGGCAAGATTAAAAAGTTAGAAGATGCTTAACAGTATTTTAAAAATTGAGGGATAATTAAAAAACAGCTCATCTTTCTTTATGCTGTTTTATAACACATAAAGAAGGGAGTACCTTATTAAAATAAAGATAGCATACATTTACATATACTCTGGCAGGAAATCAGAGTTGCATGTGGTAACTGAATTTAGAAGAGATTGGATAACTCTGTAATTACCTAAAAAATATGGGCAATATAATCTTGTGCTTCAGCATACAAGCTAGTCATCTGCAGGAGTCAAAAAGGAACTACAATTATCTTTGCTGTCAGCCATACATAATCATTATTGTTTATTTTTTGTACTGCGGTACCATAGCTGCATCATGCAAAGTTCAGCAACTGTACATTGCAAACAGAAAAGGGCTAGGAATGGAAACAGCACTGCAGGACTAAATAAGGTGCAATGTAAAGGTAAGGGCTTCCTCTGAATTGTCATCTCTTGACCCCCAGTGAGGTGGAGCAGAATACCAGATGTGATGGAAAAATAGTCTAACCCAGGTACTACAAATGATTCTTTACTACAGAAGGGAAACACATTTCCTTCTTATTAAAAAGTATCTTTTAAGTTTCAGACCAAGAAGCGGAACAGTATATTTAAAGGGGAGAAGAGCTCCCCTTTTTACACGCTCACCTCTGTGAGCACAGGGGTATGGAATAATTCATAGGTGACGGCACCGCAGCAAATACTACTGCACACAGAACATGGAAAACCTCTGATGTCACATTCCTGCTTTGATGCCTTAAGTATCTTCGTATCACATAGCTGACCCAGCATCTCTCTCTTGGGTTCCAGTAAACATACAGTGTGTTAAGAACATGTGTACAGCCTTTGATAGTTTATTTTTAAAATATGCTGAGAGAGAGAGAGAGAGAGAGGGAGAGAACACGCTATAGAGAAATTCTTATTAGATATTTTCCACACATGAGCCTTGCAAAAGAAAAAACACAAACTTCACAACAAAATGCCAGAGGGAATGTATTTTGCCACAACAATTAAAAAACTAATGCTTGCTGAAGAAATGGGGCAGGAAAAATAAAATAATTAGAAGATGGAGCCATTCATTTTTTCCTCTAAAATAGACAATTATCTACTTGACAGAGGAAATGAATTGAAAGGAAAAAAAGTATGCAATATAAAAGGACACTTTCAAATGCCTCAGTGTCAGGTACCTAACTCCAGCTGATTTCAAGGTAGGTGGTGTGGTAGGCCAGTAAGGGATGCTCCTGCACTAAGCCACCCAGCTCACTGCACCCAACCACCTTCCAGGCTCTGAGTGCCTCCCTGGGGGCACCTCACATCTAGGCAGCCCCCTTCCTGGAGCACAGCCACAAGCCTAGGGGGTGACACTGCCACCACCCAGGGTCTGGATTGTTTCTAGGCCCTGTGCCCCCTGGGGTGCACAGGCCTGGTAGTCCTAGAGGGTACTCAACCCACTGCAAGAATTTGGGGTGCTTCCCTTAGTCTGAAGCACAAATAGCAGTCTCCCTTAAGCATAATCAAGGGAGACCCCAAGGGGACCCTAAGGCATAATCTAGACCTGTTCCCAGTAAGTCTCCCACACTAGGTACAAAGGAGAAAGTTACGGATTACAAGGAGTAGGTTTGGAATACGGTAGAGGGTAGAGCAGTATCAAAGAATAACCCTCAGAGCCAACAGTGGCATGGTAGCTTTTGATCATGCATCTGAGTAACTGCAAGCTATATATCTAGTTAGATCTCAAGCAGCTTACTCACAAGTATCATCCAGAGGCTGACAGAACTTTACTCTGGAGGCAGGCAGTTTGTAGTGTGTCCACGCATTTCAAGAGACAGAGACAGCTGCCAAAGTTCATCTGCTCTCAGTGTCTTCATCATGGCTGCCACCTCTCCTCCTAGGGAGTTTTTAACTTATGACCTTATGAACTCATTTACCTGATCCAACGAAGGCCAGCGGTTGTTGGCTGCCAGCCAACCAATTTGAAATGCATCACTGGTTGCCAGGTAGACTGGCAGGGTCTCTACCCCCCTCCCATTCATGATGTCATTACTTAGAACAATAGGGAGTTTAAACCCCCACCCATGTCTGTGAAGCCAGGCACACAGGTCACTTCACTTACTTCATTATGCTGCTTAGCCACTAGAAGGATAGAAAGGTGAAGAATCAAGTTTGAAAGAGAGAGAGAGAGAAAGGGAAAAAACCTGGCACAAAGGGAAAAGGAAGGAGGCTGTGATTGAAATCCTCAACAGGAGGTAGGGCTGTGTGAAGCTTTGGTAGCCAATTCGACTCGGAGGAGATTCGGCGGCCAAATCTCTGAATCCGAATCAAACTGGGAGACCCATTAAAAGGTCTGAATCAAATTGGAAGCCTCTGAATTGATTCAGAGAGAGATTCGGCACCGATTTGGAGATTCAGTCGTGGACTAAACAGGCAGCAGTCCTCGACCACACTGGACACAGCTGCTTCCAGCTGGTAAGCCTGTTGTGGTAGGCAGAGGGGGGAGGGAAGGGACATAGCGGGGGGCAAAAATCAATGCCCCCACAGTGAGGGAGGGATTGGGGCTGGGACAAGCTGCTCAGCCAGGGCAGGGGGGCGTGGGATTAAGGCGCTTTTAGGGCGCTTTGGGAGGCTAGCCCTAGAACCCCGCTGCTGGGCTGTGCTCTGTGGGGCAGATGGAGCCAGGGCTGTGCTCTGGGTGGCTAACCCCAGCTGCAGCCCAGAGCACAGCCCTGGCTCCACCTGCCCCGCAGAGCACAGTGCAGTGGGGGGCTATGAAGGGGCTGCAGCCCCTGCCACCAGCCGCACCCCAATCCAGGTGCATGCGCCTGCCCCTATTCCCTGCCACTACTCGCCCAGCTGGGATGAAGCTGCAGCTTGTCTGGGAGGCATGGAGTGGCTGGAGCAGCTTCCAGCACTGCATGCAACTTGCCTGAGGCAGTGCAGTGGCACTGTCCCGTACCTCACTTCCCCAGCTGGGCAAGTGGCAGGGGAGCAGAACCCCTGCTCCTCGTGCCTTCCGCCCAGAGCAAGCCATGCTTGCATCACACCCCCCTCCCGCCCCCCGCCAGGCAAGCACAGCAGGGCATAGCCCCTGCTCCTAGCACTGCTGCACCCGCATCCCCCACCTCCCCGCCCCAGTTGGACAAGTGGCGGCAGGGCAGAGCCCCCGCTCCCAATGATGCTGCATGTGTATTGCATACCCCCCAGCCCAGCAGGACAAGCAGTGGCAGGATAGAGTCCCCACTCCCAGCACTGCCACACCCACATCCCACACTTCCCCGCCCCAGCTGGACAAGCACCGGGAGAGCAGAGCCCCCACTTCCAGAACTGCCGCTCCTGCATCCCTTGCCCCCCTGGCCCTGGCTGGACAAGTGGCAGCAGGGTATATCCCCCACTCCCAGCGCTGCTGTGCTTGCATCCCATGCACCCCCGCCTAGCTGGACAAGCGGTGGCAGGGCAGAGCCTCCGCTCCCAGCACCTTCCACCGCCCATCTGGAGCACAGCCCAGCCCAGCCCGCCCTGCACAGATCTGGGGGCACACGCCTGCTCCCATGCCCTCCTGGACCAGTGGCACATGACGGAGTGCACTGACAGGAGCCCGCCTCCTCGAGTCCCGTGCCTCCCCATCCCAGCTGGGCAGCTTGTCCAAGCCCCAGCCCCAATACCTCCCTCACTGTGGTGGTGTTGATCTTCCCCGGCCACAGCCCTTCTCTCCCCTCTCCACCCACCACAACAGACTTACCAGCTGGAGGCAGCTGTGTCCAGCATGGTCAAGGACTGCTGCCTGTTTAGAATATGGCTGAATCAGCACCGAATCTTTGGCTCCAAAATCAGCTGAATCAAACTGGAACAGTGATTCAAATCACTGAATCAAATCACTGTCCCTCTGAATTGGCCAAATCTGAATCAAATACTTGCTGCTTCACACAGGCCTAGTAGGAGGCCTTCTGCCACTTATGGCTTTGAAAATCTCCCTCATCATTCCTAAAACACACACACTTATTGGAACTCAAAATGTTAGATTCTTTCAATTTTGCTTACTTTTTATACCCGACATTTCCTTTTAATACTTACATTAAAATAACTTATTCTATTCAACACCACTGCTTACATTTAATACAACAATGGTAACTAAAATATAAAAACAAATTCCAGTGGGCCAGACCACAGGTCCATCTAGCCCAGTATTCTGGATCTCATAGTGGCACTGAGCAGATACTAAAAGGAGAGAATATTTATGTAGGGCCTATCCAATCTGTCTCCTTCACCTCTTCCCTTACAGCTTCCACCATTCACAGGCCTAGGAAGTGCTAATTTGGGGGTGACATTCTTTGCAGGTTGTGTCTGGTTGAAAAAATCAGAGCCACCTTTAAATATTTGAGCCTTGGCATCTCATTTTCTCCATCTGCAAAGTAAACAGAGTACACTACTGCACAGGGAATCTGAAAGCATTCATTTGTTAGAAGACTAGACTGAAGTTTCTCCTGTATAGTAATGGGCAACATGTAGCTGTGTTAGCCCATGCTCCGACTACATTCTGAATAGTGGCTCAGTAGCAGCCACAGTCACCAGTATGGGTTGCAATCTCCCCATACTATCTTTCACCTTCTTTGGGTATGTGAAATAGTCTACCCCAAACATACGGCCAGAGGAAATAATTTTTCCTCCCTGCCCCCCCCCCCCCCCCACACACACACACATACCATCAAAACCCTGCAGCAGTAGCTCTGTAGAGATTTCTATCTCTGATGAGCCCTGATCCCCGATACAAACTAGTCCACAAAGGGCATGTCTACACATGCCATTAACAGGCAGCAATAAACTGTGGTGCTTATTGATTATAAGGAATTGCTTACAAGGTTTATAAAGCAATTGCTTATAACAGGGGTCAGCAACCCCTGGCACGTGTGCCAAGCGTGGCATGCAAGGCCATTTTGCTTGGCACACCGTGCCCAGTCCTGGCTCTGGGTAGCTGCTGCCAGTGACGGAGCCCGGGCTGCTCCCAACAAGCCTTGCAGCATCTCCCAGCTGATAGCAGCTCCCCAGAGCCAGGGCCGGATGCAGCCGGGAGGCTCCAAACAGCTGTGCCGGGCTCCAGCATCAACTCCACACCAGCACATGCAGGCATGCCTCGGAGCGGGCAGTGGGGGAGGTCCCTGCACTGAAGCACCCTCATGCCCCAGCCAGCCAACTCAGAATCTACACATAATGATACTGTGCCCGAAAAAACTCCACAGCAGGGTAGTTTATTAGTTTTGTGTCCTCTAATACGGGCATGCATGTAGACACCGACATGTTTACTGGGAAGTTAATTAGGCAACTGAGCAGTAAACATCTCATGTAGACATGCCCAAAGAGGAAATAGGCGGTACCCTGCAGGCCTTTAAACTCCTACATAGGCCTTTGTCGTAATTGTCCTTGACGTATGAAATATATAAAGGGAAAGTGGGCATTAAATTACAGTATGTTATTAAATGTACAGCTATGAACACTATTAAAAATAAATGCATTCATGGTAACCCTTACTTTTAAGGTAAAAGTGAGCTGCTAGGTGATCTCTGTGGAATGACCAGGCCCTACAGATGTGGCCTTCTGGAAGATAATGAGATTCGATTGTGTGCCAATCATTTCCCATCCTCCAAGTTTCTTCACCTCATCTTCAATCCACGCCTACCGCTTTTACCCATGTTCTGTCCTTCGGTCTTCCCCCTTGAAATTTCTTTCTATTTGGCTATTTCCTTCCTTATGCCTTCCCCTGGCTTCCAAAAACTGGCGATGGGAGTAGAAATTATTGTACGGCTATCATCACATTTGTGGCCATCACACTGTTTACTCAGCTTCTGTGTTCTACTTGTACCCCAACATCATGGGTATTTTGTCCATTTAGACCAGGGGTGGGCAAAATCTGGTCCATGGGCTAGATTGGGCCCATGAAGGACTCAATTTCCCAGCAGCCCCAGCCTACATCACAGCAGCTGGTTTCCACAGAGACCCCAGAAGCAGTGTGGCTGTGGCAGTGTGGGGCCATGGAGACTGGTCCCAGTAGTGCTGGAAAGGCATGTAGCTGGGTGGGGAGCTGTACCCTGCCCAGCTGTGCTCCACCCTGGGCAGAGACATGCAGACTGTGGATCACAGCTCTGCCCCAGCTCCAGACCACACTGTCACCACTGCAAGATCCCTGCTCTGACCCTGGAGCAACCCCCTGCCCAGCTACATGCCCTGCCAGTGCTGCTGGGGCCATTCTCCATGGAAAACCTGGCCCCATGCTGTCACCACACCACCACTACTGGGGTCTCCATGGAAACTGGCTGCAGCAGTGCAATCAGGGGCTGCTAGGAAATGGAGTCTGGCCGTCATCCAGACCCACCATTTTGTCCCCCTGATTTAGACTCAAGTTCTTCAGGCAAAACTATTTTCTACTCTAGTTATGAAACAAACCCCGATTTCTGTTGGGTCCTTATTCACCATTACAATAAATACCTATGCTATTTTTCCTGGTCTTAGTTCCCAAGCTAGCCAAGGTTCAGAGTGCTGCAGGCTATAGCTATAAGGAACCTTTGTCCTGTTGTCTGGTCAGCATCTTGGGAACTCAGGGGTCCTGGTATTTCATAGGAATATTATTTATTAATAACTTATATTTTGAATCAGGCCCTACTGCATTAAAAACTTGATATGTTACATTTCACCTCCAAGGAACAACTCACAACACTCGTGTACATCACAGATAGCTGCCTTCTAAATAGTTATGTATTGCATTAAGAACATAATGCAGTAGGAATGTGTTTGAACTTTTCCTACTTCTGTCCTGTTTCTATTTCCTATAAGGAATGGAAAAAGGGTTAAAATTTAGGTCTCATACAAACAGGACTATGTATTTACTCTTATAAGGTTCTGCAACACATTCTTTTATTTTTTCTTCGTTGCTTTTTATGAATATGCTATTAGATTTAGCCTCACATTCATGTAAGCAATATTTATTAGTACATGGAAACAGGTCTCACACTGAGACAATTACGTGAATATTGTTCACAACTGGATTTGCTGTTGGAGTGTTTAAATAATTTTGGACCTATTATGGACTCTTCTAGCAAAATTATATAGTTTTATCCCCTGGTCTCTGTTACTGAAACAGTATCAGAAATTTAGATCCTGATCAAGACAGCAGCCTCTTTACTTATCTCTTTCTGGTGGAATAGCCAATGAATCAGGTTTTGCTGGGTCAAGATTTGGTGAAACATTGTGTACTGTAATGCAAGACTGCCTTTATTGATGAAAAGAGCCAAGATATTGTTCTGCTAGTAAAACAAACATTTCTGTGAGAAAGTTAAGTTACTTCATACTTCCTCTACAATTTCTTTACTATCTTATTCCCCCAAATCATTTATATATAACATTATGCTAGTAACAGTACCACCTTATATATAAATCTAGTAGAGAATATATACAAAGCACTTACTTTTGTAGGCAATATCACTGTGAAGTCTAAACTTTGTAATTTCCGGTTTGAAAAAGACAAAAAAGTGCTGTTGGTAAGCTCAAAATATTAATAAATGGCCATCAAAATATTTTGAAAGAGAAAGCCGAGACATAGGGAATATACCTAATTTTATAATGTTGGTGTTGGAACACAGCAGTTAGAAATCAAAATGAGAATGAAAAAAGACTGGGTATTTTGCATTCAGTTGCAAACAACCTTTTACTTCCTCATTGTATACTATGGTTTTCAGTGATGACGCTGTCCTGTGGTTTTAGCAAGCACAAGGAGTTTGTGCACGAACACTGTTTCATGTAAAATCACTTGCAAAAGTCTCCTTTAACAGTTCTTTTAGTGTTCCCCTATGGTCTTTTCAAGGCACAATTTATGAGAAAGAAGCATGCAGCCTATTAGGGAAGCTTTCCACAGATTTGCATTGAAATTGCTGCCTTCCATTGAAAGCAGGTTGAATGTTATACATAAAGGAAATTACACATAGGACTACTTACATTTGGAAAATGAGAGGACTGTCCCAGAATCAAGAACCCTAAAGACGGTATGTCTCAGCACTGGTAGACCCTGAAATAAATAAAATGTAATGGCATCAAAGGCATATCCAAAATCTAGGTTTTACACTGCCCCTGTATCTCATTCCCACACTATGGCAACCCACTTAAAAAATATCCAGTATGTTAGCGTGTCCACGCAGGGTACCACCCAATCCCCTGGTTCTTGCCTGCCATGACTTCAATCTTATTGAAGAAAAAGGGAGGGAAGAGATGTTGCAATGATTAGTACCCACAGAAGGACCACGCTTGGTCTATTTCACAATCTAGGTGCTTTTTTATTCTTTCTTTTACAGGGAACCAGGTGGGAGGCAGCAGCTCGTCAGAGTTGTTCCTGAGATCACCCCTGCGCTCCAAAGAGGATCCCGGCACCTCAATTGGTACAGTAAGTGTCAATAAGCGTCTCGCCAGCTTGTGGCTGTGTCCTCAATCAGTCCCTGTAGGGTCCCGTTTGAGTCCCCCGCCCTGTGTAGGGTGTCTCCAGGCTCCTTCTTATCCAGGTTACTTGCTGTAACCCCTGGCACTCATAGTCCTTTCCCACATCCAATAATAAAGAGAAAGTAAAAGGAAAAAAAAGAGTTTTCTTTCTTTTCTCATGTCTCAGCACCCTGCCGCTAATTACCTCATTAGTGGCTTGTTATGGGCGATGCCCAGTCTCTTTTGCCGGGCACTGTGCTGGCGTGCAGATCTGGGAGTTCACCCGCAGTCAGGTCCACAGACCTCTGCCCCAGCTTCCCTCTCCCCTTGAGTTCTGGGTGCTGGGCCAGGTCTCTTCAGGGGTCTGGGCTGGTGACCCCCACCTCCTTTGGCTTCCGAGTTGCCTCACCACGTCCCTGCGTGAAGCCGCAGCTTCTCCCCCATGCAGCGGCTCTGTCCTCCCCAGACTCACCGCCACTGCCGTGTGTTCCTGGTAGATAGCGGGGGTGGGCTGCTGGTCCTGGGCTCCGGAGTCCCTTGGCCCATGTTGGCCTCACATTGAGGACCCCTCCTTCGGATCCTTCTTTGCAAGAGTCCCCAGCAGCTCCTCTCTTCTCTGGTGGTGCCTGAAGGCAACTTTCCCTGGGCATCGTCCTCTTCATATCCCCGGGCACCAAGCCCCATTGGCTCTCCATGGGCGTGGGGCATCTCCTCACCCTGCCAGACTGCAATGGGGGCAAACCTTTTCAGCTGGCGTGCCACAGATTAACCCTACACTCTCCCCAAGTGCCACTCCGATCCTCTTCCTCTGGCCAGTCTGCTGGTCTGATTTCTGCTCCCTATTCTGTATTCCTGACAAAGTTCCTGCTCCATCTTCTGCTTCCTTTCCTATTGGCATCTGTGCTTTCTGTCCCCTCCTAGATCTGCTGCATGCCATACAAAGGCTGCCTGTGCCACTTTTGGCACTCATGCTATAGGTTGGCGTCCCCTTGTGCACACCACAATATCTTCAATTCCAACTCAGTGGCTACATCTACATAAGAGTAACCAATGTTACTGCGCAGTAAGGTCCTGCACAGGTTTTTTTTCTGATGCTGCTGTGCAGCAGCTCATTATTAATGCGTAGTAGCGTTGTGTCATGGTTAGTGACCCCAACACTACTGCACAGTAGTTCATTGCTACTGCACAGTAGCATTTTATGTAGACACAGTGAGTGTATGTTTTCCTTGCTGAACAATAACAACAATAATACAATGATTACTATTGTTATTACTACTACTATGATGGACTACCACTACTACCACCACCACCTAACTCGTATTAATGAAAATGTAGTAATAATAAAATAAATCTCAAAGCATCTCCTAAAGGCAATCAGCATCATCATATCCATATAATATATAGATAGGGAAACTGAGGCACACAGAGATTATATAATTTGTCTAAGATTACCAAGGTAACCCAGTGTCCATAACAGGACAAAATCCCAGGTCTCTCTAGTCCTAGGCCAGTGCTCTATCCACAAGGTAATTTTTTTCACTAACAGCAGGGAGGTGGCATTATTTGGACTACTCATTTTCTCTGAGCACTTCTTTCAAGTAGCAAAGTATATATTTTCATTAATTTCCACTACAGTGACACACTTGCACACCTCTTGGAATCCCCATAATGGTAACAGTCAGTAGCTGCCATGCTCATTCACTAATCAACTTGGTCTGTTTCAGTAACATGAAAGAACTGACCCCTCCACCTGGATGTTTAGTCCCATATCTTAGAAAATAAGTGACTGACCCTCATGGGCAGATTTAGAATTTTGAAAAAGGGGGTGCAGATGGGGAAGTGCACCGTCACGTATAAAACAACACTTATTTTTCTCCAGTTATAAATAAAGTAGAACCTTTACTAATATGCTCGGAGCCTAAGACTATATCATTTAGTTTAAATTGAAGCAAAAAAATATATATAACTTCACTGCAATGAGTTAAAAACAGTCTGTAGGTCTGTGAAATAGGAGCTTCATTACCAGAAACAGCTAACAGACAGCAGAATTGTAGAACAAATGATAACTTGAACAGTTGAACATCAAGACCATTAAAAAGACAGGGTCATTAACACCTGTGGGATGAAAAGTTTAGAAGGGGCCAGGTAGATTATAATCAGCCATGAAGTCAATTGACTCAGCACTGCTGCACTAGAAATGGTGCTGCTACTGCTAGGCAGCTGGTTCTAAACTTTGGGTGGAGCAGGAATCAAAGGGAGTGCAAGTGCACCAGTGCATCCTTCCTGGACCCGCCCCTGCTGACCCTCAACTTTATCTAAGTTCCTACCACTTACTGAAATCCATGGGAGTTGTGGTGCTAAATACCTGTTTGGAACTGACATTCAGAGCACAACCAGATGAGTGTGCACGTGCCTCTTGCAGCAACTCAAAGCCCTTTCAGGTGCTGCAAGAGGCATGTGTGGGAACAAAAAAATGTTCCCCGCACTGCAAATTTGTAGTGCGGGGGCAAAATTAGACCCCTGAATATCCAGGGGTCAAAAAAACCCAAAAAAAACAAAAACCCTTGGGGGGAAAAATGCAGGGAAACTGGAGGCTTGGGTCCTCCACAGAGGTAACCAATCAGAGGGTTTCTATGGTAGGTCCTCGCCCAAGTGCTGAAGCATGCTACCTGCCCAGTGTGCCAGCCACAGAAAGCTGGACCTGGGGCCCATGTGCGTAAGTAGCAGGGGCGGGCAGGGACTGGTGGAGGGGACCATGGGGGCCCCAGCTGTTCCCACCCCCTGCCCACTCCCCAAGCCCCCTGGATCACTGCCCCACCCAGCCATATCTCCAGCCTGCCCCCAAGCCCCACAACCACTGCCCCACCCAATCTCACCTCTTGCCTGCTCCCCTAGCCCCACCCCAATGGCTGCCTCACTCATCCCCATGAAAAAAAAGAAAAAAGCCCCACACTCACCAGCAGCAGCTGCTGTTGGGGTCACTGGGGCCTCATGTCAGAGCCCCCCTGCACAGCAGGAGGCAGCAAGGACCAGTCCTGGCAGCCTGGCACCCGCACTGCCTCATCGTGTGGGTGTGGCATGGATCGGCAGGGCACCACACAGTTCTGCGCACTATTGGGCAGCTGGGGCCACTGCAGATGTCACCTGGGTCTGGCACCACTCAGCCCGAGTGGCTCCAGCTGCCTGAGAGTACATGGAGCAATGTGGTGTCCTGCAACCCAGGCTGCACCCATGCAACGGGGCAGTGGCAGTGCAGGTGCCGGGCCCCCACTACCCCTGCTGTGGGAGGGGGCTCTGCCATGAGGCCCCAGTGAACCTGACAGAAGCTGCTACTGCCAGTGAGTGTGGGGTTTTTTGTTTGTTTTTTTAAAGTGCTACAAGGCTGGGGCCAGGTGAGTTAGCCATCAGGGATGCTACAGAAGCCGGAAGAGGATTGGGCTGGGGGAGCAAGTGGGGGTGGTATATGTCTTTTGTTTTAATTGTGGAGGAATGTGGATTTTGGGGTATTTTACAGAGTAACTTCTGGATTTTTTTTTATCAGGGATTTTTCAGTTTTCAAATAGGGAACACCAAGATTCCTGCTAGGAAGGCAAGTGGCAGGATGCAGGTAAAGGAGCCTGTTCAGAGCTGGCACCTTGGACCCAGCTGGAGGGGGCTGGCTTCCTGGACAATTGGGCCAGGAGGACATGCCTTGACAATTCAAAGCAGGCTACCACACCGGGAACATCTTCCAGATGATAGCTGTCCAGATGGCTGGGCAGAGGAACACATGGCAGTAGTGCCACACAAAGGCGAAATCTACAGCCACAGCCCATTAGCAGCTGGTCCAGAGGCGCAGATGCCTCTACTGGCTGTACAGTCCCCATCTGGGTCTGGCTGTGACCTGCTGTGTACCTGCCAGGCAGCAGCCCTGACTGCCAGACTGCTGCAGTGGGTAGAGGATGCAGGGAAGTCAGGGCTGTTTCAGCAGTCCAGCTGGCACAAGGGGTAGGTACCAATTGGCCAGGCCCCAAAAGCTCTTGTCTATTTGTCCATTCAAAATGGCTGTGGGCTCCAAGGCCCACCCAGTAAACTAGTAGCCCCCACTATATGGGGGCTCAGGCATGAATGGAACAACTGATTTCATGGGACACCTAAGGGAAAAACAAGGATAGGAGTGACATGGGGGTCAAAGAGTCAAAACATGAAAGTAAGTGCTCTGGAGGACACTGAGCAGATCTCCATGGGCACTAGGCCAACCCTAAACATTCAAGCCCCAGCATGGCCCGGGCCCAGACTAGGTAGTGATTGCTGAAGGGGATCGGCTGGATGCCAGAAGAGTGGGCCTGGGCAAAGTGCAGCAAACAGATATAAACCCAGTCCAACTGGGAATGGCATACCTGCTCCTCCCCCACCCTCACATAGGTGAAGGCAGGGGAGCCAGCAGGGTGACAGGCATGCCATACATCCAACACAAGCCCCCTCTCCATCTCCTTTTGTGCAGCAGCCTCCGAGGCAAGGAAAAAAGACCCCTTTGCCATGAAAGCGGGAGGCTGCCACGATTTTGGAGGCCTCCCACTACCCAAGCCAGGGCCTGCACCCATGTCTCAAAGTGCAGTTTCTCCCACTTGGGCAGTTGGCACTTCACCCCATGCCTGCAGATGAGTGTCAGAAATGGAGCCCCACCACCCGAGCTAGTGGAGGGTCCAGGCCCCCTGGCTTCAGGTCACCCCGCAGCCACCTGCACATAGCTGCGGTTCCCCTGCTGGGGGGCCGCGGCTAGGGCCAGAGGCAGGCCGAGTGGGTGTGCTCGCTGGTGTAGCGCACCTGGTTCTGTCAGGCGCTGCTGGTCTAGGCTTGGGGGCAGGGCCCCTGCCCTTCCCACCCTCAGCTGTGGAGGAGGCTGAAGAGGAACCCTTCCCACCACCTTTGCCCTTCCTGATGGCAGGAGAGGGGGCTTTAGAACCCCTGGGGGAGGGATGGGGGCTGGCCAAGGGAGACTCCCTGGCCCTGCTGTCTCCCTGCCGGAGTCCCGCCTGCCTCTGCAGCGGAGGCTGCAGGCTTCTCTACCCCCAGAGGAGGTTTGTCAGACTTTGCCCCTGGGATGGGATCTATAGGGGTATGCATCCCCTTGGGGGTTTGGCTGGGATCTGCCCCCATAGTGGGGGCTGCAGGAAGTTCTGTGGGGGCATCTTCTGCCCCCACAGAATGTTTCTGCCCTGCCATAGTTTCACATGAGGGGGCAGAAAACAATAAAGAAAATAAAGATATGCAGTGGGGCTGGTGAATCTAGTAGGGCAGGCTGGGTACTGAAGCTCACTGAGCTACAGCCCCACAGGAAAAAAAAAAACTGGGAGGGCAATGCTTGGGGAATGTTGGGGAGGGGGAAAACACACAGACACACACATGGAGCAAGGAGACTCAAGCAGGCTTACCCAGCCACACAACAAAACACAAGGGCAGGGAGCGGACCACAGAACTTACCACACAAAAGGCAAGAACAGACAGGGGAGGCTGCTGAGGCAGAAGTAAAAGATGGCTGGACCAGTGGAGTGGCTTTACTTGTTGAAGATCAGTCTGTGAGCCCCACAGGCCTCCAGCCAGGCTCTCAGCAGCAGAGGAATAGGCAGGAAAAACAAAGCAGGAAAAGATGCAGTGAGGCAGACCTGGAGGAGGGCAGGAGCAATCAGTCAATTAGGGAGTAATCCAGTGCAGGTGTGGTGTCAGGTGGTGCAAGGTAGTGCAGCAAGGAAAATCTTTCATCCTGAGAGGGGGCAGCAGCAGAAAAATGGAAGCAGCAGCAGTGATGGTAGTAGCCACCCAGTTCAGCCACTCAGGGTATGCTTCAGGTAAAAGTGGAGATCAAGGCTGGGAGTGGCCTGCTAATGCAGCTAGGGCAGGCAAGGCACCTTTAGGTTCTGGCAGTGATGGTGGGGGAGGGGTCCACAGGCAGCGCAGGTTCCCTCCCAAGGCTGTCCCCCAACCACAGCTTGGAGGTGGGCTGGGCAGCAGGACATAACAGGGGTGCGGTGCAGTCCAGTGGGCCCCTCCCTGAAGGAGCAACAGCATGCAGCAGAGGACCCCCTTGCGGAGGGAGCAGCAATAGCAGCAGCAACAGCAGCCCAAGGCAGAAAGGGGTGCTGCCAACTTACACCCAAAAGCTCTAAGACCAAGCCAGCAGTGGCGAGGAGGCTGTCAAAATCTCCCCAGCAGTCCAAAGCTAGCTGTACCTTTCTGGTGAACCAGCGGGTGTAATCATGGTCAAGAAATGCAAGTAGCTCATCCCTGGGGACCACTGAAACAACGAGGTCTGCAGGCTCCATGGAGCCTGCTGGTTCTTGGGTGTCCTCCTCCTGGTCCTAGAGTTCAGAGGGCTCCTTTGGTGCCATCTGAACCCCCCAATCTGCTAAGATTAGGGGACCCCACTGTGACCCTCTCTGGTGTGGGGCTATGGGGCAGGCTGGAGGTGGTTTTCCTGGGAGGTGGAGGGGGAGGGAAGAGAGCCACCACGCACCAGCGTGGGCTCTGGTATCTGCCGTGGGGTCCTGGGAGGAAGAAGGTCCCCTTTCAGGACTCACTGGGGTGAGCCCCAGGTCCTCTGTATCCCCTAGATCAGAGGGAGGAGGCTCTGCTGCCAGGCCTTCCTTTGGGTAGGCCTCAGCCTTGGCGCCCGTGGTTTCACGGGGTAGGCCTTTGCCAGCAGAACGAAGGGCTTTGACCATGGGCTCCTGTTCGGGACTATCCAGCAGCCCTGAAACTTCCAACATGGGGATCACCTGTTTGATCTTTCCCAGGGGTGGGTGTCAGACAGAGGTGGGGAGACCCCTGGAGGCTGGGCCACTCCTTCCCCCACCTCCACCATGTGGTTGTCTTGGGAGGGGGAGAAGTCATCCACATCAGAGGGCTCCAACTGTGCCCAGGCCTTCCTCTTGCTTTTATGTCTGGAGGGGACCTGCACCCACTCAGCTATGGGGTGGTCCTCAGGTGGACAGGATCCAGCAAGAAAAAGGTGAGGGTTGGGGGGCTGGGGAAGCCACAATGGGGGTATGACTAGGGGCAGGGGGGCTCTGCTCCATCTCTCCCCCCAGTTGCTGGTGCCCTCCCTGGGTCCCTTGAGCTTATGGGTGGGCTTGTAGTTCTGGCTGGTGTGCCAGGGGGGCCTGAGGGGGGTGGGGCACCAGCGGTAGGGGCACCCCTCTTTCCAGTGGGACCTGGAGATGCCCTCCCCACCTGGCCCATGGGGCACTCATGATGCAAGTGCCCCGGGGCACGACACCAGAAGCATTGCAGGTTCCCCGGTGTATAGAGAGTCCTCACCAAGGTCCCCTGATAAAGAATTACCAGGCACCCCTCAGCCTCCAGCCACGCTCCTGTCGCCAGCTTGATCATGACCTGGAGACAGAAAAAGCGCATGTGGCAGAGGCCAGGGTCTCGGCACCCCAGTGAGAGGGCCATCACCAAAGATAATTCTACCCAAGGTTTGGAGCTAGGAGAGCAAGGCCCAATTGGGGATATAGGAAAGGATGGAGCTGAGAATCACCCTGGTCCCCAGCTCTTCTAGAGGCTCAAGGGGGACGGACTCACCCTTCAAGACAAGCCCCCTCTCCACCACCTTTTGTGCAGCGGCCTCCAAGGCAAGGAAAAAGACCCCCTTGCCATGAAAGCGGGAGGCCGCCATGATGTTGGGGGACCCCACTACCCAAGCCAGAGCCTGCACCCAGGTCTCAAAGCACAGGTTCTCCCACTTGGGCAGTTAGCACTTTACCCCATGCCTGCGGGTGAGTGCCAGAAAGGTAGCCCCACTACCCGAGCTGGAAGGGCCGGTGGTGGAGGTTCCAGGCCCCTTGCCTTCAGGTCTACCCGCAGCTGCTGCAGTTTCACATGAGGGCAAGGAAGACGATCAAGAAAAACAAAATATCCTGTGGGACTGGTGAATCTAGTAGGGATGGGCTGGGGTTGTGGGGCAGAAGGATAGGGAGGAAGGGGGCTGAAGCCCCACAGGAAAAAAAAAAGAAACGGGAGGTCTATGCTTTGAAAGTGTGGCGGGGAGGGGGAACACACACACACACACGCGCGCGCGCGCTGGGGAAACTCGAGCTGGCTTACTGAGCCCCACAACAAACACAAGGTCAGGAGGACTGGACCACAGGACTTACCACAAGTGGAAAAAATACACAGGGAAGGCTGCTGAGACAGGTGTAAAAAGATGGCTAGAGCAGTGGAGGGGCTTTGTTTGTGGAAGAACTGTCCAGAAGCCCCTTAGGCCTCCAGCCGGTTACTCAGCAGCAGAGCAGAAAGCAGGAAGACAAATGAGGATCAGATACAGTGAGGTAGCTGTGGGGGAGGGTAGGAGCAGTCAGTCAATTAGGAAGTGATCTAGTGCAGGTGGTGCTGCAGGGAATCTCCTTCTCTCCTGAGAGGGGGCAGCAGCAGCAACAAGGCAGCAGTAGCAACAGCAGCAGTGATGATAGGAGCCGTCCATTTCAGCCACTCAGGGTGTGCTTCTGGTGAAAGTGGAGGTGAAGGTGGGGGTGGCCTGCTAAGGCAGCTGAGGCAAGCAAGGTTCCTTTAGGCTCCAGCAGTGATGGTGGGGGAGGGGCCCACAGGCAATGCAGACTCCCTCCCCAGGCTGTCCCTGACCACGGCTTGGTAGCAGGCTGGAACAGGGGTGCAGAAGCTGGGGTGTGGTGCAGTGCACTGGGCCCCTCCCCAAGGGGGAGGCAGCAGCATGCAGCAGAGTACCCCCCCCGGGGGGGGGGGGGCAGGAAGAGCAGCAGCCCAAGACAGGAAGGGGTTGAATTTACTCCAAAAGCTCTGAGACCAAGCCAGCAGCTAATAGTAGCCAAAGGCAGGAAAAGGCCTGGCCATCTGCTCCCCAGAGGCTCCTGAGACCAAGCTTGCAACAACCAGCTGCAGCAGCAGCCTGGGTCAGGAAAGGGCATGGCCAACTTCCTCCCAGAGGCTCCTCCCTCAAAAGCTCTTGAAAGCAAGTAGCCCTGAGCTGTTTGCTAGGGTAGCTTTTTATACTGCTGGGGTCAGCACAGGTGCTGCCACAGGCTCTAGCTCCCCCTGGCTACAGATCCAGGAGGAGCCAGGCAGGGTTATTTTGCCCCAAGTGGCACAACTTGCACCAAGTACATGTCCAGGCACGTGCACTGAGGCAAAAAGCCCTGGCTCAAATTTGCACTACTTCTATTTGTGCTGCTGTAAGCGCACATGCCTGCATCTGTGGATGTGCCCTAAGTGTCTATTCTACAGAGAATTTTAGTGACCTAAATGGTATAGCATTACCAAGTCAGAAAATCAAAATTGCTAGCCAGTGCACTATTCAATTGGCAATTCAACACAGGATCCTTGATCTTTGCATCAAAGGATAAAACCAGGCTTGTTCCCCTTGCAAACTGTGTGGAAGAATAAATGTCAAATCAAAAGCTGAAAACAAGGGTGTACATTTTGCCCTCCTGGAAGTGCATGCTGTGAACTATGCGCTCAGTCAGCTGGAGGTATAAAGAAGAAAATGTTGAGAGATTACATGGATAGTAAAGGGAGGAAAAGACTGGGATATTAGGAAATGCTGTTTGAGACCTTCATCTGAATGGACTCCTATCAGTGGGTGCAGGGTGAGAGATAGGGAGTGTTAGAAGAGGAAAATGTGTTTGCAATCACTGGCAAAACAGGTCAGGGAGGAAACAGTAACTTCTTCCCTGATGGTCCTGTCCACCTTGCAGCCAAACACAGATATACAATAACTTTAAACACAGAAGCCCAGCATGGGCTGGCATTCTTCTTTACAGCCATAGTGTGGGTAGTGTTCCCATATTTTATAAAACAGTAATGCTCAACCTTTTGGCCCCATGGGCCAGGTGAATGCTGTGGGGTGTCTGTGGGCCAGATCGAGTCCCATAGAATCATAGAAAATTAGGGTTGAAAGGGACCTCAGGAGGTCATCTAGTCCAACCCCCTGCTCAAAGCAGGACCCTCCCCAACTAGATCATCCCAGCCAACGCTTTGTTTAGGCAGGTCTTGAAAACCTCCAAAGATGGAGAATCCACAGCCTTTATGGGTAACCTATTCCAGTGCTTTACTACCATCCTAGCGAGAAAATTATTTCTAATATCTAACCTGAATTTCCCTTGCTGCAACTGGAGACGGTTGCTCTTTTTTCTATCATCTGCCACCACTGAGAACAGTCTAGATCCATCATCTTTCAAACCCCCTGTTAGTTTAGGGCTGCTATTAAATCCCCTCTCAGTCTTCTCTTCTCCAAACTGAATAAGCCCAGTTCCCTCAGCCTCTCTTCATAAGTCATGTGCCCCAGCTCCCTCACCATCTTGTTACTCTCCACTGGACTCCCTCCAATTTGTACACATCCGTTCTGTAGTGGGGGGCCCAAAACTGAACACAGTACTCCAGATGTGGCCTCACCAGTGCTGAAAAGAGGGGAATAATCACTTCCCTTGACCTGCTGGCAACACACCAACCAATGCAGTCCAGTATGCCAATAGCTTTCTTGGCAACCGTCCTAAGTGCAGGACTTTGCACTTGTCCTTGTTGAACCTCATGACATGTCTTTTGGCCCAATCCTCCAATTTGTGTAGGTCACTCTGGATCCTAGCTCTACCCTCCAGTGTATTTAGTACTCCCCCCAGCTTGGTGTCATTTCCATACTTGCTGAGGGTGCACTCTATGCCATCTTCAAGGTGAAGGCATTGAACAAAACTGGCCCCAGGACTAACTCCTGGGGCATTCCACTTGATGCCAGCTGCCAACTAGACATCAAGCCATTGATTACTACCTTCTAAGCCCAATGCTCCAGCCAGTTTTCTATCCACATTACGGTCTCCCACAACGTTCTCAAAGGCAAGCTAAGGAAGTACAAGCTGGATGAATGGACTGTATCAAAAGCCTTGCTAAAAATCAAGGTATACCACATTCACTGGTCTCCCTGCATCCACAGAACCAGTCTTCTTGCACAGAAGGCAATCAAGTTAGTCAGGTATGACTTGCCCTTGGCAAATCCATGCTGACTGTTCCTAATCACCTTCTTCTCTTCCAAGTGCTTAGAAATGGATTCCTTGAGGATCTGCTCCATGAGCCAGGATCAGATCCTGGGGGTCAGGGCACAACCCTCTCCCATTGGGATTGAGCCCTGAGGGCCTGCTTCTATCCCTTCCACCAGGATTGGGTCCCAGAGGCCTGGCACCACCTCCTAACCACCTTCCACACTGGAATTGGGCTCTGGGTTTGGCAACACTGCCACCAGGTGACTGATCAAGCACTCATAGCTCCCTGTGGGTCTAGAAATTTGGTAGCAGGGAAGCAGTACCATTGCTCCACCACTGCCAAATTTCTGGATATCTGAAGAGTCCCCCAGGCTGAGTCAAACAGGACCATGGGCCAGATTTGGTCCCCAAGCAAGGGGTTGAGTACCCCTGCTATATGCATCAGTTCTTGAAAAGAACCTTCAAGCAGCTGGTCCAAGCTTAGTTGTAAATATCAGCTCAAGCAAAGCAATAATTCTTCATTTCTTTGAGAGATTATTTCACAAGTGGCTTGGTTTCATTCTAATATAATTTAGCTTCATTCAGGCTCAATTTTCTTGTCCTAAAAGATTTCACATTTTTATTATACTCAGTTCCTCAATTTATGCCTGTACTTCACTTGGTCCCTCTGCTTCACCAGGTTTTTTCCCTTCAAATAATTGTAGGTGATCACTGCTCAGCCCTTGATCAAATTGACTGTTTTGATTGTTAAATCTTTTAACAATTTCTGCATTCATAACTTTAAAAAAAAAGTTCCAAAAGTTTCCTACTAATTTTTCTAGTAACAAGATGTCCATGATCTCAGTGTGCTCCCTGGTAGCCACAGAGATATTTCATTTTGCTTTGGTTCATAAGGTCTAAGCAGACTTCTATCTCATTGGCATACTGGTAAATAAGCAGCCTGGATCCTTCCCTTCATATATTCTTCATCCCAATGTCAATCCATTTAAGGGGAAAAAAATAGAAACCAACTTGATTATTACGTGTTTATTAGAATAAATAGTACAATCATAAATCATGCATTATTTTCCACAACACTCCTGCTGTGGCTTTAGGAACCACAGGATTGCATTGTAATTTGCTTACAGTACACAAAGAGTAACAACTTTTACACTCTCTAAGCCAGACATGTTTCAGAAATGACAAGTAGGGCTGTGCAAGTAGGCAGCTATTTGATCTGGCTTCAGATCCGGCCATTTCAGATGCCGGGAATCCGATCCAGAGCTCCGGACCGGGTTCCCGCTTTGATCCGGCCAAAGTGGCTCTGAAGCTTCGGAGTTGCCTCGGAGATCTGGCCATAGGGTATAATGGGGAATCAATGAAATATCTATAACTGTTTTTTGTCTGATTTGGATGAAACTTGCAGGAGTGGTAGCCTCTGCTGAGAGCATGAAGCCTGCCTAGTTTCAAGAAGATCAGTGCAGGGGCTTGGGGGGAACTGTACCCCAAATTCTTGAAAGCAAAACTCACGTCACGTGTACGTGTTACACCACAGGGGAGTGAAAACTGCAGGGGTGGTAGTCCCTGATGAGGCCACAAAGCCTGCCAAGTTTCAAGGAGATCAGTGCAGGGGTTTAGGGGGAACTGCACCTAAAGCTGCTGACAGGCAAAACTCGTGACATAGATGACCGTGTGTGTTACAGTGTAGTAGGCTAAAAACTGCAGGGGTGGAGGCCCCTGCTCAGGCCATGAAGCCTGCCAAGTTTCAAGGAGCTAAGTGCAGGGGTTTGGGGAAAACTGCACTTCAAGCTGCGGACAAGCAAAACTCGTGACATGGGTGATACTGTGTGTGTTAAGGCGCAGCAGGGTGAAAGCTGCAGGCTTGCTAGCCCCTGCTGTGGCCACAAAGACTGCCAGCTGTTGAGGAGATCAGTGCAGGGCTTCTGGTTTCTGGGGCCCTGCACCCCTAGCTGCTGACAGGCAAAACTTGTGACATGAGTGCTTGTGCAACTGACTGTCTCTGTCTTGGGGCTGTTGATTGTCTGTATTGATTCTTTCCTCTCCTTGGTCTGTGGTTTTGTAGGTGTTAATCGTTGCCAATTAACTGGTTACATTAGCTAGCAATTGTGTATTGAGCTGGTACCTGAGTGAATCATGATTGATTGGTAACTGGTAACACAGTAGCTTAGCAGCCTGGCTTGCTGTAGTTCCCCCCCCCTCCCCCCCATCCCCCCTGCCCCAAGACAGACACAGTTGCACAAGTACCCATGTCACAAGTTTTGCCTGTCAGTAGCTAGAGGTGAAGGGCCCCAGAACCCCCCTGCACCTATCTCCTTGAAGCTGGCAGGCTTCATGACCACAGCAGGGGATACCATCCCTGCAGCTTTCACCCTGCTGCACCTTAACACACACAGTGTCACCCATGTCACGAGTTTTGCTTGTCCGCAGCTTGAGGTGCAGTTTCCCCCAAACCCCTGCACTTAGGTCCTTGAAACTTGGCAGGCTTCATGGGGGCCACCACCCCTGCAGTTTTTAGCCTGCTACACCATAACACACACATGGTCATCTATGTCATGAGTTTTGCCTGTCAGAAGCTTGAGGTGCTGTTCCTCCCAAACCCCTGCACCAATCTTCTTGAAACTTGGCAGGCTTTGTGGCCTCACCAGGGGCTACCAACCCTGCAGTTTTCACCCCCATGTTGTAACACATAGATATGTCGTGAGTTTTGCTTTCAAGAATTTGGGGTGCAGTTCCCCCCAAACCCCTGCACCGATCTTCTTGAAACTTGGCAGGCTTCATGCTCTCAGCAGAGGCTACCACCCTTGGAAGTTTCATCCAAATCAGACAATAAACAACAAAGTTATAGATATTAATTATACCCTATGGCCAGATCTCCGAGGCAGCTCTGAACCTTTTCCGAAGCACTTCGGAAGCTCCAAACTGCTTCAGAAAGCCCAAAGAAGCCAGAGCTTCGATCCGGACATGCTGCTTCGGACACCTAAGTGTCCAAAGCTTCTCCAGATCTGAAGCATGGTCCGAAGCCTCACGCAGCCCTAATGACAAGTCCACTATTTTACCTGCAAAGATTTGTTTTGTTTTAGTAACTAGAAATCCAGAACAAACATTGTTAAAAAACAGTAGAGTAAGATCCTTACAATACATTAATATGCAAAGCAGTAGGTTTCTATTAGAGTGAAAAGAGCTCTATAAGGCTTTACACTGATATAAATTCTGCCTTTGGGGTGTCTATAGATAGACTTAATTTATGTTCCAAGTAGAATGCATTGGAGCAGACTCAATTAACCAAGTCTCCTCCGCTTTCTAATCAGAATGCTCCAGTGTTGCCTCACTGTCACCTGTGTTAAGCCATTTCAAAATGGCCATGGGGCACTTTATCTAACCCTTGTCAAATGAGCTTTAGATAAAGTGTCCCACAGCCATTTTGAAACATGCAGGGGCTTAATACATGTGATGGTGAGCTGTTTTAATTAGAGGAGTTGTCCAGGAACTGCTGTCATTAAAATGCCTCCCCCGCCACCTGAGTATGTGTATAGGCAGCCATGCTGTTGTGTGCTGACACAGCTGTGGGTAGTCAAACACCTTCTTAACTACCAAGCCAGCTGTAACACAATCAGTGTAATAGGTTTTTCTGGATAGAATTTTAGGGCATTTATACACACACTTTTTCATTTGGGGACGTGCCAGAGATCCGCCACTTCTGAGCAGACTCAATTAATCAAATCTGCTCTGCACACAAGCTGACACACACTGCATTGTGCCGTCTACAGTTGTATAAGCAGCACAATGCGCATCAGTGCACAGAAAATGGTGGTGGTGCGTTTTTGAACTAAAGCACCTCCAAGATGTTTTAGTTCAAAAGCGCGCCACCACCATTTTCTAAGCATTGACATGCATTTCACCGCTTATACAGTTGTGAATGTCGCAGCACCAGGCGCTTTTCAAAGTACCCAGCGGTGCAGCACCTGCATGTGTAAAATGCCCTTAGAGGCACATTATATCCACTGTAAAAGTGGGCATTACATTGAGCGTGTACGAGTGTGGAAGTTTGAATGTTGTGCGTGTGTCAGTCTGGAGTGCTGCAACATGCATTGCTTTTCCTACACAACATTACTCTGACAGAATTACAGAAATCCAATAACACAAATTAAATAGTATCCATAATATTTTTTAACACACAACTGAGGGGGAAGAAGGAGGTGTCAGTATCTTTAAGCTTTAAAACCAAAACATATTTGCTCATTATAACTCATGTTATATATGTGATAGATAAGCATGAAATAACTACTAGTTGGGGGGGGAGTATTATATATACCTGTTCTAAAATGGGGTTACATCCTGTTTTAAAATGGCTTGCTTTGGGGGAAGCTCTACTTAGGCTAAAAGCATTCCATCTACAATGCTGGCTAGCAACAGTATCTGCAAGAAGATTCTCAGCTGGTTAGAAAGCCAGAGGATAAAAAGGTATAGGAAGCCAGTACAGAATTTTTCCCCAAGCAACATTCATTGGTAGAAAAATTTAAAAATTTCACAGGATGTGCCATCTGCCTCAACCAGACATGGCATACAAACTAAGGGTCCTAACCTGGACTCACAGAGGTATTGATAAAAGGACTGCATGCCCTCATGCTCATAGCAAGTGGCCAGCATTGCTGGTTATTGGGCAAAGTTTGTTGCCCTTCTTTTAAAGCTGACCTATAAAGTATACTAATTGGACATTGTGCCCCACATTCCTTCTTTACAAGGAAGGTCACTCCCTTTCTTTATAATGAAGTCAGTCTACCCTTACTCTTATTCATTCCTGGTCTCCCCCTCCTCCCAAAGACCTCAATCATGCCCATTGCTTGTTGTATTAACATGTTTTATAAAGGACTTCTTGAGCATCTCAGAAAACATACAACTTTGGCACTCTCACTCACCTGAAGAGAACAGAGGGTATGATTAATCTTTCACCAACTGCCTATATCCCAAGGATTCACTAGGCACTGGAGTTAGCTATAGAATACCAAACAAAAAGCTGAAGGACTCTAACAATCATCTCCCCTCAGATGATCAGTTTTGACTCTGTCATATCATAGGGCTCAGCTTTTCAAAAGCAGAGATGCTCAACTTCTAGTGTTGTGGGGCCTAACCTATTGCTAGCCCTTTTAAAATCCCCTTTAAAGTTACTATGACTTTGTCCTATGGGAGCATCTAAAGATCCCAATTAAAACTGGGGCCTTACTGCCCTAGGCACTGCATAAAAACATCTATTAAAGGATCATATGTCCTCTAAAGCAAATACAAATTATAGTTCTTCAGTCACCTAGAACTTTCCAGGGCAGACATGACTTGAATTTCTTAGAGAAATAAATGACCATTTTTAATCCATCACCAAGAAGCAAAAAAAAAAAGACCACAAGCTTATTTTGCCTTCTCTTCTCACAGTATAAAGCTGTGGCCAGCAGTGGACTAATTTTATCTGAACCACAGAGTATGGGGCCATTTGTGATGTTTTGGTGAAAGTTTGACCCACATAGTGGCCAGGGGGTAGGACAAGCTGTGATGGCACCAGTGGTGTCTGTAGTACTGCAGGCCTTGTTAGAAGCAACCCACAGCTGGAGATAAGTGGTGTTAAAGAGATTCCCAGCTCCAAAACATTACTGACCCCTGCTTTAAAGAACTCAGTTGAGATACCAAAAAAAAGCACAAAAAAAGCTAAAAACATGTAGAAGACCATCTCTATAGTACAATTACACCACAGTTCAAATAGCATAGTAAGGGGGACACATGTATCTTGAACTTGGGCTTGAACTCTGAAGGCTAAATTCAGCACTGGTGAAAGCACAGATTTTGGTTTCCATCTGTGAGAGGTGGGCCTCTTGACTGCTGTACAGAATCCGGGCCCCCAGAGTCCCATAACACTTTCTTTTTCCTTTACAGGCTATTCTGTTAAATATTTTACAGAAAATGTAGCAGCCCATAAAGCATGACTAATGCGATAAATATAAAGCAGTGATATAGTGGTTCGTTATCTCTTCTAGGCACTGTGAGGAAAGAATGCTATAAAATAGGTAACCCACAGGTAACTTACTTTGGTTCAATAACCCAATTTCCTTTTAATTGCTCTTCCCAAACACCACTCACATGAATTATATAGCATAACCTTTGTTAAGCTACATCTTACACACCATTAGAAACAGATATATGGGTGTATAATCAGGTAAGATCCACCTAGTACAAGGTATCCTGGGAAAGGACAGGAATATTCTTTAGGATCAAATCTAGCAGTCATTACCCAAGCCAAACTCCTGTTGATATCAATGTGACTTTTGACCAAGGACTGGGCCCAGAGCTTGTAATAGCAGCAGAGTGTCTTCAGGGGTAGCACTGCATAACTGAATGGACCCATCCAATCACATCAGGACTGAAAGGAAACGTATGTCAGTTTCAGTCCAATGATCTCATCTCTAAACTGTTTCAAATTCAGTGAAAGGCACTGCATTTAAACACTAATGTACACTCTTTCAAGTAGTCTGGTATAACTCAGGAAGGAAAAAGAAAAGCTTTATTGAAAAGTGACCGTGATCCATTTTATTTTTAAGATCAGTACTGTAGATCTGTTCAAAGCCTTGGGCCCTGTAATTTTATAGCTGCCATGGACTTCAACAGGAGCAGGATGAGGCCCTTAAAACTTTTCCACATGTAAATAAGTGTCAGCCTTGAAGCTATCAAGCTGTTATTCCCCCTATATATTCTAGAAAAGATTTATAATAAAAGTATATCAAGATGCATTCATCCAATCCAGCCAAACTTGACCAGCTCTTCCAGAACTGATCCAGAAAGCATGTTTAAGGACTGGCTCCAGCTCTAAGTAACCAAACAGCTCCTTTATACAAAAAGAAGAGAGGGGAAAAAGGCATCAGAGCAAAAAGTCATCCCATTTCTAGGCTCACTGTGTGTAAACATCAAGTGAAAAATAATACTGCGTAGCATGAGGTTAACACACAAAGGGTAGAGAAATGCCAGATTCTTATGCACCCTTTCAAACATGTCCTTGAAAACAAATACATGCTCTAGCATACACAAACCTTATTTAAGGAAAAATGCAATTTCTACACAAATTAGAATGCAAGGGCCTGCTTTTGTATTTCTAACACTCAAGTCTAGTCAGCCTGTTGACACCAGTGCAATAACCAAGCAGGTTTCATAAGAAGGTACACTATGGCACTGACTCATCAAAAGAGTTTCAAGTATTCCCTGCCTATCAAAGTAGCCAGTACTTTATCAAAACAAGAACAGGAGTTGATCATAGCAAACAATAGACCCAACAGCATCTCAGAGCAAGAATGTAAACATTCTGATATTTCATAAGCAAACCACCTAAAAAAAACCACAAACAATATTTTCAGTATGCTTGTCATGCAAGGCGTTACATGGAGAGACTGATAACAAAAGAAGGAGCTTCCATCATGCAGCATGAAATATAGTGTAAGGCACAGAAGGGTGTGGGAGGTGTCCTTATTGGTCTTTTCTCCTAAGGAAGTTAGGAGGGTTAGCATCTTGGCAGCTTCTAACCTCACTCCACATTCTTGTATTTTGTGAACAGGTTGTATAAAACCCTTAGGGTAGATTTCAGATCCAGATTGACAACATCTGTGGAAGAAAGGGAGAAATGCTTAGATTGCCTTCACGCTGCCTTCTTATTTTCTCTGAATGAAACAAAGCATCTTCTAGTCTGTAAACTTGCAAGAATAATAAATGCAAACAGGTTGAATTTCCACAGCTGGATAAAACAATATCATTCACTTCAAGAAACCTTAGTATTACTTTAATCACGGCTATTTCTGAACTTCTCTCTGGGAAGGAAAAAAAAGTGCCACAACCCCTTCCTGACCTAAGATTTGTTACAGAAAAATCCTGTTTGAGACCTGATGACATCTCACGGAAAGTTTTTTTAATTGATTATTTTTCTAAAAAATGTCGCTAATTTGACAATTTCTAGTGAATTTCCACTAGTGATGTTCCTAGCAAGGCATTAAAATACATATTTTATATTTCATATATGGTCCTGAACCCTACCATGTAGTGATTTGCTATGCAACAAAAAATGCTTAAATTCTTTCCTTTACAATCACAAATCATCATTCAAGCTTCACAGGCTTTAAGCTTAATGCTCCTGGGCTCAGTCTTTTCCCACCTCCCACTCACAGCAGCAAGCTTCTCTGTTAGCACTTCCTGCCCTTCTGCTGCGGTAAAATACAGGAAGTGTTGACAGAGAATCACATGCCAACGGCTACAAGGTTAAGGCACAGAGAGAGAGAGCAAAGGCCTTCACAAAACAAACCCAAGCATATGAAACTGCAGATGAAAACTGGAGGCAGGGAGCAATAGAAAGATCGAAGAACATGTGAAAGAAGAATACTAACAAGGAAAGATAATGGAAAACAGCTATAGGAGCCAGTGAAATCAATATGAGTTCCAATAAAAACTCCTACAGCCTATTTGGAAGAAATATTTTCATGATAGTCTCCTTTCCACCCGATTCTTGTTTAGTATATGGTAGGTCAGAAGCCCCTTGCACTTCACTTTATTCTTTCAGTTGCCTCTCACATGTCCATTCTTTTTGTTCCTATTATCCTGGAAATTTGCCTAAAAATGAAGTTCCTTATCACTCCATCTTTCTTTTTTAGTGCCTAGATTTAGGACTATTTGAAAAGTGTAAAAATCTTGGATGAAGAACACCAAAGACTGCTCCGCTCCCTCTGAAGACTGTAATTAGCTCATTAAGCCCTAAAAAGAATATGGTTCAAGTTTCCCTGATGAAATCATGTCTGGCCTGAAAATGTCTCCCCTCAGAGTGGAAAGGAATTTTATTCTCTGTAAATATACTCTTCCTCAGCCTCAGGGATGAGAGGGCTGACAGGCTTTCAATTAGCACCACTTGAGGGGAGAGATGGAATGTGCAAACAGGCTTGTTAAAATTTAACTATTTAGCACAAGTCTCTAGATCAGGGGTAGGCAAACTGCGGCCCGGGGGCCGGATGCAGCCTGCCAGGCCATTCTATCTGGCCCGCGGGGCACCTAAAAAATTTAGAAAATTAATATTAATCTGCCCTGGGCTGCCTGTTACGCAGCCCTCGATGGCTTGCCGAAACTCAGCAAGCAGCCCTCTGCACCAAAATAATTGCTTGCTCCTGCTCTAGGCAGCCACAAATATTATTAAATTGACTTGCAGTCACTACTAGCCTCAGCTGGATTTAAACAGGCAACTTAGAAGTGAAAAGCTGAGCCTGAGGAAGCATGAACGACTGGTGCCTCCCACGACTGGGGGGGGGGGGTACCATGGTGGTGAGCGGTGACCAGCTGCTGCCGCCACCCATGGTGTCACCCGGGGGGGGGGGGGCGGAAAGAGTGGCAAGCAGCAGGCAGGGACCACCCGCAGCCATCAGCGGCTGTGTTGACAGCAAGGGGAGGGGGGTCGGCAACCGCCTGCAGAAGCAGGCAGCTTCAAAGGTGGCCAATCTCGGGGGGCACCCCCCCATCCCCCTCCCTATGTATTGCCTATGTGAGGAAGGGCATGTGTGCCTGAAAGCTTGCAGAAAAAGATATATTTTTTTTGCAATTTATTAGTTGGTCTAATAAAAGGTATCATCTCTGAACTAAGAGTTCTTGAGTTCTGCATTTTCTCTTTGTGTCTCCAACAAATTCTCTCAGCCATGGAATACCTTTCATTTTATCCTCTCTGTGACCTGCCTAATGCACAAGTGAAAAAAGCAGAAAGAAGCAGCTGAACCCCTAAAAACAAATATCCTGTTTACAGCAAAATAACTAGGCCCCATCCCTAGTAGTGCAACAGTCCCAAATGCCCTGTAAATGTATTAGTACATTTTGTGCAATGCATCTAGTTGCCTCTAGAGACAAAGTAAAATGTGGATTTCACCTTGGAGAGCAATGCTTTTGCCCAGCCACCTCCACAATTGGCAAGTCAAGGCAAATGTTTAGTGTGGGACAGGGACTTCTACAGGCAGATTTAACCTGTTGGTGCTGCTAGTCATTCTTTTAGATGCTAAAACCAAGCATTATGCTGGCAGGGCAAAATAGCTTTAAAACTGGCCTAGTGTTCAGCTAAGGATATCCTGGCATGAGGAAGTCCCCAAGCTGGCACTGGCATAGCCAGTTCTGCATCACTCAAATGGAATGCTCCAGAGGGAAGAGCACACAGTTCCCTGGTCATCTCAGCAACCACCTTTACATTGATTAGAGTCAGCTGTAAAGTTGGAAACACACCGTGATTGCTCTGCCCTCCAACAAAAGACAGAATAGCTTCCAGCAACCCTGACTGGGAGAGCACCACTGAGCTAAAGCCCTACCTCTAGGGTGCACAACACTTAAATGAATTGTTCCTGTTCTTTATCATGTCCAGTCTGCGAGATAAACGAACACTACAGTTTATCTGCCATTACTTCACAGATGAAACAACAAAGGGAAAGATTGTTTATTGAAGACAACAGCCGGTTCCCTGCCTTTAGGGATTCTGAGAATGTCAATGCCATCTCCCTTTTTTTACTGGTTTATTTCACAAGCTCCTGCACCCTAAAAAACCTCCTGTGAAGACTTGATCCATCTCCTTTCTGAGCCACTCTTAACCCAACTGCTGGGAGAGGTGGAGGCAAGCAGGTCAAAACATGTTGCTCACTCCTCTGGCTGGTGCAGTGATTTAGATTTTTAAGGTGAAAGGTAGGGGTGCACCGATAGAGATTCTGGGGGCCAATACTGATAGCCAATTTTTAAGGCGGCATATTAGCCGATACCAGTCCAATTTCTGATACAGCTTGGAGAGCTGCATGCAGCTGGTAAGTCTGTTGTGGTGGAAGGGGTGCCGGGGGGGCAAATCAAAGCCCATGTGGTGAGGGAGGGAGTGGGGCTGCACAGCCAGGACAGGGCAGGAGTAGGTGGGGGTGGCTCCCACCACTGCATGCACCCTGGGAGGACATGGGGCAGGGGGACGGTATCCCTGGATTTGCACAGGGCAGGGCAGGGTGGGCTGCAGCTGTGGGCTGGGGCCAGGCTCTTCCCAGCAGGGGCTGGGCTAGGCTGCACTGGCTCTGGGAGCGGGGCTACCGGGGGCCTGCAGCCACCCCAGAATTTTCCATTTTCCGTACCCCTTCCTCCCAGCACCTCCTCCACCCACCCAACCCAGCCCCCTCACCCACATGCCAGCAAAAGCCTGGTGCAGCCCCAACCTGCCCCACCCCACCCAAACCCAGAGCACATGCCCCCCACCATGTTCTCCCAGGCTGTGTGCAGTGGCAGGACTCCCCACCCCTCTCTGTGCCCCCCAGATAAGCCGTGGCTCTGTCCCGCACCTGCACCGCCATAGGGAGGCAGCACCTGCCCCAGCCCCACCCCCTCCCTCATCACAGGGGCCTTGATCTGTCCCCCGCTTCCACCACAACAGACTTACCAGCTGCATACAGCTCTCCAAGTTGTGGGGCTGTGCTCCTCGCCGCCTACATGCTGTGCTGTGGCTACTCACATGCACGGGCCATTTATCGGCTACATCAGGCCAATTCCTGATGCACTCAATTGTCTTTATATTGGTGCTCATCCAGTATCAGACCAATGTATCAGTGCACCTCTAGTGGAAAGGGACTATTATGATTTGTACTTGGACCTCATGTGCTAGAGAATGTTACCTTGCAATTCCTGGATAATGCCTAATATACATCTGAAACGTATACCTTTAAGAAAGAGATCTAGGTTGTAGTTGTACAGGTCTAGAGGAAAATGGAATCAGAACTCGTGGTACAGGCGATATCTTTTATTAGATAAAGTAGATTTTTGCAAAATTAATTTTTTTTTGCAAAAATCTAATTGGTCTAATAAAAGCTATCACCTCCATCTTTAAGAAAAGCACTCCATTTTTATTTAACTGTCAGACATATTATAACGCACCTTATTTATAGTTTCATTTTTTTCACTTTCAACTAACCCCTTGGTGTCCGATTTGGTTAAAACTTTATTTTCTAGATTAAAGATTACTTCAGTCAAAGATACATCACCCCTGTGTAGGTAAATAGAGACTGTGCTCAAAAACTGAGAAGCATTAAGAGAGGGACCCCAGTCCCACGCAAGGAAGAAAGCATGTCCCAAATGTTTTATTTTGTCTTTTAAGAGGAAGGCTTTGTGGTCAAAACCCAACCAATGCTATCTGATAAAATGCCAACAGAAGTAGCAATAAATCATAACCACAGTCTTAAAATAAAAATAGCCTTAAAACATTTCATTACATTTTTACAGCTTATCAGAATCCCTTTGGAAGCTAAAATGCCACTAAAGCCCACTTTGCTAACTTAGAATCAAATTCTGCCTTTAGTGGCATCTATTGTGTTTAATGCATTGAAAAGAGGACAGGAGCAGGCTTCTAATTTGTGCAGTGTTCTATACTCCCATCCCAAATAATTTTTATATCTTTCTAGGAGCAAGGGATATTATAATAGCAAACTGTACATTAGACCTATCTCTTCAGAAGGTATTCACACAAGCAAGCAACATTACAGTGCCCCATGTATGATGTGAAAATCCTAACACAAATAATTAAGGGGGATTTCAAGGGCGAGACTCTTCAGAAGGGGAAAAAGGCAACAGCTTAGTATGGCATACCTAGAAATTCCCACACAAACCCCGTGGAGCAGGAGAAACTGCAAATTTCTACTCAAAGGGACAATTATAGTGAGGGTCTGTCCTTCAGGTTTCCACAGAAGGGTAAAATGAAAGAACTGCAGCAAGCATAGTCTAAGATGCTTCTATTCCCTCCACAAAGCAGCTCTTCAAGAGTAATAGTATTTTCTCTACTAGAAATGCCAGCTTCGTATGTTATATAAGTACATAATAAATGTGAACTTCTGCCAGAATGAAAGAACGTGTATAAGTCCCACCTGACATTCCCAAGGGGGAGACAACTAGGTTAGCTAACCATGTATAAAATTATCATGCCATCCTACTTTTATCCATAAACTGAATTTAAAAAGACAATGATAGGCTTGAAGATGCACAAACCCTTGAATATGTCTCAGTCATCATGGAAAAAAAAATCTAACGTGCACTGAGTCAGAAGCCAAACCTCAGAGTCTGTTTCGGGCCTGGATGCCGAAGCAGCCACACGTGTGCTCCAGCACATGTGCTCTCAGCTCCCCCTGGTGACACCAGAGCGGAGTGGAGTGGTCTCACTGACAGATGCCGAAGCATCGATTAGGTAAGCCAGGGAGAATGAGGGGGAGAGGTGAAGAACTGTAGGGGCTCAGGAAGGGTTTTTTTTCACCCTTCCATCTCCATATAGCTGAGCCAGGTGGGAGCCACACTCCTGAGCTGTGCAAACAAGCTGGGCAAACAGGTGTGCTCTTTAGGGGCGCGCCAGAGTTTGCACAGGAGTTTGCGCAGGAAGACGCACAGAAAGGGCCTGAACGCCAAGAGTCAGCAGCTTCAGATACAGACATCAGGTGAGTGAATGAGTGAGGTAAGTAAGGGGGTGGTGACACGAAGCACAGCCAGGGATCCTGCCCTGCTGCTGTTGCCTCAGCCTCAGAGCTCCTGTGAGGCCTCTGCCCAGACAGGGCCCTTGGCTGGGTCAGCAGTGCCCTGCCCCCCAGTCTGTGGGGGTTGCCTGCTGGAACCTCTGGGGCCTGAGAGCAGTGTGGAGGCCGGAGGTCCCCTCACCTGTCCCACATGCACCCAGATTGAGGCTTTGGAGGGACAGCTGAGGGAACTCCAGGCTGAGGTGAGCAGGCTGCAAGGGATCAGGGCTGCAGAGGATGAAATTGATGGGTACTTTCATTCTCTGCAGGACCTGACACCTAGTACACAGACACCACGAGAGGGTCCCAAGGCAGCTGTATGGAAAACAGTCACCTCCAAAGCCAGACAGCATGCAGCTATGGCTGCTTCCGCAACACAACTGGGGAACAGATACAAAGCCCTGGCAGCACTGAAGGATGATGCAGCAGGGGAAGGCATCTGCATCAACCATGCAGGCTGAGCGACAACCAGGCACCCGAAGATGAGACGCTGGTCATCGTGGTGGGCGGCTCCCTCCTGAGAGGCATGGAGGGGCTTATTTGTCTACAGGATCCCATGGCACGGGAGGTTTACTGCCTGCCTGGTGCCAGGATCTGAGACATCACTGTGAAGATTCCCAACCTCATCCGGCCCTCTGATTACTGTCCCATAGTCCTCATCCATGTGGGCACGAATGATGCGGCCAGGAGTAGTCTGGACCACATCATGAGTAACTACAAGGCTCTGGGGGCCAGGCTTAGGAAGTCGGGTGCACAGATGGCCTTCTCATCAATCCTCCCAGTCAGCAGTCACCGTCAACACCAAGACGCCTGCATTACAGAGGTCGACCTGTGAGTTGGTGCCATCATGAGGATTTTGGCTTCTACAACCACAATCCGCACTTCCATGAGAGGTATCCTGGGACAAGATGGTCTTCATCTGTCTTCTAAAGATAAGAGTCTGTTCTCTTACAGGTTGTCTGATCTCCTTTGAACAGCTTTAAACTAAGTTGGTTGGGGGACGGGGATGCAGTGGACAACAAGAACCTATGTTCTGCACTGGTCCGGTCCTGTAGGGAGCATACCAGGAAAGCCAAGGCTGCAACTGAACTCCAACTAGCTTTGAGCATCAAGGACAATAAAAAGTCCTTTTTCAGATATGTGGGGAGCCGGAGGAAAAGCAGGGGCAACACTGGACCCCTGCTGAACCAGATGGGGCAACTGACAATTGACGCTCAGGAAAAAGCCAACCAATTAAATAGGTACTTTGCGTCGGTCTTTCATCAGTCCCGTGGAACGCTCATGCCCGCTACGGGACAGGGAAGTCCGGGTGAGGGTGATCCCCTGCCCTCCATTAATGCTGACTTCATGAAGGAACATCTTGAGAAGCTGGATACCTTCACGTCAGCCGGCCCTGACAATCTTCACCCCAGGGTACTCAAGGAGCTGGCGAGCATCATAGCCCAGCCTCTAGCACGGATCTTTGAAAACTCTTGGTGCTCTGGTGTAGTGCCCGAAGACTGGAACAAGGCCAATGTGGTGCCTATCTTCAAGAAAGGGAGGAAAGTGGATCCGGCTAACTATAGGCCCATTAACCTGACTTCTATTCCGGGGAAGATCTTAGAAAAGTTTATTAAAGAGGCTGGCTGACGCCAACATCTTAAGGGATAGCCAGCACGGGTTTGTTGCGGGTAGGTCTTGCTTGACCAATCTCATTTAGAATTCATTTAGAATCTCATAATAGAATTCACCATAAGACGTCGAGTGGGTAAGGTAACTAGTAGGGTGAAAGTGCTAGATTTTAGGAAAGCTGATTTCAATGAACTCAGGTGATTAGTCAAGGACGCACTGCAGAGTAGGAGTTTTGAAGTGATGGGAGCCCAAGAAGGGTGGCTGTGCCTTAAGGAAACGATCCTTCGGGCACAAAGCAAGACGATCCCCGAGCGAGGCAAAAGGGGGAAAGGGGCCAGGAGGCTTCCCTGGCTGACCAGAGAAATCCAGGGCAGCCTAAGGGACAAAAGGGGAGCGCATAAAAAGTGGAAACAGGGAGAGATCACCAAAGATGAATATACCTCCTCTGCTTGTGCTTGTAGGGAGGCAGTTAGACAGGCCAAAGCTACCGTGGAGCTGAGGATGGCAACCCAAGTAAAAGACAACAAGAAATTGTTTTTTAGATATATTGGGAGTAAAAGGAAGGCCCAGGGAGGAATAGGACCCCTGCTAAATGGGCAGAAACAATTGGTGACAAACAGAGGGGACAAGGCTGAACTCCTCAACGAGTTCTTTGGCTCAGTGTTCCTAAGTGAGGGGCATGACAAGTCTCTCACTGGGGTTGTAGAGAGACAGCAGCAAGGTGCCAGACTGCCATGCGTAGACCCTGAGATGGTACAGAGTCATTTGGAAGAACTGGATGCCTTTAAGTCTGCAGGCCCGGATGAGCTCCATCCAAGGGTGCTGAAGGCACTGGCCGACATCATTGCAGAGCCACTGGCTGGAATATTTGAAAGCTCGTGGCACACGGGCCAAGTCCCAGAGGACTGGAAAAGGGCCAACATGGTCCCCATTTTCAAAAAGGGGAGGAAGGAGGACCCGGGCAACTATAGGTCAGTCAGTCTCACCTCCATCCTTGGCAAAGTCTTTGAAAAAATTATCAAGGCTCACATTTGTGAGAGCCCGGCAGGACAAATTATGCTGAGGGGATACCAGCACGGGTTCGTGGCAGGCAGATTGTGCCTGACCAATCTAGTTTCTTTTTATGACCAGGTTATGAAATGCCTGGACACAGGAGGAGGGGTGGATGTCGTATACTTACACTTCAGGAAGGCCTTCGACACGGTATCCCACCCCATACTGGTGAACAAGTTAAGAGGCTGTGACTTGGATGACTACACAGTCCGGTGGGTGGCAAATTGGCTGGAGGGTCGCACCCAGAGAGTCGTGGTGGATGGGTCGGTTTTGACCTGGAAGGGTGTGGGCAGTGGGGTCCCGCAGGGTTCGGTCCTTGGACCGATACTCTTTAATGTCTTCATCAGTGACTTGGACGAGGGAGTGAAATGTACTCTGTCCAAGTTTGCAGATGACACAAAGCTATGGGGAGATGTGGACACACCGGAGGGCAGGGAACAGCTGCAAGCAGACCTGGACAGGTTGGACAAGTGGGCAGAAAACAACAGAATGTAGTTCAACAAGGAGAAATGCAAAGTGCTGCACCTAGGGAGGAAAAATGTCCAGCACACCTACAGCCTAGGAAATGACCTGCTGGGTGGCACGGAAGTGGAAAGGGATCTTGGAGTCCTAGTGGACTCCAAGATGAACATGAGTCGGCAGTGTGACGAAGCCATCAAAAAAGCCAATGGCACTTTATCGTGCATCAGCAGATGCATGACGAATAAGTCCAAGGAGGTGATACTCCCCCTCTATCGGGCGCTGGTCAGACCGCAGTTGGAGTACTGCGTGCAATTCTGGGCGCCGCACTTCAAGAAGGATGCGGATAACCTGGAGAGGGTCCAGAGAAGGGCCACTCGTATGGTCAAGGGCCTACAGACCAAGCCCTACGAGGAGAGACTAGAGAAACTGGATCTTTTCAGCCTCCGCAAGAGAAGGTTGAGAGGCGACCTTGTGGCTGCCTATAAGTTCATCACGAGGGCACAGAAGGGAATTGGTGAGTATTTATTCACCAAGGCGCCCCCGGGGGTTACAAGAAATAATGGCCACAAACTAGCAGAAAGCAGATTTGGATTGGACATTAGGAAGAACTTCTTCACAGTTAGAGTGGCCAGGGTCTGGAACGGGCTCCCAAGGGAGGTGGTGCTCTCCCCTACCCTGGGGGTCTTCAAGAGGAGGTTAGATGAGTATCTAGCTGGGGTCATCTAGACCCAGCACTCTTTCCTGCTTATGCAGGGGGTCGGACTCGATGATCTATTGAGGTCCCTTCCGACCCTAACATCTATGAATCTATGAATCTATTTCCTTCTACAACCAGGTGACCTATCACCTGGACAAGGGAGAAGAGATTGATGTCATATATTTTGACTTCAAAAAAGCCTTCGATCTGGTTTCCCATGATCACCTCTTGGAGAAATGGCCAATTGTCGCCTTGGGTCCTCCACGATCCACTGGCTGGAAAATTGGCTCCATGGTCGGACCCAGAGGGTAGTAATTGATGGAAGTCACTCATCATGGTGTCCTGTGACCAGTGGGGTCCCCCAAGGCTCTGTCCTTGGACCCATACTGTTCAACATCTTCATTAATGATGTGGACACTGGAGTCAGAAGTGGACTGGCCAAGTTCGCCGATGACACCAAACTTTGGGGCAAAGCATCCACACCAGAAGACAGGCGGGTGATCCAGGCTGACCTGGACAGGCTCAGCAAGTGGGTGGACGAGAATCTGATGGTGTTCAACGCCGATAAATGCAAGGTTCTCCACCTTGGGAAGAAAAACCCGCAGCATCCTTATAGGCTCGGCAGTGCTATGTTGGCTAGCACTATGCAAGAAAGAGACTTGGGGGTCATCATTGACCACAAGATGAACATGAGCCTGCGGTGCGATGCTGCGGGTAGTAAAGCGACCAAAACACTGGCTTGCATCCATAGATGCTTCTCAAGCAAATACCGGGACATCATTCTCCCCTTTTACTCGGCCTTAGTGAGGCCGCAGCTGGAGTACTGCGTCCAGTTTTGGGCTCCACAATTCAAAAAGGATGTGGAGAAGCTTGAGAGAGTCCAGAGAAGAGCCACGCACATGATCAGAGGTCAGGGAAGCAGACCCTACGATGACAGGCTGAGAGCCCTGGGGCTCTTTAGCCTGGAAAAGCTCAGGCTCAGGGGTGATCTGATGGCCACCTATAAGTTTATCAGGGGTGACCACCAGTATCTGGGGGAACGTTTGTTCACCAGAGTGCCCCAAGGGATGACGACTAGGTCGAATGGTCATAAACTACTGCAAGACCGTTTCAGGCTGGACATAAGGAAGAATTTCTTTACTGTCCGAGCCCCCAAGGTCTGGAACAGCCTGCCACCGGAGGTGGTTCAAGCGCCTACATCGAACACCTTCAAGAGCAAACTGGATGCTTATCTTGCTGGGATCTTATGACCCCAGCTGACTTCCTGCCCTTTGGGCAGGGGGCTGGACTCGATGATATTCCGAGGTCCCTTCCAGCCCTAATGTCTATGAAATCTATGAACCATAAGCCATGCAATGGATCAGCCCAGGTAAGCACTAAGGGGCCTGATAGACATCAGGACAAGGGGGTACCAAGGGCACCCACTGGGGGGCTTAAATGTCTCTACAGTAATGCTAGGAGCATGGGGAACAAACAGGAGGAACTTGCATTCCTGCTTGCAAACAACAACTTTGACCTGGCTGGGTTAACTGAAATCTGGTGGGACCCTACTCACGACGGGGTGGTGGGCAATGAAAGTTATAGGTTGCACAGACAGGATAGAGTGGGGGGAAAAAGTGGGGGGGTGGGTGTTGCTTTCTATGTTAAGGAGCAATAACATCTATAATCAAGACGGGATCAGAGGAAGGCCAAACTGAGGTACTGCGGGTTAAGATACAAGGGGGTCGAAGAGAAAGGGACTTGGTACTGGGGGTCTACTATAGACTGCCACACCAGGAGGATGAGCTACACCTGGAATTCTCCAGGCAGCTCTTAGAGGTCAAGAGATATCATTGTTATGGGTGACCTAAACTACCCCAACATCTGCTGGGAGGATCAGTCAGCCAGAACTAATAGCTCATGTAAGTTATTAACCTGAATACAGGACCTCCCCCTGATGCAGAAGGTATACGATCCCACTACAGGTAACACCTTGCTGGACTTGGTGCTAGCTACGGGGAAAGACCTGGTCGGGGATCTGCAGGTACAAGGCAACCTAGGGGATAGTGACCATCAACTGACTGAACTCACTATTTGGCAAAGGGTGGGAAAAATAACCAGCAGGGCAGAAGTGCTACACTCCAGAAAAGCTAACTTCAGGGTGCTTAGAAGATTGGTTAGTGGTGCATTAAAGCTCAAAAGTATTGACAAAATGGGGGTCCAGGAAAGGTGGATTTTTCAAGGAAGCAATCCTACTGTGTAGAAAGGGGGACAAAGGGGCTAAGAAAGCCTCCTGGCTCCGCAGGCAAATCCAGGAAAGCCTAAGGGCAAAAAAAGGAGTATACAAGCTGTGGAGGCAGGAAGTAGCTACCAAGGAGGAGTATACCTCCTTGGCTCACACTTGCAGGTAATCAGGAAGGCAAAAGCAGCATTAGAACTCGGGCTAGCAACAAAAATTAAGGACAACAAAAAGTCCTTCAGGAATATAGGGAGCAAAAAGAAGGCGCAGGGCAGCATAGGACCCCTACATGATAAACAAGGGCAGCTAGTGACAGATAGGAGACACAAAGCAGAGCTCTTCAATGAGTTTTTTGCCTCTGTATTCTTGAACTCTGATCTAGACAAAGCTCCAAAATGCATTACAGACAGAAGCAGAAGAAACACCAGCCCACCAACTGTCAGCGCTGATTTAGTAAAGAGACACTTGGAGGGGCTGGATGTGTTTAAATCAGCACGACCGGATGACCTCCACCTAAGGGTGCTGAAAGAATTAGCCAGTGTCATAACAGAGCCACTGGCACAACTGTTTGAGCACTTGTGGTGCTCAGATGAGGTCCCTGAGGACTCGAAAAGGATCAATGTAGTCCCTGTTTTCAAGAAGAGGAAGAAAGAGGATCCAGGTAACTATAGACCAGTTAGTCTCACCTCTATCCTTGGGAAAACCCTTGAAAAATTATCAAGGATCACATCTGTAGGAGTCCAGCGGGTAATATAACACTGAAGGGCAACCAGCACAGGTTCACAGCAGGTAGATCTTGCCTGACTAACATTGTTTCTTTCTGTGACCAGGTCACTAAAAGCTTAGATGCAGGTGTCGAGGTAGATGTCATCTACTTGGACTTTAAAAAAGCCTTTGAAACAGTATCCCATCCTATTATTATAAACAAACTGAACAGCTGTGCCATAGACGATTACACAATCATGTGGGTGGCAAATTGGCTTAATGGTCGTACTTAGAGAGCGGTGGCGGATGGGTCGGTATTGACCTGGAAAGTTGTGGGCAGTGGGGTCCCCCAAGGCTCAGTTCTTAGGATGGTGCTGTTCAATATCTTCATCAGCAACCTGAATGAGGGTGTGGAACGCACACTGTTCAAGTGCACAGATGACACCAAACTTTGGGGTAAATCGTCCACACCTGAGGACTGGAGGGCGATCCAGGATGACCTTGACAGGCTCAGGAAACGCGCGAACGAGAACCTCATGGTGTTTAACACTGAAAAATGCAAGGTTCTCCACCTTGGGATGGAAAACCTGCAGCATCCTTATAGGCTTGGCAGTGCTATGCTGCCTAGCACTACGGATGAAAGGGACTTGGGGGTCATGATTGACCACAAGATGAACATGAGTCTTCAGTGTGATGCTGTGGCTAGTAAAGTGAGCAAAATGCTGGCTTGCATCTATAGATGCTTCTCAAACAAATCCCAGGATGTCATTCTCCCATTGTACTCGGCCTTGTTGAGGACACAACTGGAGTACTGCATCCAGTTTTGGGTTCCACAATTCAAAAAGATGTGGAGAAGCTTGAGAGAGTCCAAAGGAGAGCCACGCGCATGATCAGAGGTCAGGAAAACAGACCTTACGACAACAGGCTGAGAGCTATGGGATTCTTCAGCCTGGAAAAGCGTAGGCTCAGGGGTGATCTCGTGGCCGCCTATAAGTTTATCAGGGGTGCTCACCAGAATCTGGGGGAACATCTGTTCACCAGAGCACCCCAGGAGATGTCAAGGTCAAACAGTCACAAACTCCTTCATGACCATTTCAGGCTGGACATAAGGAAGAACTTCTTTACTGACCAAGCCCCCAATGTCTGGAATAGACTGCCACCAGATGTGGTTCAAGCACCTATTTTGAATGCCTTCAAGAGAAAATTGGATGTTTATCTTGCTGGGATCCTATGACCCCTGCTGACTTCTTGTCCCTGGGACAGGGGGCTGGACTCAATGATCTTGCGAGGTCCCTTCCAGCCCTAATGTCTACGAAATCTATGAAGTCTATGAATCCAAGCGGGCCTGGACAGGTTAGAGAAGTGGGCAGAGAACAACAGGATGCGGTTCAAGAAGGACAAGTGCAAGGTGCTGCACCTAGGGAAAGGGAGTCACCAGCATACCTCTATAGGGTGGGGGATGACCTTTCTCCCCCCCTATAGGGTAGGGGATGACAGCATAGTGGCAGAGAGATCTTGGAGTCATTGTCAACTCCACGATGAATAGGAGTCGTCAATGTGACAAAACAATTAGCAGAGCTAACCATAACTTTGTTATGCATTAGTAGGTACATCATGAACAGGTCCAGGGAAGTGATGCTCCCCCTCTATGCGGCACTGGTCAGGCCACAGCTAGAGTACTGCATCCAATTCTGTGTACCACAATTCAAGAAGGATGTGGACAACCTTCAGAGGGTCCAGAGGAGGGCCACGCATATGGTTAGAGGCCTGCAGGGAAGGCCTTATGAGGAAAGGCTGGGGAACCTGGACCTTTTCAGCCTCCGCAAGAGAAGGCTGAGGGGGGATCTTGTGACAGTATATAAATTAACTGCAGGGGCAGCAGGGAATAGGTGATGCTCTGTTTACCAGAGCACTGCTTGGAATAACCAGAAACAATGGCCACAAGCTGATGGAGAGTAGGTTTAGGTGGAACATCAGAAAGAACTTCTTCATGGTTAGGGTTGCCAGAATCTGGAACAGAATTCCAAGGGAGATGGTGCTCTCCCTACCTTGGGGGTCTTCAAGAGGAGACTGGACAAGCACCTAGCTGGGGTCACATGATGCCAGCACTTTTTCCTGCCAGTGGCAGGGAGTCGGACTCGATGATCCTTTGAGGTCCCTTCCAACCCTAGCATCTACAACGGCCATAGTAAGGTTTTGAATAGTTTTCCTCCATTAGCAATTGGACTGACCTGGTCTATTCTTAGAACATGTTTACCCCCTTTCCATTCTGTCTCTGATGCTATTGCTGCTGCTGTTCCTACTTAACTCACAATCTTCTGCAGTTTTCATATTCTAATACATACATAAACCATCTCCAATGCATGAAATGTCTTTCCAATTTTAGCCTTCCAAGATAGAATCTTCACCTTCATTCAGATCTTTATTTAAGTTGCATTTTTATCATAATGCCTACAAGCAGCAAATCAATCAATCATCTATCATCATCATAAAAACACAATTGAGCCATTGAGATGGACACAGACTCAGTGTACCAATGAGATGCTATTCTCTCTTGTCCTTCCTGGCTCATTTCTTCTCTACTATTTCTTACGCTCATTATATCTCATTTAAAAGTTAGCCTGTAAGCTACCTGGAGTTTCTTTGTCTTTCTATTTGCTCTGTGTAAGCATCTAACAAGTTTTTGGCACAACAATAGTAAGGTATATTTACTCTTTTTTTTAGTCTATCAGGATGCCATGCAAACTACTGCATGTTGCTCCATTAACTGGTTTCACCATTCAGAGGTTCAACTGCTAAATGCCAGAGGTCAATTCAGACTTCATTTTCATTCAGGGCTTAGCCTAGGACCTGCAGAAGTCACTGGGAGGTTCTGTCACTGACTTCCATGAGAACAATTTTTTTTACCCAGCGTATTAACCCTCTGATCAGATTGTTAACAAATGGAACAATTAGTACTAATTATAATGACAGTTTACATGGATAGAGAACATTTTCAGCTAGAAATGGGACTACGACCAGCAACGGATCTAATGTATGCTGCTGAACAACTCCCAGATTATGCTATCCCCTTACCAAAAACCTGGGGTGGACATGAAACTGCAAACCTATTCCCTGTATCATTCATATCAAGAAATGTCCAGATATGGGCAAGGACCCTTTGGTAAAATATATGCCCATAACTATACTACTTTTTGATGTAACTCTATGAACTTAAAAAGAGCCACACTCAAGATCTCACTGCCAATATAGATATATGTTCAGAAGCATACTATGTGGAGTGTATATTACCTTCAGGACGAGCTTTTGGTTTCTTGAGTCCTCCATCTTGCATCAGCTCAAAAGCGAAGGAAACATTATGAACCTGAAAAGGAAATATTCATTTAGATTCCCACATGTCACCAAATCAATAAAACAAACAAGTTATTTTCTTTTCCCTTCTCTTGAGATGCAAAACACAACTCTGGCATGTATTTTGTTTTAAAAATCAATAAGCTCTATTTATGTGTGTGTCAGAAAATACCTGTTACAGGGTTTCTAAACCAAATTACTTACAAATGAAAGATGATATCACTGTAGGTTAGGTGCTCAATGCAGCGGGAAAGGAAATCATTGAAGATTTCCAATTTTTTATGTAAAGGGTCAAAAATGAGATATGGGTGCTGACTGAGGGAAAACCCTGTAAAAGCTTAGCAGAACAATGAACAATGGACAATGGTGTGCCTTGAGATGTTGCAGCCTCTGTAAGAGAGAAGTTGAACATCTGCATTTCTGACAAGCTCTTCCTGCCTGTATGCTTAAGACAAGTAATAGTATTTCATAATAGTGTTTCAATCTCCAAGGAAATGGATCACCTCCCCTCCTAGCACTTAAGAACTGAACAGGAGTTAGCAGAAAACTGATGACAGAATGAGGTGTTTTTATGGTAGGAAGGGTGTGGAGGAGTGAGCGCAGGCGCAACGGGAAAAAACGGAGAGTGCCGCTTCCAGAGCCATTACCTTATTAGGATAGAAGCTCTGAGAGGGGAGCGGAGTGACGGGACACGAGGTTAAAAAGTGGAGAATGAAGACGAAAGAGAAGAGGGGGAACAAAGGAGGATCCCCCAGAGAATCTATAGAACAGGGGTCAGCAACCCCCAGCACGTGTGCCAAGCATTGCATGCAAGGCCATTTTGCTTGGCATGCCATGGCCAGCCACGGCTCTGGGTATATGCTGCCAGCGAAGGAACCCGGGCTGCTCCCAGCAGGGCTCGCAACTGGCAGCAGCTCCCCAGAGTCAGGGCTGGCTGCAGCCGGGAGGCTCCAAATAGCTGTGCCAGGCTCTGGCATCAGCTCCACACCGGTGCATGCAGGCACACATGGGAGCGGGCGGTGGGGGAGGGGCCCGAGGCAGCGCAGCCTAGGTCTCTTCTCCACTCCTGGCACGGAAGTGATGGCAGGGTTCTGGAGCCCGGCATAGCTGTTTGCAGCCAGTCCGGGCTCTGGGCAACTGCAGCAAGCAGCGGGCAGGTTGCAAACAGCTGCGCCGGGCTCCACAGCTCTGGCGTCAGCTCCATACTGGCAGGAAATTTTGTGCGCCCCTCGGGACAGGCTGCACTGCCCCTCTGTCCGCTCCTGAGGTGCACGTGCAGTAATAATGGAACGGTCCAGGATGGACTGGGAACTAAGGCTCACAGGTTCTGTGTCTGCCTTGCTGTGATGTAAGGCAAATCACTTAATTTTTCTCTGAGCCCCAGATTCCTCATCTTTAAAGTTAGGATAAAAAATGAAGTGAAGATTCCATAGGCACTAGATACATGGGGGCTTGCTTATAAGTAGACAGTGCACTGGAATTGCAAAGCAGACCATACATATTTCATAGATTTCATAGACATTAGGGCTAGAAGGGACCTCGGAAGATCATCGACCAAACTTTGGTCGATGATCTTCCAGCCCCCTGCCCCATGGGCAGGAAGTCAGCAGAAGTCATAGGATTCCAGCAAGATAAGCATCCAAATTTCTCTTGAAGGCGTTCAAAGTAGGTGCTTGAACCACCTCTGATGGCAGGCTATTCCAGACCTGGGGGCTCGGACAGTAAAGAAATTCTTCCTTATGTCCAGCTTGAAATGGTCTTGCAGGAGTTTATAACCGTTTGACCTAGTCATCCCTTGGGGCGCTCTGGTGAACAAACGCTCCCCCAGATTCTGGCGAACACCCCTGATAAGCTTATAGGTAGCCACCAGATCATCCCTGAGCCTGTGCTTTTCCAGGCTAAAGAGTCCTATAGTGCTCAGCCTCTCATCCTAAGGTCTGTTTTCCTGACCTCTGATCATGCACATGGCTCTCCTCTGGACTCTCTCAAGCTTCTCCACATCCTTTTTGAATCGTGGAGCCCAAAACTGGATGCAGTACTCCAGCTGCGGCCTCACAAGGTCAAATACAACAGGACAATGACTTCCTGGGATTTGCTTGAGAAGCATCTATAGATGCAAGCCAGCGTTTTGCTTCCTTTACTAGCTGCAGCATCACATTGAAGGCTCATGTTCATTTTGTAGTCAATCATGACCCCCAAGTCCCTTTCATCCGTAGTGCTAGCCAGCGTAACACTGCCGAGCCAATAAGGATGCTGCAGGTTTTCCTTCCCAAGGTGGAGAACCTTGCATTTTTCAATGTTAAACACCATGAGGTTCTCGTCCGCCCATTTCCTGAGCCTGTCAAGGTCAGCCTGGATCACCCTCCTGTCCTCAGGTGTGGATAGTTTACCCCAAAGTTTGGTATCATCGGCAAACTTGGCCAGCCCGCTTCTGACTCCAATGTCCACATCATTAATGAAGATGTTGAACAATATAGGTCCAAGGACAGAGACTTGAGGGACCCCACTGGTCACAGAGCACCATGACGATTGACTTCCGTCAACCACCACCCTCTGGGTCCGACCATGGAGCCAATTCACCAGCCAGCAGATCGTGGTGGACCCGAGGCCGCAGTTGGCCAGTTTTGCCAAGAGGTGATCATGGGATACCAGATCAAAGGCTTTTTTTGAAGCCAAGGTATATGACATCAATCTCCTCTCCCTTGTCCAGGTGATAGGTCACCTGGTCGTAGAAGGAAATGAGATTGGTCAAGCAAGACCTACCCGCAACAAACCCATGCTGGCTATCCTCAGGATGTTGCCTTTGGCCAGCCTGTTAAGAATGGCCTCTTTGATCATCTTTTCTAAGACCTTCCCCGGGACAGAGGTCAGGCTGATGGGCCTGTAGTCTGCCAGATCCACTTTCCTCCCTTTCCTGAACATAGGCACCACATTGGCCTTCTTCCAATCTTCAGGAACTTCACCAGAGCGCCAGGAGTTCTCTAAGTTCCGTACACATAAAAAGAGACAGACGTGTTAACAGAAAAGCCACAACCACTATTTATTAACATGAAGGGAGAGTATAAAACAGGAAACACTCAGGAAAGGTAAAGAAACTGTAAAAGGACAACCAATTAAAAAAGAAAGCTGTTGAGGAAGGCTTGAAAAGATTTAATAGGAGAAAATCTTCATCTGCATGCCTACTGAAGTTTTAGCAAGTAATTTGGATAAAGAATTCTCTGTATCTGTTGTCATTATAAGTGATTGACTCTGGATATATTATGTGCCGGGATGGGAGACATTTAATTAAAATGGCTCATCCCACAAGTTGGGGAACTGCACATGCAAAACTCCTTTGCATCAAGAGGACAAAAGCCTTTCTTCATTTGGGTTAATCCTCAAAGATCTCATTCCTCCTGTTCCAGCTGCCCTTCATTTGTTTAGACAAAAACACTATTTCAGAAGGTAGAAAGAAATGGAAAGAAACAGAAACAAAATGGAAAGAAATGGAAATGAAACAGAAATGAAACAAAAGAACAAAAAGACCCTAATCCTTCTCCATGCTCATGCTTCCTTCTGATTACTGCAAACAACATTATGGCTAGGGACAGACATTCAAAAAGCCTGAGCCTGAACTGATTCAATCTTTGCAGGTTACTCTAACCTGCCTAGGCTGAACCAGTTTGCAACTGCACAGACATTCTCTCTGGACTGAGGAAATGCAGGCACATGCCTGCAGCGGCTTAGGCTAGAAGTCAGGGAGCATGAGAGCAGCCCTCCCTTCCCTTCTATAGTGCTGAGGAGGGGCGTGACCAGGCGCCAGCAGGAGGCTCTGATTAAGGAGGGGTGTAAACCCCCACCCCTCCTGCACTGTCCCAGGCTTTTCCCCGCTTGTTGCTCAAGGGATGGGAGTATTGCCAGACCGCAGCCCCAGGCTAGCACTCTGAGGCAAAGAGGGAGTGTGCAGTGCATGCATCTGTTGATGATATTGAGCTTTTCAATCTCCCTCTCCCTGCTTCTTCATACTGTCTGCAAACCTGACAGGTGAGAGAGCCAGCAGGGAGCTGATAAACACTGTGTTATCAGCCCATCAACAAAACAAAAGCCTCTCTCATTAGTTCAAGGTCTTCTTAAACAGTTTTTTCCAAGGAAGGAACGGATGGACATTACCAGCTGACCTGCTGATTAGCTCCAAAAAGCCCTAGGTGGACATTGTTCTGTCTGCTTTTGTCCTGTCCCAGCAAAATTGGAGACACCCCCCACCCCTTCTCAGTATTACCTAGCTTACCACATACCTAGGGTCCATGGGGCTGGGGTCTATGCTGTGGGAGATGGGAGGGAGGGTGAGAGGGATGGAGAGATCCCTGCTTGAGCAGCAAGCAGTGAGGGGTGGCAGGGCAGGGGGAAGCCAAACAGACTCTGCTATGCCTGCAGTCTCCGCCAGAGGTCAGACTAGGAAGCAGAGGGGTGGGGCCATCCCTGTTCTCTGAAGCAGACAGCACAGCCCAGCCCAGGGCTGCAAAGCATCTGGGAGGCTGGGGGACTCTGGTTTAACTTAAACCAGGAAGGGGTCTGGGACAGACATTGCATAAACTGGTTTGACCCAAATCAGTTAAGTCTGATGCTACGTTCAACCAAGTATATTCTAAACCAGTTTCAGCCATTTTGAAACTGGTTTATGCACATTGAACTTATGTTCTGATGTTCTGTTACAGGTTTAAACCAGTTTCTGATCTCTTAAACTTGTTTATGTGTAATGTCTCTCCTTAGCCTATGACTCCATCATTAGATGCATCTTCTGCACCTGTAAAATTAAATGAACAGTTGTGAAATGCTAGGTATGGTAACACAGGCAGGCAGGCAGGCATCCTATAGCTTTATTTAGGAAGATTTAAGCCACAAGAAGGAAAAAATATGGGACAATAAACCATATTCTGAAGGACTGCTATGAAGCAATAAAACAAACCTCTCCCCCTAACTGCTATACATATGAAACAACAGGATAAAGAGTCCAATATCTAGCATTTCACAGCTGCATTAATAAAGTAACAGATTTTCTCTAATCTTATCCCTATGCTTGGTGCCTCACTGGGGTTCCTGTCAGATAGTTCAGGCCACACACTTTCTCTTCAGAGAGCCACTCCAACCTCCCACACATCTACATACAGCAACCAGTCGCTTACCCAAGTGAGTCAGCAAAACCCACATAACTGTTCACGGCAGGATCAACACTTACTACACAAGCCAGGGTGGTTTAGATAAACACAATCAGAGCCTGCTGTTACATATTTTTCCCCTTGTTAAGTTAATATAATCAAATCTAGTGAAATTGAGCAATATCTATCGAAGACAAGTCACAAAGCTATAGCCTATCCTTTAAAGAGCTGTATTCCTCCTGGTGGGTGCTGAGCAGCATTAAAACCCAATTAGTCAGCAGGAAGTAAACATATTCAGTATCACGTCTTTAAAAGTACTCAGTTCCTGTACCTTTACTAATACGTCATTCCATGCTGCAGCAAGCTCCTGCTCCAATTCAATATGCCAGCATGTACTATGTTCCCATATCAAAGCTCCCTGCGGGGGGGAGGGGGGAAAGGGAGTTTTTATTATTTACAATTGATCTTCCAAATGCAGCATGAGTTGGATGGAACCCAAGGTGCTAGGCACAGAACACTTAGAGATAAGACAGAGTGTAAATACAGTACAACCTCATTATAGCAAACTGCCAAGTGACCACAAGTAAAGTTAACTGAAAGAGGAGGTTTGCTATATTTCTGCATCATAGTTTCATAGGAGCTAAGGTCAGGAGGGACCTGAACACATCATCTAGCCTGACCCCCTGCCACAGGCAGGAATGAATGCTGGGTTCACAAGACCAATGCTGGGTTCACAAGATCATAGTAATGATCATCCTGTACCATGTGCATCTTCTTTCACTGCAAGCATCTTATGTCATCACCAACTCTGGAAGATGACAAAGTACACAGGAATCCATGTGGGCCTAGCACTGAGCCAGGAAGTGCAAGCCACCCCTTACATCTGGAACAGGCTGGATGACAAACATCACCCTCTCCTTACATCTCAGCTCATCTGGGATTTTCATGTATAACAGGGCTGTCCAACTTCTAAGCAGCTAGGAACCAATTGCTGCACAGGCTCCCCCTTCTCTGATATCTAGCTTACAATGATATCAGCTACCTGGTCACAGGCTCCTGTAGTATTTGTAGCATTTGGTTAAACTTTTTTTATATAGTATAGTTAAATCTAGCACGAATTTAATGATTTAATTTCTGTCTTTTAAAAGGTAGCTGCTTGACTCCATTCTATAATGCTTCCAACTTGACACAAGTGAATTAACTTTGTATGTCCTGGGCATGAGAGAGATATGGGCAAGGGCTGAGTGAAGAGTGAATGGGAGTTTGCATGAGAAAAGGAGAAGAGGTAATCGTTTATGTAAGCAACAAGGCCCCAGAGGTGTAAACTACCATCCAGTAACTAACTAACAAACGGCTGAAGAATCCCTTTGAAGCTTGAGGGCACAAAGGAGACAACAGAAGAAGAAATGCTGCCATGTAAGCAACAAGAAAACTTCAAGGCTGAGACCCACCTTTACAACTAAAGTGACCTCGATGTAAGATAAGAAAACAGATGCAGAGCAGCTGCTAAAAACACAGACTAAGCATGGAAAAAGCCCAAGAAGTGAAAACAGAGACTAAAAACCATATATAAAGAGAACACAAATGATGCCAAATTAGATGAGAAATCTTCTGTCTTCCAGAGCACAGATGCATCTGCATCTCACCTCGCTCCAGCTGCTCTCTCTTCACCACCATCATCAGTTTCAACATCTCAGCTACTCAGTGAACATGGGGTTGGCCACCCCGTGTTAACATTGAGCAACTATTGATGGTAACTATATCTGGTGTCTGTCTGTATGCATGGAATGGTTGTTTTGTGTGTATGTATGTCTGTGTGTGATGATGTGCATGGTGATTTGTGTGTGTTTGTATGGATGGTGTGTCAGAACCTCTATGTCTAACTCATGTAATCAATAAACGTGGCATTCTGCCTTATCCCCCTTTATAAAGTCTCACTTGTGATTTAAGCAATTGGTAATTTGTATAACACTCCCCCACTGCACCATGAGCTACATTGTGCTGCCCCCTGGGAGTGGGGCCCAGAGACCCCAGCTGCTGCGGAAGACAGAGCAGTGGTGGGAGTAGTGGTTGGGTGGAGGTCTGGGAAACGCAAAATTAAACCCGTGCAAGCAGTCTGTGGCATACCAGTTGAGCAGCCCTGATATATAACAACTCACCCTCATTTCCACTTTCCCAAACAAAAATGTCTGAAAATGCCAGGTTAGAGCCTTCCCCTGGGTCTCCCAGAGCACTGTCTCTCCACTTCAATCAATCACCAACTCTTCAGGACATGACTGTCATGATTCTGCTCAGCTACAGTCCCTTGCAGATCTCTGGGCCAACCTACTTCAAACAGGGTTTTGTGCTCTACACTGCCCACATGGAGCTTGATGCAGGATGGGGCTTACATTTTATGGGCACTTGTCCATGTTACACCTCTCCTGTTTCCACGTTATACTTTTCCTGTGTCCGTGTGACAAAAATCGACATTAAGCTAGCTAAATCATGTCTATGTATCTACATTATCAGCTGATTTTATTGTGGTGGGGGGGGGGGTAATCTAAAACACCTCTGAGATGTTTTCTTTTTAGCTCCTGAATTTCTTCCATGAGGGTTTTTTTTCGTTTTAAATTTTCAACGTGGATCTGACTTAAGTGTGAAAATGGGATTTGCCCTGCTTTGCAACAATTTCACCACCAGGGGCCACTTGGGTTCACTTGGTAATCCATGGAAATCCACTGACTTTTTATTGCAGTGCTGCAACGAGACTCTGGGGGCTAATCTTGCAGATTTTTACTGGTGATTTACTTCAAGGTTTAGAGGAATGAAAAATACAACTTTTTTGGATTCCCCAAAAAACTGTTCCCCATGTTCACATGTGCTTTGTGGCAAAGATCAAATTGTTATGGGTCAGGCAGTTCAAGACTCAGGTTAATTAAAATTACTTTTTGTTGGACTGGGTTTTTGGGTGTAGCAGTGTTGGTCTAAGGACATAGGCAGATCCCTGGGTTTTTAAACTTGGTGTGGTTTTTGTTTCCCTGTGGTTTAGGAGCTGTGGGTCAGGAGTGAGGGCCACTAGCTGGATTGAGGGGGGGGGCAGTTCAGGAGGGGAACTGGCAGGGCTGGGGGGCAGGGGGCTGTGGGTTGCAAGTGAGGGGCACCACATGGGCCAGGCGGGCAGGTCAGGAGAGACAGGGACCAGCAGGGCTGGGAGGGTAGGGGTAGCCCAGGTGGCAAATGTAATCCAGGTGGTACTCAGATGAGGTACCCCCTCCTCAATTGAAGGGATTTAGCAGGTGTTAGTGTGCTATTGGAGGGGTAGCCACTTATGGGGGAGCAGCTCTCCTCCTATCCCCAGTAAAGTAGAGCCAAGACCAATTGGAACTTAACCATATACGGGTTTAATAGGGAAAGAACAGGTGGAATATAACACATATGCGGGAGGCAAAGGGGCCCTGGGAGGTAATGGAACCCTGGTCCAGGCACCCGGGGGTAGGGGGGAGAACCAGGGGAGCAGAGGGGAGTCAAAGGGATTTTAGGTGAACATACACATATAACAGAGACAAATCAACAGACTTGAAGCGCAGGGTTCACAAAATATAAGATGCAGTTTCCCAAAATGTGAGGCACAGATCCCACAAAATTTGAGATGCAGGCACCCCAGTGGGGTAGGGTAAACAAGGTGAGTGGAACCCTTCTCCCCAGTGGGAATTCCCTTTTACAGGCAACTCAACCCTCTGGTGCCCTGGCTAGGAATTAAACCCAGGTCTCCGCTGTGACAGGCAAAAGCTGTACCACTAAGCTATCAATACCTGGGCTGCTACCTTCAGTTCCAGGCTCTTGTGACTCTGGGATCCTCCATGTGCTGTCTGCACACCAAGCTGCCTGGCTTCATGCCAGAGGGAGGTCAGAAAGAACCTGAGCTGCCACCTGCAGCTCCAGGCTTTGGTCCCTCTGGAACCCACCTCATGCCGCTCCTGGGAGGGTACGGGGCTGAAGATCAGGAGTGAAGGGCCCTGGCAGTGTATGGTGATGGCTGTGCTAAACTGTCCAGAGATGTCCAGGAGAGTCCCCCAGTGCCACAGAGGTATGCCATGGGGTGGCCCAAGAATGATTTCTAGCCATACTGCCAGCCCCAAATCCAATTCCTTATTTGGGTCCATATACTTAGCACCATGGCTGGGATGCTGTCAGTTGACAGCCTGGCACAGCCAAGCTGTGTTTTGGGCCAAGCAAGACTCTGGTCAGGAACGTCCAGGAGAGTCCCCCAGTGGCACACAGGCATGGTGTCAGATGACCCAAAAAGGATTTCAATCTGTAATCTCAGCCCAAAAGCCAGCTCCTTATTCGAGCCCATATACTTAGTACAGCGGGCATAGGGAGGCTGTCAGTTGGCAGCCTCGCACGAACAAACTGGGCTTTGGGCCAGGCAAGTCTCTGGTCAGAGATGTCCAGGAGAGTCCTCCAATGCCACAGAGGCATGGTGTGGGGTGGCCCAGCTCTGAAGCATAACAGCCATGTATAACAGTGTATGGTGAGGGCTGTAATGAAATGTTATATGTGGCCATTGCACCCAGCTCTGGAGTGTATCTCAGCCCTTCCCATACACTGTTATATGTAGCCATTACACCCCAGAGCTGGGTGCCTCTCTGCCCTCCCCATGCACTAATATATGTGGCCATTACATCCCAGAGCTAGGGCCACCCCATGCCATGCCTCTGGCACTGGGGACTCTCTTGGACACCCCTGACCATGTGGGTTGGCTCAAGAAGGATTTCCAGCTGTCATCCCAGCCCAAAAACCAGTTCCTTATTCAAGCCCATATACTTAGTATAGTGTGCATGGGGAGCTGTGAGTTGGCAGCTTGGGATGAACAAACAGCACTTTGGGCCAGGCAAGATTCTAGTCAAAGATGTCTGGGAGAGTCCCCCAGTGGCACAGAGTCATGATGTGGAGGTGGGGAGGGGAGCTAAGAAGGATTTCCATCTCTAATCCCAGCTGAAAAGAAGTTCCTTATTTGAGGCTATATACTTATTACAGTGTGCATGGGGGGCTGTCAATAAGGCCACGCTTTGGGCTGCACAAGACTCTGGTCAGAGGAGAGTCCCCTGGTGGTACACAGACAGGCATGGTGGATGCAGGATATTAATTTGCATATTATTTGGTAAATATGCATAGCAAATGAAATTCTCTCAATAGAATGTGTAATTCATTAATAAGAAGCTTTTATTAGGTATAGGTTAGCCCACACTCATTCTCAGCTTTAGAAAAAGTCCTGCTTTTTGATGCAAGGATACAAACGTTAGGAGCCACAGGATTCTTTCTGTTTTACATAAAAGGAACCAGGAACCAGAAATAAGGACCTGGGAATTAAAGGAACAAACTGCAGCCTCATGAACCATAGCATGTAGCCTTGGTGTTGGCCACCCTGAAACAGTAGATGGCTTCCTCTATTCCTAATGGCGTAAGCAACAAGACAACAATAATATTGCTGGCCCCAGACCAGTCGCATCACAAAATGGTTTATTGAACTGGGCTGGTGCCTTGTTCAAACTCCTGGAAAACCAGGTTCAGATGCCTGCCTGAAGGCACAAACTGAGAGAGCTGTAACCTGAGCTGCAGGAAAACCTAAATTGACATGCAGATAGGGTTACTGTGAAATGCTGATAGGACAATGCACTGTCAGATTTTACCACTCCAGGATTCAGCCAGAGTTGCTCAACTGGTTTTACAGGTTCTACTGAGGAATCTTAAGGTAATGGTCTGAGGTGGGGATGGGAAATGGTGCTCTCCAGTTCTACAGGAACCACAATATACAACAATCACACAGAAAACATGAACATGCTTTACAGCCAAACCACTGATCCCTCAGCCCTGCTTGCGTCCCTCACTCCCAACCTCACTCCCAACCTGAAGCCAACCTGAAGCCCCCTGCCCCACCAGCCCTGCCAGTGCCTCTCATCCCTATCTAACCTGTAGCCCCCCAGCCCAGCTGGTGCCTCTCACTCCTGACCCACAGCTCCCTTTCCCCCAAACCCTGCCAGTGTACCTCACTCCCTACCTGCAGCCCCCTACTCCTTCAGCCCTGCTGGTGCCCCTCAGTCCTGACCCACCATCCCCTGCACTCCCAGAAAGAGGCAGCAGTATGACCATCAGGCAGAGCAATGGCTAGCAGAGGGGACAGGGACATGTTGCTGGGGGCAAAAATAGGTTTAGAAGGAACAGGAGTACCAGAGAAGAGGGGCAAGCTTGCAGGGCAGGGGACAGGAGGGAGAACAAGTATTGAAGGGGTCTGGTTGTAGGCTGGGGGATATGACTGCAGGCGATGATGATCTGCCAATGCAGCAGTTAAAAGATTGACATGCAAATAGACTAAGTGATAAGAAAATTCCTTTCATTGAGCCTGGGTTGTTTCTTTCTTCACCACAATCCACACCATGCCCCTGCTGTGTGGGGGCTGGGGTTAGCTCATGCTGGCCACTGTGTGGTGATCGTAGGGGGAGGGAGAGAGTTGGAGTATGCTAATCGGGTCCCCTCCCCCCCAAACCCACTTTGGGGGAAGCTGTCCTGGGTACGGGGATCCCTGGTACCCAAGGAATCTTAATCAACCTTGATAAGAACCCCAGGCCACTCCCACACTCATTCTCAGCTTTAGAAAAAGTCCTGCTTTTTGATGCAAGGATACAAACGTTAGGAGCCACAGGATTCTTTCTGTTTTACATAAAAATTCCTGTAGTAATGTTTCCATTCAGGCTTTAGCCTGGGTAGATGATACCCAGATGCTAACACACAGGGAGGCGCAGGGGTGGGGGGCAGCCAGACTCTTTCTGTACCTTTGTGCAGCCCTTAGCATACCCCACACCCAGTGCCTGGTGCAACAAGTGCAGAAAAAGCAGGAGTCAAAACTGCTTTGGGACCAGGCTTGGGCAGGGGGGCAGCACCTTTGTGAGGCCTGCGGTACAGATCCCTGATGCCAATCCAGACTTGTGAGGGGGAGGCAGGCAGGCTCACTCTTGCAGACCTTTGCATGAAAACATTTCCCACCCCAACCAGCAGCACCCAGTGCAACAAGGAGCAAGTACCCAGAAAAAAGTGGAAGGCTTTGCAAGGGAGGAGGGCAGCACTGTTTATTGAACTCAAACCCCACCCAAAAACCCGTGGCTGTCAAGCAAAGCTGCCAACAATTCCCCCCAAAAAAGCAACCTGGCACAACCCAAGAAAATAAACCAACCCAAAAATGAAATCTTTTCCTAAAACGCAACTTGGCACTAAAGTAGTACTGAAAGGGCAGGAGGGTAAAATTGTTCTGACATGCCCTCTAGTGCATTTTACTAGTTATAGCATAATAAGCCATTACACAGTAAATCACATCCACATTACTGAATTAGTCATCATAAACTAAGAAAGGAAAATTAAACCAGGAACATTTTTAGTGGGCAAATGCCGATTACGCAGACAAGTGCCGTATTTTGCGTCTTCTATGGAGTCAAGCCTGCTATCAGTGTTTGCCATACAAGTTCTGATCTTGGTCCTGACAAAGACCAACTGTGTGACCGTGGCCAGATTGTGACTCCTACCTCAGTTGCTAACATACACACAAGCCATAATGATACTTGATTCACTATATTGTACTGCTACAAGACTTGGGAAAGGAAAAGAATCATCTCAGGGATTTAGGGCATTGAACCAGGATTCAGGAGAACTTGGTTAAATTCCTGGCACTGAATTCCTACAAGACCTCAAGTAGTGTCAGTCTGCATCTCAATCCCATCTGCAAACCAAGGGGAGTACACTGCTTCCTAATCCTCCCCACCTTTTACCTTTCTTGACTGTTAGACTGTAAGCTGTTGAGAGCCCTGTCTCTTCTGGTGTACATCATAACACGGTCCTGTGATCAGCGTGGCCCCTATGTGTTACTATAGTAAATAAATCACCCAGAATATGTAAATTGCTGTATAAAAATGCAAAGGGTTTATTATCCATAAGCTTTACGATATTCCACTGTTAGACATCATCTTACTGCAGTTGTACTGAGCATCACCAGTTCTATTTTTCTCTTCTAAAATAAATATTTAGGTGATAGTCTGCTGAATCTCAATCTTAGCTACACTACTGGGGTCATTCAGTTACCAGGCTTCACACCTCACTTTTGCAGACAATCTTGAAAGTCCAGCTTTTAGTAACCATCAAATGTTATACCAAAGATGCACTCATTATAGCTTTTGAAAGAAGGATACTGCTGAGGTCTAGCTTAATTTGGGCATGAAGAGATAAGAGATAAGAGCCAATGGATGAAACAGCATGTGCGAAGAGCACAAATTAGAATTTCTACTCACCTTCTGATCAAAACTTTCAGGCGTTAAATAGAAGTTGTGGAGTGGAACAAAATAGTCTTCCAGGAGGCCCATAAGCAATACCAAATAAACACCATCTGCAAACTAAAATAGAAATTCTGTTGATATTTTCAAATGGAGGCATCTGGTTTTGAACAAGGATTTGCAAGCAAGGAGGGAAACCAAAACAAAGAATAAGGGCATTGCTGCACCTTACACTGTAAGCCACACAAATGTTGATGGGTATTAGTACTAGCTTGAGCTTCCAGCAATCACACATTTAGCCCAGCAGGGGTCTGGAGAACTTAAAGTTAAGAATCCTCTCCCTCCCATTCTGGTCTCACCCCTGTCCATCCTAGTTCCCCACCTAGCACTCCCCTTCATTGCCCCCACTGGGTCTGTCCCAGGGGAGCAGGCAGGAAAAATTAACCTGCCTGCCCCACTCCCACTGCTGCTCTTCTCTGGACTGAGCCCAGCCCAGACAGCAGCAGTGGCAGCAATAGGTTAACCCCTCCTTGCCTGCTCCCCCAGGACAGACAGCAGAGATGACCACAAGCAAGCCAGAGGGTGGAGAGAGAGGAGCAGTAAGCAGGGATTTAGGGTGCTAGGGAGGGCAGTGAACCCTCTCTAGACCGGTGCGGGAGACGGGGGGGCAGATGGTGTGTTTACACTAAGGTGTAGCCTACAGTGGCAATACCTTAGTGTAACATGAGCTGGATAACACAATCAGACATAATCCTACCCTGGAATGGCATAATTTTGAGCCGCCTAAGAAGTGCTTCAAACTAGTTTCGAGTGTTAATGTGTGGAAAATCCAGCGGTTAAGAGCTCCAGGAGCCACCCAAAAGAACCATGTAACAAGGCCTTAACTAACCCCAAACAGTTTACTGCTACTAGCACCACTATACAGATTGGTTTAGAGACATCTGACAATCTGCTTTTTACCCCTTTCAGAAGAGTGGAGGGATTTACTGCATATGCCTCAGAAACCTTTAGATCCCTCACCATTTTCCTTTTTCTTCTCATTCAACCATCATGCTTATATTTCATGGCTGTTGTCATTTCCGCTGAGGACAACTAAGTGGGCTGTTCTTTGGATCCAGTTAGCTTAAGTCTTTAGGTGGCTCAAAAGGTCTCTGTGGAGGGACAAAGGGACTTCTCCCAGGTCCAAGATAACCACTTGCATGATTTTTAAATAAAAGAACTAACTGCTGCATTCATAATAGGAAATGCAATTGTAAAATGCAATTTAAAAATGAAATTATACCCCCAAAAGATCCAAAACTCTTTGTACTCTTAGCATTTTCCTTGTTTTACATCCTACTATATGTTCTTGTGCATAGGGATATACAGAGAATGACATATAGAGAATGACATTCAAGTACATGCTCCAATTAATACTATACTTAATTTATATAAGGTGAACTGGATCTAACAGGAAAGATTAATTCTGATTCACCTGAGTGTCATGACCCAAAGGTCTGATTTTTTGTGTGTGCTTCGGCACTAAGAATTATCCCCGTGGGTTTGCAACTTCATTGCACAGAGGAGTTCTGCTGCGCAGAGAACCCACGTGCAAGGGAGTGTTCCCGCCACATTGCAGCGATCTTTGCAGGGTGCATTTCCCTTTGCAACACAGAAATGCACGGTGCAAAGATTTCCCGCTAGTCGTATGCAAATTCGTGCCCCGCAATTGGCTAGTGCTAAATTATTCACACGTGGCGGCTAGCGATTGGCCTGCTAGCCGTATAAGAGGCTTGAGCAGTTTCCGCCCAAGCCGAAGAAGACTCCGCATCCATCTCGTGGGGACTCTGGGTGTGCGCGGCAGGGTAATAGAAACCCTGCGTGTCGCTCAGAGGAGTTTGGCGGCCTGATCCACCGCCCACCTCTTCCCGTCTTCGAACGGAGCCTACTATAAGACGTAACGACGAGTTTTATGCGCGCTTGTCCTGGACATCCGGAGTTTGTCTGCGTGGAGCCTAGCAAGCTCCACGTGATTGTTCGTGTTCTGTCTGCGTGGAGCCTTGCAACCTCCACGTGTGTTCGTGTTTTCTGTTGTAACCGCAACTCAAGCAAGTTCTCAGCCTACACCACGACCATCTCGGTGTAAGTAAAACAATCTTAAAATCAACCGTTACGTGTCTGTGCCTAATTCTAGCTCGGCGACCTCCCTCTCAGAGCGACAGAAAGGGCCCGGGGTCAGACCCGGCCCGCACACTGAGAACAGCCAATATCCAGTTGATCAGGGATGTAAGAAATCAAGGTTTATGTTCCTGGTCTGAATCAGAATCTGATTCAATGAATATTAAAGTATTAAAAAAAGTGTCCATTGAGCCAGTGAGTCTAAAACTGCACCCCAGTGCTTGCACTACTCAGCAGGTACATGAGAGCGCCAGCCTTGCTGCAGTGCATTATTTCTGCAAAGTGGCACAGCTTCAACAAGAGAAGCTAAGACAGACTGAATAGCTAACACCCTGCTGCTGAAGACATACATCTGTCTGAGTTTTGAGTCCCTATTCTGGAGCAGGCAGAGCCTTGAATTGAAAGTGGTTCTCCCATATAGTGTGTGAGCATGCTACTTGCTGGGCAACCTGGGTTATCCTGCAGTGAGGCAAGGCAAGTCCTGTCTCTAAGTTTTCTCAGTGGATTCATCCCAATGTGAAACAAGGGTAGTCAGGACCCTCACAATCCAGAGGACAAGAAAATAATTTGTCACCATCTCTGATCATAAATGGAAATTTCAGCAAATACTATTCACTCAGAATGTGCAAGGCTGAGGCTCAAGGCAATAATTTGAGTGGGTTACTGGCTACTTGGCAGTGGAGGTTGTTACGCCTCAGCTCTGTATTCTTGGGCAACCCTGGCACAGGATGCAGTCTGTCTGACTCACAAAGGACTCCCCCCCGCCCTCCCTCCCCTCCTCTACCTAAACGAAACTGATTAAGATGCAGTGAGAGACGCACCTAAAACTCTCCAGATAAGGGTGATAAGAGTGAACAACTGCCCTCGGTCTCATCTGCATCTGAGATGGAACCAGATGACCATTCATTTACATGAGAGATGGAAAACAGAAAGCCTGAAGCAGAGACTGCAGTGAATTCTGGGACCAGAGAAGCAGGAGAGCGCTGCATGATGGGGAATCTGTGCTTCCAATGTTAATTAACCCATGTTCACACACACCCAGCTCAGCATTTATCAGACCAGTTCTAATCTGGATTTGCTAAGGACTTTTCCCCCCCAGACACACACACACAGCTCTAAGTTTAATAGGCATCTCAGGCCGTACATTCCCCGGTCCCAGTATGGGAGGCCTATTTAAACTTGATTGACTAAAACTCGGTTGCCGGGTTAGGGAATGCTGAGGCAAGAGACCAAGTCTGAGGGGGTACGGGCAACATTTGAACAATGGTTAAGGGTTCATCACAGCATCCAGCCTGCTGGAGCCCTAATCCCAGGTGTTGTCGTATCTTTCCCGAGACGACTGGTGGGAGTCCTCTCCACAAAAGGTTATGAGCACCCCAGTAATTGCTTTAAGTCTGTTAAAAGACTATAGTAAAATCTGGAAAAGTCATGCTAAGCTGAGGCTTGTGCACAACAAGTAAAAATCCAAAACCCTGATGCTGTAAACTATCTATTGTTCCTGAAGAAAACATGAGATATCCCATCAGGATATCTGCCATCCATAGGAATCTCAAGCTGGCTCCCAAGTATTTGGGTTACTCCCTAATCTTAAGTGTTTCCTGATTATCAATCAGTTTCCTGAGATGGTCCAAACCAGATAACCCCTTGTGGATAGAAAAGACAATGATTTACACTACTGAGGATGCTTCAAAGCAGCTGAACTGAGGGTATAAAAATCTGTAAGTGTGTGTGCTTAAGAGGAGAAAGAAAAGGAGAAAGAAAGAAGAAGAAGAAAACTCCTGTGCTGACACCATCCCCTGTCGTTCTTGGGACGCTGGAAGAACAGATCGTCTCTCTCTTCAAGGATTGTGCTACGGACTGTGCCTGTCAGCTTTGCAGCCTGGGTACCGTGGACTCGGTGAGATTCCCAGCGTTCTCTCTTCTTTCTAGGCATAAACTTCTGAACCTGAACTGTATCAGTTAAGCTTGAGCTAAGTTTCCCCAAATACTTAGTGAAACCAGGGTAGTATTGTCATTGTTTGTGTTTGTTTTTCTTTTGCATGTCTATTACTACTAGTACTATTATATATTTCATATGCTTAGCAATAAATAACTTTTATAGGCAAACTGGTAGTAATTGGGTATATTTTTCCTTCTTTGCTTCTTTTTCCTCCTGTGCTCTGCAGCAACGCTTCTTTTACCTATGCTAAAGATCCCTGTGAGGCCCAAATTATTGTGGGGTCTGCTCATCAAGAGGCCAAAGATTGGGACGTGCTGAGTTTGAAACACATAAAGGGATCAGCTTGTACAGGCTGATTGACCCAGTTTGACTCAGACGTGCCCTTATGAACTGAATGCTGGCCCATGAGGGTGTCAGCTGGACACCCAGCCGGATTCAGAGGGATTCTGTTTACCTGTGTGCTTGTGTCTGACTGCATTTTATTGTTGCTCTTATGAACTGATTCTTGGCATATGAGGGTGTCAGCCTGTCCATGCTGATCAGCCCGGCCAGGTCAGGCGTGTCACGTTAACTTGTGTGTGTGTTTGTGTGTGTATGACTGATTTGGTGACTGGAGGAACCCAGTCCCATTGCGACTGAGTCCTGCAAGATAGCTCCACTGGGGGTGAGGGCTTGCAGAAGAGAGAAATACAGCTCCGTATAGTAACACAAGCAGCACACTGACAGAATCACCAAGACCCTAGAAACTATCCCTAATAAATGAGCACACCCCAAAGTAATGGGCAAATTTGGTAACAAGGTCTCTCCCTCTCTCTCTCATAGAAAAAACTCTAAAAGGCTGTGAGTTTGTTCCAGTGAAGAAGAAAAATTTCCAGCGTCTTGAAAAATGTCACAGAACAGCAAAACTATTCCTGCTTGTCTTTGTTTAGTCTACTGTATATTTCAAAATACACTGTACTGGACATTTCCATTCCCAAAATAAACAACCTCTGGGACCTATCCCAAACTTTTGGTAATATGGCCTGGCAAAGCAATGTAGTAATTCACTACAGAATCCCTGCCTATCACCAGCACCAAAAAACGTGGTATGCTATGGGATGGGACACTACTGCTAGAGCAGAAAGAGAACCTCCTAATAGTTGTCCCAGGTTTATGGCACATATGCCAGCAAGGTGTCAAACTTCCCAGACTGAGGGGCAGGGGATGAAAATCAACAGACTTTTCATTAACATTTGTTCCTTTATATTTTGAACAAGACTAGTTCCCCCAAGTAAGAGGCAGTAGAATCATAGAATTGAAAATGACCTCAAAGTTAATCTAGTCCATCCCCTGACATAAATATAGTGCAGATATACAGTAATATAGATATATACCAGGTTACCACAGAATCTAACCATATTTCACTTATATACGCCTTTTTAGAAAGGCATCCCATAGATCACAGTGAGCAGCAGTTCACAGGGATCAAAATTCTGTGCCATTTAGTAAACTTTTCATACATAATAGTGTCATATCTACCTTCCAAAGTATCAAAATCCTAATTAATTCTGACCACCCTGTACAGCAGATGCCCTTGAAGCAACTGACCTAACTAAATACAATGGTAAGAGTTCCAAGACTCAAGATTAATTCCTAAAATAGCAGGGTGTTCCAGATGATCAATACTTCCACATATTCTAACCTTCTCTGGCCTATTTTCTTGTATAGTTTATATTTCTCTGTACCTTTCAGAACTGGATATAACATCCCCTGAAGACCAAAGAGCTATATTTATAAATATGAACTTGCATACAAAGCAGTCAGGAAAACTTCCCTGTCTCTTGGTGGGAAGAGGGTTGTTCGAGTATTCATCACTTCATTAATCACTGTTGCCTCTGCAGGCACGGTACAGATACCCAACTAATTCACTTCACTAAGGCCACAGAATATTAATTAATCAGCAAATGATCAATATTAACATAAGCCCAGATGAAACGTTCCATGCCCCATAATCAGTTCCCTAGGCCAGTGTTTCCCAAGCTTTGTAAGTTTACACCGCACTGTAGCAGGATCTATAACTCTTGCACCCTCTTTCCCCCTGTTTCAGCCTCCACTTCCCAATGGCAAGGGGAACTGGCAGCAGTTAGTGGCAGGGAGGAAAACTGGCAGTGGCCAGCAGCTGCAATTTGCATGCTCCCATCCTAGGAACCTTTTGCACCCCCAAACCTTGAAAAACACTGACCTAGACCATGCAGCACCACCCTTCTGTCAAACGTTTATGAAAGAAAGTAAGTTTACTCTCTTGCCCTGCTTCAAGGCTTTCAAAAGTTCAGCAAGCAGTTTCATGCAGAATCTTTTTCTATCACTAGAAAGCTGCAGTTAGAATTATGCAAGGTGAGTGAACAAAGCATATTCCCATGCTCATAAAACTCATGCTTGCCTGGGCTAGGTAACAGTGCTTCCAAGGAACCCAGTGCCTTATGTGGGTTAAACACATAGGGCTCTACAATGGAAAATGAGACACTATGAGTACATGGGCTAGCTCATGTTCTGAGAGAAATCTAGCCATTGGCTAATTTATCCTACTGAAAGGCACATACGCAGACAAGTCTGCAACAAACATTAGCCCACAGAGTGCTGTTCTGCTGTAGCTAGACTTCTTCTAGTACCTGAGTTAGCCTAAGTACTCTACACTGCACTACAGTCTACAATGCACACCAACCTAGAGATGGCCAGATGTCACAGTTACTGACTCAACTGGGATCTTATTCTGATCCAGAGCAACACCCTTAATTCACACTCACTCACAAGAGACAACCCAGACACCAGCCATAATTTCATGTACACGAAATAATGTTCTGGAGATGTTTTTCTTAATCTTGCAGAAAAACTGATCAGAAACCTAACCACATTACTAGCACAAATGTATTTAATATTGAAGACCACTTCTTCTCAAACTGGGTTATAAAGTACCAGAAGTATTTGTTATAAGTCTTGCGAATAACAGTGGGTAAAAGGAGCAAATACTGCTGCAAATTAAAATTATCTATAAAATAAGGCCCTGATGTTCCAAACAACCCATTTCACGCGTGCAGGACTTTGTGCATGCAAGTAGTTCATTTGGAAGTACACTCATATGCATAGTTAAGTACATGCATAAGAGTTTGCGGAATCAGGGCTCAAGTGTGTAATTTTTATCATGCAATGTATTTCCTGGTACAAAGCTCCTCCTACCTGTGTTTCTAATTCTGTCACTTCCAAATTCAGCTTATTTAGGTGTTTGTTCACAAAGGTGATCAGAGACTGTGAAGGAAGAGAACGCAAAGATCAATCAGGTTAGAAATTAGAGCTGATGAGCATGTGGTAGTGACAAGCTTGCCAAGCTATCAAAAATACAGCATTTTAACCTTTTTCAGCCTAACTCTTACAATATATAATTTACCCATGTGTAACAATAAAATATATATAAATTAAAAGGTACATAACAGCGTAATTTATCACCACCATTGCAATATGCTATTATGGCAATATTCTACATTGTATAAGTTACTCCTTTTTGTTTTGGAAGAAGTGTTGTCATGATGAATTTTTTTTGCACAATTCTCTGGGGAAGCTGTGGCAAGAAGTAGCAAAGTTCACCTTCTGTGTTAATCTCTCTAATTAGAGTCAGCTCCTGAAATGCTACATGGGAAAGAGCATTGATTTTTTTTTTTTAATTCCTGTACAAAAGAAGAGATTCTCTGTGGACTGTTTGCATCCATCTCAATTCCACAAAGGGTAAATACAAGTAAATAAGCATATTACAATACTCAGACTTGGATTTCTACTGCAAGAGGCACCGACTAGTAAGATCTTGAACTTCTGTCCACAGGCAGATGGATATTAATACTGTAAATATGTATTAACCATCTAATGATTTCCTTAAAATATTTCTACATGGAACAGGGAGTCATATTTTTTTAGATGCATCAATTTAAAAAAATGTTTTCAAAGTAGTTTTCAACTAGTAAAAAAAGTCATCTCTTTTGTTGCTAGCCTTAAAAATATTATTTTGTGCTGGAACACACATATTCTGTTTTATATGTAAACAGAAGTAAAACAGCAAATTTCAGTTCTGAAATCTATCTATTTTGCTAAAATAAGTTAACAGTGGTAAAGAAATAATTAAAAGCCTTTTCTTTGCCGGTTCTCTTCTGGAAGGGAACACTAACAAAGGCTGGCTCAGATTAGTGGTTTCCTTACCTCTTTTCTGAGCCTATCACAAAAGAACATGTGAAGGGCTGGACAAAAGGGTCACTGGACACAGTGCTATATTGTGATCTGAAGACCCCAAGCAGAGACTGGACTCAGGAGATCACGGCAATTGACTTTAATCAGAAAAGCACTGTTGATAGTCTGATGAAAGCAAACTAAGGCAAAGATATCAGAAACTTTGTTTTAATTCTATGTTTAACTGAACATGCATGTACTTGTGTGTACACACTTCTTGCTGACACAGTTAGTGAATATCTGCATGCATATCTACTTCTGACAGCCACAGCAAACATGGAGAACGTTTCTCCAGCAATGAAAGAGCATCACCGCTATAAAGCTAGGATCAGACATTTGATACTTCTCCAGGGGACTACCACCATTTGCGCTTACCTAATAGCACCACATGGAAAAGTGAACATTAAAACAAGGGCATGATCAAAGCTCACGTGAAGCTAGAGGGAGTCAATTTGATTTCAATGACCAATTGATTAAGTCAAAGGTTCAAGAGAGGCACTTAGGCTAAGTATAGGCATTAAAAAAGCCCAAGGCTGAATCAATTCAATCTTCACAGGTTAGTTTAAGTTGCATAGACAAACAGACATTCACTTTTGATTCCAGAAATGCAGTCACATGTCTGCAGTCGCTCAGGCCAGAATCTAGGGGGTTCTAGAGCACGCTTCCAGGGTCACCTGGAGCAGACAACTTGGGCCAAGGCTAGCCTGCTCACCCGGGGGGAGGTGCAAAGCATCCTGGGATGCTGGGGAACTGTGAGTTAACTTGAATCCAGAAAGGATCTGGGACAGCTCAATAAACCTCTATCAGTTAAGTCTGATACTACATCCATCCAGGTTTATTTTAAATCAGTTTCAGCCATTTTGAAAGCAGTTTATATGCATTGAACTTCTGTTGTGTTCAAGATTTGAACCAGTTTCCAATCACTTATACCAGGTTATGTGTAATTTCTGTCCCTAGCCTGAGGGTATGATTTTGAAGGGAAAGGTTTGGAGGGCATGTTTCTCTGATGCAGTCTACAAATATTTTCTAGTTTTGCAGAATTTTTGCTGGAAAAGTTCTGCTTACAAACCAAAGTAGAAAATGTCACCATAGAAATGTCATAAAAGAAAACCAAAGTATTCCGATCCCAGTCCGGTTTGTACCTGGATGGGAGACCGCCTGGGAATCCCGGGGGCCGTAGGCCGCCTGCCCTTTGTAGTACTGTGTCCAGTACTGGGCACCACACTTCAAAAGGGATGTGGCCAGCCTGGAGAGGGTTCAGAGGAGGGTCACCCGCTTGGTGAGAGGGCAGCAGGACAGGCCCTATGAGGAGAGACTGAAGGACCTGAACCTGTTCAGCCTCAGCAAGAGGAGGCTGAGGGGGGACCTGGTGGCTGCCTACAAGCTCATCAAGGGGGATCAACAGCAAATAGGTAGAGCCCTTTTCTCCCCAGCACCACCTGGGGTGATGAGGAACAATGGTAATAAGCTGATGGAGAATAGGTTTAGGTTGGAGATCAGAAGGCAATATTTTACAGTTAGGGTGGCCACAATCTGGAACCAACTTCCCAGGGAAGTGGTCCTCGCTACTACCTTGGGCATATTCAAGACGAGGTTGGATGATCACCTGTCTGGGGTCTTGTGAACCCAGCATTCATTCCTGCCTGTGGCAGAGGGTCAGGCTAGATGATCTGTTCAGGTCCCTCCTGGCCCTAGCTACTATGAAACTATAGAAAATCTTTTACCTTTTTCACTACATTGAGTTTGTCCGGAGCATGATCAAACAAAGTGTCAAAGGCATCTCGCTCTAGTTTTAAAAGAAATGAAAGCAGTGTTAGCAAAATCACTTCTGCTGAGAGTCAGACAGCAAATAATGCTATGACGGTGATTCTCATAAACACCAGCCTTAGGCCCTGGACAAGCTTTACATTTGTAGCAGTACTGATGCCTTCATAGTGCTATGAAAGCTAGCATACAGGTATGCATACTGTCTGTAACACAACAAAACTGACAGATCTGCCACTAAAACATTCTTCTTTTGAAGAGAAAATTTTTTGTACTGGAGTTTTGTAGTGCCACGTGTAATGAATGTCTATTTACATGTATTGCTACAGGTGGTCTCCCAAACCTTCCCAGCATCCAGCAGTTCTCCACTCTACCTTTCCCCTCCTCCAAATGGGAGGGAGGGACAATGGATGGCTACCTGACAGCCCATCATGACAAGCTATCAAAAAGCCCAGATCACCTGTTGCTTTTGCTCCAGAGGTGGCAATCATGGTGGGAACAGCCACTGCTACCCATCACTGCTAAGAGTGCACCAGCTGCTGCCAGTGCTCTGGTGGCAGAGCCAGAGGGACTAGGTGCCACTGCTGTGAGAGCATCTTGTGCCCCTCTTGTGAGTATCTTCAGGCTCTAGAGGGGCAGGTGGCAGAGCTCCAGGCCGAGGTGAGCATGCTGCGGGGGATCCGGGCAGTGGAGGATGAAATTTATCTGTATTTCTATTCTCTGCAGGGACAGGAATCCACCGGAGAGACCCCGCAAGCACAGAGCCCAACTAATCGGTGGCAGCAGGTTCCTGTCAAGGCCAGGGCGGTTCGTACAGCTGCTGTGCCTGCTCCCCAGACACCCCTCAGGAACAGGTATGCGGCCCTGGCTCCCCTGGAGGAGGAGGCAGAAGAACAGGTCCCCAGAGGAATTGAAGCCGCTCGACCCACATCACCGGCTTAGAAGAGGCATACCCTGAGAAGGAGATGCAACGTTCTGGTCATCGGGGACTCTATCCTGAGGGGAACTGATGGTCCAATCTGTCGCCCGGAGCCCTGGTCATGGCAGGTCTGCAGCATGCCTGGAGCGAGGATTCATATCGTCACAGAGACCATCCCTAAAATCATCAAGCCTTCTGACTACTACCCACTGGTGTGGTCCATGTGGGTACAAATGATGCATCCAAGGGAAAGCCAGATAACATCATGGAGGACTATAAGGCCTTGGGACACCAACTGAAGAAGACGGGAGCCCAGGTGGTATTTTCCTCCATTCTCCCGGTAAGTAGACGGGGTAGGCATCATGAGGCCTGCATTGATGTGGTTAACCAGCGGCTTTGGAGCTGGTGCCACGAGGCAGGCTTTGGGTTTTTTGACAACGACCCATATTTTTGTAAGGAGGGCATGCTGGTGTGGGATGGGCTTCACCTCTCCCCTAAGGGCAGACATATCTTTTCCTCTAGGTTGGCTGATCTTGTACGGTGGGCTTTAAACTAGCTTCACTGGGGGAGGGGGCCACTTCAAGTGGAAAGGTTGCTTCACCAGCACGCAGGGTGACAAGAGGAAGGGAAGCTCAGGTAAGCATCAACATCCAGGGAGCAGGGGGCCACAACTGTCCTCAGAGTGGGAGGAAGGCACGTGTACCCTCAGGAGGCCTCAGGTGCCTCTACACTAATGCTCGTAGTATGGGGTGTAAGCAGGAGGAACTGTGCCTCCTGATTGCGAGTAAGAACCCAGACTTAGTAGGGCTCGCAGAAACCTGATGGGACCCTACCTACGACTGGACAGCAGGCACTCGGGGGTACATCCTATATAGAAGAGACAGGACAGAGAGGAAAGGTGGGGGGGTTGTGCTCTATGTCACATCATCAAGGATTAGCTTCGGGTTAGAGGAGGGTTGGGCAGAGACACTATGGGTCAAACTACAAGGGGGGCATGGTGAAAGGGACCTTATGGTGGGTGTCTACTACAGACCACCCAACCAGGGGGAAGAGCTAGACCATGACTTCTCCAGTCAGCTTATGGAGGAGGTTAGGTCAAGGGATGTTATTGTCATGGGTGACCTAAACTACCCAGACATTTGCTGGAAGGAGCAGACAGCCAGGTCTGACCGCTCGTGTAGGTTCCTGGCTGTATTACAGGACCCTCACCTTATCCAGGAAGTGCACAGCCCCCCTAGGGGTAATGCTTTGCTGGACCTGGTCCTGGCCACGGGAGATGACCTGGTGAGGGGACTGCAGGTCCTTGACCACCTGGGCAATAGCGATCATCATCTGCTGGATTTCATTATCCAATGCAGGGCATCTAGGGCTCACACCAAGGCTAAAGCCCTTGACTTCAGAAGGGCCAACTTCAATAAGGGCAATAAGGGTCCAGAAGGCAGAGGAGATGGGAGACCACAGGGGATGATCGTACCTTAAGGGGGCAATCCTCCAGGCCCAAAGGATAACAGTCCCTGAGAGAAGCAAGGAGAGTAAGAGTGCTCATAAACCCCCTTGGCTCAGCAAGGGCATACAGGAATGCCTGAAGACTAAAAGGGGGGCATACAACCAGTGGAAGGGAGGAGCTCTCACCAAGGAGACGCACTCCTCCTCGGCCCATGAGTGTAGGAGGGCTGTTAGGAAGGGCAAGGTAGAGCTAGCGTCCAAGATTAAGGGCAACAAAAAGTCCTTTTTCAAGTACACTGGGAGCAAGAAGAGGGCACCAGGCAATGTAGGGCCCCTGCAAGACACAAACCGTAATCTTGTGGCCACACCAGACAAGAAAGCTGATATTTTTAACAGTTTCTTTGCTTCTGTTTTCTTGAACAGGGACCGGGATATCTCACCTACCAGAGGTAGGGACAATCTTGGGGATAACTCTATCAAGCCTTCAGTCAGCGCAGATGTAGTTAGGGATCTTCTAGAAGGGCTACACATTTTTAAATCTGCAGGTCCAGATGCTCTGCACCCAAGGGTGTTGAGGGAGCTGGCAGGGGTCATCACGGAGCCCTTGGCCCAGCTGTAGGAGCATTTGTGGTCATCTGGCCAGGTGCTGGGGGATTGGAAATTGGCTAATGTGGTCCCATTTTTCAAGAAGGGGAGGAAGGAGGACCCAAGTAATTATAGGCCTGTAAGCCTCACCTCAGTGCTCGGGAAGATCTTGGAGAGAATCATCAGGGAGCACACCTGTGGGGGGCCTGCAAGGGAGATCATGCTCAGGGGCAATCAGCATGGGTTCATCAAAGGCAGGTCCTTGCCTGACCAACCTGATTGCCTTTTATGACCAAGTAACTAAATCCTTGGATGATGGTGTCACTGTGGACATAGTCTTTCTAGACTTTAAGAAGGCCTTTGACACTGCCTCTCACCCCATCCTCATCAATAAATTAAAGCGACTGCGGCATTGATGCCTGCACAGTTGGATGGGTAAAAAACTGGCTGATGGGGGCGCACCCAGAGAGTAGTGGTGGATGGGTTGTACTCAACCTGGCGAGATGTGAGCAGTGGGGTACCCCAGGGTTCAGTCCTCGGGCCTGCACTGTTTAACATCTTCATCAGCGACTTGGACAAGGGGGTGGAAAGCACGCTGTCCAAGTTTGCTGATGACACTAAGATGTGGGGTGAGGTGGATACTCTTAAAGGGAGAGAGAGGCTGCAACTAGATTTAGACAGACTACAAAAGTGGGCAGATGAGAATAGGATGGGGTACAACGTAGACAAATGCAGGTGCTGCACCTTGGGAGAAGGAATCCACAGCACACATACAGGCTGGGGAGTTCCCTTCTTGAAAGCAAGGAGAGGCAGAAAGGGATCTTGGAGTCATTATTGACTCCAAGATGAACATGAGCTGCCAATGCCAGACCACAGCCAGCAAGGCCAGTCATACCTTGTCATGCATCCAAAGGTGCATCTCAAGCTGGTCCAGAGAAGTGATACTCTCCCTCTATGAGACTTTGGTCAGGCCGCAGTTGGAGTACTGCATCCAGTACTGGGCACCACACTTCAAAAGGGACGTGGGCCAGCCTGGAGGGTTCAGAGGAGGGCCACGTGCTTGGTGAGAGGGCAGCAGGACAGGCCCTATGAGGAGAGACTGAAGGACCTGAACCTGTTCAGCCTCAGCAAGAGGAGGCTGAGGGGAGACCTAGTGGCTGCCTACATGCTCATCAGGGGGGATCAACAGGAAATAGGCAGAGCCCTTTTCTCCCCAGCACCACCTGGGGTGATAAGGAACAATGGTAATAAGCTGATGGAGAATAGGTTTAGGTTAGAGATCAGAAGGCAATATTTTACAGTTAGGGTGGCCACAATCTGGAACCAACTTCCCAGGGAAGTGGTCCTCGCTACTACCTTGGGCAAATTCAAGAGGAGGTTGGATGATCACCTGTCTGGGGTCTTGTGAACCCAGCATTCATTCCTGCCTGTGGCAGGGGGTCAGGCTAGATGATCTGTTCAGGTCCCTCCTGACCCTAGCTACTATGAAACTATGAAGCTACTATGAAACTATGAGAGTATTAGCTGTTGCTAGTGTTCTGATGGTGGTGCCAGAGGGAAGAGGTGGTCATTTGCTTCCATCTGCTGCAGCCTCTACAGGAACAGCTGTAAGATTTTCTGTTCCTGTGACAGCAGCAGTAGGCAGAATTGCTACTGCTAGTGCAGGAACACTGGAAAGAGCCACTCTTCCCACAGGGGCCAGGGCAGCTGTTACAACTGCCACAGGCCCCAGCAGGGACACCAGGAAGAACCCCTGTTCCTGTGGTAGTGATGGCAGTACCAGAACAGGAATGCCAGGAAGAGCTGCTAGTCATGGACAGCCTGCTGGTGACAGCAAGCTATCAGTGATGAGGCTCAGTGACAGGGTCCCTCAGGGGATGAGAGGAGCAAAAGAGCAGCCTGCTACTGCCCTTTTGCAGAGTAGCTACTGCTATTTTTGCAGCTCATCAGCCAGGGACATTGAACATCTCTATGCCCCTTAGCACTCTATTTTTGTAGTGCTACAATGTGTTGAGGCATTTGTACTGCTACGAATGAATATCCACCCATACCCATAAAAAACTGCACAACAGACTTCAAAGAAATTGGTCACTCACAGTCAATCTAAAGGCTACAGCAGTGAATCTCAAACTTTTTGACTCAAGGCACCCTCAGTAGGCTCAAGGCACCCCTCAGAAAATATCAACTTTTAGTTTTCACTCAGTTTTTGACTACAGAAAAATACTAGAGCAATTCTTCTGTTGCAAAAAACTCAGAAAACCCACAATAGGTAGTAATGATTTTAACACTGAATTCCTATCTGAAATCTCTGGCTTAATATTGTGAATCATGTTTGCACACCTAATAGTGCTAACATTGTGTGACACCCTGCATGCAACACCCCTGAAAGGATTTCATGGCACCCTAGTTGAGAATCACTGGGTTAGTCAGGCACACTGGGAATCTTGAGAGTAACTGAAAGTGGTCACATAGGTCAGCAAGAGTTTTCACTGATGCAATTTATGTTTAATACCAAAAACTTGCCTGTGAAAAAGAATATTTGAACAGAAAGAAAAGCAAAGGTGCACTTCCACCAAGTTTTCAGTCTAACAAATGGCCACTAAATATCAGCAGATGTTTGTGCTTCTCTCACACATGCTCAGGCCCATTGCACACATCAAATGCTTGCCATTAAGCTCACTTGTAATTCCTCATTGACTTCAATAAAGTATTAGGTCCACAAGTAAGAAGTTTACTGAATCAGGGCCTAAAGGAAGATCTGATTTCTCCCCACCCTCCACCCTAGTACTTAATATTGCTGATAAGGACTTAACACTAAATTTTCAAAGTCCTAAACACATATTATTTAAGGCAATTTACATTGTTCTAAATTAATTAAAGTTCATGACATTATGTGAGCTGGGGTGTTAATTCTAAACCTGATGCATTTGCTAAAAGCCTCAGGAGTCCTTCAGTGAAAAATCTTGCTCTTTTTGTATTTTTTGCCATTATGTACAAGTATCTAATGGAGAGAAAACAATGGAGGGTGCCACAGTGTTCAATGGGCAGAGCAGAAGATTTATTAGGCATGACAAATGTGCAAAAAGTACAGACTAGGGCTTCCTCTTTGTATTTGATAAGGCAGTTCCCAGGTATTAAAACATTACTTACCAAATCTTCCCATCATCATCCTGCAAGTTAGAACATGAGAAAATATTTAGCTAGTTCATAAATATTCCCTTCCAAAAGAGTCCCATAGACCTGATCCCATTAGGTACTAAGGAACCCCACTGAGTTATGAGGCTCAGCATCTCATACGATTATGCTAAAATTAAAGCAAATGGGCCAAACTTATTCCCAGAGTATGAAAACCAATGTTAGCGAGTTATACCAAAGAGCAGTGTAGCTCAATGAACGGGACATGTGGCAAGTTTAAACCTACATTAACATTGGTTGTGTATTTGGGATTGTTACCATAGTAGGCACTACTATCCATTTATATTATTATATATGAAATTCCTGCATAAATGCATAGCATAGCTCATAGCATAGCTCATAGCACAGCTCATAGCACCCAGTTCAAAATAAGCACTGCCACTGTCAATTATCTGATATGGCTTTATTTTTTTCCTCTAAATTAAACTACTTCATACCTAGTATACATGCCTGTATCTTACGTAACTATTATAAGCATATCCAGACACAAATCAAATTCTCAGCTGGGGAAGTCACAGGAAATAAGCAGATTTATACCAGCTGCAAAAAGGAGTTTGGAGAAAATTCTGACTAGGGCTTAATTTTGTTGCCTGTAACCAATTTTTGTACTTATATCTCGCATCCAGCCACTTATGTTTTAAATAGATAGTGTTTAACATTGCCCCCCTAAAACTTAATGAAATATACACAAAACTACACACGCACGGACACATTCACACCTTTGGCTCTAAAAAAAAAAGAAAAAATCACGAAAGGATTCAGCAACCTACAATGCCATAGAAACCGAACCACGTCTAAGGAAGAGGACAACCCACATAGTATAACAAGGTTTAAGGGGTGAGATTAATTCTGGGGCAGGATATCAGGGCAACTGTGCTCCTATGTGAAGCTCAATAAGTTCTTTAATGTCACCATGGCAGCTATATGATATTTGAAGGTTTCAACTGAAGGACCCCCCACCACAGAGCAAACCAGATGGCACTCCATTTAGCTTTAAAGGGATAAAAGGCTGAACCAACTCTACAGGGAGCCTAGATAAGATGGAAGAAGCTCGTGTAAGCCCCTTGTTAACAAAATACCCTTCATCTGTAGCCAGCATACATTTTGAGCCCTTTTTTTTGTGAAAAGCCGGTGAAACAAAGCAATGCAAGCCACTGCGAGGAGTAAAAGAAATATTCTTTTGGGCTCTCAGTGTGAAGTATGAGGTTGGAGAAACCCACTCCACAATTCTCATGATATTCTGATAGCATTATTTTCTTTGATTCCCAAAGCATCAACCTGTTGACCCTCTCTCAAACACCTACACTGGCCCCTTAGCTTGGAAGTGCAACATTTCTCCTTCATAACTGATTTCCAATGATAAACCAGTTTCCATATGAAAGAGACTATATATCAAGGTTTTCGCAGTTGCTTAATCAAATCAAGGAAATCTGTAGCTGTCTTCAACATAGAAAAACTACACCTTTCTCCTCCTTTCTCTCACTCACAAATACATCCTCCCTCCCCCACCCCACACACACAAACACACACACACACACACACACACACACACACACACACACACACACACACACACACAGAGCAAGATGGACAAGGGTCTTGCTTACTCTGTTGTGGTTGTCAGCTCCTCTGTAACATGAGCTGTCTGGAGAAGGCCTTCCCGTTTCTGGAAGCCAAGATATAAATCAGAAACTAGAACTATAATGGAAGGCAAGTTCATTAAGTGATCTGCAGCAGCCATTTCTTTTCTGAGTCCCAAAGGGCACATGCATTTTATGTAGCTTGTAAAATAAGGTTTTTGTAGGGGTAAGGAGCAAGGCAACTGACAGAGAAGTTAACCCTAAGAACAGTGCTACTTATCAGACTGACAGCCAAATAAATATTTAGAAAACATATATATAATTACATTCAACACACTAGCAGTTGCCCTCAGACCAGAACCTCATTTTTGCCTGAAACACAAGGGAGAGAGTGAGTTTGCCAACTCCATCCTAAGTCCCCTATGGATATTTGTTCACAACACAAAAATCAACCAACAATTTCACACAATTGGCAGCTTCAGTCTCCAGAGAGTTCTGAGTCTGGGTGATTAACCCAGGTCAGAGTTCAGCTATCAGTATGTGTGGGAAGCTTGCACAGTATAAGACTCTAACTGAACCTATGAGTCAGTCTCTTGATGTCATGACAACAAAATCTACCAAGAAACCATAATGGAAAGAGGGCTGACTGTTTTATAATGGAAGCTATCCTCCTTTACTGGATTTCTCAGGATGATTTCCTCTAATTTACAGAGAGTCAGTGTGGGGTGAGATGCAGGTACAAAGTGGTTTTAAGCCAGACTTAACTGAAACACAGCCTTATGCTGCAGACTCTATCACACTATCACAGTAGGTCCTGGAAAAATCCAAATTAACTGTGAACATAGTTTGTTGCTGCTGTTGAATTTACCGGTCTGGTATTTTCCTGACTGAGTACTGAACTAGTGCTTTCACATGCTAAAACACTTCCTAGCATGTCCTTCCACTGAGTATGTGGGTACCCTGCAAAACTAAAGGACTCCCTATTTCATTCAAAATGGAACATTTCTTTTTTCTTCACTCAAAGCTTTGAGCTGCCTAGAAGTCAGCTCCCAAATGCTGACAACAAAGGCAGGTTTGTCAAATGACTCATAACTAAGTTAACTAAGGCTGCTACTAGCTCTAGTTTTCAAGACAAAGCCTCACAAGGCTAAAACCCTTCCTAAATATTCCTTGGCCTCTGAATGAGTTTTGCTAACTGACCTCCAAATACTGGGCAACAAATAGTTGTTAAGATGATCTCCAGAAAGAACTCCTTCAATACCAGCTTCTGACTAGGGCTGTGCAAAATTTCACCAACTGTTTCATTTCGACGCTGTTTTGACTCATTTCAAGCTCGAAATAGTAAAAATCGAAAGAAAACTAAATGAAAGGCTTCGAAACAGCCTTGAAACAAAACGAGGGCAGTTGAAACATTTTGAAAGTTTCAAAACATTTAGAGTTTTGAAGCTGGGCTTGCCTGCAGCTAAACAAAAACTAAGGAGAGGGAGGGGAAGAGGGAGGAAGGACTGCTCTGATATTGACTGTGTAGCTGGCCAGTGACTGTGATCCTTCTCTGAGGTCCCTTGCAAACCCAGTGCTCTGGGGGAGGATGGAAAAACAGCATAAAAAGCACTGTTTGAACTGAGCTTTCTCTGTGCCTTTACACTTACAAGTGACACAAGTTTTGCTCTGAAGAGTTTGAGGTGCAGTTTCCCAGACACCCTTGCACCCATCTCCTAGAAACATGGCAGGCTTCATGGCCTCAGAAGGGGCTACCACCCCTGCAAGTTTAATCTGAATCAGGCAAGAAATGACGAAGTTATAGGCAGCTTTGTGCTTCCCCATTATAACCTATGGGCGAAACGTCGAAACAGCAAAACTGTTTCGACGAAATGAAACACCGTCCTGTTGAAATGGCGAAACAGAAGTCGAAAAGAAACAGTGCTGTTTCGCACAGCCCTATCTCTGACCTGTAAGTCCACCTACTGGAGAATTGCTGCAAGAATACCAGACTTCTTATTAGCACTGAGGCCACATGTGCTGCAAATCTGAATACAGAAAGGGGCAAAAAGGGCCCTGTTTAGGTAAGCCTGGAAGATGACAATGCTTGAGCCACACAAAAAATAACCAACAAGAGCAGGACTTAAGAGCTGCCTTTATGTTGACTTCCTAGTAAGTCCCTTTCTATTTTCCTGCTTTAAACTTCTTCGTGATAAAAACCTGATGGATGGGAATTCATGTTCTAAGTGACAATGAAAACCCAGGACCTGGAAGTCAGCCGGGAGAGAAAGCTCAGGATGCTCTGTTCCTTATCACAGGCAGGTACCTCAGAGTTCCCTTGCCTTTTGTAGAGAGTGTTAGTGATACAAACATTAAAGAAACTCTGCAAGTGCCTGTACGTATAGCCTTGCTAAACCAGCACCTGAGGCAGCTACTTAAAGGATCATAACAACCAACAGACTAATATGAGCACTTGTTGCACTGGTGGACTATGAACATGGCTTTAGAGGTCAGATTGCTGGCTTATTTCACAAACAAAGCAATGTAATAGTAAAGACCAAGAAACAATCATTCTGTCAGTCAATATGAAGCAGTGCTTAATTCTTATTGTGTTAAATCCCCCAGCCCCTGATTAGGCTCAGCATCATCTGGTGGTACCAGTCATAAAATAGTAATTAAGCAAAAAATAGGTTTCCTCAGGGCTATTCTCTACCTTTTTCTGTGGTATATATTATATTCCACAGAATATATATATTATTATGTGTACAGCAGAGATGAAAGTTCAGAAAAAAAAATCATACGAGATCTTCAGGACATAGATTAGGTAAATAATCAAGACAGACAGAGGGGAGATAGTATTGCAGCGTATACACAGTAATCAGAAAGGGTTAACAAAGACCATGCTCATAATTCCCACTTACCCTTACAACCACCACTTGCACAGAAACATGCTCAGGGAGTCGAATGGGTGCCCGGAAGTGCATGGCCAATGCTACCAGTAGGTGGAGGATGGAAATGAGATTCTTGCCATGGATCGCTAAATTAAAGAAAGTTGAAATCAACATTAGAGGCAGAGGACTGGAAGGGGCCTCCTGGGTCTGAGACCTGTCCCATGAACCCTGTTACACTAACACTTTCTAAACAGTAACCAAAAGCAACTACCATAAGAGGTGAGGGGGAAGGTGGAGGGGGGAGAAGGAAAAATTGAAAAACCTTGACTGGTTAGCACAACAATACCCCTTCAGGGCCTTTCCAATAATGGTCACACAAGAATTTTACAAATATTAAGGAACTCTCTCTAATGCACTGGACATACAGATAAATATTACCTAAATTTAAAAACATGGAAATAGAGACAAGAGGAGCAGGAGTCCATAACACAATTCAGAGGCAGTCAAGAGCTTAATCCAGACCTGCCAACTCCCCATCCACTAGCCCCTTTGCAACACAATCATAAATTTCCTCAGGGAAAAGGTAAGGGGTCTTAAGAGAACATAAGATATGCCCCAACATGACTAAGTTTAGCTTCATGAACACACATATATACACACAAGCATATCAACAAAACACAGGAAAGTGATTTAGATAGCACTTGTGTGAAAAGCATGTTCACAGAAATGTCAAATTAAACTGGTGATATAAGTGAACCAGCACATCTCCTCAAACTGGCTCAGGTGCATTCAAATAAGCAAAGTCAGATCAAGTTACTGTTTGTCAGGATAGATGATGCATTTCTGAAATAAGCAGCCCAAACCAAGGGGCAATCATTTGCAATTCCACCGTAAACCTGAAGCAATCACACTGAAGCAGATGCTTCCCAGAGGGAGCTTACAGTCGACATTCCACTTGATTGTCCAGCCGTGGGGTCGAAGTAGATCATGGACAGTCTCCAGAACAGTTTGAAGCTTCTGTTTTTGGCCAATTTCTGACTGTGTCACCTCCGCCACATTCAACTTGCGGTCGGCTAGCTTTTCTATATTTAAAGAAACAGACAGAAGAAGAAGATATCAGACAAGACATGGAGGAAAAAAACAATTCAGGCTTAGAACTGGTCTGAAATTTTCTGACAGGATGGTATCCCTCAGAAAATGACTGTCAAAAAACAAACATACATTTCAGGGAACTGGTTCGGTTTTGAAACAGTGTTGTGATGGAGCCCACTAGACAGGTTTTGGATCTTTCACTGGAATCCTGTCTGATTTCCTGACACCTCCCTGCCCACTTGAAGGAATGCCTCATAGTCAGGACTCCTGGGTTTCCAGATTCTCAGGCCAAGCAGCCCTGAGGTAGTACTATAAGTACTGCAGGGTGGGGAGTCAGCTGGATGACTTGGCAGCTGCTAATCAGCAATGGGCAGCAATAAAATCAGTTAAATTGACCAGAATCATGACCATTTCAGCCAGTAGTTGTCTGGGAACCTAGAAGGAACTGCCAACTCAGGCTGCTCCTCTAAGATCCAGGTAGAGAGCTGGTACCTTCCCTCCTCTTTCCCAAGCCAAGGAAAGGATGGTCAATTCACTGCACTATTGAGATAGGAAGCATTTTTTCCATTAGTGTTTTTCATCAGGAAATACTACTTCATCAAAATAGACTTTTTGTGGGGAAATAGCTTTACACACTCGCCAATCACTGCTTCCAAGATACCAAATATACAAGCTCAGGAGTAGATATACTGCTAGTCCAGCAAAGACTCGGCTTCTGTTTCATGCTGATACCATGGATCTGGTGGAATCTCAGCTCCTCCCAGTGGTACTACTCATTCTCTTGATAGAATTTTGCAAATGGTACTCATCTGTTCACTCAATCTGCCAGTCACTTGCAAATCTGTTACTCTGAGCAGTTTCAAAATTAGCCAGTTAACAAATTTCTATCTTTCACCTGTCACATTTATTTTAAGAAACTTTAATGTTGTTATGAAACCTCCTTGGAGCATGTCTCACATCCATGGAACAATTACCATCAAAGTGAATGAGGGTGAATGTACTGATTTCTCTTGCACACAGAAGGGAACAAGGCTACAGTGCCCTCACAGATTAAATAAATGGCCAACTTTACTCAAATACTGTGCAACCCAAGTAAAGGTGGCACCCCAGCACAATACACTTCTTCTCATCTTGTGTTAAATCATACAGCAAGAAGCCAGATTACTTCAGTCATGGTTGTATTGTTGAAGCTATCTAGAAACCACTGAGTGGAGCATGGGATTGGAACCCAAGGGCAATGACTAGGATCCCTTGAGAAGCATTTGTAATCAAATCACAGTTCTATCATGGCAAAAAAAGGTGAGGGGAGAGGAGGGGCAGAGGGAGGGGAAGGCCAAGGCAGCTAAGCTCTGATCCTGCAAATGCTTACAGACCTGCCTAATTATACTCACATGAGAAATTCCATTGACTTCAGCAGGGCTATACACGTAGATGAAATTAAATGCAGTACATGAAGTTAAATGCACATTTTAAGAGTTTGTAAGGTCAGTTCCTAAGTGTTTTACCACCCCCTCAACAGAAAGTAACTGACCTGTTATAACAGTTGCCCCTGTTGTGGAATACCCAGCACAGGCACTGCACATCTTCCCCTTACCTATCTTTTGCTCTTAGTCTGCAGTCACACTCCACACATTCCTCCCTAAGCAGAGATGTCCCAGGTTCTCAGCATCCACCTGTGCCACTTCCCTGCCACACCAGACTTGACTTCTAGAGCACTGGCAGCACAAAATACTCATTCTGAAGGGCTCACTAAGCAGCCATTGAAGATGAAGCACCTGGATACAAAGATAGTTTCCTGGGGTCTCCTACACAGAAAACACTTAGCCAAAAACTTCTGACTAATACTAACGTTTTGGGGAAAGGAAATTTATGTTAGACATGGATGGAACTGTGGGACCACAACCAGGAGGGAATGCTAGACAGGCAATCCAATCAATGAATCCATAGATTCACAGCCAAAACTTTGTTCATACAGACAGTCTCAAGGAAGATGTCTCTTCTCTGCTTCTTGCACCCTTTGTTACCTGTCAGCTCTGTTACTGAGGGAGCCCTGGCACCCAGCTTGCTGGACTTACAAAGGACTTATTCTATTCCCTGCCCACACACACACCTCATCTACCCAAAACTAAGCAGAAGAAAAGCTTAATAGGCATCTTGGGCCATACATTCCCCAGTCCCAGTATGGGAGGCCTATTTAAACTTGATCGACTAAAACTTGGTTGCTGGGTTAGGGAATGCTGAGGCAAAAGACCGAGTCAGAGGGGGTATGGGCGACATTTGAACAATGGTTAAGGGTTCATCACAGCATCCAGCCCGTTGGAGCCCTGATCACAAATGCTGTCATACTTTTCCCAGGATGACTGGTGGAAGTCCTCCACAAAGTTTATGACCACTCCAAGTAATCCCCTTAAGTCAGTTAAAAAACTACAGTAAAATCTAAAGAGTCATGCTAAGCTGAGGCTTATTCACAACAGGTAAAATACAAAACACTGATGGTGACTTCACAGTGCAGGCATAGCTAGGCCATCTGAGAAGAAACAATGTGGTATCCCTTCCAGTATATCTCCTATATTCATAATAATTTCAAGCTGACTCCTAGGTGTCTAGTTACTCCTTAAAACTTAATGTTTTTCCTGGTTGTTAATCATTTCTTGAGATGTTCCAAACCAGATAACCCCTTGTCACTGGAAAAGGTAATTCATTTAAATTTAAACTGTTTATATAACAGGATTTTCCCTGTCAATTATGGCTTGGGACCCTCTTGATTTACACAATTAAAAGACTGCTTTGAAGAGGCTAGACTAAGGGTATAAGAAAGCTGTAAAGCAGCAAACTGTGTGCTTCGAGAGAAATCTCTCTGACACCATCCGCTGTTGTTCTCAAGAAGCTGGGAAAAACAGATTGTCTCCCTTCCACAATCGTGTTAAGAAATTTTGCTTGTCAACAAACCACCCGAATGTCTTGAAACGGTGAGATCCCAGCTCTCGCTCGCTCTCTCTTTGTCTTTCTCCCTCTTCCTCTCTCTCTCTTTTTTCTTTTTCTCTCTAGGCATAGCTTTCTGAACCTAAATTGTATTAGTTAAGCTTGAGCTAGGTTTCCCCAAATAGTCAATTAAACCAGGGTAATATTGTAATTGTTTTGTTTTCCCTTGCATGTCTATTATTACTAGTACCATTATACATTTCATATACTTAGCAATAAATAATTTTTATAGTCAAACTGGTGGTAACTGGGCATATTTTTCCTTCTCTACTTCTCCTTCCCCACTTGCTCTAAAGCAACGTTTCTTTTACCTAAGCCAAAGATCCCTGTGAAGCCCAAAAATACTGTGGGGTCCGCTCATCAAGAGGCTACCACTACTAAGACAGTTAGGGCAAAAGATTGGGGGGTGCTGAGTTTGAGACACATAAGGGGATCAGCTAGTATAGGCTGATTGACCCAGTTTGGCTTAGACGTGTCCTAATGAACTGAATGCTGGCCCAAGAGGGTGTCAGCTGGACACCCAGCCTGATTCAGAGGTATTCTGTTCACCTCTGTGCTTGTGTCTGACTGCACTTTATTGTTACCTTAATGAACTGATTCCTGGCATATGAGGGTGTCAGCCTGTACAAGCTGATCAACCCGGCCAGGTCAGGCATGTCATGTTAATCTGTGTGTGTGTTGACTAATTTGGTGGCTGGAGGAGCCCAGCCCCACTAAAACTGAGTCCTCCAAGATAGCTCCATTGGGGGTGAGGACTTGCAGAAGGGAGAGATACAGCTCCATATAGAAACACAAGTAACACAAGCAGCACATTGACAGAATTACAAACACCCTAGAAACTTATCCCTAATAAATGAGCACACCCCAAAGTGATGGACAAATCTGGTAACGCCCTCCTCGTTGCAGTTAAAACAACCCCTGTTAAAGCTTTCCCATTTTATTAAGCTCTCTCAGGCTGTGTTCTGAGTTTTAATTGCACAATAAAGTCATTATTGTTAACCAATGCTTAAAAGCTTGCAATTGTTCATTAGAACACTGGAGGGGGCACTTTGTAAGTGGCATGTGAGGGTACACAGCAAGCAGCATCCATTAAGGCCAATGAAACTGGCATGACTGAACTCCTTGGCTCTATCTAGCTTGCTCCGAGAACAACCCATGGGGAGCCGTTTTCAATTAGCAAGTCCCAAGCACTAAGGAAACAGGCTTGCAACTCCCATTCACATCTCTAATGTTCTTCTGTAGTAGATCTGCCTAATCATTTGCCAGTTCAAGGTCTTTTCATGGCTTCAGAGATGCACCCCATGAATCACTGCACCATTTCCTGCAGTTCATCCTTTGAAGAACTCTGGAAGGATTCATGGGTGAAGTTATTGGTTGTCAATGGGAAAATGAAGGTAGAAGGGAGTTGCTGCAAATTACTCTACTGAGTAATTGCCACAAATAACTGAAGACATCCCTTTTCCTACCCTCTCTCTGAGCCCAAGGCTACGCAGCAAAGCCATCCTACTCAATACCACACATTTTCAAAAAAAGTTTAAAAAATAACAATACCAAACTGAAAAGACAAACCATTTGGAATTTACAAAACGGCCAAAAGACTTTCAAGAACTGGGCATGACCAACCTAAAGTAAGGCTCCCTAGCTTGGTTTAATTAACAAGTGTGAGGCCATGTCTCCTTTGCTTGTGTGCCTGAGCTGTCCTTAGAAGCTGGTTAGGTATCAGCAGAAAGTAGGCACTTAAAAGTATTTTTTAGCAAACTACATGCTCACATGATCAGAAAAACCAAACAAGAAACCAGCCCTTTGGGCAAGATGACTCTCAGCTTTCAGCTTAATTCTGGACAGTAGCAAAGCCCCTTGCTGTAGCATCAACTCACCCAAGAGCTTCTGCAGCACCTGTCCATCATAGAGGTCCTCTTCAAGTTGCTTGACAATGATTCGCTCTTCCACCAACACATCATTAATCCAGTCAATTAGAACCTGGGAGAAGAGAGGCAGAATGCAAACATCTATATACTGAAAAAAGTCACTTTTATCACAGATGGTGGCCAGAGGAAAGATGACAAACAGAGTCAATGGCATGAATAATCATATTGTATTTCGTTCTAAACAGTGGAGAGATCAAAAGGTGAAGAAATGACTCACCCAGATCAAACAGCAGCCAAGGGACTTGATGCCCCACTAAAATGTCTCTTATCTTTGAAACTCTAAAGCTAGCCAGGCTCTACAGTGACATGATTCATTGACATATATTATTCCATTTTGGGACTTGTGCGCCTCAAAACATGAACCTCTCTCTTATTTTAAATCTCTGAAACCTGTTATAACAGATCATTAGGCCAGCCAGCAGAGGGCAACAGTCACAAAGATCTGAGCATAGCTGCCACCACATTCAACAGAGAAGAGTAGTACACATGCATATGCCAAGTAGTACAGTATTTACTTGTTTGCTCATTGGCCAGAAAGGGATGGGTGTTTCCTAATGACAATAGGCACGCAATTCTACTAGAGGTCAAGTGGACTACAGCTGCTGGCACAGGATAGTCAGAGAAATGTGAAACTAAAGTTCCGTTAGAGCCAGCTTGGCTGACCAGGCAATTGACAATGCGTGCAATAGTTCCCACATGCATTTACCAGAACTATACAATCTTTCACTTGCTCACTGGAGTACAAAGGGCATGAAAAATCTTTAAAAAGGAACTATGCCAAGTTTGTCAGCTGCCAAACAACCACTTCCAAAATGTTATGGACAAAGCAGTGCTGGCTCTTTGTTTAACTGGTAACAGCATAGGGAAACCATATATCACCACTTGTTCCACTCCAGTTCAGTATTCAGAACATAATGTATAAAAGTGCTTTTGCATGAATGCTCTGCTGCTGCAACCCTGCTGGGTGCTAAGGGCAGCAGGACTAAGCTCACAAGTGTTCACAAAATGAATTACATCACCAAAAATGAGACCATAACTTAAAACCTTATTATTTGTATCTATTGCAAGAGATTTGTTGTCCAAATTTCTACTTTCTCCCTTCAATTATGAGGGCTAGAAATTTGTTTTTCCTTTATATGAGAGCTAAAATCCTTGTGTAATCCCATGACTCCAGGAGCTAAAGTCTTAGAAAAAAAAAATGAGACTACTGCTAAAATTCAATGTAATAAGATTTAACGAAAGTGGGGAAAAATTAGGCATTTTGGCAATTCTGATTTTACAGAGTACTGTACTTGACTAATGCATCCAAATTAGGGAGTTTCAGTTCCTGACCCACACCCCCAGGGAATTGAGAGTTTGTACAGTTTGTGCAAGGTCAATGAGGGAGGAGATAATTTACTACATGCCATTTGCTCTTGCAGTAAGTGTCTATGTGCATACTTTTATCCTGCAGTTCACTGAAAGAGAAAGCCTATTTTTCACTGCACGGTAAACTTGCAGATCTCACTGGATAATAGCATGTACACAGTAGGACTGTGGGAAGCTTCACTCCCTGATTCAATTTGGTGGAGATTTGGCCCAATTCAGTGGCTGAATCTCCAAATGCAAATTGAATCAGAGGACCCAACTGATTCGGAGAGATTTGGAAAGATTCAGACACAGAGACAGCTTTAAATGTTTTTTTCTACGCACCTCTAGGTAGCAGGGGCTTGTGAATGCTGCAATGCTGGGCCACATGGGGCATTCCACAGAAGCATGGGGGGCTCCCCACTGTATTCGGCAGCAGGCCCAGAAGCAGACCAGAAGCACTTCCGGTCCACTTTTGCGTACGCTGGGAAGCATGCTGGGGGCCCCCCCTCCTCCCGTGCCTCCTCTCCCCAGCTAAAGTCAAATACAAGTCTATAGAATTTAGGCTCCTACATCACTTAGCATACTTTGGGAGAAAAGAAAGAAAAAAGTTGTTTTACTGTATTGACTCCTTAAACTTTTTAGTGGAATTTAGCATTATGGCAAGACCTCATAAAGAAAAATGAAACAGTGACAGTGGCATCCATTTTATTTAGTTATTTATTTTGGAAACCTGGCATCTGAAAAGGAAAAAAAAAGCAAGAATTATACAACTTATTTTATATGCAACCCATAACTTCTCTCCTGCTAAAGAAAGTGAATTTATAATTTATATTTTAAAAGCCCTCAAAAATGAAAAGAGCTGCAATTTTCGGGGGGGGGGGGAAGAACATGAACAGCACCATCTCTTGATTTCCTGATTGCAAATGCTGATGCTTCAGTGAGGAAGCCTGGAAAACTGCTCTGTGTTGGATGCTTTTAACTCTTGCACAAGATACAAAACAAGTCATGGTTTTTAATTTAAATGTACAACAAATACAGATATTTATTCCCATTATTCTCCATATGGACTCCCTACTTTTTCCATGTCTTTCATTTATCCAGCAGCAAGAGCAAGGCTTCCCAATTACTTTAGCTTTAGTAATAAATATTTAAACAACCTGTTAGGTTGTTAGCAGGGAGGCTGGGGTTTAAGCAGTTGTAGTTATACCTATTTAAACAACCTGTTAGGTCCATGGCAGAGAGGATGGGTGTAAGTGGTTATAAAACTGTGGTCGGCAAAATTATTTATGTGCTTAAAATTACACATATGCTTAAATTGCCTTCCTGGATCACGGTCTTCTCAAAGGGTAACTCTTCTCTTCAGTCTTTTACAGCACAGGGGTCAAACTCACTTTGTGCCCTAGGCTGCGGGTCAGATCCAGCTTAGGAAGCTGTGGCAGCAGCAGTGTCTTCACCTGTGACCTGGAGCAGATGGTGGCAGAGTCTCCAGCTCAGACCTGGGCTTGCTACACGTTCTGTGCCAGAGCCTGAGTTGCTGTTGCCACATGCCCCATGCCAGCTCCAGTCCCAGCCGCTCCTGTATACCCCATGCTGGTATGCTGGTGGCCAAGAAGCTGGGTCCATGGCAGGGAGGATAGGCAAAATGGCCAGAGAGCTACCTAGGCTACATCAGCCCTTGCTCACCCTCCTGCTGCCTATTACCATATCCACTGGGACCTGAAAGCCCTGGATTCTACAGCAGGCCATTTACCCTGCCCATACTGGCAGTCCAGCTGGCTGGATAGAGCAGTTCTGTAGTCCAGATTCAATTTGTGTAGCGATAAGGGTTAGACTTTGGAGACAGCCCCTTACAAGGGAATGTCTTATCAGGTGAGGAATTTAAACATAATCCCTGGGGAGTAAGGGGAAATCAAGATGGAGGCAGCCACATGGTCTGTGCTGGAGGAACCATGTGCTGTGTTATCATTAAAGGTCTGTTCTCTTCCTTTTTTATAGTTGTCATTATTCACTGCAGGACCTAAATCATTACATGGTGTCAGCAGTGGTGAATGGGGAAGATTGGATGAATCTGCAGCGTTATCAATAGCAGAAAGCTATCAATAGCAGAAAGCTTCCAGGCCCTGGTAATCCAGGGCCTGGAAGCTGCACTCAGCAAGGAACAAAGGCCTCTATGAGTACAGTACCTCTTCTGCAAGGCAGAATTGTAACCTCCCTCAGAGACGCACTTAAACATGGATGCATTACAAGCATTTAAACATGGATGCATTACAAGCCCCTTCTTGCCTTTCATTGTCAGACAATATAGCTGAGAATTGGAGAAAATTTAGACAAAGGTTTGAGTTGTATTTAGCTGCTATAGAAGCAGAAGAGAAAATGGATAAAGCTAAATCATCCATTTTCCTGCATGTTATAGGGGAAGAAGCGCTTGAGGTGTACAACAACTTCACATTTGCACCAGGCCAAAACATGCAGTTAAATGAGATACTGAATAAATTTGAAGAATATTGTGTGCCAGAATGCAACGAGACTTTTGAAAGACATAAATTTTTTACATGCATGCAAAAACCATATGAAAATATAGAGCACTATATCACAGAGCTAAAAAGGCTCCACAACACCTGTGTTTTTGGGGAAGTAACAGATTCTCTGATCAGGGATAGAATCATTTGTGGCATTATAGACAATGTATTAAGAGAGAAGCTGCTATGGGAAGGAGACCTATCCCTAGAAAAAACTATACAGATTTGTAGAGCAGCTGAAACTGTGAAGGCTCAGGCCAAATAGCTGAATGTAGCTGAGGGCGTTATCCATGCAATACATAGTAAAGACAAACAGAAAAGGCCGCTTAAAATGGAAGCTGCCCCAGCTACCACAACTACTACTAAGGGGCAGATGAAGTGCAGGCAACCATGCAGCCGGCGTGGAATGCAGTATGGCTCCAAACAATGTGCTGCATTAGGAAAGCTCTGTTTTAATTGTGGTAAGAATAATCATTTTGCCAAATGTTGCAAAATGCAAGCCCATAAAGTCCAGGTGTACACAGTGGAAGATACTCCAGAAGGAGAGTATTATATACATACAGTAGAATCAAGCAGAGCTACTGAGAAGAACTGGATCCTGCCACTGGAAGTGCATGGGATAGTGATTCCATTCAAACTGGATACAGAGGTTCAAGTGAACATTTTACTGGAGCAAGATTATAAAAGGCTGAAAAGTAAACCAAAATTGAGGCCTACAAAAGTAACCATAACTGCCTATTCAGGAGTGAAGATACCGGTCAAGGGAAAGTGCCTAGCTTGCATCAAACATAAAAATGTGGTGTACAATCCTGCATTCATTGTAGTACCTAAGGAGGTGACACCTATTTTGGGCCTAGCAGCTTGTGAAAACCTCAATTTGATTAAACGGGTGCTTGCATTACACTCTGGCTCAGGTTTCGAGGACCTTATTTTGGAATATCAAGATTTGTTTCAAGGCCTTGGTTGCTTACCAGGGGAACATACAATTCAGATAAATGAGCAGGTCCCCCCAGTTATACATCGTTGCAGAAAGGTGCCTTTTGCCTTCCGTGATAAACTAAAGGCAGAGCTAAAAAGGATGGAGGAAGCCCAGGTAATACAGAAAATTGAGGAGCCAACAGGACAGATGTGGATATGCTTGGATCCAAGGGATCTCAATAAGGCCATAAAGAGAAAACATTTTAAGTTGCCCACCGGAGAAGAGATTATGGTTCAGTTTGTGAATGCGCAGTTCTTCAGTAAATCAGATGCGTCTTCGGGACTCTGGCAGCTGAATTTAACAGAATAAAGTTCCGAATTATGCGCATTCAATACTCCATTCGGAAGGTATCGGTTTCTGCATTTACCTTTTGGTATAGCTTCAGCTCCATAAGTGTATCACAAAACTATACATATAATTTACGAGCATATTCCACGTATAGACACCTCTACGGATGATATCTGTAGCTCCACCAAGGAAGAGCATGATCGTAGGCTTCAAGAGGTGTTGGAGGCAACTAGGGCTGCACATTTGAAACTCAATAGACAGAAATGTGTTTTTGGAGCTACAGAATTGACATTTGTGGGAGACGTTATTTCTAGAGAAGAGGTGAAACTGGACAAGAAAAAAAATTCAGGCTATTGAAATGATTCCACACCCCCAATCAAAAGAAGCCTTGCAATGCTTTTTGGGAATGGTAAATTATCTTGGAAGGTTCATACCAAACCTGTCTACAACAGCAGCACTTCTGAGGATGCTTCTTGAGAAGCAAAATGAATGGTGCTAGAATCCAGAACAGGAGGAAGCATGGAAGGTGCTGAAGTAACAATTAATACAAGAACCTGTATTAAAATTATATACCCTGGGAAACCAATACAGATATCAACAGATGCTTCGCAGATGAGATTAGGTGCTGTGCTACTGCAGAATTTTGACAACTGATGGCAACCTGTTGCGTATGCATCTAAATCACTAACTGAGGCAGAAAGCAGGTATGCACAGATTGAAAAAGAGTTGTTAGGAATTTTGTTTTCATGCCAGAAATTCAATCAATATATTTATGGGCAGAAAGTGAATGTAGAAACAGACCATAAGCCCTTGATAGCACTGTTTTGCAAGCCTTTGAATAACTGCACCTGAAGGATTCAGTATGGCCTTGCAGGGCGATCCCTTCAGATGGTGAAAAACCTAATGAAAAAAGCATTGGACAGCAGAGGGGATTTATATAAAGCACTACTGGCTTATTATAGCACACCTGTGGACAATGGCTGGTCTCCAGCACAGTTGTTAATGGGCCAGTGGATATGGTCGAATCTGCCCATTACTAATACCTTATTGGAAAGTACTAACACAGTAGCTTAAGGAGAATGAAAGAAGATCAGAAGATGAAACAGAAATACTACTTTGATACAAGAACTCATGAGGTTTCACTACTAAAGCCAGGTGATAGAGTTTGTCTAGGGAATTACTTGTTGAGAACATGGGACCAGCAGGGTATGGTGAAACAGCTAGTGCACCCACAGTCCTATCTAGTTCAGACAGATCAACGGGGCATGCTCCGATGTAATCACCGAGACCTACTTGTGCTTTCACTTAGCTCTTGGACATCGGGAGGAGATACAGACTTGGATCAGCCTCAGTTAACGGTTCCTAGTTCCTCCTCCTCCTCAAAAGGTGAAGACACTAATGATGCAACAGAGAGCCCCCAAGCCTCCAATGAAAAGCCGATACTCCGGAGATCCAGGAGACAGGTGAAACGGCCTGTGCATGTTCATATGGCAAAAGGCCTGACTTCTGTCAGACTCACAGCCATGCACAATGACACCAAATTGCATAAAACTTTCCAGTGGCACTTTAACTCTTGACACATTCATTTATTAAACTGTTTTAAGGGAAACACTTATGTCTGATTAAATGAGCCATGTTTGTATTCCTAGCTATAGGATGAAAAAATGAAATCTGCCACCAAGTAAACAACTGAAATAATATGATACAAGCAGCCTAGTAAGAAAAAATTAGTCCACATAGCTGATTTGAATTTTTTTCAGGCAGGATCTTCTCCCCACCCCCATTATACTTCACCAGCCCCTGCACATGTTTCGTCATAGTCTTCCTGCTCCAACAACACTGAAGCATGTTCAGAGCAAATTTGCAAAGATCAATGACAAAGATCCAGAGATCACTGCTGCAAATAAAGAACAACATTTTTTTAAAAGTTCAGAGCTTGAAAAATTCAAATAATTTTGTTTCAAGCCACTATGATGAAGACAAGCTATACATTTAATCTTGAAAGAGTAAAAATAAATTAAAGATGTTTGCTAAAATAAGCAATTGATCACAACAGTACTGCTGATCTGTCTCAAATTTAAGATTGGGTTCAAGAGCCATTTTTTCTCCTGGCCTGACTATAGAGAAGGGACGGGCAATTATTTTAAGCGGAGAGCCACTTACCAAGTTTTGGCAAGCTGTCGAGGGCTGCATGGGTAGCCCCTCCCTTTGAGCAGCACAGAGGTGGCGGTGAAGCAGCTACACTGCAGCCTAGCATGACGCGAGCTCCGGGTGGGCAACCACAGCAAACAGTGCCCGGTGGCAGAGTGGGGGGACTGCTTTCCTCCATGCTGAGCAGCAGTTTTTGCCCACCTGCTGCTGCCGCAGCAAAACCTGAATGGGCAAGCCCGGAGCCAGTACAGGAACTAGGCTAGCAGCAGTGGCAGGGAACAAATTGTTGCTCAGTGTGGGGAAAAAAGTGGCCGCTCCCCCCCTCCCCATGGCCAGTGCCCTGTGCTGCAGCCCCTCAGAGCCCACGCGAGGCTGCATCTGCCTGCTCTCCATTGACACCGCTGCCCCACGGGGCATGAGTGACAGGGCGGAGAAGCAGGACAGCCCCGCACGAGCCACAGGGAATGGGGGGGGGGGGGGGGGCGTGCTTTTCCCCCACACAAAGCACCAGCTCATTCCTCGTGGGTGAACATGGGCCGCATAGGGTCAGGGCTGCACAGGTCAGGGGCAGGGGCACAGGGAGTGAGCATGTGTGGGAGCCAGCGGCAGCCGGGCAGGAGTGTGGGGCCCGTATCAGTGTCCCGGAGCCAGCACCAGTAGGGCCCAGAGCAGGGCAGCGGGAGCAGGGGGTCCCGGCCAGCAGGGGCTCTGTGGAGCCAGGCCGCTTCCCCTCTCCCTGCTGGTGCAGCCCAGCCCGGCTCCACAGACCCCTGCCAGCCCATGACCCACATTGGGGCCCCGCTGGCGCTGGCCCCAGGACATTGGTGCAGGCCCCACGCTCCCCCTCCCCCTGCCTTCCTGCCCACCTGCTCCCGGCTGCGTGGCCAGACCATGGGGCTCAAAAGGACCTGGCCTGGCCCCGAGGACTGGGGCGATTCCTGTGGTCCTCCCCTGCCTCCCTCCCACCTGTGACAGGGGTCCATCCCCAAGCCTGTCTAACATTGCTCCAACCCTCTGTTTCTGGGCAACCCACCCACCTTTCTTACCTGTCATGCCTTAATAAAACAATAATTATGACGTTACTCAGGCAGGAGACTACCCATTTACTACCCCGACACTACAGTTGCTATCCACCACTCCAAACTTCCCTTACATGGTGCTCCACGCTTCACAGATGCTATATAGATGATGACCTGCACCCTGTGGTGCTGGGGTCTGGTCACCCCCCTGTCACTGCACCCCCTGGCACTGGGGTCTGTTCACCCCCCTGTCACGACGCCCCCTATTGCTGGGGTATGCGCACTCCATGTCATGGCACCCCCTGGAGCTGGGGTCTGTGCACCCCATCACAGCACCTTCCAGCGCTGGGGCTCTGTTCGCCCCCTGGCACTGCACCCTCTGGTGCTCGGGCTCTGCACAATAGTGTACCCCAATGAGGCCTCCTCCTCCCCAGTAGCCTCAGGCCAGTCCACTGGATGAAACAACATATACATGAGCCCCTGGGCTATAACATAATACGAGTCCTACAAGCCTCACTCTGGCTCTTTAAAACCTCAAACTGCTCCTCGAGTATTGAGTACATCCCAGCTCTGGGTACCTTGTAGACTCCTGAAGCCTCATGAGCCATATAACCAGTCTGGCCAGCAGCCACAGCATTCCTGGGCAATTCTGCCACGCAGGAGCTCCCTTCCCCTGGGAGCTCACTAGAGACCTCCCCTGCCACCCTTGGCCCTGGGGTTTATATGTGCCCAGAGCTCTATCTCCTTCCTGTCAGCTGACCAGCCTGGGCAGTTGGGCTTTCAACCTCTACCCTCCCAGTACTTAGTGTTCCTAAAGACTCTGGTCTTAAAGGGGCAGCCCTGCCTCCTAGTAACAGGGCTAGGGTTCCCAGTTACACTCCCAGTTCTTACCTGAATTTCCCACGCCAGCACAGCCACAAACAGCCCCACAGTCCCAGGTGGTGGGGCTGGGCGGGCCCTGCTGTTACAGGAGCCTGCCAGGGCTTCTCCTGGGTCCTACTGCCCCTGGTTCCCATCATCTTTGACAGGAGCCAGGGGCAGATAAATATTAATTTTCAAAATGTTTAGGGGCACCGTGGGCCAGATAGAATGGCCTGGTGGGCTGGATTCAGCCTGCAGGCCATATTTTGCCCACCCCTGCTATAGAGAATAGAGGGATCTGGGCAATATCACAGATCCCTCTCACAGCATTCATGCCTGGCCACCCATCCTTTCTAGTTGGAGAAGGGAGCCCAGACTTGGGTGTAGCCAGGTTACGCCACTTTCTGTAAAGTACTAAGAGTTATACTTTGGAGTTGCACATCTGTCAGTGCCCAAAGGTTCCTTCCATTAGGGAAAAAATGTTTTTTTTCAAAAATACTGTGCAATATTTTTAGTTATCAAATCTGAATCTGATATTTGACAGCAATAAAATATGTTGAAAGATACTGGCTGCAAACAGCCAAAAGGCTGAAACAGTGGCTGATTTTACAAGCTTTCCATCAATGTGAGTGTAGGAACATCTTGGAGCCCTTTACATGAGATTTAAGGGGACATTTTCATAACACCTAATTGACTTAGGAGGGGAGATGCTGCAGACATTCAGTGATGTTTGGGCTCTCAAATGCCAAGAAATTTGTATTTAAACTAGAACCAAAAAAGGCCTATTTCATTGTTTGGATACAACCCACAAGTAAAACCAAAATCAGGAGGATTCAAATCTGTACTGGTCTCAACCTCACAATATTAGAAACCATTCCACAGAGCTGAGAGACCTCCCAAATTATTTAAACAGATGTCTTTCAACTGTCTTTCAGACTGGAAACCCAATTCTAATCAGGGAACAACAACATATAGTAACTCAGGTTTGAATTTCAAATGTCCAGGTTATATTTTGTGTGAATAAACCACTGGCTGATAATTATTCAGCAAATAATTTTGACCAAATTAGTTTGATAAGGGTTCACATATTCAGACAGCAAAAAAGGTGGAATTGGATAAGCTACTATTTACAAGAATGACTGGCTCAGCTCTAGTGTTCCGATTTAAGCTTCCAGCTTTGATCCATCTAGTAAATTTCACAGAGCTCCAATTAGAACCATTTATTGTACCATGACCTGAACTGTAATTAGCTGCATACAGTTCCAAATCAAATGGAAAATGAGGGCTAATGGCCATTGATGGGACTAATTTGAACACTGTTCTTCCTTGCAGTTTAATGTCCTGCTGATCCTTTGTGCCAAACCATTTTTAAAATATATAATAAACAAAACTTTTTAAAGAGCCCTTTCTAATAATTTTCACACACACAAAAGCACAGCAGCTATCCTAGTACTCTTAGAGAATACATTTGGTATGAAAAATTCCCTATGTTTATTTTAGGCAGGGGGAAGAAGTTATTTTTCCCTTTCTTTCTTTTTACATCACAAGAGCATTTTACCATCCATCTCCCCCAGAGCTATGACAGTTATGTTTTAATCACTTCCAAATGCAAACAAAAGCCTGCAATGCCTAATCCAGTCTTGTTCTGAAACTTAGGGAAATAGGCAAAGAGAGATTAAAGCAACCATTTTTATGGAGACAAAGAAAAGATATTAAGCATCTTTTCTGAGGTGCTTTCCTGCCCCCAAACTCTGTTTTTTACACTATTACCATGGGGCAAAAGGCGGGTACACTGCTAACTACCTCTCTCAACTAACACAACTAGGAGACCACACAAGTGTGACAAGAGAGGGAACAAGTAGGGAGACTGAAAGTATCCTAGACATATCTACTTTTCTGGCAGACAAGAAAAAAAGAGAAAGAAGTAACATATTATACTAACATATATATGTATATCTAGATAGATAGATAGATAATACGGTGAATAAAAAAAAAACTCCACGCACTGAACTATAAATCTCACCTTGACCGTAAGCTATTCACTGGTGATTTTTTGTTCTAAGAACTGTGGGGCAAACACCAGCTTCCTTTTCTGTGTTTGTATAGCACCTAGCACAATTGGGCTCTGGTCCATGACTGGGGGTCCTGGGCAACTTAATAGCAAACAGCAATAAAAAGCTCAGTTAACCATCAAAATAACAGAACAAAAAGATGATTGCCTCATATTTTAATTTGGTTACTGAAGTACCTTCCCATGTAAGGGATTTAATTCCTTAGCAGCCTCTTAGTTTCACACCAAGGTAGTGCTCAAAATCTTGTCCTGCTATGCTGCTGTACAAATGCCCACCATCAGTTACATCTGTGTGTAACTAATGAATGTTTAAAAATAAATACAGTTTTCATCTCTCTCTCTTTCTGATAGGACAGCCCATGGTTCCTATACTCTTTGGCTAGGGACAGACATTACACATTAACTGGTTTAAGTGATCAGAAAGTGGTTTAAACCTGTAACAGAACAGATGTTCAGTGCACAGAAACAAGTCTAAAAATGGCTGAAACCAGTTTGAGATAAACCTGGTTGAATGTAGTATCAGACATAACTGATTTGGCTCAAACCAGTTTATGCAAAGTCTGTCCCAGACCCCTTCCTGGTTTAACTTAAACCAGAGTCCTCCAGCATCCCAGATGCTTTGCAGCCCTAGGCGGGGCTCCCAGCTCCAGCTAGGAGAGCTGGCCCCATCCCTCTGCTCCCTGACTGGAGCTCTGGCAGAGACGGCAGGTATAAGGTCCTGATTCTGTAATTAAAACTAAGCATTTGGATTCCACATGCTTATGAGGCACTGTGGTTCAAGTTTTCACCCTCTCTCTATTTTGGTCATGGGATTTTTTTTTTTAAACTGAAAATAGACCATAGCTAATGGACTAAGACTCAAAAGATCCACTGCAGACCAGACTGTAAGTGTTCCATTTGGCATTAAATTCAACAGCCAAATTCCTATTGCCTTCAACTCACCTGATTTTACCTTGGACTGCATGCATCAAAGAGTGTGCACCGTTCATTTCTTATAACTACTCTGCTTTATAGTAAGTTTTGCCCAAGTTTTTGCAAGCTTACTGAGCTTTGCTATTTACCATCATGAAAATAAAGTTTAAATCCAAAACGTGTTCAAGATGAGAAGTTAAAGAGGATACTTGCACATAGATTTAAGAGAGAAATTAGAAGCCCTCCACCCATGTGGTGATATTCCTACTGCACAGGTATATCAAGAGCTTTGGTTCTTCTCCTATGAATACAAGCACAAGAAGGGGAGGAGTGGGTATGCAGGGAGGAGGATTCAAAACTGACACAAGGAAATGCTTTTTCATGCTATGTACAATTACACTGTGGAACCCATTTGAACTCATTGCCACAGGAAGTGCTTGATGCCAAGAGCTTAGCAAGAACCACAAAGGGGTAGGAGGTTTATGATAAAAATAGTGTCATGGATGGGAGATAACAAGACTTATGTTCAGAGTATAAGCCACCTCTAAATGTAAAAGACTAGATGAAACCCTATGAGAACATGTTGGGAAGCAAATTAGTTCACATCTGTCTACTACTCATTTCTTGTTCCCTTCTGTGAAGCTTCAGGTACTGTCTGTTGTATGGCACTTACAACAAAATCATAGAAAAGTAGGGATGGAAGGAACCTCAAGAGGTCATCTAGTCCAGTGGTTCTCAACTTTTAGATTCAAGGCACCCCTCCATAACCTTTGTGAACTGAGTGGCACCCCATTTCAAAAACTCCATTTATTCATTACACTGCTTACCTTCTTGCAGAGGGATCAGGCAGTGGGGGCAAGGAAGCAGCCAGGCAGAGAAAGCATGCATCTGCCCTTATCTGCTTATCTCCTCACATTTCCTGCAGCACTCTTCAAAGGATCTTGCAGCACCCAAAGGTGCCCTGCCATCCTGGTTGAGAATCACCAATCTAGTCCAGCTTCATGCTCAAGGAAGGATCATCGCTATTCAAGATACCCTATGCAAGTGTTTGTTTAACCCAGGGCTGTCCAGTATATGAGTGACCATCAGTCAAACACCCAATTGCTACCTTCTCTGCCAGACACATTGCCCCATACCACCCCTAGAGGTTGGCAGAAAGTGAAAGATGGAACAGGGAGGTATAGCCCAGGGCTGTGGGGGAAGGTGGTGGCAACAGCAGCAAAAGCAGGAAATGGAGGGAGGCTGAAAGGACCAGCATCCAGACCCATGAGGGAAAGCGTAAGAAACCAAGAATGCAAGGGTGGCAGAAGCCTATGGGCTACAAGTTAAACACTTATGGGCTACCAGCTGAACAGTCCTAAACTGGTCTAAAAAATTACACAAACAGCCCTGTCATACAATTACCAGGCACAATGCCCCAAAACACCAAGAACATCCTAATCAGGTACAGCAGGGGAATGGGGGCACTGCCATCCCCATGTTGCTGCAAAGAGAAAGTGGCTGTTAAAAATACACTCAAGAGATCCAAGGAAAAGAACTAAGCCCCTTGCTAAAGGAAAGCAACCCCCCTCCTCCTGAACAGTCCATGTCATTCCACACAGTTCCTATATTACTATGTTTTCCATGATCAGATCTGGCCTGAACGTCACCTCCCCCACATGAAGGTCCAAAAGCAGCCCTCCTCTGCCTTACAGAAATGGGGGGGGGGGGGGGCAGCACTGCTGGGATTCCATAATGAAAGTCTGTGCAGAGCTCTTTAGCAATGGCAGAATTTCAAACTGAAAAATACTATTTTTCACCTACTTTGTCTCTGATCTTTCATCTCTTCACTCTCTTTTCCCAAAACCTGATAAACTTCCCAAAATTGTTTTCCCCAGTACCATAGCTGCTGGGAGCCTGATCTTTTATGCTGAGGGGAACAGCATTAACATCGCTGATAGATTCAAGCTAAACTTTCCCCCACACTTCACTATTAAGAAGGATAAGATTGCTGCCTTCATCTTCTCCCCTTTTCTACCTTAGGTGCTTTTCTCATCTCTAGTGCTATTGGCCTCATTTCCACCAACCCTGTCCTTGTAAGTGACTTCACTATCCAGGACATCCTTTTCAGTCATACCTCTAACAAATCCCTAGTTTTGCAAAAGATTATATAAAGCAAGTTAAAGATACTTACACAAAAATAAAAACAAAAGGTAAGTGTCTGTGTCCTACCTTGATCAGTTCCTTGAACTTGGGATCTTCTTTGGAGTTGGGGTCAATCATAGTGCGTTCCTCATTCTCCTCTGCCCATTTAGAAGGAGAAGCGTTAGTTAGAGCCATGTCATATGTACACTGCCAAGAACACCACAGGACTGTTATTTATAAGCCAGTCTCAAAGCTGATTAAGAAATGGCATAGTCTAGTCATTGTCCTACTGAGGGGACTATCCAGTGATCAAAGTGTGAGGCATTCTTTAGCGATACACTGACTGTTTCATTGCCCTAACTTCCCTAAACAAAGGTTGCCTAAACTGACTTTTTGCAGGTCACACTGCTTAGTGTATCAGACTGTAATGGGCACATCATGTGGGGTCCTTGAGGGCAGTAACCATGTCTCTCTCCCTATAGGGCTGAAGATGTTCTTCAGTCATCAATAAGAATCAATATGACCAGATTAAACTAGTCTGAAGAGCCCTGCAAACTCAGTGCACTGCCTTCTATCAATAGAGGGAATGTGATATTAGGATCATTTTCCATTCTCCTGCCAACTGCATTTTTCATATTCTGGTTCCAAAATTTCTAACTGGTAAGAACTGTGCTTATGCTGCCTCTACTGCCCATAAAACTTAGTCAACAGCTCCAGCAGAATCACTAAGGAAATGGACTAGGAATTAAATCAAATTAATCTGTGAATCGGGCAAATGCCCTGGGCATTCTCAGAGGTGTCCCTTCTATTGCCAAGGGGCTGAAAGGTGGACAATACTGAAAAATGCTGTTTTTATTTTTGCCTCCAAAGACCAACAGGACAGGTGCTACTTAGGGCAAATGAAAGAGAATAAACAAAAAGGAAGGAGAAAACAGAACACACAGACAGAATAGGAAGTGGCGTGGTACATGCTGAAGAGAGCAAGGGAGACACAAAATGGGAAGTCAAATGTGGCAAAACACAGTTAGAAGGCACAGGTTGGGGGAGACCTAGTAAGGCAATGTATCAGAACTGGGAACCAGCTTTAGTTCCCTCTGAGCAGCATTAGCACTGCAGCCTCTTGGCAAGGGAGTATGTACAGTGTGCGCCTCTGAAGAATGTCCAGGGTCAATAGAAAGTAAACTCTCAGCAGACTGTGGGGGCAGACCTAACTTGTGCTTTTCAACAACACCTGAAGAACAGAAAGCAGCAGTGGAGAGAGATGAAACAATGAAAGGGAAAATCAAAAAAAAAAAGGAGGAAGAAAAAAGGCAAACAAAAAATAAAGGAAGCAAAGAAAAGTAAGGGCAGAGAGAAAATTGGGAATGAACAAGTTAATTTTAGATGGGATACCTGTATTTGAGATTTCAGCTGCTAGGCCAACACTTTGTCAGATTAGCAACCAAAAGAACTCAAACAAAGCTTGTTGATATCTTTTAATCTGCTCCAAATGGACATATACATGCTCATGCACGCAATTCTACCTGAGACAGAGATAGGAAAATACAAGGGGTTTGGTGGGTCAACTCTGATACTGAGTTTTAAATCCTAATGCTCAAGTTCCAACAACAAACGCCTCAGCTTCTCCCCTTTTCTCACATTAACCTCTTTTGTTGCTCAAGTGACAGATATGATCTAGTTCAGAAGTTTCCATAACTTTCATCCAGGACACAGGATTTAGTCTGTCAATTTAAGCAGCCAAGCCTGTTTGGGGTGCCTTGATGTGCAAATGAAACAGGACTGAGTATCTCCCAGCACTTAGTAGGATTTTAGAGTTGGCCACTTGAATGGCAGTATCATGATCACAAAAAGAAATGCTGATGGGCTGCCACCCAGCTGGTGTATATATGAAACTGTGCAATCAATTCAGGGTTCTTAAACCTACCTAAGTTTCTGGCTAAGGGCTCTAAAGGTTCTATCAGCCACACAAACATCCTGAGATTGGAAAATTCTTGCAATTTTTTTCCACAAACCTAGAGAGGCAGTTTCTCATTCTTTAGTTTTTCAGTTCTTTTTGGCACTCTACTTCCTCATGGGATGAGTCAAGCTGTACAGCACTAAATTACACCCAGTCCACACTCAGAAGCTGAAATCTGGTAGAGAGGACTTCCCCATGCAAGTGCACCACCCCTGTTTCAGAGAACCCTGACCTAGATCAGCTAGTGATCATGCTTTTCCCATGAGGGTCACAATGAAGTGGCTCCTCAAGCCTCTGAAATCCTTCTTGGGCCCTCTTACGCCCCTTTTAAATTGATCAAAAGTGCATAGAAGGGCTCAGTTTTGGCTCTACATACAAAAGTCTGATGGGATACTTGGTTTGCTTGAGTATCTATTTTCAGGGGGGAATGCACGGGATAGGATCAAAACTTTAGAGATCAAGGCATGAGAGCAACCAGACAGAATCAGACCAATCTTCTATCTAAACTATAGAGGTGCACTGATATATCAGTCCATATTGGATCTGCACCAATAAAATGAAAATTGATTCATAGATTCATAGATGTTAGGGCCGGAAGGGACCTCAACAGATCATCGAGTCCGACCCCCAAATAATTGATATTATCAGCAATCAGCTTTTTTTGGCCAGTGTAAACGATAACGTCACTGATAAATGCTGTGTACATGCATGCAGCTACAGCATGCATATGGCCAGGAATGCAGGCTGGCAGCTTAGAGAGCAGTGTCTAGCCAGTAAGTCTGTTGGGGGGACGGGACGGGACGTGGGGATGGGGGGGAAGGGTGTGGGGGGAGCAGATCAAGACCCCCACAGTGAGGAAAGCAGTGGGACAGGGGCAGGCACTGCCCAGCCAGGGTGGGGCAGGGTGCGGGACGGAGCTGTGGGTGGCTCGTCTGGGAGGTGGGGAAGGAGGATGGCTCTCCACCGCTGTCCACACTCCCAGGGGTGGCATGGGGGACATGTGCCCCCCAGTTTTGTGCACAGGGTGAGGGGGGGCTGCCTGCTTCAGGGTCAGGGCCAGGGGCTGTGCTGGCCTCTTCCTGGCAGGGGGGCTGGGCTGGGGCTGTGCTCGGGACGGGGCCGGCAGAGGCAGGCCAGGCAGTGGCAGTGCTGGGAGGGAGGGGGCTACAGGATGGGATATAGCCAGCCAAAATTCACCATAGCCCCCCCTACTCCCAGCACTGCTGCTGCCTGCTCCACCCCAAGTCTAGCCCCAGCCCAGCCCACCCACTGGGAAGAGAGCACAGTCCCTGGCTCCAAGCCTGCAGCAGGCAGACCGCCCACGCACAAATCTGGGGGAGGCACATGCCCCCCATGCCTCCCCCAGGCTGTACGCAGCAGCGGGGAGCTGCCCCACCTCCAACCCCTCCATGCTCTGTGGACAAGCCGCCTGTGGCTCCATCCCACCCTGCCCCAGTTGGGCAGTGTCTGCCCCTGCCCCACCCCACTCCTTCCCTCACTGTGGGGGGCCTCAGCCTGCCCCCCCACGGCCTTTCCCTTCCCCGTGCCCCTGCCCCCCACAGTCTTACTATCCAGATGCTGCTCTCCAGGCTGCTGGGCTGCATGACAGCTATCGGATCAGTATCAGCCAAAAAAATCTTTATTGTTGGTGCACCCCTACTAATCTAGTATCCAGCCTCTCAAAACAGTTAGTATTAGAAGCATCTGAGGAAGGAGTTACATTTCCAAAATGGCCAATGATTGAACAGCATATCTACAAGCTAAGTTTCTTCTTCAGTCAGCCCAGCCAATGCCTCATTCTTTTGCCCAGAAGAGTGAAAATGTTTAGTTCTGTTTTCTTTCCCTGTGGATTTTCTCAGCCTCCATATAATCAACTCATCAACTGAGCAAAGATTATTTGCTTCAGCAGTGTTCTGCTACTGCACTCCACAGGCTACATTACAGATTGTTAAGAAGGCTGAATACAATTTACTTTTATAAGTTTTAAAATGTGTGGCCCGCCTCATTGTCTTCATGTTCTAAGATAAACAGAACATTTCAGTTTTACCTCTTCTATGATGTCTGTTATTTGTATACCTCTACTCTGGACTTTTCTTTTTATTTTATTTTAGGATAAAGAAATGCAATAAAAATTGTGAAGCATTCAGAAATTAAAAGTTATATGGGTCAGATCATTCTAAAAGGCAGGCACTCTTTTCTCATTCTTTACACATCCCTGTTTTTTGACCACAGCTGCACAAATGAGAAAGTGATGTTCTTCTCTCCCTAACAATCCAGTGGAAAAGTCAACTCTCTTGTAAGCTTCTAACATCCTTGTGTGGTAGTTCACTGCTGTTTAAATTTCCTGTCATCACTTCTAATTTGTCTCTTACATCTATGTGCAACAGTTCATACTCACTTAAATTGAGTTCAATTGACTGGATTTCTCTTCACCACTTATGCACACACTGGGCACGTCCAGACCAGCACGACCATGAAGTACGTGGCACCGCAAACATGCCTGCAGTGCCACATACCGCACAGTCAGGCATTCTCCACGCTGCAAAGGCGCACTGCCCATGTGTGCGCTGCTCCGGGGGGGGAGGGGGGGGGGTTTGACCTCCGAATATCCACGGGTCAAAAAAACTCACAGAAGAAAAAATGAAGCAGCATACGCACGAGCAGCCTGTGCTTCTGAAAAACGGAACCAGGCCACCTAGAGCCGTGCTGTGGCTGCCAGTCAGGCTCCACCCAGCAAGATCACCACTGCTGCAGCCCCAGGAGGCCACCAGGACCCCAGATAAGGCTGCTGGGGCCAGCCCAGTGCTGCCCCCAGCCTCCCCTACCACTCCTAGGGTAACTTGTCACACACCTAAGCACAGGCATTTCCCAGGAACAAGTAGCTGTGGCACAAGGTGCGCTGCTGCTACTTGCCCCCAGGGAACCAAACATGCGTGCTCATCTGGTTGCAGCCACTGGGGTCATCCTGACCCCTATTTTCAAACACTAGCCTCCAGCAGTAGCAATACTGTACCTAATAAAGTATCTTCAGGATGAATGTCAATGGTGCTGGGAGACATTGGGGCATTGATGGCATTTTTCCCCTCTTCCTGCAGGTCGCTCACTGAAGAGAAAGAAACAGAGACTTTAGTGAAAACAGTTTGTATATTTATATAATTTTTACCTACAATAATAGAAGAAAATCTCTACAAGACCCATTTCTAAAGGAGTTCATAGTTTATGCAAACAGGAATTGCAGATGCAGAAAACAAACAAACAAAAACATCAATAAAATAAACTCAGCCAGTATGCTTTCATGGAAACCCAGGGCTGAAAGGGACCTCAATGGGTGTCACAAGTGACATGAGTAGCCTCATCTATGGCACGTGGCAGACTGGGGAGGGGACAGCACAGCACAATGACAGGGCAGAAAACAATGCATCAAAATTGGGCAGGAAGCACAGGAGGGAAGCAGAAAACAGAGCAGCAGGTGGTACAGGGAAATGGGATCAGAGTGGCATTTGGGGAAGGGTGAGGGGCTAATTTGTGGCATGCCTGCCAGAAAAGTTGGCCCCCACTGCTCTAGTGAGTCCAAGACTCCTGCACAGAAGCAGGCTGAGCTATTCCATTATTATCCCTATCAAATGTTTAGCCAACCTCTGTAATCCAACCCCTTTATCATTGACTTCATTGTTTACCTCTGGATCTTCTCCAGTTTCACTACACCTTACCTAAAATGCAGGCCCAGAACTGTGCACCTTACTCCAGCTGAAGCATGGAGTCATCTGCCAATTTGATCAGAAAACCTAATTCTGGTATCCAATTCACTAATGAAACAGCACTGAACCCAGCATTGACCCCTATGAACCCTATCTGAAACCTATTTCTGTGACAGGAATCATTTTTAGTTCCTTATTCTGCAAAATCATAAAGCTAACTATCTGCATAAGTTATTTTGCAGTACATTCAAGTCTAAAAATAACTTGCAAATTCCCATTGACCAGGCCAGGAAGTGCAGGCCCTCTCTCTGTTGCTGAGGTATATTCTTTATATGAATCTCCTTAGTCACATAGCTGTGCATGGAGTAGATGGGCAAACAAAACAGTGATGTCCTTTTGTGGCAACTATAACTGCCTTTTCAACTACAGAGCCCCAAAGATTATTAAGTGTGACTATAACCAATCAAAATCTCAAAACAGCACAAGAAAGACTCATGAAATAAACAAGATTTTCTACTGATGTTATAAAGAGCGATCCAGTATCATCAACTCAACCCAAATCTGGAAGTTACAAACAGAAGCTCAAATCCCAAGCCCCCCACTGTATTATGATCTTGGCCAAGTTGCTCAGTGACTCAGTGTTATATTTTAGCCAAAATTATGGAACTGACATCAGAATACTGAGCTTCCTCTCCCCAGTACTAGTTGGAAAAATCCTTTAGTGTCTGTACACAACTCCTAAAAAAATAAAAAGAAAAGATCTGTAAATGATACTGTCATGGACTCATAAGCACTCTGAAGTTCACAGGGATGGTAAGATCAACAACTTCAGTTAAAGGAGAAGATATATTTGAAGAAAGGGGAAACTGTACCAGGGAAAGGGGAAACTCTGTCATTTTGGTAACCTATGCCTATTCAACATGGTGTTTTGTCTGCCCACATTAGTGGTCAGAACATACAGAAGTTGAGAAGACTTCTGCAGCCTTGGCTAATGGTTGGATCTTCTAACTCAAGCAATAGAATTGATGGTTTCAAGATTCAGAGATGCAAGTTTCTATTCCTGACTCATTCCCACAACAACTTACCTTGAAGCAAAATTACCCTGCCCTGAGCTGAACTGGTGAATTGCCCCAAAACCCAAGTTATATCTTTACACACCTTGAATTTTGGTCAGCCTCCCTTGCTACTGTCATTTTCAGTTTTCAGGTCCCTCTGCACATCATGATCATGGCAGAGTGCAAAAATTCAACTTTCAAAATATAGGGGGGGGAGGGGAGGAATTGGCCCTCGGGGTATTTCAGGCTCAGAATCATCATGGAGCAAAACAAGGAGTTCCACATAAATTGGGAAATGACCCAGGCTAGTCCGTTTCCAAGAAAAAAGCTTAGCTCCCCAGAATTGGATCACTCCTCCCCTTCCGCAGAGTAAAATCAACCCATGCTCCATCTATTTCTATGCATACTGCACAGACTCAAGAGCACTCTCAGCACTCTTCACATCCCCTTCTCTATATAGAAAGAAAAGTAACAAAAAGGAGTCTAACGCCCTAAACAAAAACACAATATACCTCTGCTCAACAACTTACAGGCATCCAAAATGTTTAGAATGGTTAACATGTTTCTTCCTGATACTTCCAAGATGTGAGCTTCATGATGTGGTTTATAGCTGGATATCAAGCATGTATAGTATCCCTCAGCGTAAAATATTCATCTTATATTTCTGTCTCACATTTTGAGGCCCTAAGGCATCCGAACCACATTAAAAAGGTGGACAGACAATTTCACCACGGCTAAAGATACAAGCTGTTAAGACTGTTATAACTGTAAGATTCTTTAATGATCCCAATGTAACAACATTGCTTCAAATGTAACCTTTCAATGAGTGTCAACTCTTGGGTGATTTAGCTAACTAGTATGGCTACAGGATTATGCAGGCATAACAGATTACAACAGCTGACATGCTCCTGAACAGTGGCTCTCGTTCCTTTTTAAAGTGGTTAAAAGGTACAGTTGTCCAGTCCCGAACTGGCTTTCCAGATTTAACATGCTAAAACAGGCATCAGCAAAACCACTGGATCTGACCTGCAGACCTTAGGCTTTGGCAGCAGAGGGCTGCAAGGTGCAGGTGCTCTCCTCATGCCACTAGTGGGACAAGTGCTGTCTATGTACCGTGGAGACAAGTGGCAGTGGTGGCTGGATCCTACCACCCGCCTGTCTGCTACCTCTGACGTGCAGTGGGCCATTCTAGCCTACAGCCAGAAAGGGTACCCTAACCCTTTGCTAGAAGCACAACATCTGCCACTAAGGTCAATCTTGCTTGCAGAAAGCATGCAATGTAGAAAGGGGGCAGCAGAAGATCTTTTCTTGAGCATGGAATTTAATGTGTGCATTTTAGGTTTTAACCTTATCAATATAAATTTAAGGAAAATATATTGAGGATTACTTGATTTATATGTATATTCATACATAAACAACAATGTGCATTAATTCACACATATCTATATTTAGAAAACCCTCTAAACATAATCAGGGAATAGAAACATCATAAATTATACTGAACTTGTTTTCATAGCAAGGCATCACCCTTCCTTCATCTGAACACTGCCAGTCTAGGCCTCAGGCCTCCTAATCCTTCCTTACGCTAATATTCCCACTTCCTTCTTAATGTAAGGATTATGCATGCAGTAAGGGAATACTTTCAAATAATGTTTTGAGGGATCCTGACAATAAAAGCAAAGACTCTGAAAGCTGCCTAAGATCTGGATACTTGATTCCCATTCAAAGCATCTCTCTTTTAAAAACCCAAGCCAAATTTACTAGCTGTTTGTGCCTGAAATTTCACCTTCCTTATTAGCATTTACATCACCATGGTAAATGATGCTCAAAAGTCCCCTGCCAGGAGCAGGACCTGTGGAACCACAGAAAAGTGGTCCCTTGCCAGGAGCAGGGCCCTGGCAGGAGCAGGTCCCCTGCCAGGAGCAAGTCCCCTGGCAAGTCCCCTGCCAGGAGCAGGGACTGTGCAACCACAGAAAAGTATCAGCCCCGAGAGCTTAATGGGGACTTCCCTGGGAGCTCTGTTAATAAATACTAATCACCAATGTGCATTTTAAAACAAGATAAATTTTAAATGTGGCTTAGTCCCAAGAGTTCAATTTTAAAGGCAACACCGATCGAGTAGATAAGGAAGTGGTCATTAAACCAAACAAAAAAACGAAACAAAAACCCCCAAGAAGAATTTTTAATGGATAGATCTCCCTGTTTATCCATGAACTGTTTAACTCAAAAAAAGTTACGGTGAAATTAAAAAAAAAAGATAATTCTCCCCACAAACACTTACGCACAATTCCTTTTTGCACACAGGGCTGAAAACACACATTTGCTCTTAAAATCCAGTTTGTTAAGCCAAGTCCACAAGAGCAAAAGATTCTACCCTATATCTAAAGGAAAGAAGCAAAAGTTTAATGAGAGGAAAGTAAAGCTCCTTTCAGTAAAGCAGGCTTTAAAAGCCCATGAGAGTGCCTTGGTTACAGAAACCCAGAGGCTCACAGCCAGGACTACTCCACACAGGGAGCCTAGAAACACATTTTGCACTTGAATTCTTTCCTACCTCCTTTTTTACGTTTTTGACAAAGCAGCCCTGCCATTCTGGATCCCTTCAGCACACAGTAGTCTGTAGCATGCTCCTGCAGCCCAAATGTTAAAGACAGGCAGCCTGGACAAGGGACTGGCATGCCTAGCTATCAAACCTGGCTTAATTTGGTCTTGGTGACAGGGAGAGGCAGCAAAAACCGCAGGGACTGTGTATGTGGATGTGTTGGGAGAGCAGGAAAAAACAGGAGGAGGAGGAAAACAAGGTCCCTGTCTGGTAGCCTGAAATCTGAGAAGGATGATCTCCTATAAGCAGATTCAAATCATTTTCTGCCTTAAATTGTGAACTGGGAAGCTAGAAGCCTGGTCACACTGACTGCTGAGAGGGCAACAGGATGCACAGGATTTTCCAAAGGCAGCATTTTGGAAAGTGCTATGAAGTCATCTTCACCCCACCAGCCAAAACACAATCAAGTGAGAATTTTGCCTTGTTAAATGGAAAACTCAAGTGAAGAAGGAATGAGACCTATTCAAAAGGCACTTGATCAGGTCTGCAGGCAAAGGCTTATTATTAGCAAGACTTTCTATTTCCTTGTGCTGCTATGACTGCTTTGAGGTTTAAGCTCCAGGTATACTGTAACATTCTGCATGCCACAGCTTCTGAAAATAGGAAGCTGTCCCTTGACAGCAGACAAAAACTAAGCTACAAAGTTCAGAGCAGGATCATTCACAGCTCTAGTGCAAATCCTCAAGCATTTGTCTGGGTATTCTCAGTGCTGCATGAACACAAAATAAGTACTCACAGCTTTTGTTCTAAGGAGTATGTAAGTTTTTTCTTCTCCTGTATTCACTCAGCTCTGTTAATTAGATATAGAAACAGAAGCAAGAGCGGAAAAAATAACTCATAACACTCAGGGAAAAAAGCTGAACTAATAAATGTGCAGATGGAGACAGCAATGAAAACATATTATGGTAGAGCAAGATATATAATTCTGTAAAGAACCCTTTTTTAAAAAAGGCCCACAAAAATGACTTACCTGAAACAGTTTGGCAAGCCCCCCTGCAGCTCCAAGAGTTTACCAGGATAATTATCCAGAAAACACTTCAACTCCTCCCTATACCAGTGGAGATGCAGCTTGTATGAGCAAAAGACGACTTTTGCTATTGTGACTTGTACCAGTTCCTCATACAGAATAAGCTATAGGTTAGGGAAAGACATTGTACATAAACTGGTTTAAGTGATCAGAAAGTGGTTTAAACCTGTAACAGAACATATGTTTAGTGCACAGAAACCAGTCTGAAAATGGCTGAAACCGGTTTAAGATAAACATGGTTGAATGTAGTATCAGACTTAATTGATTTGGCTCAAACCAGTTGACAACCAACAGACAATGTCCCAGACCTCTTCCTGGTTTAACTTAAACCAGAGTCCCCCAGCATCCCAGATGCACTGCAGCCCTGGGCTGGGCTGTCTGCTCAAGAGCAGGGCTGGCTCCTCCTTCTTCCTGGCTTCCCCCTGCCCTCCTCTCCTCCCCCCCCCCCCCAGCACAGCCAGCAGCCAGCACATGGTATGCTAGCTAATGCTGAGAGGTGTCTGTGTAAGGCAGACAGGACAGTGTCCACTTAGGGCTTTTTGAAACTAATCAACAGACCAGCTGGTAATGTTCCTCCATTCCTTCCTTGGAAAAGGTCCTTTAAGAAGAGTTTGAACTAATGAGAGAGGCTTTTGTTTTCTTAATGGGCTGCTAAATGCTCTGTTATCAACTCCCTGCTGTGCTGGCTCCCTCCCTGGTCAGAAGCAGCATCCCCTCCCTCAGCTCAGGACTGTGGAAGGAAAGGGAGTATAACTGAGTCTACACCAGGGTCCTGCTGCAGAGCTGCGGCACTTCTGTATGCCTAAACTACAGAGCTATTCCAGCTAAACTTTAAGGCTAAGCGCAGACATTGGGGAGTATTAAGGGGAGGTTAAATCTCCACTGGGAGATGTAGGAGAGGCATGACCCATGAGTGGGGGTAGGTGTGACCTGTAGATGGGGTGGGGGAGCAGGCATGACTCATGGGTGGGGTAGGCAGGGCGGGCAAGACCTGTGGGTGAGGTGGGTGCAGCAGGCATGACCCGGGGTGGGGTGGTGGGGCAGACATGACCCACAGGTGGGGAACCTACATCCCCATCCCTCCTGCCCCTCCCCCCACCAGAACTTACTTTCTCAGCTCGTGAACACTGATAAAAGCAGGCGCACCCAGAGTGGCTTGTAGGATGGAAGTTAAGAGGGCTGGCTGGTCAGGGGACAGCAAAGGGTTGGGGACAAAAATAGCCCCATGCAGAAAGGAGTGGAAGGGATGAAAAGAACAGGCCCAGAGCTGGGGCCAGCAGGGAAAGTGGACAGAAGTTTCATGCACCGGTTTCACCTATAATGAATAAATCAGATACTACATGGATCCAGGTCTATCTTAAACTAGGTTCTGCAATTATTAGACCGGTTTGTGCGCATGGAACTTCTGGACAGTTACAGGCTGACTGCCAGTCCCTGAGACTGGGTCTGTAAGTGTAAGGTCAGCACCAGGACAAGATGAGTTTAAATCAGGCGGTCATTTTGAACTTAACCTCCCCAAATGTCTGTATTTACCCTAAGAGTGAATCAAGCCCCAGCTAGAAGGCAGGCATCCATTTCTAGCATGACATGTATTTAGCAGAATTCACAGATTCATTAGAACCTGACAAGGCTGTGACGAGTGCTTCTGCTATAGCCATTACAGCAGTTGGAACAACCTGAAAAAATTGGTAAGTTCCCCTGTGATTTGGGGTAACCCAAATCACTAACCATAGGGTAAGTGAAGGAGAGGATTTGCATTGCATCAGCTGGTCCATTGTAACCACCTATGTATCTGCTCTTATCCCATGCTAATAAGTGAAAAGTGGAATAAGCTACTCTGTTTCCTTTCATTTACTTTGTGGTAAAAGCTTACACACACCATGGAGAAGTTGTATTCCTGTCAATAACCTGTTAGTGTACTCATAGGCAAAATAAGGCCATGGGCCAGATCTATCCTGCCAACTGACTGTATCCAGCCCACAGCTGACCTGCAGTGGTCAATATGAGGTCAAGCCCTCCCCACTTCCACCTGGGGCAGCCTATGCTGTGCTCCCATCCACACTTGCCAGCCCTAGCCCCAGCCAGCATGCACAGCTTCCCAGTGGGGCATCTCCTGGTGCAGCTACAACCACACTGGTGCTGCTCCGCTCTCCCTGCCTCCAGCACCTCCTTCTCCTCCTGACCTTGCTGTGACACTTCTGACAGGAGGGAAGCTGCAGCCAGGTGGCTCCTGCCCCCAGTTCCAGATGCCTTCCTCCCACTCAGTTCCCTGGGTGAAAGGTGGCCAGGAGCTGGAGGTGGAGTCCTGCATGCTGGGGCAGGAGCCTCCCAGCTGCAGCTTCCCCCTGCCCAAAGTGGTGCAGCAGAGGCAGGAGAAGGAGGAGCTGCTGGAGGCAGGTGGAACCAAGCAGTATCCAGGTGGCTGCAGACACACTGGGAGCAGCCCCACTGGGAAGTTGTATGCGCTGGTTGGGGCTGATGGGTGCAGGTGGGAGCAAGATACGGGCTGCCCCATGTGGGAGCAGGCAAGGCTCAGCACTGTGCAAAGCACCAAGGGGGCAGCCACCATGCTGATAGAGGTGAGGGTCCACACCTGCACCACCTGGGCATGCTCTCCTGCACACATCCCTTGAGTCTACCTTGAGTCCCATGGGAATTCAAAGACTGCCTGAACCACTTTTAAAAATGGGACAAAAGCACCTTAAAAATTTACTCCCAATCCACATAGACAAGCTACAGGGATCCACCTGTACAGATCCAATTCCAGAACTAGGCCTTATGCCTTTTTTAGAGTCTAGCCATGAGTTGACAAAACCAAACAAAAAACCCTTGCACTTTCTTTTGAGGGGAAAATGTATCAGTTTTGTCAACCCCAAACATACAAAAACCATGAGTCAGGCACTCCAAAATAATGAGCACTTCTCCTTTTGGAGTCTTCTCAATATACCATAATTATATTTTCGGGCATTTCTCAGCAACAGTAAAGGCTATGAACATTTTTTAACATGGTTAATTGAATATCTATGCCGGGGTGGCCACAGTTACTCACCCTGGCAGCCACATCTTATCCTCTGCAGAAGATGGAGAGTGGGAGGAGGGAGGGTACTGAGCGACCTGGAGCCGCTTCAGCTCCCTCAGGGTTAACAGCGCAGCTGCAGCCTGGCACCTGAGCTGGCAATCCCAGGAGAAGGGGGCAGGGCTTCAACCAATTTTCAGCAAGCCACACATGCCAGCAAGCTGCATACTTGGCCACCTGTGAGCTATGCTAACACTTGATTCCATCAGAAGGGATAAAAGATCTCCAAACAGCATGAGACTTACAATAAAATCATGAGGTGACAACACTTAAGATCACCAACTGTTTAGCCCACTAGACCTTTTTCTAGTCTGGTGCTTACTAATACAACATATTGGGGCTTAACAACCTAACAAAAGGAAAATCAAAGGTAACATTAAAAAGCAGCAACGAGAAGTCCTCAAACCCCTGGAAATACTTTGGAAACTCCCTTAAACCACTGAACCACAAGGCATTCTCAAGCCTGTAAAGGACCTTAAGACACCTTTCTGTCAACCACCAGTGAAGGACTCGTGGCAATGGCACCTAGAAGATGCTAGCAATGTTCAAATCCTATCCATCAGTGTCCAAGGAGCACTGGCAGTCAGCATGGTCACCATGGCAGCAGTGAACTGGCCTGGCCTTGCAAACTAATATAGTATACACACTCTGTTTACATGTCATACTGAACAGGTTATATGCAATAGTAAGCTGTGTTGCTGGAGGCATCTTATGTGCAAGTAGGTGACTGCTTCAAGCTCACAGGAATGCCTACGAGTGCACAGAATAGGAAATATTCAGGAGGATGGAAGTGAAAGCAGCAATGAGGTTTTCAGGCATTTCTCAAGTACCGTGAAAGAGAACTTGAAAAGTGGTGCAAACCTGGTAAAAATGAAGGGGTTTAAGTTTTGCAAATCCTCACATCTCCATAAGGAAGAACAAGTACAGTTCACCCACAGGTACTCATCTACCTTCTTCCTGAGCAACTTCAGCATTGTTAAAAAAAATAGGCAACATTATTAGGATACCGTGCCATCCATCTCCAAGTCATCACTATTCAGGTTATAAAGGGCAATCCCAACCCTTCCATCTCTTAAAAGGACAGAGTGGTGACCACTATTCATTTTAACTGCTATTTAATTTCAGTTACAGTTATTTCTGACTCAAGAACTGTACTGAACCTTCCAGCTAAGCAACAGCTGTCATGATGCTACTCACAGAACTTTGACTACTGTGCCTTCCACTTAATTTGAATAGTTAATTTGATTCTCTGTTTGCCTGCACTAAAAGCTTCCAAAATTATACTTATTAAAAGTTTAGGGGGAAAAGTCTGTCTTCCAGTTCAGGGCCAGATCTGGAAGCCGGAGTGAGGTATATTCTTGGCATCACAACAGACAAATCCTTTTAGACAATCATGTCACCTCTCCATGTGTCAAATATGACCTGCATCAGAGAGGATAGAGGGTGATGCTTCTGTAATTACAGCTGAATAGGAAACAGTTTACTCCTGTCCCACACTGGGATAAAAAACAAAATACTTTTAGGGGGGTTTCGAGAGAGGGCTGCACCCATGCTATAACAGCCAGCCGGCCAGTGATCAGGACATATACTAGAGATTTTAAAACCTGAACTCCCCTCTCTAGCATCCCAAAATGACTGCTCAAAACACCTGGCTATTAGCTAGCCACAGACAAGTATCCATCGCTTTCTCCTACTGCGGCTGTTCTAATTTGCATAAATGAAATGTGTTGGAGCAAGTTTCATAGTTTCATAGTTGGTAGGGTCGGAAGGGACCTGAGATCATCTAGTCCGTCCCCCTGCTGTGGCAGGAAAGAGTACTGGGTTCAAACAACCCCGGCCAGATGTTCGTCCAGCCTTTTTTTTTTAAGACCCTCAGGGTAGGAGCCAGCACCACTTCTTTTGGAAGTTGGTTCCAGGTCCTAGCCGCCCTGACAATGAAATAGCACCACCTAATTCTAGCCTGAAACTACCCTCCACTAGCTTGTGTCCATTGTTTCTTATAACTCCCGGGAGTGCTCGGGGGAACAGGGATTCTCCCAATGCCTGCTGGTCCCCCCTGACTAAATTTGTAGACTGCCACTAGATCCCCTCTCAGCCTTCTCTTTTGGAGGCTGAACAGGTTCAGGTCCCTCAGCCTCTACTCATAGGGCCTGCCCTGCTGACCCCTGATTATGCGGGTGGCCCTTCTTTGGACCCTCTCCATATTGGCCACATCCCTCCTGAAGTGCAGCGCCCAGAACTGGATGCAGTACTCCAGCTGCGGCCTGACCAGTGTCGCATAGAGGGGGAGGATGGCCTCCTTGGACCTGCTTGAGATGCATCTGTGGATGCAAGACAAGGTATGGTTAGCCTTACTGACTGCGTCCCCACACTGTCGGCCCACATTCCTTGTGGCATCAATGATGACTCCAAGATCCTTTTCTATCTCGACACTGGCAAGAAGGGAGTTCCCCAACCTGTAGCTGTGCCGCTGGTTTTTCCTCCCCAGGTGCATTACCCTGCACTTGTCAGTGTTGAACCCCATCTTGTTTTCATCAGCCCACCCCTGTAACCTGTCTAGATCTGTGTGCAGCCTGTTCCTTCCTACTAGCGTACCCACTTCACCCCACATCTTAGTGTCATCTGTGAATTTGAACAGGGTGCTTTCTACCCCCTCACCCAAGTCACTGAGGAAGACATTGAATAGTGCGGGCCGAAGGACTGAGCCCAGGGGAACCGCACTGCCCACATCCCTCCAGGTCGAATAAGACCCGTCCACCACCACCCTCTGGGTGCGGCCCACCAGCCAGTTAGTGACCCATCTGACCATGTAGGCATCAACACCACTTTCTCCTAGTTTCTTACTGAGAATGGGGTGAGAGACCGTGTCGAAGGCCTTCTTGACGTCCAGAAAGACTATATCCACTGCGACACCTGCATCCAAGGACTTGGTGACCTGGTCATAGAAGGCCACCAGGTTGGTTTGGCAAGACCTGCCCCTAATGAACCCATGCTGGTTGCCCCTGAGCATAACCTCCCCTGCTGGCCCTTCCTGGACATATGCCAGGATAATTCTTTCGAAAAGCTTCCCCAGGACCGAGGTAAGACTCACAGGCCTATAGTTTCCTGGGTCCTCCTTCCTCCCTTTTTCTTGAAGATGGGGACCACACTGGCCCTTTTTCAGTCCTCCGGCACATCGCCCGAGCACCACGAGTGCTCGTAGAGCTGTGCCAGAGGTCCCGCAATGACCCTTGCTAGTTCCTTCAGCACTCTGAGGTGGAGATCATCAGGACCTGTGGATTTAAATACATCTAGTCCCTCCAGAAGTTCCCTGACAAGGTCCTCATTAACCCTAGGCCTGGGTGTGCCACCCACAGGGCCCTCAGGGGTGCTAGTGGGGGAGATATCCGGGTCCCTCCTCAGAAATACGGAGGCAAAGAAATTGTTGAATATGTCAGCTTTACCGTCAGGTGAGATGACCAGATTTCCTAGCGTGTCCTGCAGAGGCCCCACGTTACCTGGCACCTTCTTTTGGCTCCCTATGTATTTGAAAAAGGACTTCTTGTTGTCCTTGATCTGAGTTGCTAGTCCCAGCTCCATTTCCGCCTTGGCCTTCCTGACCGCCCCCCTACATTCCCAAGCTACCGAGGTATAGCCCTCTCTTGTGCTGGCCCCTGCCTTCCAACAGGTTTACGCCTCCTTTTTTGTTTGAAGACATTCCCGGATGCTTTTGGTGAGCCATGGGGGCCTTTGCGCCCTCTTGCCCCCTTTGACTCATGTAGGGATTACTTCCCTTTGAGCTTGGAGGATCATCTCCTTAAGGAACGGCCACTCCTCCTGGACACTCAACTCCCTCCTGCTCTGGGACCTCAGTTCTTAAACTCATCCCAGGTAAATGCCCTAATAATCAGGCTACTGGCAATCCTGCAAGGATAGAGCTCTTTCCTGAAGCTCATAACACTATTGCAACAGAAAGTTTGTCGCCATTACATAAAAAGTTTCTGTCACCATCTTTACCAAATTAACACTTTTTTGACAAAAACTGCTTTCTTAGGAAAAATATTCTCAATTAAATGTGTATGAACTTACATGCTAACTTACTGTCTCCGCCTAGTGGTCTGACCACACATAGAAGTTGACAAGCACACTCCAACATTACTTTTCTGTTAACATTTCTAAATATGCTTTGAGATCTTGAGTGCAGTAGTGGTGGGGTGCTTTAAACTAAAACTCATTTGACAAGCTTTAGTTCAAGTGCCCCTACTGCCATTTTTCAGCACAGGGATGCTGATACACATAGCGCTCTGGGCACTTTAATTAGCACAGCTCTAGCAGCTGCACTAATTAAAGTGCCCATCCTCTACCCCCCCAGAGCATATCCATAAATGCCCAGTGAGGGTGAATAGGCAGAAATATACAGACCAGAACAGCCAAAGGGGAGGGCAGACTCATTGTGCCCCTTAAAAGGATGAGAAGGTGCAAATGCAAATGACTGCTTTGGGGAGAGAGAGGTTTGATAAAGTTTTGCAAAGAATGCATCCCACATCTTCTACTGGCTTGTATTCAACTACCCGTGCTGAACAAAAACTGGCAAAGAGAACAAAACATCTCCTTCAGTGGAAAATATAATGGTTTTTAAAAAAAGAGATGTTGATTAATTGTGCTGGTCATATTTTCTGTCAAAATTGATTTTTTTAATGGAAATTGTTCAACATTTTCCATAAGAACTTCCTCCCCTTTCAGTGGAAAATTTCATGAAAATGTTTTCAGGGGTGTAGGTTGTAGCCATGTTGGTCTAAGGACATAGGCAGACAAGGTTCCTTGGGTGAATTTGATATCTTTTATTAGATCAACCCAAATAGTTGGAGAATAGTTATTAAGCAAGCTTTCAAGTTCAAAAACCTTTCGTCAGGCTAAGGAAGTTTCAGCAGTTGGTGTGTGCTCTTCCTGGATGTGTGCTCCATCCAGAAAGAGCACACACCAACTGCTGAAACTTCCTTAGCCTGATGAAGGGTTTTTAAACTCGAAAGCTTGCTTAATAACTATTCTCCAACTATTTGGGTTGGTCTAATAAAAGATATCAAATTCACCCAAGGAACCTTGTCTACCTATGAGAATGTTTTGGTTTTTGACCAGTTTTTGGCAGCTAAAGCCTAAAGTGTAGATGGTCCCCCAATGTGCATTTAGCAGCTGCATCTTTCCTGGCTCACCAAGGAGAGAACTATATCTGCATGGTATTCACTAAAGGAAGGAGAATAAGTTGGCAGAATGGAACAGGAAGTGCAAAGAGGGCTGAGAAGAGGTAGTGGAAAAGCAACGTACCTTAGACCAGTGCTTCTCAATCTACCCGATGTGGCGGACTGGCAATTTTTTTTCCAGTGGGCCAGGGACCGGTGCCCAGTTCAGCTGGTGGCAGCAACTGCATGAAACAACACTAGACAAATGTGCAACTGGCTGTTTCTTTCTCTTTCCTCACCTAGCACGATGTGACGTCACCTGGAGTGTTGGAACGTACAAACTGTGGCCCTATGACATATCAATGTTATGCTTCTGAAAATAGATTTCTTTCTTTCCTGGCAACTCGCTGTGGACCAGCGAATATATTTCTTTCTTTCCTGGCAACTCGCTGCAGACCGGTGACCAGTGGCTCGCAGGCTGGCACCAGTCCACGGACCACCACTTTGAGAAGCACTGCCTTAGACCACTGAGCTGTTTGCAACTTCACTAATAATGGTACACTGGCAGTAAGCAATTGATGACAGAGAAACAATGTAAATAAAAGGTTAAGTCCTTTGGCACTCAGGAGCAGATAGATCATCTTGGTTTGACAGCTACAGCTGAAGCAATAACCACAACACTGTAGTTGGCCAAATGTTATACCTGAAGACTATCCCTTGCATAATAATAACTTGAAATAATTTAAGATTCCCTAAGGGTAAATTTGGCTTGTTACAATAGCAGACAAAGAAAGATCTTATCTCCTACTGTGTGGGCATAAAAGACAGTGATTTGAGCGACTGTATTTAAATAATCACACATTTTGTTCCTCTGTTACAGATTCAGATTCCCCTTAAGCCTCCCAGCTACCAAAAGACCAAGCCAGCATTCACTTCAGCAGCAATTACCCATGGATTCTGGTCTTACTCTGTTTGGTTCAGGAATTATTAAAATAATTCATAAGAGCTGGATACAAAAAGGAAAAAAGTATTCTACAAGGGGGAAAAGTTGGACTTTTTTTAAATCTTGGGGGTATGGAGAAATTAATTTAGGGGTTACAAATAAAATCAGATTTGCAGCACATTTATTTCCCCCTCGTCTATATTTCTGGCCAACACTTCGTGCTCAGATTTTTAGGTGTGAAAAGGGAACAGCCACTGAAATACATAGCACAGTAAAAACCATGTGCATACATCAATCTATGAATGGTTTCTCCATCAGAACAGTCTGCCTCTTCTCCAAAACAAAGGAGAGAGAGAATGAGATCTTTCTTCTTTGAAAAGGCAAGTCACCAGTCACCACCCCCCATCTCCCTGGTTTGGCACATATGTAATTCTGGAATGCTGTGGCACTTTGCTAGGGATGTTGATCACCGCTACAAGTAAATCCTCTGCAGAGCAGCTAATCTTTTTTGTGTATATCTGGGCCCTCCAACAGAAATGTATTAAACTACAGCTTGGCAAAGGAACAAGAGAATATAAGTCAAAAATATCCTCCCAATATCCTGTATTAATTGCTTCCAGGATATGGGACTTCAGTTTTAGATTTCCTGCTTCTTGCCTGCACCTCTTGGCCGGTCTTGAATTCTTACTATCTCTAAGAGTCAGATACTGTCTGAGGACATTTGCAACTTGCTTACTCACTCTTGACTACTAAATAAGAAAATTTCCCAAGTAAAAGGAAAGTTCTTTAGTCCATTTCTAGAATTTAAACATTAAAAAAGATAAAAGAAAACAAAAGTGAATCAGTATTGCATGTAGACTAGGTTCCTAGGTGCTAACATAATACAATTAACAGTAAAGCTTCTTTCCTTCAAGACACTAAATCAACTTACTCATTGAAATACCATCTTTCTGAGCTAGCAAGCAGATTGCCTTATGAATGAATGTTTTTGTTAGATCATTCTTCCAAATACTTGCTTGGGGCAATACCCATACCCCTTCCTCAGAAAAGCATGTAATCTCCAACATGCTGTATGCCTGAGAAGCATAAGCATTACTTTAAATACAGTTCAGCAAACCCTGTAGTGACCTGCAGGGTGTCTTATAAAGACCATAACAGTATTTGGGACTGTTCTATATTCCTACCCTAAAGAAATTTTCCAAGAGATAGACCAGCATGAATTAACATTTATTAAAGATTAGTAGTTGTAAAAAAGAAGCAGCTGTTTTAAGGAAAATAGATGGAGAGGGACTGAAGGCAAAATTTGGGCACCTAAATTAAGGCAATGGAATAAGCAGCATGATTTTCATGTGTTGTGTACCCAGAACTCTCATTGGGTTTTAAGTGTTGGGCACCTCTAGAAGAAATCAGGCCATCTCTTGTAATATCAAACATTGACCACTAAAGTCTGAAAATATTTAAGTCACCAAAGCGACTCATCCAATAAGAATCAGCCAGTTACCCACATTTTGGAACAAGTTAGCAACAGTTAGCACCAACATGTCTCAAGAGTTTTGACTCAGTCCATACAATTCAAAGCTCTTCACCATGCATTACTTTAAATATATAAATTGGCAATTAAATCTGCTAGCCCTTGTAGACTTTAAAAGCTGGCCTCTAATAAAGATCCAGTCCTGAAAAAATTACCAGGCTTGGAGCTTGCTACAATAAGTAGTTCCTATTAAAGTAAATACAACCACTCAAACAGTAAACCCTATAATAAGTGATGTTTGCTCAACCCAGCCTGGAAGATAACTATTTCTTCATGCGATTCAACAGGTACACAGATGAAACATTCTGTCTGTAGTTGTGCCTGCTTCAACCTGATTAACTGTGTTCTTCCTTTTATCTTAAAAAAAGGTTTCAATAACAACATTCTATACTATGAGTAAAGGTCAAAATTATTTACATGCAATGTCTAATACTTTTATATTTTTCTGAACACACTGAGAAAAAAATACAAGAAATAGAACTCACTGATGAAAAGAGAAATGGCAGATAAACTCAGATAGCAGCAGGAAAACAGAACTCTCCGCTCCAGCTGGTGAATTGGGAGTTAATAAATGTGCTGTGTTCTATATATGTTTTCACATATATAGTAGGAAGGCTACAGCTATGACTTGTAATTCAAGGAAAGCAGCTTTTTTGGTGCACCAAAATGACTCTGCAGGAAGGCCAAGTTGAAGATAACAGATGCTGGAAACACAAAAGTAAGTTCCCATTGGACTCTTGCAGATGCCCAAACATCAACCAGAAATGCCAGGGAATCCTTTGGGTTTTCTCTCAAAGGCCTCCAATGCTTGCAGTACAAATGCCATATTTAATGCATTTAGTAGAGTTTTTGAATAAATGATTAGGCATAACCTCAGTGAAGTGCAAATGTGATCCAGAATAGGGAGAAGCAAATTATTTCAGATGACTGGAAACTTCACCTGAACACTCAACCAAAGGTTGCAAGTTGTATTAGACAGTTACTGTGTTTCTGCTTCAGTTACAGTTTTCCTATTTCATGTTTACACCAAAAGCAATTAAATCAAAGGCAGTTCTATGCCTGTGTTGTTGGTCTAAGGACATGGGCAGGCAGGGTTCTTTGGTTAAATGTGATATCTTTTATTAGACCAACTAAATAGTTGGAAAAAAGTTATTTGCAAACTTTCTAGCACAAACACACTTTGTCAGGCATAGGGAGACTCTGCTGGTATTATATGGTCTCCAAGGTAGAAAAGAAGCTAATTTACAACATGCAGGTCTGTGAAAATGCAAATGAGCTCATCTACAGAAGGTGTTTTATAAGTTCCCTAGAAGACCCAATTATTAAAGAGATCTTTTCAGAACCATCCATCCTAGCCTTTAAACAAGCACCAAACTTCACCATGCTGATCACAGTGATACAATCACCCAGCACTCCGATCACAGCAATTTTTGCAACTCTCTACAAGGTAGTGCCTGGGGCTGCTGCCCCAGTTGATCCCCTCTTAGTTATCCTACTGAATAAAATACTGCCTTAACTCCGTGAATAAGTTCATTATTTCTAACAAGGCAACTTGCAGAATACAATCCTAGTCCATGTAACCAAACATGCCACAATCTCACAAGATTTTCCAGGGTAGCTGTCACAGTAGGTACTATTACAGCATCTCACCACTGAGTGTTTGGTGGCACTGATAGCCTGTTTAAAGAGAGAAAATGGTTACCCCAGGAAAACAGCAGACATACACTTACTGCAGTTTCCTCGTAAAGTGACTTTGTACTAGATTCTAGTAAGATATACTATTATAGCGCTACACATTGTGTGTCTGCTCTTATAACAGCGCGTTATATCAGTGTAAACATACTGTGTCCAGGTCATCTTCTCATAACTGTTAGGGTGACAGTATTTGGATCTTGGGGAGCACTGGATTTGCAACCGAAACAAGGCTTTAACCTGTGGCTAGCAAAAGCTGCTGGTCACAAGGCAGAATGATATATTAAAAGTAACATTGTGAGATGCTTAGGCAAGCAGTTTCCTAACGGTGGGGTAGTGTGTAGGATATATGGTGTAAGGAGAACAAGATGCAGCCCACCAGCTATTGTCAGGAGATGAAGCAGAAGCAAGACCTTGGAGATGGTGCTGAAGTCAGTAAGAAACCAGAAGGAACCAGCAAGTGACTGGAGAAAGCTGGGGTCAAAGTCTTGAGCGTGCACTCTTAGCAAAGAGGCATGTAAATGAATGAAATGCATAGGTAATTCCATGCTAATGAAGTAAACAGTAAACAGAGGCTGAGCTTAAGGGAGGAGGAGATATGGGTGGAACCAAAGGAGGGGTGAAGGTGGAGTAAATGTTAATGAGCATGAACCAAGGCGTATAAAACGTGGGAAAAAAACTAATGTTCACTGCAGGTCCCCTGGTTCATGGGCTCTGTGTCTGTGAGGGACCTTTGCCCAAAGCTGTCTCCATTCTGAATAAAGCTGTTGCAAGCAATGTGTGCTGGGGTTTGCTCCCTGCTTGCTCTGGCTAATGAGTAACAGGATCCATGAGCAATTGGATCGTCATCTCCCTAGTCATTGGGCGCCACATGGAGTCAGGGTCTAAAAATAACCACCTAGTAAAAGTAGCTGAGCTGCACCAAGGGTGCTCCACAACACAGAGGTATAGGACTGAATCTTCCTCTACACACACAGTGTTCCCACCCACTGGGTGGGACAAGAGAATCCACACAGTAATTAATCCTTCATTTCTGACCCTCTCCAACTCTCTACCTGCATGCAGCCCTGCAAGAATGCCTTGAAAAAGCCACCCTCAGGCTTTGGCCACCCTCATGCACACAGCAGAAATACAAAGGAGGCAGCAGCTTGATTTGCTTCCCAGTAAATTCTCCCAATGCAGAGAAATGACTGCTAGGATGACTTTTAGCAATCCAACTGTTTAGTGCACTGCAGTAGGCATTTTCAACTATCAACTTTACTATGACAAAAGTTCCCTGGTATAGCTCTGAGTCCACATCACATGGCCTAACCAGCACGTCAGAAGTAACAAAGCTACCTCAATGTCTGGACTCAGAGTACATTGAAAAAAGAGAATGCAAACCATCCATTACCTCCTGCCCAACAACCTAGAGCAGTGGTTTTAAACCTTTTTTCATTTATGGACCCCTGAAAATTTTTGAATGGAGGTGTGGACCCCTGTGAATTGTAGGCGTGGGTATTCACATACTTTTGATCAGTCATTGTCTTGTTTTGCAAACCCCTTAGACATAGGCTGTGGACCCCCAGGGGTCTGTGGACCACAGATTGAAAACCACTGACCTAGAGGTGCAATGTCACTAGAGTAGATCCATGGATTGGGTGTAGGAAGATATTTATCTCAAAAAAAGAATGTGCAATCTTTGCATCTGTTTTATAATACGTATGCATACATCTGTCAAACAGACCAAGTGAGAAGATATGTTTTATGGATCCATGATAAAATGTGTGGATCACACATTGTTTTTATTTAAAGATGGTAAGAAACAGACAACATGCACAATAATTGTTCTTCTCCTCAACCAGCTCTCACATTTCAGACACCAGTTCATTCCTCCACCCTGAGTAACTGGTATACGCTACCCTCTTAGTTAATTAAAAGTTTACAATGCTAACATATGGCAACTTCAATGGAAAACTGTAGTTTCCACTCTGCATATTTGTATTATGATCCAACCATTTAAAATAAGCAACACTTAATGAAGAACTGGAATTCATTAAAGCCAAAAGAGCTCGTCTGTTTTGTAACCATTTTAAAATAGGATTTATTGTGTGTCAAAAAGTGTTTTTATGATAGTAATACGTCTTACAGAGACCTCAAACTGCTTTACAAAAGGTACCTCTTTTTAAAGATGGTGAAAGTCATCAAAAGCTAAAAATGATTTAGCCTAAGGTCACTTTATCAGCCAGTGGCAGAGCCAAAAATGGAACCCTCTTCAGTGCCCTGCCTGCTAGGTCACAAGATGCTACTATACTTCTACTCCCTTTCTCCACTACTATTACATCTTATCCCAGTTCTTTAAAAGAAAAAACAAAAAAACCTGACAAACCTGCACCTCTGACCCTGATTCCTAGGGCAAGAGACAGAACTGGGAACAAATTAGGAATGTCTGTTACCACTCACATGTGACTGATGCAATAGGCTTATGTTCTAGTCAGCTACCACTGTCAATTCTGTAGATGCCTTATTCTGTACAGAGCTCTAAAAAAAGGCTGCTCAACCCCCAGCCCACAGAGCCATGTCTTTCAGCCCACAGGGCTCTCTATGGGTCCAAAAATTTGGCAGTGGGGGAGCAAGGCAATCTTTATTGCTGTTTCCCAGCTGCCAAATTTCTGGACCCTTGGAGTGCCCCACAGACGAGATAGCATGGCCATGCAGGCTAGATCAGCAGCACTAACCCTAGGATCTGGCTGTTATCTGGCCCCATATCACTCATCTGAGTCATGAGGCCAAAAGGTTGAACACCACTGCTCTAAAAGAATTCTGATGCACTATGTTCTCAGCAGCATCTGATCACTTTGTATATTCATTATCTATTCTTCATTGTTTTGTGAGGCCTGCATGACTTAGTAATATGATCTGGATATAAGGAAAAACTTCTTTACAGTATGTGTGACCAGACTGTAGAATAGATTTCCAACAGGCGTGGTGCAGGCACCTACCCTAGAGATCTTCAAAAGGAGACTGAATGCACACCTTGCTGGGGCTATTTGACCCAGCAGTCTGTCCTGCACAGAGCAGGGCGGCTGGACCCAATGATTTCATGAGGTCCCTTCCAACCCTAAACTTTTGTGAATATGTGAATCTTTTGGACTTTCTTGTGTCCACACACACTATTTTTCAGCTAAGATATTTAGATTCCAGAAGTCTCAACCTTTGGTTGTACATCTGAGCAGGTTGGATAGCAAAAGCCAATAACAAATACATCCATGTTTCTGAACAGGTGGGAAGTAAACAATAGCAAGCACATGAGAGGAAACTTTAGCACAAACTTCCATATTTTGCAAAGCCATAGCATACAATTCAGATTATGCTCTAACTTGATATTCTATTGCCTTTAAGAGAATCACTAAGCTTTACTAGTAATACTTAATGCATTTAACTCACTTCAAAGACAAAATCCATCCAGAGAAACAATACTGCTTCCCAGCAGGGGTCCTTGTCTGCTGAAAGACTGTGCTGGGATAGACAGATAGAGCATCCTTAACACAAGAGCCCGAAAGTTCGTATTACTGAGTGGTGCAGGCCTCAAGGCAATGAAGAATGAATAAAGGATATATGAAATGATGAGAAGGTGCTGAGAACATAGGGCATATTAGTTCTTTGAGAGGTCTGTGGAGAATAAAGCATCTGTAAAATTGACACAATGACAGCTAACTAGAATGTAGCCTGTTACATCAATCACATCCAACAGACATGGATTTGTGTTGACTAAACAGGGCAGGTTATTATACTTTAAAAGAGAATGAAAATGCTTAAGTCATGATTGCTTTGATGAGCTGAGGTCAGCACAAAGGACATCCTGAGGATAACCAGCTTTTGTCCTCCCTGCTTCCTGCTGGCTCTGAGGCATACCGAGATAGTTGCAATGGGTCTGAGGGATGTCTCTGCTGCTGTGCAAACGAGCATGACCCACTAAAATACAAATGTAGAAAAGTTGGTTACGTGGAACAGTAGGACAAGACTACAAAGTTAGCAAGGGAAACATAAAAAAGCTCCAATTACATGCTCCACCAACTACAAAAAATGATCATGAACCCCCAGAGAAAGATACAACATTCTTCATGTTTATACGTGCCAGCATCAGCATAATAATTTTTTAGCTGGCCTGATGTCCCTAACAAGTAATTATTAAGTGTTCTCAATGGCTTTTGCCCCTTCACATGATAGTTAACACATTCAAGTACACACATACACACACAAGCCAAGATTTTAAAAGGTATTTAAGCATCCAATTTCCCTTTGAAGGAAATGGAAACTGGACACACAAATACCCCTAAGAAGCTTGGAAAAATCTGTTGTATACTATTAGCTCCATAAATACATGCCTGTTCATATGCAAAGCCAGTACTTCCTCCATCATGGAATCACTCTGCATTATGGAAGAGTTATGTATGTAGGTCAAGCAGCAAGCTATGACTGTTACCAGTTCCTCAGCCTGATCTTGCCTCAAATTCCTTGGCCTGTGATTCCTCACATTTTATCCATGAAAGGAGTTCAGCAGCTGGGCGTCCAGGTCTCATAACACAGGGAATGTCTACACTCTGTCAAGTCAACCTTGATAGCACCTTCAACCAAAGAAAGCCAAACAAGGAGCTCTTGCCCATCTACATCATAGCAGTAATATGCATCAAGAAACTGAAAAATGGCAAAGAAGGAAGGAAAGCACACAACATCCTGGACCACATCTGTGCTCCCCCGCCCCACCCAAGGCACCACCTGTCATATCTATGGAAAAACTTGCAGAGCACGGATTGGACTCTTCAGTTATCTTAAGACACCCCCCACCGCCCCCGGTAGACATTATTCTCATACTGAGGGATAGCCATAAAAAAAACCCCAAAAACCAAAACACTACATTCTGTTGCACCACATAAAGCGGACCTCTTCTAGGATTTGGCTTGTGGACAGCTTGTTTCTCTGTCCTGCTTTCTCTCTATGTATGGGCTTTCGAGAGAGGAAGTGGGGTGCAGAAGGGCCAAAAGACAAAACATGGAATTGTGGGATTGCCAGTGGTAGACTTCCTAAACTCTTGGTCTGCAACATGCAGACAGGTTGCAGTCACATTACAGAGATGGGCAGCGTTAAGGCAAAAGCTAACTGTAAAAGCAAGCAAAACCTAGCTAAGTAAGGCAGGGCAAAAATCCAGCACAGCTTCTAGGGCCAAGGCAAACTGCAGCCAAGGGTCAAACAAAGGGGTTTACAGTTTAGATGGCCAGCAAATATGGCCTTCTGGGCAATCTTACGATCAACCCTATCAGTGTAAACAGACATAAAAGACAACTAAAGCCCAGTGACTCCAACTAGCTTCTAATCAAGTTCTAGAAGCACAAACTCAGGATAACATAGAAACTTCTCTGGGCTGAAGAATGATGAAAGCAGCTGTGGACTGCTGCAGAGAATGAAAAGATTAACAGGATAAATATCAATCACATGCCAATGTTTGGCCTAGGTGGCTGCATTTAATTCTACAATACTCCCCCTCATGGGACATAAAATTCAGAGCTGTACTGAAAGAAGCCATCAGTACTCCCACATACCTGATTGGTGAATCATCTGAATAAAATTACATTAATAAAGAGCCCTGAAACATTCTAATCCATAAGAAGAGCACATAAATAGGTATGATTTCTCACACTGAACAAAATAGCTCAGCCTGAATCACCATGCATCTATTGCCACACAGCCTGTTAGCAGTCCATAAAAGCAACATGCCCACACCTTTTTTTCCTAAAACCCGGAAAATTGTAGTATGTATTATATGCAAGGAAAAGGAATCCCTACGGGTCTGAAAATTTGGGGGGAGGAGAGGGTGCAGCAAGAGCAGCACCTTCCCCCTTTCCACCCAACCAGATTTCCAGACCCATGGGGAGCCCCATTCCCCAACTGCAGTACACCAGGACTTCACACAGGGCTGGTCTGCAGCCCCAGCCCCACTGAGCCAGAGCAGACCACACCCTGCCACACAGCCCCCAGGCCTCAGCCCTTGTGCACAGCCCCCACACCAGGAGACCTCAACCTCTGGTACTTACCTGTACTCCATGGTAAGATTTTTTTCCTTCTTGAGGCCTTCCAAAAAGAGGATGTATGTTATATATGAACAAATATGGTATAAATATCTTATGCGCCCCCAAATTGAGCAGTTCACCTCCATTCTTTCTTCTACTTAACATTACATAGAAATAAGTAGCAGTGATAACAGACACAGATTAAAACAGATGAACTGCAAAAGAGTACATTCATCTTTATTTTTGTATATATATAAACATCACCCTTTACGTGCAGTTCAAGTGCAGTTCTCTTCAACTTCAACACTAAATGCCATCTACATCTCTTCCAGGGCCCTGAAATATCTCCCTGTGCATATATCAATAATATACAATCCTTGCCTCTTCAACCACAGTTCTCAAGCAAGTTTCCAAGGTGCACTGAACATTATTATACCTTTTAGCTGTCAAATAAGGAAAATGCTGCACATGAAAGATCAGGGAAAGGACCAGGACTTTCCATTTTCCAGCCCAATGCACTATTCACAGGAACCCACTGCCACCCCACTGTTATTCTCAACTAAATCATGGACCTGGACACATTCCACTCAGATGAGATGTCATCTCATATATATATATGGTCAGGGAAGCATGGCATTTAATGTCTAGAATATTCTCTACTTTACACATGCTGCAGTCCCATTGGTTGAAAAAAAATTAAGACTTATTCCAGTGTGTTCTTATGCTTGAAGTTTCATTTCACAGGGCAATGGCATTTCAATGATATTTCAGCTGTGAAATAGGATCCCCCACCCTGGGAAAGAGCTTTATAATCATTTGTCAGAATTGTCATTGCAGATCCTCGTGGCAAGAATTTTGACTCATTATTTCCATATAGGATACAATGATAGACACGAGAGGAAAGGTTCAGAAAAAGGAGAGACGCAAATATCCTGGCAGGAAAGCAAGGAATAAAAGGAACACAGAGCACCTTGTTAATAAGATAAGGATGATATGAGAAGAGCTACCTTGCAAGTTGTTTCCTGCTACAAGCCTGGTTCTGCAGAACAGGAACAGGACAGGGGCCCAGAATCATCAGTTCACACATATCTGACAGAGAAGTCAGTTCACACATCCCTGAAGGACAGACTTAGGCCTTGCCTACAGAGTCTACAAGGAAACTTCTGCATGCAAGCGTGCTCACAGCCCCTCTATGGCAGTAAGACCCTCCTTCCTGGTGGCAGGGTCATACCACCTCTGGAGAGGCAAGGGTGCTTCATGCTCTGGCCAGAGTTTGAAATATGGGGGGGGGGGGGGGGGGGGGGGGCTTCAGGGGGCTGAGCCCCCCATAAGAGACGAGAGCTCCCAGCCCACTCCACTCCTTTCTAAGCAGCTCAAGCAGTAGCAGCGGTGGCTACTTCCAGCTGCCACCGCTGCAGGCTCCCCCGCAAGAGTCGTAGTGCAATTTGAACCCTGGTTCTGGCAGTACACCTGCTGTAGAGAAGCCAGATAGAACCACTAGACATGGAGAGTGGAGTATAAGCTCAGGCAGATTTTGTTAGCAGCCACTGCTGGTACTTGTTTGAACTTCCACACCAGGTAAGCAAAAACAGCCCTGTCTTCAGGCTCCTAACCAGCTATGGGCTCAATCCTGCAGGCCTGTAGCCCTTCCCCAGCAAGCAGATTCCAATGGGGTTAATTTCAACCATGAGACTTGCAGAATAAGGCTCTACTGTCTTACTGACACTGGTCTGCATTAATGTACAGTAATAGACACATCACACAAAGTAACGTGTCAAAACATCATGAGATGTGTTCAGTCAAACCATACAGATCCCAGAGATGCAGTTTGAGGTAAGACACAGATTTGCTCGTGAGGTTTCCTGTCGGGCAAGAAATGCCAGAAGATACCAGCCCACTGCAGTTATCTGTCACTTTGCTTCCAACCATAAATACAGGCATGCATCAGGAAAATAGCATGCCACACAGCAGTGCAGGCCAGCCAGCAGTGCAGGGCTCTGTACACTACTCCAGCAACATGCTCCAACCCCCAAGTCACTTGAGTTAAGATATCAGTTTGGTCCTAATTTTGGACTTGTCCACATTGGGGAGATGCAGCCACCAGTATGCCTGCATTAACTCTATCTGATGGGAAAAGCTACCATGAGGACTACAAGAGTCTGGAACTTGATTCCTTCTGCTTTCCCAGTGCAAAATAGCTTGAGTTGGTTGACTTAACAAACATGCTGCTAAAGATACCTGTTAGACAGGGGTTTGAAAAGGGTTCCTATAACAAAAAAAAGGCAGAAAGAAGGTGGCTGGCTGAGTGCATCTTGAAAAGATTAATACAGCTGGGAGTTCCCTGTACTATTAGTAATGTATTCAGATGCCAAGAACTTGGGATAAGCATCTAGGGTTATCTGAAACTAAGAACTAGGGTTAATTTAGTCTGAAAAAGAGAAACTGAGGGGGGATTTGATAATGGTCTAGACAGTACCAGATAATTACTCACCATGACTTTAAGGGACAGGACTAGAACACATGGCCTCAAACTGCAGCAAAGGATTTAGGTTGGAGATTAGGAAGAATTTTGTGGCTCGTGATCCTTCCAGCCCTCTAAACGCTAACCAACTGCAGGCAGTAGCAGTAACAAAGCCTTCACACATAGCATGAACACATTGGGAGGTGGAGTCCAGTATTTTGCTGTATGCATAAGGAGCAACAGTATGTTGGAGTCCATGTGATACAGAGCATAAAAACAAGAAACCTTTTATAGGGAGCCTTCCACAGTATAGTCCAGGGGTGGCCAACCTGTGGCACAGGTGCCACAAATGGCATAGGCAGCCTACATGTGTGTGGCGTGTAGTAGATTAGGGAGGGGACAGGTAACATGGTGGCAGATACGGCAGGGTACAAAAAGCAAGGCACCAGATCAAGCAGGGAGCACAGAGAAGGAAACAGAACAGCAGCTTAGGCAGGGAGCATAAAGCCCTGCTTTGGGCATGGAAAAAGGATCAGAGTGGCACTTGGCTATCAGAGTGCAGGGCTAATTTGTGGCACATCTGCCAAAATGGTTACTCTCCACCGATCTATCCAAGTAAAGGTTGCAAGGGTGGGCTGACAAAAACGGGATGCGTTTCAATACGGACAAGTGCAGGGTGCTGCACTTGGGCAGTAGTAACCGGCAACACACTTATAAGATGGGAAATTCCCTTCTTGAGAGCACAGAGGCAGAAAGGGATCTTGGAGTCAGTGATGACTCCAAGATGAACATGGGCCGACAATGTGAGGTCACGGTCGGCAGGGCTAACAGGACCCTGTCGTGCATCCACACATGCATCTCGAGTAGGGCCAAGGAGGTGATCCTCCCCCTCTACGCGACACTGGCCAGGCCACAGCTGGAATACTGTGTCCAGTTCTGGGTGCCCCACTTCAAGAGGGATGTGGACAACATTGAGAGGGTCCAGAGGAGGGCCACCCGCATGATCCAGGGACAGCAGGGCAGACCCTACAATGAGAGGCTACGAGACCTGAACCTGTTCAGCCTTCACAAAAGAAGGCTGAGGGGGGACCTTGTGACCGTCTATAAACTCACTAGGGGGGACCAGAAGGGTTTGGGGGAGACCTTGTTTCCACCAGCGCTCCCCGGGATAACAAGGAATAACGGCCACAAGTTGTTGGAAAGTAGGTTCAGATTAAACATCCGTAGGAACTACTTCACAGTTAGGGCGGCTAGGATCTGGAACCAACCTCCAAGGGAAGTGGTGCTGGCTCCTACCCTGGGGGTCTTTAAGAAGCAGCTCGATGCCTACCTGGCTGGGATCCCTTGAGCCCACTTTCTCTCCTGCCCAGACAGGGGTTCGGACTTAAAGATCTACAAGGTCCCTTCCGACCCTACTTCTATGATATGATTCTATAAAAGGCAGACCATTTTCCAAGAGGGTGCTTTGATTGCAGTAGCACTACTTAAAGCAGGGGCCAGCAATTATTTCGGGCAGAGGGTCGCTTACTGAGTTTTGGCAAGCCATTGAGGGTCACATGACAGGCAGCCAGGGGCAGATAAATATTCATTTTCTACATTTTTTAGGGGCTCTTCGGGCTGGATAGTATGGCCTGGCTGGCCACATCTGGCCCACAGGCCACATTTTGCCCACCCCTAAAGGGAAGGTCAAGCTCAACACATGCACATGTGGTGAAAGGTGGCATAACAGACCTAATCCTGAACGTTGTCACTCCCTCTGGAGAGTGGTGACCTATCCGATTTCAAAAGGATTAAGAAACTCTTACTTTAGCTTTCACTCTGCATTTCACTGATCTATGCCACTGGCAACATCCTCCAGGAATCAGAGTAGAATGGGAAAGTCTTAAATCAGATGAGTCCAAGAGTTTCAGATTAGGAATGGGCTAAGAGTTAGGTCTTAGAACTAATCCTCCCAGAGGTATAAAGTACAATAAGCTACCCAGAGAAGTAAGAATAACGTTCTGATGATGATGGACCATAAATTATGCAAAAGGAAAGGATTTTTTGGGTGATACCTTTCATTTGACCAACTCTATAGTTGGGATAAAGTTAGACAAGCTTTCAAAAGCATTCTTCTTCAGGTGACCAGAAATTTTAACCCTGAAAAATGTTTTGCATTGAAAAGCTTGTCTAACTTTATCCCAACTATAGAGCTGGTCCAATAAAAGTTATCATAAAAAAATATCCTTGCCCCTCAGAGAAATAAAGCACTCATTCAGTAATATAGCCAGAGATCACTGGACTGGGACTCAGGAGACCCCAGATCTAGCCACAGCTCTGCACAAGGTATATTGTGGATTCTTTCCACTTTTCTGTCCCTCATTTGCCCTAGCTGTAAAATGGAAATATGATACTAACACCTCTTTTGTAAAGCCCTTTGAACTAAAATGATGACATACTATTATTAGGACCACTATTGCTGCTGCTGTTGATGGTTAAACAGTGATGATTTGCCTGTCAGCATACACAACACAGGGAATCAATGCTCATTTCTATGAAAACTGAGAGAAAGAATGCTACTGACTCAGGTTATACCATTTCCTTCATCAGTCCTTCATCCTCAACTTCCCTTGGATTAGTGTGCATGCTATCCTAGGCAGATATCAAAACCTAATATTAGTCAGGTGCAGTTGCATTAATCGAATCTTTTGCAGCATGGACAATCCTCTCCCTTCCATATTAATATTGATTACATTACACATAATAAATTGCTCTTTTCTGCAACGGTTCCTGCACCCCTAATCAAGCTTTTAATTACAGATATTAGGAAGTAGCACTTAGGGATTAAGACTGGTATATTTATCTCACTTACTCCCCCACACGGGCCTTATATATAGTGACAGTAATAGGTTTACTTAGCCAGACACCTGCTGCTCAAATGTTTCCAACAATCTGTTGTGAAAGGGGAAAAAAAACTTTGCAAGAACAAAAGAAGAAAGGTTTGCAGTACATTTCAGTACACAAATGTCACCCATTTGACAGACAACTGATGGCGGGAGAAGTGAAGGAGGGTTAAAACTCTGTTACAGACAAAGATGAAAGACAGCTGTAACCTGAACAACATCTTGTATGTTACCTGAGAAAAGCTAAGGGTTCTGATCCTCTGAATACTCTACCAGGCACAGGGCTCTGGGTATGGTACAATAGTTTTCTGACATGTTTAAAACAGGTTTGAACCTTTAAACAAAGATGGGCCCCAAATGAGCTTCTGAGTCACATTACATGTACATGATTGACCTTTTAAGTGCCACAGGAACAGGGTTCACTCCAAAATACACCAAACGAACCATGTCATGGGTCTACCATGCAGCTTTTGATAACATGCAGGTTTTTTCATACAGTAGTTGCTGACATTTATATATGATGCAAGTATAAGCAAAGGAGAAAAAAAATATTTCCTCTCAGGTGGAGAGATGCAGAAAGGCTGCACTGCAGGGGTATACATTTCTTTTGAAGTTGAAATTGCCTGATGGAGCAACTGAACCATAAAAAGTAGCACTAATCTTCAATTAAGAAAAGCAATTTTGCTTTTAAATACACCAATCCAAATCAAAAGACTTCAGGAGACTTATTCCATACCCAAGGGAATTCAACAAGGAGCAGAATTTGGCCCTAGAAAGTTAACACTGCATCAGAAATATCCACAACCACTTACATAGCCATTACGCTTCATCTTTAACAAACAGCAGGAACAGTCTTATCAACAATTGTGTTTTAATATAATGGTAGGTACCTTTGTACTATTACAGTTGCTATAAACTATATGGATGGGAATTATATTTACTGAAGTAGAGCAAGGGTGGGCAATTTTTTGGGCTGGAGGGCACTCAAGGAGTTTTGGTGAGATGTTGCAGGCTGGAAGGCAAAGGGGTGTGACCCGGCCTGGAGTGACAGGTTGCGGGAGCAACTGATCCTATTCCACCCGGGCCCATCTGACGCTTACCTATCGCTAGGAGCACCAAACGGAGCAAGCAGGCAGGGTCTCCCGGGAGAGCAGCCAGGACCCCCACAGGCAGGGTGTGTTCAGATGGGTGAATGGGACAGGGCCACAGGCAGGCAGGGAATGGCATCCAGGAGCAGAATGGGTGAGTGGGGCCGGGGCCAGGGCCACGGCTGGGATCAAGGGTTGGTTACATAGCAGGGCCGGGGCCCACAGCAAAGCCACAACCTGTTCCCCGCATGGATCACAGCTCTGCCCTGGGCCCTGGCCCCGCCTACCCGTCCCACTCCCAGATGCTGCTTCCTGCTCAGCTGAGGCCTCATCCCATTCATGTAGCCGAGCATGTCCTGCCCACAGTGGTCCTGACTGGTCTCCATGGAGACCCAGCCCACCTGCCTGTTCTGTCTGGTACCCCTGGTGATGGGTGCTGAGTAGATGGGCTGGGTGCTCAGGCCGTGGGGCCAGGTCCAGCAACGATGGTGACACTAACAGCAGCAAGTGGAAGGAGCCACCATCTCTGGGGCTGCCAGGAAGCTGAGTCCGGCCAGCACGGTACCCCAGCCCTGCTGCCTGCCCAGGGGCATGACTGGTCACTTGTGCTACAGCCTGCCCCCCACACCTGAGCCAGGCAGGGCCAAGGGGCCCGCCGCAGGCCAGATACAATCCCTTAGCAGGCTACATCCGGCCCACAGGCCACCCCTGAAGTAGTGTGTTACAGGCACATTTTAAAGCAATGCTATGAGACTAGGAGTCATCCACAGCTACTTAGCTAATGCCATTCTCAGGAAAAGACCCTTGTAAAGACAGATGAGAGAAAGCACAGTAGAAATGAGTTAACTGCTTCATTTGTGTGACCCACTGCCGTTTCAGGCAACCAGAGATCATTAAATCAGAGACCTTCGAACTAAAGGAGTAAGTCTCTTTAACATGAATGACAGAACACAGCTTCCTAGCTGAGAGCTTTTGGTCACAAACAGTGAAGATACACTGTCCAACGGGTTCACTTGCCATGGTGCTATGCGTAGTATGGACCAAGCTGTAGTAACAAATTTTCCTAGCAGGCTTCCATTTATTTTTCATTCGTTTTAATTAAAATGAAGCAGGCGCAGATACTCTAGCTGCAGGTAAGCCAACACTGGTTACAAAAGGAACAGACAGCTATGGAATGAGAGACTAAGTAAGTAATTAACTCTATCACTCTCTTACAATTTATGTTAAGAGCCCAACTCATTTGAGAGATAATTGTGGCTGTTTCCTTGATGTTATCCTGACATACCAGAGCAGTCCAGTCTTCAAGACCTGTGACAATGTGGAAAGGGCAATTAATATGGGATATTTGGCTTTCTGGCTCTCTAGAGGGTTTTTTAAATATCTCGCTAGCAATATTTAGTTTTAGAAAGAGAGGACCACTGTGCCCTCTGCTGGACTTCTGAAAGAAAACATCCAGTGCTCTACAGATTTTCCCTTGCCTCACTGGTCAAGTTCCTGAACGTAAGGACAAAGAGGCATATTTCCCTAAAATATCCCTAATCTCAAGAGTTGGCCTTCCTTTTAGCCTCTAACATCCCTCTTCTCCACTCAGATGTAGCCTGTCCTCACTTTACTATTGAAACTTTTTCCAAGAGCAGGTTAGACAGACATTTGATTGGGATGGTTTAGTCAGGGATGATCCTGCCTTGAACAGAGGGTTGATTCAGCCCTACTTTCCTACGGTCCTAACTAAGTCAGTTTATCTCAGATCTCCCAGTTTTGGTGTGGTAAATTCCTTGGTAAATTCTGTAGGTGATAATCTCAACTTCCTTTTAATAAAAGGTCCATGTTTAGCCTTTGGGGGTGTTGTTTGTAGCCCTGTTGGTCTATGTTTAGCTTAGGCATTTGAAGAAGAAACCTTGGCGGTGGGGAGGGGAGTGACCCAAATATACTGTACTGCAAATTCTAAAAAACGAAGAAAACGTTAGAGTAGAGATTCTCAACCAGGATGCTGGGGTACTCTGTCTGAGGTGCCATGAGATCCTTTGAAGGGTGATGCAGGAAGCGTGAAGAGATAATGGAGGTGTGAGAAGATAAGCAGATGAGGGCACATTCAGGCTCTACAGGCCTGGCTGCTCCCTCACCTCCACTGCCAGACCCCTCTGCAAGGATGACTATAGAAAATTAGTTTTTGAAATGAGGTGCTGCTCAATTATTAAGAGTAGTGGAGGAGTGCCTCAAGTCCAGCAAGGGGTGTCTAGGGTCTAAAAAAATCTTGAGACCCACTGTGTTAGAGCAATGGAAGCCATTTACATCAAAGGTGCATTGTTGCATCTGCTTGCACACACATAGCTAATGACCAATTAGTTGGTAACTAAACAGTTTTGCAAAATTATTTGTTTCATTCCCACTTATCAGATTGAAATAAATACTTAAGATTTAAAATAAAATCTGGAAGAGTCACAATTTAATTTCCTTCCTACAGTGTAAAGTATAAGCCTGCCTGTGAATGCAACCCAAGCAGTTTCCAGATAAATAATCAAAGACAGTAATTAAAATGAGAACCCTACAGCCAAAGATCTGTGGCCACAAGAGTTGGCAAAATAAGCAGCAAGCTCAGCAAAACATGTGTTTGGCCCCATCTAAAATGGACTGCAACAACAAAGACACTGAAAACTGTAGTCTGACCATGGAGAAACTGTTTATCAGGGATGCTGTCAACCTGTTTAAGTTGAGGGAGTTTATAATGCACCACGTATTGGAAGGCTTGGAGGTCTCGCCTTTCTTAGGGATCAGCTCCTCCAGTCCCCTTTTAAGACTGGGTTCTATCAGGAGAGGTGAGAAGATTTCTGCAGAAGTCAAAAAATCTGAGAAACTGAATCAACAATAGATAATAATCAAAGGAAATACTGGGAGGCCACGCCAAGCTGAAACTGGTGCACGGGTGGGGGGCGGGAAAGGAAGCCATTTCCTTTGATCCAAATTCAGAAGCCAAATGTGTTCGTCTCAAAAAAACAATACTTTATAGACAGTTAATAGCAGTTAACAGAATAAATATTACTTGGGGGTTTGATTAAATGCAACTAAAACATATAGTTTGAATAAGACAATGCAAAAAGAGGTTCAAATTAAATTATTTTTCCTCCAAATTTAATCTAAATCAGATCCAAGAATACCTCTGGTAAGCAAAGCAGTCAAAAGTAGATTCAAACCAAGTGAAGACAGGTGGCAATCTGTGCTAGTCTGAAATAATCAGAAGGTAGGGCAGGGTAGTATCTTCAAATGGCATTAGGTGAAGTAGACTGTTGCCTACAAAAGTTCATGCCTTTGAAACAGTTAGTCTCTAAAAGGCCACCCTGCCTTTTGTCTGAATGGCAAAAAGAGGCAAATTATACACATAATTCCAGCTAGCAGATGGCAGTTTTTTACTAGGAATAATAATGAAGAAAGCATATTATTGCACATAACATGAGCACCTTTTCCGCCAAAAATTAACCTTCCAAAATTGGGGAGTATTTCTTTGAAGAGGGAGAGCTGATTTTCTGCCCAGAATAGCAGCACTGACATTTCTATTGAGGCAGTGACTGAAGGAGTCAATTAACCTTATAGATCATGACAGTCTACTTGATTTCTGCTAAATGTTCTTCATTCAACAGGTATTAGCAAACCATTTTAATGGTCTTGATGTTCCATTAATCAAACTCACCTTTCTTCCACAACTTTGGCCAGGGATTTGTCCTGGTCTCTCTTCCCCTATTTGATAGCTTTGCAGACTATTTTCAGCTCTATTCAAAATTCTACATCTGCCCGTGAAGTCAAAGCTTCAGCAGCTACAGTTTCAGCTTTTGGCAGAACAGCTAAGAGCTGCAAACAACTAAGGTGTGAAAGGGTTAAAATTGTAGCTGCCTGACCAGGAAAGGGTGGGTGAGCAAGCTGAAGATTAGACTCTGTCTGTACTGTATGTAGCTGTAACTCTGGAAAAAAACATTTTTTCTTCATTGTATCTTTCCAAAAATAAGGTGCACCTCTTATCTGGGGGTATGAGGTATTTGAGAAAATACAATACTTCCTATATAGGACCTGATATCAATTCAGAGGACAATAAAGAAACAGTACTTAATGGCCAAAAGCTTCCCAACTCAAAAGCTGGTCCAATAAAAAAAAATCCTTGCCTTTCAAGAGCAATAGAGTAAATTATCCTTGAGGGACTTTGTCAAATCCTTTAAGTGGGAAAAAATTAGTTTAGTTTATAAAGAATTAAAATGAACTTCCATAAAACCTAATAGCAATTAGAAATCCCCTTGTCCGCACAGAATTGTACCACTTCATCTCCCCCACAACATGGGCACAACTGCACCCCTGGGAAAGTGCTTCAAGCCAGTAAAACTATCCCTACATAAAAACAAGAGTAACTGCACTAATGTAATGCCATGCCTACATTAGGACTGCTTTGCCAGCACAACATATCATCTTATCATTGACAAAGCATTCCTAGTGTGCACAGCTCACGCCCACACAACTGTACTATTGCTGGCAAAGTTTATTCCAGTTTCCCAGCACAGTGGCATATGTCAGCAGGGTTTGCCCAATATAATGCCATCTACTCTACAGATTTTTGTTGGCATGGCTCTTTTGGTCAGGAAGCACACCAATTCACACCCCTTACTAGCAGAGCTATGCCAACAAATTTAAAGCCCCAAATAAGCTGCCTTTACAGCAGCATAGCAGCATCCAAAACAAGGTGTACATGTATGTGTAACAAAAATTGCGATGTTCACATATGAACATGCCCTTATCTAAAGGAGTAATGCTAGTACAACAATGGTGTGTAAACCATGCCTGAAAAAAAATGGTCTGGATTTAACCATTCCCTTGCAGTGCTTGCAACCCACAGAGCAGACTCAAACTTTTCCATATTAGGAGCTACTTGTGCAATAACAAAAAAAGCTTCTCAGTTCCCTTCTCACCTAGATCTGAGGAAAGGGAGTGAAAGGGAGTGATGACAACTCCCAGACTGAGAACCTACAGGCTACAACACAGGGAGTGAAAAGTAAAACTGGACAGCAAGTGAAAGAAAAACCCAGAACTGACTTGCCCCAGATGAATGACCCAGCAAAGAGCACAAATGTGAGATGTTTGAAGGTCTCAACAAGACACAACTTCTTATTTTCACTGGGCAGGTTGGCACCTCAGAGACTAACTTTTCTGTGCCTCTTGGAAAAAATTAGCCCTTCAGGTACCACACTGCACTAGCAACCACAAACACAGGATGCTTCAAGGACTCAGCAAGGCACAAGGCTCCTCACAAAAGCTTGTGCTATGTGTATGCACAGTATGTATGTGTGCACATACACACATGCAGATTTTGCACGTGCATGTAGATTTACAATTTTGCACATGCATATACACATGCAGATTTTACATGTGCATGTACACGTGCAGTAAATTCTGTCCATATGTGTGTGTATAGATATATAACCACATGCACATATAGTAGATTGTATGTGTATATGCACATATATATCAATTTTCTGCCTCTGTGTGTGTGTATGTATATACACACAGATATATAGTATATTTTGTGTATGTAGGTATCCAGGTTGTAGCTGTATTGGTCTAGCTGGTCTAATAAAAGATATCACCTCTACCACAAGTCCTGATTCTGTGTGTGTGTGTGTGTGTGCAAGCACGTGTAGATATAGATCTATATATCTATCTATATATACACTAGGCAATTATCCATCAAGAATGATGGGGAGGGAGAGGGGAGCAAGCTGGGATGGAGCCATGTGTCCCCACCCCATGCAAGCCTGCTCTTCCCTTTCCTCCTGCTGCTTGGGGTCCAGGGCCATTCCCTCCCTCCGCACCGCAGTGGCAGGGGTGGAGAGGGCCCAGGACTGATGCGGGAGAGGACTAGGCCCAAGGGTAGGGAGAAGCCGGGGTGCCACAGTGGGGGGTGGGAGGGAGCAGCGGGCCCAAGCCAACCTGGCAGTGGCGGGGGACAGGAGGAGCAGGCTCAGGGCTAATGTGGGGAGAGGGGGTGGAGGGTGAGTGGGCCCAGGCCCGACATGGGGGAGAAGGCACGCTCCTCCCCTCCCCCAGCTGCTGCTGTGTTGGGCTACATGGGGCCAGGGCTGCCGCTCCCCCCCGCGACAGTGACAGTGGGCCTGGGCCCGAGGAAGGGAAGAGGCCTACTCCTCCCCTCCCCCAGCTGCTGCCATGTCAGCCAGGGCCCACTGCTCCTCCCCCCTCACCACCAGGTGGGCCAGCTTCTCCCCGCTTGGGCCCGGTCCCACTCCTCCCCTCCCCACCCCTGCGTTGGCTCCGAGCCCACTCCTCCCATCCCCCCTGCCATGGCAGCCCAGCTTTTCCCCACACTCGGGCCTGGTCCTCCCCCGCATTGGCTCCAGGCCCACTCCTCCCCTCCCCCACTGCCACAGTGCACCTGCCATTCCCCCCACCTGCGTCATGTTGTCCCACATTGGGCCCTACAGGTGGTGACAACGGAAGGGGGCAGGGGTGGGCCAAGGGTTCCCCCATGCTGCTGCCACCATCACCTGCAAGGAGTAAGGGTGGGGGGCCAGCTCTGGTGGCCTTGGCCCCCTCCGCTCCATCATCGCAACCTGCAAAAAGCAGGGCAGGGGGGGCAAGGCCCCCCCTTCTGTTGCCACCCCCCGCCATGTCCCCACCATTATCCCCACCACACCAGCTCCTTGTCCAATGCTTATTTGCACTATGATTGGCTGTTTGTCAGCCAATCAGAATGCAAATAAAGCACTAGGGACAGACAGACAGAGACTTAGGCTTTTATAAAGAAGAAAATGTATAACTACACACATACGTAGTAGAAGTTGTGTGTGTATATATGTGCATAGACAGAGATAGAGAGAAAATCACGTGTGCGTACTAGATTTTGTATGTGTATTTGTGCACCTATATATAAGTAGGTTTTGTAAATATGTGTACGCACACTAGATAGCAGACCCAAGTCTGCATCCAGCCCTGTTAACTTCAGCAAGGCACATGGGGGTAAGGCTCTGCTTACCTAGAGCTGCGTGTACACACACACCCTTGTACACGCGCACACACACGTATCCCCCCCAGGCTCGCGCAGAGATGCAGCCCGTCTGGCACCGTGCAAGACGGCAGCGGCTCCCTCCCGCGCGAGCGCCGGGCCGGGCCGGGCCGGACAGCCAGTGAGCGCGGCGGGCGGCTCTGCCCCGCGATACGCAGGCTCGGCGAGGCCCCCCGAGCCGCTCCCGCGCAGGGACAGGCTGGCGGGAGGCGGTGGCACCCCGGGCTCGTGCTCACCCTCCTTAGCTTTCTTCTTTCTGGCCAGCGTGCCGCCCAGCTTGCCCAGGAAGGACTCGTCCTTCTTCATCCTGTGCGGCCGCAGCGTCGGGGAACGCCCGGGAGCCGACATCTCGGCCGACGGCACCGCGGCTCGTCTCGGCCGGCGGGAGGGAGGGATTCCCAGCGGCGCAGCCACAGCGCCCTGCCCTGGCGTGGAAGTCCGTGGGGCTCCGCTCTGCCTCCGCCCCGCCTCCCCTCCCACCCCCCGGATGCCGTCCCAGTTACCTGGGTGCATGGAGCTGCTTGCCCTCCCGCTGCCTGTCAGCCGGAGGGGCAGGCAGCACAGCTCCGGGGGGAGCAGGGAGCCCTGTATCAGTGCCCTAGGTAACCCTGCAGCTCCCTTGGGTCCCTGTGATACTCCTACCACCACCCTAGTCCTGGTTAGTTGGGTGGAGAGGCCCCAAGCTAAATTCTAGGCTAAAAACGGGCCAAAATCTCATATGCAGGCCAGCACTGGCCTGAAAATCTTCCAGTTTGAATCCCCAAGTAGGAGGAGCCCAGAGAAACTACAGCTCCAGGTTGCCAGTAGGCTGGAATGAGGGGAACAGGCAGATGGATGCCCCTTGGCCTGGATCAGCTGCCCCAGTGCTACTAGTCGGCAGAGTAATGACATTTGGTAACTGGTCTCTTAACAGCTGCTTACTAAGCCCCTGACCTCCAGTCCAGGGCCCCTCTGTCTGACTGCGCTGCTTCTCCGTATGTGCCTTGACTCCTCTCCCACCTTTTGTGCGCCACTTTTCTTCAGGGGTATAAGCTGTAGCTGTGTTGGTCCAACTGCAGATGCTTCCTCAAACTGACAAAGGGTATTTATACCCAAAAGCTTGCAAAGAAGAATTTTTCCAACTACTTGAGTTGGTCTAATAAAAGATATCAGATTTACCCAAAAAACTTGACTTCTTCAGGTGTCACTGCTATGAGTACCAGGAGGGTAGACCCCTACATGGGTCTGAAAGCCCTTCAGGGTCAGCTGGACTCTACCTGGCAGAAATATGCAAACTTCTTTGCAGGGCAGAGGCTGTAGCCTGCAAGCATCAACTGCACCTCCCCAAGTATTTGCACAGCCCCTGGCCAATCCAGTAGGCACTACCACTATATCAATATTATGTAAAGAAAAATAGCATCATGCGGCAAGTTTCCCATACTGCATGATCCAGCTGAGGGAACTGATTCTCGTCATCCCCAAGCATCCACACTTGCAATGCATGTGCTTCATTGATCACACATGACAAACAGATCCAAATAAGTTTACAGTTGCAGGCTCTGGCCCTTCAAAGTCTAGGGCACATGTTTAAGCCCACAAAGTTCAGATGCTTATAGCTGAACTTGTGCCTTAGCCCCTGATCCAACAAATGGCCCACAGGAGCAGACCCTCACCCCCACGTGCCTTGCTGAAGTTACCAGGGCTTGACACAGACTTGCATCTGTATACCCGCATAAACCTGCAGGATTGGGATCTTAACAACCCACAAGAGAGAGAAGAGAGATCACAACACATGGAGATAGGTGAAGGTAGAGGAACACCCAGTTTACATGGTGACTCATTTCAGGCAGACAGCTTTTGGCCTTTTCAGTTGTTTTAGATGATACTTCATGAGACAGTTTTGGGAGGATAGAGCAGGACTGCAGGGGGAAACATGGAAGAAACCATGGAGGCAGATATAAAAACGGGGTAAAAAGAGTATGAAGACCAAGCAGAGGTAAAGGAAAAGCACATAGAAGCCAGGTCAGAGGCCTGTGCAGGGGTTGTTCAGACAAGTTTGAACATTTTCCATGCAAAGAAATCAAAGGCAGGGTACAGTTTATTTCTGTTTGTTAAAAACCATTCAGAAATAGGGGCACTTAGTGAAGGATTGTGTGAATGGGGAGCAATCTGGCTCAGGGTTTTTGCATTTCCAGTACAATATTCACTGAACAAACATCACTGGTTTATACTTTGAAAAGGATCAATATTAATGTAAATCTTCTATTAGAAAATTTCTTTTTTTGCAACTAATATCAGACACTTACTGAAAGATAAGGGGAAATAAAAGTCTCTCATGTTTCCAAATATTTCCATTTCTCATTTGATACTTTTCTTTTGTAAAGCCAGCATCACTATTGTTCTGGTGGGATCAGTTTCCCCTCTTCCTTATGCAGCTCTTTCAGAGAGAACAAAAAGCTGCTAAAAATACGTTTGTAACTGCTATGCTGACAGATAATCAGTTTCAGGTGCAGAGCCTAAAGTCGCTTTTAATGCTTTTTATCTAGCTGTCTAAATTTCCAGTTTCCAGATTTTCTTAAGTCTCCTGGTGCCCCACAGAGGCAACATTTTCAGTATAGTTTTTATCCCAGTGAGTAGAGGCTGATTCAATGAGTAAATATTTCTCTGTGCTGTGTCCTCTGACTATATGCTGCTTGTGGCTCTCAAACTGGCCCCTTTCACTGCATGTGGTGCATGGAGTTTGTCTGGCATATGCTGCACACAGTGCAGGGGCTGGAGCTGGCATGTATGCTGCAGTCTAGAGTGTTTGCCGGACAAAGACAGCCAGTCCAAGGTGCACACTGCACACTGCACTGCAAGGTGCAACTGGTGCTAGACCAGCCCTGTATCTAGATCAGACCCACAGACCAGCGGCACGTGTCAGATCCAGGGCTGCTCTTGGCATGGGTACCACATGCAGTGAACACTCATAACTGGCCTCATGTGCCACACAGGACTGGGGTTGATGTATGCTGCACATGGCACATGGGGCCTGTCTGGTGCAGGCTGCACACAGCACAGGGGGTCAGTCCAGGGCATGTGAGAGCCATAGGAGTTGCCCACGCCAAAGCAACTTTCCATTTTGGATCCAGGCTGGTCTGGCCACGTGCGTCAGATACACAAACTAGCTGTGTGTACCAGATCCAGCAGTCAGGGCAAGGCTGATCCAGCATGGATACCACAGGCATTGCACTCTCCAGATCAGCTCTGTGCACTGAATGCCGCATGTGCCCCAGGCCAGCCCCACACACTGCATACTTCACACAGGCTAAAGGCCAGAGCTGGCACATTCTGCATGTGGTATGCAAGGCTAGAGCCAGTGTGTGCACTGTAAGAAGCACGCAGGGCCAGCCCTGGGTATGCACTCCATTCAGTGCTCATCAGACAGGCCCTGCATGCTGGGTCCAGCATTTGAGCCAGTCTGTGGGCCCAATCTGATCCCACAGACTGCCCCTGTGCCCAGAGGCTGGATGAGTTTGACACCCCTTGCTTATGCTACATATATATCTGATTTAGTTCATCTATAAAGGTACAAATCTACCATGCCTTCCTGACAAACATTATCATCCATCCTGCCTGCTGCTTCAGGCACAGAAATACTTTGTAAAAACTTATAATATAATAATAAATATATTAATAAAATATAATAAATAATCTTCACATTTCTAGAGCTCCTTTTAACTGAAGAAGTGCTTCATAACAGTTAGCTGATCCTCTGTGACCTCCTGGTGAGTAACATCCCTGTTTTACCGATGAGGAAATTGTGACACAGAGGCAGTAAATGACTCAGCCAGGGAGGCCTGGTGAATCACTGACTACTGGATATGCAAGATTCCCACTTCCATGTTCTCAAGTACCCAGCTCTCTTGTAACCAACTCATCCTACTTAAAGCATCATTGCTGTACTATGATACTCAAGGTACTTAATTAAAAATGTTGCTTTTTAGAACACACATTAAAAAGTTCTGCAGATTTCAAATTATAACACTCCTCATGCCCAGTGTTCCTTTTCAGAATTTTACTGTAATCCTAAAAATAAAAAGATCTGGCAGACACCCCATTGTCCCCTTCTTACTCAGAAATCCCTCTCTCAGACCAAGGAGAGGTTTAATATTTGAACCTCATGGCAGATTGATTTCTGTAGCATGCTGGTGCATGAAGATTTTTTGCATGACAAATAAGTATATCTGTCTCCTAAAACAACAGTGTGTAAATTCAGTGCAGCAGCCTGAGTGAGATACTATGGAGACAAATAGAGTGGTAGAGAGAGGGCCAGAAAAGCCAAGGCAAAAATTGAACTCATGCTAGCTACGGGAAGCAATGACAACAAAAAGTCCTTCCTTCAGATACGTGGGAAGTTGAAAAAAGAACGAAGATAACATTGGGCCCCTGCAAGATCTAACAGGGCAACTGACATCTGACACCCAAGGGCCAATCTCCTTAATGACTTTTTCACATCGGTTTTTCACCCTCCCAAGGGGATCACACGGTCAGAAAGGACGCGAATCAGCCTGGGAGCAGGTGGCAGACCCAAAATTGATATGGATCAGGTGAAGGAACACTTTGAGAATCTGGACATTCACAAGCCCGTGGGCCCAGATGGAATACACCCTAGTCTCAAAGGAGCTGGCGGACATCATTGCATCCCCCCTTGGGAAAGATATTTGAAAACTCGTGGCACTTGGGCGAGGTCCCAGAAGACTGGAAAAGAGCCAACACGATCCCTATCTTCAAGAAAGGAAGGAGGGATGACCCAGGGAATTATAGACCAATCAGTCTGATACCCATCCCTGGAAAAAATCCTGGAGAAAATTGTCAAGGGATCCATCAACACCAGACTAACGGAAGGCAAGCATCTGAATGCCAGCCAACATGGCTTTGTGACTGGCAGATCTTGCCTGACCAACCTCATCTCCTTCTATGACCAGGTAACACGTGCTCTGGGCAAAGGAGATGACATGTCATATATCTGGATTTCAAGAAAGCCTTTGGCTTAGTTCCCCATGATGTCCTCATGGTTAAGTTGGGGAACTGTGGCCTTGATCATCTTACAGTCCAACGATTAGGTAACTGCCTATGGGGTTGGACCCAAAGAGTATTAGTTGATAGGAGCAAATCAACATGGCACAGGGTGACCAGTGGAATCCCTCAGGGCTCGGTACTCTTTAACATCTTCATTAATGATCTGGATTCGGGAGTCAAATGCAAACTGGCAAAGTTTGTGGATGACACCAAATTATGGGGAGAGGGCAGCCACACAGCAGGACAGGCTGGGGATACAGGCCAACTTGGACACGCGCTCACGGTGGGCTGACCAAAACCTGATGGCCTTCAAAGTAGAGAAGTGTACAGTGCTGCACTTTGGTAGGAAGAACCTTCAACATACTTACAGGCTCAGCAGAGCTACACTCGCTAGCACCACAACTGAAAGAGACTTGGGAGTCTTGATTGACCACAAGATAAATACGAGCCATCAATGCGATGCTGTGACTGGCAAAGCAAATAAAAAACTCTGGCGTGCATCTACCGATGCATCTCAAGCAAAACCAGGGATGTAATCCTCCCACTTTACTTGGCCCTGGTGAGACTGCAGCTGGAATACTGTGTCCAGTTTTGGGCTCCCCACTTCAGGAGGGATGTGGAAAAGCTTGAGAGAGTCCACAGGAAAGCCACTCGTATGATCCAAGGCCTGGAGGACAGGCCATACGAGGAGAGGCTGAGGGACTTGGGACTCTTCAGTCTGAAAAAGAGAAGGCTCAGGGGGGACTTGCTAACAGCCTACAATTATATAAGAGGGGTACATCAGGACCTGGGAGCAGGGGCGATGTGTAGGGGGCACATGCAGGTGCACATGCACCCCCTGTGATAGTGCACCCCCTGCAAAAAGGCACCGCCAACACTGTCAGCAGCACCTGCAGGCAGTCGCTGCTCACCACACTGGCGCCAACACCACCGGTGGTCAGCAATCCCCACTGGCTGCTGCCAATGGTACCTGTGGGTGGTCGCCAACCCCTGGTTGGCACTCAGCACCCCTCTTCCCCCCCACCTGCCACCACTGACAGTGTCTGCAAGAGCTCTCCGTTCACCGCTGCCACCAGCGCAGCTGTGCCCCCCCAGCCACCAGGGGCATGTGCCATTCATGCCTGGGAGAACAGCTGTTCACCAGAGCTCCCCAAAGGATAACAAAGTCTAACAGCCATAAACTCCAAGGAGGCTAATTTAGACTAGACATAAGAAAAAAGTATTTATGATGCGAGTGTCCAGGGTGTGGAAAAGACTCCCCCCAGAGGTGGTGCAAGCACCTCCTCTGGACTCGTTCAAAAAAACATTTGGATGTTTTTCTTGCTGGGGTCACTTGATTCCAACTGACTTTCTGCCTACAGCAGGTGGGCTGAACTCAATGATCTCACAAGGTCCCTTCCAGCCCCTAATGTCTATGAAATCTATGAAATGGTTGCACATAGGTATGCATTTCTACCAGAAGAAGTTTCTTCTGGTAAAAAAATAGCTCAGGATCCAGTGTACAGAGGTCCTCCTGAGTTTCATAAGCAGCTCTCCAATGAGGGGACCACCTCTACTGTTATGGGACCTCATTACTTAGCAACCTGCTCTCTCCCCTATCAAGGGGAAGTTGCCAGCTGCTGAAAAGGAGTATCTACCACAGACAACCCTGGGAGGGCTCCCTCCCCAAGAGAATCCCTCCCCATCCTGCTAGTCAGATGACTGGCATTAGGGGGGGCATTCTTCCTGTGGTGGGAACCCTCCCAATTCATCTGCTCAGGACAACAGCCCCTGTTCCTTGCATTTCTCCACGGTGACCCCAAGGAGTGCAGAGATGCTGGAGTACTCAGCCACTTTAGCAAGGCTCTAGGAGCCTTGCCACGGGCACAGCAGCCTGCCTGGCTGCACTGCTCTGGGCTGACCAAGAGTGGTGAGAGGCAAGCTAGCCTCTAGTTGCCCCTGTGGCATAGCAGTCTGCCTTACCCTGATCAGCTGAGCAGCGGGCAGTGATTTAAAAGCTGGTGGCCAGGAGTAGGGCTTAGGTCTTAGCTGCTTGGCTTTTAAATTGCCACTCTGCTGCTCAGCTGTGGCAAGCGGAAGCCTGCAGGAGCCAGCAAAGCCCCCTGCTTCTTTTCTTCCTGAAACTGATGTGAGTGGTGGCTGCTGCTCCCCTCACCTCCTGGCCTAAAGAAGTGGAGGGAGCAGATGCCCCGTGCTCTCTCAAAACTAGAGTAACCCCTGTCTCAGGAAGGCAGGGAGCCTGTACTTCAGCTCCGCTCCTCCTGGTCCCCAGGAGTTAAGCTAGCGGAAAGTGTATAGACATTCAGTCTCCCAAGAGTTATCCCAGGGTTGTTTTTCTCCTGGGGTGGCCATTTTTGCTGTGAAAGAAAATGGCCTGAATGTCTACACACTGTTGGTTTCTACTGGGTGAACAGCAATTCTCCTCATAGGAACTGGACATCTATATGAAACAGTATGAAACATCAGTTACCCTGAGTAGGTAAATTAAATTCACCTCTGTACAAAGTGTCTATCCATGCCTCGCATAAGTCCTCTTACAGATTTACTGGGACGTCAGCAAGATATAACACAAAACCTTTCCATACAGAGAAGTCTATCCAGGGAATCTTGGATTTAGAGCACTGAAATCATTCAACATTACATTTTGCTCAGTTAACCTAAATAGTATATATTTTTAGTGAGGTTAATATCTTTGAGCTGTACCTGAGCTACATAGTGTGTCTAATATTACATATGTCAAGACATATGTGTCTTGTTGAAACATTCCTGCATTTAAAGACTGCAGCATGCACCCTACTGACTACAACCCCTAGTAAGTTTCCTGATAAGCTTCACCACTGAAGCATAAAGCTGCATATTTTAACAGTAATTTCCATAATTTTAAGGATGAAAAGATTGCATAATTTTGTGGTTAAGTTCTTTTACATACTGATCCTAAGGAGCTTTATTCATTTTGTAGATACATTTTAGAAGTCAAATTGCATTTTACCTAATTGGATATATGTCCCATGAGACTGTTATATAAAGTACAAACACTTAAAATGAAATTCACTTCCAAGCAGAGATCAGAGGCTTTATACTAGTTCACTGTACAGGGATGAATGTTCCTGTTAGGGAGCATCTGATAAAGTGAACTTGGGTTCACATATATACCTTATTCAGTTAGTCTATAAAGGTGCACATCTACCCTGCGCAGGAAAATGGTCACTTGACAGCTTTTTCCTATTCTAACTGATGCTAACACTTATACTATTATATTTTGGGGAGCATGAAGGAACTTGAGGGGAGAAGAGTATGGTGGTAACCTTATTCATTTTAATAGAAACGAGGCAACGAAATGCTTTATCTACCTTGTTCTCACAATTTTACATAAGCATACAGGTTTGGGAAAACAGGCAATTAGCAAGAAAACCAATTGCATTTTATTTGCACAACACCAAATAAAACAGATTTACAAATTGAGTACAGTAAAAGCTCTGGTAACCAGCATCTTACAAGCCGGCATGCTCAATTAACTGGCACGCCTGCTTGTAAGATAAAGTGAAACCGGAAGTGCCCACCATGGCACTCCTGGTTTCTCCGAGCCCCCACAGCCCGGGGCAAAGCAGCCTAAGCTGCCAAACCCCCACGGCCCAGGGGCATAACAGGCCGTGTAGGGCTGTGCGGGGCCTGCCTCCCTGTCCCACAGGGCCCTGTCCATGGGAGGTGCAGCAATGCCGCGGAAGGGACAGAGGGACGCTCCAGATGTGGCAGGATAAGCGACAGTCCAGGCAGCTCAAATGACTGCCATATTTTGTTAGCCGGCATCCCCCATTCCCGAGGGTTGCCAGATAACAGCTTTTACCATATTTCAGTCTTTGAACACATTGAAAAGGAGGTAACCAAATCCACGCAATATGTACTAGAAAACTGCCAAACATACAAATGTTGATCGGCTACATAAACAAAAATGCACTTTTCATTTGCTAAAGCTTGCACTGAAGTGTTAAAACAGGCCTTATTTTGTTATCTGGAAAACTAAGAACTTCAACACTCTGTCTAATCACTGAAAAAAGCATGTGCAGCTAGCAGAGGAGAACAAAAAGATAAATCAGAGTACCAAGATGTGAAACTCAATCAATAAAGTATTTTGGCTCCTGAGATTAACAGGCCATACACAAAGCATGTAAAACTTCACTGACATACCACAACACCAGAAAAGTGCAAAGTACTGTATGCAAGCATCTCATGATCCAGGTTAAAAAAAACAACACTTTGATGTTCTAAGCATTTATAAATACAACTGATACAATTTAGAGCATAAGCAAAATGGATCAAGGAAGTACTGTAACTACTGGGAAGAGATAACTTATCAACAAACCAAAGAACAGCAGCATAATACTATTATGGAGGGAGAGGGGGGACCTCATAGAAAAGGAACAATACTTATAAAATCGGAAATTTTCATTCCAAGTCTGGTCACAATGGGTTTAAGCAAGTAGCCCCCTTCCTAAACAAAAGAATCACTTAAGTTCCTATAGTTTCCTCTATTATTTGTTTGTTCTTAGCAGTACTACATTTAGCTGTTCATGAAGGCAAAAGGCCATCTAATTTTTGTTCCATGATTTGCTCAGTAACTCCTTGAAAATAAGGACTGTGATCTTATGCCACCCTTATTCATGTAGGTGAATAACTGCTCATTTACAAATAAATCCACCAGGTCTTCCCATCCAAAAATCTCTATTCCCAAGTAAGAAAATCACAATTTGTCTCAGAAAATTAAACTAGTTACAAGCCAGCAAAATAGTTACACCTTACAGGAATATGTATGTATCCTACACAAGCAGGTAGCAGGCATACAATTCCTTTCAGTATACACTCATTAAGAAAACTGTCAGGACATTATGATGTCCTCTACAGAATTATTTAATTTAAGACCAACCAGTTCAGTAGCTACTTTTGATCTCTGCACTATGTTGATTTTAATATCTGAGAAATGGAAGGTGAACATTTAAAATGTTGCTAAAGTTCTTTTTCCAAAGTTGTATTTCTATTTTAAATCCCATGTGAAATCTAATACTTAATTCAATATTTTAAAATATAGAAGAGATGATCATTATAAATGTCTCAAGATGATTGATTTCCTCTCATTTCATATAAAAAGGCAATTATCTCTTGCTGTTCCACACTTGCTAAGACAAAGCAAACACCTGTTTTTTAGTAGTGTACCATATCATGCTCTGTTTTGTTTACATTTGTACTTACATGCTAAGTTGTTGGGCACCTTGCCTATAGTACAGGGATAGGCAAGATCCAGCTCACCAGACCATTCTATCTAGGCCGCAGGGGCCCTAAAAATTTTAGAAAATTTATATTTACCTGCCCCTGGACCCTGTCAAAGATGACAGGAACCAGAGGCAGTAGGACCCAGGGGAAGCCCCGACAGGCTCCTGCAGCAGCAGGGCCCACCCAGCCTTGCCCCCCTCAGCCAGAAGCCCCTGCCTAAGAGGGGCTTCTGCCTGGGACCCTGAGGCTGTTCATGGCTGCACTGGTGCGAGAAATTCAGGTAAGAAGTGGGGAGGGGGGAAGGGGGAAAGAGGCAGGGGAGGACTGTGGGGATCGTCCTAATCCTTGGGGCCAAGCCAGCTCTTGCTGAGCCCCACAGTCCAGTCACGCAGCCGGGAGCCGGTGGGCAGGTGGGAACGGAGTGGTGGGGCTGGGGGAGAGTGGAAGCAAGCGGCGTGCAGGAGTGCGGGGCCTGTGCTGGTGTCCTGGGGCCAGCACCAGCAGGGCCCAGCGCGGGGCGGGGCAGTAGAAGCTTGAGGTGTGGGCTGGCAGGGATCTGTGAAGCCGGGCTGGGCTGCACCAGCAGGGAGAGGGGGAAGCTGACCCGGTTCCATAGAGCCCCTGCCAGCCGGAACCCTGTGCTCCTGCCACACTGCTCTGGGCCCAGGACACCGGCGCGGGCCTGGTGCTCCTACCCAGCTGCCACTGGCTTCCCCGCTCCAGCCCCACAGTACAGTCAAGAGCAGCACACAGCCCCAACCCCACCCGCCTGGACTGAGCAGCGGCAGCAGGTAACGAGCTGGTGCTCAGTGCAGGGGAAAAGTGCCACCCTCCCCCATCCCCGTGGCCAGCACTTCTTGATGCAGTCACTCACAGCCTGCATGGGGCTGTCCTACCTCTCTGCTGTGTCATTGCCACCCCACAAGGCAGCAGTGGCAAGAGAGAGCAGACACAGGCAGCCCCACATGGGCCCTGAGCAGTTGCAGCACGGGAAGCCAGCCATGGGGAAGGTGAGCGGCTGCTTTCCCCCAGCGCTCAGCACCAGCTTGTTCCCAGAAACTGCTGCTTGACTCAAAGGAAAGTGTCAAGGGATGGGGCTACCCTTGCAGCCTTCAATAGCTTGCCAAAACTTGGTAAGCGACCCTCTGCCTGAAATAATTGCCTGCCCCTGCCATAGTATACTTTAAAATTCATTTTCTTTTTTCTGTCTTATAGTAAGCAAGTAACATTAATCATTCTCTCTCTTGGGCACCGGAACTATGTCAATTAACTAGTACTACAGACTAACTTCAAATAGCTGAAATGTACTCAGAGTAATTCTTGCATAGAAGTAAAAATTATTCAATATGTGTGCAAGTTAGTTTGACTGGGTGCAGGCTGATTTTGAGTATTTTGGGCCAGTCTTTAGTGAAAGCTTGATTTCTGTGCCAGACAGATTAATATTTGCTATAAGGTCCTGTCCCTAGCTATGAGTGGGTGTTCACAGCATAGTAGTGAAATTAACAGGATACTAACAGCAGACACCCTAGTATGCATTACAACATTTTTATTTTTACAGATTTCCCAGCACAATTATAACTAAAATTCCCTTTTGTGTGATCAGAGAAGTCATGCTACTCATCCCAATGACAGTAGCCAATAAGCACCATGATAGCTGGTATGGGTCTAATCTTGACAAAGAGAGGTCCTGTTGAGCAGGCTAAAAATCCATGTGAAGGTGCTCATCATGCCCTCCTGTTTATAAAAGTCAAGATACTTAGTTGCAATAAGACCACCAGTCATTTAGGTGACTATTTTTCTTTTTGACAATTTAAGTAAGGACACATTGCAACTCCCTTACTTAGTGGGGAGTAGGGATTTCTGCACTTCACCTAGGCCATACAGTGAATGGACAAAAGTAAGGTTCACCTGTGCAGCAGACAAGCAGCTGGGAGAGACAATGACAGCCATGTCCATTCCCCATCTCCCCACCCCCATGTCGCACAGCCCCTTCTGCCACCAGCAGGCGCTTGGGGCACTTGTGGCCTGCGCAGGTGCTGACACCCAGCACCGCATGGCTCTGCCCAGCACTGCACGTGGTAGCAAGAAACACAGACAGGCCGACACACCTCTATTGCGCAGAGACGCACATGCAGGTCCCGGGACTCCCTCACCACTGGGGGAAGCCCTGCATGATTTCATAGACATTAGGGCTGGAAGGGACCTCGGAAGATCATCGAGTCCAGCCCCCTGCCCAAAGGCCCCACTCAGCTGCCTCTGCTGCTCCCTGACTCCTGGAGGTCCCGGGACTCCACCGGGAAAGCATAGGGTGGGGTTCTCCTCCACTTCTGGTGGAGTCCCAGGACCTACACAGCAGGGAATGGTGAAGGCAGCTGCTTCATCACATGGAGCTTCCTCTGGGGGTGCGTGAGTGCCAGGAGCTGGATGTGCGCCACGGGGAGCCCCATGCAATAGAGGCAGACCGGCCCGGCTGCGCTCCTTGCCTCCATGTGCAGCACTGGCCAGAGCCACATGTGGCGGCATCTGCACAGGCCACAAATGCCCCAAGCACCCACCACCTGCTGCTGGCGGAAGGACCTGTGAACCATAAAAGGGAGAGAGTGGGGGGGTCCCCACACCCCCCCATCCTCCCTCACACCCAACAAAAGCCATACACTTACACCCTACCCCTACATATACACACACACCTCTGCAACATACCCTATTGCCCCCACACACAGCTACACCCCTCAAACCCCCCCCACACCCCCTCCACCCTACCATGCACACCACCCCCAGCCATACCCCACACCCAATATACAAGAATAGGACTTTATTCAGATTCACAAATGTAGGGTCGGAAGGGACCTTGTAGAGCTTTTAGTCTGAACCCTGCCCTGGGCAGGAGAGAAAAATGGGCTCAAATGACCCCAGCTAGGTAAATGTCAAGCCTCCTCTTAAAGACCCCCAAGGTAGGAGCCAGCACCACTTCCCTTGGAAGTTGGTTCCAGATTCTAGCTGCCCTGACTGTGAAGTAGTGCCTTCTAATGTCTAGTTTAAACCTACACAAAGGTTTAGTAGGTTTATTTATTTTTTTGAGTTATTTATGCAGTCACCTCTATATACAGTACACAAACACAAATCACGACAAAAATATTTTTTGTAATAAAATTAAAATGTTATCGTAGAAGTTTGACTTTTAGTGTTTGATTTGATTTTTTTCTGGTTCCAAGATGGCGTTCCCCCTCCCAAAAGGAGTACTTTAGAGGGGGGGGGCAGGACTTCCAGTGGCAAGGGGCAGGGGCAGGACTTCTGGCCCCAAGGTGGCAACCAGGGGGCAGGGACCTGTTAAGAGGCAAGGCTACCCGTGCAACCCTCAACAGCTCACCAAAACTCATGAAGTGGCCCTCCAGCCAAAGTAATTGCCCACCCGTTTTAGAGCCATTCTATTACTGATTTTGCTTAGTACTGTACTATATTAGACTTTGGAATTCTACTTTGCAATTTACATGTTTATTTTCTACCCAAATTAGGGGACTTCAGTAATACATTGCAAGAGGAAGGGCATTACTTATAACCATACTAGTATAAGTACTTTATGAAAACAACAGGGTTTTATATATAATTTCAAGGGTTTTAGATATGATTTCAAACACTGCTTGCCAACTCATCATTCACTATATACTAATAGGAAGGCCATTGTTTCCCTTACAGCTTACTGATTTAAATCAGACCAGAGTTTTCTGAAATTTAAATCTGGAATTAACACATTTCTGTGTGTGAAAACTGGAGCTGTTTCACAGACTTGCCCAGGTATGCAAATCAGGTAGGTCACCTTAACTTCTAAAGTAACTGGTAAGGGCTTGTGGGTTTTTTTATTTATTTATTTATTTTGGTTTGGTTTGGTTTTGTAGTATTAGAACTTATTTTCCAGCCCTAAAACTAGGAGATTGTAACCAGCCAGCCTTTCCCTCCATGGCTTTGCATGCCAACAAAGCTTTTCCCTCTATTCATGAAGTGTGATTTTAAGATAGCCAAATACATTTAGTTTTAGCAACCTGAACACAATAAACCCTCAATTCCCACAAGAAAAAAACACCTTACTTCATCCTGAAGTATAAACCATACTTCATTCATATTTTAACACAAATATTTCCATTCTTACACTAAAAATGTTGGTGTACTTCAAACAACACTGCAGCAAATATTACCAGTTGCTGAAACCCTAAATGTAATAACAGATTTAACACAAAAGGTTATCCATCATTTTAGTCAATAAAAATCACAGTAATTTGCAGTGTATTAAACTTGATTCTTCAGCAGGACAGAGCAAACCAGGAGTATTTGTCCCTGATAAATGCCCAAGGAGTACCTTTGTTTATTTTGTCTGTGAGGAGTAGTTCTAGATAATGGCTTTAAAAAGGAAGTCAGACTGATAAGGGAGTATATTTAAATGTAAGGCAAATAGATTTTATATCCGGGCAGGTTGTATTGACAGTTTAGGACGGGTGCACTTAATTTACACAAAATAAAAACTAGTAAAGTGTTATGAAAACAAAGTCATTAGAACAGGATAAAAGGAATCATAAACCTTACGTAAGAATTTAAAACAGGAAAATATACTTAGCTGTATGGCACAGTATCACAAACTAGAATGAATATTAAAAGAATAATTAATCAAGGATTGCCCTTTAATATAAAACCAAAGACGCTAGTGTTGCCTGATCTCAAATACAGAAGGTGAAAGAGGTTTTTTTGTGACCTACTGAAGAAAATCAACACAGCTTTTGATCTTGGCCCTTCCAAACCTGTTTACAATACTAGTTCCAAAATATTTAAAGCTACCCACTTCACTGAAAATCTGAAAAAAATAAATTAGTTTTGATTGCTACAATGAATGTTCTTGAATTTTGGATTCAAACCTTTGCAAAAGGCAGTCCAGATTAATAGGAAACAAATACAACAAAGCTCCTTCCATAATATTATAAATAATACTTTTAATCCGAGTCCTTACCTTCAACTATAACCATTATGCTTGTTACATATCAAGTAGTGTCTGATGCACAAATGTGTTAGGGTGTTCTCCCTCCTCCTCAAACTTGATGCTTATGGAAGCATGGAAAAATAATGCTTAACATTTATTAACAGTCTGGTGCTATATGTGTAGTGTAGCCCATATTTATGTGGCTTGCAGCTGAAGATGTTAGAGTACTGAAAAAAAATAAGTCTACTGACACCTGTTTTCTGGAATGGTCTCAGAATCAGTTTCCAAAGCACCTATTTTTTATTCTTGTTTTGTTTTTTTGTTTCAGAGTATGAACTCCTCAGTAAAATTTACAAGTTTAAGTGCGTGCGTGCGTATGAGTATGCACGTCTGTCAATCACACCACAGACTCCTTCCTCATCCTTGAGAAAAAAAAATCAGATGTACAACACATCTTTATGGCATAATCCTTTATTGTGCCATAATTATTTATTCCCCACCTTTATTATTTATGGTGGAGTCTGAGAGCTTTATGAAATGCATATTTAGACTTCAAGAAAAAAAAAAATCCAGACCATATTGAGCCATACGTTTTTTCAAGTGCTCTCCCTTTCTGATATCAGCGGGAAATGTTGCTGTATTATAGGAACCTTATTCCAGCTCCAAACTGGACACCATCACATATCCTGAAAGAAAAATGTTTAAAAAAAAAAAAAAAAAAAAAGTAGAATTAGTGATATATGCGTCATTAAATTCTTCTTTGAGCAATTCCTTCCCAGACAAATTTTTACTGCGTTCAGCTTTTGGAAAACTACAATTCAAATATATTTAAGAAAGAACAGCTGAGAAAGGATCCTTTAAATAAAAACAATTTCCATGCCAATTTTCCATGGATAACTGCCTGCCAGTAATTAAAAATTATGGACCATATTCATCATTCATTCCCACCACCTGCAACTCATATGAAGTAATGAAATTTAGCATCATAAAAGTTTCAAAGATCAAATGATGTTCAAAATCATCAACTGCACCTTAAGTAAGGAAAAGCAATTTCAATATCCAAAATGATATTCACAGTATTTCACAGTCAGGTTCAGGACTCTGAAGTTTTTTTCCATTTTAGGCTGCTTAATGCAGGCTATTAGAACTGGCTGCAAAAATGCAATTATAATAATTCCTTATCTAATTCCTTATAATCAAATTCCTCATTATCTGTACCTAGCAATCAGAAGCTTACACTTTTTAGCTGTGAAATCCCAGCTGAAAAGATTGATATCTGTCCAATTTTGTTAAAACTCCATGAGGTGTTTCACCATGTACATCTTCATTGTAAAGAAAAAAATCCTGCCACACATTTGCTCATATACTTTCAACAGATGAATTAAAAATTCAATGAAGTTTGAAACCTGAAATAGAACTCTAATTAAGGAAATACTTCTGAAGCCAACATGGAATAACTTGGCTGGAAAAAACTGCATCAGAGCTGAGAAAATCTCCAGAGAATAAATAGTCAAAGAACAAACAAAAAATAACTTTCTAATTCGGACAACTGAATAAGGTTCTAGGTAATCTAAAAAGTTTGAAAATTAGATAATATTCTAAAAATCAGCTGCAATGGTGAGTAAACACTGGAACAGATTAGTAAAAGAGGCCGTAGAACCTCCATCGCTGGAAGTTTTTAAGAGCAGGTTAGACAAACACTTGATTAGGATGGTTTAGACATGGATAACTCTGCTTTGAACAAGGATGACCTCCTGAGCTCCCTTCCAGCTCTATAATTCTGTGAAAAACAAACCTGTCGCCACTTTGCACTCCCATGGGGAAACAGTAGTTAAGTTCTAATCTAGCAATGTTTCCAAGTCTGAGCACTATTCCAGCACCGTACGACCATCGGATACACTCGGCCAGCTTCCTGAGGTGAGCTTTGGGACCTTCACCTGAGCAGTGAAAGAAACATTAGAATAGGAATCAAAATAGCCTTTCACTATCTGGACAATGTAACTGAATTTTAGGAGCATCTAGTGTCTAACTACTTGAAATAAAGTAAATAAAGTACCCAGAACTGGTGAATAATTAGCAACTCAGGCAAGAACCACCTGCTTGTGAGAATCAGGAACTTGGTCAACATTTCTTCTCTAACTTCTCTGGTTCTTATACTAATGGTTAGAGGTAGAATTCAGCAAGTCTCCGGTAATAGATTCATCTACTGTTCAGTTGGGCATGCAGTGTATGAGTGAAGATATTTTTTCCCTCAAGATGTCAGATATCAAATATCACTAATATTAGCTGCACCCCACAAACCCTAGTAAATCATTGAATGGACTCTGGAAGGAAAGGAAGCTGAAAGAATGGGAAGAAAAGCAGCATACTAGTTACTAGGGTTGTGTGAAACAGCACCATTTCGTTTTGACTTCCATTTCAAAGGGAAAGCGTTTCATTTTGACATTTCATTTCGTTTCAAAACGAAACAGAACAGTGCTTCCTTGAAACAGTTTTGCAGTTTCATTTTGCCCATAGGCTATAATGGGGAATCACAAAACTGCCTATAACTTTGTCATTTCTTGCCTGATTTGAATGAAAGCAGCAGGGAGGGAGGGTAGCCCCTGCTGAGGCCACAAAGCCTGTTAAGTTCCAAGGAGACAGGTGCAGGGGTTTCTGGGAAACTGCACCTCAAGCAGCTGACAAGCAAAACTTGTGACGTGTGACTGTGCGTGCATGTTAAGGTGCGCCCTCACTGGCGCTGGGGCCTCCACACGACATGGTAGTGTGCCCCAATGAGGCTGGCTCCTCCTCCCCTACAGCCTCAGCCTGGTTCACTACTTTAAATAACAACAGGTAAGTACCACAGTAGCACTAGCATCGCAGGCAGCCAAACTGTCACAGAGCCTTTCTTTTCTTTCCTGAAGGAGCTTCTTTTCCAGCAGCTGCCAGAGAATTCTCCCTTGCCAGCCTGAGCCCTGGGGCTTAAATGTGCCCAGGGCCCTGAGTCCTTCCAGTCTGAAGATTCAATGCTGATTTGGAGAATCAGCGATTCAGCTATAGACACAGCATTAAGTGTTTTTTTCTACATACCTCGAGGTACCAGGCGCAGCTCATGAACGCTGCAATGCTGGGGCAGATGGAGCGCCCCACAGGAACATGGTGGGGCTCCCCGCATGCTCAGCGGCAGATCTGAAAGTGAACTGGAAGTACTGTCTCTCTCTAGCAACATAGTACTTCTGGGCCACTTCTGGGTCTGCCACTGAGCGTGCGGGGGGCCCCCCTGCGCCCCTCCAGCTCAGTAATCAACCACAGGGGGACTCTGCATACTCCCCCCCCCCCCCCCCGAAGGCATCAGTCGCCAAGCCAGGGGGCAGATTCTGGTCCACTTCTGGGTCCGCCATCAAGCACACTGGGGACCACCCCCACACTCCTGTGGGATGCTCCATCTGTCCCACCATCTCAGCGTTCATGAGCTGCCTGGTAGCTTGAGGTATGTAGAAAAAACATTTAAGAGACATTCTGAATCACTGAATCTCTCCGAACTGATTTGAAGGGTTCCGATTCAATTTGGAGAAAGTAAAGGGTCTCCTGATTCAATTTGGATTCAAAGATTCAGCCACCGAATCGGGCTGAATCTCCGCCAAATCAAATCAGCAACCAAAGCTTCGCACAGCCCTAAAAGACACAGCTCAGTAGCAGAAAGCAGCTCAGTTCAAACATTTCTGCTTTTTATGCTGTTTTTCCATCCCTCCCTCAAAGTACTGGGACTGCAAGGGACCTCAGGGAAGGATCACAGTCACTGGCCAGCTACACAGTCAATATCAGAGCAGTCCTTCCCCCCTCTTTCCCCTCCCTCTCCTTACTTTCTATTTCTGTGCAAGCAAGCCCAGCTTCAGCTTTGAAACTCTAAACATTTTGACCGCCCTCATTTCGTTTTGAGGTTGTTTTGAAGCCTTTTATTTCATTTGATTTCACTGTTTCAAGCTCGAAACAAGTCAAAACAGCGTCAAAATGGAATAGCCAGCGAAATCTCACAAAGCCCTAATAATTACCCCATACTCAAGATACATTATGGTGCCTTAACTTTTTAATCTGTAATTTGATTCTTCTATTTTTCCTCCAAAACCTAGTGTGTCTAGCAAAGCAAGTATTACACAAACAGCTATCAAAGTTAGCCTAACTAGACAGGCTTCTGCATCCTGAAAAGTTCCTGGGCCTAAAAATTTTATTTTAAAAAGTGATTTAGAGAGGTCTACTATAATTACCACTTTACCTGCTAACTTGACAAATGCAAAGATGACCAAAATGTAGCCTACTATTTTTTAGCGTATGTTTTTGCCCGCTATAATTTTTACAGTGTAAACTATGTAAACCATGGCTGTCAAACTCACCTGAGTTGGCAGACTAGAGTCTATCATAGTGATTCTTGCGGGCCAGATGACTCCTCTCTGAATCCAGCCCACAGGGCTTCTTACTGTGGCTACAACTGCTGTGTCAGCGCCAGCAGCCAAGGAGTTAATACCACTGCCACTTAACCTCCCTTTACCATGGCTGCTGGAGCTGCTGTGTCATTGTAGTCAGAGCACAGGGGTTAAAGTCTCTGCTTCACTGCCCATTTATATGCCAGGTGGCCATCAACAAAGGGAAAATTTGTGGTGGGCAGTTTTAACCCCAAGTGCAGCACTGGCACAGTAGGTCTGCAAGCTGTGGTGACAAGTCCTGCAGACTGGATCTGGAGGCAAGTTGTCTGGCCAGAAAGAAGCCTTGCAGGCTAGATGACTCACTGGTGTGGTCTGAATACAGCCTGTGGGCTGTATGTTCGACTCCCCAGCTATAAAATAAGATTGAGAAAACCTATATATAGACTATCATTATATTATTACCCTCCTGAGATCTGGGGAGAGGAGGAGGGAGGTTGAGGACAGGTGCATGCGATTCAATATTTACATGCATATCTTCCTTCTCACCATAGTTAAGGTTGCAGAGGTTTCCAGCATTGAGGAAGAAGTGTGTTCTGAAAAGGTCTCCAAATCCCCCCCGGCCTGGCCGAAAAGGGAGAGGCGTGTACAGGTGCAGGCCACCAGCCCAAAAGGCTTCTCCTCCCAGGTAATCACCTGCATGGAAAAATGTTGCACACAAAGTATTTACATGGAGTAGAGCAAAAGGAAAAGCTCCAAAAGGAAGGGGAACTCCTAAATTGTTTTATTATGGTCACACCTCTTCCACATTGGTTCTCCATTCCTACTTCCAGCAAGGGATAAATTAACACTTATATAGTTCTTTAAATCTTACACAAGCAGTTATCTTTTATCTTTGCTTTTAGGTAGGCTCAGGGGGCAAGAACATGTTAGTTGCTCAACAGAGACAACCTACTACAGTAAAAAGTTGATTATCCAGAATAATTAGTTCCACTATCATTCTAGATAATCAGTTTTCCTTTATACTCAAACATCACAGTATGAAGTGGTGTTTAATTTACTTCAATTACTGTGCTGTATAGCAAATATTAAAAATTATGTTTATAAAAAGTAAACATATGTTTCTGTGTAGTGTTAAAATCTCAAGGCAGACAAGGTTCTTTGGGTAAATGTCATGTTTTATTAGACCAACTAAATTAGACCAAATAAATATTTAGTTGGTCTAATAAAAAGATATCACGTTTACCTAAAGAACCTTGTCTGCCTGTCTCCTTACACCAACATGGCTACAACCAACCTTAAAATCTCAAAGCATTAGTGAATGAGTAACAGTTGTCTCATCAACAAGCAAAAACCAACCTGCAGACTGATTCTTTTAATACAAAACATCCAGTTAAGTGACTTCACAGATAACTGATTCTCTACCATATGTACCTCTGAGAAAGTTATCTTTGTTTTAAAGATAGGAAACTGAACAAAATTAAGCAATTAACCTATGATCACAGCAAATCATTAGGAGAATAAAGACAAAACTGAGGAAAGTTCCTGGCTCTCAAATCTCCATCTCAGAACAGACTGTTTCTCAACCTAACTTACTCTGTACATACACTACATCAAGTAACAGAATCAGTGTAACCACTATTACAAACACATTTTGTCTTAAAAAAGAACTGGAAAAAACTCACAGTGGCCCATTACTCCTGTCAACAAAACCATAAACTCAGATGAGTGGTTTGAAGATTAAAGATGTTGACAGAGGGAATAGTAGGTCTTAATTAGTCACCGTAATTAATTTTAGTGACAGCCACATATACTCAAAATCTTAGCACCCTTTGAAGGATATTAGAGAGCTGTAAATAGGATATATAGGGAGGAATGCATAGGGGATAAAAATGGAATTTAAAAATGGATCTTAAACAAGTCTTCCTGTGAAGTCAATCTAGCAAAGTAGACTCAAAACATAAAACTGTGAAGGCATCATCTTTTTTCCATTGTGATCTAGTAATATCAGAAATCAGATACTCAAAACTCAAACCCTTAGGATTATATCCACTTCTTCTGAAAAAATAAGCCAGAGAGAGAAAAGTTTCTACTTATTTAAAATCTAAGTGCAACAAAGATACAAACCCTGTCTTTTAAAACTAGCACTTATGATGTTGTTATAAGATTGGGATTTAAGAGTTCCAGACCTTCGCTTTGGGGTCCAATGCTGTACATACTGAATCCACGAACACTTGTTGGTCCACCAAGATAAAACCTAGAAAACAAAGTAATTTTTATTTCAATTAAACATTACAGAAGGGTCCTAGTTAATTTCAGAATGCAGTTATCCATTCTTTGCAATTCAAATTCAGAATTAGAGGTAACTTCTTTGGTTTTTGTTGTTTTACAGGTTAAGTGAAATACAATTCATTATCAGAGGTCACAACTGGGCTGAATTTTAAAACCAAAAAAAATTGAGAAAAAAAAAGTCTTCCTTTACCAAATTACAAGTTTCTGTATTTCCTTTCCTACTACTGCAGTAACAAGAAATGCAGCTCCTTTTACAAGATTAGGTACTAGTGGTGGCATTCACCACTGCAGGCGAAACAGAATCCTGAATTTGGTTCTCAGCAAGTTTGACCCATCTGAATATTTTCTAAAGCACCTTAACAACAGTATCTGTTCAATGTTAAAGTTAAATTAATTCCACTTGATAGCTGGTAAAAATAATTTTAAGTCTGAATGGTTTCTGTTAGTGATCTTTAGCAGATATTGTATTTCAAAGCCTGAACAAGAATAAGCTGGTCACATTTAAAAGACAGTTGTATCACCCAAGGGTATTCATTTATGCATGGTTTCCTCAAATTAAAATGGATAAATTTTGCAGGTGTTAAGTAACTATTGAAGGAGGTCAATATACACTATTTAATAGCACTACCTGCAAGTTGTAAATGTATGACCATGTACCATGGCAATGACAGATGGGAGCAGCAATGTGTTAACATGGCTCTCAAGTGAGGGCTTGCTTCATTAGGTGTCAAGGACTAAAACAAACTACTAAATGCAAAAAGAAAAAGCAGCTATAGCGTTTTCATATATGTTACCTGAGGTTACTGAAAACAGCAAAACAATAGTACAAAACTGGGAATTCAATGCATTACTTGCCTATCAGCAATACTGGACGGCTTGTCTCCAATAGGGACCAACAATCCACCCCAGAGAGATGCCGAAAATACCTTAGGGGAAAAGAATAAGTGATTTTTTTTATAAGTTGGCATTTATCAAGTATTGTTCACATGCCCCATTGACTAAATTGTATCACCTGATACAGGTGCATAGCTCCCACTGGCTCAACTAAACTTTGCATGTGATCAGGGTATATGTTGGTAACAAATCTTTAAGAAATACATTTTCAGAAAAACTACTGATCATTACTGCCTTCTTTCTAATCTATGTAGTGTTACATTTGAAAAAAAAATAGTCACAGTACATTTAAAATAAGATACTGCTGTTTTCAAATTGCAAGTCTAGAAAAAAAAAAATAGTTATCCTACAGTCTGCTTGCTACTCCCTCATCCATTTTCACTTCCTGACTCTTACCATTTTATGCTGTTCTCAGAAATAAAATAAAATAAAATCTTTACTGACATTAATTACATCTAACACAGAACATTATAAGGCCTCTGCAAAATAAACTGTAATTAAGAGATGTGCTCTACTGATATTGTATAGAGCTAATTATTTTTAATCAGCATCTAGTGGTGTACTAAGTTCTACATTAAAAAAAAGAAAACTAGGAATGGTATGTAAACATAGTTGCTTTTAACAGACTTAAGCTCAAAGAAAGAAACAAGGTTTGGCAAGACATATTTTCTATATAACCAGGCTCCGTGGCATTATGATCCTACCCTACAATTCTTTATCAATTAAACCCCTTATCTAGTTTTCCATTATTTTGCCTGGAAATAATATCAGGCTTCCTGATCTATAGCAACCCTGGTCTTTTTTTTTTAATATTGCTACAACATTAGCATTCTTTCAATCTTCTGGAACTTCTCCAGTATTCCAGGATTTATCAAAATTTATCAGCAGGTTGAGAGTTCCTTAGCTGATTCTTCTGGAATTCTGAAGTGCAAATTATCCAGACCTGCTGATAAAAAATAATAATTCACTTTTATCCCTAGAAGACGGTGTTTAAACATTCCTCTCAGTTACTAAGGAACAATGATAGAAGTATACCATGCTGCTTCTGTCCAAATATAGGCCAGCAAGACTTATGAAACACTTCCGCCTTTTCTATATTTGTAACCATTTTGCTATTGTCCTCTCGTAATGGGCTGATACTATGACAAAGTAGCTTTTTGCCCTTAACACAATTTAAGAATTCCTTATTATCATTACCTTTGCCAATCATGGATTGTTTTCCCTTCAGCTTTAATGATCAATTTTCTACGCTTTGCAGGTTCTCATTTATATTGACTGCTATCTAATTTCCCTTCTTTCCTTTTGTTAGCCATTGAATTTTTAAATGTCTTACTAAAGCTAAAAAACAAAGTTATAAACAATGAACGAGCATCAATAGACTCTATTTGTGATCAGAAATCTTGATACTAACAAGCAAGTTGATTATATACTAACACAACTAAAATAACTCCAAGAGTCCACTATCATAATGATACCTGATTTAAGTGAACTCCAACTTTATTTTACAGAGCATGTTAAATGGTTTCCTGAAGGTTTTTGGTTGAAACGTGTGTTCTCTTCAAAAAGGTTCTCTTTTCCCAACAGAAGTCTCACTTCTTATTGGCTCATACTGCCTCTTCCTCACTCCAAAATACTGGTTTCAGGGAATTCATTTAACCCAAGCAAAACTCATTCACAAAATCTGAAATGCTGTTAAACTTAACACGACCAGATGTGTCAATGGAGAATGCTAGAAGGAACTATCCACTCCTGTTCAAATGGATGTGGACACTGCCTTGCCACTACCCTCATTAAAAAAAAAACAAACCCAAACAACTTTTTTGTTTTACCTTACAAATTGTTCAATTTCCCACATAAATCTAACTGCAGACTAATATAAAAGGAGATGTACACACCGACATTCAAATGTGTTTATTAAAGATATTGTCATATGTAATTTCAAGATGGTAGATACCAGAAGAGTCAGTATTTGCATGGAACTTCTGGTATCTATGCATCTTGCAGGAACATGTGAAGCGCACCTGAAGGAACAGAAGAACAAGAGCCGAAAGAAGATTTTTAATACATAAACTGAAATTAGTTTATATGCTCAATGCTGTTTATGCCCAGTTTATGAAGGTTTAAAAATGCACTGTGCTGTTAACTCACTTCTGAGGCTGGCTTTCCTTCTCACCTTCAAGTGCTCTATATAGAAAATAAATAAAATACTTACCACACAACACATGCTATAATTCACGTATTAAGACAGTACCAGGGGAAAAGTAGGAATATTCATGAACTTATAGTGATGTAATCAAATTCAAAATCAGACAATAAGGAAAGGTTAAGCAGGCAAGACTGGCTGGAAGATGTATAAGCATGAGAAGGAAGAGAAGCCTGATCTGTGGGGATCGGTCAATCAGCCAAGAAAAAGCTAACAGTGACCTATATCAAAGGATAAATGAATGCAGTACCTGTTTGCCAAAATGAATTTTCCCTTAAAAGGAATAAGATTGCTCATATCTGATGACTGAGAAATAATTCAAGCAACTCAAGTGACTACCCATAAAAGGAATTAAATGAACTGCTAGAAATTCTAGCAATTAGGATTTTTTTTTTTTTTTGAGTTTCAAGGTAAAATTATGATAGTTACAACTTCCAGCTTTAGTTGCTAGTAATTTTAGCAGTACTTGCCTTTTGAAGATAACATCAAAGATGCAAGTTACCCCTTTTGTTACTTGCTGACTGACTGTTGAATATGTAAATACTTACCGAATCCCAAAAAACCTGCTTATTCAACTGAAGCTCAAAGTCCTCTTTCAGAAAGCTCACATCTCCACCACTGTAGCCAGCCAGCTCCTAGATAAACAGAAACCTTTATAAAAGTTACCCTGAACATACAAACTTTAATACTTTTCCTAGGAAGGAAGACCATGTCACCACCAGCAGTGTTCTCCATGTAAGCAACAGCAGCTTCTATGTTGATGAGCAACTGAATTCTATCTACACCAGTGTAAAAAAGCACATGGCAAACTGACATGTCAAAACACGTTTTTTTCTTTTCTTTTTTTTTTTTTACCCCAGACATTAAACAGGGCAGTTGCTTTCTATACCATTTGTTAATAATAACAGAATGGAGCGTGCTATTCTGTTTGACACCCAGGATCAAGCAGTTAGTTCCTTTAGTTAGAAAACGTGAACATAGCATGCCTTCCGCAGCTTTGGGGAGCATGGCAATTCCCTGCAGGCAGCAGCGAAGTGGGAGCTCACGCAGGCGGCCACAGAAGTGTCAGCTGCGAGGTGGGGTGGTGAGCGCCAATCAGCGATCGGCAACCACCCGCAGACACTGCTGGCAGCAGCAGCCAAATCTCAAGGGGTGCACGTGGACCTGCATGCACCCCCTACACGTTGCCAATGCTAGGAAAGTTTCATATCTAGTGAAGCAACTGTAAAATCCAGTGATATTATACCAGAGTAAGGTTAAGAGCACAGAATAACTGAACAAAAAGCAACAATAGATTTTGCTTTGACCGTGTAACATCCTGACATATATCCCAGACTGGTTCCACACAGACACGGTGTGCATGCTGGGGACAGCGTACAAGGGGAGATGGGTCTGTAGGCTGAATCCAGCCCATGTGGACAGCCCCACATCACTCATCTGGCCTGTGGGGCCATGAGTTTGACACCCCTAAATTAACAGAATTAATGCCAGGCCTTTTATTAGTTATGGGTTTTTGAGGGCTCCCCTGCAGTTTCCAAACTTTGTTCCTGTTACCTTAAGGCCCTAAATTAAAAGCATTTCCTTTACTTAGGAAGCTAGTCTGTGCTGCTCTTATTTGACGAGCGGGTCCTGCAGCACCTTACAGGTCTTGCTGGAAGAGAGGGAGATGACATTTCAAATACTGTGTACCATTCAAAAATCAGCTGTCCCCAAAATAAGGGTTATGACAACCACAGAAATTGTAATGGATGGGTTGTACACACACTAGAATTAGGGTCATAGATCTAGAATGTTTAACACCATACATCAGAAAAGATACTAATTTTAAGATTTCTGAGGACTGAGCTGAAACACCATCTCTGTGCTGAATTTCATACCCAAAAGTTCTGAAAGTGACCTTTATAGAAAATAGATCATATGGATGCATAATGAATTTTAGAAGCAAGTACAGTAAAAGCTGTGTTATGTGTCGCTTTACCATCCGGAATGCTCTATTAACCGGCATCTACCATAGATGGCAATACAACTCTTCCTTCACGTATCTGGAAAAATTCCGATAGCCAACAGCATCTTGCCATGTGCTTCTCACAGATAGGTTGTTTACAGCAATGGTTCTCAACCTTTGGTACTTTATGTACCACCTGCTGATCAACGTGGCAAAAGCGAAATTGGAAGCCCCACCATGGCACTTTCAGTTTCGCCGCCACGAGCAGAGTCCCACTTCTTCCTCGTGGACGACGGCCGAGAAAAAAGCAGCCTGCACGGGGCCCCCTTCCCTGTCCCCCAGGCACACTGACACCAGGGAATGAAAGCCCTAGCGCACTGGACGTGGTGGGAGGGGCAGCAGCCCAATGAGGCAAAGACTCCTCCAACCCGCCGGGCTGTAAGTACAACTCTCACATAACCAGCATATTTGACTAACCAGCACCCCCACCCACTCCCCATGGATGCCGGATAACAGAGCTTTTACTGTAGCAAGTACAGGCAGTCCTCGGAGTTACGACACAACTGGTTCCTGAAAACTGCATCTTAAGTCGAAATGTTGTAACTGAAAACCAATTTTCTCATAAGAAACAATGTTATAACTGGGGGGTTGGTTCCTCCCTGGCCTGATACCCTATTTTCACCAAAAATACCCCAGAATTTTGTACTCAATCAATTATAGATGAGTAATATAGCTACATTAATGTATTTATATTGTAAATAGCAATCACTGATTTGGAAGGACTTCTTTGAGGTGACTTTGCTGGACTTTTTGAAAGGCTCGTGGTTGGACTCTTTGAAGGATTCTTGGCTGGAGGTTTTTCTGGAGTCTTGTCTGCTTCTTAAAGAAAGAGTCCAAGGAAGTTTGGACAGATGTTCTCCAGGGGGATGAGCGACACAGCAAACTTGTTCGCTGGCGTGGTGTCGCATCGGATCAAGTGTTGTAAAGTCAAAACTGACGTCAAAGTTAAACAGGGTGTTAGTTTATAAACGTTGTAAGTGCAAAACATTGTAACTCGAAACGTTGAGGACTGCCTGTATCAGAGTTTGGCAACATTGGGCCATGATGGTACAACACATCAGCTGTTGTCCATCTAGCCAGCTTGAGAGAGATAGTGTTAGCATATGACAGCATTTCCTAACCAGTGAAGAATTGAATGTCAGGGATTGAAAACTGTTGGGTTTGTAGTTATACTGTTCAATGATATAAATGTGAAAAAATGACTGTCACTATAAAGAGAATTAGCAATTAAATAACAATGCTGTAAAGGTAAGACAGGATGGTAACAAATAATTGCTCCTACTGTTTACTAGGGCTGTGCAAAGCTTCAGTTGCTGATTTGATTCAGAGGAGATTCGGCCCTATTTGGTAGCCGAATCTCCAAATCCGAACTGAATCAAGAGACCAATAAAAAGGTCCAAATAGATTCAAAGCCTCCAAATCAACTTGGAAATGATTCAGAGATTCGGAAATTCAGGCAATCCCTACATGCCGCCGCAGGGAGCTGGACCCAGGCTCTCTGCCAGTAAGTAGGGGGTGGGGATGTAACAGAAAGCACCCTTTTCCTCTTGCCTGCATTTGCTCTCCCCTCTGGATATGTTTCTCTTTTTCTACCTTTTCTTCCTTCTTCTCTCTTTCACTTTAAGATAAGGAATTGCGTTTTAAAATTTGTATGTGTGCATTTTGTATCTCCCCTTGTAGTTTGGTATTTTTATCTATTTGTGTGCCATGGCATTTGTAGCTTATATTTTATACTCCTCACCTTTCAACTTTCAACTAAATGTGTTTTAGTAAGTTATACATTGTAACAATGTTAACAAGGATAGGAATCAAACTGTCCTTCTCTGTATCAGGCTGGCCCCTGAAAGAGTGAGTGAATCAGTGATTGAATGTGTAACACAGTAGCAGCAGACAGCAATTATCACCTGGAAGCTGCAGATCAACCAACGAAAGAACTCAATAGAAGACAATGTAACAACCGGGAAATCTCTAAAGGTCACTGATCAAGGCCTAGAAGCCCTGGCCTGAGTTAATCAACGCCAGAGACCAACTTTTGGGCTGAATATCTCCAGATCGACCACTCCCAGAGCCCTATTCTAAATTCATCAACAGACTCCCAAACCTGCACGTACATGCGGACGACCCCTGGAGCTGACAGATGCTGTCCAGTAGCCAGCCGGGGGGGGGCGGGGGGGGGGTCCCACGAGGGTCAATGACCCCTGGATTGGGCAAACCTGAAAACTGGGGAGTCACCAAAGTCTGCCAGGGACAGATAAAAGGCAGTGAAAAGTGACCCTTAGTGGCGCCTTCTTGATCTCAATCTCCAACTCGACCAGACCTGTCCAGCCAGAAGGACCAGCCGGCAACCCCCTTCTGGAGGATAACACCACACTGAAAGAAGCCTCAACTGGCCATCGATGGCAGACTCCAGCGCTTGTAGGATAGGTATACCTGACTCTGTAGCCTGCTACTGTGTGTGTGTGTGTGGGGGGGGGGACACCAGCCCCAAGGTTTATGATTACAGTGTTTCAATCCGCCTAATAAACTAGAATTTTAAGGATCCCAAGTTGGACATTTGTAGCCAACAGGGAGGGACCATGGGTGGGACCCCCACCAGGCTGCATCCCCTGCCTACTCCCTGAGCCCACCTGAGCACCCCCCGATGGCTCTCCCAGCCTAGTCAAAGGCTGTCCCACCTGCCCCAGCATCCCAGCGCTTTAAAAAAAAGCCCCGCAATCAATGGCTGCTGCAGCAGCTGTCGGGGCCAAGCCCAGCCACACAGTGCAGGGCAGCGGGGATCACTCCTCCACCTGGCAGGAGCCAGTGAGTGTGGGGCTTTTTTTTTTTTTTTTTTTTTTTTTTTTTTTTTTTTTTTTTTAATGTGCCCAGATGCTGGGGCCGGGTGGGGCAGCCATTGACTAGGCTGGGAGAGTGGGCGGGTGAATAGGACCTGTTTGATTTGGAGACACGGCAGCAGCCAAATCTCCGAATTAGATTCAACTGAATCAATTTAGGCCAGTGATTCAAATCACCAAATTGAATCACTGTCCCCCAAATTGGCCAAATCCGAACCAAATACTAGCCACTTCGCACAGGCCTACTGTTTACCCTGACTGATACTTGTGTTAAAAATACATAGTCAGAAATGAGTACCAGGAAGCAACAAAATAAGCACCTTCTGCATGCGCATGCACAGCATCTATGTTAGCAGCTACTGGTAAATTAAACACTACCTGATTAATTTTCAGCAGAGCACCTCGTTTTGGCAAGATTGAAGAGTTCCGAGAATCGATTACCATGGCATGCTGAAAAAGATTCAACAATTATTTAACTAGCATGAGAAGGCTCCAGAAATACAGCAGCTACCACGTTCCAGCAAATTCACTGCATCTTATGCCACACTTTCTAGGGGTGCACCAATAGAGATTTTTGGGGCCAATACAGATATCCAATTTTTAAGGAGGCATATTGGCCGATACTGATCCAATTTCCAATGTAGTGTGGAGAGCTGCCTCCAGCTGGTAAGTCTGTTGCGGTGGAAGGGGAGGGGGGCAGATCAACTGTTCCCCATCCCCACAGCGAGGGAGGGGACAGGCACTGCCCAGCTGGACAGGGTGCAGGACAGAGGGCTCATCTGAGGGGGACAGCTCCTGCTGCTGCTTGCACCCGGGGAGGGTGGGGGCAGGATGTGCCCCCCGGATCTGTGTGGGGCAAGCGGGTGGGCTGAAGCTGCAGACTGGAAACAGGCTCTTCTCTCCAGGGGCTGGGCTCAGAACAGGGGCTACAGAAGAGGCTGCAGCCACCCCATTTTACCATAGCTCCCTCCCAGTGCCGCTGCCACCATGCGCCCAGCACAGTCCCAGCTCAACCCCCACCTCCCACCACACAGTGGCTCCCAGTGCAGTGGGAAACTCAAACCATTAATATGGTCACCCTCCCCACACCAAACTCCCAAACCCTAAGCCTAGTTGCAGCTGGACCACACCCCCTCCCCCACATCTGGATCAGGGACAGGCCACATCTGCCCCCCCAAGCCTAGGGGCTGGTTTGGGGGGCAGGTCATGCACCTTCCCCCACAGGCCACACCCTCTTATCCCAGCTGAAAGGCAAGCCGCATCCCCTTTCTTTCTCCCCTCCCCCACCGGGCCAGGTTGAGGCTAGGCCATGCCTCCTTTCCCCCTGCAGGGCCCAGCCACACACGCTTTTCCCTGAGGGGCCAAGCCACACTCCCCTTCCTCCACAGGATGGGGTTACAGTTGGGCTGCCCCTCACCCCTTCCATGTGGCTGGATGGTGCTTGCTGTGCCGGCCCCAGTGCTGGATCAGGACCACTGGCAGAAACCAGCCCACAGACGGACAGGGTGCTGCCCAACTAGCCCACCAGGGAAAAAATTTAAGCACCACTGCTCTAAGCTATTCTAAATTCAGAAGTCAAGCAAAATAAGTATTTCATCTAGTGACCTTCTCAGTGACTGGTTAAATACAGTCAAACTAGGCAGTATCTCAGTAAAAAAATAATAATCCTATAATTTTTTTGTGTTAGTCTCCAGTAAGGGTGCCAAAAAAACTCTCCTGGCACCACTGACAAGGTAACTGCACATCATTAACAAGGTACTGTCATATTCCAAAAAGTTTATATACCATTTAGGATCTGAAAAAGCCTTACAGAGAGAGAAGATTTAAGAGAGTGTCCACTTTCTTCTCGAACAGGAAAAGATGCTGTTCTTGCGAGACATCCAAGCTCTCTCCAGACACCTTCCCACTTGAGCGTGTGATTTGTCTTCCATATTGGAAACTACAAAGACATATGAGCAGTACATGAAAAAAAGGCAGTGTTATAAAATACCAGCAACACACTGATAAAAAATTTCTGAAGCCTTGTTTCTACACATGGCAGATGGGTGGTACTTACCCTTTCCAAATTGCTACACTAATTTAAGATGGGAAACTCATTTTTTACTTGAGTAACACTCACTCTGCCCAAGCCAAGATATGAACTGGCTCACACAACAACTTTCTCCCAAATAAAGAACATTTCCAGTTGTGCTGATACAATCTCTCAGGCAGCTAGCCACCTCTCTGAAAAGGCTTCATATTTTATAAACTTAAACCTATATTTCCTTTTAAGCTACTGGTGAAGTGATATTCGATCCCAAATAGTACTTTTTAATCTTTTCGCAGATCATCTCAGAATTGATGTTCTCTTTCATGTTAAGCCAAATCTATCATGAGCACATAAAAAAAAAGCGTATTTTAGAAATCTAAAAATAAAATGGAAAGCTAGGCACCTAAACCTTGAACTGAATTAAAGGTGAATTCCTATTCCACAAGTTTCTGCAATCAGGGGTAACACGTAGGAGATGCCCGTGGGTGAACATGCACCCCTTGCGCGTGACAGTACATCCCCTGGAATAAGGTGATCCTTGATCGCCTCTGGCTGCTGCTTGCGGGTGGTCACCAAACCATGGTGTGTGCCCCTGGTGGTGTCTGTGGGAGCTCCCCGCTCACCACCACCAGGCTCCTGCTGTCGCTGCCCTCCCACCACCGCTGGCACAGCCGTGCTCCCCCAGCCACCGGGGGTACACGCCATTCATGTCTGCAATAAAATGAGCAACAGATGTGCTACTGCTTACATTAAATTCTGTTGATACTCCTCTGTCAGTTTCACGAAGAGAGCTCCAAGGAAACTGTCCGGTTACTTTATACAGGTTTACTGAAAAACTAAAACATAACAATACATGGAGATCTGAAAAGTGGAAATTAAAGGAAGTAAAATTTTATTAAGTTTTTTCTTAGGAAGCAATCTGTGTCATGCTATTGTTGGAGGCCACCTGTTTGTGTAACAAGTACCTGCAAAATGCAGGTTTAACTGGTCAAAATACACTGCATAAGCCTCGGCATTCGTATGGATTTATTAGAAGTCTAATGTACAATTTAAAAGCTTAACTGTTAGTTTTGTGCCCCTGCCTTCAATTAACACTTTGGTAGCCAGCTGTTTGTATCACAAAAAAAAAATCTAGATTAGGATACATCTGTGGTTCAATTTACAGTTGATAAATTAAGCAACTGAGAACAATGACTAATGTTTTCATTTTGTAAGTTCTGCTTTTAATAGAAAGGAAGCTGTTGCATTCTTATAGGGTGTGTGTAGACAACACTAGCATTAATGCAGAGCACCTGAAAATTTTAATGTGGCTTTTTTTTGGTACATCGCATTTGTGTTTGCACAACACAGTGCTTGTGTTTGGACAATACGCTGCTCTCGAGCAATTTAAGTCCCATGTGTAATTGCAGGCAAATTCCAGCAGGGGGAGCCAAATACCCTGACATTTGGTCAGGGTGGAGGCAGGGGCTGCTACAGAGCAGGAGGCGGGTGTTGCCCCTGATGGGCAGCCCAGGGGCCGGTGCCTGTGCTCCAGAGGCTAAGCAGCCAGGAGATGCTGCCCAAGGGATAGGGGGACTGTAGCCAGCAGCCCCATCCTTGTGCTGCACCTGGGCAGGTTTAGGATTCCTAAGAGAATTCTCCAGGCAGGTAATAGGATTCCTATCTATCGTATTAGGGGATGCGGATCAGGAGTGAGTGGCACTATGGTGTGGGGGGAGAGTGCAGATCAAGATTGTGTGCATGTGTGTAAATATCTCTAGTGCAATAAACTTGCATGTTGGTCTCTGAGTGAGAGAACAAAAGCAATGGAGCTCTGCCTAGGTGATAATTGCCCTCTTTAAAATGTGAAAAGCCAGGGCTTTCTAGTGGATGGTAGCTAGCCTGACTAGGTAGGCAAACCGGTTTTTCTTCTGTTCAGACAAGTTCACCGACTCAAACATTCTACAAAATGCAATAAAGACATTTTACAACTTTTAAATTGCTGGATGCTCTCCCTTTCAAACAACTTTGTCAATCCTGCTCATGTTTAAGAGTTATATGAGGCATTTGGACTCGGGATTCTCTATTAAAATTAGTGCAAAGTGAATGTCCAAATCTCATAGCAGATTTGAAATTCTCAGATTAGGTCACTAAGATTTGAGTAAATAAAGCAGCATCAAATGTGAAAAATTCATTCAGACCTTGGTGTTGTTGACTACACAATCCTTCCCAATCTCTTTTGCAAACTGTTCTGCATATGAAGTCACAGAATACACTCCAAGCAGGGATTAAGCAGACAGAAAATGGGGTAAAAGATGGCTTTGGTGCGGATTTGCTATACTGCAGTCAGTACAGTGTAGACAGACAAACCCTTAGTTATTTCCAAGGAGAGCTTAGGAGAGTGTGGCGAAGTGGGAACTCTCCAACCAACCACAGTGCTAGTCTCCCACCTTCCTCTGGGCACACCACCCACCTCTCTTGCCTACTACACTTTGCTGTTAAATGAATAGGGTCTTAATTAGGCGGGAGGCTGCCCTTTAAATGCCCTGTTATCCTGGGCCTAAGTATGCAGCTCCAACCATCCCTGTACTGCATCCCAAGCCTCACAGATGCTCCTAAAAGCTGTGCTCTGCTCCAGCCTAAGGCTGGGCCCAGCTCAGGACAGTTAGGCTCTCGCATTCTGCCCTGTACAGACTGCACTTGTACCAGCTACCTCAGTGAGGCCTCTCTCACTCCACCGCCTCTCGCATGGTCTCTCTTACCGCGCCCCACGAGGCCACACTCATACCACCCCTCCTTTTCCACAGGGACTCACTCAACCTGCCCTCACCCAGAGGGTCCTTAGGCTTGTTTCCCTGCACTCCCTGGCCAGCAAGCACACAGCCTCTTGGGCCTCTCCCGTGGCCCTCATCCAAGCGAGTGCTGGGTCGTTTGCAGAACACTGGACTGGCTCTGCCTCTGGTCTCTCCCTGGGTCACTTACCCAGCTGCTGTCAATCAGGGGCTCCTGACTCACCCTGTTGTTTACTTGGGGCTCTTCCTCAGTTGCCCCACCCAATTGTCCACTGGCCCATCTGTGGCCTCAGGTGCCTGAAGGCTTACCTGGACCTAACTCGGTCCCCATATTAGCAAGACCTACCCTCATACCCCTTGCTCACCAGGGCCCACTTCACGCCCCCTCCTCACGGGGCCTCATATCAGGCCCTCATGTTCACAGGGCCTCATCACTTGCCCCTCTCTCCAGGGCCTCCCAGCTGTCACTCAGGTGCAGGCCATCCAGTGCCCCTCTGCACCCTGCTCTGCATCTCCACTGAGACCCATACTCTACCCCCTATCCTGGGGCCTGGGGATCAAACACCCCCCCACACACTCAGGTGTCATTCACCAGCGTGCCTAGCCCACCACTCTCACTTCCCGGGGTCTTGCACCCCCAACATGGGCTCAGGTGGCCACAGCCGTGCCTGGCACTCTAATGCCACCGATAATAAATAACACACCCGAAGGTAGGTGCTGGGGTTACGGCACCTCCCCAGCGAAAGGCGAGGAGGAGAAACTGGACTGGCGTTTCCTGGGGGCTCCCACGCCACTAGGAGCCCCACCAGGCTATATTTCCATGGCAGGGTGCAGTTTTAGGTCATGCCTAGGACCAGGAGCCTCCTAGCCATCCTCATAAGCTCCTACCCTTACCTCCTAGTGCTACTGGAGCAGCAGCTCCACCAAGAGTTGTTGTTTCCTTGGTGCCAGGCAGCAGACTGATGCCTCCAGGCCTGCTGGTCTGAATCTTAAAATGGCCACTCAGAGCTAGAGCCGCACCTGTCGGATGCCTATTCACGCTCTTGAAATAGCAAACACCAAAGGTGCTCTGCCACAGAGAGGTATAGAGATAGCTGAATCAGGACAACTCAAAATGAAACAGCAGATAGTAATAAAAACTGCAATATTTAATGTCCTATTTCTGAAACTTCTCTCAGAGAACAGAAGGGGTAAAGTAGAGGAAGAAACTGAAATAGAATTTAGAAATGAATTAGACTTAAGTTTGTTAATATCAGAAGTGATCTACTGCAGACACGTGTAGATAAAAAAGTATCAAATCAACTGGATGGAATAATTGACAAAAATTGCCTTTGCAGAACCAAAATCATTCTGTGAATAGATTGTGAGTCACCGATGCCTGAACAGAAGAAAAGCTGGTTTGCCCACCCAGTCAGGCTAGCTACCATCCACTAAAAAGCCCTGGCTTTTTACATTTCAAAGATGCCAACTATCACCTAGGCAGAGCTCCATTGCTTTTGTTCACTCACCTAGAGACCAGCATGCAAGCTTATTGCACTGGAGGTATTTCACACACACACAATCTTGATCTGCAGCCCCCTGCCCCCCCACCATAGCCCCACGGTGCCCCTCACTCCCAACCCGCAGCCCCTACCCCACCCCAACCTTGCCTTATGCTTCTGATAGGAGGGCACCCCTGCTCTGGCAGCCAATCAAAGCAAAATCTCAAATGGCTCCCATTAGACTTGCTGTGCTAGGTATTCTGGGAACTGTAGTTCCTACCTAGTGGCAGCCATGTTTAAAACAAACCCGGGCAGGAAACCATTTGGCTTGCATTTAAAAAACTCTCCCGGACACAGCACAGGGAAGGGGTTGCTGGCCACAGCCCCTCTTCCTCCCACCCAAGCAGCATCTCCTGCCCACTCAGCCTCTGTGAGCACAGGCACTGGCATAGCCTATGCTGCCTTCAGAGGGAACCCCCCCCACCCCCCTCTCCTGCCCTGTCCCTGTGGGAGCAGGGGGAGGGAAGGGGGAAAGAAGGGTGAGCAGAAACCAAAAAAAATGTATAAACAGCAGCAAATAACAGCAGCATCTGCTGGCTAAAGGCCAGAACACTGCGCCACCTGGTGGCACAGGTGATTAATTGCAAGTCTTTGGAATCAGTGGCTGTTTGGACAAAACGAATCCACAGCTGGGGCAGTGTAACTACAGAGTGACGCAGAACAGCACATCTGCGAGTATCGTTAGTTTCAGGTGCTAAATGGCCTTTTAGAGAGGTGGGGAATCCCAGATCATGCAAACACAAATGCAGATGCGTCGGTGTAAGTGGGAAATATCACGCTGTCTACACTCCCCAGGATACTTGAAAAGGGAGACCAGATTTCACTGCTGCATACAGAAAAGCAAACCAAATTAACCATTTAATTTACTCCAGGGCTGTCCAACTTCTAAGAGGCTGGGGGCCACATGCCCCCCCCCACATGCCACCAGGATGAGCCATAGGCCCCCAGGCTGCATGGCACAGGGACACCCCTGCCCTATCCTGTTGTGTCCCCACTCCCCACCCCCACTGCCATACTGCACAGGGGCAGGAGGGAGAGTTCAGGGACTGGCTGGTGCTGCAGCCAGAACAATGTTGGGACAGACAGTTGGGTAAGAGCTCAGCGACTACAACTGACGCCTTCCCAGGCTGCACGCAGTCTGTCAGTTAGACAGCCCTAATTTACTTAATTTTCTTGAGCTGACAGTGGAAAAAAAAAAACAAACCCCAGGGGATTCTGAATGAAATATGATTCTCAAATCATATTTTGCTTACAATCACTTGTAACCCATTTTAACAACTACAATATTGCTACTACTTTAATAACTAGGTTGCCATAATAACTCTATTTTTCATGAGATTAATAAAAAAACTGTTCAGTTTTACAGTTAAACATCTCAAAGTGAAGTTCTTACCAGGCAAGAAATTAAAAAGCTTCTTCACTCAGCATACTTGCTCCCTTGCAGTTTCTGAATCTCATCTGATTATTCTTGTAATAAAAGCAATTTTTCACTACATACAGACCTATTCATTTGCAGCCAACACAACTATGTGAGAAAAAACTGGCTTGCGGATTCTCTACATAATTAAATTCCTATTACAGAATCTTTTTTCCCTGGCGACTAACCATTAGCCAGAAAGAACCTCAGTGACATCCAGGTCCCAAGCTAAGTTTGCAGGGCTGGCTGTAAGGAAAACCATCTTTACCCTTGGGAAAAAAACAAAACAAAACAAAACACAAAAAAATCAAGAGACTAGGCCCAATATACCATAGCATAAGCAAGCAGTTTTTCCTTAACTTGTGCTGCTTTCACACAAAATCAGTATAAAGCATTAAGAATAAACTGTGGAAACTTATTAAATATTTCTGTTACTTTTCAGAATATAACCTCACTTTAATTTTATACAATGTCACAACAGTATTATATTTAAAAAAAATGGTGTGCTTCCTACTTTCTTTCAAAGTTGCCTGGCTGTGGTTTGAAGAATGATAGGCCATATGAAGTTTCCTTAGTTCCATAGGAAAACTGGAAGGTCACCTTCTCTGCACGTCCAAAGAGATTAGGGAATTTGAGCCCAAGGACCTAGGAAGAATGGAAAATGGTTTGATATCTATTGTATGATTTTGCTAAAATAATTAGAGACACTAAAACACTTGATTATGTAGCAGACAAATTTACCTGTGTTCCTACTGCAAAGGATTAGAAGTGGAGGAGTTTTTAAAAGCCAATTTAGTTGCCCATAATTATGCTCTTCATACAGTTATACTTTTGTCAGCACTGACAATGAAAATTATTGATCTCAGTATTATCTTTGTTTATATAGTTGGTTTTGCATTCTGATACTCAGTACCATGCTGCATGACTTTTAGTTTTCCATGGTTTAAAAAGATATTTTTACTGGAATTTTGAACAATTTGGCAATTTAAAAAAATTGTTCTGAAAAAATGAAAACTGTGTTTCTAACCTCAGTTGACAACAATTCTGTTTTATTTAAAGATCAAAAACTATGTGGCCTTTAATAAATGGTTATGTAGTAATATGAAAGATTTAAAATAATAAAATCACTTAAAAATATATATACTCAACACAGACACACTATTACTACTCTTGTCCATCAACAAGTGCTGATTGTTAAAACCAGATAAAACTCAGGATTTTTAGTTCACGAGAAAATTTGATATTTTGATATTTGTTTTCATTCTGCCTCCAAACAAAGCCTAATTCTTCAAAATTTTCTGCAAACCAAGTTACTGCATCAAGAACATCAACAAATGGTGTTTCCAAAACAAAATATTCTCACAAGGACCCTAGCAGTTGCTGATGCAATTTGGTAGTCATGTCAATTTAACAGTACCATTAACTCAGGAACAAGGGGGCAAAGACACCCTACTGGCCCAGAAGTCCCAGACCTGCAGAGCCTGGAGGTCAAAACTCCCCAGAAGCCCACCAGGAAATCTGCCTGGCAGGAAAAAGATTTGATCAGGAACATAACAATAATCTAATGGAAGTCTGAATAAGAGATATTTCACACAACATTTGGGAGTGGGTAAACTAAAAAATCTGAAGCAGCTCCAATGACAACATAATACTGTTAAGCATTGGAAGCATTTCACTTAAATTTCCTTGGCTTCTCATACCCCAAATTCATTTTTTTTATGACATCATAACTCATTTAGCTGTGAAGGTAGAAAAATTGTCTTCTATTGAAAGCTGCAACTGCTGTTTCTCTGGGGTGTTTTTAAAGGATGTCCTTTTAAGAAAACATGAAAAGGTTCCAAAAGGTATAAAATAAGACTAGCATATCCTATCAAATTTAAACTGTCTTGGTCTAAAAGCCCTTGAGAAAGTGCAGAGATCAGAGATACAATATAAATTTTTTCTTTTTGCAATTAAGACTATTAGGCAGTTCTACACGTTACCACACTGATATAACAGGCTATTTATTTATTCACAATTTCTACATATTTCAAATGAATTTAAGGGGACAAACTTCTTGAATTTTTGTTAATTGTTCGTATTTAAGCGATTTCAGTCCCCTGGAGACAGACGTCATGCTTTTACAAGTCATATTTTCATATGGTTTAAGATATTTTCATATTAAGATTGTGTAGGAAGAATAACAAATATGGCAGATGACCAGCTTGGCTTAGCAGAGAACACTTCAGTGAACTTAAACACAAAAAGGAAGCTTACAAGAAGTGAAAGATCGGACCGATGACTAGGGCATGCAGGGATGAAATCAAGAAGGCCAAAGCACAATTGGAGTTGCAGCTAGTGAGGGACATGAAGGGCAACAAGAAGGGTTTCTACAAGTATGGCATCAACATGAGGAAGACTGGGGGAAATGTGGGTCATTTACTGAATGGGGGAGGCAACCTAGTGGCAGATGATGAGGGAAAGGCTGAAGTACTCAATTACTGTACTTTTTTACCTCAATCTTCACAGGCAAGGTCAGCTCCCAGACTATCTCACTGGGCAGCACAGTTTGGGGAAGAGGTGAGCAGCCCTCAGTGGTGAAAGAACACGTTAGAGACTATTTAGAAAAGCTGGATGTGTACAAGTCCATAGGGCCAGATACAATGCATCCAAGGGTGCTGAGGGAGTTGATTGATGTGATTGCAGAGCCACTGGCCATTATTTTTGAAAACTCATGGCAATGGACAGAGGTCCCAGATGATTGGAAAAAGATAAATACAGAATCCATCTTGCAGAAAAGCAAGGAGGATCCAGGGAACTACAGACGAGTCAGCCTCACCTCAGTCCCTGGAAAAAAACATGCAGCAGGTCCTCAAGGAACAAGGAGCAACAGTCTCAAGGTGCAGCAAGGGAAGTTTAGGTTGGATGTTAGGAAAAAAACCTCTCACTAGGAGAGTGGTAAAGCACTGGAAGGGGTTACCTAGAGATGTAATGAAATCTCCATCCTTGGAGGGTTTTAAGCCCCAGACAGAAAGCCCTGGCTGGAATGATCTCATTGGGGATGGTCCTGCTTTGAGCAGGAGACTGGACTAGATGACCTGCTGAGGTCCCTTCCAACCCTAATTTTCTATGATTCTATATTTTTTTCCTCTACTGCTTTGTAATAAAAACAAACAGAAGGAGGAGCTACTGTATAGGAAAAACAGATAAACTTTCTGTAGGGCAGTGGTTCCCAATCTGTGGTACAGGTACCACGAGTGGTATGCAGACAACCTGGCAGTAGTACGCATTAACAGATTTATTAAAATTACTTTATATGAGTAAAATTTGCTGGTGGTACTTAAGGTTCAACTGAAAAATGTGCTGGTGGTATGCAAGGTTGTATCATTTTAAATTAGTGGCACAGTCTGTCAGAGTTTGGGAAACACTGCTATAGAGGGTGTTTTAAAATGCATCAGAGGTGAAGAATTTATTTTTCCTCCACTCTCATTCAACTTTGAAACTGTTTGGTATTAATTGTAATATCAATTAGTAAACAATTTTCAGACAGGACTGAAATTAAAGTTAGCCTGTTCCTTCCATTGTAATTGGCTATAAAATATAAATTCAATGCAAATATGTTTTACCATATTCGGATCTGGAAAGTTCTATACTTCTCATCATGTAACAACTGGTATTGATCTTCAAAAGGAAAAAGGAAAAGAAAAGAAACATAATTTGGAAGTAAAATAACCTAATATTCCTTCAAAAAAAGTCCATTTTAAATTGGTGTGGCAGAGAACAAGTTGTTCAAACTTTAAGTACATAAAGCAAGCTAATTGTATTCAACATATATTTTAATTAATTTATAAAATACAAGAAATAGTCCATTAATCTCCAATTCAAAGCACAACCCCTCAAGTGTACTTATTTGACCATTTGGCTAAATGAGAACCTGTGTATTGGACCAGATCTAGATATAGGCATAGGATACAAATCTGAAAGTGAATGCGACCTATTTGGGCAGAACAAAAAAATATTCCATTGTGTAAAGACTGCTGAATACTCTCAGTGCAGGTCCAGAATGAGAACTGTAGAGACACTGTGCATAAGCAGTGTGAGGCAATGCTGTGCTGAGATATGCCATACCAGCCAGCTTCCAAACTTGAAGCAAAATAGTAGCATTAGCATGGAGAGCTGCACGTATGTCAGTATGTTCTGCCAACAGGCAGTTTACTGGCCCATGTGTCATGCCACATCACTTCCATTTTGGGAGCTAACAGGCACAACGGGGATGCATCACACAGACTTACTCATGTAGGTAAGGGCTAAAACTTCTTAGCAAAGCTATACTGGAGAAATAATTTGGTTAAGATGAAGTTTTAATTTACACAACCCATAAACTAACCCTCAGGTTTGACAAATTAATGTAAGTTGCCTGACATTAAAAAAAAATTGCAACATTTTAAAATCAGTCATACCATGCTGCCTTCATTATTGCCAACCATAGTGTTATAGCTTCCAGTTAGTCTTCTCAATTCTGTTACTTCAAATGTTACATCTAAACCATTTGGAAGGGCATCATCTCCTAAATAAATACAAACATTTATTATTTCTTCAAGAGTCTTCTGTTTGCACAATATTGCTTTATAGCTGGATAAAAGACACTTTAAGTTAATTGAAATATTCCTTTGGAATGTGAAACTAGTTGAATTAAATACTCAAAGGAGACTGCATGATACAGAACGCTGGCCTCAGAAAAGTAGTCTTTGTTAACATCTGATTCAAGCAAAAAAGTTTGGTTTTTATAACACTGACCCTTTAAGTAATAACTAACATAACGTGGCATTTGATACCTACTCAATAAAAGTGCTGCAGGGTTTTAATAGGCATAGGTTTTACTTTTAGTATAAGGTATATGTGAAATAGTCAGTGGAACAATAATCCCAATATAGCATTCCAGATGTCTTTCAGAAAGCATGGTACAATCCATTAAAAAAAATAAAAAAATCTGTGGTCCAGTCCTGTTCTAACTGAGCTATTCTACTGTAATGGTAGATAGAGGGCACCCCTCTTTCCTTTAAGTCAGGGATTGGCAACCTAGGGGAGGCAGAACCATGCTGTAGGCAACATTTGACAATGGGGAGGCTCTTTTTGTATTCCACCTCAGTCAACTGCCTAGGGTTCCAGCAGAGGGAGAAGCTCTGCCCATGCTATACCATATTCAAACAGCAAGGGCTCCTGCAGGAGTGCTCTTGCCAAACCACACCATGGCTGAGCAGGGGCAACAGCAGCCATATCCCAATGTTCCTTTGATTCAAACTAAGTCATTCCAGCCCCTGCCCCCACCAGAAAACATTGCCAATCCCTGCTCGAAGCAGTTATGATGTCACACTTCTATGGAGTAATCAGTAGCATTGCAGGCCTCTCATTTTCAGTGACAGACTACTTCCCTAATTAAATAGGCTTTTTTTGATAATGTTGGCTCAAGATCCGCTCTGCTAGCATGTAACAGTTAAAAAATTAAATGTACAACAGTTAAGAAACCCAATATATTATAATATATAATATATATTATATTGAACTTTACCAAATCACTAACTATATACAACATATTTTTAAATTCAATGCACCTAATGATTTTTTTTCTACATCTGAAAGATACTGGAATAAGTAACAGCAACAGAAAGTGAATCACTATTAGAAACAGTATAACACAAGTTTCATTGCTCTGTTTTCATTATGTCTGAATGTTGACGCATGGAGTTTGCAACTAGGAAAGGCAGCACAATTTCATTATATGATTGCAAAATTAATTGCTTCAGGATTACACAGAATGTTGATTGGGAGAACAGATGACCCACGTCTAACCAGTCTGTTATTTCTCTCCTGGAAATGTCTAAAAATGTCTGCCTAAAAAAATGTCTGCCTAAAAATGTCTACTTGTAATAGACCCACATGCTTCTGTGTATTCAGACTAAGGTAGGCATGAAGTACAAAATATTTCAGTTTGAATGGTTGAAGTCTAACAAAGTTATAAACAACCCTAAATATGGTCTTACAGTGGAAAGTATCAGGCAACCTAAAAGGTAGGCTATGTTACCAGCCCTACCTGTGTAGCAGAAAGCCCCCTTTTCCTCTTGCCTGCATTTGCTCTCCCCTCTTTGGATATGTTTCTCTTCTTCTACCTTTTCTTCCTTCCTTTTTCTTTCACTTTAAGATAAGGAATTGTGTTTTAAAATTTGGATGTGTGCATTTTGTATCTCCCCTTGTATTTTGGTATTTTTTATCTATTTGTGTGCCATGGCATTACTTTTGTAGCTTATATTTTATACTCCTCGCCTTTCAACTTTCAACTAAACGTGTTTAGTTTCATAAGTAAGTTATACATTGTAACAATGTTAACAAGGGCAGGAGTCAAACTGCCGCTTCCCTGTAGCAGGCGGGCCCCTGAAAGAGCGAGAGAATCAGTGATTGAATGTGTAACACAGTAGCAGACAACAATTAACACCTAGGGAAACCACAGATCAGTCAACAGAAGAAATCAATAGGAGACAATGTAGCAACCGGGACATCTCTAAACATCACTGATCAAGGGCTAGAAGCCCTAGCCTGAGTTAATCAATGCCGGGGACCAACTTTGGGGCGGAATATCTCCAGGTCGACCGCTCCGAGAGCCCTATTCTAAATTCATCAACGGACTCCCAAACCTGCACGTACATGCGGATGACCCCTGGGGCTGACAGATGCCATCCAGTAGCCACCGAGGGGGGAAGTCCCATGAGGGTCAACGACCCCTGGATTGGGCAAACCTAAAAACTCACCAAAGTCTGCCAAGGACAGATAAAAAAGCAGTGAAAAGTGACCCTCAATGGCACCCTCTTGATCTCCAACTTGACCAGCACCTGACCTGTCCAGCCAGAAGGACCAGCCAGCAACCCGCTTCTGGAGGATAACACCATGCTGAAAGAAGCCTCAACTGGCCATTGGCGGCAGACTTCAGCATTTGTAGGATAGGTATACCCGACTCTTGTAGCTTGCTACTGTGTGTATGCGCGCATGTGTGTGGGGACCAGCCCCAAGGTTTGATTTAACTTCATTACAGTGTTTCAATCCACTTAATAAACCAGAATTTTAAGGATCCGGAGTTAGACATTTGTAGCCAACACCTGTAATACACACAGCTCCACATACACATGGCTATACAGAGAATACATTAATAAGGTTGTAAAGTTTCTGAACCCAAGCTAAGGAATGCCAAACTTGAGGTTTTCTATGCAACTTTAGCTCTGTTACAAGGCAGAAATATATTTTGATACAGTCCATTTACCAAATAATCCAGTACTATAGTTTTACCACAAAAATGTGCTGTGAATGAAAAAAGTTATATTGTTCCTAATATAAGGTGTTACGGGAACAGCATATGGTTTGAGAGTTAAAGTTATGAAGAGAAGCTCAAAGGATGCGAGTTTTATTGGCTCTACCAAATATTTCCAATACAATACTGAGCAAGTGTTCAACTGTATCTTCAACCTTGCCCCAGTTTCTATAACTACGGATGAGGAGATTTGTATTATAAACACTGACAGAAGCTTGTTTCCTCTCTCCCTTGCTCTCGCTATATATAAAGGAAATATAAATGAGAAGTCATAACTCACAGTGCTGCAATATTTACCTTGACAAGTATCAATCAGAACTTCCACCTGTCTAAAAATTCCCAGTCGAAGCAACTTTTCACGAGCTTCATGTGATTTTCTCATTACCTAGAGAACAAGATAAGGAATTCAGCCTTGAATCTCAATAGAAAATAGCTAGTATAATGGCTGAATATGTAAGGAGATCCATGCATCATTCACAGACTTTGAAGGACATGTATGCACCTCCTGAAACCACTTCAGGATGCCAAGTGCAGGATAAATTAAACACAGTGAGAATCCACTTCAAACGTCTGCTTGCTTCATAACCTTTATAAAACATCCTTTTGTATCCAATTTCTTCAAATCATGCTTTTAAAAGGTAAAAACCCACATACGCCACATGGCAGGATCATAAAACAACTATATACTACAACTTTGTTTTTGAAACTGTAGATAAAGTCATACGTTAAATGCTGAACTGAAGGCTTAACAAAATGTTCTACATAAAATACTTCAGCCTCCAGAAAACAATGGCTGTCTGTATGGGTAAACTGACCAGCAAAACTACAGCAGTATCATTAGGGCAATCAAGTTCCCAGTGTTGAAAAGCTCTAAGAGCAGTATGGACAGCAGCAGAAAGAGTTCTCCAAATCACGTATTGTTCCAGAATACCGTTACACCCTTCTGAATGATCCACACTGCTAAGGCTGCCATCCAGAGTGAAAACTATCATAGCTTATCTTTTTTTAAGCCACCAAATTGAGATAATCAGCTACATAAAGCATGATTTCACTCTTGACAGTGACTCTAAAAAAAGCATCATAGCGTTCTAAGTTTGCCACTGGTCATTAATCTTGAACCTAGTTAATGAGAAAATAAATAGCTTTTCTATCGTGCTGAACCTGGGATTTAAAAGCCCTTTTCCTCCTTGATAATTATCAATAACAAAAATGTTGCATGCTAAACTGATAATATTTCCCAACCATTTTAAAATCTACTTTCAGACTGTAGATTTACTTCTCTAATAGGTATCTAATGCATGGCCATTTTCCAAGACAATGTAGTGTTTTATAAACATGCCATACTTACATCAATCAGGTTTTTAGCCCTGAAAACATCACTGATTTCATACATGATAATATTGTCTTTGGTTCTTCCAAGTCCATCGAAGTGTACATGTTGAACCACCACCTAAACATAACAGATGACTATTAACAAAATGTTAAATATCTGCTTGAGAGGAAATTAAAAGCTCTGAGACAGAAATAACACTGCTATCTGAATAAAGTTACAAGACTACCACATTTGTGAACGAATTACCACTAACATATAATAACCAGCAAACCTAGAGTATGTGCACTTCAACAGGAAGTGCATGGAAAAAAAGTAGTAGTTAACTCCAAATAAAGAACTAATTATAGTTCTTGATAGCTCCCATAATTTTCAGAAATTTAGTCACAAATCTTTATAGACAAATCAGTCATTAGCTGTGAGCTACAGTAGCACGGGCACTAAGGCACACAGTTAACAACCCAAAAGTATTCATGGTGTGGATTGCCAGATTGAATCTGTGAACTCTGCTTAATACCTTGTCACAACGACACGAAAGAGGGAAATATTTCATTAGCTGAAATCATATACTGATTTTAAATTAACAAGACCAACAGTATAATACTTGGTGTAACTCTTTTACACTAAGCAAAAAGTTTGAATACAGAGTCAAAAAATGAATGAAGTACTTGGATAACTATCAAATAGTCTCTCACAATTTAAATACTGTAGACTAAAATACATTGCATGGTCTTTAATGCTGAGATCTTAGATGATTTTAGCCATTTTTTCCTAGACAGCAGAGCACAGTTTACTGTCTACTAATGGACTATATAGATTACATCCTCTTTATTTCTCCAGCTTTTTTTGTGTATGTATAACTTCGGGCTTTCTGTCCAAAAGACCACAGATGCTTAAATATTCCCTCCCCCAATTCTATAAAATAAAGAATAGCAGCCACCTAACTTTTACTGGCAGATCTTCAATAATAATGGTGGGCCCATGCAATGGACTAAACATTGTTTTTATTAAGGAAAGAAATGTTATCAAACTTCTAATAGGGTTTACCATGAACTAAGCCAATGGAAGAAAAGTTCTTAAAAATGGACATTCTAACAAATTCTAACATGATCTTATAGTTTTAAATGTATTTTAACAATATTTCTCTTGTGCAAAACACAAAGGGAACACCAAGTATAGGATTTAATTTACTTCTTTTACATCCCAAATAAAACACTGATTTATGACATGCCATACAAAATAAATAAATAAATACATTCAGAACCTTTGCCTAAATACTCACATCTTTGTTTTCAAGAATTTCCTGTCTGGTTTCAGGTTCAACTTCAATTAGATCAGCTTCTTCTCCTAAAGCACCTAAATCAGGTCCACTCATTGGAAGAGGGTCCAAACTCTAAGCAACACAGAAAAATAAAAATGTGTTTTCTATTTTATAACTTAAGTAACTTGTACCAAAGAGCTGTTTCTTCTATAGCAAATGAGAATATTTTTCTAAATCTGGACATCCTCCCCACCACAATGAATCATGAAACCATAATAGGAGAGATAAAACACTGAGAATTGAATATGCTGCTTTTTTTTTTAAATCATGCATGCTTACTAACAGAGTTTTATTATACAATAAATAATTTCCAAGATGAGTATTTTCCTCATTAAGACACCGTGCATGCGTTATGCTTGCCAAAAAACAGATGCAGTTCTTCACATATATAGAGTTTTGCAGAAAAAGAGATCTTTCCCTGGGTAAAAATTTCAGCACATAGCTTTTCTGTTTACTCACAAGCCCTTCAAAAAGACTGTATGAATCAGTTGTAAAGAACCTCTTTTCAGCAGGTAAGCTTATCTTTAAGAGAGGCTTTCAGCACTTCAGGCATGTACAAAATTTCAGACCAGGTTTTTGGGGGGTTAGGTGCCAAATACCTCACTACCCAAATGAAAAGAGGCTGTCAGCAGGCCGCTTTGCTTTATGCATTACATCTTTTTTGATTTGTGAATATGAGCGTCTTTACTCTCACCAGCTTCCTCCAAGTAACTGTTAAAAATGCAACACTGCCATTCAGTAGCACTTTTCAGATATGGATTTAAGACAGATCAGTTCCATCACAATGTGGCCTTGTTTGCTGTATAGAGAATGCTGAAAAAAACGTTACGTGACAGCACAAGTTTGTGGTACTAGTGAAGACCTGGGCAACACATAGGGTTGTCACCAGAACAGCTGACGTCACAGCACTCCAAGCAGGTTAAACTTCTGGAAAGTTAAGAGTTACCATTCTCCGGATGGAGTTAACCTGGGATCTTTTCCCCCACAACAACTGGTATTGGCTCTTTCAAAGAAAAGCATGAAAACCAGCTGTGGGATAACCTGATTCTATATTAAGATTTAAATCAAATCACTGATTGTTAGAACTTGGTGAAACCTTTGCACACAAGCTTTACTTTTTCACCCCAAAGTTTTGCCCTTGTGAGTTATAATAAGGGTATGCTCATGGTGGCTATAACAAAGGACCAATCCCACACTCAGTACATTCTTGCTTCCAATGAAGCAACAGCTCGCAGTGCCCAAGACAATGTGTGGGCAGGGAAGCACTTTCTTCACCCTTGTTGGTCTGCTGTCATGCCCTGTCGCTGAGATGTGCCTTTGGGCTGCGGGGCCACAGAACCAGTCTTCCAACCCCAGCCACCTCCACAGGCAAAAAGGCATGGGTGGGCAAAATGGTGGATCCAGCCAGTGGCTAAACTCCATTTCCCAGCAGCCCCTGTCCACAGTATCCATGGAGACCCCAAGAGAAGCAGGACTGTGATAGGGCACAGTGATTTGTGGCACAGAGGTGGAAAGGGATCTTGGAGTCCTAGTGGACTCCAAGATGAACATGAGCCGGCAGTGTGACGAAGCCATCAAAAAAGCCAATGCTTTATCGTGCATCAGCAGATGCATGACAAATAGGTCCAAGGAGGTGATACTTCCCCTCTATCGGGCGCTGGTCAGACCGCAGTTGGAGTACCGCGTGCAATTCTGGGCGCCACACTTCAAAAGGGATGCGGATAACCTGGAGAGGGTCCAGAGAAGGGCCACTCGTATGGTCAAGGGCCTGCAGACCAAGCCCTACGAGGAGAGACTAGAGAAACTGGACCTTTTCAGCCTCCGCAAGAGAAGGTTGAGAGGCGACCTTGTGGCTGCCTATAAGTTCATCACGGGGGCACAGAAGGGAATTGGTGAGTATTTATTCACCAAGGCACCCCCGCAGGTTACAAGAAATAATGGCCACAAGCTAGCAGAGAGCAGATTTAGATTGGACATTAGGAAGAACTTCTTCACAGTTCGAGTGGCCAGGGTCTGGAACGGGCTCCCAAGGGAGGTGGAGCTCTCCCCTACCCTGGGGGTCTTCAAGAAGAGGTTAGATGAGTATCTAGCTGGGGTCATCTAGACCCAGCACTCTTTCCTGCTTATGCAGGGGGTCGGACTCGATGATCTATTGAGGTCCCTTCCGACCCTAACATCTATGAATCTAGGGCCAGGGTTTCCATGGAGACCACCCAAACAGTGCTGGCAGGGCATGTAGCTGGGCAGGGAGCAGGGGCTGAGATTCTGCAGCAGTGACAGTGTAGTCTGGAGCCATGGCAGAGCCACAATGCACTGCCTGCACATCCCCATCACTCCTGTGAAATTCTGGCCCCAGCCCCAGAGCATCCCCACGCACCCTGCCAGCACTCTTCAGCTGGTCTCCACAGAAACCCCAGCCCCACATGTCGGCCCTGGCACTCCTGGGGTTTCTAAGGAAACCCCAGCCCCACCCCGCCCCTCCTGGGGTCTCCATGGAAACCAGCCGCATCCACGTGGGGAGGGGCTGCTGGTAAGCCCGGGGCTGAACTTTGCCCACCAGCCCCACGGCTCTCCACACGACACCAGGGCCAGAGCCTCTCCAGCTATTCAGACTCAAGACGCCTCCGAAGATGCGGGCTCTGCCCTCAGAAAACAAAGGCAGCGTTTGTTGCCTACCGCCAGGGCCACAGGAGGCCCGGCCCCTTACTGGAGACGCCCGGTTTTCGATGGCGGCCTTGCTAGCCGGGCAGCCGGCCACGCCCCTGACAGGCTCAAGCCGCACCCCCCGCGTGACGCTGCCCGGCCGGGAGACCCCTCCCCGCGCTCCTATGCCTGCCGGGGGGCAAGAGCTTTCTCCCGTTACGACCGTTACTGACCGCCCCTCCCCCGATCCCAGCGGCCCAGGTGGGGGAAGGTCGGGCCGGCAGCAAGCGCTCCCCGCGGAGGAGGGGGCGTGGGCAGGCCCGGCTGCTGTACGGAGGACGCAGAGGAGACGCGACCCCCGCCCGGTGCCTCTAAGTGCGCGCGGCTAGAGGCGGAGGGGAAGGAGCGCCCTACCCGCGCCTGCACCGTGCCCATAGCTGCTGCAGTGCCCGGCGAGCAGACGGGTGGAGGCCACGGTGCTTCCCTCAGCTCCTGGATCGCGGCACGAGGGCGACCATGACAGACAGTGCGGCGTCTGCGCCCATTGGCCTGCTGGCCGGAAGGGGCGAGGCGGAAGACCCCGGCTTCCGGAAGTAGCGTGTAGGGGAAGCCCCGCCCCCAACCTTCCTCTGCCAGGCCCTGCCTGGCGGTCTCACGGGATACTCCTGCGGGGGTGGGTCCCTGGGACACCCGGGTCTGGGCCCAGGTTGGCCAAGGGCAGTGCGGGGTTGAAGGTTGTTGTCAGGAATGGTTTAAACCTGGGTTTTTCAGCGAGGAGGAGGCCGGTAGCACCTTGGGATGCCAAGGGATCCTGTCAGGGGTGCCACGAGGCTCCTGGGCAAGGTCAGCTAGCAAGAGTCTCAAGAGAAAGCTAGATATCAGATGAAATATATTAGCTTTACCCAAAGACCCTTCTCTGCTTATCTCTAACCGACACAGCTACAACCTATACCCAAGAGAAAGCTGGAGCTTTTAGGCTGTAGCTGTAGGCTTCCCATGTTCTTTGCAACCGAAAAACTCCAATATTTTTCCAGAGGTGAAGGAAAAGAGCGCAAACAAATAGCAGGCATTTTGAAAGGGCTGCCACAAGCCTGTTCAGGGGTGCTGCGAGTCAAACAGGATTGAAAACCACTGGTTTAAACAGTGTTCAGATCCAGTCTCGGCTGAGTGCAGTGATGGCACGAGTTGCAGCCCACCCCTACTCCCAGCAATGCCACAGCATCCCACTCATCAAATTATGAGACAGGGTTTGACTTCTCTACTTCAGACTCTCCTAACCCATTAGCCAGTAGCCTCATTTTTAGGTCCACATGTGGAAGGTACAGTAGTGCTTTTGAGATGCATTTAAGCCAGATCAGTTCTATACAGTGGCCTAGCTTGCTGTAGCTAGCGGCTGTGAGAATGCTGAAAGAACATTTGAGCACAAGTTCACATCACTTTTAAAGACTTGGACAATACCTATGGTTGTTACCAGCACAAGCACATTTGGAAGATAAGTTCAAAGGTTCCTTTTAAGATAAGGAAATGTGTGGATAGGTGGTAAAAAAAACTGTTAAAAATAAAAGGGGGAAATTACTCCCCAGTACATAGCTTATTAGCAAATCAGTATTATGTGACAAAACAGAGGGAAACACAACTCACATAAGTGGCCTGTCCCATGTTTATTGTTTATCTTGAGTGGGAGATTTCATGTCACAAAAAGTTACAGGGCTGGTATAGCAATACCCTTCCCAACATGAACACAGTACAGTTGATGCAGAAGCCTGAAGCAATGACTCCAAAGTGTAAATTCCCAACTCCTATTAATCTGACTGGATGGTAAAAAGAATTAACTCTTTAACTGCTCCTCATCTGAATGAATCAAATGAGAAAAATGTTGGATGCTAGATTAGGAGCTGGGATTTGGTGTAGGAAAGAAACCAGATGGAAAAACCCAAAAAAACAGAAAGGAAAGGGAAAGAAAAGAAATCAGAATGGAGGACAAAGAGAAGCAAAGGACTGAAACAAGAAACTTTTAGTTATGACATAGAGGTCATATTTGCAATCCTCTTGCCATTCTGTTATGTATTATTACAAGGTATATAAAGCCAATGAAATATAATCACACATACACTTTGGTCTCTTCTCTCAGTTTGATATATTAATTTAAGGGAGGCAAATTGTTATGTCAATTTTGGGATCAGCCCATACAGAGTCCAGTCAATGACAAACTTTCATTAAAAACAGACCCTGCACACGTTTTTTATATGGTTCAGGACCTGTGTTTTGTTAGCAGACCTTTATTCCAAATGCAAACTGCAATCTAGAATTTTGCGCAACTAAGATGTGAGAAACCTAATTTCTCAGAAACAGAACTCTAAAATAGTCTTCTCAGCTCCACTCTGCTTTTGGCACTGCTTGTATTTGTTTGACAACTTTTCTATTTCGGGAGATATCTAGGCTCCCACACACACACACACACACATATAGTGTGAAGAAAGTCAGTTGCCTCAGAATAGAAACCAAACCAGCCGGGACACTAAGCAGAGGGTCACTAAAGGTTAGGTAAGAGAAAACACCAAACAGAGTGGGATGCCTGAACTCCTGTCCCTCTCTGGAGCTAGATATCAGAAGCAGTGCTGCACATGGTAAGGTACCTCTGTCCACTCAGGATTCACCAAGAGTCCTGCTCTAAGGCAAGATACTTACTAGGGCTGTGCAAAATTTCTCCGTCAGTTTCATTTTGACGCTGTTTTGACTCGTTTCAAGCTTGAAACAGCAAAATCAAAATGAAACAAAGAGCTTCAAAACAGCCTCGGAATGAAACGAGGTAAGTCAAAACGTTTTGAAAATTTTGAAACGTTTCGAGTTTCAAAGCTCAAGCTGGGCTTGCCTGCAGGGAAACAGGAACAGAAAGTAAGGAGAGGGAGGCAGAAGGAGGGCTCTCATTATTGACCGTGTAGCTGGCCAGTGACTGTCATCCTTCCCTGAGGTCTCTTCCAATCCCAGGGCTATATCCATTTTTCAATTGCTTAATTTCTGCTTTTAGTTTTTCTTGGGAGTCTTTAAGACTCCTTACCCGGGATTCTTGTTGCCTCTTACTACCTTCTTCATACCAGTCAAAATAGACATCCCATTGAGTTTGAGGGGTCTTGCTACCTCTTGACTCTAGAACTTTTCAGAGGTGGATCAGTTTATCAAGATCAAAGGTTCCTTCTGAAGGAAACTGTTTTGGAGGGTTATCCCTGGTATACCAATTCCATTTATTTAAAAACTTACATGAGTTTTGACCATAATGCACATACATATAACCTGCTGGGGTTCCTTTTGGTGAGGTTGGGACATCCTTTGACCCAGAGCCCCCCATCCTTCAATTCACACAGGGCATTCACACAGGGAAGAGGGTAAGGGACTTGATGTGCCAATTTTGAACCGAGAGCAGCGCATGAAGCAGCGTCCTAACAATTATTTGGTCACATCAACTGCCAGTTACCTGGACAGTTTCCGTGGATGGGGAAAGGATAAACCTGTCTGCTGAGTCATGAGGTTCCAGTTGGGCCCCCTTGCTTTCAAGTCTGCCTTTCTAGACAGCCTTGGGGCAGCTAGACCCAACCTTAGTCTCAGACCTGGTCAGTGGCTCATATTCTTTCCTTTCACACAAGGGAACTTTTGCACTGAGGCACGGGGTTCAAGAATATTTCTTTAGTCCCAGCCTTGGTCAGCGACACCGTGGAAAACACTCACATTATTCCCCAGGTTTCTATATTCCTTAGTCTAGACTTTTCCTTTTACCCTTTTAATTGTAAACCGGTTTCATACAAACCCTTTAGAGTGTCTGACAAGTTTGTATTTCAAAAGTTCGGATGGCATAAGCTCGAACTGGTTTCCCCGACCCACATGGGCAGTCCTCCACCGATAACCCCTTTAGAGATTTCAAAAGGTCTCTTACCTTGATTTGGCGCCTGGGGTTTCGGAGGGGAACGGTCCGCAAGCCCGTCGGTACTCTCAGCCGGGCGTTGCCATCCAAGTCACGGCACCAAGAATTGTGGAAGAAACAGGCTTCACTCTATTGTTTGGTCACGAAGTTGTCAGAGACCTTTATTTACAAGTAGCTACTGGGGAGAGTACCGGACAGACAGAACTTCCTCTTATCAGTCCTGCATGTTGTGGCCCCCCCCAATAGACAATTGAAGCAAGCCTTTTATGTGTTTCAATTCAGGTCACATGACACAAGATATAACAAGTAAAAGAAAAAGTGTTTTGGACCAGAAAGTTGCAAGAGGGCATAGACTGTGGTTTGACCTATTGACCTCATAGGTCTACTCAACTCAACAAGGGAAAAATGGCGGGAGAAAGAGCAGATTGAAAAATAGGCAGGGAAAAAGCAATCATTAGCAAATAGTGCACTAACTCAAGAAGTCGGTAGAAATTAAGGCCTGGGGTTTTCTTCTTCCACAACAGTCACACACCCATGTCACGAGTTTTGCCTGTCAGTAGCTAGAGGTGCAGGGCCCCAGAACCCAGACTCCCCCTGCACCTATCTCCTTGACAGTTGGCAGGCTTTGTGGCCACAGCAGGGCCTAGCAGGCGGCAGTTTTCACCCCCTGTGCCCCAAGACAGACACAGTTCCACAAGCACCCATGTCACGAGTTTTGCCTGTCAGCAGCCAGAGGTACAGGGCCCCAGAACCCAGAAGCCCTGCACTTATCTCCTTGAAAGCTGGCAGGCTTTGTGGCCTCAGCAGGGGCTAGCAAGCCTGCAGCTTTCACCCTGCTGCACCTTAATACGTACACGTGTCATAAGTTTTGCTTTCAAGACTTTGAGGTGCAGTTTCCCTGAAACCCCTGCACCTATCTCCTTGAAACTTGGCAGGCTTCATGCCCTCAAGGGGCTACTGTTCCTGCAAATTTCATCCAAATCAGGCTAGAAATGACAAAGTTATAGGCTGTTTTGAGCTTCCCCATTATAGCCTATGGGTGAAATGTCGAAACAGCGAAACTGTTTCCACAAAACGAAACAGAACTGCAGTTTCAAATCAAAATGAAATGCTGTTCCATTGAAACGTTGGTCAAAATGGAACAGTGCCGTTTTGCACAGCCCTAGTACCTACCTCTACTCTTTGAAAAAACAGAACAGGGCTCACTGTTTTAAAGAATGACTGCAAGTGGTATTGGTGGTACTGGCAATAGCTTTTTAATACGAGCATTAGCTAAGAGGCTGATTGAATGCCTTTCCCCTGCCTGAGGGATTAAAACCATCAGACTAATCACTAGGCTGGGTGAAGGACACCCTTCACCTCTCCTGCTGAAGCTATGCCCACTATTCAGAAATAAAGGTAAGATTCATGAAAGCAGAAAGGGAGTGCAAGAAGGAATGTGACTACGCTGCTTAGTGGTTGGGGGCTCACCTGGAAGAAGTGGGGTTAGGTCTGAGGTCCCTCTTCCTGTTGTTCTTTAATACAGTCATTGCACAATGTGGGGACTAAGACTAAGATTTTCCATCCACACCTTCCCAGGTGAGTACCCTGCCACTAGCTACAGATTTGGTTGTTAGGACAAACCCTCAAGGCATGGGAGATGTGGGTTTGAATGCCCTCATGAAAGTCTTACATCCAGCACTCCCACTTCCTTGATAAATGCACTAACCCATAGTTGTTCCATCAGAGAAGTACACCACCAGCACCTCTACAAAGTGGTCACCGTTGACCTTTTAGTACACCTTCCACATCAGATTCCGCAAGGGAGATCAGCAGGGGACAGCCTTGTTTCTGGATCCTAATTAGGTTTTCAAAGAGACAGGTGCCTCACTGTTCAGATGGAGCAAGTTCCAGGCATGCACAGAAGCAAGACTTATGGTGCCCAGTGCGTTTTAGGCACTTTCTGGGTTAACCTGCTGCTGAGCAGGGGTTTTAGACTGCAGTTTGGTATTTCATTGCTTCATATCCCACCATGTCTACAGGTATCCACACCTGCTGTGATCAAAGATATAATTATATCTGATGTTAAGCAAAAAAGAGAAAAGAAAAAGGCCTTGTTCCATACTAATCTCACCCTTTGCAAGATGTATACCCATATTTTAACCAGGCATCCTCTAAAAATCAGGGAAAAATGGCTTCAGTGAGATTCATTGACGTAACAGTTTATGATGTTCCAAGAACCTTGTAAACTTTGTTGTTTTCTATTTTTGGCTGAATACATATGATAGGGTAATTCCATTCTGCGCTTTTGGATGAAACAGCAGAGAGTATATCTGGGTGGGCTGGTGGGGGGGAGGGGTGTTATTCTTCCAAAACATTCTAAAAATAGTGCTAATAGTGTTCTTCAAAGAAATGGTTGCATGAAAACCAGTCATTTCACAATCTTGGCAACCTTTTTATTTCAAGGACAATTGGAGCCAAATATGGCTTTCATCTTCAATTGTTCCTCTCCAATTTATTCACAATATTATATGCACGCAGATTGCAGAAGTCATAGACTACCTAATCAGTTCCACTTGAGGACCACCAAGCCACTTAGGATGCTCCCATTTTGCTAGTAGCATCTATTGTCAGTCTTGGTATCCTGAGTTCTACTAATTTGTCCCAGGGTTGTTCATTTTAACCTTGTAAGCTTTTCCCAAAATAACATGCTGAAACATTCCTAGAGCAGTTTTTTTTAAATTAGCAAGTTACTGAACATTCTCTATTCAAAAGGTTACCATGACATGCTCTTCACAACTGATAAGAGCGACTCTCCACATGTTATAAACACTTAACATTGTTAAATGCTGGAAACACAAAAAATGTCTCAAGGAGAATTTAACATATTTACCAAAATCCAACACAGATTTGAATTTAAGATGACCTCCCAACAATAATTAAATTCGATACATGGCAAATGATAAAGGTATTATAGTTTTCTATGTATAGAACCTAATCATTGAAGGGTGGGAAAGGCAGGCTGATCCCCGTGACTTGCTCCCTGGTCACTTGGTGCCTCATGCCTCTGCTCCTGCTGCCAGTCTTGTGTTGGGGCCAAATTAATAAACCACTCAATAATTAGTGACACCACGCCAGACGATGGGCAGGCAGAGAGTGAGGAAGGACCCAGACACTGTTGTCTATCATACAGCACCTGGACCCTGAATAATCCTGAGACGAGACACACAAATTAAATTTACAAATGCTCAGTTAATTAATAACAACAACCAACCATAACACTATCAGCTATCTATTATCCTATCTTATGATCCTATAATCCTATACTATAATTCTATAGCAGGCTTGTCCAACATACAGCCCGTGGGCCGCCAAGCCATTTTCTGAGGCCCGTGGTGCTGTGACGGGAAACTAAACTAAACACTGTTTACTTTTAGTCCCACCCCTTGTCCCTCCCCCAGCCCCTCAGCAGCTTCCTAATGGCTGCTGAAGGACTGGGGAAGGGACAAGGTTCCCACATGCACCGCGTCAGCTTGATGTTGCCAACGCAGTGCGGCTCCTCCCCTCCTCCCTCATTTCAGTGTCCCTTCCTCGCCCCACCCTTCCCTTCCTCATTTGCATGCCAGCTCCACCCTGCGCCAGTCCCTGCCAGCCACATGGGCTGGAGCAGGTCGCGCAACAGCAGACGGGCAGGTGCAGGGGGTGTGGATGCCGGCTCAGAGGGATGCTGCTGCCGCTGCTGCTGTGGCTGTCAGCGCGGGAAGCTGATGCCACTCCCATCACTCCCACCTCCCCGCATCCCCCCGTGCCTGCAAACAGCACACTGGGGGTGGTGAGTCGTGGGGCCTGGGGAGGGAGGGACCCCTGCCACTTGGGCTCAGTCTGCTCTGGGGAAGAGGGAGATGGGGGGTGTCCCTGCACATTCCCCACCCCCCTATGGAGTCCCCACATGTCCCCCTGGCTGCTGAGCCCAGGTATGCAGGTGTGGGAGCATCCTCGAGGCCGGCCAGGTGGCAGGGAGGACACGGCAGGGTCAGGCAGCACCCCTTGACCCCTGCACCCCCAGGCCGCAGCTGGACTGGACAGGCTGCGTGAGCGTCCGCTCCTGCCGGCTCACTGGGTGATAAAAAAATTCATGATCCGGCCCTACATTCAAAAAGGTTGGACACCCCTGCTCTATAGTATACTCTCTTATACTACAACTCTATACTATACTATATACAATGCACAATGACAGGGGTACACAGACTGACACAAAAGGAAAGGGGGGCAATATTCACCTCAGAACACCTGCAGAATCGCACACTGGGTAAGGCAACAAGTCAGTGGAGACTCTGACCCTGGGTTCCGCTCAGTAATCTGTCTTCCAAAATCCTATGTATGTATCAGTGGGGAGAGATCTCCAATAACTGCCTCCTAGGCACTGAAGCACATTGTTCACTTCTCAGACTTCACTCTCATTCAGCGTTTGGCTGATCCACAGACAATATATATACCAAAAGGCATAATGTAGACCATACAATCAGAATGCAACCACAAATCAACTCAATCCGTCTCAGTCCACAGAGTTCACAAACAAATCTTCCTCTATCACACATTAAAACATCTACCAATCTCACTACCTTCCAGGCACATAGACACGTAAGGATTCACCACACACACATGCACATACTCTCCTTCACACCTCTCCTTTCCTGTGCCTCACACAGACTCCCAGTCACACACGCACACACATACACACACACACAGAACTCCACCCACACAGTTCCTCATATTCCTTCTTTGCATGTGGCACTTATCACTGCACGCAGTGACTCAAAATTATTAACACTGCCTGCTGCTGACCTACTTTACCGGCTGCAGGGTCACTTAAAGGACAACTAAGTTCTGGTCTTACACCTGTCCCCCTGTACCACTTGCCCCCCTGGGCGCATCCACACATGCAAGCATGTGTGCTTGTAGAAGCTCAAATAGAAGCAGTGCAAATTTAAGCGGGGGCTTTTTGCCTCAGCACATGTGCCCAGACGTGCTCTTTGGTGTGGGGCAAGTTGTGGCACTTGGGGCAAAATAACCCTACCTGGCTCCTCCTGGATCTGCAACCAGGAGCTAGAGCCTGAGGCCAGCACCTGTGCTGTCTCCAGCAGTGTAAAAAGCTGCCCTGTGCTGGCCCCATCAGTACAAAAAGCTGCCCTGTCAAGTAGCTCAGGGCTACTAGCTCTCAGGAGCTTCTGGGCCCCAACCAATTGGTACCTGGGGACACTACCCCTTGTGCCAGCTGGACTGCTGAAGCAGCCCTGAGAGTTCCCTGCACGCTCTACCCACTGCAACAGTCTGGCAGTGAGGGATGCTGTCTGGCTGTGACCTGCTGTGCACCTGCCAGACCCAGATGGGGACTGCACAGCCAGTAGAGGCATCTGCCCCTCTGGGCCAGCCGCCAATGGGCTGTGGCTGCAGAGTTGGCTTTTGTGCAGCAGTACTGCCATGTGTGCCCCCTGCCCAGCTATCTGAGTAGCTATCGCCTGGAAGATGTTCTGGGTGCGGTGGCCTGCTTTGAACTGTCAAAGCATGTTCTCCTGGCCCCAGTTGGCCAGGATGTCAGCCACCTCCAGCTGGGTTCAAGGTGTCAGCTCTGAGCAGGCTCCTCTGCCTGGGTCCTGCCACTTGCCTCCCTAGCAGGAATGCTGGTGTTCCTTACTTGAAAACTAAAAAATCTCTGATAAAAAAATTCCAAAGCACTGTGTAAAATACCCTGAGATCCATGTTCTTCCACAATTAAAACAAAAGACCACTATATATGGAGAGACAGAGAGACAATGATCAGTTGGGCAATGTTTTATTGATATATCTACAGTGTTAAAGAAATTTGGAAGCCTACCAGTGTCTCTATCATCATAATAAAATTAATTCTAAATATCTATATGTTTTGCTGTTGTGATTAGCAAGTTTGTTATTACCCTGAAATAATAGTTTTTTGATAGCATGCTGTTAGTTTAACAATAATTTAGATTATTAAGAAGTATTAGCTTTGCAGCTGAATACAAGGCATGACCTGTGGCCTAGCAATGCTGCTGACCGCAAGGCAGAATGATAGCTAAGCCTTTGTTTATGTTAAGTAATTATTTTAACTGTGTCAACCATTTTCTGAGAGAAAAGACAACGAACGTAAATCTGTCTAGGTCTTTGCACTGAGGACCAGCTACAGCATGGTGCGAGATAAGATTAGAGGGGCCAGAAGGAGGGAAGATGACACCGCTGGGAACAGAGAACAGATTGAAATGCAAAAGATAACATGTAACCATTACTTAATTTCTGCTTTTGGAAAAGTACTAGCTATAATAGATTAATGTAGTGTTACTATGGAAATTTGTAATGCACCATATAAGGAGATGATGACCATAAGTATTGCATATTTAATGACCTTGTAGTTTTCTGTGTTAGAAAAGGTATAAAATACAGCCCCACCCTTAAGTTGGGGCCATTTTGCCTCTTTGCTGGTTTATGGTCTTTGCTCAAGCAAATAAACTGCAGTTAACCCTTTACCCATGTTCCCTGGTTTCTATGCAGCTAGACAATGGACTCCAGGGAGTTTTCTCCCACGACACTGTTTGCCTTTTGTTTTCTTAACATAGAGCAGTTAGAGCTCCCTGTGACCCCTTCAATAACTAGGATGTGGGGACATCTGCCCCTGCAGCCACAGCTCCTGCCAGCAGGTCTCATGCTGTCTGGCAGCTGGGCATGCAGGGTGTGTGCTGGGGGGATGTGGGGAATGTGGGTGGATTGTGAAGGGACTGTGAAGGGGGGCTGCTCAGGAAGAGCGGGTCCCCTGCCCCCTGCAGGGCGCAGCCCCCTTGCACAGCTCAAGGACTGCCCTCAACAGGGGTTACAGCCCCCCCAACAGGGGCCACAGCCACCCTGCAGGGGCCACATGCCGCACCCCTGCTTGCTCCCCCAGCCCCCTCCGATGGCTGCCCTGCCTGGCCCCATCCCCTGCCAGCTCCTGCAGCAGCCCTAATGGCTGCTCCACTTGGCCCCATCCCCTGCCAGTTCCTGCAGCTCCCTCATGGCTGCCCCACCCAGCCCCAACCCCCACTTGCACCCCCAGCCCCCTGATGGCTGCCCCCCTGGCCCCAGCCTCCCAGCACTTAAAAAAAAAAAAAAAAAAAAAAAAAAAGCCTTATACTCACTGGCAGTAGCAGGGGCTATGGGGCCTCATGGCAGAGCCCCCCTTCACAGCATAGTGGGGGGCAGCAGGGCCCAGCCCCAGCTGCATGGCACCTGCACTGCCACTGCCCCATCAGGTGGGTGCGGCCGGGATTAGCAGGGCATCATGCAGCTCCATGCACTGTCGGGCAGCTGCAGCTGTTGCGGCCGTCACCCAGGCCCCACACTGTGCGGGGGGGGGGGGGGGGGGAGGCTCTGCCACAAGACTCCAATGACCCCAACAGCAGCTGCTACTGCCAGTGAGTGCATGCTTTTTTTTTAACTGCTGGGGGGCTCAGGGGACAGGCAGAGGATGGGAACGGGCGGGACAGCCATCAGGGGGCAGACAGGGGATGAAGCCAGGTGGAGAAGCAATCAGAGGGTTCAGGGGGCAGGTGGGGGCTGGGGCTGGGTGGGGCAATGATCAGGGGACTGAGGGAGCAGACAGGGCCAGCAGGGGTCCCCCCATAGTCCCCTCCCCCAGCCCCCCCTACCCACTTCTTACCAGCAGGAGCCCAGGTCCAGCTCCCTGCGGCTGGCACGCTGCCTGCCCCACATGGCCAGGCATGTGGCGATGTGTAGGAGGTGCAGGCGGGTGCACTCCCTACAAAAAGGCAGTGCCAACAGTCAGCAGTGCCTGTGGGCGGTCGCAGCTCACCACCTCCTGCTGCTGAGACTGCCAGCAGCATCTGCGGCTGCCGCCAACGCTGCCAAATACCTCCGCTGTCTGCGGGAGCTCCCAGTTACCTCTGCTGTGTTCCCACTGCCACTGCCATGCTCCAGCCGCTACTGTGCCCTACCAAGCGCTGGAGGCACACATCATTCATGGACTCAATGGCTTCTAACTCCAACCATCAGCAGCTTTAGCTGCTGCCCTGGGAAGACAACAGAGCACTGGTACATATATCCAAGATAAGGCTTGTTTTTCTCCATGTCAACTGAGGGGGGAAAAAAACTTGTCTTGGATTCATGTAAAAACAGTACTTCCAATCTAGTTACCTAAGAAACTTGAATTCAACTTACAAATTTTGAACTTCGAGCACAGAAAATATTTCCACTCATCAGAAACCAGTGCTGTACCAGTGCTTCTCAAATCATTTAGTCTTACAGTAGAATGGACTAGATTGGAATATTACAACCTAAGGTAATACAAAACAGAAGTCAGAAAGAAGTAATAGGAACAGGATTCTGCTCTTGTAGTATATGCTGCATTGTAGCCAAGCAGATGCTTTAGGGGAGCACACATTTAGAGCTTTACGCAATCATAATTTTTCAGGTTGTAAAATGATCCAATAAGTTCATATCAAATCAATTTTACTTGGAGTAAGGTTAAGTAACATACATTATGGGAGAAAATAAGGTGACTCAACCAAGCCAACAGATCCTGGTAGCAGCTCCTCAGAGCCAGGAGGCTCCAAACAGTTGTGCTGGGCTCTGGCATCAGCTCTGCACCGGCTTGTGCACCTGAGCATCACAGCAGGCGGTGAGGGAGGGGCCTGAGGCAGCGCAGCCCCGGTCTCTCCCCTGCTCCTGGCATGGAGGTGATATCAGGGTTCCAGAGCTTGGCACAGCTGTTTGTAGCCAGCCCGGGCTCTGGGCACCTGCAGCAAGCAGGCTGCAAACAGCTGCGCCAGGCTCTACAGCTCCGGCATCAGCTCCATGCTGGTGGCAACTGCATGGGCACCTTGGGGCAGACAGCGGGGCAGCGCAGCCCACCCTGAGGTGCGCTGCAGTTGCCGCCAGCACGGAGCTGATACCGGAGCTGTAGAGCCCGGCGCAGCTGTTTGCAGCCTACCTGCTGCTTGTTGCAGCTGCCCAGAGCACAGGCTGGCTACAAACAGCTGCGCTGAGCTCTGGAACCCTGATATCACCTCTGTGCTGGGAGCAGGGGAGAGACTGGGGCTGCGCTGCCTCAGGCCCCTCCTTCATCACCCACTCTGACGTGCGGGTGCACAAGCCAGTGCAGAGCTGATGCTGGAGCCCGGCACAGCTGTTTCGAGCCTCCTGGCTCTGGGGAGCTGCTGCCAGCCGGGAGCCCGGGCTGCTCACAGCAGGCAGCTGGGACACTGCAAGCCCTGCTGGGAGCAGCCTGGGCTCCGTCGCTAGCAGCAGCTACCCAGAGCCGGGGTTGGCCATGGTGTGCCAAGCAAAATGGCTTCGTGTGCCATGCATGCTGGGGGTTGTCAACCCCTGCTGTATAGGATGACATGTTTTTTAACTGGCTAAAAAAGCTGTTAGGGTGCCAGTCTTACAAACTTAAAAGTTCTCATAACAGCCTAAAAATGCTATCCTGGAAGTTCCGCAAAAGCTTACAAACTAGTACCCTTAATTTGTTTTCTGAAGCATCCCCACAAGATCTGTGCTACAATATGTATCAAAGAAAAGGAGTTTCTGAGACTGAAATTAAGGCAGGCAGATTCTCTTCTGGGCTCTGTTCTAGGATTTCTGAACTTTTGGTGAGACAAAAACTATGTACTAGCCACCTTCACCCTTTTGCAAAAGTGAGGATTTACTACCTAAGTAGTCCAAATATGTAGCTTAATGTTCATAGCAGGTTATTGACCATAGAGAGCCAATACCAAGACCAAGTAACAAATACATCAAACGCAGCACTTCTTTTGGATGTCTGTACTGTGTGTGGTTTATATAAGGATTGAAGCTAGCTCATAATGGTACAGGGATTTAAGTTTATTAGGAACTGGGGGACCTTTTAGAATGGGGAGCCTGTACAGAAAGCATGGGCTCTACCTCAGCGAAAATGGTACCAAATTGCTGGCATGTAACATTAAAAAGGTGGTAGAGCAGCTTTTAAACTAAAAACAGAGGGAAAGCTGACAGGTGCAGAATAGTACACAGTTCAGATTGACACCTTATAGGGATGAAACTGAAAAAAAATGGGGATAAGAACAAGGGTGAAGACAAGCACGAACAAATACCTTTACTGAGTAAACCATCACATTGTTGCCTGGTTCATTACTTCTATAAAAAGTACACCTTTTTATACTAATGCTAGAAGTCTAAGATCAAAGGTGAGGGACCTTGAATGCTTAGCAGTAAATAACAATGATGTAGCTCTGGGAGTCACTGTGGGCAGCTCAGAGCTCAGCAGCTGTCAAAAAGCAAACAAACGTTAGGGACAATTAAGAAGGGAATTGTGAACAAAATGGAAAGTATCATCATGCTCCTTTATAAATCCATGATACGTCCACACCTTGAATACTGTGCCCAGTTCTTTTCCCCCACCTCAAAAAATATATAGAACTAGAGAAGGTACAGAAGTGGGCAACAAGGATGATTAGTGGTATAGAAGGGCTTTCATATAAGGAAAGACCAAAGAGGCTAGGTCTATTTGGTTCAGAAGAGAGATGCTTGAGGGTAATGATAAGGGTTTACAAAATACTAAGTGGCAAAGGGAAAAGAAGTAGGGAGTTATTATTTAGCATCTCTCACAATACAAGACACCCGACTTAAACCTAACGAGTGTGACTAATTTCAAATTGCTGGATTTTACACAAGTGTAAATTCCATCCTTGCCAATTTGAAGCCTGCATTATGATTATGAAAAGGAAGTTCATAGAATGAGGCAAATACTTGTGATAGAAAGTGATTTATAGGAAATTCAGACAATATTCCTGCAGACTTGTGAATGTGAATTAATCCCACTGAATTCAATTAGACTACTCAGATGTATAAAAAATAAGCAGGGGGCCGGGGGGGGGGGGGGGGGGGGGGAGGGGGGTGAGAGAGAGCGAGATTGTGGCCTAAATATATATCCTTTCATGAGGACATAAAGCCACACCACAGCAGTATTTTTCCTTGCATGAGAGCTCAGGCCCCGTATAACGTTAATTTGTACCTTACAAATGAAGACAGCTTAAAATCATATTTTGTACCTTTTATTTAAAAATTAGTAGTTCTCAGTATTTTTCTTTTACCTGTTTATTCTGCAGAATCGAAAGGCATACATGTAAAGACCCCAATAAAAAAGTTAAGTACCATTTGAAGTGAAATAGCACCAAAGAGTAATTACAATATAAAAGTCCTTCAATATCCTAGTGAATTATAATTTTTTCATTTTAAATAATGTTTTTAAAGCATCTTAAATTAATTTGAAGAATAAAAATATAGCACATGTTTAGATTTTCAGGGGAGGGGGGAAGGGGAACAGCTTAACATTTAATCCAAATCAGGCAAGTGAAGGTTTTGCCTTCTCAAAAGACCTACACACATTTAAAGTTTACACTATACTTTTACCAATCTGTAGAACCTTTCTTCTTTTCCATCTCGAAAACATTTTCAGTCAATCTTTGACCTACACTATTAATTTTCTCCCAGCAAACATTTTTCAGAGTTCTAGGGTTACAATCTCCTGGATGTTCAGCCGAGCTACCCCAAATTCAAACACTACTACAGTGCCTCTTTGCTGCCAAATCTTTCCCAAACAAACTTTGTCTCTCAAAAGTCTCAAGAGGTTACATCCATCTGATTGCTGATTTTTTACTTGTCCAAAGTATATTGCTAAAGTAAGGATTTGTGCCATAATACATGGCTTTATTATCTTATCAGTTTTATCAGATGTGCTCATAAGCTGTCTATCTAAGATTTGAAACCGCACTGACACCCTTATGGAGAACAGTTACAGAATGTCAAAGTAGAGAGGACTTACTCTCCATCCCCATATCTTTAAATACAACGCAGTTAGACACGCATGCAGCTCTTTAGCACAAAAAAAGAGAGAGACAGGTTAGTGTCCAAGATGCATTTGTCTAGAGCTCTGCTTTGTTCTTTCTGACCTGGAAAAAAGCATGTCTGAAGAAATTATCCCACCCCAATGGTCCCTTACACAACAAGGAAGAAAAAAAAAAACAAAAAACAAAAAACAAAACATGCTTCCCTTTCATTATACAGAAGATACAGTAAGCAAGAGTCACTGAGTAACAAATCACAGTGCAAAGACACAACACTGTTCTATTTTATGGCATATTAACACAGCACAAAGTTCTGAGATGATATTAAGTTGCTCTCTTTAGCACCATTCAGTGCAACTCTTCAAAACAACTTCTGCAACTATTAGTCATTTTTAAATAATCTGTTTAAAGATGAAGGGCCTGAATCAAACCCTTGCAAAATGTGCCTTGCTCCATCAAAGTCAATAAAGTTATGCCTGTTTACATTTTGGGTAAATTTTGCCCAGTTATCCAATTTTCTTCTTGATAATTAAGGAAAAAGATGCACCTTCACAATGAATCATCTCTAGATAATCATCAGGGATAATGTAGAACCCGATTATAGTATAAACTCTGTTATAGTATGTACTGTAATCCAAGCTGGCAACTAGGGCTATGCAAAGCTTTGGTCACTAATTCGATTTGGCGGAGATTCAGTCCAATTCGGTGGCCAAATCTCTGAATCAAAATCAGGAGACCCTTTAATCTCTCCGAATCAAATCAGAACCCTCCAAATTGATTTGGAGAGATTCAGAAAGATTCGACGATTTGGACATAGACACAGCTTTAAATGTTTTTTCTACATGCCTCAAGGTGGGTCATAAATGCCGAGATGGTGGGGTGGATGGAGCATCCCACAGGAGCGTTGGGGGGGGGGGGGGGGGGGCGGCCATGTGCTCGGTGGTGCACCCGGAAGTACTGTTGGTACAAGCTGTGCCTGGTTCCTTGAGGTATGTAGAAAAAAAACCATTTAAAGCTGTGTCTATGGCCCAATCACTGATTCTCTGAATCAGCACCGAGTCTTCAGATTCGGATTCAGCCAAATCCAAAATTGGGGCAGTAATCTGAATCAATAAATCTAATCACGGTCCCTGATTTGGGCCGAATCCAAATCGAATATGGCCTGTTTCACACACCCCTATTGGTAACATTTCCCCACAATTTCAGTAATACATTTAAACATAAAGCAAACACACAGACATTGGAGGTCCTTAAAAAAGTCCTACATAACATTTTCCCCTTACAAAGTACAAGCTGCTTGATTCCACCCAAGTGCTAAAAATGTAAGAACTATTTATAAAAAGACTGGGTTTTTAAACGCCATGTTTGCTTTAAAGGCTTGTTTCAATAGCATACAAGCCATTTATTGGTGTTCATTTTATTTTAAATTGGTATGTACAAGTAGATTGAAGTTAAATCTCTTTTTAGCTATATCTTAACCACAGTGCATTAAACTGGTGATTTAACTCATTAACCAGGATCTGGATAGTTACTTTGTACAGTAACTTTTTTTTTTTAATCCTTAACACTGTATAGTCCGCAAAGGCAAATCTGTCATTCTGATGTAAACAAAATAAAAATCTTTCTATATTTGTTGGCAGGAGGTGAGGAAAATTAATTCCTCAGGTTTCAAGTTTCTTTGACAGAGAATCCAGAACATTCAAGATTTTCATCTTCAGAATTAGTCTTCTGAGGCAGTCTGGAAACTGTTTTCTGAGGAAGAGTCAAAATCCATTTCCAGTCCAGATTCTTCAGAATTTGTGAAACAATTAAGATGGGAATCTGACTCTGAAAGCTTCTCTTTGCTGCCAGAAACTTGCTTCCCAGTTAAGTCTGTGCAAAATGGAAAATCCCAAAGCCAACTTTCTAGGTCTGCAGAAGAGTGTGGGATTTTAGGATAGCAGCAAGTGGAATGCAACTCTGCAATAGGTAGGACAGCGTAACATTTTCTTAGTGAACCAAAGCCCTCTTTGCTGTGAAGAAAACAAAAAAAAGGTTAGCAATTTTTCAATGAGGTTTCCACTTCAGTTACAGTATCAGTGGCGCCATACAGATTTAGATTTAACATTTTGTCCTTTTCTACCTAGGAAGAAAAAGCGACCAGAAAACGGAGTCCAATGACAGGATAATCCCCTTATGAAGCTGTAGAAAAAAACATAACAGAAAGTTGACATAACTTTCTGATTATGCATCCTTTTTTTCCTTCCTCAGCAAGCGTATTCTTAGAATCTTTTGACACGTTAGAATTTGAGGATATTGGTACAGTCCTCTAGACAAAAGCAGAAGCTGAAGAGGACTGTGACTACTTACTAAGAAAGGAGTTAGAAACCTTTATATAGGGAAAGGGAGAGTTCGGACAATGCTTCTCCAAAAAAAAAGGAAAAAAAAGAGTTAGATCTTGGGGCCAGTTCTTTTTCTCCTGACTGAAGTAAGAGCTACCCCTAAGTGACTCTCCAAAGTTAATAACGGACAGAGATCCTAAAAAAAACTGTTTCAAGAAGGATAAAATGAAGGGAACAGACATGAAGAAATTATTTTTTTTTAGGACCCACTATTGGTAGGATGGGAAAAATGAAGTGTCCCTTTAGTTAATTCCTCACAAGAGAGATGTCTAGACATCTTTTTGGAACTCCCACAAATATTAGGATGTAGGTTTTAAACCAAACTAATGATAAATTTGGTCCTCTTTAGTCCAAAAAGTGCCAGTGCTACCAGCTGCTTTCTGGAACAACCCCATTAATTAAAAATCCTTATATCAGAGGTCTGGTGTGCACAAATTCTGATGCTGGGAGAAAACCTGCAAATTTAGGCATGAAGTTAGCTGGAAGAGGTGGGGCAACGTGTATTCTAAACCAAGCCACAGCATAACCAAAGTCACCCTCCCAATCTTCCTTCGGATCTGTGCAAGAGTGGGAACGGTGGGAAGGCAAACTAAAGATTCTAGCCAAGGCAACAGTGAATGAATATACAAATCTTTTTTCATAGAAGTAAGGTCGGAAGGGACCTTGTAGATCTTCAAGTCCGACCCCCTGCCTGGGCAGGAGAGAAACTGGGCTCAAGTGACCCCAGCCAGGTAGGCATCAAGCCGCTTCTTAAAGACCCCCAGGGTAGGAGCCAGCACCACTTCCCTTGGAAGTTGGTTCCAGATCCTAGCCGCCCTAACTGTGAAGTAGTTCCTATGGATGTCTAATCTAAACCTACTCTCCAACAACTTGTGGCCATTATTCCTTGTTATCCCAGGGGGCACTAGGGGAAACAAGGTCTCCCCCAAACCCTTCTGGTCCCCCCTAGTGAGTTTATAGACGGTCACAAGGTCCCCCCTCAACCTTCTCTTGTGAAGGCTGAACAGGTTCAGGTCCCGTAGCCTCTCACTGTAGGGTCTGCCCTGCTGTCCCTGGATCATGCGGATGGCCTTCCTCTGGACCCTCTCAATGTTGTCCACATCCCTCTTGAAGTGGGGTGCCCAGAACTGGACACAGTACTCTAGCTGTGGCCTGACCAGCGTCGCGTAGAGGGGGAGGATCACCTCCTTGGCCCTACTCAAGATGCATGTGTGGATGCACAATAGGGTCCGGTTAGCCTTGCCGACCGTGACCTCGCATTGCCGGCCCATGTTCATCTTGGAGTCAATGATGACTCCAAGATCCCTTTCTGCCTCTGTGCTCTCAAGAAGGGAGTTTCCCATCTTATAAGTGTGTTGCCGGTTACTACTGCCCAAGTGCAGCACCCTGCACTTGTCCGTATTGAAACGCATCCCGTTTTTGTCAGCCCACCCTTGCAACCTTTACTTGGATAGATCGGTGGAGAGTAACCATTTTGGCAGATGTGCCACAAATTAGCCCTGCACTCTGATAGCCAAGTGCCACTCTGATCCTTTTTCCATGCCCAAAGCAGGGCTTTATGCTCCCTGCCTAAGCTGCTGTTCTGTTTGCAGGCGTGTCAAAACAACAAGCAAGTTATTTGTAAGTAAATCCTTCAAAACAGCCTCAAATTGTCATGACCAACAGCTCTGAAGATGGTCTGCCATGGGCTGCCTTACAAGAAAGCTCCAAACATTAGAACTCATGGTAGAGGTGAGATCTTTTATTAGACTGACTAGATTTTTGCAAAAACCATCTTTAATTGCATGCTTTTGGGCACAAGTACCCTTCCTCAGGCATAGGAAAAAAGATTGTAAAAGTTCACCCAAGTAGAAATGAAAGTTCATATTTCACAGGAGAGTTAAAGGTGTGGTAAAATCTCCTGTTTGGCACAGTTAATTTTATGCAGGTTAGGCTCAAAAAAGATGGAATAGTCTATTCACCTCAAAGTTGTTTGGTGGCAAGCAGGATATAGAGTCATATTTCCTTCTGGTTATGATGTTTCATATTTCACAGAAGAGTAAAAAGATGGAATGCTCTTCTGGGCAGTAATTTCTTATGTGGTGAGGTATCTCCGGGCTCTGTGATGATGCAAATTACCTCGGACAAAGGCAGGAACAGGGCTCTCAGGTGGTAAAACCTGACATATGGAAGATATCAAATTTCAGCTGATTTTTTACATGAAATCTTCATAATTTTACAAGGAGAAAGCAAGTTTTACCATCTGAAACCTGAGACCCTGCTCCTGCCTTTGTTTGAGGTAATTTGCATCACCACAAAGCTCAGCCACACTACATAAGCAATTCCTGCCCAGAAGAGGATTCCATCCTTTGTTTTCTCTTCTGTGAAATACGAAACATCATAACCAGAAGGAAATGTGACTACATCCCGCTTGTCACCAAACAACTTCAAGGTAAATAGACTATTCCAACTTTTCTCTGAGCCTAACACGCATAAAATGAACTGTGCCAAACAGGAAATTTTACCACACCTTTAGCTCCGCTATGAAATATGAACTTTCATTTCTACCTGTGAGAACTTTTCCAATGTTTTCTCCTATGCCCGAGGAAGGGTGCTTGTGCCCAAAAGCTTGCAATTAAATATATATTTTTTGCAAAAATCTAGTTGGTCTAATAAAAGATATCACCTCTACCACAAGTTCTGATTTCTTTTGCCTCGAGACCAATACAGCTACAACCTGGATACCAAACATTAGAATGCATTTTACTACTTCAGTTGTTAATTTCTAGGTAGATTCTAGTTCTTCTGGGAAAAGGACTGAGAACAGCTCTCCATGTAGCTCTCCATAGGAGAGCCAACCAGACAGAAATTTCTACCCTACTAAAGACAATATGAAGAAGAGTTCAAAATACTCCCTGCATTACAATAGTACCTGCAGAGTACAAGAAAAAAAATGGAATGAATGTCTTCTGAAGGACTCTATATTCAGAAACAGAGCAAAGACTGGGGATAAAAAGATGGGAGAAAAGGGGGAGGAGAAAGGCGCACAATGTTTCAGCTGCAACTGTCTGAGTTACTATCAATCTTGAAAACACAGCATGAACCAGTTTACAAAACAAACCTCTTACTTAAAATTGTGCTTACTACAGGAAAAGCTCCACTATCCGGCACCTTACAAGCCAGCATGCTCTGTTAACCAGCATGCCAGCTTATAAGGTAAAGTGAAACTGGAAGTGCCCACCGTGGCACTTCCGGTTTCTCTGAGCCCCCACGGCCCGGGGCAAAGCAGCTTGTGCTGCTGAGCCCCCATGGCCTGGGGGCATAACATGTTGCGTGGGGCCAGTGATGCTGTGGGAGGGGCGGCAATGCCCCAACGCAGCGGAAGAAGTGGCAGCCCAAACAGGCAAGGATGCCTGTTCAGGCTGTTCAATTAACTGGCATATTTTGTTATCCGGCATCCCCCATTCCTGGGGAATACCAGAGCTTTTACTATATCAGGTATGATTAGGAGTAGGACAACTACCTTTTAACCAGTATATAAACAGAGAGGCAGATGGAAGGCTTGATACTTGTTTTCACTACTAGAACTCATCCTCAAGATAACTGCATCCTTTTGAAAAAATGGATTAGGTTTTGACTGATAATAACAGACGTAGAAAAGATGCATCTGTTTGTACAAAAATTTACCTGCATGCATGGAGCAGCTTATTTCTTGCTTGAGAACAAACTGTACCAACAATCCGATATACCTGTCCCCGCATCCATCGAACATCATGGGGAATATCAGGAAACCAGTCTACTACTCTGCAATCAGGAAAAATAAAAGATCTAACATGAGTTATAAAATGGAACTGGTTTTCTGTTGAGAGTTCTAGAATGCAAACTAAAAATAATTCCTTTCTTTGTTTATGAAAGCTAGTTATGTTAGGGGTGATATTTTTCCTTCCCAAATTTTGCGTACAGCATTATTATGACTACATTTAGCTGTTCATGAAGTGGTACATACTTCAAGTTAGTCTAATACTGTAAGTTATAGAACCCATTTTGATTCTCAAGGATAGAATTGTGCCCTTTATTCTCCCCAGAAGCAAAGCAAGAATGCAGATTGCAGGTAAGTAAACTGATGCAGAATCTAGTGTGAAGTCACTATAAAGTTAACATTCTTTATATTGTAATCACTTGAAAAAAAAAAAAGATGATACCTACCAACTGGTGAAACATTACCAGAGAATGAAGCTACATATATGAGACTGTTTATGGATAGCATGCTAAAAGGATTGTCTTTGAAGTGTTATGATTACTTGCCTCAAGAAGTTATGGTTACTTATAACAGACAAGATTACCACCATCAAAACGTCAACTACTATTTTTGGTTTTAGAGAGGAACTGACTATCTACAAATAAACACTGGAAAAAAGATGCATATAATTACAGATCTCAATCTTTTTATGATGCTGTTTATTAGAAACCAATGTCACATCAACTTAAACTGAATGGAATTTTGGCAAAATTTCTCCTAATCAATCCAGCTTTCAATCTGGAAGCTTTTTAAAAAGGGTGGATCAGCTAAGAGTTTTTTAGAAGGGTGTGTCAGTTTGCAACATGAAGCAACAGTTTAGCTGGGAACCTACATCATTTGAATATGTGCTAGTGTCATGATTTTCTTTTTAGGGCTACTGCGCAGTACCGTGCAATGCTAGCACTGTTAGCTGTGAACATGACTCACAAAATAAACCCAAAGATTTAAAAAAGGAATCCATAGTGTCAAAACAACTGTGTCCTGTTGTAGTCTTTCTCAGTTCTTTGCAACAAAATACTGACTATGGAAAATAATAAGAGGAAAAAATTAGTGAAAGCTAAAAGCTGGCATGTTCTGAGCCATGCCTCAAGTCTAATGACGGGTGCCTTGAGTCTAATGTGGTTGAGACTCACTGTGCTAGTGATACCCTTGGTCCCAAGGTCTAGTAATCTTAAAATCATTTAAACTAAGCACACACCCAGCAAGCACATCATCTCAAAAAGAACTCATCAAAAAGAATAAAGAAAATACTTAATTATTCAGAAATAAGACTTCTACAGAGGTCCAAAACAGAACCTTACCTCACAGCAACAGAATAGGCAGACTCCACTGGCAATGTATACGGCAGCATCAGGTAAGACATCACTCGCATTGGTAAGAGTTTAGAGAGCTGAGCATAGAACCCACACTTCTCTTTACAAGCTTCCTGTAATGCTGAAAAATAAACATACTTTGTAAACAGTCTTATGTTTATTTGCAGATTAAACTGAAAAAAACCCCTAAGAGTCACCTAGGGTTGATAACATCCTTAGTTTCTTTTCTCTATCTGTCTAGTTTCACAGGCTTCAATGGCCTGTAGCCACCTTAACTAAAGCCCTCCATCTCTTCCTATGTTATGCAAACTGCTTCCACCATGTTGCATCTTTCCCTATCCCTTCCAGATCAGTTTTTATGTCATCTTCCCATTGTTGTTTTGGTGTATTTGAGGTCTAATACCCTCCACCTCAGCTTCCAAAACTTCCTCACATGCCTTCTCTCATAAAAATACAAGTACAATCCTGCAGCAGCATTATTTAGTGCCGCTGCTATAAATAACTCAGATGCTGACAGAGCTGGCTGGGGCATGAAGGGTGCTTCAGTACAGGGGCTGCCTGCTGGCTAGCCCTACACTGAAGCACCCTCATGCCCAAGCCAGTACCTCTGCAGCACACTGAGCCGGGTTGGCACAGCCATGGGCTAGCAGGCTGACCTTTCTGGGGCCCCTGCTATCCAGGGCTGCTCCCACCTGGCTCAACGTGCTGTGGTCCCAGGCACACATGTAAATGTGGCACCTGGAAGCAACAAACTCTAGCAAAGTTTATTGTTTTGCATTGACTGCACATGTAGATGCACCTATACAGTATGACAATGAAGGAAGAGTCATTGAATATCAAACTGCTAAAGGTGAAACAACAGAGCCTTTGTTAGAGGACACACAGATGCCCGTTACAAAACTTTGACATAATAAGGATACACGGTCTTTCTTGGCTTCTGTTACAGTGCCAAAAACAGAAACAGAATTGACTAGCGATATTAAGTCACAAAACAATAATAGTAGAACAAACCCTTTCCATAATCAAATATAGCTAGTAGTTTTCCACATTATAAAGAAATACTGCACTACTGCATTATAAAGAAACACTGCACTATAGCCCTCCCCAATGATTTTCACACCAGATAACAAAATACTTTCCAGAGGTAGGTGACCACCGTCTTATTCCCCATCATCCTACAAAACAAAGTTAAGTTTTTTGTCTTCTGTGAGAGGTTACGTGACCTTGGGCAGGTGACCTGAAGTCCACAGCAGAGCTGGGAATAAAACCCAGATTTCTAAAAAATCCAGCTGTATTGCCTTTCACAATTCCCATGCTTCTTAATGTAACTTATTTGCCTGTATTGTAGTAAATCTTAAGCCTTTGAAATACCATTTGTGATTTATAAGCACCTAGCTAAAAGAAGGTAAATTTAGAAAGCTTTCCTAAAACCTTTTCTATAAACCTGAAAACGTGTTTTCTTTTACAACAGTGTTTTAATTACTGAATAAAAAGGTTTGTTCTGATGATTCAACCAAACTCATATTTGCTGAGGTTTTGTTAGTAAATTATAATTCACCATATTTATGATTAAAGATTTAATCCATAGGATAGGGGTTGTCAAATGGGGGTACGCATACCCCTGGGGGTACTTGGGAAGGCCAATTTCTGCAGCAATAAGTGTGCCTTCTAATTTAATTTAAAATGCTTCTATGGGTTATTTCAACTGGAAAATATACTTTAGATTTTATACTAAAATATTTGTGTGACATGAAAATTTGATATTTTCTCTTACCAGAACTTACTGATAGGTGAAATATACCTGAGGTCATTTATAAAACACAACTGGTATATTTGATTAACAGCAAGTCTGCTTGAGACTATACCTTTGCGAAGTTTAGGGGGTAGGGTCTCAACAATTCTTTCATCCAGTGGCCATATGTTTTGCTTCAGCTGGTCATTAAATGTTTCCATGTTTGCCATCTTCTCTTCAGTATTATTACCTGGCATATTTTTCTTCTTTGTGCATTTAGGGTACTTTATAAGATCCTGAGGGTTTCTCTTTGCTAATAATGGTAAGTCAACATAAATTGACTCATTTAGAATACCTGAGGGGGGGAAACCAAGACTTTAGATTTCTGACAACTTTTATAACAGAACTCCAAGTTCTTTAATAATTGGTCCACAAGCAACGAAAATGTTATTCACACTTCATAAAGAACCAAACTATAGATAGACAATAAACAAGGATTTGCTCCTGAAAAGCTGTAACCTGGCAAGGGGTATAAGACTAAGTATATTATACTTTTTAAAAGACTGTTTTAATGTTTTTATGGATGCAGTTCCCCCCATTTTCAAGGGTTCTACCAGCAACGCTTGGACAGTTGCTTCCCCTTCACTGTTTCTGGCCCAGTTAAAGTGAGCATAGTTATATTACCAAGTAAATGGTGGGGCTGAGAGTTCCTGTGTACTTAAGTGGTTTGATTTCTGGAGCTTTAGCTCTCCAAAATATACCTGTACAATTTGAGCTTAGAGTAACTATCATGTGAAGCAGTCACTAGTGAGGAGACAAGACTTAAATTTAACATGTCATCTAAAAGAAAACAGCTAAAGCAAGTCAATTTTGTTTTGGCATGCTGGCTCAAAGCATCGAGTGGCAAACAAACACTTGGAGGAGAGTGTTTCTAAGAGGTATCCAAGTATTTTGCCAGCCCAACTTCATCTTACAAAACTGATGAGTTACCATAAGGGACTTGTTACATGCTGTACTTTGAGCTACTCAAATGCTGATTGGTGCTAGTGCTAGCTCAAGTTTGAAGCAGCTGTACCTTAAGGCTAAAAAAAAAACAAACCTTTTCTGAATGTCCCTTAGCTGCACAGCTGTGGCTTGCCACTAGAGGGCTGGCTGACTAGGAGCTGTAGTTGTGAGTTGCCACCACAGGGCTGGTGAGCCAGGACAGGCTTCTATCCCTGCTTTAGATGAAGATGCATAAGAAATGGGTTGAGAGTGGCAGGGGGGCATAGAACAGGAACATGAAGCTGGGAGGTGGAAAGGAAGTGGGGGTGTGGGGAGGGTGGTGAAATGAAGTCAGTGAGCCACTTGAAGGATGAAATAAAAATAAGTGGGGGGAAAAAAAAAAGTAAAATAAATTAAAGGAAGTCTCATGCTTTAATAAACTGGGATTTGGGATTGGGGTGGAGGGTGCTGATTCTTGAAGTCAGTCTTGTTTTTCTTTCTTTTTTTTTATGGGAAGGTGTGTAATAAAATAATTGGATCACTGAAAGAACAATGGGAAGCAGAGCAATTTAAAGCCTTTCAGAAACAGCGAACTAAAAACAATTCGAGGAAACTGAACAGTTACATATAAGCAAGTTGCAAGTATACATAAGTGTATTGGGCTATGTCTATGCTACAGAACTGCATTGGCTTAATTCTGCAAGACTATAAGGGGAGATCCAGCTGTACTAGTGCAGAAAGTATACTAACTCCTGATAGGTGTGTCAATGACATACCAGCAAAGAACAGTCATGCCAGTTAATAATATGATTATTTATCCTTGTTCCGATCAAGTGCGAGCCAAATGGTACCAGAGGTGCCTGAAGGTGGACAGTAGGTAACAAGAAAGTGAACATGTCCAAATGAATATCTATTTGTCCTAGGGAAAAGGGAACTGCAAAATCCCTGGGAGGCCAAAATCAGGAAGTTTCTGCTAAGTAATTGGCTTAACTAATTAAGCTAACCCCTTAGTTTAAATGTGCACAGTCTATTGTACTTGCCAAGCTAGCTGATGCATAAAGCACTGGATAATCCTCAACTTTTCTTGGTTCAACAAGATAGAGGATTATTTGTATCATATTACAGAATTACCAGATTTACTCCAGTCCTAGACAAAGCTCCCCCCCCTGCCATTTAACATCTTAGACTCATGAACAAGGCAGTGGAGGGCAAGCAACTGCTGTAGCTCTCACTCCAGCCCTGGCCCGGGGTCTGCAACCACTGCTACATGACCAGGCCAGGGCTGGAGCAACCACATGCTCTGTGCCCTGTACAGCTGAGGCCAGGACCAGAAGGTAAGCAGTGGTGAGGGGAGGGGACAAGCAGTAGGGTGGGGGGGGGTAAGTAAGGGACAGAGGTAGAGGCAGTGGGGCAGAGGCAGCAGCGGGGGAGGGGAGGGAAGGGAGAGGCAGGCCCCATGGGGTACAGGCATAGTTGGGGAGCAGAGGTCAGGACACTTGACTTCCCCACCATCTGCCCCCCCTACCACTGCTTGTCCTGCTGCAGCAGTGTGGGGAATTAATTGAAGATGACCCTCCAATAATTTGATTCTCCAAATGGAAAATTATTAGAAAATTTATCATTTTTTTTTTAATCTAAAATTTCACTTGGGGGAGGGGCACCTTAAATTCAAAGTTGACTTAGATTTGGGTAAGTACGGTATCTTCTATGTTGGAAAAGAGGGCGGATAAGAATACAAAGCAAAAGTTTTGTCTAATCGTTTCATTCCAGTGTAATCATGTAACTACCGAGTGAGCACTTGGAATTTTTGAAGTAGAAATTGTGTATTAAGCATTCATCTATAAAATCACACAAGCTTCATATAGTAAGATAGAGTGGGTATAATTTACACACTGAATTTTTGTAATTTTTTTCTTCATAATAAAAATGCCATTCTTTACAGTCTCTACATGACATGGAAATCAACAGATTTTACTGTACTTGGCTTCATCTGGGCCATTCAGTTACAAAACCTTTCCCAGGTGACACTGTTCATCCTGCAGACTGCAAGAATTAAGTCTATAACAAATGAATATAAGAATATTATAGTGAACCCATTGTCCTACACCTTGAGGAGTACCACAAGCTCTACTCTACAACCTTCAGATACATCTTCAAATTCCCCTGAAAGCTACAAAGGCCAATCCCTTTGTTGTTACTGCCTCCCAATAACTCAATGATCTCCCTAGTGTACCCTAACATATACTGGGATTTTTTTTTTATCCTCCATAACTCCCAAGAGCTGTAGAAAAGAGGGAAGGGATATGGAAAGTGTGGAAGTATATAATTCATTCAGGACTACTGTATAACATTTTTTCAACATATAATATGCACTTTCCCACCCCAAAATTGGGGTATGTGTATTAAGCATGGAAGTTGATTTTCTGACCAAAACAGAAGCAGCTTGTTTTGTTGTCTTACCTACTCAATAATACAGTATCTGTTGCATTACTATTCAAGTAGCTGAAGAAGTCAATTAACTTAACAGCTCATTGATCTTCACTCTAGAGGCGTTAACCTATCTTATGGCAATTTTGCTGTCTGCTAGCTGCTCCTGGCCTCTCTCTCCTAGCTCACAGCCTTGGAGACTCTTTAGCTCTCTTCAAATCGTAAGTCCATCTATGGAGACCAGAGTTCAGCAACAGGTAGGGCTTCAGCTTTAGTTTAGCAGGAAAGGGAGGGTGGAGTCAGCTGAAGATTAGGCTCTTCCCTGCTCAATTAACTCTACCCATAATACAAAAAAAAAAACTATTTTATTTTCTTTATTCTGCCTTTAAAAAAAATGAGGTATGAATTATATTCTGGGGCATGATGTATATGAGAAAACATGGTATTTTCTTAAATTATTTTATAACCTGAACTCAACTATTATATCATATTTTGGCCCCTGTTAAGCCTCTCTGGTGGGTTATATCCGCTTTAAAAAAAGAGTGCTTAAGCAATTCTTGAAGTGCAGTATAGATTCAGTTTTAACACCCAGCACTTTTACTTGTGAAAGCCGCCTTCCAAACCATTTCCATATACTATTAACTTTTAAATCTTTCTGATCACTCACCCATTTTTAATCACCTGCTAGAAGGGCATAAGAAGGTTTTATATGCAAATATTTCAATCCAGCTTTCAAAAAAAACAGATTCCAACAATTCCATAACTCAGTCAAAAAAGTGAGACATTTTTTCAGGGAGACACAATCTATTAAAGGCTCCTGTTATTTTAACCGACTCCTGGAAAGGTAATGCTCTACCACAGACATGCTGGTTGTTGTTTACCCCTCTGTAAAGTGGATGCAAAAATCTACTGTCTTGTTTGACACCATTTATACACTCATTTCTCACAAGCAAAAGTGAGAAACCAGACCCCTATCTACATAGGTCCTACCTGAAGTCCAAATTCCTGCACATGGTAATATTTTTAGTTAGTGAAACTGGTACTACATTTACTCAAATATAAGACAACCCCAAAATAAGATGACCCCTCAATAATTACTGCATTTCATGGTGTACAAGTCCAGGAGAGCTTGGAGTTCGGATGCCCCCAAATCTCTCCTGCCCTTAGCCAAAAGGCCAAAGGAGCAAGTTAGGAAGGAAACCCTCATCTCCATAAAAAATAAGCATGTAGCTGAGATCCTTCCATTGGATGGCTATAGTAGGCCTTTTGCATGGTAGTCTAAAGCCAAAAGGCTCATAAAAATAGGGACTACACTTTATGTGAGAGTCATGATGTCTCCAAAGCCAAAGGACTCACAATTTACCATATAGTTCATTGGACTGGGCCTCAGCAGCATTTCAAACCATGGTGACCCCACAGTTCAGCACTGTTCAGCATGTGTGTGTACTCCAGATACACACCGCAAAGGATCCATGTGCTAATTAGCCCCCAACTCATGACTGCAACCAGGTGTTCTTGTCACGAGTCCTGGGATCCTCCAAAAATGTATATACAGATAACACACAGGGCAATCTTGTCCAGCTTCACTTCATAGAGGGTGGGCTACACGAATTGTATTCACCAAGCTGAGAGAGGGGCTGACAGAGGGATTATGGGTGAACTGTTCTGGGACCCATTTGGTGATGTTTGCCAGACATTTAAGGCTGGTAAAGAAATAGAAATGAATGGAAATGGGGGGGAAAAAAAAAAAAATGTGCTGCTCAGCTGAGAGAGTCGAGAGGAACTGAGAGGAGCTGGGGGACTGTACAATGGGCACTACCATATCTTATCCAGAGGGACTATAGTAATCTATCCTTTTGGGAAGTTCCCGTCTGCTTCTGGTATGCCCTGTGGAAACCCAGGAACCTGCTCATAAACAGATACTTGAACCCCACAGTCAAGGACTGCATTAAGATGGGGCTGAGTAAAATGTACTGGTACTACAGAAAGACAGAAGAGGAAGATGGGAAAGAAATGGCAGACCTCAAATGGTGAAGAAGAGACTGGCATAGACTTTTTCAGAGGCAAGCCCTCTGAAAGAACAATGAGTGATAGCACCCGAATGGTGATAGATGCGTGGTGTGAACTGTGTCACGGGATTACAATAGTTAAACTATCAAAGTATGTTTTGATCTGCCAAGTGAAACACAATAGTCACCTGACAGGTTGTTAGAGGTACAGTTACATATTTGCAAGAAGTGGGAGGTTCCCATCAGTAATTTGGCCTTTCAACTAAGAACAAGCATCTTTGGCACTAAGGGGAGAGTGACAGGGCTGAAGCAGCCAGTTAGGAGACATTTCATTATTAAAGCCTCATCTTTTTTCTTGTCCCTCCCAAATTCTCTAACCTTCCCAGTGCCAGCATAGTATTGCAGTACCTCCAGGCCTCAGTGCCAGTTCCCTGTGGAGGGAACACCCACGCCTGGATTTTTTTTTTTTTTAAAGGTCAACCCCCCCCCCCCCCAAAAAAAAAAAAACCCCAACAACAACAGTTCCCATCAGCATATTTGCTCAATATGGGCCACTTGTTTTTATAGTCATGCTCACTGTTGACTGCATTTAATCAACTTCATGGTTGGTTTCCATTACTGAGCATATGCTGCTTTTGGCAGCAGTTTAATGATAGACAAATGTATTTAATGAGGTTTCCTTGTATGCAAATGTAAGACGAGGACCTGTTTTCCCCATCCTGATGGGGGGTTAGATCTCATCTTCAAGCAAATACAGTAAGTTGTTACTAAAGTACTGTTTTCTAGCTACTGACATGTAGAACTAATCTTACAGATGTCCATGATTCCATATGCTTTGCCTCAATGGATCCTTGCTTATTCTTACACCCTTTTTCAAGTTAAGGTCACAATAAATATCAACATACCATTTTCTTTCAAGAATCGAAGAGCATCTGAATATCCTTGTTCACAGAGCTCTCCTAAAACCTGAAAACATATGGGACAGCGTGTCAGCAAGCCACAAGGAGGAAGATTCTAACTGAAAACAAAGTTTACAGAAAGAATGACCACTTTATTCACTTACACTAATTCTAAGGGAGAAAGTGCTGTTACCAAGAGTAAAAGTTTTGAAGTGATTAACTCAGTCTTAATGTGATGATACTTAAATGAAGATCTTTCAAACAAATGCTGTGCATCAAGTTATTGCTGAGCTATCTCTAATCTTAGGATAATGTTCTTCTAACTAAACCAAAGATCAAACAATAGTAAGCTTGTAGGAATTTGTTTCCCTAACTGGCTTTTTAACAGACACAGATAAACAGATCAGTGAGCAACACTGAAGCAGAAAGTTTAGCTGAGTGCATTCTGACCCCTCTTCCTTGCCACTTCCCAAAATTAAGCAGCACCAAATGTATCATTTTTCTAGGGAGGCTGATTCAATATTAATCCCAAACTTGGGTCTCCCACAGGACAACCAGAGTTACCAGGTACACCACCAAGTCACCCAATATTGTACATTTTCAAAGTCCTGGACAAACAAACAAAAAAAGAAATAGAATTTTTATACAGGATGAAAGTGTAAAAACACTCATCAAAATTGTTTGCAACAAACCAAAAAGAAAAAAAAACCCTCTGAAGCAGCCAAAGTTAGTAAGCATTTCATTATTAAAGTCTCATCTCTTTCCTTTTGTCCCTTCCAAATTCTTTAGTCACTGTTGGCAGTTTCACTTGAGGAGGAATATCCCCACCAGTTTTGTGGGAACCAATACCCACTATATTCAGCCAATCTTAGATATGCGTGCCAAGGATGACTTGATTGATGATTAAGGGAGTGCCTTTTCACTCCCCACCTCCAAAATCTGTGCTGGAGAGTGATGGGACATAAAGTAGCTACATTTTGAATACAGTTTTTAGTGCTGATTGCACAAAACAATTCAAAGTGCTAAAGGTATTGTCATAGGAACACAAAAACAGAACAATATGCATTTTATTTTAATCTTGTACTTCAAGACTAAAATAAAAAACTATTTGTCCAAATGAAGAAACCACCACCAGATACCATCAGGAAAAAAAGTTTATTTGGCTAGAACCAAGTCACCCCAACTGCTTCTCCAAGAATTAGCATTTACATAGAAAACATTACGTTAAGAACCATGCACAAGGGTAACACATTACCTTGGGTTCTGGTGGAAAAAGTGCTTGTGTTAAACGATATAGGTTCCCTAAGCTGAACTGAATGCTTGTGTTAGTAAGATTCACTTCATGAAAATTTGCAGAGTTACTCTTTGGGCAGATATCACACTCCCCAGAGAAAGGAGAGACTGTGATGGTATTCTTAGATGCATGGTGAGGTAGGTTATCACTGATTCCTCCATCCACATATCGCTGAAAAGAGAGAGAGAGAGATGTACATCATCAGACAATTTATAAAAAAGACTTGTCTTATTGAGAACCATCTGAGACATTACCACCGAACATAAAAATAGTTTTTCTCTGCACATGCACTTAAGAACGACACTTTTGAATTTACATTTTTTAAAGTGTCTCAAAGACAAATATTTTGATATAAGATGTTGTGACCACGTGTGATACTATTAATGATATTCTCTCTCCTTTGTTTCCCCTGTGTTGAAGAGGAAACAATATTCTTAAAAAGCTACTTACTGGGGCTGTCATACCCAAAAGGAAACACAAAATGAAAACCAACTATAGAAGAAAAATGGTGCATACTGGAAGCTTAAGTTGAATTCCCTGGTCTTTGTAACTAAGGAAGAGGCATTAGTTTCTTCTGCAAGTCTGTTTCAAGATATTAATTATAAAAACTCACAAACATTTACAAGTGAACCTTAATGCTGCTCTTGGAAGTTTGAAAAGGCTTATCAGACACCTGAGATCCAGCTAATTTCATAATGCATTTAAGTAGTTTCAGATTCCACTTGTATCCACAGTAAACCCAACCACCAATTTTTGGAGTTCCACATTGTCATTCTGCCAAAAGTTAGTAGACTTTTCATTATTAAAGTCTCATCTCTTTTCTTTTGTCCCTCCCAAATTCTTTAGACATTGTTGGCAGTTTTACTTGAGGAGGAATATCCCCACCAGATTTGCGGTAACCAATATCCACTATATTCAGCCAAGCTTAGATATGTGTGCCAAGGATGACTTGACTGATGTTTAAGGGAGTGCCTTTTCATTCTCCACCTCCAATATCTGTGCTGGAGAGTGATCAAAGGATGACTGCCCTCTACATGAAGGAGGTACATAACATTACATTGATGTGAAATTCTTTTGTTTAGCCAGGTTGCACACATTTAAGGTGGAAAAAGGAGATTCATAATACACTTAGAATAAATTACTAATGGAAAGTGTAATATGTTCAAGCAAACACTGCTGTAAATACCTACCTTCACACTTACATTTTCTAAAATATTACATTATTGTGTTATTTCAAATTACTGAATACATTAATTACAAATACTAAAATTTTATCTTAATCATTTTAAAAATAAATTCTATGTATTGGTTTGGCCTTTCAGGTATATATGATGCTGCAAAACTAAGACAATACAAGGCCCATGGTGTTCATATTTAAGATCTGCCAAAATCTAACTATTTCTACTAAGAACCAAATATTCATAACAAATGGCAACACAAATAACCACTAAGCTCCTCTCACAGAGTCCAATGCACAAAATTTTAGAATTATTCTGGAATGTATACAGCATTTAAATTTTGCTGATAAATTATTACCCAGATCTTCAATACATGGAAAACCTCCCCCACCTAATCTCTTTTAGGCACCTTCCCACAAGAAAGCACATGTATAAAGTTCCAAGCAGAGAAGAATGTCAGGTTTTGTGTTAAATGAGCCATATAACCAGCCTGATTTAAAGCCTCAGGGCCCAATCTTGCAAACACAGAGGTACGTGTGCATTTGCAGGATTGGGGCTTTTTATAACATCCAGGTTCCTAAGTGATCTGGCTAGTCCCCCTCCATCATGGGGAAAGAGAGACAAACTAATCTCAGTCTATATACAGAAAAAGAATGAAAACATTTGAAGCCAACCCCCCAAGAGTTTTCATTCCGAGTCATTTACTATGACTTCTCGATTGTTTCCCTGCAAACAAGAAATCTAGTACTACTTTAGAACTAGTTCAGTTTATTGGGCAGGGAAGGTGAAAAGGTGGCAAACTTTTTGAACATAGGGCAGATAATACAAATAGAGCACTTACACTCATGTTTTCTAATCCAAACTAGACCCTTTTCAATACCTGTAGCGCCCCAGCACAAGGACTAATTAGTCAAACTAACCTGGATCCACCCAAATTTTGGATTTTGTCTATCTTGTTTTCATAATACATTGTTCCAGATATATTTTCAAGATAAGATACAGAAGAGTTTAAGAAACAAAAATAAGACAGTTTTGGAATGTGCTTCTGTGATTCAAAATAAACACAAACGTTCTCTGCTATTTTAACTTCAGTATTAAAGGGAAAAAATGTTTCAATGGTAGGTATCCTCAGCCTTTAAGCAAGTTTCAAGGAACAACTACTGTAAGGCAACATATTTCAAGGCCATTCTTAGAAATGAGAGATCTTCCATTAAACATATGTTTACAAATGTTGCAATGGACCATTACTTGGACTGGCTTGAGTTTTCTTTCAGTGTCTTCCCCTTTTCTCAACCCCTCCACTTCCAGTAAAAAAGCAGCTGAACACAAAACTAATCTAATGCATCATTATAGTTTAACACACAAAAATAAAGTAGTAGCATCAACTCTGCCAGAATGTACCCACACCCTCCAATTTCTATCAAACCACAGCCTGACAAAGCTGCACGTTTCCCTATGAAGTCCAAATAATGGTTACTCACAATGCTTTAGTGTAAACATACTTCAGTGGGAAGTCTCACATTTCTAGACTATCGTAATAAAATATGCTGTTTTAAGACAAACACTTTGCAATCTTTACTTTCAAGATTTGCTCAAAGTGGCTAAAAACCTCCCTCTATTAAAACGTTAAAGTGCAAAGAGAAACAGGATCGAGTCTTTTCAATGCATATATTCTTAAACATGCAGTTTAAACCTGTGTTAATTCATCTGCATTTAAAGGAGACATATGTGCTGTAAAATATACAGATGTGGAAATGTAGTCTGTTGTTAGGAGATATTTTTCAAAGCAAGAGCCTAAGGGACTAGTCTTCCACCAGTCAAGCGGGTAGTTCAGTGTAGACATTGTCGGTAAAACATTTTCCTTCGTAACCTCCTACCTTTAAGTCAAGGATTCTCAACCAGGGTGCTGGGGTGCCCTTGGGGGATGCAAGATCCTCTGAAGGATGCCCCAAGATGTGAGGAAATAAGTCGTTAATGCAGGCTCAGGCTCAGTTCCTGTCTGGCCATTTCCCCTGCACCCACTGGTCAGCCCCTCTGCATGGAGGTAAGCACTGTAATAAATTTGTTTTTGAAATGGGTGCCATTCAATTCAAAAAAGTTAGGGAGGGGTGTCTTGAATCTAAGATTGGGAACCACTGGCTTACATGGCATTTTAGGTTAGGCACCAGAGCTTGTCACCTAACTCAATTTAGAGGGAAGTATTTTCTGTAGCTATTGTCTCCTATTTCATATGTAATGTTTCTTATTAATTTCAAAAGTTGAAGTCAAATATAGCTCCAATTACATGACCTCTGATGAAAGCTCTGTTCATTTTAAATTTGGATTCTCAAAAAGTTTATACACAGTCTTTCAACATTTTACACAATCAAACGTATTGTTAGCATTTAGCACAAAACAATGCAGACTTACCACACCTCTAAATGACGGTGGAATTAGGCCACAATAAATAGGGACAAATGCACTACAAACTAAAGCCTAGAGAAAGAAAGCAGATTATACAGGTAAATTGTGTCAGTTTCTCTAGTATTGAAAACTATTGTATGATGATGCACCAATACTCTACTACAACAGTGAGAGACAATATTCAAGGACTCTGGCAACACAGTCCATTTAAAAAAAAAAAAAAAAAAAAAAAAGGTTTTAGGCAATCACCTCCCTACCCAATCCCCCAGTTTGTTTCCAAATTTGAATTTTCATAGTAATATTTTCTTTCTTAAAAGTCCCTGGGCAAGCGAAGGAACACTCACAGGATAGTGTTCACTTACAGTCTTCCCTTGGTTCATCTCCCTTCTATCTATAAGGAGGTGTAGAGCAAAGAATTCTGAGATGCTGGAGGACTCTACACTCCTCTGTCACACTCTGTAGAGCAGAGGTGGGCAAAATACAGCCAGCAGGTCAGATATGGCCTGACAACTGATTTTATCTGGCCTGCAGGTAGGAGTTGCCACAGGGTGAGGCATGCTTGGGCCCCAGCCTCTGCTAGTGGGCTGCAGGGCTAGATTCCATCTCCCAGATGCTGTGGGAGATGCTAGGAGAGAGCAGCCCTGCCCACCCACCCGGCACCACATGGTGCCGGCAGAGGCTAGGGCCCATGGCTGTTTGGTGCCTCTTGAGTCAGGGGGGATACTAGGGTGGGGGTCCTCCCGCCCAATCTCTCTCACCGAAGAGCTGCTGCGCCGCTTCCGGAACTCCTGCTTTTGCTGGTAGCCCCGCTCCCAGACCAGTGCTCGCAGGGAGGACACTGGTGCTCCTGCCTGCCCCCCCCCCCATGCCCCCCCTACGCATCGCCCCTGCTAGGGTCCAAAAGTGGCTTGGCTAGGACCTACCAAGAAATGCCAGGAAGGTAGGCTGGGCTGCTTCCACCAAGTGTTCCCCATGGCACCTGGAAAATGCAGTATGGACTCGCAGGCTGTAGGAGAGCTAGGCTTGGGCCTTGGCCCCTGCTGGCCGATGGCACTCAAGGCCTACAGGCTCAGACTGCATCTCCCAGGAACTGCAGGGGATGCTGGATAGAAGCAGCCCCTCCTGCTTGCCCAGCACCACGTGACAGGCCCTGGGCAAACTGTGCTTGGGCCTGGGCAGCTCCAGCTGCCACTTGACACAGGGAGGGCAGGGTTGCTTCTGCCTAGCATCCTCTGTGGGACCAGCAGAAGCTAGCCTCTGCCTGTAGGGGTTGGAGCCAGGCATCAGGCCTCCACACTGTCTTGTCCCATTATCAGGGCTCCTTGGAAGCACTTCTAGGGCTTCAAATGTGACATCTGTTCACACTTTAGTTACAGCATTAGGTACAAATCCTGAAAATCCAGTTGTTGTATGTTTGTCCTCTCTCACTGGGGACAGTATTAAGAGGTCAAAACAGAAGCATTACTCCTTAATAATTTGTCAGTCATTTTGCTCATTACATAATTAACATACAGGTTTTAAAATGAAACAGCCTGCAACTTCATAGGATATGCAGCGTTTTCAAGTAATGGCCACCCTTACAATGTTAATTTTCATACCAACGTACGTAAGCAAACCATATACCCAACTTTGCAATTAGTTTCCCTAACAAACAATAGCACAAACCAGGTCATAAGAAATTTGACTGACCATTACTGAGGTTATCCTACAGCTAGTAAAAGACTAAGCACCAGAAATTCAATGTAAAAATAGATTTCAAAAAGTTAGAAAGCTAAATTGCAGCAATACTTACCTGAATTATTTCTTCCTTAGAATTAAAATCAGACACCAGCACATTGCTACCATCTGACACTCTGGTTAGGGAAATATACAGTTTGCCTGACACCAACTGATGAGTGTTTTCTGGAAGGTTTTTTATGAGCCCATCTCTTATAATCTTCATTATATTAAATGAAGGATGAAGAGGACCAAGATTTCGTTTTCTGGCTTCCTTGGCTAATGCCAAAACATCTGCACAAGATTCAGCTGAAAAATAAAAACAAAAAAAATCACTGCATTCGAAACCACTGGCAATTATTTTCAGTCATTTAAAAATGCTGAGCGTACTTAAATGCTAGGATGTTTTCATTACAAAAATCTATGACAGTCAATATTTCTAACTCATCTTTGAGCAATTAGGAAAAAGTGATTAATAGAGCCTTCTGTTTGTGTACTGCTATGCATTATTAATGAAGGTTTGTAGCACAGATTGGGCACCCATTTTAATGTCAGTTTACAATATTAGGGATGCTGAAAATAATAGGAAATCTGAGTTCACCTTAAGCAGCTAACACTTGTTAAAATACAACTTGCCTTATATGCACTAAAGTTTTAAAAAGTGTTAGCAACTATTTATTTTAGTTCACACACATCCTCATGGATGAAAGAGATGCACCAAAAATAAGGGCTTGTCTATACTACAGAATTTTAGGAAACCTGATTTTCTTTAACAGGTAGATGGGAGGAGCAGCTGTATGCTAATCCGTTTGGGAAATATTTATGTATAGAATCTTCATATCCAAAAAAGATGTAGTTCACAAATATTCAACTGAAATTCAATTTCTTTTACTCTGAATTTCTTCCAGCTGATTAATCTTACACCCACAAAAATTTCAAGCACTAATCATATATATACTAAACCAGAGGTGTCAAACGTATGGCCCATGGAGGTGGGCCCTTCCGCCCACAGAGCCACCTGTGGGCTGGACCACGCACCTCTACAAGTTAGATTCAGCCCATGTGCTTAGTCTGCTGGAGCTGCTGTTTCAATACGGTCCTGGAACCCAGGGCTGGCAGATAACACTACTTGCCTCCCCCACCAATCTGCTGCCAAAATCAATCAATCAAGATTTCTACTCACCCCTGCCAACTAAAAAAAAAAAAAAAAAAAAATCAACAGCAAGGGAAAGGAGGGAGGGGGGTGGCCACAGCATTAACTCCCTAGTTAACTGACTTTGACACTTGCTGAAACAGCAGCTCTGGCTGCTGCAAGAATTAATACCACCAGCACTGCACACAGGCCATCTGGCCCAGTGAAAACCCAGAGTCCAGATTCAGCCCACAGGGCCAACTGACTTTGATGTCCCCATACTAGAAGTGTAAGACAACATTCAGGTACATCAATTAGATCAAACTACAGCAAAAAAGTTACCCTTTAGTAACATAATAATCCTAACAAATAAAACTAGCTAGGAGCTACGACAAACAAGTTTAGCTATGCTTTATGGTAAATGTTTAAAGTTCTTCAATTGTGTAAAGGAGCTTCCTAGTGCTTAAGATAGATTTGTTCAAAAGGAAAAAAGAAGAATGATAAATTTGAGTAACATGATGTGTTCAAACTGATAGGATGCAAGGTCATCTGAAAATATTTTTCAGAACTTACAAAACTGTATTAGCCTTGGCTCACTGAAGTAAATGGGCACTGATGGCATTCTGCACCCAACCCTGATGATCAAGTAAATTTATGAGAAAAAGTTACAAATTTTCATATATATTCTTTGTGCCTGAAATGCAACAATTTTAACTATTTATTCTGGCTCACAAGCCAAATACCAGTAACAAGTTAGTTTGGACCAACCAGCTCACACCACTTCTGATGCATCTGTCACAGAAGACTGCCGTTCTACAAAGATTGTCTACATAAAATGAAATTTTAAGATATCCTTAAACAATCACTAAAATCTGAATAGTTCTAACCTCAAAATGTTTAGTATAATTGTACCTGCTTCTACTGTTGGGTTCCAGGAACTGCTGAGTCATGTATACAGTTGCAGATAAATTTTATTTAAAAAATATAAATTATTCATTTTTGATCATGGTAAGGTGTCAGTTATACTAATCATGGTGCAGTAACTGTCTGATACAAGTTCAGATGAAGAGGCACCGTCATTTTAAAATACTGTTTTCAGGAAATAAATACTTGAGAAAAGCATTTCTATGTGCTTATTTTAAGGTAAAATTACAAAGATGTCAAAGCCAAAGAAATATGCTTTTTTTAAGTTTCTAGCAAACAGTTTTACTTGCAATATTACAAACTAAACAACGAGTTGATAAATGTCACATGAATACAAGTGTGACCAGTCATTTTGTCCACCAAGGAAGTTGCATCAAATGTCAAACAGTATAGTTTCAGGGCAGTAAATGCCTACTTTGCCTATATGGCCTCTATAAAACGTAGGCTCCTAAGCAAAACAAACAAGAAGAAAGTTCTCTCAGCAACTGAAAGCGTTCTTGACCATAAAGAAAAAACAAATTACACAAACTTTAATATAAAATCAATTGCACACTTTCCTCCAATAGACATTAGGATTTGAAACCATGTTATAAGAAATACTTGACTGATGTTTCTGATCACAAAAGCTGCAATCCAAATACATTAATTGCCTTCTACTAGTCTGATTAGCAGGATGTGCACACTGATCAACTACTATCCCATTAAAGGTAGGGGGGGGAAAAGTAAACACCATTTTGCAAGAAAGGAAAAAAAACATACAATAAGGTTGAGGTCTGATTTTTCAGAGGTGCTGGTCAAATGCTGCTCCACATATTTCATAGAACTTGTACTGCTCAATGCCCATGAAAATTATATTCTAAATGACCTGTCAATGAGCACACAGGAACCCACAACTAAACTGGCAACAGAACAGAGAGAGCTGTGATTCAACTTTACTTTCATCAGCAGATGTAACATATGCTACAGCATTACTCCCATTCTCTGTACATTAGTACAGTGAAAATTAAGCAGTTAAAAGCTCTAAGATTTGCGTTCTGGCTGAGATTTTTCAAAAGTAAAGTTTTTTTTAGGTAACTCATTTTGTGTACACTCAACTTCAGACCCCTCAATTTTCCTGAAGTCTAATTTGATAAAAATTGAGTCTTCTGCACTATCTGAAATGCAGACCCACTTTAGGGCACCAAAAGTGCCTAGTTATTTCTGAAAATCTTATCCTAAGTGCACGAGACTTCCCATTTAACCAGTAATAACATTCTTTCAGTTAACTGAATATTGAATTGTTTTATACAAGAAGAAAATCCAATCTGGAGGTTATAAAAAATAAATTCTGTTTTTCCAGTGACAGAAATAAGATTTTGAAGGTAGCATGAAAGGGAGAAAACAAAGGGAGCCTCTGCCAATTAGCAAGTTTAAGTTTGATTTCTGGTTGCATTCTTGCTGGACTATTTTAATCAAGGCATTATTCAAAAAACTTTTTTTTTTTTTAAATCCTTACTTTTGAAATCTGCTAGTACCTTCGGTTTTAGCCTCCGTTACCACATTATTAGTATAGGAGATAAGATGAAGCAGGTTAATGTCCTACAGTAACCCCGTCTTGTCTACTGCAGGAGATAACTAAGCCTATCACAAGGCGGCTGACTACCAGCTCACCTTCCTTGCTCAATTACAGGGCTTCAAGCTAATAACTTCAAAGTTTATCAACACCAATGTGAAATTTGCCCTTCTCCCTTGCTTTACTTCCAAAAAGGAAGCTAAAAATCTCTCATCAAAAAGGAATTTGACCTAGAAGTAAATCAAAAGTTTACTCAACTCTTCCATGAAATTTGTAAAAACTGAGTCCCATGCAGAAGAGGAAGAATGGAAACCTATTAGCAAGTATCTCACCATTTAATCATTAATACCGGCTATTGTGTTTTGCTGCCACTCCTCTCCACCCAGTAGTACAAAATGAAAAACTATGATTAATTTTATGAATTATGCCCCATGATAAAAAGAGGTTTTTGAAGTGGAAAAAAATCAAAGAGTTAATTCAAAATTCTGTATATTCTTTTTAAATCCTGGCAGTCCTTGGTAGATACCTTCAGTTTCAGAGAATGACAATGAACTTTTCCCTGTAAAAACTCCAAATACTTCGATTTATTTACCACTAAGATCCTGCTACTAAAAGAAGTCTTCAAAGTTGTTTCTACCTTTTCCCTTATTCTAAGCTAAAAAACATCCAAGATTAAGAAAGAGAAGCAATATGGACATTCCTATAGATTGTTCTGTTGGAAAGTGGGATTTGTTCCTGGCATAATGGATCAGAAGGCTGAGCTCTCTAACTCTAAATCAGAGTTAAAATCATTGGGTTGAAGTAACTGGGCCCCTATACTATTTTCTAGCCCCCCTCCCTACCAACTTCCCAGACATTTATTATTCCCCTACAGCAGTGTTGCATTACCTCATAACATAGAAATGTCTTGGTTTAAATAGTAGGGCTGCGTGAAGCTTTGGTCCCTGATTCAATTTGGTGGAGATTCGGCCTGATTCAGCAGCCAAATCTCCAAATCTGAATCAAATCAGGAGACCCTTTAATTTCTCCAAATCGAACTGGAACCTTCGAAATCGATTCGGAGAGATTTGACGATTCGGACACATACAGAGCTTTAAATGTTTTTTCTACATACTCCAAGGCACCAGGTGGTTCGTGAATGCTGTGATGGTGGGGCAGATGGAGCATCCTACAGGAGTGCAGGGGGGCTCCCCAGCATGTTCAGCAGCACACCCAGAAGTGGGCCAGAAGCACTTCTTGTGCACTTCTGCGTTCGCCAGGGAGTATGCAGGGGGTCCCCTAACCCCCGTGGCTCAGTGACTGGTACCTCCTGGGTCTGGGGGGAAACCAGGCCCCCCCATAGCCAATCACTGGGGTACAGGGGAACCCCCAGTATGCTCAACAGCAGACCCAGAAGTGGACCAGAAGTACTTCCGGTCCACTTACAGGTTCGCTGCCAAGCACACGGGGGGTGGGGCCTCCCTGAGCTCCTGTGAGACACTCCAACCACCCCTAGCATCGCAGCTTTCACGAGCCATGTCTGGTACCTCAAAGTATGTAGAAAAAACATCTAAAGCTGTGTCTACGGCCAAATCGCTGATTCTCTGAATCAGCATCGAATCTTCAGATTCAATTTGGCCAAATCCGAATCGGGGACAGTGATCCGAATCAGCAAATCAAATCACTGTCCCCAATTTGGGTCGAATCTGAATCAAATACAGCCCGTTTTGCAAACCCCTATTACACAGAAGTAGCCTCACAGCTCAAAATTAAAAAACATGGGTCAGCAGTTTTTGGGGGTGAGGAAAGAGAGGAAGGGGGGGGGGAAGGGGTTAAGCTCTCAAGGCAGACAGAAATTTCTTATATTCCCAGGCCTTTAAGGAGGAGAGTAAAGGTTCATTACTTCTGCTAAGGTGGGTAGAGTTTACTTATTAAAAATTGGAGAGACCATTTTAAAGTTGCTTATGTGGCTAAAACATAGGAAAGGCCAATTCTAAGTGTGAAACAAAGAATTTAACAAAACCACTCTCAGGTTGCATACATTTACAATTTCTTATTTTAGAAAGTGAAATTTAAGAAGCTAATTTTAGTCTAAAGACAGAGTATACATGTATTTTTGTCATTTGGAAAGGATCTTCCTTTGTTGGTACACTGATTAAAAAGTGAAGACAACTTTTTAGCAGGTAAAACTTTAATCTTCTAAGACACTTAAAGCTGAGATTTTCATGCACCTTTTACTGTGCTAAAACTATAATGTACTTGCTTCAAGAACAAAGTTATTCTTATTTGAGTACAATAAAGTCAACGCAACTGTTACTACTTAGAGGAGAATGAGTAATAAGGCTCATAAGAGATTTCTGAAAGTACTCAATATTGGTCTAAGCTTAGTCTTAATAAAGTTATTAGGTATTTTTATTATCAATTTAAATGGGAGAGAAGTTACAGCAACTGAGACCTTCTGAAAATCCCCACCATTCCATTTTTGCTTAACCCAAATTTCTTTCAGTAAGTCATGCAATAATTTTGAAATTGGCTAGTATGCTTGTCAACGCTCTATTCTGGTCACCTAGATGTTTACCTCATGTTTTAGTCTACAGAATATGTAAGGCAGTAGTGGCCAAACCTTTTCGGCAGACATGTAGCCACCCCAAATATCACTCTGATTCTCTTCTCCTCCCTGACTGCCCGTGCCACAGGTGGACAGATTCACAGACGTTTAGGGCTAGAAGGGACCTCATGAGATAGTTGGGTCCAGCTCCCCTGCTCTGGGCAGGAAAGGTTGATCACTAGTGCTTTATTCTGTTTCTTTTAATATAATATGATCAGTGAAAAGTATTCATGAAGGAACTATAACTCTATAGGGAAGATATTAAAATAGCCATTAAGGCATTCTAAAAAAACAGCTTCTAAAAAAATTGCTGATGCTCAATGGCAAACTTCTTTCATAGCAACTTTTCCTTTGCATCCACAGGTGAATCTGTCAACCTGTGGATTTCTGCAGTAAGTGAATAATGCAGCTAATATACCTTTAGAGAAGGGGTGGGCAATTATTTGGGCTGGAGGAGTGAGTCAGCACCTCTCCCTCCCCCCCTCCTGGCCCACAACAGCTCACCAAAACCCCCTAAGTAGCTCTGCTCCATGCTCTGCCAGGGTGATGGGGAGGCAGTGACAGTGTGGGGCTAGGGCCTAGGGCAAAGTGCAATCCAATCCCCATATGCCCCAGCAACAGGCAGGGTGGGCAGGGACATACAGGGATCAGATCACAGCTGTGCCCTGGGTCCTGGCCCCACGCTGTCACCACCGTGCGATCCTGGAGTCTCTGTGGAGACCAGTTTGGGACCCATGCAGGCAAGGCACGCTCAGTCAGAGGAATGGGATGGAGCCATGGGCAGGTGGGGAGCAGCAACCAGGAGTAGGACAGGCAGGTGAGGCCAGGATTGGGATCGCAGAACTGTGACAGCACGGGACCAGGGCCCGGGTCAGAACTGCAATCAGCTCCCTGGCACACCCCTACCCACAGAACCAGCACCCATTGCAGGGACGTGTGGGCAGCAGATTATGGCTTTGCCCCAGGTCCAGGCCCAGCCCCATGCTGTCACCGTCCCACAATCTCTCCCAACCCTGGCCCCTCACCCATCTTGCTCCCAGATGCTGCTCCCTGCCGTCTTCCATGGAGACTCTGTCCACCTGCTCTGTCCTGTGTCACCGCCGGCGGGCAGACGGGTTGGAGTGCATGAGCAAGAGGGATGAGTCCAATGGTGGCAGTAGAAACTGGCAGTGGCAGCTGGAAGGATTGGCTGCTGCAGGGGCTGCCAGAAAGCAAGTCCGGCCACCATACCACCCCCACTTTGCTGCACGGCCAGGGGTGGCAGGACCAGCTACATGCACCATGGCCTTGGCTGTCCCCTGTGCCTAGGCTGAAGGACCCACCGCAAGCTGGATAAAATCCCTTAATGGATCATATCCAGCCTGTGGGCCGTATTTTGCCCACCCCTACTTCACTGTGCAAGTTCTGGTACACTTTAAGCAACAAAGCTTTGTGGGCTTCAAGATTCCTAACTTGCTTTGGCTTCCATGGTTTCAAGGCAGAAAAGCTAGCTATAAACAGAGAACTCGAAAACAAATTTAAGTTTCTCTCTCGAGATTGTCTGATGAATATGCTGAGCAAGAAACAACCACCTCATTGCATATCTCCTAACTGCCTCCTCATTGCATATCTCCTCTCCAGACATGGCAGGGAAGGGGCTCAAAATTCTACAGAAGACCTTTGTCAAAGGACATGAGCAGTGTTGAGAACCAGCAGCTGTATGACAAGCCAGGAGCAGGAGAAGAGGTGGATGGAGAAACCTCCCACCCTCCCAGGACACACATGCAGAGTAAGTGGCAGGTGCTGGGGAGAGAGCTAGTTAGCTTAAGCTATAATGATATAGCTGTTAGACCCAGCAATTGTGAGTGGGTCTCTGAGAAATATGTGGGGAAAATGGACAGGAAGGGGAGGGAGGGCTTGCCCACATGCTAGGTTCGAGGAGTCCGCTGGGGGCAGGGGCGTGTACAACAGAGCTCACCCTTGCAGTCCTGCAGGTGCAGGTGTGGCCTGCCCACCCATCCAGCTGCCCCCATGACACACTGCATGGGGCTGAGCCCCACCCACTCCCACCTATATCCACCCCACACCCAACAGCACCACCCCAGCCATCACGCACTGCTTCCCAGCAGGGCTGCTCCTGCAACCACCTGGGTACTGCTCAGCTCCCCCTACCTCCAGTGGTTCCTCCTCCTTCTCCTGCCCCTGCTGTGCTGCTCTGGGCTGCAGGTAGCACAGGGAAGCAGCAGCAGCAGCCGTGGAGATGCACGCCAGGCACATGCCCAGCCAGCTAGGGAGGGGTGGCTCCTGGCCCAGCACATGGACTTCCAGCTCCAGCTGTCTTCCACCCACCCGGCATGATGAACAGCCACCTGCAGGCAACTGTGTGGAAGGCAGCCCTGCCAGGAAGTTGTGCACACTGGCCAAGGCTGGGGTTGGGATGGTGCTTTCAGTGGATGCAGGGCAGGTACAGGTGGGAGCATGATGCAGGCTGCCCCAGGTGGGAGCAGGTGGAGATCAGCCTCATGCAGAGCACCGCAGGGGCAGTCACAGACTGGATTTGAAAAAAAAAGAACTCCTAAAGCTTCCTGGTACACAGGGTCCATGCTGTAATTAAGTATCTGAAAAGTTAAGCATGTACAGTATTAGCCGTGCTTCCTTCTTAGCTAGTCATTGCCCTACTTTTCTCTACTTCTTTTAAAGGAAATATCAGAGATCAGTCTCTAGATTTCAAAAAGTAGTTTGTGTGAGTGATGAAAATAGACAAGGAATGGAAAAAGCTCTCGAAACCTCCTCACCCTGTGCATCAAAACGGGGCAGGAATAATATGCTCTTGTGATTGGACAGATACAGAAAATCTAACTTGGCTGACACAACAGGGGCTGTTTATCCGTTAGATTCCCAATTGTGCATGCTAGTTTCTTTGAAGTTAATGGAAGTTAAGAACACTCCATCATCTTCAGGAAGCAGAACTGGAATACAGTGCCTAACAAACCTATGAATCTTCCATAGGCCAATATCTATGGAAGCTCACAGGGGGAAAAAAAGTTTCAGGAGACATCATGAAGAAAAAGAGTGAAAACTCCCAGTTTTGTGAAAAACTAAATATATTAGACTACAAAAACTGTGCATAAAATGTAGGCCTTATTTGCTGTGTGGAAGAAAAAGATCTTAAGAGTAAATGAGGACCCTCACTGGGTCTTCTTACATAAGGATATTACTCCCTTCCCCACTTGCTGCTTTACTCTAAGGCCAGATCTTGCCACCCTGCTTGTCAATCATTCCCCACATGCTATTTTGCTCCCAGCCTGAGCTGCTTCTCACTTTCTTTCCAACATGCTGCAGTACTATACAAGAAGTATAATTCCCATCCTACTCCACAAGAGTAACAGGCACCTGGAAAAATGGACTCTTTGAAAGTTTTCCCCTCAAAATTATTCACAGTCTACAAGAACCCTGTTTTTTAAAGTTTGCACGGGGGGGGGGAAGATGTCACCTTGCTGATCTAAGTATCATCAGCTGTTCTTGAGCCTGCTTCAGCCCTGTATGCTAGATGGAGCCTGTGGACTAACCACACATTCAGCAAATCCAGGGCCACAGCCTGATTTGGCACAGTAGGATGATAACCACATGCAGAGTCAGACCCCCCCCCCCCCCCCACATGCCAGGTCCAGGGCCACATGCTGAGTTTGACCCTGTGTGCCAGGTCTAGGGCCATGCTTTGGTTCTGGATCCATGTGCCAGGTCAGACCTTGCAGGCTGGATCTGGGGCCACATGCAAGGTCTGACAATGGACCAACCTCATACCCTGATCTGATTCAGCCTGCAGAGCCATATCATCCAGCTCCCTATGAGTCTGAAAACTTGACAGCAGAGAACAGATAGCTGTCTCCCCCAAGGATGAGCAATTAACACTGCCACCACTCACAGTACCAAATCTCTGGACCCATTTTCTCACATATAATGCTCATCCCAATTTTCAGAAGCTGGGTTTGGAGAAAAAGGTGTGGGTAATATGTGAGAAAATACAGTATTAATTTATTAAGTTAGAAATGTGACTTCTACATTTTCTAGTATAATGTAAAGCTAAGAGACTTAATACCTATTGAAATACATAACTGCTTAAATGTAAGAAACAATTAGATATGTGTTTATGAACTAATGCAAGAAGCATAGGGAACAAAACAGAAAAAAACTGGAGGTCCTAGGACAAGCACAGAATTATGACATAATTGAGATTACAAAAACATGGTGGGATAGTTTCATAGTAGCTATGGTCAGGAGGGACCTGAACAGATCATCTAGCCTGAACCCCTGCCACAGGCAGGAATGAATGCTGGGTTCACAAGACCCCAGACAGGTGATCATCCAACCTTCTCTTGAATTTGCCCAAGGTAGGGGCGAGGACCACTTCCCTAGAAAGTTGGTTCCAGATTTTGGCCACCCTAACTGTAAAATATTGCCTTCTGATCTCTAACCTAAACCTATTCACCATCAGCTTACTACCATGGTTCCTTGTCACCCCAGGTGATGCTGGGGAGAAAAGGGCTCTGCCTATGTGCTGTTGATCTCTCCTGATGAGTTTGTAGGTAGCCACCAGGTCCCCACCTCAGCCTCCTCTTGCTGAGTGAGGCTGAACAGGTTTAGGTCCCTCAGTCTCTCCTCATAGGCCCTGTCCTGCTGCCCTCTCACCAAGTGGGTGGCCCTCCTCTGAATCTTCTCCAGGCTGGCCACATCCCTTTTGAAGTGCAGCACCCAGTACTGGATGCAGTACTCCAACTGCAGCCTGAGCAAAGTCACATAGAGGGGGAGTATCGCCTCTTTGGACCGGCTTGAGATTCACCTTTGGATGCATGACAAGGTATGGCTGGCCTTGCTGGCTGCAGTCTGGCATTGGCAGCTCATGTTCATCTTGGAGTCAATAAAGACTCCAAGATCCCTTTCTGCCTCTCTGCTTTCAAGAAGGGAACTCCCCAGCCTGTATGTATGCTGTGGATTCTTTCTCCCAAGGTGCAGTACCCTACATTTGTCTACGTTGAACCCCATCCTATTCTCATCTGCCCACTTTTGTAGTCTGTCTAAATCTAGTTGCAGCCTCTCTCTCCCTTCAAGTATGTCCACCTCACCCCACATCTTAGTGTCATCAGCAAATTTGGACAGCATGCTTTCCACCCCCTCGTCCAAGTCGCTGATGAAGATGTTAAACAATGCGGGCCTCCGAGGACCAAGCCCTGGGGTACCCCACTGTTCACATCTCGCCAGGTTGAGTACAACCCATCCACCACTACTCTCTGGGTGCGCCCCATCAGCCAATTTTTTATCCATCCAACTGTGCAGGCATCAATGCCGCAGTCGCTTAATTTATTGATGAGGATGGGGTGAGAGACAGTGTCAAAGGCCTTCTTAAAGTCTAGAAAGACTACGTCCACGGTGACACTATAATCCAAGGATTTAGTTACTTGGTCATAAAAGACAGTCAGGTTGGTCAGGCAGGACCTGCCTTTGATGAACCCATGCTGATTGCCCTTGAGCATGATCTCCCCTGCAGGCCCCCCACAGATGTGCTCCTTGATGATTCTCTCCAAGATCTTCCCGAGTACCGAGGTAAGGCTTACAAGCCTATAGTTACTTGGGTCCTCCTTCCTCCCTTTCTTGAAAACTGGGACCACATTAGCCAGTTTTCAATCCCCTGGCACCTGGCCAGATGACCACAAATGCTCCTACAGCTGGGCCAAGAGCTCAGCAATGACCCCTGCCAGCTCCCTCAACACCCTTGGGTGGAGGGCATCTGGATCTGCAGATTTAAAAATGTCTAGCCCTTCCAGAAGATCCGTAACTACATCTGCACTGACTGAAGGCCTGACAGAGCTATCCCCGAGATTGTCCCTACCTCTGGTAGATGGGATGTCCCGGTCCCTGTTCAAGAAAACAGAGGCAAAGAAACTGTTAAAAATATCAGCTCTCTTATCTGGCATACCCACAAGATGACCATTTGCATCTTGCAGGGGCCCTATATTGCCTGATGCCCTTTTCTTGCTCCCAATGTACTTGAAAAAGGACTTTTTGTTGTCCTTAATCCTAGACATTAGTCTGAGTTCCATCTCTACCTTGGCCTTCCTAATAGCCCTCCTACACTCATGGGCTAAGAAGCAGTACTCCTCCTTGGTGATAGCTCCTCCCTTCCACTGGTTGTACACCCCTCTTTTACTGCTGATAACTAGATTACAGTAATGGATGAGTGTACTTGTTCAGGAAGGATGGGCAGAGGAGAAAAGGAGGAGATACTGCCTGACATAGAAGTGACATACATGTGTTCAGAGGTGCAGTATGAAGTGGAAGATTAGACCTATTTAAAGCCTCTGGGTAAAGGTCAGAGGAGAGAGAAACAGGGGGATGTCATGGTGGGCATTTGCTCCAGGTCACCAAATGAGAAGGAGGTAGATGAGTCCTTCTTTAAATAACTGATGGAAGTTTCCAGATGGCAGGACTTGATAATTTAAGTCCCCCATGAGAACCAAGACATTTGCTGGAAGGGAAACACAGCAATGCACAAGCAGTCCAGCAAATTCTTGGAGTGTGTTAGGGATAACTTTAATATAGATAGCAGAAAGGCCAACTAAGAGGGAAGCTTTTCTTGACTTGCTGCTCTCCAACAGAGATGAATTGGTTGAGAATGTGAAGATGGAAGCCAACTCAGGTGACAGTGACCACAAACTGATGGAGTTCAAGATCCTACGGGAAGGAAGAAAGCACAGCAGTAGAATAAAAAGACAATGAATTTCAGAAAAGCAGACTTCAGGAAATTCAGGGAACTAACTGTTGGGCAGGGTCCCCCAAGAAGCAAGTCTAAGAGACAAAGGAGTCCAGGAGAGCTGGCTGTACTTTAAGGAGGCTCTTTTAAGGTTATAAAAGCAAGCAATCCTGATGAAATAGAAGAATGGGAAGTGCAAAAGGAGGTCAGCTTGACAAAACAGCAATCACTTCAATAAGCTAAAACTCAAAATGGAATCCAATCAAAAAAAGTGGAAACTTGATCATACTACTAGGGAAGAGCATAAGTGCATCACACAGGTATGCAAGAAGAAAATTAAGAAGGCTGAAGCACAATTTCAGATGCAACTGACAAGGGATATAAGAGTCAAAAGAAAAGGAGGAGGGAATTCTACAAGTATGCAAGAAGTAGGAGGAACTATAGGTCCCTTATGGAATGAAAAAGCAGTTTAGATACAGATGATGAAGGAAAGTCTGCAGTATTTAATGCTTTTTACTCCAGTCTCCACAAACAAGGACAGCAACCAGATGACAAGCACAGCTGGCAGCAAAAACAAGGAAGGAAATAAACAGCCAGAACAAAAGAACAAATAAGGAATTACTTCGAGAAATCAGATGATTTCAGCTTGGCAGGGCCAAATGGGACGTACCCTCTCTGAGAACTTGTAGAGGGTAGGTGAGGTCCCAGATGTTTGAGAAAAGGGCAAATATCGTGCCCATCTTTAAGAAAGGAAACAAGGAGGATCCTAGCAATTAGTCAGAATGGCCTCAATATCCAGAAAGATCACGGAGCAGGTCCTCAAGGAATCCACTATGAATCATCCAGAAAACAAGATCATCAGGAACAAGCAGAACAAGATCAAGTCATGCGTGATCAACCTGATTTCTAATGATGAGATGACAAGCTGAGAGCAGTGGATGTGATATAACTTGACTTCAGTAAAGTCTCTAACACTGCCTCCTACAACACTGTCATTAACAAGCAAAGGAAATATAGAGTATACAAAAATACGGTGTAAGTTGGATACATAACTGGTTGGATCACCATGCTCAACAAGCAGCCATCAGTGGCTCAATGTCTAGTTGGGAGGAGGTATAAAATAAGGTCCCCATTAATGATTTGGATTATGGGACTGAGTGCACGCTTAACAAATTTTTGGATGACACCAAACTGAGTGGGACCACAGGACACCCCAGAGGGTGGGGGCTAGGATCCAGAATGACCCAGCTATAAGGGAAAAATCATCCACAATCAATCAGATGAGATCCAACCAGGACAAGTGCAAAGTCCTGCACCTGGGATGGAATAATTGCATGCACAAATACAGACTGAGGAGTGACCAGCTAGGCTGCAATAGTGCAGAGAAGGCCCCCGGGAGTTACCATAAGCTGAATGAGCCAATACTGTGCTCGTTGCAAAAGAATCCAGTAACATACTGGGTTGCATGAACAGCCAATCAAGGGAAGCGATTCTTCCATTCTAGTTAGCATTTGTTAGGCCTCCACCTGGAGCACTGTGTCCAATTTTGGGCCCCATGCTTCAGAGACATGAACACATTGGAAAGAGCCCAGAGCAGAACAACAAAAATGCTTAGAGCCTGGGAGGCAAGACTTGGGGACATAAATTATGTGTGCCCCCAGAGACTGGGGGAGGCATGGCAACTGCCTGCAGGTGACGGTCAGCAGGAAGTTCCTGCAGGCTGCCACAGGGGTGTTGGTAGTGGGGGGGTGGCGAGTACTGACCAGCAGTTGGTGACCATCCACAGATGCCGCTGCCAGTTCCAGTTCCAGAGAGGATGGAGACTGCGTTCCTACCTGTTCCAAAGAGGACGGAGGCCACGTTTCTCCATGGCAGCAGGGGACAGGACTAGCAGCAAGGAAAAAACTGTAAACAGGGCCATTTACATCCAACCCTGGCTTCTCCTCCAGGAAGCCCTGAGCCACCGGGCTCAGAGGCTAGTGCAGAAGAACCCATGAAAGCCAACTTAAGGCTTTTCCCAGCTCTGAACACATAGGCGCAGGCAAGGTTTCAAGGAAAGCGTCTGCAGGGCCCCCGACAGCCCTTGGGGACTCGGGTGGGGTCGGCGAACAACCAGGTCCCCCGCACGGGAGCCCCCAGCCCGGCGCGAGGTCCTGGAGGGGCGGCACCAGGGGAGACGCACCGAGGGAGCCGCCGCCCACCAGGACTGCGCCGGTGAGGGCCCCGGCAGAGGCGCCGTAGATGCGGCGGGCGTCGCGGAGGATGCGCGGGGCCCGCTCCTGCAAGCAGGTGGCCGCCCCGATGTGGTAAACGCCTAGGAAGCCACAGCCCGCGAAGGACAAGCTCCAGCCGCACTCGTAGTCCAGCATCCCGGCGCCGGGCGGGTGAGGCCAGCAGCCGGGCAACAACGAAGACACCGCTCAGGTAGCCCCAAGCACCGAGGAGCGAAGGCGGAGCGTTCCCCCCCCCAACACTGTGATGGCACCAGCCGCCTCCGCCAATCGTCAGCTACATGTAAATCAACATCAAGAGCGAGAGGCCAGCGGAAGGGGGGCGGGGGGAGGGGAGAGTGCGCATGCGGGTGGCGGGGGAGTGCCAGGCCGGCGGGGGCGGCCAAGATGGTCTGTGCTGTGCATCTCGTCCCGCACCCAGCCATGTACCTATACATACACCGCTGCATTCACACACACACTGCTACATTCTCACATGCTCTGCATTCGCGGACGCTGCTGCATATACACGCTCTGCATTCACATGAAAACTTGCATGCACACACACACACACACACACACACACACTGCTCCATATACATACTCTGCATTCACACTCATCCTGCTCCATATGCCTTTGTACCCAATACATTCTGTGGTGAGGGATTAGTTAGGATGTTTTTAAAAGCTGGATTGTGACTGGGAGGAAAAACCACCTGGACCCCATCTAAGAACAAAAACATGGAAGAAAGGAGAGCATTTCACCACAATTCCGGAGGTAGAGAAAGGACAAGATCTGCATGTGGCAAGTCACTCATTATTACTTATTGCTGCCAGCAGTGGTGCTCAACTCCTCAGCCTCTCAGGCCTGGTGAGTGGCACGGGGCCAAGTCTGGGCCACATCACCTGTGGGGTTGGCACTGGATTAGGCCCCCTGTGCCCAGATCAGGCACCCAAATTGGGCCCTGCACCATTCGGGCCCAGCCCCGCATGCCTGCATTGGGACTTACACTGAAATTTGTGAATCCATGGGGAGCCCAGCAAGCCTGGTGCCACAGCTCCACCTCTTCTCCCAAGGTTTGGGCAACTTATTCAAAACCTTCTGCTATTGATTGGTTCTTCCTTCTCAGAGAAGACAGGAGAGAGATTGTTTTATCCTATATGGAAGCTGGCTAGAAGGAATGGATCTGAAATGTATTCCCTCCCATAAGACAAGTATATTTCTTATTTTAATTTATCTGCTCCTTGGCTTGAGTAAAAGGCTCAAACTGAACCCACTAAAGGGATTTGTCTTACCTCTTTTTGGTTGGATGGTGAGATGCAATACCATCCTATTATTATTATTATTATAAAAGTATAAAAACAGAAAACATTTCATGTATTTGTCATCCCCCACCAATTACATGACTGAAAAAAAAACAAACAAAAAAAAAAACTTTGTTTCACACCCCGCTCTGTGTATTAATGCAAACCTGTCCCTTAAACATTCCTTCTAGTCTGTTCCCCTTCATACAGACAAGGCACAATTTAATTTACAATGCTCTTGCTTTCCAGTCTGCTACCATTTCCTCAGTCTGTTGCAATAAAGCACAAAACAGTCTTAATTATTCTTAAATAATAAACACCAGTCTGTCTGCTTCCACACACTTTCAGCCTGCTCTTCCCCTAAGCTTGCAGTCTCTGGCGTAATACGAGTGTAGTTCATTGAGGGCCTAGTCCCAAGCATTCTGTAACTCAATTCCAAACTTTAAAAAGGCAGCAGGTTTCTGGTCTTCCATAAGTCAATCCAAAAGCTACTAGAGTCATTTGAAAGCAAAACCAGTCTGTTACCTTGCCCTTTGGCCATACAGTCTAGTGGCTTTGGTTAAAGTCTTTGCTCCTGTTACTTTACAGATAAAGGTTCACACTCTGTCCCACAGTTCTTTTGCAAAGCTACTCTCCCAGGAGACATGCTGCTCCAATTCTTCCTCCTTCCATCTTATTCTTGGAAATCTGGGAGACCAGACCAGCCACCAACTGTAGTGCCTTGCTTTTATGGATAGTAAATAGCATGAAATCTGCATGTTGTGGCACCATCCCCTTGTCCTGTACCCCCTTCCATACACCATGTGATTTCTCTTTGCTCATGATTCCTCATTCTTCTTTACTCGAATCAGGATTATAGTGATCGTGTTGCTGGACCAAAGTTCTCGATTCTCTTGGATACAAGAGGAGGTTGCCATGCCCACAGCACCAGCAGTAACAAACAAATAACCCATGCACCACTATTATACAACACAGGCTCAAAAAGAAAGCTAACAGTGAAATTCTCAACTAAAGCCAGGACTACAATAACCTCCCCCCCTCTGAGAAAAAAGCCATACAATCCCTAAAATCCAACAATGAAATAGTAAGCAAACCAGTGAACAACAGTGGAGCATTATTATAATCATCTTCAGCTTTCAAAACTAAATCAATGAGGCCAACAAACAAGTCTATGATACCAAATACAGGTTTCCCTCGCTTTATGCTGTACATGTGTTCCTGGAAAATGGAGCATAACTTGAATTCACATAAAGGGAACCCAGTTGACAATATAACAAATAGGAATATGTTCCAAGACACTGACTGTACTGACCCCCTTGACTGCATTGACATGGCATTGCACTGCTCCCGAGGGAGGTGCAGCTCCAGAAGCAGGGCACCAGCTGTTCTGAGCAGCAGCCGCAGGTGCTGGTGCCAGGCGGCTTAATGGCTCACAGCTCCTGGGGCGCCTTGCTGACGGGGCTTGACCGGACCTGGCCAGCACCAAAGCCCAGCCCAGGCACCACCACTTGGCTCAGCCCCCACAAATAATAATTTTTTCTTCCTCTGCCTATGGCATCACTTCCACAGTGCACTGCACAAAGCAGCTTACTCTGGGCTTTCACAACACCAATTGCAAATTGTAAATTTACCTCACATATAACAAATACATTAACAAATCATTCCCACACCAGTGATGGATGTTACCAGCATGTACTCTAACATTCCACACCACAAAATTATAGCTGCCTGCCTGAAATACCTTTAAGAACATGGAGTACACACAGATTTGCAACATGTTGCACAAATCATTCACTTCATCCTCACCCACAACCAGTGGCAGATTACTGGGGCCCTAGGCAAACAGAAAAGTAAAGGCCCCCTACCAAGCAGGGCAGGTTCCCTCTGTGCCTGCCAGAGGGCTGTGGCTGGGCCCACCTGGCTTCCTTAGCATATCTGGGGTGAACCAGGGGGTGCGAATACCACCGAGGTGAAGGCACCTCCAGCCCCAACCCACCCCCTCCCCCTGGTGGGTGTTGCACAGTTGGAGCTGTGGTACCCCAGCACCATGGAATGGGCTTGGGCCAGGGCCAGCTTGTGGGGGTAGGGGAGAGGGGGTATGAGCTCCAACCCTGGCTGCCCGCCCACCCACCCCTCTGCTGGCCTGGACAGGGTGGGATGAGGCTGTCCCATCCTATCCCCATGGCACTGGTGCTGGCCACCCACAGATGGCAGGGAGTGGAAGTGGGGCTGCCCATGGGGCCTGCTGGCAGCAGATGGTCCCAGGAAACCACCACTGCCTGCAGGGAGCCCTATGCCTGCCCCTAGCCTCTGGCCCTGGCTCGGCTGGAGAGGAGGAGGTGCTTGCTGCCCACCCCATATGCCCACAGCCAGAATGCCCTCCTGAGCAATGCTGCTCCTGGCACCCCTGTGGACCCCTGATTGGCAGAGGCCCCTGGGCCCCATGAGTGGGAGGGGCACTTGCCCCCTCCCCCCCCGCAAGAAGACAGTCAGCAACTGGAGGGGAGGTCCTCCTGCAGCCAATCCCACAGGCTGGGGTGGTGGGGGGTCCCCGCAGTTGATCTTGCCAACTTGAAACTGGCAGTGGCACGGTGCTGGCACTTCCAGGCACACCACTGGCACTTCCAGGTCAGTGGGATTGGCCACGGGGGGACTACTTCTCCTGGGGCACTCTCCAGCCGGTTCTCTCACCTTCCCCACCTGCCCGGGAATGCTGTTGTCAGGGGGTGCATCAGCGCTCTCAGGGGGTGCACATGCACCCCCTATGCATCACCACTGGCCTGGTGTTAATCCACACCTGCCCACAACAACTTCAGTTTCAACAATTGGCACTTCCTCCAAACCATGGGCACAGCTATGGGCACACAGATGGCCCCAAATTCTTCATGAGCAACTGGAGGAGGAATTTCTAGAAAAAAAAAATACACCATCAAATCTGCACTGTACCCATGTTACATAAATGATATTTTCATTATCTGCACTGAGCATCATCCCAAGCATACCAAAAAAGCTATAATCTACAGTCAGGCCCTCAGATACCACCACATCAGCTCTGAAGAGAATACTTGTTATACCCACCTTAAGATCTGCCTTCATACAATAAGACACTCCAGGAGAGAAATAAACCGTATCTTTGAAGCAGCTACCCAAATACCCTTCAATACCCTGCTACAATACAAAAAAAAATCCTTCTGTGACTGCATACCCCTGGTGGTTGCCACACTGGAAATTATTAGAATAGGGGTGCTCATCCTCTGGCCCTGTGCCACTGGCTCATGGGGCTCCCCATAGTTGTGTGGTGAGCCCCACAGGCCATGGCTCTATATACTAGATTGGGCACACAGCCAGCGTGAGACCTGATCCAGTGTTTGGAGCCAGATAGAGGCAGTGCAGGCCCCAATACCAGGATGTGGGGCTGGACGGAAGCAACACAGGGCCCCAAAGCCTGATCCCAGCATGTAGGATGGAGCAGAGGCAGTGTTAGGCCCTGGGGTCCAATCCCAGCAAGTGGGACAGGACATAGGGGGCAGAGGACTCTGATCCCAGCATGTAGGACCATAGGGAGGTAGCACAGGGCCCCAGCCTCCTGATCCCAGCACATAGAGCTGGATGCCCCAGAGCCCAATCCATAAGCATATCTTATGTGCATCAAGCTAACAATTCAAAATTAATGCCGGTTCTGAAGTCTGGATTTTACTCTGCACTTTTTGGTTCTTTCTTCTGCCCCTGTGACTCCTAGGTACCACTCAAACCTTTGTCTGAAGACCCTCCATTTCTCTTCTATATTCCCTGATAGTAGAAGGGCAGGTAGAGGTTGCAACACTTCTATGACCAACATCATCAATATTTGTATAACATGCTGCACAAATCATCCACTTCATGAACAGTGCAAGCCCCTAGCGGCTAGGAGGACACAGCGGTGGCAGGAGTGCGACGGTGGGAGTGCAGCAGCAGTAAGCGCAAAGCTCCCGCAGATGCCGCCAGCGCTGTTGGCGGGGGTACACTGCCATACTCGAGGTGCATGTGCACCCACGTGCATGCCCTACGAATTGCCTGTGATCCACTTCATCCTCATCCACAACCAGTGGCAAGTATAGTCCTTAGACTATCACTGTGCAGAAAGATCATCTACAGTGACCCTTGTCCTTCCATGTGGCTGCAACTTCCTTTTCAGTTTGGAACTCAAAACCTTTCAAGTTCTGTCTCATTTGCAACTCCTGATCTGTGTGATCCCCCAGTTCAATAAATACAGGCATACATGAATGAGAAGAACTAAACAATGAACTTTATTGTGGAGCAGTAAGCAACCTCTGCAGACCCATGTCCCTTAACTAACTAGCTAGCTAAGGGACCATGTATGTCCCAATTCCCAACTTCTGTAATCTTCTGTTACGGGGCATAGCAGGAGGCTTAATGCTCTTACTACTTTAAGAGAAGGCAGGCTGTGTGAAAACTAGCCTGCAGGTGTGACAGGGGGCATTTAGGAGCCACATGACCTAAAGGGTCTGAACTAGCAGAATAAAAGCAGGGCAGGCAGTCTAGCCCAGAGAACCATGGAGAGATGAGCTCTGAAGCAGCAGGGCTGTAGCAAGGCTCCAGACTGATACCGAGCTAGGTTAAGCAAAACTAGTGATTTAGGGATTGAGACTGTAGGGGCAGTTGAAGTTTCAACTAGCCCAGAAGTGGGGCCAGGACCCATTGGATAGGAGCCAAGGCCAAGGAGCAGGGCCACAGATCTGTAGCCTGTGAGAAGCAAGAAGCAGGGTCAAGAACCCACAGCCTGTGTGGGGTGAAAACAAGCAGGGCCAGGAATCCTATAGCCCAGGAGGTCTCAACTGGCCTAGGAGTGGGGTCAAGGCCCCAGTTTAGTGGCTAAAGGTTGAGAAAGGGTCATAGCCGGAGACTGCCACGGCCCAGGAACTCGGAGATCTCAACTGGCCTACAGCCCAGGAAGAGGGGTCAAAAGGAGGGCCACAGCCAGAGACTGATAGGGGCAGAGACCCACAGCTCAAAGGAGGGTGGAGACAGGCTAGGGGCCCAGTGCCTCTAAAAGGTGGGAACAGGGTCAGGGACCCATGGCAGTGCCTGGGAGTAGCTAAGATGGGCAAAGTGCCTGGGTGTGGGTAGAAGGAGACAGAGGCCTGAGCCCAGCAGGTGCAAAGGATGCAGGCCTAAGCTAGTGAGTGAGGGATCGGTAACATCTATGTGGCTTGATCATGGCTATAAGGGGAGAAGATGAGGCCACGTAATTAGCCCTTAAACTGATGAGCAGTGACACTTGGATTCGTCAGTGTGAGGCCTTGCCTGGAGAGCCCTGGGGCAGCCTCTCTTCTTATAAAGATATAATTACAGCAAGGCATGGCAGGAAAGTTGAAGGGGAGATTGGCCCCAAAGAAAGCAGAGGTGACAAGGGTTGGGGGGGGGGGGGGGGGTGTCCAGGGACTTCACGGCCACCTCTGGGGAAGACCCCGTGACAGGAAGCATTACTAAATTATAGCTTCTATCACTACAGAAGGGACCTCAGGATGTCATCTAGTCCAATGCTTGGCTCAAGGCAGGATCATCCCCGACTAAACCATCCCAGTCAAGCATTTGTGTAGCCTGCTTAATAGGTTAGCCAGGGGGAGATAATCCATGTCCTTGTAACCTCTTCAGGGGTCATACATCTTCTACAACATGGTGGATTTATGTTTGTTTACCCAACGTCTGTAATCCCATCCTCCCAATACACCATTTTAAAACTTCCCTAAGGTACAGGAAGTTTGTAATGAGGACAGGTGATGAACACCATGCAGGCAACACACATATCCAGTCTCTGCTTCCCCATCTCAGCATACACATGCACACACATGCATCTGTACACACCCACACACACAGGTACAGCATGTTGTAGCTTTGATTTGGGCCTGTAAGAGTAAGATTATTTCAAGCATCCTTTATTAAAAGCACCAAAGACAAGTTATTCCACCACTTTCAGGTGTTCTACAACAGGTTAGCTAGCTCTGGCACAAAGGAACAATACTACTTTTGTCCCTATGAAGATTAGTTCCTGGAAAAAAACCCCAGTGTATGGAAATGTATTTAGTCTTTGCATGGCTTATCTAACCCTTTATTATTTCCCTCAGTGTCAGCATGTACTAGAAGTTTTGTTTAGTCAAAACAAAACAAAAAAAACCCACTTCATCCTGTTTTCAGTTTGCCCGAGCAGAACTACTCAGAGAGCTCAGTACAGTTCCCTCGACTTGCACCAACTTTCTGATAACTAATCATCATGCAGCATGCACAAAAGCTTTCAATCAATAGTCAGGTTATCTGTCTTCTGGCTAGGGCTTAAGGCCAAATTTTGGTGCCTTTATTCAGACAAGCCTGGCTTATTTCCTAGCAGAGAAAAAAATAGAGTCCACAGAGTTGCTTTGTCCCTGTCCACAAAGCAACAGAAATAGTGAAAAGCCATTTGGCTTTTCTCCCTAGTCTCACCTTCACCCCAGTATTCTTAATAAGTAAGCTGTTACTAAGACAGATCCTATTTTCTCTGGCTGCTCCAAAAAGCCTATAAGAATTTACCTGGATAAGAACCGCATCATTCAAATTCATCCCTGACACAAAAAAGATTTGTATTGTTTATTTATTTTTACTGGAGAGTCCATGTAAATTTTTCAGACTCCTTTGGAACTCAAAGAGCATTTTATTTATCTTTACAATGTCACATTCCTATTTTTCCTAGTGAACAAATATCAGGTCAAATGCATGGAGTTTAGTGCATTTGAAGAGTCAGACCAGCATAAGACCAGCAGGATAACAGCTACAAGGTCAGGATTTTTGGTCATGACTAACTCACAGAAGGCCAAGCATGATTTCTCCTGATGTACCCTCATAGGTTACTTAAGAGTAACTATTTCAGTTTTTTTCACATTTGCCTCCAATCATGGCAAAGCTTTGTTATCCAGGCAAATATACCAAGGACTACATTGCAGCCTCTTTGGCTGTATCCAGATGAGCATGGGTATGTACTATGTGGGCACCACAGACCTATCTGGGGCACCACATACTGCACATACAGGCATTCCCCAAGCTTCTATCTTGCAGCATGGGGCAAGGGTTTTGACTCCAGGAGATCCTGGGGTAAAAAAAAAAAAAAAACACATGCAGAAAAAAAGCAGGGCGGTGCATGTGGCGGCAGCATGCCCTGGCCAGAACTGGAGCCTGGCCAGCTGGAGCCACACTGGCTGCCAGCAGGCTCCCAGCTGCAGGAGTACCACAGCTGCCCTCAGGTAAAGCTGCTGGAACCAACACAGTTGCTGGCCCCAGCCTCCCCTGCCCTACCTGCGGTAACCTGCCACACGCCAGAGCACGCATGGCACAGGCATTCCCTATGGACAGGGATCAGTGGCAAAAGGTGTCTCTCTGCTTCTTGTCCCCAGGGAAAAAAAGTGTCCACGTTTGTATGGACACAGCCTTTGTGAGTACAGGAAGGAAGTCAAAGCAAAGAAAGTATCATGGCCATCCTCATTTATAGAGACAAAAGTCTTTAGCCTCCTAATTCCCAAATTAGTAGAAATTAAGTGCCTAAATACCTTTGAGAAACTGGACCTAAATGAGGGCCTTGTTGCATGATAATTTTGGGCAGCTCCTGGAGCTCTTAACCCCTGGATTGTCCACACATCAACACCTGAAACTAGTTTTAAACACTCTTTAGGTGTCTCAAAGTGATGCCACTCCAGAGCAGAATTTGTGCTACCAGCTTACATTGCACTAAGGTGTAGCCACTTTAGGCCACACCTTAGTGAAAACATCGCACCTGCTCTGCTGGCCCAGATTGAGCCCATTGTCCTCCCACCCACCCCAGATCCCTGCTCACTGCCCCCCTGCCTGCTTATTTATGGCTGCCTGTGCTGTCTGTCCCCAGGGGAATAGGCAGGGAAGGGTTAACCTGCCTGTCCAGCCACCACCCCTGCTTCTCTCTGAGCTAGGTAGCCAAAGAAGAGTAGCAACCACAGTGGGGCAGGGGCAGCCTGCAGTGACAGCCAGGCAAGTAGGTTAACCCTTCCCTGCCTTTTCCCCTGGGACAGACAGTGCAGACAGCCACAAGCAGGGGAGGGACAGAGGAGAACCCCCAGAGACAGGGGGGAGCCCCTTTTAGGCCTCCAGGCCCCTGCAGTCCTGAATGTATGACTGCTCGAAACTCAAGCTAACACTAACACCCATCAACATTGAGCAGTTCACAGTGTAATGAGTGACAACGTCCTAACTTGCCCACTGACATGGAAAAAGGCTTTGTCAGAGCAAAGAAATGAACCCAGGTCACTTAGGCCCTGCTTTACTGCCTAATTCAACCCCAGCATTCTTCTCCCTTCTACCCCAGACAAATCAGTCCAAGAATTAGAATAAAATCCTCATCAACAGATACTGGAGTGGCCAGTCAAGCCAGTAATATACTATTCAGTGATTCAGATGTCTGTGTGAATACTTACTTTCTTTTTGCTTGGAGACCCCAAACATTTCTTTTGAATGCTAAATTTTAGAGAAAATTCCCCAGATCCCACTCCTATCCCTCTTCCCCTCCAGTTGCCATGTAAGCTCCCAGTGTCAATACAAAAGAATCCTAGATGCATCTATATAAGATGCTAAAAGTGCAGTAAACTAATTCTACTGTGCTTTAGCATGTCATGATGAAAGCCATGTTAATGAGCAGTAGAATTAATCTACTGCACATTAGCATCACTTAAAAGAAGTGTGCTGGTGCTACTGCACAGTTGCACCGATTACCACACATTAAGTTAGTACCTGTTATTAGAAGTATTATAGTAGAAGTATTATAGTTATTAGAAGTAGTATAATTATGACACATTAATGTAGACGTGTGCCCTGTGTTCTATCCAGTACTCTCAGTACATATCAACCTCCCGCCACTCCCCAGGTTGGAAGCCCTCTGAAGACAGGAAAGAAAATAACTCAAATGGAACTCTACCTTAAGGCATTTTGTTGCCATTAAAATTATTCTCCAGCTACAAAAAGCCTCTTTCCTATAAATGAAAAATATAGGGTATACTACAGCCTCATGATTTCCAAATCTGAAAGAACATGAATGCCAAAACATAGTGGGTCTGATTTGACTTGTACTTATACGAGTACAAGCCAGGACTAATTGTGAAAACAGCTTATAATAGGTTGAGCAAATATTTCACAACTGCAACAGTAAAAAGTAAGGCCCTGTACCTTGGTATTTAGTAAACTCCTAAATAATAATGGACATCCACAGGTATTGGCCTCCCACCACTTGAACAATTTAAAATATGAAGCCATTTCATGTTCTCTATTTCCTGTTCCAAAGATGGAAAGTCTTGAAGGGCACACACAGTCATCTTAATTTAATTTACATGGTTAGGAAAACCATCCACCCTTACTTGTCACAAGACTGAGCTGTAATGCTGAGGATGGAAAAGTTATGCATTGGTCCATTTGTACACAAAAAAAGTAAGAGTTCATAACACTGCTGAATGGTATATCCTTGTGATGCATCTGTCTTGGCTACAAGGGTAGATGCATCCTTGTCTCCTTAGGCCTTTTTCAGAGTGCTCCCCCTCTTGTGTTAGGTTGCATACCTTTGCCTGTCTCAAGGTGGAATTCACAATTCTCCCTTTTCTAGACCTGGCTCTTGGCTCCAGAGCTGAGATCCAGCTGAGTTTGGGTGTCTGGGGTGCTTTGGAAGGCTGTGACTACTGACACACTCAGTGACCAAATGACTTTTTAAAAACACAAATGTTTGTTTTACAATGGGCGCATCTACACATGTAGCGACCACATGCATCTGTAGGTGACCGGTAGCTACTTAGCCATAGTGACAGATTCCTTCATTATAGCGTGCCACTATGGCAAATTAGCAGTTAAAAATAACTGTGAAGCGTGCATACAGCATAGAACAGGCAGTTACTGAGCCATGTTTTAGTACTTCCTTTGGAAGTAACAAAGTTGCTGCAGGACAATGTGTAGATGTGCCCACTGTGAACAAAATATAAGGGGAAAAAAGTGTCTTTTAGAACAACAAGCAGTCTACGTGTGTGTTTATCTTACCTAATGACTTACTATTCCCAGATGGTAATGTAGGTAGACCTACCTTCTCCAGACAGCTTCAGTAGTATGCCATCTCATTCTGGTTCACTTTCACAACTATTCTTTTTCTTAAAAAAGGGCTCCATGTTAAGCCCAGCAATAGTTCTCTCGTTCTTCAGTATTATTAAGCTTCAGCATTATCTTTTATCAACTGTTAAGTATTTATGGACAGGTGGCTTTCCTTGAGCCATTCTTTACCTTATTGCATTCCCCCACACAAAAATGCACTCTTAAAACTAAACCTAAACCAATATATTTATTCATTCATATATCCCAGGTGAACATCCAAGCATGCATAAGTTAGGGTACCCTCAAATTCATCAGTTACCAACAACAATTATGGATAGTGTTATCCCAAATAGGAACCAATGGTAGCTACAGCCCATGCTACAATGATTTTGTTGAAACAGGGTGAGGTTTGTTTCTCAGAAACAGGCCATAGGTCAGGGGTCGGTAATGTTTTTGGCTGGAGTGCCAAAAATACCCCAACCTCAACCCACAACTCAGTTTGGCATGCCAGAGGTAGAAGGCGGAGAAGCCATGAGGGGCCTCATCCTTTTTGCTGACAGTGCATGCATGCACACACCCAGGCGGATGGCAGGGAAAGGGCTGCACTGCCCCAAGCCCCTTCCCACCATGGCTCCAACTTAATTCTTCAGCGTACTGGCTGTCTGAAACCCTGCGTCCATACCAACTCTCATTCCCTGATAGCCCTCTCAGCTCCTTACTGGCCTCTCTCTGGGATAGTAGGATGTCTCTCAGGCTTTCCTCTGCAAGTTGTCTGCTGTGGGGTTCCTTCACCTTCAGCCTCCAGGGCCAGACTGCCCTCCTTTGGCTCAGGACCAGTATTTATATATAATCTCCCCAACCCTGCTCCCTGATGGTCACCTACCTTGCTGAGCTGCCACAGGTGCTTTCTGATTCAGCTTGCCAGCTCAGGCTCAGGAGGGCTCACTACTGTTGGGCCCAGTGGTGCTTCTGCACAAGCCACTGGTCCCTGATGCTGCTGCCATCACTGGTTCTGTGATGAGTGCTTACTCAATCCCTTCCACCCTCAAGTCTGTCGCCAAGGGCTTGGCTGGCCAGTAGGCCCCAGATTTTTCCTCTCTTTGCTCAATAATGGGGCAGGGGCACTGTTACAAGCTGGCATAGTAATGTTAGTTAATCATCATTTGATTTTAAATACATTTCTGTACCAGCTAGCATCCTAACACAGGTGCTTTTGTCAATATAGCTTATTTTGCTTAGGGAGCTAGTATAAAACATCCCAGCATAACTAGTGTCTATATTAGTAGTGTTTCGTCGACAGGTAGGTATACTGGCAAACCATTCTAGTACAAGCCTGAGTCTAGCCTGGGAAACGCATTTTAAATTCAGTGCACTTTTAAAATCAGCTTGGTCATAACCCTGTTCTCACTGTGTCACACAACTAAGACCACACATAACAATGAACATTTTACTCTAACAATGAAAGACCTACCCGGAGCAATTTACTACCATAAAGCTTCTGCAAATAACACCACCTAACATGACTTTTGCTACAAGTGTCTTTTTTAACAGTTATCAAATCTATAGCCATGGGCCATACAGCATCCCCCCCTCCCCCCCATCAGACTTTTTCTGTATCAGAGAAATTTGATGCAACAGCCACTGTTTAGCTCTCTTAACATGTCTCTTGCACACCATGTGCCCATAAACAAAATTGCTCAAAACAGTGAGGAGGTACCATTTAGACTAGTAGACTTTCTTTAAGAATGTCTAACCAAGGTGTTGCCCTCCATGACAATCTCTGTAGATGTAAATGCTGCTATAAGCAACAGTGAGTTGTATATATAGCCTTAACAGTGAAAGTAGTCTTTCCTCCCATACCACAAAACACTTGTCACTGATTATGTGGCTTGTCTCCTTAATTTCTGTACTCTGTGAGCCTGGGGTCAAGTTTTCCAGAAGCCTCTTATCAGTACTGACAATGCAGCATGTAGTATTAAATTCATTTTCAGATATTTCCTTCAGCATCAACTCCATCATTGTATTTTAGCAAGTTGATTTCTTAGCACGTGTTCAAAGAAGTCCCCTTTAAGCATGAGGTCAGCTGGCCCAAGACAGGTACCTGTGGACTTCTGAGTGACAAGGAGATCCAGTGACTGCTGAAATAGTATTTATAATACCCAGTTTATATCTCCATGTCTGATTCGTTTGCTGCACTTGGAATCCATGAAGCAATTTTATCAAAATAAAAGGGATGCAAATCTATTGTCTTGAAATAACATCCAAACTGGATTAGGAAGGGAAACCTCTGCAGGGACTGGACCATATTCAAAGGGGTTATCCATCAGTACAGGTCAAGATACAGGTGTACTTTACCATGGTTTTGAGGGCAAGGAGGACAAAAGAAAGTGCTACTTCCGTAGCTCCAATTGAGAAAGGTGCCAAGAAGCAGAAACTGGATAACTGAGCCAATGCCAGTTTCAAGTCCGCACAGTACGATGGACAGTACCAGTCTCATAATTTTTAAAATCCTGTGCATGTGCCTGCTATACCATTTTTGATGAAGAGGAGGTTAAAGAAAACTAGTATCTCTAAGACATGCATTTCAAGTCCTTATTCATGATTTGAAAACATGTATCCTCATTTCCTAACCTTCCCCCTGCCTCTTATAATTACTATTTATTGTAGCCAATCTGTGGGTGTGTGATTAATAAACTCAATTGATATTTAATTTTGGTTCTAGTATATTTCATGGATATTTTATCTTATGGACACATCCCTACTTCATTTACTACATGGTTTTCCTCTCCTAGACTTGATCTATAAGTTTTTTCTAGAGAAACTAGCAATTTGTGGAGAAAGAACATGACCCATACTGGCCACCCCAACTCACTAATTACTTTGAAAGACTTGGTCTAGAATAGTTAACATACACAGGTCATCATACCTACAGCAAAATATAGGAAATCTGTCCTCAGAGGAAATAATAGTGAATTTCCCAAAGTGCTGACATTTACTTCAGTCTACATTAAGCATATGCACTACCTGTGCTCACCTAGCACTTGCAAAATATGCACAGAGCAACTGTGATCTAATGTACATTCTTACAGATAGCTGTACTGAATTAAGTCAACCTCCCACAGACACAGTTCAGAGTACAATAGGCAGATAAGGGATTGTGTGTGGGGTGGGGAGAGGAAGGGGGAGGAAATAGCCACTTTATTGATGACCCATTAGAACCATATCGATAAACATGTCCTCACTTTAAGGTGTATTGTCAGATAGCCCAGTGGTTTCCAAATCAGCACCTGTATGAATATATTCTACTAAGATATAGATTCTTGAGTCTGGGCACACTGGGTCACCAAGCATCATTATGTGGATATGAGCACCATTCATATCAATAAGGGATGAAAAGAGTGTGTGCGTTCACAATGGAAAAATCTACAGCTTGGGAAGGTGGGGGTTCTTTTTTTTAATTGCCAATATTTCATCTTACATAAAGATCAAGGAACCATCCACAGCGATCCCCAAGGGCTTGGACAGGAATGGAAAGGTCACATTTTCTATTAATTTAATCCTGGATCAGCTCAGCTACAGGGTGTCATGTGGTCCGAGAAATAGTTCTAACCTACTTCAGGAATCCCGTGTTTCAACATCTCAGAGCAATGCTTTTCCATTTTGATCATAGAGCCCTGAAACGCACTGTATTTCTCCACAAGTCATCACTAAGATAGCAGTTAATGAGAGTCCACAGCAAGCACTAACAACCCAGGGTAGCCAACATCCACAGGGAAACTATTACTTTCTTTTCCCAAGACTACTTTCTTTGACATAGATCCATCTTTATTGAATACTTATAATGGCCTCCAGTACCAAAGTATCTGAGTCTCTCTCAGTCTTTATTGTACTTATAATACACTTATGAAATTCCTGTTTTACAAATGAAAAACTGAGGCACAGAGAAGCTCAGGGGCAAATTAAAAAAAAAAAAAAGTACTTAAGAAGATAAAGCACAATTTAGATAGAATTTAAGCACCTCTGACCAATAGCACGATCTAGAAAATCCCTGCCTAACTCCTTAGGTGCCTGGGAGCTGGAAGTGCATAATTTTTCATTAGTACAGAGTTCTGTGCCTTAAGTTCTGCTGCTGCTAAAGTTCTGCTGCTGCACAAGCCATCTTGTCCAGAATGAGCATCTTAGGACCCATCTTCTGTCTAAACCTGGTTGGGATTCATCAGCTAGGTGATCCTCTACCTAAATCCCCAGAGGGGCTTGATTTTGTAAGTGTGTTCTAGGGCACACACTGACAGGGTATGTCAGTACACAGCACAGTAGCCACAGCTATGTTCACTTAAAACGCAGCTGGAGGAACAGGAGAAGGAAGTAATAGTGTGGTGGTGTCTACCTTTTCCATATTAACCAAATGGTGAGAGCAATCAACCAGGAACTGGGAGTCTTAGGATCTAGGCCCTCCTCAGTCCTCCACTTCTAGGAGACTGCCAAAAACCCAGGCTATAGATTAGGCTCAGAAATTTGCTAGGTTCTGTCAAAACTGCTGTTTGCAAGATAAGGAGCTTTAATGAGATGTGAACAGCTGAGTGACATTTTAGGAATGCATGCCGTTCCCAAAGAAATTTGCAGAAACTCCTAAAACTGTTTAAGTGGTGTCTTTGACACTTAAATCAATGGGATTTTGGCAAATTGCTAGTGTAATTTGCAGTGCTGAAATGGTTACCTATTTCCTCACAGCATCTTAAGTGTCTCATACTGTGCAACAGAAGACAGAAAACCTTTCAGATTGTGTGTGATGTCAGTTTTACCAATAATATTTAGGATGGAAAAAGCACTTCTTGAGAATTTAAGAAGTGGGTGTGTCAAGATACCTAAATGTGTAGTAGTTCATTTTGGGGTACACTGTTTCCACACATGTGGGTATTCCCCAACACTGGGTTAACTACTGTCTTGTTTGGTCTCCATCAACAGCTACCGGCAAGCAGTGTTCATTTTTATCATTTATATGGTTGTATCAAATATGATATTCAGTATAAGATGAATTTTAGTTGCCTGACCTAATCAACAAGATTGATTTATGTTCAGTGCTGGCACTAGATTTCAAGATTAAGGTCACCCCACCTCAACAGTAGCTAAATCCATATCAAAGGGCACTCCAATATCATATAATCTCAGACAGTAGTTCATCTCAAAAGGAACTCCATTAACATAAGCATCAGGTAAACAGAAGCTCTGTCATCATCAAAGAAAAATATATTCTGGAAAACTAAATAGAGAAGAGATGAGAGAAGTAGGGACCCAGTGGATTTAAGGTAAGGTATCTTGTGGGAAGTGGGGGAGAAGACATCCCAAATCTATGGAAAGCAGGAAACACAGTCAAGGAGTCTGGAGGATCTCCCCAGAAGTTAACAGGTTGCTAGCTGTTTGAAAGAGAACACTGAGAAGTAGCTTTAGGTCAGAAGGTAACTATGAGGCTTCTGCATATCTGTCTCCAATTTGGAGTCTCTGTCCTATGCTTTTGGCTTACATAAGCAACATGTGTTGACTTTACCATATACTTTTTCTTGTAATAAGAATGATTGCAGGGTGCCTGGCAGCAAGAGACATCCTGAATCCCCAAAGATATGCAGCAGGATAGTAGGAGCAGACATGGAGTTCTTGAGCCACCCAATATAAAGGACCAGGGCATAGGCAGTCTTTCCTAATGGTTAGGTCACTGATAGAAAGCAGGGATTAGGGCTAGGTCAGAGGGCAGGAGCCATATACTGAAACCAGAGGAAATCCAGAAGCAGTCCACAACACAGTCCAGGGTCAGATGTCAAGTACCAGTCTGAGGAGTGATCCACAGGGCAACATCCAAAAACAGAGCCAAACCAGGGTCAGGAGCCAGAAAAACAAAACCACAGGAAAAGCCAAAGTCCAGAAATAAGCCAAAAACCAGGATCAGGAGCCAGGAGGCTGGCCACAACAGAACTGTTGACTGGCCTGCAAACCCAGGGCCCCAGCTGGTACTAAATGGATAGGTGGTGCTCCCAGGAGCCATTCAGGATGCTTACACCTCCTAAACTGACACAGAATTCATCAGGTGAAGCTTACTGCAGCTGTGGCTCCCGAGGTACTTGGCTTAGGCTGACCAGCCTGCATACAGTCCCTGCCAGTACTTGGCCCAGGCTGGTCTGCCTGATCAGCATCCCTGACACCCAAGACAAAAATCAGGGTTAGTCATAATGCATTAAAACAAGTCTTTGACAAAAAGCATAATCTCTGTTTTAGCTATAAACAGGCTGCTGTAAGTCAATGATCAAACTTCCTGAGATCCTGTGAAGCAGCTACAGTAGGCTTTATGCACATTTTACTGCTAGAGAGTAACCAACCACTAACCAATCCAAGAGTGCTCCAAGAGTATTATGGCCAGACAGACGGGCTAAGCCCTTTATTATATAAGAATCCTGGTGCTTAATAGGCACGAGTCAATGGGTAGAGCACACAAAGCAGCTAGCCAATCTACAACAATAGCATCTGGACCCCACCCATGAAAGAGTAAAAACATTCCATTCAGTAGGTAGTATAATGATATTAGCTTTCCTCATTTTAAGAGTGTACCTCCACTATTGCAATACTAAATAATAGGTTATGCAGCTTTTGTACTGTGCCTAGAACAATGAGCTCATAGTTCTACTGTGCTGTCCTGAGGGAGGCACATAGAGAAATAAGAACTCTCCTGTATGCTCTAAATCAGCACATGCTAAGAGACCCACCCAGACAGTGTACTGTACAAGAATAGAACCCTCTCCCTCATTGTGTGACTAATAATACTTATACCTTCCCTAGATTCCATATTTTCAAAGTGGTACATTGTGACAATCTATATCATGATTGAAAAAAAAAATTACAGAAGTTCCCTGTAACCCCAGTCAGGTCCCAGGCCACATTTTATTAGGCCCCATAAAAGTAAAGGTACAGACATGATCCCTGCTCTCTCAAGAGAGGAAAAATATCTAGCTTACATCAGTCAACAGATGTATGCTATAGCCCTGATAAGTAATTTTTCCTGGAAGGAGATAAGGAAGTAAAGGCAAAGACTGTCAGTGATGTTTCCAAGGCAAGAGTCCTAGAACCAGACTTAGAACTTAAGAATTTAGGGCAACAATGGGAACAATCGCTGGTCTAAATTTTAAATTCCAATGGTCATTTTAGCAGTTTACTTTCAGATTGCACATGTATTTAAACCTGTGCTCACTTACCAGTAATCACTAAAGGTACTTGGGATGTTGGAAGCAGGCAGAATATATCAGTTGTTGACTGGCAGAGATTTACTCCTAGTGCTCCCAAATGAATGTTATAGCTCCTTCCTGCACCACTCACAAGGTTCAAGTGAGGATTAAATTAAGATCTTCTTCCAGATTATCTTCATCTGTCAGACTAGTTTAGTGAAAAGGGAAATCTTAGTGAACTCTCTACAGTCTTGATTGTTCAAGATGGTGGGTCACCTGCTGAGGATGCTGCCAGGTTGCTTACCAAATGCTGCAGCAGATGGCTGGCATACTTGATGTTCTTACATCTCTGGTGCTTAGTATCTCCCTGTCATCTCACTGAACAGCTTCCCCCATTCCGCATACCTTCCATAAACTCAGAACTAGATTCTGCCATACTAGTGCAAGTATGGAGCAACTCAGGAAGAGCAGGAGAACTATCCAGCTCCTCTTAAGAAAGTAGTCAGACTTGTAGGAAAGCATAGTGCTTGCCTTGAAGAGCTTATTGCTACATACAGCTCTTTCATTAGTGAGGGTCTTCCTGCTTGCTTCTATTGCCAATTTATGGTCCCAATCCTGATCTACAAAGTAACTCATGGATCAAGTTACCTACACCCGTGTAGGTATACCTACATCAGTGATAGATCTTAGTCCATGACCTGCCAAGATAGCAGCTTTCTTCTACCTTACCCTGCTCTCTGCAGTCTCTGCCTCTTCCCTCCCACTTACAGTCAGAGGCTGTTCCAGCTCTGTTCTCTCCCTGAATACAACCCTTGCCAGGCCGTAAAGTGGTGTTGATGCTGTTGATTGCATAAGCAGGAGATGGAGTTTCCATGTGCTTCCTGCCCAGGAGGCAACCCAACCCAAACTAGAGTCAGACAGAACCAAGCTGTGCCTGGCAATAAAGGGGGGTTGTGGGGCAAAGTGGGCAGACAGAAGCTGCAGAGGCTGCTATGGGTCTGACTCTGGTCCTGACCTGACCTGGGCTCAGGGCCAAAGTCAGAGCTGTAGCAGAGGTCTGCCCCTGCCTCTGCTTTGTATGCAAATCTAAGATGAGGAACACCCCGCCACCTTGCTGTCTGCGGGGAGGGAAGGGAAACCTTTTCTTAGATTCAAATAAATACTGCATTTGAGGAAAGGGACTGTCTTTTAAGTGTGTGGCACAATGGGGACTCTTCAATAGCACACACACATCAAGTTCACCTGTACCTTATTTGATGATACATAGTTCACTTATGAAATTAAATCCACCTGAACTGGTTACTCAAGTATAACAGAAAAAATCTGGTTTTCTTTATGCCAGTTAATAGTGCTGGTGATGAGGTATGACAAAAGATAGAAACTAGTTCTCACTCCTTGTGTAGTGTCAACACTGCAGGGCTGGAAAGAATAAGAATTAAAAACCCGCTACCTCAGATAAAACCACTTTGTTTGGACACTAAATAGGTGTGACTTAGAGATGAAGCAGAGCTATTGACTTTGTAATAATCAGAGCTACTGACTTTACATATGTCCTTTTCAGAATAGAATGGTGTTTAATATTTTCTATTTTGCTAGATAGAAACAAGAATGAAAACCATTCCTAGCAAGTAGACTCATCTATAATTACCCGTGATGTTACATTTGCTTTTTTCTAGCTTTCCCCAGTCTTCCAAGGACAGTTTCAAAAATAAGTAATTCATTGAACTCACAAGTTGATTGCTTTTACCTTCAAGAGCATACTATCACTCACACCTCCTGAGATAAGTAAGGGTATATCTATATGCCTTGGTGCTGAGCCCAGGACTGCTGCCAAAAACCATGATACCACCCGTTTGTTCCTGCTTAATGTGCGGGCCGGGTGCGAATCCGCGGCCCTTGTCGCGCTGCACGCGGGCTGTGGCCGGCAGCCCGGGCATGCCGGGTCGGAGAGGGCGGGCACCGAGCTAGAATTAGGCACAGACGCGTAATGGTAGATTTTAAGATTGTTTACTTACACCCGGATGGTCACGGTGCAGGCTGGAAAACTTGCTTGAGTTGCGGTTACGAACAAAAAGAACACGAACAATCACGTGGAGTTTGCTAGACTCCACGCAAACAGAACTCCGGATGTCCTGGACAAGCACGCCACCGAAATGGAAACTCGTAGATACATCTTATAATTTTTTGTTCGAAGACGGGAAGAGGTGGGCGGTGGCTCAGACCACCAAACTCCTCTGGATCTCACACAAGCTTTCTATTGCCCTGCCGTGTACCCAGAGTCCCCACAAGATCAATGTGAAGTCCTCCTCGGCTTGGGCAGAAACCGCTCAAGCCTCTTATACAGCTAGCAGGCCAATCGCTAGCCACCACGTGGGAATAATTTAGAACTAGCCAATAGCGGGGAACAAATTTGCATACGGGTGGCGGGAACTCCTTTGCACCGTGCATTTCTGTTGCAACTTGAGAAATGCACCCTGCAAAGACAGCTGCAAAGTGGCGGAAACTTTTCCCTTGCACACGGGTTCTCTATGCAGCAAAACTCCACCGTGCAATGAAGCTGTAATCCCACGGGGATAATTCTAGTGCCGAAGCACACACAAAATCATACCTTTGGGTCATGACACTTAATATGTGACCAAGCTGAAAAAATAGGCTGTATCTGCATCTGCCTCCCTAAACCAAATGAAAAACATAGACCCATCCACCTGCTTTTGTGCAGCATGGGAGAAAGCCTGCAAATTAGGCAGTGAAGATGTCATGGAGCAACCCTGAACAAATGCTTGCACCCTGTTGTCAAGCTACCCATCTTTCAGGGGGCAGTCCTGGGGGGGAGGGGGGGTTGTTTTTTTTACACATGACCCAGTTGTCTGAGTTTGATCACCTGCAAAGCAGGAGTGGGCAGAGCCATGCATTTCTGCAATGGTCCAGGCTCAGCAGTGAGGGTGGTAGAGCCACTCCCTGAGTTAAAGTTTAGAACAGATGTGTCCCACTGGTGGGATGTGAAGGTCATGTAGGTGGGACTTAAATTCTTAAATTTTTATGTCCTTAAAAATTTCCATTAATGATTAATATAATACTAAAATTCATGTAAATGTAAAAATATACTTCTTGGGAAAAGTGAGGTTTTGTTTTTATCATAGTAGTACCAGGGCTTTTTGACAAAATGGTTGGTGGGACATAAGGTGCAAAAGGTTGAGAACTCCTGGGCCTAAGCAAAATTTTTAAAAAAAATTCCTTACATTTTTAATGGTATTTTTTCAAGATCTTTTACCTTTCCTGGTTTTCTGAGCTTGTTTTCGTTCTGTTCCTCATCCATATGTTCCAAAAATAGTTAAGTAGCCTTCAAAGTAAGATTGGCAAGCCCAGGAATAAAGCCCTTTGTCTCTCTTGCCTTCTCCCCCAACTCTGCTTGGCTGAGAAGCTCCAAATTTCCCATCCCTCCCAAAGATTGACAGAAGGCCACCTGTTAATTTCAGGAGGGGCAGGACTTCCAGGGCCCCTTGGCCAATCAGAGGCATGGAGGCCCTCCTTTTCCTCCCCAGAGATTGACAAATGGCCACCTGTCAATCTTTGAGGAGGGGTGGGACTTCTAGGCCCTTCAGCCAATCAGAGGTGTAGGCAGAGTGGGCCACCATGCTCCACTATTAAAATCTCCCTTCCCTCTCCTCCCCTCCCCCATGCTTCAGGATGCCTGATAGGTCCCTAGGTATGAGTATAAATTCAGAAAAAATGAGGTGATTATGATTACAGATTATGGTGCATTTATACCCTCTATTAATGAGGACACTTACATGCAATAACATAATGCAAGCTTACAATATATAGTGCTATTGGGTGAATAAAAGTTCCCCAATGTTTGATGATTACAAGTTACTTAAGTAAATAAGTCATCTATTTGTGCAAAAGACTAACAACATGTACAATGAAATGTGCATACAGGTTCATTTATGAACTGAGATGGTTTTCATTAGCTGGTTTGGTTTGCATAGGTTAGACATTATTGGTGGAAATCTTAAAGTCTGGGGTCTCTTACCTTGGACAAAATAGGGAACATTTATTTGTGAGAAGAAATACATGGTAAGCTCAACTTCTGGTCAGGAGCCTACATCTTGAGGGGAGACTGCAGTCTGAAATGCAGCCCCTTACTTTGTAACTGTTAGCCACTGGTTGGTATATCCAGCTGTAGGTACCCTTAGGACATGCCGGTAGAGTAGGAAGGTATTATATTCTGAGAAATTATCTGATTTTCTACCCAGTGCTTCTCAGATTGTCAATTTGTGTTTTATTAATGACACAACTTACCCAATGGATTCTGAATCTTGTTAAACTATTAATAATCAAGTTCACATTGCAACTACAATGAGGGCCTGATCAGGTGGTGTCCAGCCACATTGCATATTTGCAAGTTTGCAAGATATGGAGAGCTGCCCCTCTCATGATTGTTTTTAGTCCTATCTTATCCAAGCAGGTGAAATTGCTATTAGCAGCAGCATCTGAGGGTGGAATGGGAGTGGTTAAGAATCCACTCTATAGCATGCTTTCACAGATCATCCTGCTGGCCCCCTTTTCCCTACATCTTTCCACATGTTGTGGCTCTCAGTCTTCTGACCCCAGCCAACTGTCCCTGAATACATCCTCACTGTTGCATCAGTTGTTGGGCAACACAGAAAGCACAGAGTGAATCAGAGGAAGTTTGAAGAGTGGCTCTTACATCCCTAAGTGACTGAGGCAGTATATACTGGTGTAACCCTTATGTTCTACATATATGTTCTATAATAGTAACTTTGTGTATTCTTTATCTGCACACCCTCAATAGAATGCATGTTGGGGAAGGGGGCTACTCACACCTGTTTTTCTTGTTTGTGGGCTTGGGTTATATTGTTTGAGATTGATGTGTGCAATTGTGAAGGGTAGGTAGATCAGATTTTGTGTCTGCTGCCCCCTCACCCCCTCCACATTTGTTAAGTCTGCAGGCACATAAATGTTGTTAATGCAAAGTTATACAAATGTCACTGAAAGGTCAGTTTTCACTGTGAGCTGTCCAGAGGACTGTACAGTTTTAGTGTACATTTTGGGAGGGGAGGGTATGGGGCATGAGAGCACAGACAGGAATCACTCCATGGATGACCTTGTAGCTTATCAGTGAGTTCAAGGAAAAATCTGATACTTGTTATTGGTGACAAAAAAGGTAGATCAAGGTCTGAGAAAGCTGGGCTTGCATAGGTAACCTGAAGAGGATGAGCAACAGAGTGGCAGTGAGCATACCTATACATGTGCTTTAATGCACATTAGCCTATTTTAACGTGCATTAAAGTGTCACTAAAAAATCCCATGCTATTTAGTTAATGCACATTAAAATAGGGTAATGCACATTAAGCGTAACTTAAAAACTGTGGGTTTTTATAGACACACTGCGAGTGGAAAGGGGAGAGCACTTTAATTAGAGTGGCAAGAGTATCTCATGTATCTCGTTGAACAAGCTTTAAATAAAGCGCCCTGCTGCCATTTTGAAGTGTGGGGACACTGATACACAAGAAACAGACACAGGAGGCTGCTGGAGTGGAGTAATTACTAGGGCTGGGTGAAACAGCAGCATTCCATTTTGACCAGTGTTTCGACATTTCCATGGAACAACATTTCGTTTCAAATTTTGTTTCGATTTGAAACAGCTGTTCCGTTCTGTCGAAACAGCAAAACTGTTTTGACGTTTCACCTATAGAATATAATGGGGAAGGACAAAACTGCCTATAACTTTGCCATTTCTGGCTTGAATTGGATGAAACTTGCAGAACTGGTAGCCCCTTCTGAGGGCATGAAGCCTGTTAAGTTTCAAGGAGATAGGTACAGGGGGTTTGGGGAAACTGCACCCCAAATTTTGAAAGCAAAACTTGTGTCACGTGTATGTGTTAAGCCACAGTGGAGTCAACACTGCAGGCATGCTAGCCCCTGCTGAGACCACAAAGCCTGCCAAGTTTCAAGGAGATAGGTGCAGGGGTTTGGGGGAAACTGCACCCCAAACTGTGTATTGAGCTGGTCCCTGAGTGAATAATGATTGATTGCGTAACAGTAGCTAGCGAGCACAAAGAGTTAATGAGCAAGGATTAACACCTACAAAACCACAGACTAAGGAGAAGAAAGAATCAATTAGAGCAGGGAACTGCTTTTGCCCCAAGATAGAGACAGTCAGTTGCACAAGCACCCATGTCATGAGTTTTGCCTGTCAGCAGCTAGGAGTGCAGGACCCCAGAACTCAGAAGCCCCTGCACCTATCTTCTTGACAGCTGGCAGTCTTTGTGGCCACAGCAGAGGCTAGCAAGCCTGCAGCTTTCACCCTGCTGCACCTTAACACACACAGTGTCACCCATGTCACGAGTTTTGCTTGTCCGCCGCTTGAGGTACAGTTTTCCCCCAAATCCCTGCACCTATCTCCTTGAAACTTGTCAGGCTTTGTGGCCTCCACAGGGGCTAGCAAGCTTGCAGTTTTGACCCCACTGTGGCTTAACACGTACACATGACACAAGTTTTGCTTTCAAACTTTTGAGGTGCAGTTTCCCTGAACCCCCTGCACCTACCTCCTTGAAACTTGGCAGGCTTCATGCCCTCAGAAGGGGGCTACCATTTCTGGAAGTTTCATCCAAATCAGGCCAGAAATTACAAAGTTATAGGCTGTTTCAACCTCCCCCTTTACAGCCTATGGGCTAAATGTCAAAACAGTGTCGAAACAGTGAAAGCTTTCGACTTGCCTCATTTTGTTTCAAGGCTGTTTTGACTATATCTGTTCTGTTTTGATCTTGGTGTTTCAACCTCGAAACGGGTTGAAACAGCGTCAAAACAAAACCGGTGGCAAGATTTCGCACAGCCCTAGTAATTACCACGCTCAAGCAGACTGGATTAATTAAGTCCACTACAATGCCCCGTCATTACAGCTTGTTGGAGCAGGCTCCATGCTTGTGTACAGGCACCTTATGAGACAGTCTCTGTAATGAATGTGCAGTGAAGCCTCTGACTGTGCTGTATCTTCTCAACTTACCTTGCACTCTGAGTGAGTTGTTCTTGAAGCTTGACTAGACAAGCACAGCCTGTTTGGAGGTCTGATTGCTGTGCACTTCTAAGGATTCCAGCTGTACAGTAATTCTCTTAACCACATCCCTGTCCTGCTCCTTTTTCCAGTACTTTATTCCCCAATCTGTGTCCATTGGATCCTTTGTAGTTAGCTGGTAGTCTCCTTCTTAATAACAGCTTGTACAACTAAGGGGAGTTGAAAGAAATACAAACCTGTTTTGTATGCAAGCTGCTAATTTCTCTTGTATGCACCCTTGGAGATTATAACACAAGACCAGGTTTTCAAAGATGCCTCAAACTAGAACTAGATATATGGATTTATGAAAACAGTTACATGAGTTAGATGCTCAACTCTCATTGATTTTTCTATAGTTGCTTTAACAGTCCAGAGCTGGTATTAAGTATAGGAAGTGCATTAGCAAACTCATGAACTTCTGAGAAGTTCAAAGATCCATAACTCCTAAACTAACCATCCAACCTATCTGAATAAAATAATATTTATTAATAATATACATGAGAAAGCTCAATGACACTATTTTTCCATCTAGGAGAGATATAATGTGCATTTTCTAAGCCAACTTCTTTGGAGAACACCGGTTCAAAAATAAAGTCATAGGCACTGTCAAAGAAAAATAATACTTGCTCTCATATCCTGCACATAGAACCATCCAATTCAACTATCTGTAGTATATCCAGTTCACATCAAATTTGGCTAGAACTTGTCCTGTGCTATGAGACCACAGTTACGAAAGTCTATTATCTGTTTTTGGGGATCTGGATATGGGAAGATTCAAAATCAGGACTGTAATCCAATACCCCTTTCCCCCTGCACCCCAGTTACAAATTTAACTAATGGGAGGTTCCTGTTTGCTGACAGCAAAACCCAGATCTTTGAAGCTAATTATATTTTCTCCTTGTTTACCCAAGGAGCTGAATACAAGTAGTTATTGTTTTTAAAATGAAGAAAACCTTCACTAATTGCTAATTGTCAGACTTTCACTAATCACCCATTATTAGGTTACCATTTTGAATTATTCTGTACATAGATTACAGTACAAACTTGACATCACCTTTACAATTAAATTAAGTCATACTTAGCCCTTTTATGGCAGTTTTCATGCATGGCTCTTTGAATGCTTATATATAAATTGGGGTCAACCCCAGTTTACAGACAGAGAAGCCAAGAGACAAAAGAAGTGAAGTGACTGGCTCAAGTATAGCTAGCATGCCCTGAATGTAACACAGGTTTCTCAAGTTCTGTTTCCCTGCCCTGACTAGATCACACTGCTTTGAAAAGAAACCAGACTAAACATGTAAGTGCTGCCAACTGGTATTTTGTGATTGCCAGGGACAGGTTTCATTCCAACACATAACAAATAACATAACAGACTACTATAATTATCCCAAACACTGAAATATATAATCCTGACAAGGCAACACTTTGGGGCGCTTCCTATAAAATATAATGGCCCATTTTTAAATAGAGCTTCTTATTAAAAATTGTAAAATTTGACATTCTAAGAGAAAGTAGTACAGTGTGAACTGTGCTGATGTCCATTGGAGAAATATTCAGATAGGCAAGTGATCCCAGGGATCCTGGTTTTTCCTCTTTTTAAATAAATAAATAAATACATACATACATAAATTGCAAATTCTCTGATAAAAACCCCAAAATCCATTATTAAAATTAAAGGCCCCCCACAAAGCCCCCCAGCCCTGCTCATGCCCCTCACTCCCCCCCAGAGCCCTGCTCGTGCCTCTCATGCCCTACCACAACAGCCCCGCAACTGAACTGGTGCCCCTCACTCTCCCCACAGTCCCCGCAGCCCTGCTCATGCCCTTCACTCCCCCCACAACAGCACCCCAGCCCTCCTGGATGAGGCTGAAATTGGTTCCTTATTCCCAGTTCCTTATTCCCGGTTCTTGGTTCCTTTTTCAAAGCTAATCTAGATCCAATACAAACTTGTTATTAATGAATTGCACATCCTAAACAGACAGAATTTCATTGGCTATGCATATGTACTAATATGTAAAATAATATCTCACATCAAGTACAGAGCCCTAAATGAAGGTCAGATTAGGTTGGGATTATGGGGCAAAATACTTCTTGGGCCACCACAAATTTCATGGCGATGCCATTGGGGGACCCCAGCCACCATGCTAAATTAATGGACCTGAATAAGGAACTGGATTATGGGCTGGGATTATACCCAGAAATCCTTCTTGGGCCACCCCAGAACACATCTCTGTGCCACCAAGGGACACTGCTGGACATCTGTGACCAGACACTTGCCTGGCCCAAAACACGATTAAGCCGCGCCAGGTTGCCAACAGTCACCACCCCCCAGACACTAAATATATGGAAGTAAATAAGGAATGGGATTTTAGGATGGGATTATACCCAGAAGTCCTTCTTGGGCCACCCCAGACCACATCTCTGTGCCACTGAAGGACCCTCCTGGATATCTGTGAGCAGAGACTTGCCCAGCCCAATGCGCAGTTTCGCCGTTGCAGGTTCCCAATTGACACCACCCCCCAGACACTGTGCTGAATACATGGCCCCAAATAAGGAACTGAATTTTGGGCTGAGATTATAGCTAGAAATCCTTCTTGGGCCACCCCAGACCATGTCTCCGTGCCACCGGGAGACTCTGCTGGACATCTGTGATCAGAGACCCCAAACTGCTGTTTGGCCATGCCAGGCTGCCAATTGACATCACCCCAGCCACTGAGCTAAGTATATGGTCTTGAATTAGGAACTGGCTTGTGGGCTGGGATTAGGAATGGAAATGCTTCTTGGACTACCCCACACCATGACTGTGTGGCACTGGGCCACTCTCCTGCACACCTTTAACAAGAATCCTGCCTGGCCCAAAGTGCAGCTTGGAGGTGCCTGGCTGCCAACTGACAGCCCCCCATTCCCACTGTATGAAATGCATTGGTTTGAATAAGGAATTGGCTTTTGGGCTGGTTTTATACTTTTGGGCCATTCCTTGACTTACCTCTGTGCTACTGGGGAACTCACCTGGACACCTCTGACAAGAGACTTGCCTGGCCCAAAACACAGTTTGGCCATGCCTGGCTGCTATCTGACAGTACCCCAGCCACTGTTCTAAGTATAATGGTTCAAATAAGGAACTGTTTTTGAGCTGGGATTAGAGATGGAAATCCTTGTTGGGCCACCCCACTGTATGACTCTGTGGCACTGGGCAACTCTCCCAGGCATCCCTGACCAGAGTATTGTCCAGCCCAAAGTGCAGTTTGGCTCTGCCACGCTGTCAACTCAGAGCCCCCCTTCCCCCCTCCCCCAGCAACTGTACTAAGTACAATGTCTTGAATAAGGAACTCTTTTTGGGCTGGGATTAGAGATGGAAATCCTTCTTGGCCACCCCGCACCATCACTCTGTGGCACCGGTGGACTCCCCTGGACATCCCTGACCAGAGACTTGCCTGGCACAGAGCACAGTTTCTTCATGACATGCTGCCAACTGCAGCCCCCCATACCCACTAATATAATAAAAGGCTTAGTCTGACTGTCTGTGTGTCTGTCTGTAATGCTTCTAGCCAACTGTGCATGTACCCCCGAAAAGGCAGGTGGTGATTGGCTGCACAGGCCCAAGTTTGCACTGCTGCTGGGGAATTTTGGCAGTGGGGAACATGCCCCAGCTGCCTGAGAAGCCAGGCTGCCCTCTGCCTCCCTGCCTGAGGGCTAATGGGGGGATCATGGTGGCCACCCATCCCGGATGCTCCACAGAACAACCATCAGGGAGGGGAAGAGCGGGGCAAGGGAGGGAGGGAGGGGAGGGGAGGGGAGGCAGGCAGACACGGGCCAGGCAGACCCAAAGTGGCTGTGGGGAGAAAGGAGGGGAGCAAGGTTGGACCTGAAGCAGTGGGGAGGGGTGGGAGCAGGACTGGACTGAAGTGGCGGAAGGGATGGGGGGGAGTGGGGTCAGACCCGAAGCGATGCAGGAGGGTGGCTTGGGGTCGCACCTCAAGTGTTGGGAGGGAGGTGGGGGTAGAGCAGGGTCGGGGAGTGGGGGGTTGCAGGGCTCTGTCCTGTCCTGTCCCCCCCGTCATTCTCGATGGGCAGTTTGCTAGTACTAAGTATAATGACTTGAATAAGGAACTGGGTTTTGGCTTGAGATTATGATTGCAAATCCTTTTTGAGCCACCCACACCATGCCTCTGTGGCAATGGGGGACTCTACTGAACACCCCTGACAAGAGTCTTGCTTGGCCCAGAGTGCAGATTTTTCATGCCAGGCTGCTAACTGGCAACCCCCCATGCCCACTGCACTAAGTATACTGGCTTGAATAAGGAATTTCTTTTGGATCGCAAGTGGTAGAGTCCCTGGATGGGAGCCATGGGTGAGACTTCCTTCCAAAATGACTTGGCTAGGAGGGAGCTCTCCAGGTTGGTTTGCCACTGACTGTGACTGTGATCCATTTTGAGCTACAGTTAAAGGTTAATAGTTAAGGATTTCTTAGGGAGTACCACTGTTCTCCTTTTCCCTTGTAATAAATTTGTTTTAATTTAACATTTGCTAGTGAGTGAGCAGGTTGCTTTAAATTACAGCACCCATTTTTAAGTTATTTTACCAAGTTTCTGGGTGGCGGCTGAAGGTAAATGTGAAACACTGTTGAAAAATCCCTAAGGGCCTCTATACACATGCCCTGGGGTGGGGAGAGGAGTGCTTTAAATAAAACAGCTCTAAGAGCCACTGTAATTAAAGCACCTGCAGTGTCATGAGTATTCAGCATCCCACGCTTCAAAATGGCAGTAGGGGTGTTTTAACAAATTTGGTTTGAAGAGCTTTAGTTAAAGTGCTGCTCCTGCCGTTTTGAAACACAGGCACAGTGAATATATGCGATGCAGAGGCTCCTGGAGTGTGCTAATACCACGCATCGGAGCAGAGGTCTGTCACTGGTGTCCTATTTTGCACGCAGCCATTCGTCCTTCAGTCCTGGTGGAACAAGCAACATAAAGGTTTTAAAGATTGGGTATCAGCTGGCAGGTTGACACTCAAAAAGCTAGCATTGCGTTGGGGAGGGACATGCCCAGATTTCTTCAGAATGCTCCTTGGTAGAGGGGACGATGTTTTGGGATGATTCCATGCGGGTTTTGCCCCATGAACCCAGCAGAAAAGCAGCTCCTTATTGGCAGCCATGTTAACAGCACATGCAGATGGTGAGAAAATTGGTGCCTGGCAAGGCCAAATCATTCTTTGGACCAGACAAAAACATGGTCAGCATGTCCAGAGGAGTCCCCCAGTGCCACAGAGGTATGGCATGGGGTAGCTCAAGTAGAATTTGTATCACTAATCCCAGCCCAAAAGAAATTCCTTATACGAGCCATTATACTTAGTGCAGTGGGCATGGGGGGCTGCAGTTAGCAGCATGGCATGAAGAAATTGTGCACTGGGATGGGCAACGCTCTGGTCAGAGCTGTCTAGCAGAGTCCCCCGGTGGCACAGAAGGTGGCCCAAGAAGGCTTTCTAGGTATCCCAGCCCAAAATCCAGTTCCTTATACAGATCTGTATACTTAGCACAGTGTCTGGGGTGCTGTCAATTGGGTGCCTGGCATAGCCAAGCCACGCTTTGGGCCAGGTAAGTCTCTGGTCAGAGATGTTCAGGAGTGTTTACCGGTGGTACAGAGATGTGTTTAGGAGTGATCCAAGAAAAATTTCTAGCTGTAATACCAGCCCAAATTCCAGTTCCTTATTCAGTCTATATACCTAGCTCAGTGGCTGGGATGCTGTCTGTTGGGAGCCTGGCATGGCCAAACTGCACTTTGGGCCAGGCAAATCTCTGGTCAGAGATGTGCAGGAGAGTTCTGCTGCTGATGGCACAGAGATGTGGTCTGGGGTGGCCCAAGAAGGATTTCTATCCATAATCCCAGCCCAAATTCCAGTTCCTTATTCAAGTCCATATAATTAGCACAGTGTTGGGGGTGGGGGGGGTGTTGGCAGCCTGGCATGGCCAAACTACGCTTTGGGCCAGGCTAGTCTCTGGTCTCAGATGTCCAGCAGAGTCCCCCAGTGGAACAGAGACATGGCATGGGGTGGCCCAAGAAGGATTTCTAGCTATAATCCAAGCCCAATATCCAGTTCTTTATTCAGGTCCATATCCTTGGTTAGAGTCTCGGAGGGTGGTGTCAGTTGGCAGCCTGGCATGGCCAAACCACGTATTGGGCTGGATAAACGTCTGTTCACAGATGTGCAGGAGAGTCCCCCAGTGGCACAGAGACATAGTCTGGGGTGGCCTACGATGGATTTCTAGCTATAATCCAAGCCCAAATTCCTGTTCCTTATTCAAATCCATATACTTAGCACAGTGATTGGGGTGCTGTTAGTTGGTACCCTGGCACAGCCAAACCATGTTTTGGCCCAAGCAGGTTTCTGGTCAGAGATGTCCAGAAGAGTTTCCCAGTGGCATAGAGGTGTGCCATGGGGTGGCCCAAAAAGGGTTTCCCAGATACAATCCTAGCACAAAAGCCAATTTCTTATTCAAGTCTATGCATTTAGTAGAGTGGGAATGGGGGGGGGGGGGCAGCTGTCAGTTGGCACCCTGGCACGGCCAAAGTGAACTTTGGGCTGGGCAAGTCTCTGGTCAGAGATGTCCAGGACAGTCCCCCAGTGGCACAGAGGCATGGCGTGTGGTAGATCAAGAAGGATTTTTAGCTATAATCCCAGCCCAAAAATCCAGTTCCTTATTTGGGTCCATATACTTAGCACAGTGGCTGTGGTGCTGTCAGTTGGCAGCCTGGCATGGCCAAACTGCGTTTTGAGCTGGGCAAGACCTGGTCAGATATGTCCGGTAGAGTCCCCCAGTCATGAAGAGGTATTCTGATGGGTGGCCCAAGCAGATTTTCTAGCCATAATCCCAGCCCAAAAGACAGTTCTTTATTCAAGCTATTATACTTAGTATAGTGGGCATGGGTGCTGTCAGTTGGTAGCCTGGCATGGCCAAACCATGCTTTAGGCCAGGTGGGACTGTGGTCAGGGTTCTTTAGGACAGTCCCCCAGTGGCATCAACAGGAAGTTTGTGGTGGCCCAAGAAGTATTTTGCCTCATAATCCCATCCTAATCTGACCTTCATTTAGGGCTCTGTAACTGATGTGGGATATTATTTTACAAATTAACTAGTACATATACATATCTAATGAAATTCTCTCTCTTCAGGATGTGCAATTTATTAATAACAAGCTTTTATTGGGTCTAGATTCACTTTGAAAAAGGAACTGGGAACCGGGAATAAGGAATAGGGAACTGGGACTAAGGAATAGGAAATCGGGAGTAAAGAACTGGTAATAAGCAACCAACTTCAACCTCATCAGGAAGTTACATAGGGAGTTGACCCCTGTTTTTCCTGAATAACAGGAAAGCACAGAAACTCCAAAAATCTAACAGGTACTGAGATCTGAAAAAGGATGGTGATTTTGGGACCAAGAAAGTCTTGATCCTCATCCACAGTGCCCAGCTAAATTGAGCCACCCCGTGTGCTTGAAGTACATGCTGATTTGAAAAAGTAGTCACTGATTTAGGCTGCAGTCACCAGGAGTCCCTGAAAGAACTCTGATTGATTCAATAGAAAACACTCCTGATACCTCATTTTGCAGTGTGGTCCCTCCACAATCCCAGCCAGGTCTTCAGTATTTTGCAGCATTATTTCAGTACTGCATACAGGCATTTGGATGTGCTTATATCTGTTTCATAGTCATGCACAAGCTATTAACAAAAAAGAGCACCATGAGTCATGAACCCTAATAGTCAGCCCTGCCTACTCTGATGGACCAGATGGGCCATGTCAGGCTGTCTATGTCTGTATGCTACCCAACTGGCTGAAAGAGGCCTTAGGGCTCTTTTTAAGATCATCTGTGAGCATAGTGTATTGGTGGCTTAACACAAGTGCGTTCTGTGTGCTCTCAGCCTTGCCCAGGACTGGCCTCCTGACTCCAGTCCTTTACTCTTAATTCCTGGCTACACACCCTTGGCTCTGACCATTTTGTTAGACTGCCAGCATGCCCTGTCACAGGTAGCTTGCCAGAGGCAAAACAGGGCAGTTCAGCACCCAAAACTGTGCTGGTACACAGGGCAGCAGCAGCTCCTGGCTGCCAGCAGCAGTAGCACAACCAGCCAGCTGTAGCAGGAGCTGTTATTTTTATGCCTTGGACACCATTGTCATGTTACTACTCCCTGATTATAAAACTAAATGAGTATTTTATTAAAAAACACATTTACTGGGGTCTTGTAACTACAGCTAGCATTTGAGCCAAATACAGAGAAATTGGCATTTTGGTGTCTAAACTTTTCTCTCCTGTTACCTGTGCTCTTTTCTCCAAGGTACCTGCAGGGACTGGACGGTATAAGAGGCTGTAAAACAAAATAGTACAGAACCTACATACATTTTTTGGCTAGCTTCTGAAAGACCAACCTCCACTGATATGCCTGCAAACTTGGTACACACCTTTCTACATAGAGTTCAAATCTATGAGGCCCCAGCTTGCAGGCAGATCCATGTATATGTAACCCCTCTCACAAAACTACATATACGTGGCAGCAGTGACTCAGTTTCCCCAACTGTATCTCAATTTAACAGGAGGGTACAAACAAGTTTGATTTATTTTTACACATAAGCAAACAGCAAGCTGTAACCTGGCATTGAAACCTGATAACAAAATTACCCCTTTCAACATTACAGCTTAAAAACCCAACTCCAACAGTCTTGTAAGGACCTTTTGGAGGGAAACTCTTCACTCTGTGCGAAACCCCAGCTGTTCCAGATGGCACAAGGACTTTCACTGCTCCACAACCAACTGATTGCATTAACTTCTGCAGCCTTTTAAGTGGAACTCAGGCCTTCCTCTGTCACAGCAGTCAGATTCTCTCGCTGCAGGGGTCTCCACAGTGGGGAAATGGCTCCTTCTCCCACTGACACTCAGACCAGGCTCCTCCACTGTCTCCCTGTGGGCCTCTTTCAGTGGTGCATGGAGCATATCAGGGAGCAAGGCCTCTCACCAGCTCCTTCCACCTGACTCCAGGCAAAATAGCTCCCACCTTGCTGCTCCTCTTTCCCACTTCCCCTCCAGCTAGCCCGTAAAGCAGTTTGGAGGCAGTAGTTGAACCCAGCTCTCTGGTCTGGTTTTCCTGGGTTTGGAGTGGCCCCACCCCTCTCTGCTTAATCCCTAGCAACCCAGGGGTGAGGGCTACATATATAAACCTTTACATTTCTACTTCACTGTTATTGTCATGCCAAATAAATTCTAGTGGCAAAATTAGAGTGCATGTGAAATCTTTTACAGGCAACCCGCACTTAACGCAGTTTCGCTTCCCGCGGTTTTGTTATAGCACTCATTAAAAATACCTACCTGGTTTCACTTAGCACTTAGCCGTTTCATTATAATGCTCAGTGTAGGAGGTAGGGAGAAACAGTGGCAGTAGCGTTGGTGGCAGCAGCAGCGAATGAAGCAGTGAGTGGCAGCTGGTGGGGCCCAGGGTGGGGTGGCAGGAGCCCAGGGTCCGCTCTGGCACATGGTGCTGGAGCGGCAGGCAGGCAGGGAGGAGCGGTGGTGGTGGCGAGAAGTGGCGGAAGGAGGCATGAGTGTGGGGCCTGGGCCAGTTCTGGCAGGGCTGCAGGAGTGCAGGGCCCGAGGCCAGGGCCAGCAGGAGTGTGGGGCCAGTGTCCAAGGACACATGTGTAGTGTCCCCCGCCCCAGCCCACAGTGGAGTCAAGCCTGAGGAGCCCCCCCCCATCCCTGGGCTGCAGCTCGTGACCCATTCCACACGGTCACTCAGTCATCCACTGGAGCCCTACTGCTGACCATTAATCCCTGCCTTCTCGCTGTTAATCCCTGGGTGGGCAGGTCCCCAACTCATGCCCCGCAGGCAGGGCAGCTGGGGCTACACACAGGTGCATGTGGCCAGCACGTGAGAGCCGGCAGGGACCATTATGGCCATGGAACAATGAGGCCAGGAGGAGCTGATGCCTTCCCTGGTAGAGCCCGTGCAGTGCCTTGTAGCAGGGCCAGGGCCGGCAGGAGCGCAAGAGCCAATTATATTTATTTACATTAAACCCTATGGGAAAATGGGTTTTGCTTAACACGGTTTCGCTTAGTGCTCATTTTTTCCGGAACCAATTAAGAGTGCTAAGCAGGGGTTGCCTGTACTTAGACTCTGGAGTGTACGTACTGTGAGCACAACTGCATGCTCTAGAATTATCTAGCACTTTTGTTTTGTTTCTTTTTTTTTAATTCCCACCTAAACTGCTGTCATCAGTCCCCATAACTCTGACGCAAATGAGGGGTAAGACCCCCAATGCTTCCTAGTTTCAGACACTGGGCTATAACAAAAGGTTTCCTTAGCCACTATATAAGGACAGTCACCCCCTCCTGGATCTCCTGGAGTGATGGATTTAATGACTGCCTCTATCAGGAGAAATTTCTACACAGTTGTCAGCACTCTAACAACAACTCTTGTGGCCAGAGCAACATCATCTGGTGTTACTGTGGCCTGGGCAACTTACTGATGTCACTTGGTCACCTAGAGCAGTGTTTCTCAACCCGTGGGTCATGACCCAAAAGTCCATTGCCAGAACATATGAAAAGGTTGTGAACAAACTTTAAAAATTGATTCTCCTTTAAAGGAGAAAAATGTGGGAAACCGTGACTTTTCCCTTGCCCCCATGCCCCACAGACCCCCTCCCCCCCACACACACACTGGGGGCTGGGGGCAGCAGGTCAGGAGTGAGGGGCACTGGGTCAGGACTGGCCATTGATGTTTACAATAAAAATGTTTACATATAAAAAAGGTTGAGAATCACTGACCTGGAGCCCAGATTTTTCTGCAGGCCTTTGCCAGGAGTCCTTGTGAAGGGCACTGAGCAACTGCAGGTTGATGACAAGTGTCAGACCTAGGGAATAGAGAGAATCAAGCTCAGGGGCTTATGGGAAAGGAACAGGGGTAGCCTTAATAACGCCCCCCCTCCAAGTGGGAACTTTGGGTGGTTTCCAAGGTGCCACTCAGTTGACCCCTTCATAGGGCAGTCCTCTGGTGGAGTGGTGTGGGGTTGGGGCTCCCTAGGCTGACTGCACCCTAAGGGCTGAACAGGGCTCCTCCCTCTTGAGGGACTTGAGCTGAGGCAATGCCCCTGACATCCCCTGCCACTAGCCTTGGGAGCTTGGGTGGGGCAGGCTGTAGCTGAGGCTCTGTGTGTGTATGTGCGTGCATGCGTGTGTGTGTGGAAGGCAAACTGCTATATGTGCTTGTCTGTGTGTGTGTGTGTGTGCATGGCACCATAGGCAACGCGTGGGAGAGACATGGGGGGGCATATGCCACCGCCACTGGCTTCTGCGGGCGGTTGCTGCTTGCCACCCTCCCCCTGCTCCTCGCTGATGCTGCTACCTACAAACGGTCTCAGAAGGCACCAGTTGTTCATGCATGGTACATTGCTGTGTGTGGAGGAGACATTGCTCTGTGTGTGTGTGCGTGTGTGTGTGTATAGGACATACTGCTGTCTGTGCGTGCACAGCACACTGCTGTGTGTGCATGGTGCGTTCCTGGGTGTGCATGGCGTGTTGCTGTGTGTGCATGGCACATTGTGCTCTGTGTGTGTGTGTAGGACACACTGGTGTCTGTGTGTGTGCAGGGCACCGTGTGCCCTCCTCCTCCTCCCCCACCCCAGGCGCGGCGGCAGGCGGAGGGTTAAGGCGGAGGATGATGCTGCCGCTGCCGCATCCTCCGGCGAGCGTCCGCATTACATCACCGGCGCCGGAGCCCATTCGCTGAGGGGTCTCCTCTCTCTCCTTGCGTCCACCGCCCCGGGGGCCCGCTCTCTCTGCCGAGCCCGGGTGTGTGCGGGGCGGCGCCTCTCGGCCGCCTCCTGCCCCCGCTGTCGCCCGCAGCAGAGCCAGCGCCGGTGCCGCACCGCTGGGGAGGATGGCGGAGAGCGAGGCCGAGACGCCCGGTACGCCCGGCGACTTCGAGAGCAAGTACTTCGAGTACCAGGGCGTGCGCCTGCCGCCCTTCTGCCGCGGCCGCATGGAGGAGATCGCCAACTGCCCCGTCCGCGACAGCGACGTCTGGATCGTCACCTACCCCAAGTCCGGTACGGCCGGGGGGCGCCGCCCGGCCTGGGCTGCACGGGGGGAGTGGGGGGTTTGGGCCGAGGAGCTGGCAGGGGTGGGCCGGGTGTGTGCATGCACACGTGCACACACCAGTCTGCCCTCCACATGCACACATGCACACACACGCAACTGTGCCCTCATGCACAGAACAGTGTGCCCTCCACACACACACACGCACAGCACTGTGCCATGCACACAGAGGAGTGCCATGCACACAGAGCAGTATACCATGTACACACACACATACACAAAAGGATGTGCCCTATACACACAAGCAGGAATGGTTCTTTGAGTAGGTGTGATCTCTTTTATTAGACCGACTAAATAGTTGGAAAAAACGTTCTTCGCAAGCTTTTGAGCCCAAACACCCTTTGTCAGGCATAGGGAGACTCACTGAAGGGTGTTTGTGCCCAAAAGCTTGCAAAGAACATTTTTTCCAGCTGTTTAGTTGGTCTAAGAAAAGAGATCACACCTACCCAAAGAACCTTGCCAGCCTCTGTCCTTAGACCAATACAGCTACAACCTACGCTCCCTATACACACGTGCACATACACAGAACAATGCACCCCCCAGACATGTATACACAGAGCAATGTGCCACGTTACACACAGCAATGTGCCATTCACAGATCAGTGTGCCCTCCAGACTTGCACACAGATTCGTGCTACACAAACAGAGCAACTTGCCACGTACACACACTGAGCAATGCACCTACACAGAGCAACATGCCCTCCATACACATGCACACATAGAGCAATGTGCCATGCACTTGCACAGTAATGTGCCATGCACACACATACACAGAGCAAATGTGCCCTCTGCGCGCGCGCATGCGCGCGCACACACACACACACACACACAGAGCAATGTCTCTGCAGCGCTTTGGGACCCCAAAGAGTGCTCTAAAGGTCACCAGGACTTGGCTTGTCTCCAGATGAACCTCTCTCCCCCCCTCTCCCTGCATAGCACCCTCCCTGCACCCATGGAAGTTGCATCTATGGCTCCTATGGGATTTTGCATTGGACAAGGGCTTTCTGAGCCACCAGACTCCGCAGCAGAATGGTAGGCAACTGAATTGCTTCAGCAGTGTCAGTGGGGTTTGGCCTCCCTACTAGGGCAGACTTTGGCTTGGGATGGGGGTTTTTTGAACTGTAGAAATCTCAACATGTTTTATGGAGAAATAGTTTAGCTAGTGAGGGTGATGAGGCTGCCCTCTTTTCAAACGTTTCTTAAGGCATATTAAAGCAAGTTGCAGGACTAGGGACAGCTCTACAGCCTGAATGTTTTTATTTTGGGTGGTGCGGGGAATGACTATCCCTTTCCTACATATCTTACCCGCATAAAAAGAAGGGCCGGATGGGGCTATTTTTGTGGTGAAGCACCTTATTCTATGACTCTTATGACTGTGGCCTGCTGCACAAGTAAGATACTAGTCAGGTTGAGGTACTTGTGTCACAGTCTAGGCTAAAATAAACATGTAAAAGCAGGTGATAGGAACAATCAGTCACTAATGAAAAGAAAAGGCAGAGCCTTCTGTGAGAACCTAGGCTTGATGTATATCCCCACTAAACTGGTTAAATAGAATCTCAAGAAATGTCCCATAAGTATGTTTCTGCCATAAAAATAACCTTTGAGTTCTTTAGTGTGGGATCTAAGAATTTCACACAATATTGTTCTCCCTGTTTTCAAACAAAAAATGCTCAGGCTGAATTAATATAGATACAGTGCTGACAGCAAGGAAGGAGACAGTATGGTAGCTTCACAGCCTACCTGATAAAGCCAGAAACAGAGAGGGATGGAGACTTTTTTTTTTTATATACAAATCAATGAATGACTTTTTCCCTGGCAGTGAAACAGTTCCTTTCTGGAAAATTCAAAGACCATTGTGCCGGAGATCAGAGCTGTCATCTCTTTCAATTCAAAGGCAAAATCATGGTATTTTATCAGAGTAAATTAATTACTGGCTTTTTTTCCTTTGACTGTTATATGAAAGTGCCTTATGTCTCTTCATTTTCTTGAAGTGCTATGTGAAATTGTATATATACTCTTTCAGAATAGAAGACATACCGTCCTGTCATTTTTCAGTGGATGTTTCAATGTTTAGTTCAGTGTTGTTTCTTAATATTTACCTAATAATGCTGCCATTAAAAGATTCTAGTCAATATTTGGCAGATATTTACAGTAAACTGTGTAGACAGAACAGTGGACCCAAAAAGCTAGGATTGAGAACAGAAACCTACATCTTCATTGTTCTTTTTACCCATTTCTTTAAAGATTTATGAGAAGCAAGAAGCAATAAAGGCACCATTTACATTTTTTCAGCTTGTTAATATTTCAGTTTTGTAAAGTATTACCAGTCCTGAATGTTATGCATTTTATTATAGAACCTGAGTTGTATACTGGCAAGCTGTAAAATTCACTTTATTATCTTCAGCTTCACCTTGGAATGAACCCTGTGCCAATATAATGGGTCTGGGGACAATAGCTTAATGCCCATAACTTTATCACTATGGATAAGCAGTTATGTATAGTCATACTTCACCCACAGTTATGGTGATGATGATGAGCAGCAACATCACAGTAGCACTGAGAGGCCCTTCCTGAGATCAGGGCTCCATTATGCTAGGTACTGCATGTATACCTGGTAGCAGATAGCCCTTGCTCCAGAAAAGTTATTGATGCAGTCAAGGTGAAAGACAGGTGAAAAGAAGTTGGAAAACTGAGTCCCAGAGAAGTTAAGTGATTTGCCCAAGATCACACAGGAAGTCTGTAGCAAAGCCAGAAACTGAATCTAGCTTTTTTGGGCCTTAATTTAGTGCCTTAACTAGAAACCTGAGAGTTTATCTTTCTTTCTCAGTATAAACCATTGATAAAAAGTCCTCTGGTACGTAAAGCTGATTGGAATTTTTCATATGTAAAGATTTTTCATCCAAGAAAGATATATCTAAAAAAAAATGCAATTTCACGCAAGATTATCAACCATGTAAAATTTTTTTTCATTTTTTTCTTGAAACATTTTGTCTTTTTCTAATTTTTTTAACCATTTTTAATGGAAAGTATTATAAAAATATTAAAAATTAGTCATCAGCTTTTTGTCAGGTTTCATAAATATAACATTTCCATATTTGTTGATAAACATTTTGAAGAAAAAAGTCATACCAATTTGAAAACAATGAAAAATGCACCAATTTAAAATGTTTTCAAAGGAAAACAACTTTTTTTTCCTTCCCATTTTTGTTCCTTTTTTTCCTTCCTTTTTTTTTGACAGTGCATTTGGTTTAACTTATCCTACTCATTACTGTTTACAAAAAACAAAGCTATCTGTTAGCCCTGGAATGGAGGTCATTGCTTCTAGCTATTATATTTCTATAGCTATGTGCTACAGTATAATGACAGAAGGATTTATCTATAACTGCTTGCTATATGGCTGTTTTTTTGGCAAAGAACATAAACTAATAGCTACATTAGGCTGTAATGGCCATATTTCCTGGCTAGGACTAGCTGAATGTGCACAATGGTTAACTAAAAATTAGTTAACCACCTTCCATAAACTATTCTGTAATTGAAGTGAGTACATTTATTGGGAATTATCTTAGATAACGACTTCTGAACTATGGTGGATTTACTGGCAGTAATGTAATACATTTAATGAAAAAATGTATTTAATATGATGGCAGCTTAAATTAATGTTCATAGTTCCTTATAGTCCTACACCTTCCTATAACAAATTACTTAAACTTGGGAAATTCCCAATCTATGAAAATGTCATGCATGCAACCAAAACACCCATACTTCATGAAATTCCAAGGCATTAAAGAAAAGGGTCACTAATTTGACCTTTTATTGTAACTCTTTTGACTGAAACAGAGGTACACTATGGATGAGAGTGGCCCATTATGTGCTGTTTTGGTTGAGAACAGAAAATGGAATGCCATTATATATTGGATTAAACCTGTGGTTCTCAAACCTTTTAGACTCAAGGAGCCCTTCATTAGATTCAAAGCACCCTTCAGGCCATACCAGCTCTTAACTTTTACTGTCTTTGGGCACACCTACACAAGATGTTAATGTGCATTTATTTAGTACTTGTATAATTAAGTACTAAATAAATGCACAGTAACTAGAGTTATTGCACAGCAGTGCTGATGAACACCTTTTTAGCGATGCTTTTGCACAGTAGCCTAATAATACAGTAGCAGTAGCATATTAACACTGTGCTGTGACACGTTACTGCGCAGTATTATTCAGCTACTGCACAGTTAGTGTCTCATGTAGACATGCCCTTTTTTGATTATGGAAAAATAATAGAGCAGTTCTTCTGTTGCAAAGAACTCAGAAAAACCACAAAAGGCCAGAGTGGTTTTGACACTGTGGAGTCCTATTTGGAATCTTGTGGCACCACTATATTACAACCTGTCAAACCTTATTTTAATATACATATTCATATAGCAGACTAATGTACTCTTTCCCTCCCCTCCCCCCCAAATATCAATAAATTCAGTAAATGTTATGAAATAATGAATAACCGATTTATTGCAAGGCATTTCCCCAGTCACTATACTTAGAGCTAGCTCTGTTCTTGGTTAAACTCCATTGACTTCAGTTGAGTTACTCCAAGGGTGCAGTTGGACTCTGAAGCATAGTTCAGCTTCAGTTCAGGGACCCATATCTTTTGTCTCCCTGCACTAGCTAGATATAAACAATAATCATTTTGGATCCATGTATTTGCTTCACTTCAGAGCTGATATGTAGTTCCCTTCTTGATGGTTGTCACTGCTGCATCTTTTCCAAATGAATGTGTGTTTTACATTCTTGGGTCATAGCCTGTAAATTAATACACTCTTTTCTTACATTTTGCAAAATTAGTAATTTGAGAAAACAGCTATTCAAATGAATAATGAAACTGTCTTCCCACATGGGCTGTTCTGCCAAATAATAAGCTAGAGTTCTGTCTGGGAAAATGTCGGCGCTGGGCAAATAGCAGTATTCAGTAACTACCCAAGTGATTCATGCAAACTCCCACTTTTCTGCATTGTTATCCAGTGGCAAACACTGGTGATGGCTGTTGTCACTATCAAATTCTAATTATATAACCTTTTACTAGCCAAAGCTATATTAATACTAAATCTTTTGTGCTTTTCCTCCAGTGCTGGACTCCTGTGGCTATATAGTTTAGTTCATTCCCTGGGAACATGGTAGGCCTTCTGTTTAAATAAGGATGGGCAGAATACTTACAGGCAGGAAAGTGTTACTAGCTTGTAAATTCACGGTGCTCTTCTCCTTCATATCCCTTGTCAAGACTCACCCTGGTATGGTGCTGCTAAGAAATCAGCTAGTGAAGGTGAGTTAATCACATGGATGTAGGCTAACCCCTTGGTCACTAATTTTATTTAGAAATAATGTAAACAATTGCAAATGTATATTGGGGTGTCACATGCTTTATTACTTCTGTAGCTCAAGCTCATTGCACACACCAGCATCTGCTTGCACTTCCCCCTAGCTCCTTATTTACTACCGTCCAACATCAATGCCTCCTTGTATCCTTTGTTCATCACAGGTCTCTCTGTGCCCCTCTTACCACTGTATTATGTTCCAGGGGCTCTGTGTGTCCCTCATTCTTTCCCTCTCCCCATACTTCAGGCTCTGCAAATCTCTGATGTCCTCATATATTCCTCTTCCTCCCAATGTCAAGAGTATTGTGTGCACCCTTATTCTCTCTTTCCTGCCATGACAGGAGCTCTGTGTCTCCTCCCTGTTGCCTGCTCTGCCCCATTCTACAGGTTTAGTGTGCCTTTCATTCCCTCCTTTCTTTTTCCACATCCCTTCCCATTCCTCCTCCCCCATGAAATCTCTTTATTCTCTTTATTTCTTATCAGAGTCCTCTTGCCATGGGATCCATTCCATGTCTCTCCCCACCAAAGAAAAACAAAAAACCCAGATGGTCTGTGTGCTCATCATAATTTGTATTCTTTCCTTCTCAGCCAGCGGCCTATCTAATTTGTCACCTAATGTCTTCTCATTCCCTCTCATTCTTATATATTTTCTTTTTTATCAATAGTTAAGTTGTTCAAGTCATCAGTATTTTAAATTCTGTTGGTAAAACAGGCAAAACTGAGGGTAGGATTGTTGTGGGGAAAGGTGTCAATGGCTGTCTTCAACTGGTTCTTTGTTCCAAAGATGGTTCTTTGTAGAAGTGGTTGGAGCAGCTGGGGTTACACAAATGTGGGAGCTCATTTCCTTCTGGTTTTCCGATTTTCACCAAAAATAGGTTCTGCCTATGGATGCCTATAATTTTCCAGGAAATTTTAGAATTAATTGTACACAGTAGTCAACCTTACTACAGTGCAGACAGAAAAATGGTTTTGCATGTTAAGACCTCTTTTAAAAAATGTTATGTTTGTATAAATTTATGCTACCATTTGTGTCCCTTCTCATACCATACGTTCTCCTAGGAATGGAATATGCGTTTGTAAAACACCTAGCACAATGGCAGGAGCTTCTGGATGCTTGCGTCATATAAATGCTAAATGGTAGTGATAGCGTTGCATAAGTTTTATCATGTTTGCATAGGACCCATGCCTCCAGGGATGCTGTGGTTCATAGTCCTCTGACTCCCCTTTACTCAACTAGAGAATTTTACAACTGATCTTTCAATGCTTGTATGGGGCTAAAAGATATTATTTTTTCCTGTTAATAGTAGGCCATGGTCATAAGCACCTCTTCCTTATCTGTCCATGATCATTCCACAGGCTGCTACTTCAAAAGCTGTTCTCTCTGTGTCTCCTGGCTTACCGCCCAACTGGCTAGTCCATGCCAGCAGCCTGTGCGTGGTATGAGTGAGTGATAAGCTAAAACACAATGGGTCTGGTTCTCCTTTCACTTACACTAGATTTTCACGGGTATAACTCCATTGGCAGTTCCTTCTGGTTTGCACAGGCATAAATGAGAGAAGAATCAGGCTGAAAGGTTGCCAGGCAGCCTGTCCAAGCCGGTGGGGTTGCATGCCAGGAACAGGTCAGATGAGCAGAGTTGGATGAGTCAGCTGTAGGCTGCAGTGGACTGCAATGCTTTCTTCCTATGGGAATGGTAGAAAGTAGTTTTCCATTGCTGTGGCTCAGTCTTTCTCAGGGGGTGAGAGTATTCACATAGGTCCTTAATGTGCTTTAAGTTATATTCTGAAAGTTCCGGTGTTAACAAGCCTTAAGGGTTTGTCTGTTATTGCCCACAGTGCTATGTACAGATACCCCAGTTGGCTCTACCCTCATCAGGGTAAATTTGCCTGGGCAGAACAATTTGCTAACACAGCTGCACTGCTCACAGTATCTGAGCTAACCTGTACATAGCCAGCTTGTACTGAGCTACATGTTACTACATGGTTCTGCATTGCACTGTGGATATAGACCTAAAGAATATTTTTCTAACAGCAGTTTCTTTTCCTGCTGTGATTCTGTTGACAAGTAATTAGCTGATTTCAGCTTTGTCATAGGATTTTTAATGTCCTGTTCTTCTCAGGACCTTGGTTGGCTTTAATTTAATTGGACCTAATTCAAAGAACGAATTGCAGTATTATTAACTGAGCATCATGGCCGTCAATAAGATGACTTGGGCTAAAAAAATTATGAGATTGCAAAAGTAATAAGTTTGGTGGTTTTTACTTTTACCTTCTGGCTTTTAATAAGACCATTTTTAAGATTTTCTTCACGATCACAAAGTCTAGAAATTTCCGTCATGCCCTGAACAGGTTCACAGACTGAGGGACAATTCTAGCCCCACTTATGTGTCATCTAAAAAGTGGTTTGAAGTTCTGCAGGATGAAAGTTAGTTTATGCTTATGATTTGGCATTATTTAATTAGATACGCTTCTGTTAATAGAGTATGTGAGAGGTAGGCAACCCCCAGCATGGATGCTAGCATGTGGCACTCTAAGGCATTTTGCTTGGCGTCTGCACCTTGGGGCAGACAGCAGGGTCAAGTAGGTAGAGTGCCACTGGACATGGATTGGGCCTCTCGTGACTCCCTACCATCCACCCATGGCATGCCAACATGTTACAAGTTGGGGTTGGGAGCGTAATTTTGGCACTCTGCGCAAAAACATTGCTGACCCCTGATACATGATTTATCAATTTATATCTAACATGCTGGTTTTAGTGATCTTTGTGGCATAGAACCTAATACCTCCAGTTCACCCATTTCTCAAATCTAAAAGGACTAAGTAATAAGAAATATTCAAGTGAGACTTTTCAGTCTATATGACTGAGGACCACTTGTGTAAGAGAACTGCAGGGTGGGTGCCAATATAGGTGCATACATTATAATGAGTTAGTTATTGTCTTTTAAATCAGAATGATAGCTTTCATCCAGGCTTTATTATAACAATACATTTGTTCAGATTTTCCTTTTTGTGTTTTATACTTTACTGCTTGAGTATGCCTCCTCCTCATACCAAGCACTGCAAATTAACTTTCCCTGAGCATGGTAACAAAAAAAGGGAAGAGTAAACTGACTGCACCTGATGAGAGTCATTATTGTTAACTGTTGATTTTGGTGGAGACTTATATGGCTTTGATTTAAGGTTTTCAGAGCTGTAGCATAACTTGTGTATATTAGTGTTTTCAAGATCAGGGCCATTGTGCTCCTGCATTTGAAAGCTCTTTGGGCACAGACCACCATATTGTTCTTTGTGCACCTCCTAGTACAGTGGTTTTCAGTCTGTGGTCTGCGGACACCTGGGGGTCCACAAAAGATGACTGTGATCAATCAAAAGCATGTGAATACCCACATTTACAATTCAAAGTGGTCCACACCTTCATTCAAAAATTTTTAGGGATTCACAAATGAAAAAAGTTTGGAAACCATGGTCCTAGTACAGTAGGGTCCCTGACTCCTAGCCATTACCCCAGTAGAGATAAATGACAAATAATACTAGCTAATGAATAAATACTTAGAAATGTTACCATTGATTGACTAGAAAAGGAGTGGGATTAATTAGACCCTTTTAAGTGGGTCACGTAAGTAGAGTGCCACTGAACATGGATGAAGAAGAATTGTACTTGATAGCAGTTTCTGTGCCATGTACCTGTCTCAGCAGATCAGCAAAGAGAAGTAACAAGAGAAGGGAATGACAAATACTGGTAATTCAGGGGAGGAAATGTTTGCTGCCACCTAACAGGCTTCACATAGAATACTCACGAAGAATAATTGCTTTCCTAGTTATAAAAGCAAAAGATAAAATTCAAGTAACTTCGTTTTTGACAACAGAAAAAATGTCCCTATCTTCCTACCATCCCACCTTTCCCCTGCCAAAAAGGTCCCAAGAATTTTTATGGACATCCTGTCTTAGCTCCAAAGGCTAAAATATTAAAAAACACATTAAGTTAGTCCCAACCCAAAAGCTACTCACTTCTATTTCATTTTATTGATTATCTTCCACACTGAAGAAATGAATTCTTCTTTCGTATGACAAAACCGGCTCCGTAGCTTTATCTTTGTGCACTTTGGCATTTTTGTTGATTCGGGAGTTCTTGGCCATCACAGAGGTTACCAGGGATCACTATGTGGAAGTGGCTTTCATCAATCCCCAATAAATTAATAAAAAGGTAGCAAAATCCCCTAAGATGAAGTGCTTTAAAGTGGATCATGTGAAAACAAAATCCTTTACTCTCATTATTGAGTTTTCTGATAAAACACTCTGTCTCTTGTTAAGGAGCTTGTGTGCGCCGGGTCTGACCCCGGGTCGCTTACGTCGCTCTGCACGCGGGCTGTGGCCAGCAGCCCAGGCAGGCCGGGTCGGAGAGGGTGGGCGCCGAGCTAGAATTAGGCACAGACACGTAACGGTTGACTTTAAGATTATTTTACTTACACCAAGATGGTCGTGGTGTAGGCTGAGAACTTGCTTGAGTTGCGGTTACAACAAAAAACACGAACACACGTGGAGGTTGCAAGGCTTCACGCAGACAGAACACGACAAACTCCGGATGTCCAGGACAAGCGCGCATTAAACTCGTCGTTACGTCCTATAGTAGGCTCCGTTCGAGGACGGGAAGAGGTGGGCGGTGGATCAGGCCGCCAAACTCCTCTGAGCGACACACAGGGTTTCTATTACCCTGCCGCGCACACCCAGAGTCCCCACGAGATGGATGCGGAGTCCTCTTCGGCTTGGGCAGAAACTGCTCAAGCCTCTTATACGGCTAGCAGGCCAATTGCTAGCCGCCACGTGTGAATAATTTAGAACTAGCCAATTGCGGGGCACGAATTTGCATATGACGAGCGGGAAATCTTTGCACCGTGCATTTCTGTGCTGCAAAGGAAATGCACCCTGCAAAGATCCCTGCAAAGTGGCGGGAAAACTTCTTTGCATGCGGGTTCTCTGCGCAGCAGAACTCCTCCGTACAACGAAGTTGTATACCCACGGGGATAATTCTTAGTGCCGAAGCACACACAAAAAAAAATCAGACCTTTGGGTCATGACAGAGCTATGCTTCAATACTACCTGACACATGGAAAACACTACCTCCAGTGTTGTTCAGATGTTTGTTATTCCACAAAGGGCTCTTAGGTTTGATATTTCAAATAATAATACTGGACACATAATTGTAAGATTGAGTTTGTGGTTAAAACACTAGATTGGGATAAATAACTTCTTTTTTTGTCTAAGTAATGTGGCCTTCCTGTGTGACCTTGTTCAAGTCGTTTAATTTGCTTGTGTCTCAGTTCTCCATCTGTATAATGGGGATAATATGATTTCAGTTCTCCCAGGCTTTGTCTGTCTTGTCTATTTATATGATAAACTCTTTGGGCTAAGGAGCATCTAATATGATACACAATTACAACAGTTAGTAAAATATGGCACAAGCGATTGGAATATGTAGGCATTCATGCAATGCTAATATATAATCATGCTAATAAAGTATTTTCTTTTACTAGATGAGATTAACCAACAAAGAAATAAGAATGAAAAGTTCTTGAGACCACAGTCCTTGTGAGCCCTTTGGGAATATTCTGTAATACTTTAGAACATCCACAAGGACTATACATGATGGCTAATGTTACTGAGAGATAGCATCCATCAATCATGGAGCTGGGAGGCACTTCATGAGCTTTTGAGTCCAACCCCCAAAACAGTCCCCATCTTTTTGGGCTATGTCTTGACGTCTTCAATGACTCCTTAGTACAAGATGTTTACTTCTAATTTAAAAAATTGTTCCTGAGTCAGTGCTGGTCACAGTACTGATGTACCTGCTAAGACGATTCACCATAGTACTATATGAATGGAGCTGTGCTTTAGGTCAGGAAGTAGGTACCTGCTACCACCATAGGCCAGTTTAGAGAACTGGATGCAGGTTGTGCCGGTGCAGTGCTGCATCCAAGCCAGCTATTTAGCTGCTGTTTAGCTGTGCCTCTCAGTGCAGCAATGAACATGACTATACTCATTACTCTGCTCAGAGGCTGTGAGCCCTGTGAACAAGATAATGCTGCTGCCCAGCTACTGGTATCTTTGCATGGCTAATTAGCTTGCCCGCAGCACCTCACTGTATGATAACTGGAAGTGATGTTAACTACTAGTAGTTCTAGAGGACTGTGGGGAGAATAAATATGCCCTGGATTTCACTCTGTTGATGACTGAAGTTGGTTGCTTCAGTGAAAGGGCAGTAAGTGTAAGTAACCAATGTTACTTTAGCATGCAAGAGTCCTTTGCTGTTACATTTCCAGACAAACCAAATCAAATAATTTAGACAAAAAGTGGATTAGTTTGATAAGATATTGTAGAATCAATGCCAACAGTGTGTTTCATTGAGTTATATGCATTTATGTGCATGCTTGCCAGGAAGGCTGGTGGCTGAGAAACATTCCAGTCTTACAGATACATCAATCAGATAAGGAGATGAGCTGGGGAAATTTGCTGTGGCCACAAAGTTTCCATGACTGGAGTGAAGGGATAAGTGGGGTGTGTCAGGAAGGAAGCCTGTCTGGGTGAAGAGGTAAGGCAGGGATTTAGCTAAAGTTAATGAGGCAGTGACTGAGAGAGGGTGAAGAGTAAAGAAGTGAAAGGAAGACAAAAGACTAATTAGAGATTTTATACATAAAGAATACAATCTACCCATAATTTAGAAAATGGGATGTGATTTCAAACGTAGTGACCACTTTCACTCTGAATGTAAGATGGGCAGCAAATGGAAGGCTGCTGTTGGACATTTAAAAAAAAACCCCAAACCCTATGCTTTACTGGAAGAGGCAGCATGTTAGTTTGGTCTAGCTCTGCAGCTTCTGTATAGATCACCTCTTGTGGGCATGCGTTGGGTTCAGTGCAGGGGTGCATCAAGTTTAAAGTAAAGTGCCATTTTCGGGGGGGGGCGGCGTTATGTCTGCAAGCAGCCAAAATGTCTGAATACACCATTTGCAGGGTTTTAGGGTTCTGGATAACATATAATGGCATTAAATGACCTTATACATCCATGTAAATAAATAGTAAATTTATTTAAATCAATGAAATGATACTAGAACAATGGAGGAGTGATTAGAATTAAGCTCGGTATATACATATTGACTATATGTGCTGAGATACAGATTCAGACACGCTGTGGTTGTTTTATGGTGCTCTGGCTACCCCTGGGTAAATTGCCAGTTGAAAGCCAGACTTGGTGCTTTTTTGTGTTGTAGCTGCATTGCAATTTTGTTATTGAACAATTTAGTATACATACTGCTCAGACTTACCTTAATTATATTCCCTTCAGTGTTTCAATTGAACTAGCCAGTATTATTGTTTTTAACTCTAAAAATATGGAACTGGAGACATGAGATTTTGCTGCAGAACTACCAAAAAAAAATAATACTGATGCAGAACAGTTGACAGAGCAGCTTTTCATTCTGTGCTCATTTGAGTAAATTGTGAAGAGTTCTACAGAAGTCAAAAAGAATGAAAGCATGTTAAGTGAGAGCGGGGATCTTGCAAACATCAATATTACTTAGGGCAGCTCTTGTGACATACGATCACTGACTGTTCTGAAGAGAACCACAATTTGAGATAAATATTCTTTTGTCTCAAATTAGGCATCCTCAATAACTGCCTGAAGATGCCTAAACAGCTTCATGCTTGGAGGGTCAGCAACATTTGTCAAACCTTTAAACACTGAGTTGCTTTTTTTTCGTTTTGCACATATGGCTCTCACCTGCAGTGTTTTTACGTGACACTGTGCATGTGCATTGGCTTCATGCTATTCATCTCCCAAAGTATACGCAAATGCAAACTAGCATGGGGTGGCTTTTTGCCTGGTGACTTTCTTGAAGCAGTTTTCAAACTGGGTCATAGACATTCCTTTCTGATCAGAAGAGGGAGCTCTGTGAGTCCAAATGCCAGGACAGTGCTGTCGGAACCAACAAACATGTTTCCAGAGGTGCCTAATATGTGGAGACAGTTGATTTCCTAGCAAAGGCTGGGAACTGTCTCAGTGCAAGTTTTCAGTGTGGATACTGTCATGGAAACACACGCAGCATACTTTTGGGTCAGGTCAGCAGAACCTTTTATTTAAATGAAATTACAGCTGTAGGGGGGACTCCAAAGTGACATGGATTTCCCAAGCACTTGGAAGGGGTTCCCCCCCAAGAAAAAAATCAGGAGGCTTACATACTTTTTAACAGTCACTTACAACTAACATGATCATATAGTGGAATTAGCTAGAAAAGCAGCTACAAACATTACCTCATACTGCTTTGCTGTTATAAGGATGAGAACTATGAGGGAGACAAAGGGAGAAATAACACTCCCTTCTTGCACCTGGAAATCAGAGTTGTACATACTTCTTTGCTATCTTCAAGGCCGCGGTGAGCGAAGCAGTTGCAGAGGAGTTACAAAGAACAAACACTTTCCCTTATCTGTTCTACTATACAGACCCAGCAATTCCCCACAAAGCGGTTATGTCATCTTATAACTCATATGATCAAAGTTTAAGGCATTTATTTTTTCTGATTCCACAGTCCCCCCTTTGAGACTATTTAGTCTCACTTTAGCCTTAAACTTCCATTCTCATGAGTCCCTCTATTTTATCATGCAGCCTTTTATGTTTTCTTTCAATCTGCTCACACTTTTGTAACACCATTATTCTAGACTCTGCCTTGTGTTTACTTGTCTTGCTAAAGCTTCTCCTGCTGGCTTTCACACAGCAGAAGATCAGTTGCACTAAGACATAAAACATTGTTAGAACTATCAAGACAAACAATATTCCATACAGGATTTTCTTGCCAAGGGCCCCGAAATCTGGGAGCCAGGAGGTCACCCAAGACCATATTTCTTCTAGACCCCAGTCGGTATTTTTTGAGGACACTTGATGTAGGACCCTTAACTGATTTCGAATTTTACGAATGTCGGTTTTTACTCGCATGTCCTGATTGACATAGACGCAACAGGTGGAGTTTACTAAGGCACATACTCCTCTCTGGGATACCAGTAGGTAATCTAGGGCTATGCGGTGTTGTATAGTTACTTGTGAGATCTGGGAGATCTCTTCTTGCAGAGCCTGAATTGCATTCGCAGTGGCATTTCCCATAGCTTCCATTGTGGCTGAAATGTTAATTATGGCTAGTTCCAATTCTCTTACTCCAAGCCACAGTATGAAGGTTCTCACAAATTGATGGAACCTTGTGTTTCTGGTAGCTAAGGGGTTAACCGCCCTTTTCATGTGATGGTTAAATTTTTTTACTTTTTCCAGATATATTGCACTATGCATTTCGAACCCAGGGATAACACGTCCAAGAGTGCATGCCCCCATCCAATTCTAGGGCAAGATTTTATGAGCCCTGTTTCCGCAGAGCCAGTAAAGGCCTGGGGTGGAAAGGGTACTCAAATCTGAACAGGTGTTCTGCCTTATCCGGCACTTTTGGTTGACATGCATTGTATAGGATGGACTATGTTCGGCTGCTATCTTGCTGGACCGAGATATATTATAAGAAGTAAAATCGGAGTGAATGTAAAATTTTGATCTGTTTGCAATGAGAGCAACATGAGGTTCATTAGAGAAGTTGTAGATTATGAATTCTGTATAATTGAGAGAGGGTACATTACCCAACAGGATTCCACTTGTGCTATTAGGGCTATAGTCTAGAGTAGTTAGGCAATGAGGGTAGTGTCCTACAAGTGTGGCTTTATTATAAGCTCTGTTGTTGTTGGATTTGTAACAGAAAGGCGCTTCTACCCTTGGGGAGATTATTCAGTTAGCAGGGATGGCTCTCTATTTCTTAGGAGCAGACTGATGGGCAGCTAACGAGTAGGGTCTAACGAAGCCGCCTTTTATTTTTTCTCATTGCTATAGGGATATTGGTACTCCGATCATTGGGATTCCTTGGTGCAGGTGCGCTGGGCTGTGAGAGCATATCCATCCTTTTATTTTCAGCTTGAGCTACCGTAAGGGAGATCTGCAAGAACAAATTTTCCTCCCACCCGCCTTGGGTGATACTAAGATACCCAAGTGTGATGTATAAGGATATCAGTGCCATTTTAGAGACAGGAGGGACAAAAAATTTCAACAACAAACATAACCAGCACCAGTAAGAAAAAGAACACTACCAGCCAAACCCAGGACGGCAGCCAAAGTTTTTTTTTGTCCTTTGGGCTCAGGTTACTTAAAGGACTTATAACATTGGCTCTTGGTCTTGATCAAGGTGGTGATCTTTCGAATGGGAGCATTCACTTTCTTTGAGGCTGGAGATGATATCTTCGTTCTTCAACTGATGAATCCGGCTGGGCTGAGGTGTTGGGTTCAGGGGAGAGGTTACTAGCACTTGCACCCTGATGCTCCTCACTTGCCTGAGTGAGGTCCTGAGGGTCTTTGTCCTTGGCCTCAGGGAAAGGTCCCAAGCTTGGTTGGAATTCAGCTGCTTCGGGGTCCAATGGAGGTGATACCTTCTTCAAGTGTGAGGTGTGAGTCCATGTTTGGTGACCTTGGCAACGAACAGCAGTATTAGTGGTTAGAAGTACCTGGAAAGGTCCCTTCCATCTGGGTTGAAGTGCGTTTTTCCATTGATAGACCTTTACATAGAGCCAATCTCCTGGTTCGAGGTTGTGACAGGGAACATTCGGTGGTTGAGGTAAGGCTTCTTGGACCTGTGAATGAACAGACCTGGCACACTTCATTAATGCCTTGCAATAATTTAGTACAGTTTCATCAGTTAATTGTAGGTCTGTTTGGTGTGGGGCAACAGGTGGTGTGGCTGGCATCCTCATGGGTCATGCCATGAGTATTTCATACGGGGTTAGGCCATGTTTTCTGTTAACAGTGTTTCTAATGTGCATAAGAGCAATGGGCAGGGCATCAGGCCATTTGAGGCCTGTTTCAGCACAAATTTTCGAAATGCGCGTTTTTAAATCAGAGTTTTTACGTTCTACAGCACTACATGATTGTGGATGATAACTACAGTGTAGGTGTTGCTGTATGTTGAGTGCTTGGCAGATGTTTTTTACTATCTGTCCTGTGAAATGGGTGCCTCTGTCGCTATCTATTGTGAGGGGCAGTCCAAACCTAGGGATGAATTCTTTGAGCAATTTTTTTGCTACAGTGATGGAATTAGCATGTACACATGGGTAGTCTTCTACCCATCCAGAGAACACATCAATAATAACAAGAATGTACTCATAAGACTAGCACTTAGGTAGCTGCACGAAATCAATTTGCAGATTTACAAACGGTCCCCACGGAGGGGGATGGGCTGTGGGTGTCGTTTTTACCCATTGCCCAATGTTGTTAGCTAAACAGATGGGACAGGAGCTACAGTACTGTTGTGCCATGGAAGGAAAATTTGGGGCAAACCAATCTCTTTGTACTGCAGCAACCATGCCCCCCTTGCTCGTACGGGCTACTGAATGAGTCAGACAAGCAAGATATGGCAAAAGCTTTCTAGGCACCACCAGGCGGCCGTCCGGGGAGCGCCAGAGAGAGTCGGGGTGCAGTGAACATCCTGCACGCAGCCAGTCATCCTTTTCCTTTTTTGGGGCCTGATTTTGAAGACGGGCCAGACTTGAAAGGCTAGCCAAAGGAGACTGGTCTGCTGAAAAACAAACAAGAACAGAGTTAGGAGCCTGTGGGCCAGAAAGGGCCGCGTTTCTGGCAGAACGGTCTGCCAGATCATTTCCTCGTGTGACATCAAAAGGTTTCTCATGAGCTTTACATTTAACAGTAGCAATAGCAGAAGGCAATTGAACAGCTTCTAAGAGCACTTTTACATAACAACCATGACTGATTTGGGTCCCTGATGAAGTGAGGAACCCTCTTTGTTTCCAGATTTGTCCAAAATCATGAACAACACCAAAAGCATACTTAGAGTCAGTATAAATGGTTGTGGTTTAATTTTTCACAAGAATGCAAGCACGTGTTAAAGCAATGAGTTCAGCAACTTGAGCAGAACAAGCTTGGGGTAAAGAACAGGCTTCCAAAACAGTATACTGAGTGCATACTGCATATCCCGCAACTAATTTGCCTGCATCATTTCTAAGACAGGAACCATCAACAAACAAAACAAGGTCAGAGTTCGGGATAGGAATGTCCTTGAGGTCAGTTTGAAGGGTTAACAATTGAGCTGTGATAGACAGGCAATCATGAGGCTCACCATCAGAGGCGATTGGCAGAAGTGACGCAGGATTCAGAATTGAACAGCGATTTAAGGTTACAGTAGAAGTAACCTGACAGTAGAAGTTTCTCATAATTAGTAAGACAGGAATTGGAAATGTGCTGAGTTTTGCCCTTGAGGAGAAGGGCCATCACAGCATGTAGAACTGCAACGGTTAAAGAGTTTCTCAAAACTAGAGTATCTGCCTTTTCAACCAACAAGGCAGCAGCTGCAACTGAACGGAGGCAAGGAGGAAGTCCCGCAGCCACGGGATCAAGGGCAGAGCTGTAATACGCAATTGGGCGATGCTTTTTACCATGCAACTGAGTGAGTACTCCTAAAGTGATTCCTTCTCGTTCATGACAAAACAAGGTAAAGCGTTTCTTATAATTAGGGAGTCCAAGAGCGGGAGCAACAGTGAGGGCTTGCTTAAGGGCCACAAATGCTTGTTCGGCTTCAGGAGTCCAAGGGAGGGGTTCCGGGGTGGCATCATGAGTAAATGCTTGCAAGGGTTTTGCAAAAGCAGCATAACCCAGGATCCACTGTCTACAATAACCCGTTGCACCTAAGAATCCCCTCATCTGTTTTCTACTCATAGGTTTGGGAATGTTGAGGATAGCTTCAACTTTACTAGGGGAAAGGTGTCATTCTCCTGCTGAGATATCATGCCCTAAATAGTGTACCTTAGACTTACAGAGCTGCAATTTAGATTTTGAGGCCTTGTGGCCTTTCTGAGCTAAAGCTGTGAGGAGTGTCAAAGTATCTTGCTTACAGGCCTCCAAACTGGGTGTGGCTAACAACAGATCATCAATATAATGAACAAGGGTGTACCCCCCTTTGAACGTGATAGGATTCAAATCCTTCTTTAGGATCTGGGAAAACAGGGTGGGGGACTCTGTATATCCCTGAGGGAGTCTTGTCCAGGTATATTGGAATCCCTGATAAGTAAATGCAAACAGATACTGGCTATCCTCATGAACGGGGATAGAGAAAAAAGCAGAACAAAGGTCCACTACTATGAAATATGTAGCATCTGAAGGGATACAGGAAAGAATATAGTGGCGGGGTTAGGGACCACGGGGAAAGCGGGTAAAACAGCAGCATTTACAGCTCGAAGGTCTTGCACAAAGCGATAAGTATCTTTACCAGGTTTCTTGACAGGTAGGATAGGTGTGTTACAAGGGGAGCGTATTGGGACAATAATCCCTTGCTCAAGGAGTGAGGAAATGACAGGCTTGATCCCTTCCTCAGCTTCCTTTGAGATGGGGTACTGTGGAACATGAGGAAGTGGCTTGGAAGGGTTCAGGGTGATACGCACTGGTTCAGCACTCAGCATGTGCCCCACTTCGTTTGCGGGGGTGGACCACAGCTGTGGAGGTACTCGTGCCAACAGTTCCTCTTGCAAGTAGGAAGTGTCAGGATCAGAGTACTCCTGGGTTAGCAAAGCCACAAGCTCAGTTTCCCTATGTTCCGGTACCTCAAGGTAAACACCATCTGGGCTACAATAAATTACACATCTCAGTTTACACAGCAAATCCTTTCCAAGAAGGTTGACAGGTGCACAGGGGCTAAGAAGAAAGGCATGATTTTCAGACAAAGGGCCAATAGAGATGGAGACAGGTTCAGAGACGGGATGTGGGATAGGTTGTCCGCCTATACTGACAGCATTTACAGTTTCAGGAGAATGAGGTAGGAAAGGAAATTCAGTAGCCTTTAGTGTGGAGCGGGAAGCTCCGGTATCAACAAGACAGGAGACAGGTTTACCAGAAATAAGGCATTCAACAAATGGACCAGATTGGTCAGTAGCAAGCAAAGGAGCGATGTCACTGTCCCTCAGGCTGTCCTATTCAACACTAGGAAAATTGACAGGTGGGGGCTGAGGTCTGGGTCTTTGGCCAGGGCAGTTGGAGCATTCTGATTTCCAATGTCCTTCTTGCTTGCAATAATGCAATAGCCTGGGTTTTGTGGGCCCGAGGATCTGTCTCTTCCCCTGAATCTATCCGGGCCTCCCCTTCCCCATCCTCATCCCCTTCCTCTACCTGGACCCTGCAGCTGAGAAATCTGTAAGGCCATTAACTTAAACTCGGCATTGTCTTTAGACCGTTCCAATTTGTTATGAAAATGGTTAGCTGCAGCAAGGACTTCAGTCAAATCTTTAGTTTCCCAGCCAATAATTAGTTTGAATTTTCTCAGCAATTTTAGGGTTAAGTCCCTGGACGAACTCAGCCACTATTGCTTGTTTAGCATTTCCGACCGGGTCATCCATTCTTGAATATCATTCAAATGCCTGTTTGAGGCGTTCCAAATAGTCACTGGGGTGTTCATTTTTGTTTTGCTTACAGGTATTTATTTTGATCCAGTCTGCCTTTTTTGGGCAAATTGTGAGAACTGCCCGAACCAAAATTTCTCTTGCCAATAAAGTCTTGGACAATCCCTGGGTTTTGATCTGGCCAAGTACAGGCAGTGTACAGACGCAGCATAGTTTCCTTGGGCAAAATGGATCGCATGAGCTGATTAATGTCAGCCCATGTTGGATATAACAGTCTGCAATTCTTCCTGAAATTTTTCTGGGTCTTCCCTGATTTTGGGGAATTTTTGAGTTAAATTGTAGAGATCACCTGGAGTCCAGGGTGCATGCATGGTTACTATATTTTGTCCATTGGTGCCAATGCCTGGCATTTGCCTTAGGGGGTAAACTTGTGCAGCTCGGGATCTAAGATTGATGGGAGATCTTTCCGTGCCTATTCCCATTCTTCTACATACACCTGTGGTGGGTTGTGACCCAGGAGTAAATTGCCACACTGGTGATGATTGAGTGGCAGATATGGTGGATGAGTCTGGACTATTACGCTCTGTGGATGAGTTTACCAAAGGAGCTTCAACTAATGGGTCCCCAGCCTGGGCTGCAGCCTGATGTTGAACCGGTTGTTGTTGATGTGGGAGTTTCATGAGAGCAGGGTTCGAACAAAAGTCAAGGATATCCTCTGCTGGCTCCGACGGTGGGGGCGCCCTGGGCAATGATGGATACATCGGAGCTGTGGCTGGCGTGTAATTTGGAGGAGCAGCCAATTTCTCCCGAACAGCTTTTAACTGCTGTTTTAATTTTTCTTGAGAGTCTTTTAGATTTGTAGTTTGAGATTCTATCCGCCTTTTGGACATCTCATCATACCAATAAAAGAACGCATCCCCCTGGTTTTGTGGTGTTTTGGATCCACGGGACTCTAAAGCCCCTCTTAAGTGCACTATTTTATCCTGATCAAATGTTCCTTCCTGTGGAAATTGCTTCACGGGATCACCCTTAATATACCAGTTCCACTTATCCAGGTACTTGCAAGCCTCAGGAGAATAGTGTGTGTACATAAAGTAGGCCGGAGTCCCCTTAGGGGGGACTGGAACTTGTTTTGACTGACCTGTTCCCATTTTCAGTCACACGGGGAGATGTAGGATAGGCTTATTTAGGATTTCCGGGCCACTCAGTGCCTTGCCCCACGGTTTTTCACTGCCCAGACAAAAGGCTTCTGACCCAACACCGGCTCATAAAATGGAAATGGGGAGGGAAACACAAAAGGGATCCTTTCACTTCTGTTTTGGCAAAAGCTACTGGGACAACGGGTTTGGAAAAGACAAAATCACTCTGATGCCCTGTCCACTGGGTCACGAGGTTCCAGTTGGGCCCCCTTGCTTTCAAAAGTACCCTGTCAGGCAGAATTGGGGCGGCTGAACCCAACCATAGTCCCAGACCTGGTTAGTGGCTCATATTTCTAAATACACACACACACATCCATTCAGTCAGCCAGACCCCCTCCCACATTGCCTCGATTAACTAACTGTGAGCCCAATGTGCTGTTGGATGGAGGTGATTCAGACAGATTCTCCCTGAACAGAACGTACGTTACCAGACAGGATTACCAGATAGAAAATTTAGCCGGCAGTAAGGTTCAGACTGACCTGTTTTAACAAGGTTCAGATCCAGTTACCACGGCCAAGTTGGGAGCCTACGGGCAGTCCTCCTCCGAAACCCCAATAGAGATTTTGAATTAGGTCTCTTACCTCTCAAGTTTGACACCTCAGGGTTCGGGGGGGGGGGGGGGAGGGTGCAGTCCGCGGTCCTCCTTCCTCAACACATGTTCTGGATCCAAGTCATGGCACCAGGAAATGTCGTGGCAACACACGCAGCATACTTTTGGGTCAGGTCAGCAGAACCTTTTATTTAAATGAAACTACAGCTGTAGGGGGGACCCCAAAGTGACATGGATTTCCCAAGCACTTGGAAGGGGTTCCCCCCAAAGAGCAAAATCAGGAGGCTTATATACTTTTTAACAGTCGCTTACAACTCACATGATCATATAGTGGAATTAGCTAGAAAAGCAGCTACAAACATTACCTCATACTGCTTTGCTGTTATAAGGATGAGAACTATGAGGGAGACAAAGGGAGAAATAACACTCCCTTCTTGCACCTGGAAATCAGAGTTGTACTTACTTTTTTGCTATCTTCAAGGCCGTGGTGAGCGAAGCAGTTGCAGAGGAGTTACAAAGAACAAACACTTTCCCATATCTGTTCTACTATACAGACCCAGCAATTCCCCACAAAGTGGTTATGTCATCTTATAACTCATATGATCAAAGTTTAAGGCATTTATTTTTTCTGATTCCACAATACCTTTATCATATGTTTTTTGATCCTATGCTTATCACCATTGCATGCTATGGGCACGTCCATACATGCAAGCATGTGCGTTTGCAGCAGCTCAGATAGAAGCGGTGCAAAGTTGAGCTGGGACTTCTTGCTCAGTGCACATACTCAGACATGCACTTTGTTTTGGAGCAAATTGTGCTACTTGGGGCAAAATAACCCTGCCTGGCTCCTCCCGGATCTGCAGCCAGGGGGCCAGCATCTGTGCTGTCCCCAGCAGTGTAAAAAGCTCAGGGCTGCTTGCCCTCAGGAGCTTCGGGGGGACCTTCTGGTCAACCTCTTCCTGGCACTGGCCAAGTGGGCTCTGTACTTGACCAGAAAGGAGGCTCTGGCCAGGAAGGTGCCCAGAGACTGCAGGGCTGCTTTCCTCTCACCTGTCCATGCATGACTCTGGACAGAACACCAGTGGGCAGCATCCACCAGTTCCTTAGATGCCTTTGAGGACCGGTGGGTGCGGCCCAGGGGGCTCTGCTCAGTGTCCCCCTCAGGCTCACTTATTTTCACGTTTTGACCCTTTGACACACACTACATTCGTGGTGGATGGGTCGGTTTTCGTGGTGGATGTGTCTGTTTCAACCTGGAAGGGTGTGGGCAGTGGGGTCCCGCAGGGTTCGGTCCTTGGACCGATACTCTTTAATGTCTTCATCAGTGACTTGGACGAGGGAGTGAAATGTACTCTGTCCAAGTTTGCAGATGACACAAAGCTATGGGGAGATGTGGACACGCCGGAGGGCAGGGAACAGCTGCAAGCAGATCTGGACAGGTTGGACAAGTGGGCAGAAAACAACAGAATGCAGTTCAACAAGGAGAAATGCAAAGTGCTGCACCTAGGGAGGAAAAATGTCCAGCACACCTACAGCCTAGGGAATGACCTGCTGGGTGGCACGGAAGTGGAAAGGGATCTTAGAGTCCTAGTGGACTCCAAGATGAACATGAGTCAGCAGTGTGACGAAGCCATCAAAAAAGCCAATGGCACTTTATCGTGCATCAGCAGATGCATGACGAATAGGTCCAAGGAGGTGATACTTCCCCTTTGTCGGGCGCTGGTCAGACCGCAGTTGGAGTACTGCGTGCAATTCTGGGCGCCACAATTCAAGAGGGATGCGGATAACCTAGAGAGGGTCCAGAGAAGGGCCACTCGTATGGTTAAGGGCCTACAGACCAAGCCCTACGAGGAGAGACTAGAGAAACTGGATCTTTTCAGCCTCTGCAAGAGAAGGTTGAGAGGCGACCTTGTGGCCGCCTATAAGTTCATCATGGGGGCACAGAAGGCAATTGGTGAGTATTTATTCACCAAGGCGCCCCCGGGGGTTACAAGAAATAATGGCCACAAGCTAGCAGAGAGCAGATTTAGATTGGACATTAGGAAGAACTTCTTCACAGTTCGAGTGGCCAGGGTCTGGAACGGGCTCCCAAGGGAGGTGGTGCTCTCCCCTACCCTGGGGGTCTTCAAGAGGAGGTTAGATGAGCATCTAGCTGGGGTCATCTAGACCCAGCACTCTTTCCTGCTTATGCAGGGGGTCGGACTCGATGATCTATTGAGGTCCCTTCCGACCCTAACATCTATGAATCTATGAATCTACACTCCTATCCTGGTTTTTTACATTAGTTTTCCCAAGTATTTTGTTGTGTCATCCATCCATGAGCCCCATACATTGGGAGCTATTAGTTAGCTGCGTGGGCCTCAGAGCCCATGATAACTGGGTGATACAAATAGGAGCTTCTGGGGGACCTCCTGGTCAACCTCCTCCTGGCCGTGGCCAAGTGGGCTCTGTACTTCACCAGGATGGAGGCTCTGGCTAGGAAGGTGCCTGGAGACTGTGGGGCCACTTTCCTCTCACTTGTCTGTGTAAGTTTCTAGGCAAAGCACCAGTGGGGGGCATCCACCAGTTCCTTGGATGCCTTTGAGGACCAGTGGGTACAGCGCAGGGGGCTCTGCTTGGTGTCCCCCTCAAGCGTACTTCTTCTCACATTTTGAACCTATAACCCCCATGTCACTCCTACCTTTTTCTTCCTTAGTTGTCCCACAAAAAAAAAATTTTTTTAAACGTTAGTTGTGTCTTTCAAACTTTGGCCCCACACAGTAGTGGGGGGGGGGGGGGGGGGGGGGGCTATTAGGTAACTAGGTGGGCTTTAAGGCCTACAATCTCTGGAAGGTACAAATAGATAGGAGCTTCTGGGGGAGGAATCTCTGGGAGGAAGTTGGCCGTGCCCCTTCCTGTCCCAGGCTGCTGCTGCTGCTGCAAGCTTGGTCTCAGGAGTTTCTGGGGAGAAGATGGCCAGGCCATTTCCTACCTCTGGCTACTGTTAGCTGCTGGCTTGTTCTCAGAGCTTTTGGGAGTAAGTTGGCCACACCACTTCCTGCCTCAGGCTGCTGCTGCTGCCCCCCCCCCCCCCCAAACGGAGGGGTCTTCTGTTGCATACTGCTGCCCCTCCCTTCGGGGAGCAGCCCCCTGCACTGCACCGCACCCCAGCTTCTGCACCCTTGTTCTGGGCTGCTCCCCAGCCTGCTGCCAAGCTGCAGTCAAGGGACAGCCTAGGGAGGGAGCCTGCGCTTCCTGTGAACCCCTCCCCCACCATCACTGCCGGAGCCTAAAGGTACCTTGCTTGCCCCAGCTGCCTTGGCAGGCCACCCCCACCTTCACCTCCACTTTCACCAAAAGCACACTCTGAGTGGCTAAACTGGATGGCTCCTACCATCACTGCTGTTTCTCCTGCTGCCCCCTCTCAGGAGAGAGGGAGATTCCCTGCTGCACCACCTGACACCACACCTGCACTGGATTACTTCCTAATTGACTGACTGCTCCTGCCCTCCCCCACGGCTACCTCACTGCATCTGATCCTGATTTGTCTTCCTGCCTTCTGCTCTGCTGCTGAGAGCCTGGCTGGAGGCCTGAGGGGCTTGTGGACAGATTTTCAACAAAAAAAGCCCCTCCACTGATCCAGCCATCTTTTACATCTGCCTCAGCATGCTTCCCTGTGTGTTCTTGCCCTTGTGTGTTAAGTCTTGTGGTCTACTTCCCCTGCCCTGGTGTTTACTGTGTGGCTGAGTAAGCCAGCTCGAGGTTGTCCCTCTCACACATTCTCAAAGCATAGGCCTCCCTTTTTTGTCCTGTGGGGCTGTAGCTCAGTGAGCTTCAGCCCCCTTCCTCCCTACCCAACTTCTCCCCCACAACCCCAGCCTGCCTCTACTAGATTCACCAGCCCCATGGGATATTTTGTTTTTCTTTATTGTCTTCCCTGCCCTCATGTGAAACAGTGGCTGGGTAGAACCTTTGGGGTGCGGGGGCGATGCTCCCCACAGGGCTTCACGATGGAGGCGGATCCCAGCCAAGCCCCTAAGGGGATGCATGCCCCTGCAGCCTCCACCCTGGAGGCAGAGTCTGACCAACCTCCTCCAGGGGTGGAGAAATCTGCAACCTCTACTGCAGAGGCAGGTGGGACTCCGGTAGGGAGCCAACAGGGCCGGGGGGGGGGGTGTCTCCCCTGGCCAGCCCCCCCAGAGGGGTTCCTAAGCCCCCCTTCCCATCATCAGGGACCAAGGGCAAGGGCAGTGGGAAGGGCTCATCTTCAGCCTCCTCCAAACCGGGGGGTGGGAAGGGCAATGGCCCTGCCCCCAAGCCTAGGCCACCAGTGCCTGAGGAGACCAGGTGCATTACACCAGCAAGCACACCCATTCATCCTGTCCCTGGCCCTAGCCTTGGCTCCTGCCCCACCAATGCAGCCCCCCAATGGGGGAACTGCAGCTATGCACAGGCAGCTGCAAGGGGACCCAAAGCCAGGGGGCCTGGACTCTCCACCAGCCTTTCCAGTTCGGGTGGTGGGGCCCTCTTTCTGGCACTCACCCGCAGGCATGGGGTGAAGTGCCAACTGCCCAAGCGGGAGAACCTGCACTTTGAGACCTGGGTGCAGGCCCTGGCTCAGGTAGTGGGTGGCCCCAAGATCATGGCAGCCTCCCACTTTCATGGCAAGGGGGTCTTTTTCCTTGCCTTTGAGGCTGCTGCACAAAAGGTGGTGGAGATGGGGCTCATGGTGGAGGGCGAATACATCTCCCTCAAGCCTCTAGAAGAGCTGGGGACCAGGGTGGTCCTCAGCTCTGTCCCTCCCTAAAGTCCCAATTGGGCCCTGTTCCCTCAGCTCCAAACCCTGGAAAGAGTTTGCAGCATCCCAAATCCAGTTTTAAAAATACCCCAAAATCCATGTCTAAAACAAAAGGCCACTCTATATATACACACACACATTTACATAGAGAGAGAGAGAAAGAGAGAGAGAGAGGGATCGATCAGTTGGGCAATGCTTTATTGGTATATTTACAATGTTAAAGCAATTTGAAAGCCTACCAGTGCCTCTATCATCATGATAAATAAATTCTAAATACCTGTATGTGTTCATGTGTGCTTTTGGTTTTCTTCGCACACGATGGATTTGTGATGGGGGGATGTGTTGTTTGCAGGAAGCGGGTGGGAAGTGGTGTGGAGGGATATGGGTTGGTGTGTGGGTAGGTGTGGGGCAATTGCTGGGGGGACTGTGGATGTGGGAGACTTTGTGGGGGGGCTGCTTAGGAGGGATGGGTCTCCTGACCTCAACAGGGTGCAGCCCTCCTGCACAAGGCCCATAACTTACCTTCTGCAGCAGCAGCAGGAGTTGGGCATGCTAAGCCTGCTGCTGCCAGCCCCCAGGTCTCGGGGACCACGTGCCAAGTTCAGCTGGGTCCTGCCAGTCCTGGGGCTGCTCTGCCGCCCGGCCAGGCTGTTTCCATGGTGACAGGACCTGGTGCGGCACGCAGGGGCCATGTGCCGAGCCCAGCCAGGTCGGGCCAGGCCAGTTCTGTAGCACACAGGGACCATGTGCTGTGGGACCGGCTTGGCCAGGCAACAGTAGCAGCCCTAGGGCAGGCAGGACCCCTCTGAGCTTGGCACATGGTCCCTGCATGCCATGCCAGCTCCTGCCACCATGGGACCAGCTCGGCCAGGCAGCAGAGCATCCCCAGGGTCAGCAGGACACGGCTGGGTTTGGCGTGCAGCCCCTGTGCAACCTGGGTACTGCCTCCGGCATTAGCACTGCCTGCCCTGCTGTGCCTGTGGGGCAATGGCGCGTGGAGGGACCCAGCCCAGCCCTGTGCGGCTGGCTAGTCCAGCTTTGCACAGGAGCTGGTCACGTGGCTCCTGTGTGTGCCTCCATAACTTCAAGCAAAATTACAATTGATCAATAAAATCCAGAAAGATAGAAAGAAATTGAATTAATGTTATTGGCAAATGGAAATGCAAAAATTTAGAACTCTTGGTTCCAAAAGAATACCTTTTATTAGATCAACTGAGAAATAGCAAAAAAAATCTCTTTCTATGAGCTTTCAGGCTCATGCATCCTTTATCAGGCTCAGGGAAAGTTTACCATCTTGAACTTTCCCTGAGCCTGATAAAGGGCGCATTAGCCCAAAAGCTTGCAGAAAAAGATATATTTTTGCAATTTCTCAGTTAGTCTAATAAAAGGTATCATTTTGGAACCAAGAGTTCTAGATTTTTGCATTTCTTTTTGTCTCGGACCAACATGGCTACCACATACATCCCGTTGGCAAATGGAGTATTTCTCCTGTGACTTAAATGTGGGGTGATAAAGTGCTGGAATGGGGTGTAGCAGATTAGGGTTCAATTCATGGCACTTTGACTACCTGAGCAAAACATCTAGGGACTTTCTACACTGATTCTGCAGTGCTGAAAAATAAGCTTTTTCTAGCTATTTAGTATACTCCAAACCTGGAACGAAGGTGGTGGGAAGCTGTAGCAGTACAGTGCTGGGCCTTGGGCTCTGTTTCTCAAGATGGATGCCCAACAATGCAAAATAAATGATCACTTGAAAATCTAGACTTCAGTTCACATGGAGGCAAACTCAGACTAAAATCTCCTCTGAATCAGAGAGTCGAATAGGAAAGTCAAAAGAGAGATGGATATATGCTGTCCAGATATTAAACATACAGGGGTATGCTCTTAAATCCTGAGTTAAATTTTCTTAAGTCCTTCCTTCAGGTAGATATCCCATTGAAATCTGTGGGAATTCCATCAATTCAGGGGAAGTAGAATAAGAGTGTATGGATCAGAGAAGAATATTTTTAGGGGTTTTTTCCAGTGGAGAAGTCACTGAGTCTACCCACTTAGTTCGTTTAAAAATAAATCCATCACTCCTACCTGCAGTGTATGTTTAAGTGGGAAAATCAGCTTGCACGTAATTCGCAGAAATATGTGGAAAAAATTTTAATAAAACTTTCTAAGGCATTTTCAGTAACCTTAACTGCTTTCATTTTAATGAGCATTTCTGTTTACCAAAACCATTAAAAATATAAGTCATAATGGTATCACTGTATTGTGTAAGCTGAAATTTGATCGACCATTGATAGATCAATTGATGGTAGACTAATGGGCTATGTGGCAGAATGCCATCTGTGTCTTTCCCCAAAAACTCTGCAATTTGGTTAATATGGTCCCTGCAGAGGGCAGACATCCCATGGGCTCTTTAGGTGACCATGAGTTGTAACCTAAGCTGGATACATTCCTGAGGGAGGGGGAAACCTGCTCCTTCTGCCTACGTGACTGGTATCACATACTTGGGTGAGGGGCTTATGCTCCCTATTGTTCTAAGCAATGCCAACCTGACTGAGAGGGGGTTAGAGACCCTGCCAGCCTACCTGGCCACCAGTGATGCATTTCAAATTGGTTGGCTGGCAGCCAACAAGTGCTGGCCTTCATTGGACCAGGTAAATGAGGACATAAGGGCTATATAAGTTAAGGACTGCCCAGGAAGAGGAGCAGTAGCCATGATGAAAACTCAGAGAGAGGGAAGCTGGACTGTCTGAAACTTGGTATCTCTCTCGAAACTCATGATCAATGAACTGCCTGCCTCCGGAGGGAATCTTCACCTGCCGCTGGATGATACTCGTAAGTAAGCTACCTGAGATCTATCTAGATATATAGCTTGCAGTAACTCAGATGCGTGATCAAAGGCTAACCAGCCATGCCAGTTTGCTCTATGGGATTTCTGTGATATTGCTCCACCTGGTACCCTATTCCAAACCTACTCCTTGTAACCAGTAAAATTCTCCTTTGTACCTAGCATGGGAGACTTATTGGGAATGGGTCTAGATTATGCCTTGGGGTCCCCTTGGTTTGTCTGACGAAGGGAGACCACTATTTGTGCTTTGGACTAAGGGAAGCACCCCAAGTTCTTGCAGTGGGTCAAGTGCCCTCAAGGACTACTTAGGCCTGTGTTTCCCAGGGGGCCCAGAGCCAAGATCACTCTAGACCCTGGCTGGTGGCAGTGTTACCCCCAGGTTAGCGGGTGTGCTCCAGGAAGGGGGTCAGCCAGACATGAGGTGCCCCCAGGTAGGCACTCGGAGCCTGGAAGGTGGTCAGGTGCAGTGAGGTGGGTGGCTCAGCGCAGGAGCACCCCCTACTGGCCTGCCACAGGCTATGTTAAAAATGTACTGATATTAACATGAAACCCTAGAAAATATGCCCAGCTTTATTATACTTTTTCCATTAGGCTTTCAAAACTGTGGGGGAGATGAAGAAAGAAATACATCCTACTGATGAGTTATCTGCTTGCCACCTGTTATTTAATTTTGTGGGGGAAGCAGAGTCTTTGAAAAAGCTAAAGTAGGCCAGGTAGAACAGAAGATTTCATGAGATGTTCCTCCTTGGAGCTGCCATTTTCTCCTCCACAAGACTTCTGTGAATCCCAAAGGTCACATGGAGGCAAAAGGGAAATGGCCAGAAACAGTGAGAGGAGCTGGGCAACAGCTAGACTTAAAATATATGTCTTCTTTCTATAGCAAGTACATATGTAAAAAAAAAAGAAGGTCTGGTCTGGGACATCATACATTGCCTTCTTGTGCTTTGTGATGCTCTTTAGTGTAGGCACAGGATGCATGCTAGTAGCCACGGGTACCAGGACAGTGAGATGGCCATATTGCTCTTGCTAAAATTTTGGCTCTAGAAAGGTCATGCTTGGGGAGCATCATCTCATGCCATCCTGGGAGATCTGTGGCCAGGGTTTCTTATAGACTCTTGGCCTCTGCTTATTTTCCTGACCTGGCTCTGGACTTGCAGGCGTTGGTCAGAAAGGGAATGTAGCTCAACTACCAGCTCCTCCCATTGTTTCTGGCCACTTCCTTTTTGCCTGCTACTGTAAAACCACTCTGCTTGTGGATTATTAGGTATTTTTTAATGTGTTATTATGCAAGAGGGGAATGTATGGTCCAAGATGAATGAAATGTACCAGTTTCTAAGAAAACCCTAAATCCTGCCTGTGTAGGAACCTTTCTCACCTCACAATCTGTCCCACAAAAAATGTTTCTAGATGTTCTGATACACAACTGGAATAATTTATTGCCATTTTCCCTGCTTGGAAAGCATGTTCACATTAAAAAAATGCTGAAGATTGGGAATTTTTTAAAACAGTGCCTCAAAGCTCCCCAGATGCTGGCTGACTCAGTTAGCTTTATTTTAATAAGAATGAAATAATTATAAATGCACAATTAGCATGTTACGATATATGATCTTGCAGCTGAGAGGGCCAGCAGCTTTCCTTCAGGTGGTAATGCTGGTCTTCAGAAAGCTGCTGGATTGGGGGAAGGGTGGATGGAGTGGATACTCATTAGGGGACCATCTGCTGTCACATTCCCAGAGGCCAGCAACTAAATCCTTTCTGTCACGGACTCTTTACATTTGTGCAACAACATGAGCAAAATGCCTTGGTATATATATTTATGTTATGAGGTAAAGAGGTTGTGGAACATATGCTTTGCAATTAGCTGCCTTATTTCTTCCATTTCATGTAAAAGGGAAGAAGTAACCTTCAAACCTCAATGAGTTGTGGCTGGGACCTAGGCATACATACAGCATGACCCCAGATCTAAGGAGTTCAAAAGGGAGTGTTATGTTCCTTTGTGCCTGTTTCTCTCAGTCCCTTTTCTCCAACCCACAAAATCTCACTGGCTGCATCTTGTCTGCGGCTAAGGGTGTGTGCCCCACTTCTTAAAAAGTTTTTGCCACGTTTAGACCTGGCTAAATTTTGCTACAGACTATTAACAGCAATGGAAAGGAAATGTTCTATAGGAATTGTGCACCTTATTCTCCTAGGTCAGGGCAGGTCAGTCCCAAGGCCGCTGTAATTGTGCCACTTTTTAGATGCTGTAACAACCCTCCTCCACTCTGCTGTGTGTTTGGCTAGCTTTTTGCACTCTGTTAGTTGAAGCCCTGTCCAGTCCTTAATATTGGTTCTTTAGCTCATCTAGGGTCTACCTCTGTCTCTTTCCCTCCACCGCGCCCTGCGTTATGGTGTTGGTAAGGGTATCCAGCCTTCTCATGATGTGGTCAAACCATTGCAGCTTCCTTCGTTGCACAACCTTCAGCAACAGTTTGTAGATTCCAATTTCTTGGCTGATTTGCTGCTTGACAGACTCATTGATCCAGTGCTCAGTGTATCAGACATGCAACAGTCTCCTAAAGCAGCGCATTTCAAATGCCTCAATTCTGTTTTCTAACCTCTTATTAAGCGTCCATGCCTGCCATAAAACATCATAGAGATGATCACAGCGGACAACAGCTATAGCTTTACTTTCCTTGTAATATTGATGCTTGTCCAGATTTTCTCTAGCTTTGTTAGTTGGCTGATAGCAATGTCTATTCTGGTCTTGACTTCCTTTTCAGATATTAAGTCTTTTGTGATAGTGGCTCCCAGATACTTAAAACTTGTTGCTCTTTCTAGTTTTTAATTGCTGGTCTTCACATCAACATTGCTGTTGGTGGTCTTGGAGGTTGTCATCACTTTGCTTTTCTCAGAACTTATTTTCATTCTGTAGCTCTTTTCAGTTTTGTCTATCATTTCTGTAAGTTCTTGTAGCTCTTCAGATGTTCCTGGTATCAGATCAATGTCATCAACAAAGTGCACGTTGTTGATCTTCCACTCTCTAACTGATACAGCTCCTGTGAAATTCTCTAAGGTGTCTGACATGATTTGCTTGAGGAAGAGATTGAAAAGGCATGGTGAGAACAGGCAACCTTGGCACATCCCTACTGAAGTTGCAAACCATTCGATGATGTTGCTGTCGATTGGCAATCCACTGCTTGCATTTCTGTAAAGTTCTCTGTTAGTGTTATCAGGGATCTGCTGATGTTATGCTTCTTTGTCGTGTGCCAACTGCTTTGTGCCATGCCCTATCAAAAGCTTCCTTGAAGTCTATGAAACTATGGTGAAGTTCTTTTTGGTGATCATGATACTTTTAGCACAGTAGTTGGATGGTAAAGATTTACTCTGTGGTACTTCGCCCTTCTCTGAACCCAGACTTCTTTGGAAATCTTGTCCCCAAGTCTTACTCTGATGTTGCAGCAAATTATTGTTCTTATATCCCTATGTTTTGTGATTCTATTTGCATAGCTACACATACAGCAAGTAAAGTTGTCATTTCTAAACTGAAATCAATTAAAAGGTATATGTTCAGCTGTTTAAACTATTATAAATTAAACCTAAATTTCAGGACAAATGTAAAGAAGGAGTCTTTTGTTTTTAAATAATGTTTTGAGGTGTTAGTTTAAAAAATACACCGAAGAGAGTATGGACATGTGTTTTTGTTGTGTATGAAGAGGGGTATAGTGGACAAAATAGAAAGGAGTGGAAGATCACTAGAGTAGCAGCACTGTTTTTTCCTTAATTGTGAGTGCCCAATTTTGCCATGTATTGAAGCTGTGGACAGCCAAAACTGTGTAAATGAGTGTTAATGTAAATGAGAATTAGATCCACGGCCTGGAAAATTAAAACAAAAATTATTATAAGGTTCTAAAAGAGAGACAACTTGGTTCAGTATAAGTCTAGGGACCACACAGTTGTGAGTTCTAGGGCTGTATGGAGCCAGTCCACATATTTGCTGTCTCCATTTTTTCCCCATCTGTAACACAAGGGCAGGAATGTCATCAGAATTATTAGATTTGATGAAGATTGTCTTGCATTCAAAAGCTTCTTTAACACTATCCCAACTATACTGTTGGTGCAAAAAAAATATCACCCTGAGAAATCCTTGCCTCTTGCATAATTTCAGGACAGTCCTGAGCACATCACTCTTATACTACATCAGAGTTGTTTGCCATGTAAATGGTGCTTTGAAAATGCATAGCACCATGGATGTGTTATTATCACTGAAATTCAGAGATTTCAAGGAATCTTTTATGCTTGATCCACTTTCCCACTTTTCCATGTTAAGCGGCTACTTTGTGGCTACTGTCCTTGCATTACTAAGGGCTCATGGGGGAAGCAGGAGCCATATAGTACAGCTCAGGCAGAGAACAAAGATATTTTGATTTTCTCTTCCACTTACCATTGTTCATTGGACAGTGTGTTTTCCTGATCTGCCCCGTGGTACAAGCACAATGCTTGGCCCTTTAAATCAGTGGATGGCTAAGAGTTCAAGAGAAGTCAGGACTGCCAGGGAAGCCCTACTCTAGCTTACTGGTCTCCATCTCCCATAGCAGCATGGCTGCTTCAGGATTTATATTGCTATTAGCTGCTTTTCCTTGCAGCTACTTGCCTGCTGCCCTAAAAGGAGTCTAATAGGAGGTATCTCCTCCACGTGATCAGGCTGTCTGTCTCTAATTCATACAGGCACTGTGAACATGACTTCGTTTGCCTAGAGAGTAGTTGAGCTTGAGATGAGTTTACAAAGTGCTGATGCTAATATTTATCCCAGGACAGGTATACATTTTCCTCTTATGGACTGAGATAGCATCTTTCTTTGATAGTGGAACCTGAAAAAACACAAATAAATTATAGAGAATCAGGAGGCTTCCTGTCATAAATGTTTAATGAGAACAAGGGTGATGCTCACAGAGTCACAAAGGCTGATACTGAAGTACAGTGTGCACATTAATTTTCATATATAAAAAAATACAGGTTGGGACTTTTTAGAGTGCAGATTGAACAGTTTTGAAGGTCTGATGTGAATAGAGCACAAGAGTAGTCGGACTGTGGCTCACATGGGTGACCATAACATAAAGGCTCTTCACCTGAGCCTCCACTCCACTCCTCAGATGAAACAAGTGTTATCAGTCTTAACACTTATATTGCTGTGTAGTAAGCCCTCTGGTTACAAAAGCTTATGTATCTCTCATTTAGTTAATCTACAAGGTGCAACTTTACCCTGCTTTCTACCTTTATTTTGCACAGCCATTCTCAGGACTGTGCAACCCCTGTGGTGATGTCAAACTTGTCAGGCATTTACCCAGCAGGCCGTAAAATGCAGCAACCATTTTCCCCCTCTTATTTGGGGTTGGGAAATCCTAAATGAGGATTCATTGCTTTCATTTCTGTGCTGGGAAAACCAGAGAGTGTTTCCATTTTGTTGGAACTTTGCAGCCATTGCTGGTCACATAAGGCTTAGGGGCATCTACATTCATACCTTTACACCTGGCCCACATAGTCTTCACCCAGTTCCTGACTGCATTTGGGAACTAGATGTGTGCAGGTGAACCAATTAAAGATGAGTACAGAGGTAGTGGTGGTGGACAGACCTCATACCTTCTGGGGGATTGGGACATCTACCATTGAGGAGGTTCAGCCACCCCTTGACTTCAGGTTTGAAGCCTTAGGGTGCTTCTGGATCATCTGCTGCACCTGGATCTTCAGGTGGTGGCAATAGCAAGGAGTGCCTTTCACCAATCCCATATAGTGAGAAGACTGCATCCCTTTCTTTCAGAATGGGATCTGGCCACCATCACCCATGCCTCTGTAACCTTGAGGCTAGATTACTTCAATGTGCTCTACGTGAAGCTGCCCTTGAAGACTGTTTGGAAGCTGCAGCTAGCACAGAACGTTCGCTTGATGGAAACATGGATGTTATTCTCAGTAGTATCAAGTAAGGCAAAGCTTGAGTCTTTTTTAGGGAGTTTTTGTTATACATTTTATTTTAATATTTTTTTCAGCTTTTATAAGCTATTTTGTCTCTTATTGCAAGCCACCCTGAGCCTTTATTGGGAAGGATGGCATAGAAATGTAATGTACAAATTAATACACAAGTGAAATAATTTCCTGCCTTGGGTTCCTCATCACTGTTGAATGTTCTTTATGTTTTGGTCAGAGTCCTCTAAGGTATCCTGAATTCTCCTTTTGCACATGGCTTCTCCTCCAACTCACAGAGTCCCTGCATCCTGCAACCAGCTTCCTTTAACTTTGACTGGTCATGCAGACAAAAATTTTCTTCTCACCAAAGTCAGGGCCTTCTTGTTCTAGACCCCTGACCTAGCACCTCTGTGGAATATTTTATTTACTCCCTGTGACAGGTACACGATCTAGGCCGACCTAAACATGGCCCGCACACCTGTTCCTAGGGGCAACTGCCCACCTACTCACCTGCCATGCCTTGTTGTTAATTAATTAATTGGTGTTAATTAGCAGGAGGCTGCCCTTGTACTGCCCCGCTGCCAGGGGGCACTATCTGAAGCTCCATTTCCTCCCCTACACCACAGTCCACACCTCGCCAATGGAATAGATGTTCCTAACTATGCCCTTTTTGTCCTCTCTGAGCCTCCTCAGTTATGCTGCCCCCTCCTCTGGGGCTCCCCAATAATGCCCCCTCCTCTGGGGCTTCTCGGCAACTGCCCCCTCTCTGGGGCTCCCCAGTAGTGCCGCCCCCTCTCCAGGGCTCACCACGCCTGCACTGGGGCTTCTCAGTAACTGCCCCCTTCTCTGGGCTTTTTCCTCCTCTCTGGGTGCTCCTCAATACTGCTGCCCCCTGTCAGGGTCTTCTCTGTCAGGCCACCCTCTCTCAGGGCCTTCTCTGTCAGGCCGCCCTCTCTGGGCTCAACATGCCCACACTGGGCTTCTCAATAAGGCCGCCCCCTCACTGGGGCCTCTCAGTAAGTGCCTCCTCTCTGGGGATTCTCAACTGCTGTTCTCTAGGGCTGGGTTCTATGCACCCCAAATGCTGCACCCTCACTGGCACTGGGGTCCTCACACTCCTCTGTGAGTTCCCTATGAGGCCTCCTCCAACCCCTAATAGCCTCTCCCAAACCACCTGTCACAAACAACAACATAAACACAAGCCCTTCGGCTATAACATGAACAGAAGCCAACCGGCCCAAACAACATTCAGTCCTACCAGTGATCCTTCAACTCTCAGATGCAGCTCCTGTATCAGATTTCCTCTCTCTCCTAGGACAGAGAGCTCCTTCCTCTTTGGCAGCTGGCAGGGAACTGCCTCTAGCCCCAGCCCCTAGGGTTTATGAGAGCCAGGCCCTGCCCCTTCTGGTCAGCTGACCTTCCCTGGTTGCCCCTGCAACCCACAGCTGGGCTCCTTATTTCCTGCTAGGGCTTCCTCCCTAGCAGTTTTCCCCCTCTTTGGGAGCAGGGCACCTCAATGCTCTGTGACACTCCCTCACTACAGATAACTTCTTTTTCCAGTTCATTCCCTTTTTCTTTTAATACTCCTTGTTCAGTGGAAGCACAATCATGAGAGTTAAACATTTCTTTCTTAGTTGTTGTTCTATTTCTAACAGATACTGTGGTCATACATGAGTAGGTCCTTTCCAGCCGTTGACAGACTCACTACATGTTGACATATTGAGTGACATACTAATTTAAGCGCACATAAAATTAACCAGAATTCAGAATGAGTGACATAAAATTAACTAGAATTCATAAGTTGTACATAGGCAGATTTCCTAACTTGTGACATCCATATACATACAATTATTCAATTGCCCACCAAGAATGATGGGGGGGAGGGTGGAATGGAGCGCTGTCACCCACTGCCCCATGCTGCTGCTGCTTTGCCTCCGGCACCATGCATGCCCCTCACCTCTCCACCCTTCGGTACCACTGCCCCCCAGGCATGGGGAGGAGGGAAAAGCTTGCATTCAGTGGCCACAGTCGCCACCCAGCACCCCGCACTGCTGCTGCTGTGCATCCAGCCACACACAACCACCTCCCCACTGGCTCTCCTTCCTCCCCCCCAGCTGTTCTCAGGGCCCGGCAGTGGCGGGGCAACGCGACTGCCCCTGCCCCCGCCACCTCCCTTTTCCTGCCGGCTTTTGTTGAGGCCTGGCAGTGGCGAGGCTGGAGTGGGGGGCTCAAGGCCAGCGCTGCTCTGCCACCACCCTGTGCTGCCACCTCCAAGGAGCTGGTGGGGAGGGGGGCGAGGCCAGCACCACTGGTCTCAGCCCCTGCTCCGGCCCCTCAGTCCCCACTGTCATGGCAGTACTCCGCTGTGTGTGTGTGTGTGTGTGTGTGTGTGTGTGTGTCTGTGCAGAGCATTCTGATTGGTTGTTACATTCAGCATTGTGATTGGCAGCCAAGACAACCAGACTGCAAATAAAGTGTTACAGACAGACAGACTTAGGCTTTTATTATATGAGAATGGTAGAGTTGCCTTATGTTTAGAAAAGGATATTAATTCATTTGAGCTCTATTCATATTACTGCTACTGAGAGGTTTACTAAATCTGAACAAACACAGCATACCTCCATTTTTCATGTCTAAAATGGCGATAATATTTACCTACATAATGTTCAGGCTACAAATTTTAATCAATTTGTAAAGTGCTATGAGAGTCTTAAAAGTGCTGGGAATGAGATTATCATATTTATATGAAGAAGTGTAAAGAAATAGTTCATATATTTTACATGAAAGGACAACTGAAGTTATATGAATCTGTAGAGAATACCTTCATAGTGTCTACAGAGAATAGCTTGCAGCAGATTCTCAAGGACATAAATTATCATTATTTGTATATATAGGGCTCCTTTTCATATACCCCTCTTTAAATAAGGACAGTAATACAAGTATGTTCCTTCCTGTTCGGTTTATTTTTTACAGGCACGGGTTTACTACAGGAAGTGGTATATCTAGTGAGTCAGGGAGCTGATCCAGATGAAATTGGATTAATGAATATAGATGAACAGCTTCCAGTCCTGGAATACCCTCAGCCTGGTCTGGACATTATCAAGGTATAAATTATTTATCAGCAAGTTTTCCAGCAGTTAGGTAGTTTTTATTTACCTTCTATATTTATTATCATTCCCTCCTATCTTGTTATTTTTCTGCCTTTTTGTCATTGGGCCTGGTCAGTTTGTTTTAATGATTTCAAATTGTATTAAGTTGTTTTTAAATTAATTTAATTATTTTGTGGTGTACTTTATGATGTTTTTAGGCATGTTCCTCAGTGGCCTATATGCTTTGACTAGGGAGTATACTAAATAGAAAGCTCCTAATTCTCCTACTTGCTTAGGTATACACCCAAATCAGGCAGATCCTCCCTCATCTCTGTCCTGTCTCTCCTCCTGCTGGTTCTACAAAGAAGTTATTGCAGTGATCTCTGTCCAGTAGTTGGAGTGCAGAGCATTTTGTTTGAGAAACCTCCTGTGTCCTTGAGAGGCAGTTATGAAAACTAGTGACTAAAGGAATGTTTACATTGCAGTCACTTTTGTGGCTGCTACCTTTGTACATATATTGCCAGTCAAGAATGGTGGGGGTGGTGGGGGAGAGGAAGCTGGGATGGAGTGCTGCCACCTAATGCTCTATGCTGCCGCTGTTCTGCCTCTTGCAGGGAGTGGGGTGGGGGAGCCAAGGCCAGTGCTGCTGGCCTTGGCTCCCCCATCCTCTGTCCTGTCCTTGCCACAGCTTCAGAATCATAGTGGTGCTCCCCCATGCTTGAAGCACTCTGATTGGCTGACGGAAATAGCCAATCAGAGTGTGAATAAAGCATTATGGGCAGACAGACAGACGTAGGCTTTCATAGTATTAAAATATGGGCTAGTCCCAACTGCTAGCTTGGGTGTTCCTGGTAGTGTAGCTACAGTAGCTCTCTTGAGGCTAGGGTTGACTGCGAATTCCTCATGAGAGAATGGGTAAGTGTTGAGGAGGCTGCTCCATGCTGAGCTGTATGCTCCTGCTGTTACACTGATTACTCTCCCAGAGCCAAGGAAGGTGTGTCAGTGTGGGGAATGTAGTGCAGTTGCAGCTTCAGACTGGAAGCTGTTTGAGGTAGAAACTGTCTTTTTGTTCTGTATTTGTATAGTACCCAGAATAGTGGGGTCCTGGTCCATGACTGCAGGTCCTAGCTGCTTCCAAGATATAAATAATACCATTCAGTCTTTTTGCTATTAGATTGCATAGAATTATGTACATGAATTATATATAGCCATACAAGTATAACTGCCAGCAGGCTATTCATTTATTAGCATAATTATTGTCTCAAAGATTAGGGTATAAAAAGTTAAAATATTGACAGAAAACATTAATACAGTCATTTGATTGTCTGCTTTTCCTGGACTTGTTTTTGAATGTATTTTAAAATGAATGAGTGAAATTAAAAAAAAAAAGTAATTTTAGTAATGCAGCTCAAGTTGGTATTGTCAAAAGCTCTCCTGTTCCAGCTATTTGTTTCCATGAGCGCACACAATATTGGGAGCAGGGTTTTAGACCAACCTTGAGAGCTTTTCAATATCCCATCCATTATCTTAAAAAAACAGTTGGTAAACCATATGTAAGTGGTTTCAAATGACCAGTTATTACAAAGATTCATATTTATGATTTTGACATTCAGAAACAAATATAATAGTTCAGGTCTCCATTAATTTGAGCAGCATGTTTCTGAGCGTCAAGTAGTACAGTAAAGAACCTTAATTTTGACAATTTAGGAAATAACACCAGACAGCTTAACTGCATTGAGAAATGGTTTTGCTTTCCATTTTGTTTCAGGAGCTCACCAGTCCTCGTCTCATAAAAAGCCACCTACCATATCGTTTTTTGCCTTCAGACCTCCATAATGGCAATTCCAAGGTAAAAACAAGTGAAAATTGGATTATCTGCACTAGCATCTGGTACTTCTGTGCTTTAAGAAATGTAATTTTAATAAGATGTATTATTTTCACTTCACAGGTAATATACATGGCTCGCAACCCCAAAGACCTGGTAGTTTCCTATTACCAGTTTCACCGCTCCCTTAGAACCATGAGCTACAGAGGAACATTCCAAGAATTCTGTAGGAGGTTTATGAATGACAAGTGTAAGGAACTATTCTCTTGGTACAGTACAAGCCATTAAACATTTATTGTCACCTGTCACCTCTGTGTTCCATACTTTACTATTGCACTGCTGTTCATTTGTATTCTTGATGATATTTTTCATGTTATATGGACACTGCAAACAGGTGTTTTGCTCAGGGCTAGGTGGGTTCAGGTGACATTTCTCCATGTAGATATCTGGATTTGGCTGCTGATGGAAACAAGAAACTACAACGGGTTGGCCACTAGTTTGTTTTACTATGACAGTTTCTTTAGGTTTGTTGGCACTGAAGTGTTAATAAAATCTAAAACAAAAGCTTTGCCCCTAACAGGCATGTCTACATGACAGTTAATGCAGACTAATAAACTCTGGATCTTATTATTTGTGCAGACCACGTGGAGCCCAGTCGGAGCAGTCTGGACTGTTCGGACATCCAGGGGGTAAGCCTGCCAGCCCAGTGCTGCTCCAACAGGGTTCTTCCATGTGCTGCAGGGAGGCTGGCTGGGGCACAGCATGCCAGCGCAGGGCTAACCAGCAGGCAGACCCTGTACTGATGCACGCTGAGCCCCAGCCAGCCACAGAGCAATATGTGGAGATGGCGAAGCAGCCATCCTCACAGCTGGCTGGGGTAGAGTGTGCATCAGCATGGGGGCTGCCTGCCAGCTAGCCCTACACTGAAGCACCCCGTTCCCCAGCCATCTGGGGCAGCATCTACATATGTGCTGAATAGAATTCCACAGCAGTGTAGTATTTGTATTTTACAAGATTAGCCTGCTGTGGAGTTAATCACAGAAGAAGAGTATTGTCAGCATAGTCTTGGAGGAGCTGGAGGTATTGTGCCTTTTGGAAGAACACTCTATAAAGACATAACTCAAGCTGGGAAGAGAAAGGGTCCAACTCTGAATAAGTTAGGAATGTTTCCATTGTGCTGAGGTTTATTCCTCCTCTTCATCCAGTAAAGAAAGCACAACATGAGCTCCAACAGTTCATCCAATGGAATGAACCCCTAACAATGCACCAAAGACTCTGTGATCATTCATTGACAGAGATAACCTACAGCTCCCAGGTAGCAGGTTATACAGCTAGATAGTATTGGTTGCAGCTACCTTGTAAATTTAATGTGGGATTCCACAGGGTAAAAGAATGGATCCTGTGCAGATAGGGCTACTAAGATGATTAGGGTAATGGGAGCCTGTCTTATGACAGAAGACTAGAAGAGTTTGGCTTGTTTAGCAAACTGAAGCCCAATAGGGGACAGCATTGCCATCTGTAAATACATCTGAGGGTGAATATCAGTGAAGGAGAAGAGCTGTTTTACCTGAAGAATATTTTTGGCACAAGAACAACTGGATGTGAATTGATCATGAATAAATTTTCTCTGGAAGTTAGAAAATAGGTTTATTACCATCAAAACAGTGAGGTTCTATACTAGCCTTCCATTAGAAATAGCAGAGGAGAAAAATGTCTTTAGTATTAAGATGGAGTTTGATCAGTCTGTGAAACAGATTATATGGGGTGCATCTACACGAGACAGTTAATGTGCAGTAGATTAATTCTACTGTGCGTTAGCATGTCACAGCAAAAGCCATGCTAATGACTGTGCACTGGCACTACTGCATATTAGAGGTACTAAACTTAATACACAGTAACAACGGCACATTAATGCGCATGTAGACATGCCCATGGTGTGGTACCTGCAGGATCAGAGGATTTGACTTGGTGACCCAAGATGTTCCTTCAAGTTTACGTTCCTAAGAGTGAGTGAATGGAGGGTATTAACAGGTTCTTATATACAATTTTTCTGTTTTCTGCAAGTGCCATTCCACTTGCAATTTATTCTATTCAAACCCTACTCTATTCAAGTGCCATTCCACTTGCATTGCACTTTATTCTGTTCAAACCCTCAGGGTGGAAACTGGCATGGAGTTTGGTGAAGGGGTTCGTGAGGGGGTGGGAGAAAGGGGACCTCTCCTTTTTAGTGGGCAGAAGCTTCACAGATATAATGTACATGTGCCTGTAGTGGGTTCAGTGGATATTGCATTGGTTATCATAACATCATAGAATCAGTAAAATATTACAGCCTATTCTGTCTTTCTACAGCTGTACAACTGGGGCTTTTTACAAAATAATAAATCTAACTCAGGAATCCTCTGGTGTTTTTTTCCCTCCATAAGTGGAATGAAAGGAGCATAAAACCTGCTTATCTGGCCTGAGTCATGTTGGAGGAAGGAGTAGTGAGCAAACATGACATCACTCTTTCCATCCTTCTCCCCTCCTGATGCTCCCCTTTACACACATTCTGTTCATTTCTGGCTCTACTGTTTCATGGCACATGGTTAGTTGGGTTAAAGGACAGAATCAGGAAACAACATCATTCTTTGGCATCATCTTCAAAAAACACAAGGGAATTTCTCACATAGCAAAATGGTAGCCCATGTCAGCACTGTTTTGTATGGACTCCTGCTCTGCACCATTGTATCTTAAGTATTTGGCATGTTTAGGAGCCCCATATAACAGTTTTTGTTTAAATGATTTGCAGCCTACATGTAAACTGCCTATTTAGAAGTGTGGGGAAAAGTAATCACAAATGAGACAATGCTCAATGTTCCAGTTTTCCCTATGCCATTCTAGAGATTCAAAATGGGTCTGTTTTGTGGAAAGAAGAAATTACTCATGGTTTGCAAATTTTCACATAAAATGGGTCCCTTGCTAAAGTGGAAATGGAAATGTGTGTAGGCTTTTGCTAAATGCAAGGTGACTTCAAAACGAAGTTCAAAAATGGGACATTTGCAGGTTTTTGACACCTGCTTTGTAGAACTTCAAGGAAAATAATACTTGAAAATAAATTGTCCACAATTAGCTAACAATATATTTCTATAAAATGTCATGGAAAAACATTCACCTAATGTTTACAGTTCCTGCTTGATTTTAACACTTATAGGGAATTAGGGTAGATCACAGATGAATGATAAGTCATAAATGAATAGCAGATATTCAACATAGGCAGGCAAGGTTATTTCATTAGATGTGATGCTTTTATTACACCAACTGAATAGCTGGAAAAAAAGTTCTTGGCAAGCTTGCATGCTCAGTCACCCTTCCTCAGGCATAGGTAGTCTCTGCTGGTCTGAGACTCCAAGGAATGAGAGAAGCTAAAAGTGTGGTAGGATGTCAGTGAAAATGTAAATAGGTAGAGATAAGCAAGACAAAAGATAAAGTAGGGGAGGGGAGGGGAAAGAGAGCAGGGGGAAAGAGGGGAAAAAATGGTCAGAGGTAGACAACAGTGAAAATACAAGGTGGAGAAGAGGCTGTCTGTGAAAAAGGGAATAGTTGGAGATCAGGAAAGCAAGAATGAGAGAAGCTAAAAACATGACAGGATGTCAGTGAAAATATAAAAGGGCAGAAATTAGAAAAACAAAAGGTAAAGCAGGAAAGGGAGGGCAAAGAAAAACAGGGGACTAAAAAGGCCAAAGGGAAAACACTACAGTGGTAATAATAAGGTAAACAGGAGGCTATAAATAAAATGGACCAGCAGAGACTTCCTATGTCTGAAGAAGGGTGAATGGGCCTGAAAGCTTACTAAGAACTTTTTTCCAACTACTCAGTTGGTCTAATAAAAGATATCACATCTAAGCAAAGAACCTTGCCTGCCTATGTTTTTAGACCAGCACAGCTATAACTAAAAACTCAGATATTCAGCATGCATTTTTTGCTGGATTGTTTACCTAAACACATTTTCTCATGTGTCGGAATGCACTTTCTTTTGGCTGAAAAATGTATTTCTTTCCTTAGTGTATCTAGATAACAAGGATCACCATCTGATCTTCTGTACACTGGTGTAAACAGACCAAAGTCAATGTTTCTGTTCAGGATTTACATGAGTTGTAAGAGGTCATGCTTCAGGCAAGTTGCTGCCACTCCTAAGGATGAGCATAAGGACTCCTAGACCATCTAAAATTAACAGAAAGAGTAGTTTTGTGCTCTTTGGGGTGGGGAAATATTTAACCGTGGATATAGATTTTCACTTTTGACTTTCACTGTTGTTTCCAGAACAATATTTGGATGTGTAAGGTCACTTCCTCAATGCTTGCAAGTAAGCCAAATTTTTCTTGGAAGTATAAAATGCTTGTTTTCCTTATATGTTTCTTTTCAAAAGATATTCACAGTAGAATTGCTCGCATTCTTTTTGTCAGTCATAATATCCTCTGTCTCTGCAGTAGGATATGGTTCATGGTTTGAGCATGTACAAGAATTCTGGGAACACCACATGGATTCCAATGTACTTTTCCTCAAGTATGAAGATATGCATAAGGCAAGTCAGATTTTATAAGGAATTCTCTGTTATCTGGTATAGGTAGCGATTATAATTTAGGGAATTAGAAAATTGTATAATAAAGGTACATGCAATGGAATTACAAAAAATAACAAACAAAATTTAATGGGTCACTTACAGAATAAGTTTCAGCCTCTCATATTAAACGATCCCAGTCTTAATTCTGCCTCTTTAGGGAGGTCAGCCAGAACAGCGAACATTATAATAACTTGGTGCTTCCTGATAATCCCAGTATAACTATGGAAATCCTGTCCATACAGCTCAGTAAGGTTCTCCAAAATGGGGAGCCTCATTAATCCTTGATGCTATTACTGCTGATCTACAAGATCACATCTAGGTGTTCTCTTAATCTCCAGCTACACAAATCCAATTAAGAAGGCCAACAATAATATGGGGTGGGAGGCATGGTTTTAATTTTACTTTCTTCTACTTTTCAAAGATTACAGACATACATATCTTCTACTCCCCAAACAAGATGCTGGCATTGCAATGTGGACAGAGTTAATGCTGGGGTGTCGTTTAAGATGGGAAGTGACACCTTAACTTTGCACTTCCCTGTCTTCTAGTATTTGTAGGGTTTTTGTTTCTTAATGACAATTCTGATAGTCCTGCGAAGAGTATGTGGTGGGTCCTTATCTTTGTATTTCCTTATTTTCATATATATGAGAATTTGAGGAATCATATTTTTCCATTCAGGAACAGCTCAAAATGCTGTTCTGCTATTCTGTAATGTTCAACATAGTTCAAGGCCGGCAAGGTTCTTTGGGTAGATGTGATACTTTTATTAGACCAACTGAGTAGTTGGAAAAAGTTCTTAGCAAGTTTTCGGGTGCAGTCACCCATCTTCAGGCATACAGAGTCTCTCCTGGTCTGAGACTCCAAGGAATGAGAGAAGCTAAAAGTGTGGAGGGATGTCAGTAAAACTGTGACATCCCTCAACACTTAGCTTCTCTCATTCCTTGGAGTCTCAGACCAGCAGAGAATCCCCATGCTTGACAAAGGGTGACTGTACCTGAAAGCTTGCTAAGAACTTTTTTCCAGCTACTCAGTTGGTCTAATAAAAGATGTCATATCTTCCCAAAGAACCTTGCCTGCCTATGTTCTTAGACCAACATGGCTACAACCAAAAACCCAGCAACTTAGTTCAACAAATTCATTTGCATTTTTACTTTTAATCTTGGCATCTCCTAACTTTTTTAATGGGTTTTAAACATTCTCTTATAGGACCTAGCGACAATGGTTGAGCAGCTGGTGAGGTTCTTGGGAGTTTCTTACGACAAAGCCCAGCTGGAGTCCATGGTGGAACATTGCCACCAACTCATTGACCAGTGTTGTAATGCAGAAGCCCTCCCTGTTGGCAGAGGTACGTGCAATATACAGAGTGCCTTTTTAAGGTGGAACTCACAATGCTTAATATCTTCCAGAACATGCCGACAAAGTGTCAAAATAAAAATAGACTGTAAAATAGACAAATTAGACAAAATAAAAATAGACAAAATTAAATCTAAAACATTGGAATGTAAACTGTGTGGGTAAAATTATCATTAGCACGATAAAGAATTCACCATTGATGGAGGTAGGCTTAACTTTAAGGGGGCTGACCCTCCTTACATAGTGATGTTTGCTTAACCAACCTTTGTGTAACAGGGAAATGAAATCTAGAGGAGTCCATTTTAAGGACAGAGGAGATCATTAGATCATCAAATCTATTTTTGAAGGCTGTAGAATCCTGCAGGGTTACCTGAGTATAGAGCCCCATAATTTGTGATTGAGCAAAGCATGCCTTCTAGACAGCCGGTCTTTATTAGAAGACCCCAAGAGATGGAGAATTCACCAATTCCATGGTTAGTTCTCATGGTTACTTACCCACACTGTTAAAAATATATGCCTCATTGTCATTGTGAATGTATCTGACTTTACATTTCACACACTGGTGTTATTGCTTTCCAAGATTTCAACATCCTTTTTAAAACATTGGTATAAGAACTGGATGCAGATTTCAATTATCAGGCTCACCATGCCATATACAGAAGTAAAACCACTTCTCTGCTCCTACTTATTATTCTCATTTGTATATTCAATGAATATTTTAGCCCTTTTTTGCCATAGCATCACAGCAGAAGCTCCTGTTGACTTTATTTGTACATTATGACATCCCGGTTCTTTTAAGAGTCATTGATGTGAGATGCTCATTCTGTAGGTATGGGCTAAATTCTTTATGAAATATATGGCCTTACATTTGGCTATATTAAAATACACTTTGCTTGAGTGGGGCTAGGCTACCAGGCAGTCCACTGTGAATGACTATCCATTTTTTGTTATTATCATGTAGCCCCCTTTGTACATTTCCCTTCTGGACATGGATATAACAAGCCCCTTCTTGCCTGCACCTGCCAATTTTGTGCATTTCTTTTCTTTCTAAGTATTGGCAGAGACCTAGCACACTCACTGCATAGATATGGCAAGGCTAAGAGCAAGCCAGAAAACTGAAGTGGCTTTCTGCTGGAGAAACCTAGAAACTACATGTACATATCAATTAAGCTCAGTGTCACTAAAGAAAACAAAAGAACTAAAATATCCACTTCAAAGACTGTAAATATATCCTGTGCTAACTTAACTCACTTACTGTCCCCAGTAACCTTTGATCCTCACTACCTCACATTGCATTTTTATATATTTCCCACTGCATTTTCATATTTCATCTGTCTTGTTTTTACCATGGCATTTTGTATTTTATATTTTATACTTTTAAACCCTTAATGAATGTACTCCCTGTAGAATGAAGTTACACCCTGGACCATTGTTAAAACTGCATTGAAATTGTAATTGTAAAGTGATAAAATCTGTTGAGTGAATGCAAGTGAATGATGATCATCAGTAGACAATAGCCTAGCCAAAGGAACTCCATTTTAAGCTAATCAAGCTAAAGAACTGATTCCTGGAACTGAGTACTCACCCTATGGACTATTCCTGTAACCCATGACAATACAGCCATTAAGTCAATAAGTCAAGGGTGGACTCCTGAAACTTCAAGTACCAGCAGGCAGAGACCCCTGTGACTAACAGCTGTCAGGTACTACTCAAGACCCACTTGCAACAGCGACCTCCGGAATTGGCTAGCCAAGATGATGCTGGGGGATCACACAAGTCTGCCAAAAAGGGATAAAAGGCAGTGAAGTGTGATCCTCAGTGGCACCCTCTCATCCAGCACCTGACCTACCGAGACAGAAGGACAAGCAGGCGACCCCCTTCTGGAGATTACATCACCTTGAAGGAAGCTGACCATCAGCAGCAGACTCCAGGGCCTTGGATAGGTAGATATACTGACACCAGTGCTCTCACAATCAGTACAGCAGCTACTATACAGTATACTACATGGGTTAGAATAACATGGGTTTGAATGAGTGAGTGCATGTGTGTGTGTATGTGCTAAGGTGACCAGTACCACCCATAACTCAAAGTTTGCATTTATGATTTTATTGTTAACCTCACATCCCGTCCAATAGACTAGAATTAATTATGATCCCATGAGTTGGTCCTTTGTAGCCAACAGTCATATTTACCTGCATCTAAGATGATTTTGCATTTAAGAAGACCCCTCCATAATTAGATTCTATAACTTTGTTATAATTTTCCATGAATAGAATCTAATTATTAGAGAGTTGTCTTAAATTCATCCCCCTCACTGCTGCAGTAGGGAAAGTAGAGGTGGGGGGGAGGCAAGCACCTGGGAAAACAGCAGTGGAGGGGCAGGTGACCTAACACTTGCCTCCCTACCACGTGCCCTTTCCCTCACACCTCAGCTCTTGCTTATCCTATACAGGGGCCCCAGCCCTGGCCCCCACCGTGCAGTGGCGGCCGAAGCCACTCTACTCCAGCTCAGCCCCAGCACCAGCCTGGGGCAGGCAGCAGAGCTGGAACTGTAACAGATCCTCTGCCGCTGTGCAGTTTCACCCACACTCCGCCCTGCACCATGTACTCTACCCCATGCTCCTGTGCACTACACTGCTCAGTCTTCCCTGTACTCCCTGCTCCCACACTACATGGTCTCCCACATGTTCTCCCTGTGCACCATGCAGTCCCCCCTGAGCTTCTGCACTGCAAGCCCTTTCTCCCCCCCTCCCCACTCCGCATAAGCCTCCTTGAGCCACCCCCAACTTTGGCCAGGCAGCAATGGTGGTGACAGCTCTGTCCCCAGGCCTGGCCCTAGCCCAGGACAGGTGGCAGTGGCAGCTGGGTCTGGGGCCAGATTGGGGCTGGAGCCACAGCAACTGCCTTCCCAAGCTGTTGTTCAAATCCAAGACAAGGCTTTTTCTCCCCATGTGGTAGGGGAATAATACCTTGTCTTGGATTTGAGTAAATATGGTATTTGTGGTGTCTACAGATGTATATAATATTGTATATATAATATATATGTATGTATATGTAATATGTAATAATGTATATAATTGATATATATAATCAAGCTTCCTTGATTATATATTTACTGTCAGATGATGGATACAATTATTGACTAGGATTGGGTAAATCCTGGTCTCCTCAGAACTCTACCACAAGCACCCTTATTTATGGGTTTTCACCATTGACAGCTAGTTTTTAATAGTTGGTCTTAATTTATTTAATGGGTGCTTTATTGGTTATATATGGTGCAACATTAAGTACCTTACAAAAGTCAATTCGAACCAAATTTTAATCTCATTAAACTGAAACCAAATTTATTTGACATGATCAGTATTCCATAAATCATATTGACTGGCATTAATTTTGTTCCTTTCCTTAATTTGTTACTGTTATTCAATAATTCTGTGTCAACTTTCCCATTATTTCACCTAAAATACATTATTAGGGTCATTCCACTTGTACTACCTTACTAAAAAATCAGCATTGGTCTCTTCAAGCAACAGCTGGTATCCAAAGCTCCTCTTTTTTGTCTATAATATCTGTTCTTTTGCAAATCTGGTTTGAAAAGATACAATATATGCTTTCATTTAGGAGGTAGGAACTGAGAACCAGCATTGCAAAGAATTATTTCCTGCTAGAGCATCGTTTTACTCTAATCTTTCATGTTTGTTTCTAAAATAGTTATACTAATAATTCTTACCTCATTTTCAGACTAGGCTTTAACTAGGGATGAAGGCATGTTCTTGAGTCAGCTAATTTCAATGAACTAACTCAAGGTGAAATACTAATGGTGACAATGGAGTTCATAGCTTGAATTAAAGTAAAGGCTACATCATAGTCTATGGCAATATTTTCACTGCAAATTGCAGTTTCTACTGTGGGAAGACAACGAAAACAAGCTTTTACTCTGGCTATTATCTTGTGTGAAGACTACAGTCTGCCTTGTTTTTAATAGGCTTTCTCTGTTGAAAGACAGCTCATTTGGGTTAACACAATTTTCCCCTGATGAAGAGCACAGAGATGTGTGATGCATAACACACTCAATGAGATCCATAGATGAAATTAATTATGTAAGCACAAACGCTAAAAGAAAAGTATTGTCAAGTCACTCCCCATATCCTGGAATGGTGTAGTACATATAATATGTGAAAAATACACACTGCTCTGACACCTGTGGGGCAGCTGCATGCAGTACCCATAATGGGTAGAGTATGTGGTGAGGCCGCAACTGCTGGACAACATTCTGGTTGAGAACAGGAAAGCAAATTGAAAGAGAGGTCATCTGGAGAGAAACTCATCATTCCCTGTGGTATAATAAGAAATTTAAGTTAAAATTTAGCTGGTCATTCAGCTTGCCCAGGATGGGCCAAAAGTAACTTCTTCCTTTAATTCTCTAGCTGTAGCTCAGTAGGTCAGGGGATGGCGTCACAGCTTCCTCTGTCTCGCTGACTGGCTTTTGTAGAGACAACACACCTTCCAATGGGAGTTAGAGAGAAAAAGCAAGACTATAGTATGAACTCTGTAGCCTGGTATTTTGCTGGAGGTCACAGTAGACACAAAAGTAAACTGTCTTCTGTGTGTGTGCACGTGTATATGTGAAGTTTGTTGCCATTCTGTTGCTATTGTTATTATTTCTTGCTTCACAGTAGAGCTGAGGAATCCGTGCCCCCGTGTGGTGGTGCTGTATGTAAACATTTACAGAAGTAAGCCTCCATTTTGTGGTAGAAAAGAAAGACGCTATAGTAGTCAATTAGACACCTTCATGTTTTTTTGCTGTCTACTTTTTATTAAAGTTCCTTATTCTGAGTTAATTTTGTTTGTTGTTTTTGGCTTTTGGATTATTTTGCTATTTTAAAATGCAGCTTCATTAACATATTTTCTGCCACTCTTCATTTATTTGATATAGAATAGCTGCAATAACACAACAGCTTACTGCAATTTGTTTAAAATATTTTTGATTTACCATCTGTTACATCCACCTTATTATTTTTGCTTTATTTTGGTTCTTTAATTTCTTTTTCTTATAGCACTCTGATCTTTACTCTGAAGATAACCTTGAGTTGCTGTGAAAGCAGAGCATTGATTAGTTATGTTACTTAGATTTGCTTCATATCACGCCATAAATTACACAGTTTCATGATTCAAATCCTAAACCAGGTGGGTGACTTTTTTAAAAGCTCTCAATCCTTATAGTTGACAAATAGATGCTCAGAAAATATGTTGCAGTTTTTCATTTATCAAGCTTGTAATTTGGCTCTAAGGTATCATTAGACATTCAGGAATAACAAGGTTTCTTGTCTATCTTTGCTAAACAAAGGAAGATATTAAAAAAAAAAACGATTTAAAGGATAACATATGATTTCATATTGCACACTATACAGTATGTATCCTAAAAGAGTTGCTAGGTCACAACTGCATTTTCTACCAGTCTTATGACTACAAGAATGTTTTTAATAATAGTACTGTCTGGCCTGCTTGACTCAGAGAGAGAGCACTGATATTTATCTGCCGAAACCCTCAGACTTAACCAAAGCTTCCTCTGGACTAAAGTCAAGGTGTGTTCAGAGAGAGACTCTGTTCTATAGCTTTCTGGCAAAACTTACAGACCATCCTGGAGGCCAGTTTTTGTCCTTGCCACTGTATATAAGCAACTTGCATGAAGGTAAAAGGGAGTTTTTCCAGTGTGTCAAATCCACAATCAGGTTTTGTGCTTGTTATGTTTTTCTTGTTAGTACAGTATGAGTTATTTATGTAGTAGCATGGTTGTGTTTTTACTTCAGTTTTGCCTGATAACTCTAAATTTTAATGGCGCCTCTCTTCATACATGTTAGTGTAAGTTAGAGGGAAATCATGCTTTTGAAGTCCCAACTTGAGGTGGTTTAATTTATGGCCCTGATTCACCATTGTGTTGCCCCAGGTAATTTTATATGGCTTAAACTGGAAAAATGCAGTGGTATATCAGAATTAGAGCATTTTATTGACAACTTTGTCATTATTTTCTAATGCATTTGTTAGTTGAATTCAGCAGGGCAGTAATAATATGAGGAAATAATTTTTCAAACATGAATGCCTAAATTGCACCTACAAAAAATGTGCATGCAGTTATTGTGTACACAAAACTCAAATTTCTGTGCAAAAATCAGGTCTCTACCATATTTGGCATACAATCTAGGCTCACTCATATTTGATCAACTGCTTTACTGCATTGTATATTGCTATAAATGCCTGTGATAGATAACATAATAAACTTAATAATAAACTTTGATATGTTATTGTCTTCTACCTATGTTCTATCAATACATGATGATTTTACTGATATAAATGCTTTTCTTGTTCATTAATAAGACAATTAAACCACCATTGTATTCCATTGTCTGAAATCCACATGTAAATTAATATTTAAGCTAAATTCAGTATCCATCATTGTTTTCTAAGTATGTTGGGACTAATCTTGCAAGATGCTGGGTGCATCTACACATGCTGTTAAGGTAAAGCAATAAAGTCTAGTGCTTGTCATGCCAGAGTTTATTGCTCCTGGATGCCATGTTTACATGTGTGCCCAGGATTGTAGCATGTTGAGCTGGGTCAGAGCAGCCCCAGTTGGTAGGGACCCAGGGCGGGGTGGTTCAGCCTGCCAGCTCAGTGCATCTCTGACCCAGCTCAGTGTGCTGCGGAGGGTCTGGCTGGGCCATGAGGGTTATCCAGTGTGGGGCTAGCCAGCAGACAGGCCCTGCACTGAAGCACCCTCCTGCCACAGCCAGTCATGTCACATCTACACACGTGCTGCTGCTCATGGAAAAACTCTGCAGCAGGATAGTACTTGTATTAATTAGTTTCCTGTGGCTTAATAGGGCTGTACATGTAGACAGGAGATGTTTACTGCAGAGCTAATTAGTCTACTCCGCAATAAATGTCTCATGTAGAAACGCCCACTGAATAGCTTTTGGATATAATTCACCCAATCAGCTCAAGGCTTGGGTTCCTATTTTGAAGGGTTGCCTGATACTAATTATGATTTGATTCTGAATCATACCTCCTGGCAGAGGCTGAAAACTCTTGAGTCTTATTTAAGTTAAATGAGATCAGCAGTTTATAGGAGATGTTTGGTGCCTGACATGCACACCCAATTTTTAGAAAAGCTGGTGTTCTGCCCTATGTCAGCAGTCTGACTTGTGTTCCTTCTCTGTGTTTCAGGACGAGTTGGACTATGGAAAGACATCTTCACTGTTTCAATGAATGAGAAGTTTGATTTAGTTTATAAACAGAAGATGGGAAAGTGTGACCTCACATTTGACTTTTATTTATAAAAATGCATGCATACAATATTCAAATACTAGCTAGAAGTGCTTTATGCATTCATTTATTACTTGCTGGACAAACTACTGTAGCTATTGTGTGTAACAAGATTTAAAAACAAAAAAGTTTGAACCACAGGGAATATGATTCTGATCTGGAACACCTGTTTATCTTTTAGTACTTTTAATCCTTCATTCACATTCAAGAACCTCCTAGATAATATTAGAATACTCAGCTGTTATGGAATGTATTATATAAGGTATGTATCATATATGCAGCTAGAATGTACACCTTTTCAGTCCCACAACTATTAATGTATTTTATAAAAGCTTTTCATTGGAACCTAATTAACTTTTAGAAAACCAAATAAAAGTTTATTTCAGAGGGAAATGAGTAACAGGCCAAAACTGTATGCGAGAGTGATCTCAGGGGTTTGTTGTCACATTTATTTTTATAGCTGGAGTAACAAGTACAAAATAACCCTGTCCCAAAATGGTAATGGACAAAGATGGGGACTTCATTTAATTTCTGCACTTCCATTATCTCTGTGGTTTCTGAGGGGATACCATTTACTGGCGAGACTGGCCAGTTCATGAGACACAGCTGTGGTCACTGCCCCCCCCCCCCCCCCCCAACACATACACTTACACATGCTTTCACAGCTGACAACATGTAGTTGTATTCATCGCAATGAGGTTTGTCCTTGGGCAGAAGGCCATTAAAAGAATCCTTTTGCCACTTGAGTCTCATGCAGGCATTCACAATAGTGTGATTTAAGTGGTGCACAGACCTTGTGAAGGACTTATGCTCACAAGGCCCTTTTTCCTGCGGTTTTCTATGCCCTTTCCTGGTTTTCTGTAGAGACATGAGTTTGAGAATGAACATGTCAAGACGAACAGTGCTTTCTCATCTCAATGAAATCACAGCACTTGAGGGCACTCAGTGTTTTTGCGCTATGGGACCCATTTAGACATAAGTTGATGGATGTCTAGGCTGGTACAAATACATAAATGAAATAGCAGTAGAGAAGATATTTGATAAATATTCCAGTAGAGGGGAGTAGAACACAAGCAGCAGTGCAGGATACAGTTGCAGTTACTGATTGTCAGCCATGAACAGTTTGAATTCTAATCAGGATTCAAGTTTATTTCTGTATGTCTTTTTAGTTCCCTAACTTGCCATCAGGTAGTTACATACCTAGCCTGGAGCAGTCTACCATTACTGTGAGATTCTCCAGAATCATTTTACTTTTGATCCTCAGTTAATTGCATTTATATTTTTACATTTTCAGCTGCAGGAGGCCCTATTTTACTAGCCCTAGATTCTGGCTCAATAAAAGCTGTGACAAAGGACTAGCAGATTTTAATATTTTAGTTCTATTGGAAAATAACCTGTTGATACAGCAGTTGGTAAATTGTGTAGCATGATGTCGCTTGACAGCACTTTTCCTTGTATATTTGTGAGTGAAACTGCTATCAGTGAAACTTTATTTCTATTTTTATATTTTTAGTACTGTATGAATATTAAGCACTATACATTATACTTCTGTGCTTGCTTGCTTATTTAATAAAGACATGTTCCATGCATGGTGTTTTGTTCATTTGTTTCATGAAAATGTATAGGCTGAAAAACATCTACCCTTTGGGTAGCTTTTCACATGGTCCAGGGTGATGGGGGTGGGGGTGGTGCTTTGATTGCAGCAGCTCTCAGGAGCTGCTCTAATTAAAGTGCTTGCAGCATTTTGTGTATTCAGCATCCCACACTTCAAAACAGTGGCAGGGGAACTTTAACTAAAGTTTGTTTGGCGAGCTTTAGTTAAAGTGCCCCTGCCACCATTTTGAAGCGTGGGGATGCTGCATACCTGTGATGCTCAGGCTGCTGGAGCATGCTAATTGGCATGCTCCAGAAGACCTGGTTAATTGAGTCTGCTCCAACGCATGCTAATTAACACACATCAGAGCAGGTGTCTGGTACATGTGTAAGTGCCATTTGAGATCACTTTTCTTGTCAAGTATCAAAAGGCCAGAGGCACATATATACTGCATTGGTAGCTAAAAGATTCAGCCTACACAGAGGGCCAGTGACAGTGATGTTGATGGGGGGGTGGAAGGAGGAAAGTCAAAAACAAGCTACCCCTCAAAGACAGACCAACTCTCTTTGTTAAGGAAATACCATCCTCCTCCTACTGTCCAGGAGGACTTTATTTCTGACTCAAGTAACCTGCTGTACGCAAGAGTGTTGTCTCCAGGACTTGGGCTGGGGAGTGTTGCCCTGAGCTCCTCTTTCCTACATCATGGTCCTTGATCTCATTTTTGCAGTGTTAGTCAGAATTCATCCTTGAGAAGAGAACCAGCTCAAAACTTGTGCCCAGAATAACCTCAAACTGTCCTTTAAGCACTGTGGCCCAGATCCTGAAAGGTATTTAGGTACTTACCCTGAAGTGCTCAAATACTTCTGAGGATCTGGGTTCTGAGGTGTAATCCAAATAGGGGTAATGCATAGTCTTCACAATGGCTTTCTGAATTTTCTCCACAGAGAATGCCTCTCTGAGCCAAATATAATAAAACTGATGACAACAGAAGAGGGGAATAGGAAAAAAGGTTTATAAAAATCAACAGAGTATTTGGAGAAATTTTCTCAATCATTCCAGTAACATTTTATAAACAACTATATTTTCATCTCATGTTGAAAGAGCATTCTACTAGCTTGGAACAGCAATTAGAAGTCAGTTTTGATGAATTTCATTGTAATTTATGTATGCAACTTGGGAAGCATTTAATGTTATAATTTTGCAGAGCACAGGAAAAGAAGTTGGATGTCTCACACCGGTAATTATAGTGATACTACAAATATACTAACAGATAAAATGGCAGTCTGGTTTTCTCAGGACCCACATCCTAGCAGACACCGGACATCCTCAACTTTGGTGAAACCTAATGGGAATTGAAGCCAGTTGGCACCTCAGAGAGTCTGTCCACCACTGAGCAGATATGCATTATGCATTGGTCCAGAGGGCCTTGATCTGGGCGCAGTTTTCAAACAGTCAAACCTGATCTAGAAAATAAAGTATGACAGAGTAAACATGGTTAAGGCACAAAACTGGGTGTGGGGGTCTGATTTCTAATCCCAGTTGTACAGGAGGCCATGCCAAGCTGCTGTAATTTAGGCCCCATCTACACCAGTTAATCAGGCCTTAAGTGGTTGCACAGCCGTACGTTTGTTCAATTATAGGCATAATAAAAAGAGGAACAAGCTACAAAGTTATTCCACAAAATGTGTAATAATTTTGTTGCTGCCTCCTATCCTGCTATTAATTGAATGTGTGGCCAGGGACCCCTGTAACTGGGAGCCCTGTCAGCAAATTGGAGCTCCCAGCTGTGAGGGGTCACAAGTATGGATGACATCCCCATGACATGGAGCACCCCATGGCTGGGACACTGCATCATTTGTGGTCTTCCAGCTTCAGAAGTGCATGAAGCATGGCTGGGGCACCACAGCTGGGACACAATATCAGCTGCAGTCACCCTGCCATGGGGACCCCGTGGGGTGCCCCTACAGCTGGGAACCCTGTCAGTGGAGGGGGCTCCCAGCCACAGGATCTTGCTTTTTGTTGGTGCAGGGTTTAGCCTAAGCTCGGGCTCCCCCTGCACCAGCAATGAGGCATGATGGGATCGGATTCATTATATCACAATCAAGCCTCGTGCCATGCATGTGTGGCATGGCAGGAGGCGCTATTGTGTGGACTTTACATTACATCTCATCGTGCCTTTACCTGCCCTTAGAACCACACTGAGGCTTCCTTAAAGAGATGAAACAGCTCCCAAAAGGGCCCAGGGCTGAAATGAGGCTCTGTTACAGCATATCTCAGGTTTCAGCTCCTTGTTATCTAACTGCTCAAAGCAGGTTTAATTAAAAGTGTTTACATGCCAGGAGCAACCAGAAGCCTTCTTGAACTAGGACTCCCAACAGTGCTACCACCATGGAGCTCACTGCATGTTAGCACAGTTGAAGTAATTTTGCAAAATCTCACATGCCTAGGAACGATTTAAATGGTCACTAGATTTTAAATTAAGCATTACAGGTACATACAGAAAAAAGAACAGTGTGAGAAATTTTCACACTTTCATATTTTGCTAGTGTTCAGTCCTTTTTTGTGGGGAAATATATAATAATACGGCAATCACTACTGAGGCTCAGTTGCTTGGACTATAATTATAAATGCTCTGATTTGTTAGTACCGTTGATCATTCAGATTCTTCCTTCAAGCTTGCCCATGTTATAAAAAGCCCCACTTAGTGGCTAAAAGAAGATATTTAGAAAGGCTTTAAAATGGATCTAGTCTCTATAATCAAAGGGGGAAGGCTAAAAAGAGACTCAGCTAAATTTAATAGTAAAAAAATCAATGACCACTGGAAAAAGAAGAGTCCCTACATCAGGAAATGTAAATTGTTGCTGGGGGACAAACAGCAGAAATGTTATAAATAGTATTATTGTACTCCGTGTATTTTCTCACTAAATCATCCATCATCTTGTTTGTATAAAATGTATAGCCTGGTGCCCTCCAGTGGTTGAATCACAAATTTTGCAGCTGTGTATTGTCATGACCCAAAGGTCTGATTTTTGTGTGTGCTTCAGCACTAGAATTATCCCCGTGGGATTGCAGCTTCATTGCACGGTGGAGTTTTGCTGCACAGAGAACCCGCGTGCAAAGGAGAGAGTTCCCGCCATTTTGCAGCTGTCTTTGCAGGGTGCATTTTCTTTGCAACACAGAAATGCACGGTGCAAAGAGTTCCCGCCATTCAGATGTAAATTTGTGTCCCGCTATTGGCTAGTGCTAAATTATTCCCACGTGGCGGCTAGCGATTGGCCTGCTAGCCGTATAAGAGGCTTGAGCAGTTTCCGCCCAAGCCGGAGAGGACTCCACATCCATCTCGTGGGGACTCTGGGTGCGCGGCAGGGTCATAGAAGCCCTGTGTGTTACTCAGAGGAGTCTGGCGGCCTGATCCACCGCCCACCTCTTCCCGTCTTCGAGCGGTAACCTTTTATAAGACGTATCGACGAGTTTTGAGGCGCGCTTGTCCTGGACATCCGGAGTTCTGTCTGCGTGGAGCCTAGCAAACTCCACGTGATTGTTCGTGTTCTTTTTGTTTGTAACCGCAACTCAAGCAAGTTCTCAGCCTGCACCGCGACCATCTCGGTGTAAGTAAACAATCTTAAAATCAACCGTTATGTGTCCGTGCCTAATTCTAGCTTGGCGCCTGCCCTCTCCGACCCGGTGTGCCTGGGCTGCCGGCCACAGCCCGCGTGCAGCGCAACAAAGGGCCTGGGTTGGTGCCCGGCCCGCACATGTATGATTCTGTTCCCTTTTGAAAAACAGATGATGCAGAATAAATATAAACCATTATCTTTCCAGATAATGATAAACTGGGTATTTGGACATGATGGTGGCATATTAGCTGATAATGGAGAGAGAGTTCATGAAAATAAGCTTTTTCATGTAAGAATGAGGGAATCTCCTGCAAAATTAATTCTCAAGATGTGCAAACTTTGGTCACCCTTACAATGATGGGTAATGTTCATTTGTACCAACTGTAGAAACGTGTGTGCATGCTGCTTGCCTATGCTTTCTTCCAAAGATGGAAGGGCAGAGTCACTCAGCAAAGCCGATTCTCTTCTCTGACTGTATCTGTCCAGATCTACACTAATGAGCTTCCTTAAATATGTTGTTGGTGCAGTTTCATTTTCTCCCCAAAACAGGAAGCAAACTTCAGGTTCCTTTCAGAGCTGCTTTAAAAAATGTGCACTTTTCTTTTTGGGAAGAGCCACTCCTTTAAGGAATCCACTTACCCAGTAGCCTTGTTACAAAGTAATATGATCCTTCCCCAGATTTCCTTTACCAAATGGAATCCTTGTTCATGGAGATTTAGGTTCTGCTAATTTTAGCAATGCCCAAGGCAAGCAGGTCCAATAGATCAGCACCATGCACAAGGGCACCAGGACACAGTTGTGCCCCGAGGGAATTTGATTACAAAAGTGAGCTGCAAAAAGTGATGGCCATTCATGAGAAAAATAATATTTATAATCAGGAGTCCTGCACTGCTACAAAATAATAGTATCTGCAATGAAAGGCTACAGTGGAGAATGCAGTTCCCTAAATCGCTTACATTCTAATATTATAAAAGCCTAAGTCTGTCTGTCTGTCTGTCCATAACGCTTTATTTGCACTCTGATGGGCTGACGGAAACAGCCAATCAGAGTGCTCCACGCATGGAGGAGTGCTGCCATGATTCTGAAGCCGTGCTGAGGACTGGACAGAAGGTGGGGGAGCCAAGGCCAGCAGTGCTGGCCTTGGTTTCCCCACCCCACTCACTGCAAGAGGCAGAACAGTGGCAGCATAGGGCATTGTGGTAGCACTCCATCCCAGCCCCCACCCCACCATCATTCTTGATGGGCAACTGGCTAGTTTTTAAATGAAGCCCATGCAGCCCAACTTTTCTCAGATGTGTCTTATATTTCTTTGGTATTTACTATTTCTAAGGTGCTACAACAGGGTAGGCAAAATGGCAGATCCAGCCACTGGCTGGACTCCATTTCCCACCAGCCCCCGCCCCATGTCACTGTGGCCAGTTTCCATGGAGACCCCAGGTGCAGTGGTGCCATGACAGCATGGGGCCAGGGTTTCCATGGAAAGCAGTGCTGGCAGGAAATGCAGCTAGGCAGGGAGCTGCTCCAAGGCCAGGGCTGGGCTTTTGCAGTGGTGACAGTGTGGTCCACAGCTGGGGTAGAGCCATGATCTGCTGCCTGCACACTTCTGCCCCAAATCTGGACCACACTGTCACCGCCACAAGATCCCAGCCCTGGAGCAGCTCCCCGCCCACCGCACACCCTGCCAGTGCTTCTGGGGTTGGTCTTCATGGAAATCCTGGCCCCACACTGTCATAGCCCCACCACTGCTGGGGTCTCCATGGCAACCAGCCACAGCAACGTGGGGAGAAGCTGCTGGGAAATGGAGTCTGCCACAGGCACAATCTGGCCTGTGGGCTAGACTTTGCTCCTGTGCTACATGGAGGTGATGATCTCTGCCAACACTTTGTTTGTTTGTTTCATATTTGTAACAAAGTACAATAAATTGTTTTTCCAGGGTAGCACGTGAAGTGTTCTCATATTACCTTGACTCCACTATTTCCTTAAACCACACCCCATTTTTTTAGTTGAAGTTTGAATGTTTTCCAGTCATTTTTATGCTTACATATGGTACAATTTCATGGGGAGGGTTTGGCTTCTGTGTATGAGGTGGGCGTCATAAATTTTCCATACCTTTTAGCACCATTATAGCTCCAAGTTTTCTCAAAGTAAAAAGGTGCTTGTGTAGCAAAAGAAGCAAGATTTCTTTGTCCCAGTTTGGATGCAGAACTGGTGTGCAAATATAAATGTCATTGTTTCGATCCCTACTGTCATGACCCAAAGGTCTGATTTTTTGTGTGTGCTTCGGCACTAAGAATTATCCCCGTGGGTTTACAGCTTCATTGCACGGTGGAGTTCTGCTGCACAGAGAACCCGCGTGCAAAGGAGAGAGTTCCCGCCACTTTGCAGCTGTCTTTGCAGGGTGCATTTTCTTTGCAACACAGAAATGCACGGTGCAAAGGAGTTCCCGCTCTTCGTTTGCAAATTTGTGTCCCGCTATTGGCTAGTGCTAAATTATTCCCACGTGGCGGCTAGCGATTGGCCTGCTAGCCGTATAAGAGGCTTGAGCAGTCTCCGCCCAAGCCGAAGAGGACTCCACATCCATCTCGTGGGGACTCTGGGTGTGCGCGGCAGGGTAATAGAAACCCTGTGTGTTGCTCAGAGGAGTTTGGCGGCCTGATCCACCGCCCACCTCTTCCCGTCTTCGAACGGAACCTTCTATAAGACGTATCAACGCGTTTTATGCGCGCTTGTCCTGGACATCCGGAGTTCTGTCTGCGTGGAGCCTAGCAAACTCCATGTGATTGTTCGTGTTTTCTGTTTGTAACCGCAACTCAAGCAAGTTCTCAGCCTGCACCGCGACCATCTCGGTGTAAGTAAACAATCTTAAAATCAACCGTTACGTGTCTGTGCCTAATTCTAGCTCGGCGCCCGCCCTCTCCAACCCGGCCTGCCCGGGCTGCCGGCCACAGCCCGCGTGCAGAGCGACGAAAGGGCCCGGGTTTCGGCTCGGCCCGCACACCTACCTCTGGGCAGACTTTACTCCTGAGTTTTGCTTTCCCAAACAAGCCTTTCCCTGATGTTTCTTGTGTCCTCTTGACTGTTCAGCCTCAAGCCCTGGGTCCTAGTCAAGCTGAGAGAGAGATAGAGTGCTTCTGGCAGGTGGAGGAGTACGGCTTGACTCTGGAGCTCTTTCTTGCCCTACAGCTGATCAACACCACCCCTTGAAAGCAGCCATCCCTCAGGGAGCAACTCTGTAGGCCAAAGGTTCCTCTTTATCATTCAACCTCAAACCCTGGGTGCCATTCAAGCTGAGAGAGAGAGAGAGAGAGAGAGACCTTTCGGTAGGGGGAGGAGAATGACTTGCCTTAGCATCATGCTTTTCCCCCCTACAGCTGGACGATACCACCCCTTGAAAGCAGCCATCCCTCATGGAGCACTTCTGTAGGACAAAGAACAGTGTGGCTCCACTGGGTGACCATTGATCTGCAAATGCAAAGTTGTTGCCTCAATCCCTGCCTCTGAACAGCTTTAGTCCCGAGTCTAGCTTTCTCAAACAAGCCTTTCCGTGATGTTTCCTGTGTCCTTTTTCTTGTTCAACTTCAAGCCCTGGGTCCTATTCAAGCTGAGAGAGAGGAAGCCTGGCAGGCAGGTGGAGGAGTATGAATTGCATCAGGATTGCGGCCAGAACCTCTTTTTCACTCTATATCTGGACAACACCAACCCTTTAAAGCAGCCAACCCCCAGGGAGTCCCTTGGTAAGCTGAAGGACAATGTGGCTTATCCGATTCAATTCCTACCTCTGGCATGCTTTACTCCTGAGTTTCACTTTCTAAAGAAAACTTTCACTCACATTTCTTGTGCCCTCTTTCCTCTTCAACCTCAAGCCTTATGTTCTATTCCAACAGAGCAAGAGCCTTTTTGGCAGGTAGGTGGATTTGACTTGCCTCAGCATCATGCCTCAGGAGCTCTTTCTCCCCCTACAGTTGGACAACACAACCCCTTGAAAGCATTTGTGCCTCAGGGAGTACATCTGGAGGCCAGAGGCCAGTGTGGCTTATCTGGGAGAGCTTTGCTTTGGTTTGCTAAATCCAAAGGTCATTCATTCAGTCCCTTTCTCTGGCAGGCTTTACTCCTGACTTTTATTTTCCCTAAGAAGTCTTTCCCTGATCTTTCTTATGTTCTCTATAGGGTTCAATCTCCAGCCCTGGGTCCTATTCAAGCAGACGGAAAGGGAAAGAGAGAGAGAGAGAGAGAGAGAGAGCATGCTCCGCCAATAACATACAGTGCAAGAGGAGCCATCTCTGCTCTCACTGCTGTTTTATCAAATTGGAATGGTTGTGTCCTTGCATTTTAGTGGAGTGGAGTTCCCATCATGCATGCAACACAAGACCTAAAGAATGTGTCCTGTGCTTGACACCTACTCATATTTGTCTGGTCCAAACAAGAATTGTGAGAGTCATCCATGGAACTCTGCCTGCCTAGAAGGAATGAGGCCTTTCTGTAAGTGCTTGGATAAAGAAGAAGTGAGAGAAAGAGGTCCATGTGCTTTGTGGCAGAAGGCCACCTCTGTTTCTCCCCAAAAACTCTGCTCTGTGACAGTCTGGTTAAGATGAGCCCTGCAGAAGGTACACACCTTACCCTATCTCTTTAGGTAACCTGAGCTGGATACATTCCTGAGGGAGGGGGGAAACCTGCTCCCTCTGCCTACGTAACTGGCATCACATACCTGGGTGAGGGGCTTGGGCTCCCTGGGGAGCTAGGAACTGCCAGTCTGCCCAGCAACTAGTGATGCATTTCAAATTGGTTGGCTAACAGCCAACAGGTCCTGGCCTCCATTGGACCAGGTAAATGAGGTCATAAGGGCTATATAAGTTAAGGACTGCCCAGGAGGAAGGGGCAGCAGCCATAAGGAAGACTCAGAGAGAGAAGAGCTGGACCATCTGAAACTTGCTCTCTCTCTCAAAACTCATGATCAAGGAACTGCCTGCCTCCAGAGGGAATCTCCACCTGCCTCTGGATGATACTTGTGAGTAAGCTACTAGAGATCTAACTAGATATATAACTTGCAGTAACTCAGATGCATGATCAAAGGCTACCCAGCCATGCCAGTTTGTTCTCTGGGATTTCTCCGATATTGCTCTACCCTGTACCCTATTGCAACCCTACCCCTTGTAACCAATAAAGTTCTTCTTTGTACCTAGCATGGGAGACTTATTGGGAGTGGGTCTAGATTATGCCTTGGGGTCCCGTTGTTTCAGCTGACTAAGGGAGACCACTACTTGTGCTTCCGACTGAGGGAAGCATCCCAAGGTCTTGAAGTGAATCAAGTACCCTCGAGAGCTACTAGGCCTGTGTTTCCCAGGGTGCTCAGAGCCAGAATCAAGCCAGTCCCTGGATGGTGGCAGTGTTACCCCCAGGTTAGCGGGTCTGCTCCAGGAAGGGGGTTGGCCAGACGTGAGGCGCCCCCAGGGAGGTACTCAGCCTGGAAGGTGGTCGGGCGCAGTGAGGTGGGTGGCTCAATGCAGAAGTGCCCCCTACTGGTCCACCACATACTTAGCAAGGAATGGATCCGCTTTTGAAAGAGAGATGTTCTGTAGAATGGGATCCTATCACTGCTGTGGGAGGCAACTGTTTTTAATGCAGAAGCAATGATAATTCCCTGGCTACTTAAGCTTTGTAACAATGAGGGCCAGAGTGGCTAATTTCTAGCAACCAAAAGGCTGTAGCCCAGTTGCACATTCATACCTTTTAAAATTATGAAATACAGACAGAGAGCTAAGCAGGCTCAGGTTCCCTTCTAGTAGAAGAAGCAAGCAGCACACTGCTCAGCCTGATGTAAGTGGTATTGGAAGCTCGTGCCACATGCAGACCGAATTCACAGTCACAAACACTGACATACTAAGCCTTTGCCAATGCTGACCATAAAATGGCAATTTAATCCTTGCATTTGGCTAACCATAACCTAGCTGGCATAGCAACATGATAAGAAGATAGGCCTGACAGTCCTTACATCTGCTTCATCACCACTCTGGAAGTCATCCATAATTAAGAGCTAAGAACTCAGTGTGAGGGAGCCAAATGGTATAAAATAAGAACCAACCAAAAGTCTTAAAAATTTGAGCAGCACAGGAAAGAGATTCTTATTTTAGTTCTAAGTCACATATGGGTGACTTAAAAAATAAGTGATAATACATTATGCTGATGCCGATGAGGATGACACCAAAGACAACAAAGAATTATAGTAATGATGATAATATAATGGCAGTTACGAGGATAATGAAGACATCTCTCTACCCAAAGCCAAAAATGAAGCAGAATTTAACTTCTTGGAAACAGGAATTACTAGAAATGTCATGAGAGGGTTTTTCATATAATTATCAGTCTAAAGCTCTATAGTTAATAGGATTCAGACCTGAATAGAAGGAACCTGTCACGGCGGGGTCCTTCAGGAGGGCCGCGATCTCCTTAAGGCCCTCTCTCCGTGCCAATTCGGCCCAAGGGCACCCTCTATTCTCGCCCGCCATGTCTTTGATGTTCAGTAGGTTCGGGAGGCTGCCTTGCGTCTCCTTGGGCACGTAAACTCCTGGACCCCTTGTGGGTCTTATCCTGCACCCATGGGTGCCTTGGGGCACCCTAGCCTTATGAGCTACGCGTGGCTCCTACCACCCCTAATACCACGCCCCAAGCCTCGCTGATGGGATAGATGCTGGGGGTCTTCTCTATAGTGTCACCCCCTGTCTGGGGCCTTCACAATAGCGCCCCCTCCTGGGGCTTTCCCTACAATGTTGCCTGAACTCGGGCTTCTAAAATACAGCCCCCCATCTAGGGCTCTCCACGCCCACTCTGGGGACTTCTCGGTAACGCCCCCCGACTCTCAGGCCCACCGCGCTGCTACCCCCTTCTCCCAGGGCTCACCGTGCCACTACCCCCTCTCTCTGGGGGCAACGCAGCACTCTACCCTGCTGCAGGGTTTTCCACAGCACTAGCCCTGTTTCAGAGGCTCACCACGCCCGCACTGGGCTTCCTGAAAATATGGCCCCCTCTCTGGGGCTTGCTGTGCCCCTACTGGGCTTCCTAATAATATGGCCCCCTCTCTGGGGCTCGCCACGCCAATGCTGGGCTTCTCAAAGCTGCCCCTCTCTGGGGCTGGGGTCTACGCACCCCACAAGTTGCGCCCTCCCTGGCGCCGGGGTTCCCATACCACTGGGGTTCCCCCTGCGAATACTGTGCCCTCCTGGCGCTAGGGTCCCACCCCCTGTGGGTCCCTATGAGGCCTCCTCCAACCCCTATAGCCTCACCCAAGCCACCAGTGTAATATCAAAGCCAAACAAACTCGAGCCTCAATATAACTCAAACCTAAGGCACTGGGCCATAACAACATAAGCCTCCTGGCTGCAATTCAACATCACCACTCCAGCCTCTGGAGCTCTCACAAGCTATACTTGCTGTTAGGCTTCACCTCGCATCCTAACTGCTGGAGCTCCTGCCCCTCTGGCTGCTGGCAGGGAACTACTAGCCTGTCCTCAGCCCTGGGCTTTATGAGGGCCAGGCCCTGCCCCCTTCTGGCCAGCTGATTCTTATTAGTTGCCCCGGCAACCCGCAACTATGCTCATTATGTTCTGCCAGGGCTCTCTCCCTGGCAGTTTCTCCTCTCTAGGAGCAGAGCACCGAGGTGCCCTGCGACGGATCCTATTAGATTTCTAGTTAATCACTGAAGTACTCAGACACAACTGGTCATTTTTAAAGCCATGTTTTCAGCTGTCTTTATTTTAGAAAGAATAACTGAGCTGTTATGTCTCTTTAAAGCAAATTTATGACTGCAATCTTACATAAAAATTCTGGAGTAATTTCATTCACATGGGCAAGTCCATTTAATTCAAAGGGGCTACATAAAGATACCTAAGTGCATAAGTATTTGCAGGCTCAGGCCTTTAGGTCATATCCACAGGTCTTCTGGAAGTTAGTCTCAAGCAACAACTCTTGGAATATTTGGCAAATTTCTGGCACTCGGAAGATAAAGGAGACTGACCACTTGTTTGTGTGCATGAGCACATATGAATTTTCTTCTACTTGACAAAACACACTATTTTTAAAAAATTTAGGTTAGTGTTAATAAAAATAGAGTTTAACTCCCCATAAATCATGAAGAAAAAACACACTTTTGAGGCTTTACCTTGCATTTTAGTAATGTTCCCACGCTGTGAAAGCTAGATGTTTTATATTGAATCAAGGTTCAGGAGCCCAGTCTTACAATTTGTACTCATGTGAATAGCTTGACTAAAGATACTAAAGGATATGCATGCAGAATTAGGATCTGGTCCCAAAATTTCATTTTGCTAACGAATAATAGCAATGCAACTACATTAGTATCATGCAGTTTTGGATTTTAACAGAAGCTTCTCTCCATTTATGCAGTATTGCTGGTAGCATTTTCTATCTTTTTTGTATATTTGAAAATACCTTTTTGGTTCCATGTTGACTCAAGGTGACTTGCTCTTCATCATGAAATTCTTCCTTTTGAGAACTGTCTTTATTCACACAAATAAGTTCACCGAAACCAAAGGGCATGAACGTCTCATGCCTCTCGAGACTGGGGGGGCACGGTGACCATCCACAGGCTGTGGCAACAGTGGTGGTGGCAGGGGCATGGCATTAGCAAGCGGGGACCACCTGCAGGTGGTTGCGGTGATATTGGCAGCAAGGGCGGGCCGAGCGGGGACCACCCACAGGTGGCCACAGCAGTGTTGGGGGCGGGGGTTAGGGGGGTGGCAGGCACCAAGTGGTGATCAGCAGCGGGGGTAAGGGGGTGGCAAGCGGTGACTGCCCAGACACCACCAGCAGCGTTGGCAGCAACCAATCTCAGGGGGGCTGCTGCTGCCCTATGCATCCCCTACACATCACCAATGCCGAAGGGACTGTTTACATCAGAAGAGCTGGCTCTGACAGCCACTGTAATTAAAGTGCCTGGAGTGGCTTTTGTATCAGCAGCCTCATGCTTCAAAGTGGCTGTGAGGGTGCTTTATCTAAAGCTTGTCCAACGAGCTTTAGATAAAGCACCCCTGCTACCATTTTGAAGTGCGGGGACACTGATACACAAGATGCTGGAGGCTGCTGGGGTGTGGTAATTACCACACTCCAGCAGACTCGATTAATTGCATCTGCTTTAATGAGTTGTAATTACAATAGTTAACAGCAGCTTTGTGGCTCATGTATATAGGCACCCTTTACTTTCATTCCTCTAGCATCCCAGGATGTACAGCTCCCAGCTTCTCTACCCCTTCCAACCCTCCAAATCTCTACTGGTCTCCCCTCCCCCCCCCCCGCCCGCCATGCTGAAAACAGATGCCCTGAGTGCATAATTGCAGAGCAAGCATGTAGCTAGGGGAAGCGTGCTTCCACGGGCCTCATTATCTCACTGCCCAGGGGTAGGGCTGGATTAATGCTAGGCAAACTAGGCACATGCCTAGGGCCTAAAGTGAAGAAGGGGACCACCTTTGCTTATTTTGCCACAGCATTGCTGCTGCCATGCTGCTGCAGTTGTGTCCAGCTCCTTTTCCCTTATAGGGCTGCACACTGCAGCTTCAAGCCCCGCCACTGACTGCTGCTGTGCCCTATGTGAAGCAACTAAGAGCATAGTTTGTTTGCCTAGGGCCAACTAAAGGGTTCATCTGGCCCTGCCCAAGGGCTGTATTCAAGAGAGATCCTGAAGTGGGAAAAGCAAGCTTCCCCTGGCTGTAGGATCTCACTGCCCCTGGGACTCAATTCAAGGGAGATAGTGCAACTAGGGGAAGCAAGCTTCCCTGCATTGCAGAGTTTTGCTGCCATGAGACCACTGTCTCAAGGGAGACAGTGCAGGAAATTCTGGGGATGATCTTGCTGCCCGAGGGCTCTGTCCTCAGCCAGGCTGAATCCTGGGTGGCTTTCAGAATAGAGCCTCCATATCAGTTTCAGCGAGACCAGAGAGCTGGGCAAGCATACTTCCCTGGGCTGTCTGGTTTTGCCAAACCATGGCATCCCCCTGCTGAGAGTGGATTAAACCCTGGTGGACTAAACCCAAGTGGCTCCATCCTAATGTGGAGCCGCAATGTCAATTTTAACCATGGCTGGACACAGGCATGGGTGAACCGGGTGCCTGCCTGGGGCCCAGACAGAAAGGGGACCCAAAATGATTTTTTTTTCCCTATTGTCTGATTATTATTATCATTATCTCTGGTGAAGGGGGGCTGTAACAGGAGGGTGGTCAGGGTCATCGTGGTCTCCCCTGCCACCTCCTTTACCATGCCAAGCTGCCGACTCGTACCCTCCAATTCTCACCTGCCATGACTTTGATTTTATATATTTCTGTAGGGAGTCTGCTTTCTGTCTACTTGACCACGGTTCTCCTGTCTTGGGTGTTCCGTACACCCCAGCCTTATGGGCTATGCGTGGCTCCTACCACCCCTATACCACGCCCCACGCCTCGCAGGTGTAACAGACGTTGTTCTGTCTGTCTCTCTGTCTCCACGCCCTCTCTGGCACTTGGGCTCTCCACACCCCTGTCTCTCTCCATGCCCTCTCTCCAGGGCCTCCTCAGTAATGCCGCCCTCTCTCGGGGCCTCCTCAGTAATGCTGCCCTCTCTTGGGGCTCACCGCACCCACACTGGGGCTCCTCAGTGGTGTCCCCTCTCTGGGGCTCCTTAACTGCCCTTCTCTGGGCTTAACATGCCCACACTGGGGCTTCTTAGCAGTGCCCCCTCTCTGGGGTTCCTCAGTAATGCCACCCCTCTCCAGGGCTCACCGTACCCACACTGGGGCTCCTCCACAATGCTGCCCCCTTCTCTGGGGCTTCACCACAATGCTGCGCCCTCACTGGGGTCCCCACTCTGCTGTGGGTCCCCTATGAGGCCTCCTCCAACCCCTAATAGCCTCACCCAAACCACCGGTCATAAACAGCAACACAAACAAAAGCCTCTTGGCTTTAACATAAACAGAAGCTGCCCGGCCAAAACATCATTCAAGCCTACCCGGGGATTCTTCATCTCATCACCGTGTCAGACACTGCTCCTTCATCAGGTTTCTCCTCTCTTCCCTGACAGAGAGCTCCTTCCTCCTTGGCCGCTGGCAGGGAACTCCCTCTGGCCTCAGCTCCTAGGTTTATAAAGGAGCCAGGCCCTGCCCCTTTCAATCAGCTGACCACTGGCAGGTGTGACCTCTTGCTCCCTCCAGTTGCCCTGGCAACCAACAGCTGGGCTCCTTATTCACTGCCAGGGCTCTTTCCCTAGCAGTTTTCCCCTCTTTAGGAGCAGGGCACCTCAATGCTCTGTGACAGGGGCCCTACACTAAAAGTTTGCCCTGGCCACTTGGTGTCTAGGTACGGAGCTAATTTCAGTGGAACCAAGGCTCCCCAGCTATTTGGTCTTGCTGAAACTGATGTGGCAGTTCTGCACTGAGAGTAGAGCCTGCAGGGGTTAATTGTTAAATTTATAAACATGACTCACAAGATAGACCCAGAGCTTTCAGATAAGATTCCATAGTTTAAACAGAGAAACAAGAGAGTCCTGATGCCTGTCCATGCTTCTGCTTGCTAGGCCTTCTAGTGACATGTCATAGTTGTGCAAGCCTGAGATGGCATTAAGCCTTAACCTTTGACTGCTCTGAAACTGCTCTAACTTGATGATGGCATAGCATTCTGCAGATTTAAAACATAATAATAGTAACCCGTAAGAGCACCCTTATGCTCCCTCTAAGTCAGTGCCTGGAGCTAGTGCTCTTTTTACCCACTCCTAGTAACTCTACTGCATACTCCTCAATGTAGAGATACAGTCCACTTTTTGTGACCATTGTACGCTATACTTAAGGATCCATTTAATAGGAATTTCTTCATCAGTAAGTGGAATTTATCATCATGGGCCTGATCCAAACCCCACCGCAGGAAGAGGTGAGTCTTTACATTGATTTCATTGAGCTTGAATAAAGTCCTTAACAAAGCATGTAATTGGTAAGCCTGTCACATAACCCTTTGCTATCAGCAGTAGTTTAAGATTGGAACCTGCTGTCTGGTTAACACTGGTATTGTTAGGAGGATCAGCTTAGATGTAGGATGTCCTAGCATGTGTGTGGGGTATGGGAGACACTAATACAAAGACAAATTCAGTGCTGCATTCTGTTGGTGTATGCTTGTGCCAGAATGCAGCCTAGGTCATATGGAGGCAAAGATAGCTTTAGTTTGTCTTTGAAATGTCAGGATTCTGGGCTGTTCTAAGGGTTCCAAGAAATGGCAGCAAAAGTTGTCAGAGTTAAGCTTTGCTTCTGTTGCCCTGAGGGGTCAGGCCAATGCTCAGGATCTCAATATTGCGCTGTTAGACAGAAGGATGTGACACAATTGCACATATACAAACACACAAATCAATTAGGTGCATACACACGCATACTACCAGCTCAGGCACATACACATCCAAACCAGCCTAGGCACATGCATACCTACCACCAATTCAAGCACATACACTATACACCCCCAAAATTAGACACAGATCACTAATTTGTATATCCTGCACACAATACCATATTATACACACACCCACACACACACACACACACATTCACCAGTTCACACACATACAACCCACCTACACATACACACAGGTGAGTTCCTAAGTTGGGTGTTGTGATGTATATGTATGTATGTATGTACGTGCTTGGTGTACTTGGGATACCTGGGGAAAGGTTAAAGTAAGAAAGTAGAAGTGTAGGGAGTGAAAGTTGCTGGGAGTGAAAGCCACCAGGACTGGGATTAGAACTGGTAGACTAGAGGGGCCTGGGCTGAAGAACTGAGGCTGGGGGTAACTTTAGGTTAATTGATCTTAATTGATTAAAAGACAATGCCCCAAGCCTGCAGAACAGGGGAGTGATGCTGGCATAGAGGCTGGGACTGGAGCCAGAGCTATGGGGCAGCTGAAAAGGTAGGTGGGGAGAGGGAAAATGGGACTAAGGGAAAGTGTGGGTGTTAAAGAGGGGCTCTGGGTGTGGGGAGCCAGAAGATGGCTCTGGGGCAGCTAGAGAAGTTGCAGGGAGTGGCAGTAGGTGCTGGGAGCTGGAGAAAACTGCAGGACAGCCACGAGGAGCTGAGAAGCTACAGGGGTCGGGCGAGGACTACAGAAGGTGCAGGGGAAGTCTGAAAACAGAGAGACCGACAGCAGAAAATCACAGGAAAAGCAGCAGGAGAGACTGAAAGGCAGCAGGGGCAGTGGGAAAGCAGAGAGGCAGCAGAAAGTAACAGGGAAAAGGCAGTAAGAATTGAGAGGAGATCGGGAAACTAGTGGAGAGGGGTGGGGGCTGGAGCTGAGAGAGAGAGAGAGAATGAGGTTAGAATTTAAGATAAGGAAGGGACTGGGATTCGGTAAAACATGGCCCGACTTGGGGTTGCAAATGACAGTGGTTTTATTGTACAGGGGAGATGGTGACACACTGTCTTATTGGTTCCTTTGCACCTACCCACCCACCCACAATGGCAGCAGGGGCTAGAGAGGCTTGGTGCAGGTGTTGAAGTCCACTGAAGCTGCAAGCCTCCAAGGGGAGGGCAGAACTCCTTTTGCAGTCAGCCCCCTTGGGATTTTCCTCCCTGGGGAGCACATTGCTCCCCTTGCACATTACTGTCTTCAGCTCCTGCTCAAAAGGCTTCCTGCTCTGAGGCTGTTGGTTGTAGCCATGTTTGTCTAAGGACATAGGCAGACAAGGTTCTTTGGGTAAATGTGACACCTTTTATTAGACCAACTAAATAAAAAAAAAATTGTTCTTTGCAAGTTTTGGGGTACAAACACCAAAAACCTTGCAAAGAACAATGTGTTGCCAACTCTCATGATTTTTGGCATTGTTCTTAAAGTTTATGCTTTGGGAATGTGAAGAACTTAGCTCTTTCTTTTATACATATTTATATATAGAAATTTTATAAACACACACACACATACACACTACTGATTTTCCAACTATTTGAGTTGGTCTAGTAAAAGACATTGAATTTACCCAAAGAACCTTGTCTGCCTCCTGCTCTGAGTGGTTTCTAGTTACCTATACATTAGAGAGAATTCTTGCCATTTCTCTGGGTGGTGTTAGTCAGCAGCAAAACAATACACCTGGAAACTTGCAAACCTCCCCTCCTTCCAACCTTGCTGACTCCTATGTGTGTATTTCCTACTCTAGAGTCCAATAAGGGACAGGCTTATTGTTACTACACAGTCAGTGCCTTCTGAGCAATGAGAAGCAAATCCTGTTGCTACAGCAACAGTGTCTTAGAAACAAGTCACCTGAAAGAGAGAAGTTTGGAGACAGTGAGACCTATCCAGCCTGCAGGGAGGAGCCAGTGTAATCCTTCCCAGGGGAGTGCAGCATCCCCAGGGCCTCCCAGCCAGGGCTGGGGCAGCACTGACTGTGCAGGTAAAGCCCCTCTCATTCTCATCTCTGCAATCAGGAATAGTGTGGGGAGAGACAGGTGGATGCTGGAGATGGATGAGCAAGGAAAGCTAGGTGGGGGAGGGACCTGCCATTTTTGAGCTGGTGGAACTGTCCTGAAAGTCCAAAGGAAACTGTAAGAAAAGAACAATCCCAGGGAAATAGGGATTGATACTTATACGGATAATGAGACTGGAGTATGACCACCATGCAGGAGGGGAATGTGAGCTACAAAAATGATTATGAAGGAATGTCCCCCAGTAACAGATTATTCCACAGTTACCCATAATGGCTACATCCACATGAGCAGGGGCGTGCAGCACAAATAGTAGCAGCACAAATTTGTGCTGCTACTTTGTGGTGGAGTGCACACCCATGTGCTTTGCAGCAAGACGCATCATTCCACTGCTCCATGTGCTGCAGGGGGCTGACTGGGGCTTCAGTTTCCTCAGTGTGGGGCTAACCAGTAGGCAGCCCCTGTGCTGAGGCACCCTGTGCCCCAGCCAGCTGGGAAGCAGCATGTGGAGATGGGGTAGTAGGCAGCCCAGGGCTGTCTGCTCCCCTGTCTTTGTGCTCTGCAGAGCCCCCGTGCTGGGGCACAATGCATTGAGACAGGGGAGCAGGCAACCCAGGGCTACCTGTTCCTTCATCTCCACGTGCCTGAGGCACGCGCAGACAAGGGAGCAGCCAACTGAAGGCTGCCTACTCCCCCATATTGAGGCACACTGCACCCCAGCCAGCTGGGGAGTGTCTGGCTGGGGTTCAGGGTGCCTCAGAGTGTGGGCTCTGTAGCGCCCAGAGACAGGGGAGCAGGCAGCCCTAGGCTGCCTGCTCCCCTGTCTCTGCATTTGTCCTCGATCCCCTGGCTGGGGCTCAGGGTGCCTCAGAGTGCAGGCTCTGCAGCGCCCTGGGTTGCCTGCTCCCCTGTCTCTGCATTTCTCCTGGAGCCTCACAACTCCACTGCAACCACCAAGCCTCAGGCCTGTCAAAGACATGACAGGTCTGGGCTTTTCCCAGCCAGGACTGTGTGCGTGTGTGCGTTAGCTGTAGGTTATGGTGCCTCCTACCTGCCTTTCACCAGGGGATCATTGGTCCTGGCATTTATGGGGCTGCCACACTGCCAGGAGTCCCAACAGGCCTCCCTACCCTGTCAGGGTGCAGTTTCAGTGGTCATGCCCAGGAACTGGGGCCTCCTCCTTCCCCATAGCCCCAGCTCATACCTTCAAGCTTGTCCCTGCATAAGAGTGAGCTCAGCAGGGACATGTTCATTCCCTGCTGGCTGGTGATGCAGTGAGTGCTGTGCCCCCTCCAGCTGAGAGTGGGTCATTAACTGGTTTTTAAAAAGTGAAAAAAGGAAATTGGTGCAGATGGAGTGAGGAGGGTGGCACTCAGTCTGTCTGCAGGTGGAGCTTGGGGAACCCTAGCAGCAGGAGGCTCAGTTTCAAGAACACCAGCTACTCCACCAAACCAGGATCCAAGCAGGTGTGGTGGGGTGCCACAACATCCCCAGCAATGCTGAACACCCTCTCACTTGGAACACTGGCTAGTGGACAGGACAGATATTGCCAAGCAACCGTGGCCAGATCCTGCCACATCTGGCTGTGGCTTGCCCAGTAGGCCAAGGGGTCACAGTCCAGTGGTTCCACATCCTTGGTGAGATAGGTAGCCACTGAAGCCTTGGCGCTACCTGCCCGAGGCTGGGGTCTGGTGCGTTTGGACCCCAGCATTAAAGCCATGCCCTTGGCCCATATTGGCAGTGGCTGGTGTGGAGGAGACTGGCTGGTTTTGGTGGTGGTGCTGGTGCTGGGAGTGCTGGCATGGGAAAGTGGATCCCCCTCTTCTACATCCCCTTGCCTCTGCCCTTCTGCCTCCCTGACTGTGTTGAGCAGCACCTGCGTCCAGTGATTGAGGGTTTTGGTGCTGCCAGTGCACATGCTTCCTTTGACCCTTGGGTCGCACATGCCTGCCAGCTTGAGGACCGTACTAGACTGCAAGGTGTTGTGGGAGAAAACTCCCTGGAGTTTGTTGTCTAGCTGCATAGGAACCAGGCAACACGGGTAAAGGCTTTACTGCAGTTTATTTGCTCGAGCAATGACCATAAGCCAGCAAAATGGCCACCCCTAAAGAGTGGGGAGTTCTTTTATACTTTTTACAATAAGACAAGACTACAGGGTTAACAAAAGCAATACTTGGGCGGTGCTTCACAAATCTTCATAACAGCATATTTCTGTTAAGCTAGCATTTTTCTAAAAGCTGAGGTTAAGTAACAGTAACATTATGATACGTTAGCAAAAACTTGCACAGTAGTAGATATTTCTTAAGGACACGGTCACTGTACTTAGAACAATGGCTTCTTTGTCTTATCTTGTTCCTTGCTGCAGCTGATTTATAGCACACAGACTTACACAGCAAAAACTTGCTGCATTTCACTCAGAAAATGGTTAACATAGTTAAAATGATTACTTAACATAAGCAAATGGCTGGCTTAGCTATTATTCTGCCTTGTGGTCAGCAGCATTGCTAGGCCACAGGTCATGCCTCGTATTCAGCAGCAAATCTAATGCTTCTCAATAATCTAAATTATTGTTAACCTAACAGTATGCTATCAGAAAACTATTTTATTTCAGGGTAATAACAAACTTGCCCATCACAAAGGGATTTAGCCACCTCCTGATGCCCTCCTTCAGCCGCCTTACCAGTGCCTGCACACCTGGTGACAGCAGCATGCCCCAGCTAGGAATACTGAACCCCTGGAACTTCTCCATTTTTTTCTCCAGTTCCCTCACTATGGGGATCACCTGGCTAAGGAGGGCATTGCCAGCACTGAGGGTCTCGGTGGCCTTGAGGAAGGGCTTGAGGACCACCAAGATCTGGGATATGGTACCCCACTCAGCTCTGTTAAGGGGACCGCTGATCCCGATCTCCCTGAGCAAGGCCATCTCATGGATGGCCTTTTGTTGCTCCACCAGGCTTTCAAGCATCAGGTATGTGGAGTTCCACCAAGTCTCCACATCCTGCATGATTTTGTGCTGCAGGATGCTCAGCTCTGCCTGTTTCTCCCACAGCATCTTGCCCCCCTTGATGCTGCAGTGGAAGTAGTCTGCCACCTTCCTGCATTTGGAAATGAGCTGGCTCATAGTGGTAGTGGTGGCACCCTCATTGGCAGCCCTGTCCCCCTCCAAGGCATTTCTGACTATGAGGTGCAGCCTGTGTACTACATAGTGGATGCCAATAAGGTTGGCATCATGGACAGCCTTCACCATATTGGCCCTATTGTCAATGACCATGAACCCATGGGTGAGCTCAGCCTACCTAGCAGGCCCACCCTGTACTATGTGGTTCACGGCCACCATGATCTCCTTTGCTGTGTGGGACTCATCCAGCACCTCAGCTTGGAGGAGAGCCCACCAATGGCCTGACTGATGGCACCAGTGCTGTGTGAGGGAGAGATAGGCATGATCACCACCTCGGCTGCTCTAGATGTCCATGGTGAAGTGCAAGGCTACCTGCAGCCCTGCCTTGCACAGCTTCTCCCTCAAGTACTCCCTGTATACCTCATAGAGGGAGGGCACCACTGTCCTGCTAAAGGTGGTGCATGCAGGCACTTGTTAAAATGTGTCCATGAGTGCCATGAGCCACCTGAAACCTGGATGCTCAACAAAGGAGACAGACTGGCTATCCAGAGCAAGCATCTCCCCAATGGTCTGGCTGATCTTGCTTGCCTTGGGAACATGCCCCACTCTGTCTGCATCTTTCCCTCACTGCTCCAGGGGGGCCTGCCTCTGCTTTGGGGGGATGGGGCTTTGGAATGAGTGGGGGATTTTCCTTTGGGCATGCTCACCCTGGTACCAGGCTGAGAGGAAAGAAGGGCAAGGGGGTGCTGCCTCCTGAGATGCAGGAGCATCACTGTGGTGGTGAAGTGTTTCACTTCCTTACCCTGGCTGATCTGCCTTTGGCAGTGCTGGCAGATGGCAAACCTGGGATCATCTGCCACCTCAAAATGATCCCACACTATGCTACTTCCCTGCTCCTGGGTTGAGGGTGGGGATCCTGCCCTATCCCCCTTCTCAGCAGGCTAAGGCACAACAGCAGGAGGAGCTGACTCAGCTGAGACACTTGTCTGAGCCTCCACAACCTTCTCAACCTCCTCCAAGGTGCTGCTTTCCAGAGAAGGAGACCTGGGTGTAGGGGAACTTTGAGGGATGTGGAGCACAAACTCAGATTCCTCCTTGGTCCCCAGAATTGTTTGAACCAGGGCACTCAGGACCCCTGGTTCCAGCTCCAGTTCCTCCTCTGGCAGTGGGAGGCTCACACTGGGAGATGAAATTAGGGTGGAAGAGACAGCCATTCTTTCTGCTGGTGCCTATTTCTGGAGTTAGAGGAGGTGGTGCAGGTGCTGGGATGTCAGGTACTGCTCCCACCTCCTTGCTTCCACTGGCAGCAGAAGCCTCATGGCTGCTTGGGAAGAGGATGCATCTATGTTTGATGGAGGGTGGAGGGAGGGCATGCAGCTCTAGCTCTCCCTCTACCCCTTCTAGCCCCTCTTTCTCCCCTGCCAGAAGACCTGGCACCTGCCTTTCCAGCACACTTCATATTAATCTTTCCTGTGTTGCAAAAGGTGTGTGTGTGTCTGACTTTTTCTAGGTTGTATGATTTGTTTGCTTTGCTTTGTGTAGTAGACTGTAGCTTGATTATTGATTGATTATTAATAAAGTATATGGGATGTGTATGTGTTGTTGTTGTTCAATGATGTCCTCTATGCCCTAACTCTGAATGAGTGACTGTCTGACTTCTCCCTCTTCTGCTTCTGGGTTGTGTTTCTTTACTGTACTGTTCTGTGTTGTGTAGTGTAACTAAAATATCTTCTTCTTCTTCTAAGACTCTGAGTTCTGTGTTGTGTGTGTTAATCTCAATCTGAACCTCTATCTGACTTCTTCTGTGTTGTCTTTAGCCTGTATGTAAACTAACTATAATAATATTATTAATGAATAACTACTATATATAATCTGAATCTGAATCTCTTCTATGAATATCTGACTTTTTCTTTTTCTATGATGTGTGTGTGTGTGTGTGCGCGTGCGCGCGCAATGTGTGCTTTCCTGCACAGTGATGGATCACACTGCAAGGGAAAACAATGAGCTTTCTCTTTCAGAAGTATTGGGGGGAAAAAACCGAACAAATATAAATTGAAAGAAATGAATGGGAAGTAGAGAGATGCTAAGCTAATCCAGCCCTTTCTAACAGCGAAAAGTAGCAGGCCACTGACTAGGAAACCAGGCCAGTAGCCGCAGTACCTTTGAAACTGTTGCTCAGGCAGAAACAGCTCAGAAAAGGGACAGAAAAGCCTGCAGACACAGGATTTTATGCTGTTTCTATGTCCCTCCCTAAGACACTGTGATTGGAAGGGCAGTCAGGGAGAAATCATACTCAGTGGCCAGCTAGAGATGTCAATCCTTCCCCTCCTGCTCCCCCTCCCTTTTTTAAGTTTCTGTTTCACCTCAAAGGCTGCCTTCCGCATTTCCGAATCTCTTCCGAATCTTTTCTGAATCAATTCGGAGGCTCCAAATCGATTTGGAAAGTTTTAAGCTTCTGGTGATTTGATTTGGCTTTGGAGATTCGGCTTCTGAATTAGGTCAAATTAGATTAAAAGGGTGTTGTGTCTACACACCAATCCCAGAATATTTTTGTTCCATGGCAAACACAGGTACAATTTACCCAAGGACAAATACAACATCTGCTCCTAGCTTAAGTGTATCAGACATATGACAACTATTGTGGAAACAACTAGCCTTGGATCAAATTCAGGATAAAAGGTATTTTCCACCCGCATGGTGAAGATAGAACGAGGGTTTTGTTTAGCGGTTAGTTTTTCTTTAATTGATGTTTATGGAGTCAGGACAGTAGCAAAAGGTTGCTGCAGTAGACCATTAGAGAGCTACTTGGTATACGGTAGAGGTATTCTGCTCAAAAGATCTGTTTGATTCTTGTTCTGTAACATGGTAATAGACTGACCTAATTAATCAAACAGCTTTTCATCTAATAGTCTAAGGCTATATGCAATGGAAACATCAAGCCTTTGTATTAATTCCAGCTCCTCTATTTCTAATAAAATGATATACAGTGCATTTCTCTTAGGACTAATATCTTGTGCTTGTTTTACCATTTTTGCCTGGCCATGCAATATTTGCTTTGCTTTTATCTTTTGTCTTACTCAATCTGAATCTCTATCTGATTATTTTGAAGGCTATATATATTAAAATACCCTAATTATTTGCACACAATGAGCCAATCTTTCTGAAAGCAGCCTACTTTTCTGTGGCTGCATTATGTGTTTGCACATGCATTTTGCCCCGTTTGCTGATTTTGCAAGTGCACTTTTCAATTGACTTGTAGGCACAATGGACAAGTATTTGGCTTCCAAATACCTGGGCATAGATCAGATAGTTCTGGTGTATTTTGTGTCCATAGTTCAGTTTTTGGGGTGCAAAGTTTCTGGTTTCATATTAAACTGGCAAAAGGGAGACAGGGGCTCACTCCTTGAAAATATGGCTGCCAGTGGGTCAAATTATTTTTGGTGTGACTTCACGGATACGTACAACATTACACTGGGAAAGAGTTTGGTCCAGTGTGTAAGAATAAAAGTGCTTGAGGTTGTGTGAATAATGACTTAAGGAGCAGTGCTAGTGGCAGCGATGTAATTTTAGAACCTTTGATTCTATTAAAGTTGACAACATATGGTTATATACCAGATGAGCTCCAGGCCTAGTATTCAAAAGACTAAAGAGGCATCAAGCAATACAATCTCCAGTTTTTTACTACCTATGAGGCAAAAACACCTTTTTTCAGTTACCCTTGTTCTTTTGCCTTAGATTTTCTGGTGAGGAAAATTAAACTAAAGCAGAGTAAATAAGATAATATTTAAAACAGTTCTTGCATCTGCTACAGCAAAAAGATCTATAACAAACATTCAAGTAGGGTTACTATTTAGTAAAATTGCTCACCTTGAAGTACGGGACTTTTATAAAAGGGCTAATAGCTAAGCATACTTTGAAAAGGGTATTTTAATATATATAGCCTTCAAAATAATATAATTGTTATTTTAAAAAATTCAGACCACTAATTAATCCTTATTTACAGTGATATTAGTTTATAAAAGTGTCTTCTTCTGAGCTATGTATTTGAAAAAAATCTATATGGGAGTTAATTCTAGTTGGTTCACAGTGACTTAATTAAAGGTGTCCCAAATCTGCATGGTCATCTTGGTTGCTCACTCAGTCAGAATCTTCATCAGCTAATTAGGTTTCATTTCGTAAAGGCATTTGAAAACATTCTTGGTATTGCTGTCAGTCAGATCCCTGTCTTTTGCAAGACATTCTTGAGCAGTGTCATAATTGTTTCATGTTTCACAAGGACCATGTCCAGAATGATGAGTACAGAGGACCTCAAAGGCTTACTGCAAGACCTCCGTCTACATGAAGCAAAGCATCATCACACAGCTGCAGGCAAAGTTCAGTTAAATCAGCCTCACGTATGTACAGATCTGTGATTTCTAAGTTTGACAAGCCTTGGGGTTTTATGTTGATATCTTCATATGGTCCAGAGGACAAGTGCTGCTCGAGTTCCCTCTGGCACTGCCTTCTCAGCCACCTTAGTTTTGTTATATGCCTCCAGCTCAACTGTGCCTTTTCACACAGTGCTGAGCAAGCTGCTCTCCCCCTGGAGGCATAATGCCTCTGAGGCATGTCTGTGACTTGTTTCTTCTTGTATTTCCTTTCTGTGGTGTGCTGGAAGTAATCTAATCACCTTTTCCAGCATGCATCATATACCACCTCTTCATATAAAATCTACCTAGCTGGTGCACAGTTGTGAGAGAACCTTGGCCCCTTCTCATCCAATCCCTTTTCTTTGGCTGCATCTTTGTAAGAAGGGGAAGAGTGTTGACAGCTTGCTTCCATTTCTTGGTCCCAGAGTTGCAATCTGTGCATCCCTAATACAGTAGCACAGAAGGATAGGAGAGGGTTCTTACTCCTTACTTCTTCAGATCATAGGCTAGTGCAAGGGGTGGATCCAGAGGGGGTGCAGTGGTGTGGCTGTACCTCCTCCCCACTTTGGATTTGATCACACCCTGGGAACCCCAGGAACTTTTTATAAAGTCCCCAAATACCCCTCCTTCCCCTTCACACTCAGAGGCACATCCTGTCCCCTCACCCCCCTCTACCTGCTGCTTTTGCTTTTCCCTATCCTGGGTGCCAGGGATCTTCAAAGCCACTCCTGTCCACTCCAGCCAGGCTGCACAGTGGTGGGATCAGGGAGAAACAGTGACAGCACCAGAGGGGATAGACAGGGGGGGTTCCCCCTTCTCATGCCAGGTCCCGGGGGGAATGGGCAGGGTGAAGAAATGTACTGCAACTGTTCTCCCTGTCTTGTCTGAGCCCAGTCCCTTTGTAGCTCAGTTGGAGTTGGCAGGAGGGGCTTTGAAGCTTCCCTGGCCTGGGACAGTGGGGAAACCAGTAGCAACAGGTGAGGGAAGCGGGGATTCTTATCTGCTTTGGGTGCTTTAAAAACGTCTCCAGAGGCTCCAGTTTTACAGTCTGCCCACACTGCTGGGTGGGTGTGGAGAAGGAGACTGGTAGTGGAGTGCAGCTACTCCTGCAAAAAGGGTGGCTGTTCCCACACTTCCCTTTGTCAAATTCAGGATCTTCCCTGGCTAGTGCTTATTGTTAAAGCAGCGTCATGCTGTCAAACTTGATGCAGTCTATCCTATTATGCCTGTGAAGTTACATCTTTTCTTTTAAAATCACTCTAAGGACATATCAATTAGGGATTTTTTTAATGAAACTATGACTAACTTTGAAAGAATTGTGCATTATTACTTGTTATTGTTAAAGGTTTCCAGAAGCACAGACCACCTCTCCTTTTCCTTCACCCTGGCCTTGAAGTTTTAGATTTTTTGGTAAAAAAAAAAGGAGTCTCACTCAGCTGTAAATTTGTATGCTTGACATTTTTTTTATCAGATCCTATCAGTGTTAACATGCAATGTAAAAAAAAAATCCATTATTGTATCTTTGCTTTATAAAGAAGGGACTATGAGACCTTGGTTCCAGTAAAATTGCAATAAATCTGCAAATAATACAAAGAACCACATTCTGCCATCTGTCTATACACAGCTCCTACGGAAGGTATCACAGTTTGTTTGCAAATTTGTGGCAAGTGGATTAAAGTGCTAGAAAAAAAAATGGAAAGGAGTAATTCTGTCTACAAACTAGCTTCTCTCTCCAGCTGTGTGCGTTCAGCTTCCATGGATTTTAGTCATTGGGAATTATACCTGTCTATCTGAATTTGGATTTATAAGTCCAAAATAAACATCAAGCCAAATCCTGTAGTTTTTGTTTAGATCCTACTCAGGAGAAGATCCATTACAAGTAAAGGGGTGTTTTCCTGAGTAAGAAATACAGTATTTGACACCATGTTGTCCTGTTCGTTAGTGCTCCATTCTGTTGGTGTTTTTATGGAAAGGTGGCTCTCATGTGCTAGCTAACTTATCAGCTGTAGAATTAACTCACAGACTTGGTGATAACCTTTCCTTTCTAGATGACAACTCCAGGGAGCTCAGTAACTGATTCAAGTAAAGATTAAAAAGAATTACCAAGATAGACAAGTTTGGGGGGGGGGGGGGGTGGTTGTCATTCTAGCTGTAATATCAAGGGGGAGCACACGTGGAGAGGGCATGAGAAAGTAGACAGTGATGTCTTACTTTTTAACTTCAATGTCTCCCTAATAAACATGTTGTTTTGGCTATAACATCACGAGGAAAAAGAGTTGAGAGGTTTATTTAAAAAACTAAGCAATTATAGAATCAATGTTCTGCTCAAACATGAATTAAGTTGCAGAGCAATCTCTGTAGCTGGACTGTTTTGTGTTGAATTGTTAGAAAAATATTTGATTTTCCCACAGTGCATAGTAACTGAATAATATAGCTGTGAGGTTGTAAGTAGCTGCACTGGGCTGCATGGAGCCCCAGCCCAGGTTCTTGCTGATGGGGGGTGCATGCATGCCTCAGGGCCAACAGTGGAGGAGGGGCTGGGGGCAGCAAATCTCTAACCCCTTGCCCACCATCGGCCCTGAAGCACACATGCACTAGCAGCTTGCAAGGAGCCGGGCTAGGGCTCTATGGTTCCTGGTGCAGCTGCTTGCTTGAGGATGCCCTGAAACTGTAGCTTAATTACCCTGATTATGTCTGGGGAAGCCATTAATTCACACATTACTAAGTATGGATTAATGACTTTCCATGGCTTAATTAGGGGAAGCCATGTGTGAGGTGGGGCGGGGCCACCCTTGGCCATTCAGAGGCATGGGGGGGCCCTGCGCTCAGCCCACAAAAATGGTGACTAGCCACTCAATCTGCCTGTGAAATTGGCCAACTGCCTTCTCAAGTCAGGTAGGCCCCTAAACATATAATGCATAAATCATGAGAAGAGCTTGGTGTTTGCTATCTGGAAAACTGCACTCAGTGCAGAATATACATTTTAAGGAAATCTGAAGACTGATGTAGACTGCAAACTTTTTGTGCCAGGCACCAGCACTCTCAGACAAACTGCTGTGCTGTCCAGGCAGACTCCCTAACCAGACTCATTATAGCCATGCCCAGGCAATGCTGCGGTTAGCTAATTTTTAACTCAGCAGTGCAAATTAGCTTTCCTGCAGTGCTTCACAGAAGCAGTTACCCTGAGTCCATATGGAGAGGCTCCATGTGCAGAGCAGCATGAAATGTTGAAGGGTGCCACTGCCTACCACAATAAGTTTACATTTTGGACGTAGCTTGGTTATGTACTGGCTAAGTTTTTCAGAACAGCTACGAGATCCAGCTGTACAACTGTAGCTGACACAGCTGTGGAATTCAAGTGGAATAGTGTGCTTAAAGTTTAGGATTAGTCTTGAAAATCTTTGTTCATGAGGTCTGGGATCGGTCTGTAAAGGTTACATCTTTGTTAAAGTTGTCTGTCAAATAATGGCCATGTGAAAGACAACTAAACTATAAACCATTTTACGTACACCTCTAGACCATTGTTTTTGTTGTTTTCAACATAAAACCACAATCATTTATGCTAATAAGTTACAAAAGAGGTGCTTTGTGGATTTCCAGTTCTGACTCCTGAGGCCACAATTTTCCATTTTCAAGGTTTCACAGATTGTAGATTTTATATCTTTTCTGAACATGCTTGTTATTTTATAGCCTTGTCTGATAGGCAACGGCTGATTTCTGAACATTTATCACTAGCTCAGCTAATTAATGGTAAGGTTTTTGATTATGAAAAAAGTTATCAATCTGCAGGGCCCATATACATGTGAAACAGATTAAGCATGCACATAGAACAACAAAAAGATATGTTACAAGACCTGGCTGGATGGAATATATTTCACACATGGATAAAGAAAATCATTGAGTTAGAGAGATGGAAAGTGTCTCAAGTCTTTCCCTCTTCTAAGTGCAGAATATTGCTTCTTGCTGGACAGTTTAGCAGATATTAAACTGATAGTGCACTTGATTCTGAACAAAAGGCTATGAAGAAATAACAGTCTACAGGACAAAAGGAAGGCTAGCCAAAAACATTATTTTTATATTTTAAGGAGGTAGTAAACTAATAATGCAAGCATTATTATAGAATTTATCTAATCATCTCTTCATTTATCTGTGTTTTTATTGAAATGCAGAGTCCAAACACTACCAAAGTTACTATACCTTATCTTGAGTTCCTGACAAAGTTCACTAGGATTGCCAGAAGTGCCAGCATGCAAAGAAAGTAAGAGCTTCCTATTCTGTAAAATAGTTGTTGTCAAACTGTGGTTGCAGATCATTTGCTGGTGGCCTGTAGAGAGCGGCCTGGTCACACAGTTCTAGCTCTCCTGGTTGTTCCCAGCTGCTAAATGGTGCTACAAAGAGCCACAGACACATTGCATACTTTTCTAACATTGCTGTTCCATACAAGTGATTGGTGTTGTTGTCATGGGGACATTATAGAATTGTTAGAGGGAGAGAATGAGTGATTGATCTGATAATGTAAAAAATTAGAGCTTCAAGCCTAATCAGAATATTCCGTGGACTGGCAAATGATATAACTGGATACAGAAGAGATTAGAAACAAGCTGAGCATAACATTTGATGGGGATACACAAAACATCATTAAGCTCACCATGGCCCAAGAGAAAAAAGCCAAAAATTAACTATTACCCAAGATGAAAGACACACAAATGTTCTGGTAGAATTAAGATATTATGGCAACAGTAGGGGCCAACCTTTTTGGCAGATGTGCCACAAATTAGCCCTGCACTTTACCCTAGTACCACTCTGATCCCTTTCCCCTGCCTGATTTGCTGCTTTGCTTTTTATTCCCTGCCCTTTGCTCTCTGATCAGCTGCTGTGCTTTCTGCTTCCTGCCCTATCTGCTACTATGCTGCCTCTCCCCTCCCTGATCACCCATATGCCACATAGAGAAGCTGTCAGTGCTGTAGGTTGGCCAACCTTGTACCATGGGATCCTTGAATGAATTTAGACTGTCACCTATTCTGAAATGTCACTTTATTGACTCCCCCCTGTTTTCAACAGTGACATTGAGGACACACTAGTTTTGTGTGGAACATAAGCAGCTTTGGGATTAAAAGGGTCGCCTTCCCTTTGAATAAGGAATATTTTGAGAGTGAGACATTATAAATATATTATGTAAGGAACATGCACACTCTTCCTCCCAAAGCCCAGTATAATTTTAGCTTTGTTCTCCTCTTCCCTCCCTTGATGAAATGAAAAGAGAGGCTCTCTGCAAAAGGATTCTCAGAGACATTTCCTTTCCTAGTGTCCCCCTCCTTTAGGCTTTGCCTCAGAAACAGATAACATAGGTCCCAATAAACAGCCACCTCAGAAACAAGTCTACAAATTCCAGTCCTGATCTTTTCTACTATCAAGGATAGAGTTAAACAATCTCTCAGACAACGGAAAATGGAAGAATGGGATTAGGGCACTGAAAGGAGGCAGACGGAAGTTGGCAGAACAAAGAAAGAGAGGAGAAAGTAACGTGAGTAGACTTAAATCTCTGTCTTCCAGAGAAACAAGGGAGCTTTAAAAATTCTAATTAATTAGAGAAAACTAATTAAGTAGAGAATGAAGGATCATGCTCAAAAGGAAAGGTTAATCTTTTTTTATTACATGGAAAAGATAATGAAAAAGTTAAAGCTTATACACATGGGGCCTAAATTTCCTCTCTTTCTCACTAGTAATATGAATGGAATTATTCCTTATTGACATGGATGAAAGTGAACAAAGAATCAGGAGCAAGATTAGAGACACCTGTCACCTTTTTGCTAGCCAGTGACTCATGGAACTGTATTCAGACCATGTACAGAATGAGGCAAAGAAAAATAGATGAATTGTTAAAGTTTCTGCTATGCAAGAGATTATCACTGGAGGGCAGTGCAGGTGCTGTTTTCCAGTAGATGTTTTGTAGAGAGGGAGCCTGAGGCCAGTTTCTGTTCTGACTAAACCCCACATATTCTCAGTATAAAGTCACTTTGATGTTACTTAGGCAGAATTTGGTTCTTAGAACTGTATCGTTTAAGGTTTAAATAATGTTACCCTCTTGCATATGTGTTTGCAGGATCAGGGAAGCAGCAAGGTCAGGGAAACAGATAGTAAAATAGATAGTAAACAGGTAGTAAAATGGATTCTGTGACTGGAAGTTAGAATCTATGGGTCTCAGTAACAAAAGTACAAGTTCTTAACTCTGCAAACAATTTGTTCTCTTGTTTTCCTCTAAGTAAATGAGATGGGGGAGTAAAACATAAAGTAAGGCGACTGCTTTTTAAACTTGTTATGCCTTTTAAAAGATTGCTGGCAACAGATAAAGGACCAGGCCCTCATTAATGGCTAAGGAGCAATCTTCAAAACAGGACAGGGTTAGACAAAGGTATCTTTTATGTTCCTGTGATCCCAGGGGGACTCCTATATGCCAGTCTGCTCCTATAGTTCAGCAAAATACTAGTATCAGCTGCCAAAGGACCCAATGGGAGCTCAGAGCACCAGTGAACAATATCAACATCCTTCAGCCACATCTTCCCACTGGCAGCCGTGGATCAGGGGTGCTGCAGCACCTGCACTCTGCATCCTCATACTTGGGGAGATCAGTAGGGATGATTCACTGGGCTTAGTGCAGCTTTATGCTAGAGTAGCAGTGCAAAGCTGGCAGAGCACAGTGTCCAGTAGTACCACTTGGAGGCCCAGTCCTTCATGTAATATCAATATTTGGATCATCATTGACCTATAGCAATACCATAGTGGATTTGTTTTGTGACATCCTTTTGCCAATGTTGCTTATGTCTAGGTGGAATAGCAGCCAAGGTAGCCAAGTGAACACATTAACTCAGCTGGAGTCCCTTTTAAAGGAAAAGGTACTGTAGGGATGGATAGTAACTGAACATAAATACTTACGTGGTAATTCACTTAATATATTTTAGTATTGCATAAAGGGCATAGACATATACAAGTACTCTCAGTTTGCACTGATATCAGATCAATGTCATGGTTAAAAGGATGTCCCTATACTAATCTATTGTGAAAATCTGATTGAATTGGTATTTTTTCCTTTTATATGGTATATTCCAGCACTAAGCACTCTCTCTAATTCCCATTAGTGGCTCTCTTTTTAATGTCAGGAACCAAAGCATTATTCTGCCTACATTCCTCTTGCAGCAGCTCTCTGGCAGTACTGACATAGTCTCATTGTGATTTTATTTCTTAGTTACTAGATGTTGCCTGCTTGAATAACAGCATCTGCTTAATTTAAGGGGACTGATTCTTTACTGAAACACATTTTTTGTAATCACTGGGCAAAGCTGGTGTAAAGTATAGAAATAATATTTGAGGCCCTTTGTACTCACTTTGCATAGATGTAAACTGTGACAAAAGACGCCATGCCATGGAGAATCAGGTCCAAGATTACTGGCCCTGTATTGAGCCCTGATACCTTTATTTTTTTTAACATATTAGGCAGTGGACGGAATAGTTTATTTCCCAGACTGAGTACATGAAAAGCCTTCCATTAGCACTGGGTTCTTTTGTTATGTTGGGACATCACTTAAGCTAGCCAATCGGACATCTCAAACTATTCCTAATGACAAAAATATTTGCCATGACACAGTGCTCATAACAAAAGTTGCACCAGAAAAGAGTAGGGGTTGACCATATTATCGGTGGCAGGCTGGAATGACCCAGCTTGGGTTGAAAGTGGGTTGGTGGTAGGACCCAGTCACCACCGATTGTTTCTTTTTGCTGCCCAGCCAAGGCCCAGCATGGGCAAGCCCTCCCCTCCCCGCCCTCTCCCACCCTCCCACCACCCAGTTGCAGTTTGGTTGGATAATTCCCCTCTGGCAAATACAGCTTAAGTCTCTGCTCCACAGGCTGGATACAAGGATTCTGCATGCTGAATGTAGCCTGTGGATTGTAGGTTGCTCACTCCTGCTCTAAAGCATCACATGACATATCTACTCCCCATAAAGTATAGGCAAACCTTAACCTGATAACAATTCTGAAGCAAAACCTGCCCTCCCCCTCCTCACCCCACTTCCTGCATCACTTGGCACAAGCTTGGACCATAGAATGGGAGGACACAATAAAATTCTTATTTCATAATCTCAGGGCAGCAGGAGTGTCAGGATCCCATTTCCCCTTTTACCTGGAGGGCAGCTTAATTTGTCTTCTCTAGTCTGAGTTAAATATTGACATATCAAAGAGCAGTTAGGACAGATTGTATCTAAGACAAATCTTTCCTCACTGCAGAAGCTTATCAATCATTGCTGGATATAGTTATTATGTCAGAGGGTTTTTTTTTTATTCATTTGACTATCTGAAACAAACTGAAGAGTAACATTTACATTTTCATGTTGAGTATTTCATATGACAAAAGAAAGAGCTGAGATCTCTTCTTATTACAGCATGTATGGATTGAAAATAAGCCTCCCAAACTCCTGATTAGGGTTCTGGTACATTTAATTTACAAGGATCTATGATATTTTAAAGGAAATTATGAAATAGAACTGTTATGAATATTTAAGTATATTAACAAAAAATGTTATTAGCTTAAAGCATATTTATTCCAGGAACATTTCAGTTAATTAAAAAAAAGCATTTCAAGATAAGGAAATGGACTAGGGGTGTAGATAAATGTTCAGAAATACTTGTAGTTCACCAATCTCTTACATAAATATTCACTTGTAAAATATCCCATTGATTATTCCCACACCACCCATATACATGTCTACCATCCATCTAACAGGGATACACTTACATCAATTCCTGCAGTAGTGTGTGAAATTGTGCATGCACATTTCTAAAAATTGGGCCCTTATTGTCATCTGTGAAATAGGACATCATAACTCTTTTCTCTCTGGGGTGGTGTGATGCTAAATTCATTTATGTTTATAAAACACTTTGAGAGCCTCAGGCACAAGGTGGTATATAAGAGTGCAAAGTTTTCTCAAAATGAAATTCATGCTACCACAAGACAAGAGAGGGGACTATGGGCACACACATGCAGGGAACCTGGTCTGATGCACTGGAAATCCAGCATAAATTGATGTACACTGGCAGCCTTGTCCATCACGTGTATAAGTGGCGCAGCACACCTCTGTGCTAAGGAAATGGTGGCAGTGTACTTTGAACTACAATATATTCAATGTGCTTTAGTTCAAAGTACACTGCCACCATTTTCTCTGAGCGGAGACTTACTGCACTGCTGATACACATGATGTGCAGGTGCTTTTAATTAGTGCAGCTGGCTAATTAAAAGTGCCTGGCATCGTGTCGGGAGCACATGTAAAATGCCCTATATGACTCAACTAGTCATTCCTTCTAGTTCAAGTGGGTTTTGTCATGTAACAGTTATTGCTTTAATTAGCCATGAGGAAATCTCATGGCCTTCATAATTAGGGGTGCATTGATAGAGATTTTGAGGGCCAATACTGATAGCCAATATTTAAGGAGGCATATCGGCCGATACTAATCCAATATCCGATACAGCTGCCATCAGCTGGTAAATCCCTTGTGGTGGAAGGGGAGGGGGGAGGGAATAGCTGTGGGAGGACAGATCAATGCCCTCATGGTGAGGGAGGGGGCAGGTGCTACCCTGGTGGGGTGGGGGAGGGCATAGGACAGAACCACAGCTCATGGCGGGGGGAGCAGCTCTCACCGCTGCTTGCACCCCAGGGTGGGGGGGGAGGCATGTGCGGCATGGGGCTGGTGACAGATGCGGGGTGGAGCTGCAGCCGGTGCTATGCAGGGCTCTTCTTGCCGGGGGTGGGGCTTGGAGTAGGCTCCAGAAGCATTGAGAGTAGGCTGCAGCCACCCCAAATTTCACTGCAGCTCTGCTCCCAGTCCCACGCCACTGCCTGGCACAGCCGCGGCTAAACGCCTCACCTCTACCCAAGTGCCGGGAAAAGCCATGCCCTCTTGGGGTACAAGAAGCATCCAGGCAGTGCCTTCCCCTGTCCCCTCCCTCACCATGGAGGCACAGCACAGGCATTTATTGACCAAATTATCGGCTCCATAGGGCTGTTATCCAATATAGACAATTTTCTTCGTATCAGTACCAATCCGATATTGGACAGATGTATTGATGTACCTCTATTCATGATTATTCTTACATATTAAGGAAAACAAGAAGTTAGAAGGTGTGGAGTATTTTAATTGCAAGGGTAAAGCTGTATGTCTAACTATGACCATGTAAGTTTTCCCGCTCTTTCTAGCAAAGTTCAGTAACAGTTTACTAGAAGGCTACCATCATAAGAGCACATGAAACTTTAACCAGGAAAGGAAAGTAATAGCAGGTGGGGGAAATGGCCCCAGCATTCTGGATTTCTTCACCCACTGTGAGTGCCTAGGGTAAAGTTACACATTGCACTTAAACCATACTAAATCTGGAATGTTGAACAGTATTAAAGCTGGAATGTGCTGTGAATAGTCACAAGTTAAAGGTTAATATCATTTCTTGCCTGCATAGCTCTGATTTGCCACTAAAGGGCTGGCTAGGAGGGGTAAGGCTAGGAGCCTAGGGCTCCTGAGCTCTATCCCTGTCTCAGGGTTCAGGGGCTGGAAGCAGTCCATCCTGCATTGCTGGAGAAGTGCAAATTGCTCATTTTATCTCCGTGCAGCAGACTGAAATTATTCTAACATGACCTAGGTAGCATGACCGAGCGTTAACCCTTGCCTAAAGTGGCATAACTTTTTTTGAGACACTCAAAGGCCCCTTAACATGAGTTAACAAGTTTTAATGTGCAGACACTCATATTAAATGACCTTAGTATGGTCGAAGCGTAATGTGTAACTTCACCCTAAGACATCCTGGTGACTGGAATCACCAATGCAAGCTCCTGGCCCCCCCACTGAGGGAAGGGAGAACCTGAAGATTTGTAGATCAGCAGACTTTCTCATCCTGCCCTTGCCTGCCTTTGGCCTCTCCATGCACTGCCTGCATATCTCCCAGAAAAGCAGGGCCTTGTGCCAAACAGGCAGTCAGCTTCTGTGCATCTAATCCAAACCTATTCTCTATATCTTTTTGCAATGGAAGGATGCTGGCTTCGATGCTGGAGACACTGTATGACTCCTATGGTAGGAGTGGGATGAGTGCCTTGATTATTCAGCCAACAGTACAGGAAAGCAAGAAAAGCACTATGGATTCTAACACAGATGTGACTCCAAACATAAAAACCATATTACATTCAAGAAAGGAGTGACCTAAGCTAGCTCATTTCAGGAGGAAAAAAGACCCTGGCATGGTGCTAGTATCAATCAAAGTTGAAACCACTCAGGCAAAGAAATTCAGCAAGAGAGAAAAATAGAAAAACACTAGTACAAAAAATTAATTTATAAGACAACTTGGGAAGGTCTAACAGTGGTTTCATAACACACGCACAGGATTTACATGGAGGTACTCCACGTCTAGATGCCACATTGGGATATAGGCAGTGAAGTATTTATATTAACTAAACCTAAAATGTTGCTGTCCCTTTAAAGATCAGCAAAATACTGGGAATGATTCACATTAATCCTATGGCCCTTTTGCCACATAGGGAAGTGCAAGGGGGCCTTACACCACTTTCAAAGATCCTTTCAATTGTTATAGAGGGGGCCTCAGTGCCCATGAGAATTAGGCCCTGTTTCCCCTCCCCCAGTAATTTTTGATTTTATGTTTATGAGGATTTGAAAATAGTCTAATTCTTTTCTATCTGGTTTGGGCCTATCTATACCAGCTGGTAAATAGGAAATGTTCACTGTAGGAAGCCAATATTCTGCAGAGTGTAAACAGATGGAATCAATATAAAGTGACAAGTTAGACTGTACTACTGAGAATACAGAGCCAAAACTAAGAGCATAACAGTCACGATACTTATTTTGTTCCAATTCATTTGGTACTGAATAGCACTTCATATATGCACAGCTGTGTCCTTCCATTTTTTACTTTCTTTCTTCTGGTTTGATGATGACAATTTCAAAGAAAAACTTTAATTAAAGATTTTACACAAAATGGCCCAAACTAGAATATAGGAAAAACAAGCATTGATGTGTTTATGGAAAGAAGAATTTTTTTAATGCAGTTATTTTTTTATTTTCTTTCTTTTTATTTGACAAAACCAAACAAAAAATATGGTATGTGTGAATTGTGCTGGATTGACAACCTTGCAGATTGAAAGGCTCTTTGCCTCAGGGCAGGCACAGAATTGAGCTTCAGCTTTGAAAGCTATCTTCTCCCCTGCTCTGGCAGTGTACCTGTTACTCTGCTGTGGAGGGGCAGAGGTGCGTCATATTTCAGGCCCCTCCCCCCCTTAAAGGTTGGGGGAGGATGCATCATATTTCAGGCCCATTCAAGATTGAGCAGTGGGTGATGCTGCATGCTTCTGCTGGATAAGAGAGAGAGGATGAAGGGAATGCCCCTGGCTGCCAATGGCTAGCCTCCCCAGCACAGCACTCAGTAGTGGTGGGATATTGGCTTTCTTTTGCTTCCCTAGTCTTTTCAGGCCACTGTTATTTGCCTCATATAAAGGGAAGTGAATCCTGCACACTGTAAAAGAGTGGTGCAGATGCCACAATCCTCTATGCAGTGCCTGAGATGATGTGATGAGGCAGAAGCAATGTGCCTCCAAGCTGGCCCCTTCTGAAGGCTGCGCATTAAAAGCACTACTAAGTTCTCATTCTTTTGCCAGCAAAGATGCCAACTGCAATCTTATCTTGGCATCTTTTCATTAAAATGGGAACAAGGCAATACAATTTCCTAGTTAGCCCCTTGGGTTGATAGTGAATGGACTTGGGCTCAAGTCCCAAACTGACCAACGAACCCTTCCAAAAATTGTGCCATTCTTGCTTCCCTACTCCAACCTTCCCTATATGTTATTTATTAGGGTGACTACAACAGTGTGGGGCTGCAGATGTGTGCTTGCACTCACAGATTATACTTAAGGTTCTCATGAAGCACCTTCGGTCTTCTGCAGAATCAGTTCTGGGCTTCACTCCCTCTCCCATAGGTATCTCGCAGCATGTGTAAGGGATTTTAGCACATCTGAAGAGAGGGTGCTTGCCTCACTGCTCTAGCCATTTGCCTTAGTGGATTTCTGGATGAATTATGCTGTAAGAAGACCCTTTATCTGGTGTCTATCCCTCTGCCAGGGTAGCTCATTCAGTAGCGTAATCAGGTGTGGGTACAAAAGTGGCAGCTCTCACTGTTTCCAAAGCTGGCCCTGCCTCTGCTGCTATTGCTACGGCTGCTGGTGCTATTCAGGTACAGGCCCTGGTAATTACACCCTCTGATTACATGACTCCAAAGGAGGGAGTAGTGTAAATTATTGTAGACAGTGCCTAAGATTTTAGGGTGAGGAGAATGCTGTAAAGAGCCGTGAATCCTCTCTGCATGTTTTTGTCTGCCCTGGCACACATACAAAAGCAGGGGCACAAAACTCAAATGTAGAGGGCCACTTGCAAGGTTAATATTCCAAGGGGGGGTGGGTCCTGTTAGGGCAGGGGTAGGCAGTTATTTTGGGTGGAGGGCTGATTACATTAGTTTTGGCAAGCCATTGAGGGCTGCATGATAGGCAGCCAGAAAGGCATGATAGGCAGCCCGATGATATATATACACACACATACTCACCAGTTCACATACAACCCACCTACACATAGGTAAGTTCTAACTTGGATGGTGCGGTATGTATGTGTGCTTGGGGTACCTGGGATACTTGGGGAAAGGTTAAGGTGAAAGAGAGTTAAAGTGTAGGGAGTGAAAATTGCCAGAACCAGGATTAGAACCGGTGGACTAGAGAGAAGCTGGCTGAGGAACTGAGGCTTGGGTTTACTTAAGATCAAGTGGCCCCAGGGTTACTTGAGGTCACTGGTGCATGGGAGGGGAAAAAAAAAGAAGCCTGGTGGCAAAGAGGAGACAGCCAGGAAAGAGAGAGAGAGAGAAACCTGGGAGCTTGGGGCTGGAAACTGAGGCAGACAGCTGAGGTATTGCAGGGGGGAAGAGTGGGGCAGGGCAGATAAATGGTGGCAAGGAGGAGACAGCCAGGAAAGAAACTGAGGCAGCAACCTGGTTGCTCAGGGGAAAAGGCAGTGGCAATAAGACAGTGGCAAAGAAACAGGGGGTTTGGAGGCAGAGAGGAGCTCAGGACAGGTGTTGGAGGTGGCAGAGAGGCAGGAGAGGGAGAAATGAAACAGAAGTTAGAGGGGCGAGGAGCAGAGATTGGAGCAGGGCCAAACCATAGTAAAGCAAAACCCAACTCAGGGGTCCAAATAACAGGTTTACCTGGAATCCAGGTAGGGAAGAGAAACAGAGTCCAAGTCCTTGGTTGAAGAGGGGGTAGAGGGTGATAGCTACCTATCCAAGCTGGAAAGGTCTTTGTCCAGTAGGTGTTGTCCGGAGGGAGGTCGCCAGCAGGGCCTCTGGGTGGATAGGTGGTATGGCATGGTGCTGGTCCAGGTGGAGAGGGCGTCCCAAGGAGTCAGTCTTCACTACCCCATTTATGGGGCAGACTACCTCTAATCTCCTATGGGGAGGGCATGTCCAGGCAAGGTCAGTCCTGTCCCAGAGGGCTTCAGGTGTTCTTACTGAGCATGTGCAGCCTGATACAATGGTGGGTTGCCTTATCTTTTGTTTCTTGAATGTCTAGACAGTCCTAGATAAAGGGGGCTTGAAAACAAAAGAAGAAACAGAGTACTGGGTTAAAGGGCTCATTAAAATACTAAAAGTCACACCCCTAGGTGGGGAAGAAGTATGCTAATGAAACACATATTATGTAAATGAGATACATGGCTAAAACACAGGTATAGAGACATGCTCAGTAAAGAACTTCTTGCGTCACTCACTTATAACCAATCATTAAACAAGCACGCTTGCGAAGGCATTGAAAACTCCTGTATAAAAGATGCTTAGAAATAGTGATCTGGGGTGCTTGTTACGTGAATTATTCCACTTGCACCTTTTATTGCTAGCAATAAACCTTCTTTGTACTTTCACCCCTGGTATCTTTATTGGCCTTTGCATACCGGGCACGATCCCAGACTTGAGCTGGGGCACAACAGTTTTTGGCACCCCAGATGGGACTGCCTTAGATAAGGCTTTGCCTGGACTAACTGACAACCAGCTGACCGCTGTTCCGGAATGAATGTCAGGCGCGCCCCGGGATCTCTTTTCCCGGTAAGACTTTTGCTTCAGGGGGAGCTGGATCACTGAGGCGGCAGTAGCCTAACAGTGCAACGCCATAGAGTGAAAGTACCAGTAACAGGCACTTGGGTGAGAGGGTAGAAAGGGCATAAGGCCTACCGTCAGTACGCCTACCTGGGATTATCTCTGTAAGTATTCTGTCTGGCCCGAGTCCAAGACCAGTGATTTTTCCCCTGTGAGGACAAGGACTAAGAACAGATTCCTGGATCCCAGGTAAGTCGAATGGTCAGAACCGGGAAGGCAGCCCTGAGATGGGTACTATTAACAGTAAGGTTAGGAAATGTACCCCCCTCTCTTGTGTATTGGGACATTGGGCAGAGTTCGGTGGAGATCCTATGACTAAGAAGAAAGCTAAATTCTTCTGTGAAACTGCGTGGCCACGCTATAAGCTAGATGATCAAGAACATTGGCCTCCGGAGGGAAGTGTTAATTATAATACCATCTTACAATTGATTTTGTTCTGCCGGCAGAATGGTAAATGGGAGGAATTGATGTATACGCAAGTGTTTATGTCTCTCTGTAGAGATAGAAAGGTTTTGGGTGAATGTGGATTGGGGGAGGGGGTTGGGATCTGTGAGGTGGCAGTGGCTTGACCAACTGAAAATCCTGTCCTGGAATGTCCGTAGCCGGAGGTTCCACTCCCTTTGCCACCTCTACCTTATCCTCCTCCTCTTCCCCCTCCTCCTCCTCATTCGTCTGATTCCTTGTTGGCATCCGCTCTTCTTCCTTCCTCCCCCCCCCCCGAGGCAGAGGTTGAGAACACTCCCCGACCCAGGGATCTGGAACAGCACCAACCATGGCCGTCAGGTGCTTGGCAATCTCCAGAACCCCCGACTTCTCTTGATATAACCCCGGGAGGTGGGTGGAGAGTACAGTTAGGAGCAGACTCCGGGGTTAAGGGAAAACTTTTTACAACAAAAATTTGACCCTCAGGAAAATGTCTGGATTTATCTGGCCCGGGAAATTTTAAATAGAACGGACTTCTGCTTAGCGGGAGGGATCAATGCTCACCTGGTTTTTACCTCATGCTTAATCGCAGTACCAACCCCTTTGAAAACTTTACAAAATTATACTATGCTGAAGGATATAGATAAGGAAAGTACATATCAGAATATATATAATTGGGGGACTATTGTAAAAGATAAAAGCAGAAACATGTTTTCCTTACGGGTTCAGGCAACAGCTAATGCTTCCGAATGTTTCCTAATGGTTAATTGTACTGGTAATTGCCTTAAATTGAACCAAGGTAAAAATGTCCTCTGTAATGAGACCAGTCAAATATCCTATGCATACGCACATACCGTCCTTCCTCGAGGATGGTTTCTAGCCTGCGGGAGAATAATATATTCATACCTCCCAGCGAACGCTACTGGAGGACCATGCACCATTGCCCGGGTAACTGCAGCTCTTCCAAGGAAATCTGACCTAATGCACACTGAACCAACCCCTCTCGGTGGGAGGTATAAGCGGGCATACACTACTCTCTTCGCCGATTGTGATGAGAATGATTCCCCTGGACTATTATCTAAGGCTGAATATGTAGCCTTAGCTGTATCTATGGTGGGGGTTCCGGGCCTTGCTGTAAGTAATAGCAGAAATCTTGATGCAGTGGCCTGTGTTCTAGCAAAAGGACTAAATGTTACATCCCGAGCTCTTTCAGCCCTGAATGCTGAACAAAAACAATTAAGGGACGCTGTCTTAGAGAATAGAGCCACTATTGATTATCTCTTATTACGACACAATCTTGGGTGTGAAACTTTAAAAGGAATGTGTTGTTTCAACCTCACCGATAATTCTGTGCTAATTGAAGACAAAATTGGTGCCTTACAACAATTGGCACAGACATTAAAAGAATCATCTGGGTTAGACTTTTCCTGGTTAAATTCCTGGCTTCCCAATTTTAGATGGTTGAGACAGTTATTTAGTATAGTTGTCTTGTTTTGTGTTACAGGGATTATGGTTTGTTGCTGTATCCAAAGTTTACGTGTTTTTATATCTATCTTCAGGCCTAAGGTAAATCAAATGATTTTACAAACAAAGAAAGCTGATGATACTAGATTTGTGTTAAGCCAAATTGCATGGAGCAATTATAATAATAATTAAAAATGCTCCAAAGGGGGGAAATGTAAGGAGTGACCTAGAAACCTCTACTCGAAGATGAAGCAGAAGAGAATGCTATGTGAAGAATGCCCATCTGCAATGATAAGGAGGAGACAGTCCTAGATAAAGGGGCTTGAAAACAAAAGAAGAAACAGAGTACTGGGTTAAAGGGCTCATTAAAATACTAAAAGTCACACCCTTAGGTGGGAAAGAAGTATGCTAATGAAACACATATGTATGTAAATGAGATACATGGCTAAAACACAGGTATAGAGACATGCTCAGTAAAGAACTTCTTGTGTCACTCACTTATAACCAATCATTAAACAAGCACGCTTGCGAAGGCATTGAAAACTCCTGTATAAAAGATGCTTAGAAATAGTGATCTGGGGTGCTTGTTACGTGAATTATTCCGCTTGCACCTTTTATTGCTAGCAATAAACCTTCTTTGTACTTTCACCCCTGGTATCTTTATTGGCCTTTGCATACCAGGCACGATCCCAGACTTGAGCTGGGGCACAACAAAAGCATCCGCAGCATCTTGTGTATTCAGGATCCTGCACTTCAAAACGGTGGTGGGGGTGCGTTAGCTAAAACTCGTTCAATAAGCTTCAGTTAAAGTTCCCCCCCTGCCATTTTGAAGTGTGGGGACACTGAACACATAACATGCTGAGGCTGCTGGAACGTGCTAACTAGCACACTTCAGCAGACTCAATTAATTGAATCTGTTCTGATGTGCTGTTTTACAGTGCATCGGAGTAGTTGTCCCACATGTCTACAGGCACCCAAAATTCTACCCTTTAAAATCCAATGTTTGACCATTCATTGATCCCATTCTTGGCATGAATCCATGCTAATAAACTACCTTATTCATGAAAAGGCTTGGAGATATGTGAGATGAGAATGTTTGGGAATGTTTTCCCAGTGACAACAAAACAGAAAAATTTCTGTCTTTTTGCTAGTCTTGTTTTCTATTTGAAATTGTCTCATCTTGTCTTAAATATTCACAGTAGTGAAAAGCAATTCTTTCATGAGCAAAAACTATTTTTCCTCCTTTGTCTTAATCCAAAGCTTTGTCACCTTTCATGATCCCATTTTATCCACAACTGCTGAAGGGTGGTTACAGTCTAACTTCATGTCTTGAATCATAGCTGCTTATATTGGGCTAGACCAGGGGTTGGCAACCCCCAGCACGCATGCTGAGTATGGCATGCAAGGCCATTTTCCTCGGCATGCTACAGCCAGCCCTGGCTCTGGGTAGCTGCTGGAGCCTGGGCTGCTTCCAGCAGGGCTTGCAGTGTCCTAGCTGCCTGCTGGGAGCAGCCCAGGCTCTGTGGGTGACTGCAGCCGGGAGGCTCCAAACAGCTGTCCCAGGCTCTGGAGACCCGGCATCAGCTCCATACAGGCATGTGCACCTGCGCATCGGAGCAGGCAGTGGGGGAGGGGCCTGAGCCAGTGCAACCCCGGTCTCTCCCCTGCACAGAGCTGGTGACTGGGCTCCAGATCCTGACGCAGCTGTTTGTAGCCAGCTTGTGCTCTGGGCAGCTGCAACAAGCAGCGGACAGGCTGCAAACAGCTGTGCTGGGCTCCACAACTCCAGCATCAGCTCTGTGCTGGTGGTGACTGTGCGCGCACCTCGGGGCAGTGCAGCCCACCTCAAGGTCTTTGACTGGGGGGCAAGGGGCACACACAGGGCATCCTGCCATGTACCCCCTGCCCTCATTTTGTTTTTCTGGCATGCCGGCACTCTGGCACCTTCCAATGTAGGCATTGTGGGGGTTTTTGGCACTCCAACCAAAAAACATTGCCTATCCCTGGGCTGTGGGACCCTCCCTTATCTTGGTAGTTAGTTATAACCGTAAATAGTCCATTGCAGCAAGTTTACTGACTCCTGGGATAACTGCTCCAGCAATGGAATAAGAAGTTCAGAATCAGGCCCTTTGCAGTAAAAAACCAAACAAAAAAACCAAACAACCAACAAAGCGTGAAATCCTGGCCCTGCTGAAGTTAGTAGGGCCAGGATTTCACCAAGGTTTTGCTACCTTATACTACCACTGGTATTGCAGGGTATACACAGTGGAGTTGGATTGTATTCTGGCACATGAACCATCATCAGAATGGGAAACTGAGTAGCTTTTGCAGACTCTTTATTACTGTTTGTATGGTTTGAGCCAGAGAGAGCTTAGCTTGACATTCAATTCCCCAATTGATTTTTCAGGAATATCAGTAAAAAAGAGTGACATTTTAAAATAAGCTTTTGTATGTGTGAGCTGAACAAATTTTATGTAGAAAACAATGCACACAATGCTACTGTTACTGTCACTTCTGTGTATAGCTACATTTTCAGGTTGAGATTTTGCATAGATTTTTAATAGGGAAGGAGAAAGGGATTATAGTTACCATTTTCATTAGCAAACCTGTATATATAATTTCATTTCAACCTCAAACCTAATCAAACAAAAACCTTTCAATGTCTTTGAAGTGAAAAATGAGAGATTCACCCTCCTTTATGTGGGATACAAATTATTTGCTGATATCTAATGCATACAAATACCCATGAAAAGCAGACCTGCCACAATCTTCATTATTTGGTTTCTAACAAATCTTTGGGTATCAACCACTGGAGGAGGATATTTTTAACTTGCTGCTTAAAAAGAATCACTAGTATTTGAAATTCACTGGTTTGCCTAAAAGAGTTTTTAACTTTACCAATGCCATTTACAGAGGAAACTGCCTTCAAAACATTCAGTAAATGTAAAATGTTCATTTCTCCTACAGTCATTTTGCAAAACTTCCCATAGTGCTCAGAAAGGTATTTTTTGCTTTACTGAAGGAGGTATAGAATGGGTTTCTTTGTGTATTAGCAAATCTGCCCAGCACCTGCATTTCAAGTTATGTCAATATTTGTTTCTTGCTTAATTGGATCATTTGTAATTTGCAGATTTCTAAGAATTTGAAAAGCATTATCAGGACCTGTAGACTTGTTGACTACAAGCAAACAGGAGAAATACAGCAGCATGAGTTAAGACGGATTCTTGAGATTAATTGCTTCAGGATGAAGGATTCTCAATTTGAAAAATAAGTAAAGAAGCAGTCAAGGATTTCTATACAACACTTGAAATAAGCCATTAATTAAAGCTCCTGTGTGACCTTCTGAACTGCACTGGCTGTGGACCATGGCCTAGTAAAAGGCTGACTTAAATAAGACCTGGCTGGCTGCCAGGGATCAAATTCATGAATAGTGTTCACACACCCTTTTTATCTAGTCATAGACACACTACAGACTCTAAGGCTAGGCACAGAAGTTACACATAAACCAGTTTCAATAAGCAGAAACTGGTTTAAATCTGTAACAGAACAGAAGTTCAGTGCACATAAGTAGTATTAGACTTAACTGATTTAGATCAAACCAGTTTATAAAACTTCTGTCTCAGACCTCTTCCTGGTTCAAGTTAAATCAGAGTCCCCCAGCATCTCAGCATGCTTTGCAGCTCTGGACTAGCCTGTGCTGTGTGCTCCAGAGAGCAGGGTTGGCCCTGCCCCTCTGCTCCCTAGCCAGAGCAGTGATGGCTGGATGACAAGTGCGTGGGGGTGGGAAACCCTGCTTGGTTCAGTTGGATCACACTTTCACTGCCACTCAGCAAGTAATCAAAGTGGGGTACACAGGCACTAGCATCACTACTTCTGGAACTTGGATGGGGTGAGGGGCAGGACTGTCTTCTCAACCAGCCTTTCTGAGATCAGGATCAAGAGATTCTGTTTCAAATAACCCCCTCCTTGAGATGGATCAGGTAGGAATAAACCAACTGATCACTGACAGTCACACTGATTGAAGCTGATGCAGAGACCCATTCTTTTTCAGACTGCACAGTGGAGTTACTGCACAATAAGTTACAGTAAGCTTTAGGCTAAGTACAGACAGTCAAAAAGCCTGAGGCTGAATCAGTTCAGTCTTTGCAGGTTAGTCTAAATTGTAGAGATTAAACCAAGAAGCAAGTGAACAGACATTCACTTTTGATTCAGGAAATGCAGCCACATGTCTGTAGTGGTTCAGGCCAGTAGCTGGGAGGCACTAGTTCATGACTCCCAGCCTGCTAACCACTGCCAAAGGGACTGAAGCTCCAAGGCTTTCAAGTCTTTTCCCCACTCCCTGCTCCCCCACCCCACTCCCACTTCCAAGCACATGTATAGACAGCCTATGCCTTCAGTGTCCCTGCCAGTCTTTCATGACATAGACCCCCACAAAGGTTGCCAGTGAGAGGGAGACAGAAAACTAACTTTCACCTCTGCACTAGAGGGGGCCTAAAAGGAGTGTGGCTGCCCTAATACGGGTGGGCTGACCCAGAAGGATATGTCGCCAAAGTCTGGTAAATAAAGGCCTCTTTTAGCATCTGTTGTTGGCAGGCTTCAGTGCAGGTCTGCCTGTGTATTAAAGCTGCTCCTCTATGATAGAAATTTTGAGAAAAGGACATATGATGAAAACATGGTGGTGAACTGACATGCAGTTCAGGGAGTTCCACTGGGCAGGGGAATGTAATAATAGGTATATAAATAATTATATTATTATTATTGTCTTCTAATTATGTTTTAATAATATAATATTATTATAATTATATTATTATATGCTATACTATTGTAGCTTTGTATAGAACACATAGATGTTTGCAAGGAGGATACATTCTTACGGACTTAGTGCAGCTTTTACCCATAGAGCTTTTGTCAGCAGCAACTTCAAAACTGGAAAGGATCCCAAAGGAATATTAAACACATTAGGATGGACAATTCCTTTGTTGTTTCTTTCTTTTTTATTACTATTATTAGTTTTTTTATTATAAACAACCTTCAATCTAAGTTTTAGTCCATGTTTACCAGCTGGACTTACTGTTTCAATTTTATTTTTTTTCTAGATGAGCCACTTTCCAGAATTAGATCCCAGCAACCAGTTAAATGATTTTGGTACATGCAAATATAGGAGAGAAGCAATAATTTTCCAAACCAGGCAATCAAAAAAACAAAATTATAGTTTATTTGACAATAAACCTTGTGTTTGGCATTGTAATCTGAAAGGTAGTAAATCAATAAAGATGTTAAAACATCTCATAAGTACTGAATAATAAAAAAGATCACAACTTTTTATATGGGGTTTTATAAAGCTCAAAATATGATGAAGTTTATCTGATAAAACTTCTGAAGCTTAACAAATAAATTACTGGTAAAAATCCACCTTTGTGCTAGACAGCAGACAATCAGAGATAAAGCTTTTTTTTTTTTTTCTTTTTTAAAAATTGCTTTTTAAAAATTACTTTCATTTTTTTTTCTTTCTCTGTGCATGGTATAACTGAGGTCCAGTTCACTTTAAGAAGCATAATAAAAACAGAGCCTTTACAAGTAAGAAAACTATACTTGGATTCTTTACTTTGAATGGACCATAAAGCAACTAAAAGTGTGCTCTCCCTTCAATGCACTGAGGGAAGGATATTAATTCTGTGTTCCAAGGTTGAGAAAGCATTGCCTTTGGGAGGGCAATTGAAATCATGGGCCAGATTTGCTACTACCCTGGCAGTTTTGCACTGCTCCAGTTAAGCAGGGTTTATGGTTGCTTTGCATCTCAAGGGCAGTACAAACCTATCACTAAATGTGGCCTTCTATCTGCTCATCTGGGCCACACTCACAAGGCACACTTATCTTCACTCATCATGCATTAAGTGAATTAGCTGCCACCCTGATATGCCCTGTCCTGCATGATCTTTGTTACAGCCAGAGACTAGGTAAAGTGTATTCCCCCATCAAAGAGCCCAAACAGTCATCTTTTCCTCAGGTGGGATGGGCTCCACCTTTCCCCCAAAGGTAAGCATGTGTTCTTTTCTAGGTTGGCAGACCTCATCCAGCGGGCTTTAAACTAGGCTTGTTGGGGGAAGGGGAAGATGAGGGCAGAGGAAGCCTTGGACCACTGAACCAGGTGTCACCCACAAGAACAGCCCAGCCTAGACCGACGAAGAGCAGAACAAATACCCAGGTAAGCAACAGGGGCCCGGGCAGTACTGAGTTTAGGGGGCTAGTGCACACATCTTCAGGAGGCCTCAAATGCCTCTACACAAATGCTTGTAGTATGGGGAACAAGCTGGAGGAACTTACCCTCCTGCTAGCTGACACCAGCCCAGACATAGTGGGGCTCACAGAAACATGGTGGGACCCAATGCACGACTGGGCGGTGAATATCAAGGGCTATAGGCTGCACAGGAGGGATAGGACAGGGAGGAAATGTGGGGGTATGGAGCTCTATGTCAAGGAGAAATACACGTCCTCAACAAGTAGCACAAGGTCAGAGGAGGGGCACACTGAAGTGCTCTGGGTTAGAATAAAAGGAAGTTGAGGGGAAAGAGACTTAATGGTGGGGGTCTACTACAGACCTCCCAACCAAGGGGAAGAGCTAGACCGGGAATTCTTAAGTCAGCTCACGGAGGTAGTTAGGTCAAAGGACGTGGTCATCATGGGTGACCTGAACTTTCCAGACATCTGCTGGGAAGAGCGGTCAGCCAGGTCTGACCACTAACGTAGGTTCCTAGCCAAGATACAGGACCTCCATCTAACCCAGGAGGTGCATAGCCCCACCAGGGGAGATGCCTTGTTGGACCTGGTCCTGGCCACAGGTGATGACTTGGTGAGGGGTCTGCGGGTGCTCAACCACCTGGGCAACAGTGATCATCGCCTGCTGAAATTCACCATCCAGCGCAAGGTGGCAAAGGCCTACAGCAAGGCAGCAGCCCTGGACTTCAGGAGGGCAGATTTCAATGTGGTGAGGAGAATAGTCGGGGGGTACTGAGGTCCTGGAGGGGAGAGGCATCAGGTGTCCAAGAAGAGTGGTCGTTCCTTAAGGAGATGATCCTCCAAGCCCAAAGGGAGGTAATCCCAACACGGATGAAAGGGGGCAAGAGGATGCAAAAGCCCCCATGGCTCTCCAAAAGCATAGGAATGTCTCCTAGCTAAAAAGGAGGCGTACACCCAATGGAAGGGAGGGGCCATCACCAGGGAGGACTATACCTCAGTTTCTCGGGGCTGTAGGGGGGCAGTCAGGAAGCTCAAGGAGGAGATGGAACTGGGACAAGCTACCCGGATCAAGGACAACAAGAAGTCCTTTTTTTAAATACATAGGGGGTAAAAAGAAGGTACTGGGTAATGTGGGGCCTCTGCAAGGCACACTAGGAAATCTGGTCATTGCTCCAGATGACAAAGCTAACCTATTTAACAATTTCTTCGCCTCCATTTTTCTAAGCAGGGACCGGGTCACCCCCTCCACTGGGACCCCCATAGGCCCCAGGGGAGGTGCACCCAGGCCTAGGGCCAGTGAGGATCTAGTCAGGGAACTTCTGGAGGGACTGGACGTATTTAAATCAGCTGGTCCTGACGATCTCCACCCCAGAGTGCTGAGGGAATTAGCAAGGGTCATTGCCCCCGACATGGCTTTATGAGTTATGTAGTTCCCATTTTCAAACAAGGGAGGAAGGAGGACCCAGGAAACTATAGGCCAGTTAGTCTTACTTGGATCCTGGGTAAGTTTTTTGAGAGAATTATCCTGGCGCATGACCATGAGGGGCCAGCAGGGGAGATTATGCTTAGGGGCAACCAACATGGGTTCATTAGAAGGAGGTCCTGTCAGACCAACCTGGTGGCCTTCTATGACCAGGTCACAAAATCCTTAGACGCAGGTGTAGCAGTAGACGTAGTATTTCTGGACTTTAGGAAGGCCTTTGACACTGTCTCTCACCCCATTCTCATTAAAAAACTAGGGGACTGTGGTGTTGACATCTACACAGTCAATTGGGTCACTAACTGGCTGGAGGGCCACACACAGAGGGTGGTAGTGGATGGGTCATATTCGACCTGGAGGGATGTGGGCACTGGGGTTCCGAAGGGCTCGGTCCTTGGGCCCGCACTGTTCAACATCTTCATCAGCAACTTGGATGAAGGGGTAAAAAGCACCCTGTTCAAATTTGCAGATGACACTAAGATGTGGGGGGAAGTGGGCACACTAGAAGGGAGGGATAGGCTGCAATCGGACCTAGGCAGGTTACAGGGGTGGGAAGATGAGAACAGGATGGGTTTCAACACTGATAAGTGCAAGGTACTGCATCTGGGGGGAAGAACCAGCAGCATACCTACAGGTTGGGGAACTCCCTTCTCATCAGTGCAGAGGCAGAAAAGGATCTTGGAGTCATTATTGATGCCAAAATGAACATGGGCCGACAGTGTGGGGATGCAGTCAGGAAGGCCAACCGTACCTTGTCATGCATCCACAGATGCATCTCAAGCAGGTCCAAGGAGGTGATCCTCCCCTTCTATGCGACATTGGTCAGGCTGCAGTTGGAGTACTGCGTCCAGTTCTGGGCGCCGCACTTCAGGAGGGATGTGGACAACATGGAGAAGGTCCAGAGGAGGGTCACTCACGTGATTGGGGGCAGCAGGGTAGACCCTATGAGGAGAGGCTAAGGGACCTAAACCTTTTCAGCCTCCACAAGAGAAAGCTGAGGGAGGATCTAGTGGCCATTTACAAACTAGTCAGAGGAGACCAGCAGGCATTGGGGGAGTCCCTGTTCCCCCTAGCACTACCAGGTATGACTAGAAGTAACGGTCACAAGCTGGCAGAGGGTAGATTCAGACTAGACATCAGGAGGTGCTATTTCATTGTCATGGTGACTAGGATCTGGAACCAAATTCCAAGAGAAGTGGTGTTGGCTCCTACCCTGGGAGTCTTTAAGAGGAGGCTAAACGAACACCTTACCGGGGTTGTTTGACCCCAGTACTCATTCCTGCCAGGGCAGGGGGTTGGACTTGATGATTTGCTCAGGTCCCTTCTGACCCTACCAACTATGAAACTATGAAAAGATGATCCACTGTGTAGCTAATTGACTTCAAAGTGGCTTGTCTTCCTGAGGTTCCCAGTATTGCTGCTTTAGATATTAAAGTCCTCACCTTCAAGGGCATGAGCTTGGAGGACTTTGGATTCCTTGGATTCTCATTTGGCTGCTATACCACTTCTCTCTGGTCAGTAAAGATTTAAATGACATGTGGTTTTGTGATGAATGTTGTTTTTATGAGAGCACATCTGGTCTGAGGTTTACTTACTTTGCAGATCCCTTTGAATGGGAGGTCTGTTGCTTGGGTGGGTCATGAGTGACTACAAGGCTCTGGGCTGAAGAGGTTGGGGGCTGGGATCAATGGTTTGGGGGTGCAGGTGGTTTTCTCTTCTGTTTTCCCAGTCAGGGGTCAGGGCCCCTGAAGGGATAGTTGTATTGAGGAGATCAACTGGAGGCTCAGGAGATGGCACTACAGTGAAGGTTTCAGCTTTTATGATCATGGAACGCAGTTCCGGGATAGAGGCTTGTTGGGAAGAGATGGCGTCCACCTCATGCCAAGAGGGAAGAAACTGGATGAATGACTTGCTGGAGTGGGCTTTAAACTAGGTGTGTTGGGGGGATGGGTGTGCAGACAGGAATGCAAGTCAGGGGCTAGTCAAACAGGAAGGATGTAGAGAGGGTCGTTGGGGAGGTGTTGAGAAGCTGAATGAGGTCAGGGCAGCAGGGAAGTGGGGGTTACCAGTGGGGGACTTAAATGTCTATACACAAATGCTAGGAGTATGGGGAATAAGCAGGCAGAACTGGCACTTCTGCTAGGAAATAGGGACTATGATCTCATTGGAGTAACAGACACCTGGTGGGATGCCACGCATGAATGGGCTGTATGCATAGAGGGCTACAGGCTTCACAGAAGGGATTGGGTAGGGAATAAGAGAGGAGGTGTAGGTCTCTATGTAAAGGAGCAGTATGCCTCCTTGGAGACCCAAATTGGTTCAAGAGAAGGGCTACTCAAGACCCTGTGGGTCAAGATATGGGGGAGAGGAGGATAAGGAGAAGGGGTCTTGATGGTAAGCATCTACTACAGACCACCACACCAGGAGCAGGAGCTGGATCTGGAATTTTCCAGAGAACTAATGGAGGCTGCATGTTCAAGGGACATGGCTGTCCTGTATTACCTCAATTACCCTGACATCTGCTGGGAGGAGCACTCAGCCAGATCTGACTGGTCACATAGGTTTTTGAGCTGCACAGAAGAACTTTAATTAGTCCAGGAGATGACCAGGCTGACCAGGGGGAAAGCTTTGTTGTATTTTGTTCTAGCCAAAGGGGGATATCCTGGTGGGAGATCTGAGGATTGAGGGTTATCTGGGAGATAGTGATCATGAGACGATAGAATCTACTAGCCATCATAGGGCAGGGAAGTCAGCCAGTAGGGAAGATGTGTTTGGCTTCAGGAAGGCTGACTACAAGGAGCTTAGGAAAACAGTGGGAGAGACCCTATGGGAAGAGGGACTGGAGGGGAGTTCAGGAAGGGTGGTTGTTCCTTAAGGTAATGATCCTCAGAATGCAGAAAAGGTCCATTCCTGTATGCAGGAAAGGTGGTAAAGGAGCTGGGAGCCCTCTTGGCTTACCAGAGGAGTCAAGGAGTGCTTAGAAAAGAAAAAGGAAGCTTACAGACAGTGGGAACAAGGAGTTAGTCCCCAAGGAGGGCTAGTCACTAAGGAGGAATATATAAGTATAGTTCATATTCATAGGGAGAAGATAAGGAAAGCAAGAGTGATGACCAAGATCAGGTTTGCAACCAAAAACAAGGACAATAAGAAGTCCTTCTATAGGTCTATAGGGAGCAGGAGGAAGACCAAGAGAAATGTGGGGCACTTGCAGAATGGGATGGGACAGCTGTAAACAGGCAGTCAGGAGAAAGCTAAATTCCTTAATGAATACTTTACTTCAGTGTTCCTGCATGCAAAGGGTGGTCGCCCTCCTAGTTGGACACTGGATGGATGTGGGATGAGGGGGTAGGGGGTGATTGCCAACCAGTGGTCAGTGTCAAACTGGTAAGGGAGCACTTAGAGCATCTGAATGTCTTCAAGTTTGCAGGTCTGGATGGATTCTACCTGATAGCTCTGAGGTGATTGGCTGAAGTCATTGCAGAACCAGTGGTGAGAAGACTTGTGGTGCTCAGGAGAGGTTCTAGAAGACTAGAAAAGGGCCAATATGGTGCCAATATTTAAGAAGGGGAGGAAGGAGGATCTGGAAAACTCTAGACCTCAATTCTGGGTAAAATTTTGGAAAAAAATATCAAGAAATCCAGTTGTGAGAGATTGGCAGAAGGCATGATGCTGAAGGATAGCCAGCATGGTTTTGTTGCAGACATGTCATGTCTAACCAATCTTATCTTCTTCTATGATCAGGTAACAAACTGCTTAGATGTGGGAGAGGTGGTTGATATCATATACTTGAATTTTAAAAAGGCCTTCGAAATGATCTTTCATAATGCTCTTATAAAAAACTCGGGATTGTGGGCTGGCAGAGTCCACAAGCAGGTGGGTTGGGAACTGGCTAAGGGGTTGAACCTAGAGAGTGTTAGTGGATGGGTCTGTATTGTCTTGGTGGGAGGTGGCCAGTGGTGTCCCACAGGGTTCAGTTCCTGCCCCCATGCTGTTCAACATCTTTATCAATGATTTAGATGAGGATGGGGAAAGCACTCTGGCCAAGTTTGTGGATGATAGTAAATCAGGGATGGGCAATTACTTTGGGCGGAGGGCTGCTTCCTGAGTTTTGGCAAGCCATTGAGGGCCGCATGATAGGCAGCCAGGGGCAGATAAATATGAACTTTCTAAATTTTTTAGGGGCCCTGTGGGCTGGATAGAATGGCCTGGAGGACTGCATCTGGCCTGTGGGCCACATTTTGCCAACCCTTCTACTAAGTTATGGGGGAAAGTGGTCGTCCTAGAGGATAGGGTGTGGATCCAAACAGACCTGGACAAGCTGGAAAGGTGAGCAGAGTGAAACCGGATGCAGTTCAATAAGGATAAATGAAGAGTGTGTCATCTAGGGAGAAGTAACCAGCTACATGAATATAGGTTAGAAGGACATGTCCTGGCCAGCCCGATGGCTAAAAGGGATCTTGGGGTTATAGCTGATCACAGGATGAACATGAGTCGCCAGTGTGATGCTGTAGTCAACAGAGCTAACAGCATACTGGGATGCATTAGCTGATGCATCACAAGCAGAGCTAAGGAAGTGATACTTCCAAGGTACTTCATGCTGGTGAGACCCCAGCTGGAGTACTGGATCCAGTTCTGGGCATCACACTTCAAAAAAGATGTGGAAAATCTTGAAAGGGTCCAAGAGAAAGGCCACAAGAATGATTAAGGGCCTGGAGGACAAACCTTATGAGGCAAGACTATGGGATTTGGGACTGTTCAGCTTGGGGAAGAGAAGACTAAGAAGGGACTTGGTGGCCATCTATAAGTAGATAAGGAGTGAATATCGGGAGTTGTGAGAAAAACTGTTCAGTAGTGCACTCCACGGGAAGACAAGGAGCAGTAGCCATAAACTGTTAGAGGATGGTTTCAGGTTGGATGTAAGGAAGAAGTTTATGGTAATGGTGACCAGGACCTGGAATAGACTTCCCGGGGAGGTGGTGCATTCCCCAACCTTGGAAGTCTTCAAGAGGAGACTGGACACCTTGCTGAGATCATTTGATTTCAGCAGTATTCCTGTCCAGAGCAGGGGAGTTGGACTTGATTGATCTTTTGATATCCCTTCCAGTCCTTAATTTCTATGATTCTATGATTTTTCTGCAGCACCCTTTTAACAAGCTCCTGACTTTGGGGTTGGTCTTGAATTATGACATAGCCTAATATACCTGGGAGGTTACTTCTAGACCAGTCTGGAATGAAAAGAAAACTATACAGGAGTTTCAGAAGCAGACCTTTGACCCAGATCTGCTGCTATGCTACCCTCTGTTATCTTCCTGTAGCATGATCCCTTGAGTTCATCTTTATATCTGGTCTCCATAGTTCTTCTGATTCAAGCCAGAGACTAGGAGTGAATAACAGTATTTTTTCCCATGGCCAAATCTCTATTCTGGTTGCTCTGGGACTCCATGTCATGTCTGTCCATTGTCTTTAATTGAGTTTTGGATCAAACCATAGTTACTAAAAGAGTGTTATCTGTTAAGATTATCTGGATGCCTTGCATTCAAAAGCTTCTCTAACTTTATCTTAATCATGCAGTTAGTCTATAAAAGATATCACCCCCAAAACATCTTTACCACTGACCATAAACGTAATTTCTTGAGATTGTGGTCACAAGAGATGCCATCATGGGTGACTGGTGCCATCTGAGTCAGAGTGGCCAATCTCGCTGACCCAGGTGGGGGCCCCCCGTGACCGATCACACTCACTCGAAAGCAGCCACAGCCGCTTCATCGAGCACTTCATTCCAGCTAGCGCTCGCAGGGGGGGGGACTCGCACCTGCCCATCACCTAAGTGGGGGAGTGCGGCCTGACAGGGGGTGCACCAGTGCTCTCAGGGGGTGCATGTGCACCTGCTATGCAACGTCACTGGATGCCATATTGTTTGGGGGAAATGTTCATGGAAATAGAACAGGCTTACTGTAAATACTTGAGCCTAGATGCCCTTTGAAGGATATGAAATTGGCCAGTCCTACTCCAGGTGGACAGATAAATAATTGGTAGCTGCACTGAGGGTATATTAAGAATCATCCAGAAAACAAAGTTTAATATCTTTAAAACATAAACATAACCTACCTAATAAGAGGCAGTCACTGTTTTTTTCCTGGATTTCTATGGACACATAAACCTATTTTCTTAGCAGACAAATATTATTCTTGTGAAATTCATAATTGAATGCTTGGTGCTTCAGGGTTTTACAGAAAAGGCCTATTTTCATCAAAAGTGATGGGCCTTGCTTGATATTTACATCAATATCTAGATTTGTTACAGTACAAAAGGACACTGTAACCACATACATCGCTAGAGGCTTGAAAATTTAGGATCTGAAAGCATCTAATTATTCTGCTATGTGATGGAAGAAGGCACTCTTTTAAAAATAGGAGATAGGAGAAGGGATACATCTCCAAACAGGTATACAGTCCTGATTTTTAAATACGAAACTTAGAAGATTTTTCTTAAACATCAGGTGCTCAGTTGAAGTTGTCCCTAGACAGCTTTAACGTACTCATCTGGCAGTTATGCAGCAAATAACTCAAAGTTATTTTCCTTGGCAGCTTTTCAGATCAAATCTTTATCTAAAGAGCAAAATCTTCTTGAGCAATGGGCTGAATAATGGGCACATTTATTTGTTTTAGAATTTGAATGAATAAACAGCATTCATATTTGTGAAAGATAACAAATGATTCTCAATTATCTCATGCAATAATTTCCACATTTTGTTATTTAGAAAGGAAACATCTATCATGCATTTATTAAATGAACACTGTTAGCTTTCATAAGAAAATTGCTATATTATAAAATATGTAATTTGGGATAGGGTCCTCTCTAAGCTATATGTTCTGAAATTATTGTAAAATCCTTTAAAATGTGTGCAAAGTGATTTTGCTTACCTTGTTGTATTTTTCAATGATGGAAAGATGACTGAGATTGGTCATGACAACCCTCCCTCCCAACAATTTAGGCACATGTTTAGCTAAGATTCTGAGTAGTCTAGCTGATGTCATGGGGGCTACTCAGGGTCCTAACACACCCCTATTCAAGAAGAATATTTAAGGATGCCCTTCTGCAGAGCAATTAAGATTTCTTACTGTAGCTCCAAAAGTGTGACTGCAGGTCAAACTGTAGACTCATGCCAAGGGCTGCCATCAGTTGGCTCAGCTGTAAATAGATACCTAACCATTGGGATAGGGAAGTCAAAGGTAGCTAAACATGATTCTGACTACATCTCTCCCTTGTGTACTGTTGGCTATAGAAATTGGTGCACCTTAAATGCATGGCCTAATTCTCTCTTATGCTTGGGTGGACCTTAATCTCAGGCCTTTTATGATAGTATTAAAATGAAGTATTTGCATAACTACAGTACTTTCTTGAACTAAGGCCATTGATCAGAATTAAGGGATGAGTATTTTCAGGATTGGGGTTTAACTAGGGATTAGATTAAAAGTCCGATGAAGTCAATGGGAGTCAATGACAGGCTTTGGTGACACTCTTACTGACCATACAGTAGAAACCATGAACAAGACTATATGCATATTGCTATAAAGTACACAAAAGAAACAAATGGAAACAATACAGACATATATTTTTGTAACCTAACATCTTTCAACTGTAGTTACCATTAATGTTACTTGTTACAAAAGAAGTCATAAAAATATATTTTTGAGGTTGATAATATCCTTTAATAGACAACACTTTGTCATAGTAAGTAAGGTTTTTTTTCCCTAATATCTCTTATAGACTAGCATGTACATCATGTAACCTCAATATATTGCCATCATGCTTCAGTGGTAAATGTATTTATCTGTTTTATCTGTTTCAAGGTTGCCACCATTCTATTTATAATGAGCCAAGATGGTTCATTATTTGTTTCTTTTAATATATAGACAGATCAGAAGAATACAGAAGAATATATATATAGAGAGATCAGTCCTACTTCCACTGGAGTCACCAGTTGACTTGTAGAATATAAAAACCACATATATACATACATACATACATACATACATATATATATATATATATATATATACACACACACACAGACACACACACACATATACACACATATATATTGTGACATTATGTATATCTTTTTTTAAAAAGTATTAATGAATCCAGTTTATCACATAACAGATTTAATTTTTAAAGATACTTTCAATTAAAATATACTTAAAGGTGGATATTTACTTTCCATCATCATGAAAGATAAATGGCCCACAGAGCAGCAGTGGCAGCCAGGCAGGCAGGTTAGCCCTTCCTAGCTTGCTTCTCCAGAACAAACAGTGTTGGCATCCACAAGCAAGCGGGGGGAGGAGAGCAGTGAGCAGGGATCTGGGGTGCCAGGGAGGGCGTGGCTTGAAAGAGACAGTGGGCCCAATCCTGGTTAGTGGGGAAGGGGGTTGATTTTTATGCAGTACCATGTAGCCCAGTGTGGCTACAGCTTAGTGTAACTTGATCTGGGTAACACAAATCAGATATAAACCTATGCTGGAGTAGCATAACTTTAAGCTGCCTAAGGAATGTTCAAAATTAGTTTCAGGTGTTAATGTGCCGACACTCCAACTGTTAAGAACTCCAGGAGCCACCTAAAATTATTGAGTAACAAAGCCCTATCTCCACCAGAATGTGAAAAGTAAAGAAGGGTGGCTGGCACTTTTATATAATCATGCTGTATTACTTGAGCAATATGCAATTTATTTCCATGCCATTATTCAAACGCAAGTAATATGTGGTTTTGCTGACCATATACTTGAATATGAGTGTTAATATGTGTCCATAGAAAGTCTTTTCTTTCAATTATATAAAGAAACTATAGGAATTCTTAATCAAAGCCCAATCACTGTAATTCATGGCAAGATAATCTCAATTCTGTGGCAAGATGCCTGGATTCTGCAGCAGTCTGTTACAGTGGGCTGGAAATTTTGTGGTAGCTTCTTTTCAATTAAATATGAATGCAAATCTCCCAATTAGAGCAGTATCCCCAGTGTAATTTATTTTTTGAGGTTCTCTGGTTTGAAAAGAAATCTGCAATGGAGGTAAATATATTTGCTGGATATTTCTACTAGTCTTTGGTGAAATAGTTCATATTGCTTTACAATATGAAATAGTTCATACTGCTTTACAGAATTACATCATCATTTTTGGATTTGATTAAGTGTTTTGAAGCAAATGGGCAATTGACACTGTCAGAATTATTATTTTAAGTTACCTACAATCCGGGCACATCTACACAAGATGCTTTATTGCACAGTAGACTAATTGCATGGTAAAGTGTAAGTGTATACATGTCCAGGTGCTTACTGTGCAGTAAATTAATCTACTGCACTTTTAATTTTCTACCTGCAAATGCAGATAGAAAATTAACTGCACCATAACTACTGTACAGTAGTGCACGTGTAGATGCTTACCAGGAGCAAATTTATTTCCATTCAGCCCCACCACCAGGGGCCACTCTCAGGCTAGCCCCAGGGCCATGGGGCTGGGGGAACTCTTTGCCTGCCCAAGCCTGGCCTTTAAAACTCTGCAGAGATCTCAGGCCCTGTGCCATCAGCTGCCTGCCTCTGGCCTCCAGGTCCAACAGCAGACCAGGACTTTCACCTGCAGCCTTTGAGGGCTGTCAAGGGAGCCATGCTGGCATCATCTGCAACACCACACACCATGTCCTGGGGGCCTAACTGGTCCCAGGATGAGACCACAGACCTCATTGCACTGTAAGGCAAGGCTAAAGTCTGGAGCCAGTTCACACAGGGCAGGCAGTCCAATGCCCACACCTATGAGGGCCTGGCAGCTTACATGTGGGAGCACAGGCATTACCAATTGGCACACCAGTGACACATAAAGGTTAACACCCTGTGGGCACAGTGGGTCCATGCCACTGACTACAACTGCTGACTAGGGGCTGCCTGAAGAACCATGCCCTTTATGTGGCAGTTGGGCCACATCCTTATGCCTTGGGATCTTGGGCAGAGCTGCACTGTGTGTTCCAGCATGGTCAGCCTGCCAGAGCCTCCATCACAGCCTGGCAGTGGCAATGAGATGTCAGTGGGGGAGGGTCTCTTGGGGCACCAGGCGCATGCTCCATCATGGTCCCTACCCCAAGCATTTTCCAGGAGCTCCAGCAGCCTGGGCTAGTGCCTGCCCCACCAGCTTCAGGTGTGCAGCCCCACCCAGAAGGCCAGCCAGAGGATGCCATTGCCTGCTCTGACAAGTTCCAGCTCCTCCCTGGTGGAGGCAACTGCCTGGCCAGCCTAGCACCATGCCTCTGCACCCCAGGATGCTGCTTGGAGCCATATGTTGTTTCTGCCAGCACGGACAGACACAGGTTGCTGGGCACACTTGCCACACCCACCTGGTAAGCCTTGCACTGGGAAGAAGGCCCTCCCCAGCCCTGCCCCTGCCTCTTCCCCCACTCCCCACCTGCCCTGACCAAGCTCCCCCTGGCCTCCTTCCCCACACATCATGCAGGGAGGTGGGAGGAAGTACAAAACTTTAGTGAGCAGCCAGTTAGGCAGTCAGGCATAGGCCTCTCACAGAGAGAAATGTGTTGATGCCAGCAGCGATGTCATCCTTGGCTGTGGGGGCAGGGACATGTAGCATAGGCACAGGTACCCCTCCAGGTGGCAGAAAATCTTGTGGGGAAGTACAGGCTTGCCTACCACACCATTGAAGCTCAGAGTCCCATACCAGGTTCTCAGGTGTGCCTGGGGTATCATAGTGATCAGCAGCAGCAGGGCATAGTGGGTCAGGCACCCCTTGGTCTGCGCCAGCATCTTGTTGCAGCGTATGTGGGACACTCTCACTAGGGGCACAGGCACACACAGGGATGGGGGGCCTGCCTCTTGGGTTACCTCTCCAGAGAGGCCCCCTGAGGGGAGGGCAGGGGCACCACCAGCTATGCATCCAAGTTGACCAGGAGCCCCTCGTCCCCTGAGCCATGGGCCTAACAGCAATAGAGAAGATGGCCTGTCCTGCAGGAGGAGAAGGGGTAGTAGGTCTGGAGCACCCACAGCAGGTGCTGCCAGGAGTTAGGCCTGTCCTAGCCTGGGAAGGGGACAGGGAAGGCAGGCTGCCTGTGGCAAGCACCTAGTGGCTCACCTGCCCCTGTGGAGTGAATAAGGATGTGGGGCTTGGCCGGCAGCCTTCTCTGCCAGAGCCTGCCTGACTGACTTACCATGACACCTGTGTCCACATGACCCCCGATTTTGAGGCCAGGCACTACACAGCCCTTTGGTATAGTGCATGTTATTTCAGAAATGTTGAAAACTCAGAAACAGCCTCTTTTCCCTGGTTCTGCAGGTCCAGCAGTTGCACATAGGGGAGAGGCACCAGCTGCACATGGGGATGAACTGTCAGGGTCACCGCCAGTCTTGACTGGGGCCCTCCATATGCACCAGCTCCGGCAGCAACTGACTCAGGAATGGACCCTGCTGCTGGACTGGCTGGTCACTGTGGTGGAGAGTGGAGGAGTGTACCTAGTATACAGATATCATGCACTAGTGGGAGAAGGACATACATGAGCTGGAGAGGGACTGGGCACACTGGGTGTTCCAGGACAGGCTCCTGGTTCTTGAAGACAGGCACATCACCTTCCTTAAGGGGATGGTGGAGGCCCAGGAGTGGCAGGCTGCCATGGTGGCCAGGGCAGTGGAGACCGTGGAGGAGGGCTGCCAGGTGCTGAGCACTAGAGCTGTGTGAAATTTTGCCGCCCATTTTGTTTCAATGGTGTTTCAAGCCATTTTGACCTCAAAACAGCAAAGTTGAAATGAAACAGAAAGGCTCGAAACAGGGGCAAAACGAAACAGGGCAGGTTGAAATGTTTTGAAAAGTTTGAAACATTTTGAATTTCGACTGAAGCTGGGCTTACCTTTTAATGGCTTTCCTGCAGGGAAACAGAAAGTAAAGTAGGGGAAGGAGAGGGGAAGTGGGGGGAGGGGAAGGAATGCTCTCTTTATTGACATATGTAGCTGGCCAGTGACTGTCACCCTTCTCTGAGGTCCATTCCAATCCCAGTGCTCTGGGGGAGGGACAGAAAAACTTCATAAAAGGCAGCATTTTTTGAATTGCCCTGCTTTCTGCTTTGGGGTCACTTAGCGAGCTATCTGTTCTAGCAGCTCTCTGTCAGACCACTAAGGCTAGAAGCAATGCTTTTTCTAAAGGATTCCCTGCTTGCTACCCTAGCAAGAGGGATTTCAGAATACCTTCTTCTTTTAGGTGCTTTTATTTTATTATTATATTCACTGATTTATTCTTTTGAATCTTATAATGGATAGGGTTACAGTAGAATTTGCTCTATATAGGAATTTACTATACATATTTGTTTTTATATGGTCATTCTTTTTAACACACCAATGCTTTTGAGTTTTTCTACACACGTGGACATATTTCTGTTGGGTTTGTAAATCTCGTCACTGCACCACACCTACAGTTTTCAGTTTATATAGGAACACAAATACATTTATATACTTCTTGAAAAGGAAGACATGAAACACATCATGAAGTGTGGTGGAAAGGCAGGAGGCCACACTGGCCAGCCTTCAGGGAGGCGTGGAAGAGGGAGTAGAGGGAGAGCTGTAAGTTCCCCCCCCCAACCAAACTGAGATGCAGCCTCTTTCCTCCAGCTAAAAGGGATGAGGCTGCTACAATCAGCAAGGAGAGGGTAACAGTACCACAGCCACTGCCTGTGCCCAAGACTGCATCCTATCCACATGCAGCAGCCATAACCCCCCTCACCTCCACCATGACAACAACCACAACCAGCAGCACCAGCACCAGCACAGCAGCCCACTCCGCCCCTTTGTCATTTCCCATGCTGAGCCTTCCAGTGCCAGAAGAAGAGCTGGTGCTGGATCTGGATCTTAGTGCCCTAGCAAGGGAAATTCTGGGGAAGGAGAGGGAATCAGCTGAGTTTGTGCTCGACACCCCTCAAGTTTCCCTTCAAGCCAGGTCTCCTTCCCCAGAAGGCACTTCAGAGGAGGTTTATGTAGAGATGTAGGCAAGTGACTCAGTTGAGTCCACTCCTCTTGCTGTGCCTCTGCCTGCTGAGGAGGAGGAAAGTGCAGAAGCATCCACAGATGCACCTGGACCCCAGAAGCGAGCGGGTAGTGTGGTCTGGGATCATTTTGAGCTGGCAGATGATCCCATGTACACTATCTGCCTGCACTGCCAAGCCAAAACCAGACAGGGCAAGGGAACAAAACATGACCACCACAGAGATGCTGATGCATCTCTGCAGGCTCTTGCTTCTCCTCAGCCTGGCACCAGCAGGAGCATGCTCAAAGGGAAGTCTCCCACAAGCTCCAAAGCTCCCATCCCCCCAAAGCAGAGGCAAGCCACACTGGAACAGCCGAGAGACCTCACCCAGAGCATTGGGGAGATGCTTTCTGTCGATTGCCATCCCTTCTCCTTTGTTGAGCCGCCAGGGTTCAGGCGGCTCATGGTGCTTGCAGTCTCATCATACCAAGTGCCTGCATGCACCATCTTCAGTAGGAAGGTGGTGCCATCCCTGTATGAAGCATGCATGGAGTACTTGAGGGATGAGCTGTGCAAGGAGGTCTGAAGGTGGCCTTACACTTCACCTCAGATATCTGGAGCAGCCGCGGTGGAGATAATGCCTACCTCTCCCTCACAGGGCACTGGTGTGACCAGTCAGGCTGTCGGTAGGCTCTCCTTCAAGCCGAGGTGCTCGATGAGTCCCACACAGCAGCAGAGATCATGGGGGCCATGAACCACCTGGTGCAGGTGTGGCTCACTGGGCAGGGCAAGCTCATCTGTGGCTTCATGGTCACCGACAATGGGGCCAATATGGTCAAGGCGGTTTGTGATGCCAACTTTGTTGGCATCCACTGTGTGGCACACAAGTTGCACCTTGTTGTTAGGGATGCCTTGGAGGGGGACAGGGCTGCTGGTGATGGCGCCAGCACCACCAGCAAGCTCATTTCCAAATACAGGAAGGTGGCAGGCTACTTCCACCGGAGCATCAAGCAGGGCAAGATGTTGTGGGACAAACAAACAGAGCTGAACATCACACAGCACAGAATCATGCAGGCTGTGGAGACTCGGTGGAACTCCACATGCCGGATGCTTGAGAGGCTGGTGGAGCAACAGAAGGTCAAACATGAGATGGCCCTGCTCAGGGAGATTGGGATCAGCGGTCCCCTGAACAAAGCTGAGTAAAATACCATCTCCCAGATCTTGGTGGTCCTCAAGCCCTTCCTTGAGGCCACCGAGAGTCTCAGCGCTGCTGATGCCCTCCTTAGCCAGGTGATCCCCACAGTGAGGGAACTTCAGAGACAAATGGAGAGCTTCCAGGGGATCAATGTTCCTGGCAGGGGCAGGCTACTGTCACCAGATGTGCAGGCACTGGTGAGGCAGCTGAAGGAGGGCATCAGAAAACAGCTTGATCCCTTGTGGTCCAGTACAGTCCATGTGCTGGCCGCCATGTGTGACTCAAGGGTGAAAAGCACCGTATGTGGCAGCTAAACACTAAGTCAGTGGACGGAGGTGCTGGTAAAGAAAGTCAGGGAGGCAGAATGGCAGAGGCAGGGGGACGTGGAATAGGGGGATCCATTGTCTCATGCTAGCATGCCATCCATGAGCCAGTCTTGTCCTCCACCACAGGCACTGCCAATATGGGCTAAGGGCATGGCTTCTATGGTGGGGTCCAGAGCAACCAGACCCCAGCTCACACCTTGGTGGGTACCTATCTTGCCAAGGATGTGGAGCCACTGCTGTGTGACCCCTTGGCCTACTGGGCAAGCCGCAGCCTGGTGTGACTCGGCAACACCTATCCTGTCCACTGACCAGTGTACCAAGCAAGAGGGTGTTCAGCATCGCTAGGGATGTAGTGACACCCCACCGCACCTGAATGGATGCTGGTTTGGTGGAGCAGCTGGTGTTTCTGAAGGTGAACCTCCCACTGCTGGGGTTCCCCAAGCTCCAGGTGCAGACAGACTGAATGCCACCCTCCTCACTCCATCCACACCTAGTTCTTTTTTTCATTTTTTTAAAAAACAATTAATGCTCAGCTTGAGGGGGTGCTAACTGCATCACCAGCCAGCAGAGGAAGAACATGTCCCTGCTGCTCTCATTTCCCTGCCAGTATGAACTTGGAGGTATGGGATGGGGCTATGGGGAAGGAGGAGGCCCCAGGTCCTCGGCATGACCACTAAAAGTGCACCCTGCCAGGTTAGGGAGGCCTGGTGGGACTGCTGGTGGTGCGGCAGCCCCTTAAATGCCAGGACTAATGATCTTCTGGTGAAAGGTGGGTAGGAGGCACCATAGCCTCCAGCTAACATGCGCATGCACACAGTCCTGGCTAGGGAAAGCCCAACACTGTGCTTCTGTTGCCAAGAAAGCTAGCAGCATACTAGATTGTATTAACAGGAGTGTAACTTCAGCACTGGTGAGACCTTACCCGAACTTCTGTATTGAGTTTTGGCCCCCACATTTCAAGAAGGATGTGGACAGTTTGGAAAGAGTTCACCTGAGAGCAACAAAAATGGTTAGGTGACTAGGAGAAAAGATAAAGAGGAAAGACTGTAAGAACTGGAATATGGAGAATAGAAGACTGAGGGGGAATTTGGTAACAGTCTTCAAATACCTGAAGCATTAGTATAGAGAGGATAGAGATGGTCTTTTCCCCCATGGCTGTAAGGGATAGAACTAGGAGCAATGGACTCAAGCTGTATGAGAAGAAATTTAGGTTGGAGAATAAGAAGGAACGGGATACCTAGAGAGAGACTGGTATCTCCAACCTTTGAAGTTTTAAAGAGCACATTAGACAGACACTTGCCTGGGATGGTTTAGTCAGGGATGATCCTTCCTGGAGCAGGGGGCTGAACTAGATGACCTTGTGAGATCTCTTCCAGTCATACTTTCCTACGATCCTATAATCCCAAGTTTGACCAAATTTAGCCTCAAATTTAGCTTTAAAATGTGGTAGATTCCTGAAATACACATGTGGTTTCCAAGTCACAAACACATACACGTGACCTTAGTTTTCCATCTACTTCCTGGTATATACTTAGACAAATTTTATTTAATGGTAATATTTAAGGCAAGTGGTGTTACACTGTAAACATGCCTAGTTTCTTCTCTTTTCATTTATGGCTGACAGGGAAGAAGTTATAAAATATTAGCATCAGCCTTATTCAAAGGTTTCTCAGTGGCACCAAGTGGTAGGGAATCTGGAGATTTGATTGTAACTCTGCTAAAAGATTCACCTATCACATTGGTTCAGAACCTCGGGGTGATACCCAAATCAGGGTAATACGGAATCCTCAGTAGGGTCGCGAAGCGCCCACACACATGCATGCGCACACACATACGCATGTGCACGGCCCAGGAGTGGAGGGTGGGCAGGTGAGCGGGGCTGCTGCGCACAAAGGGGGCAATGGTTGCTCACCCACTCCTGCCCCTGGGCCACTGCCACCACCACTGCACTCTGTTCGAAGCAGTCCCCATGGCACTGGGTTGGGAGGTTCTGTTGGTGGCCAATTTACGTTTGCAGCAAAAAAAAAAAAAGGTTGGAAACCACTGACCTATCACATAAGTTTATTTTGCCTCAGTTTTCCCATGTGTAAAATTGGGATAGTAATGCTTACCAATGAAAGGAGCTGTTGTAGGGAAAACTTAGTTAATATCTTTACAGTGCTTCTTTGTAATCTGTAAAGCATGATAAAAACATTATTAAAAATAAAATAGACATACCAGATTTCATTGTGAAGCATCTTTCTATGAACAAATTCAAAATACAGGGAAGAGTTCAATAGCACTGTGAGACTGGTTTATTCAAACATTAACAGTTCAAACATGCCAGCAATGCTATGTTAAAGACCAATTTAATGATTTATCTTGGTGAAAATGACAGACTGATCATATGTCATGATATATTTGCAATATATGTGAAATACTAATTTTTTGTAACTCAATTAAAATCCAGATATCCTGGAAGAGAAATGACACCCCTAAAATAATTCTTTTGTTTCAAGAAGTTTTAGTAATGGAAAATGTGTTCTATCAAGTCAGTGCTCTGCTGGAGAGAAGGAGAAATAATGCTTATTTGGCTATTTGGTGGACATTTTTGGAATGTGCTAATGTTGATGGAAAGTGAAAGCTCTATGGATTAATATTTAAAAACAAATTTAGAATAAGTTTAAAATTTAAAGCTAGAAATGAACATAAGATAGTGAGATTTGTAATATGCATAGTTCTAGGGAAAACAAGGGGGTGAATTATTATATAGAGAGAAAGAAACACAAAAATGTAACACAGGATGCCTGTAGAAGTGGGGGAATGCTGCTCCAATGCACTGTAATTACAGCATGTTGGAGCAGACTCCAATAATTTCACACTCCAGCAGCCTCTGCATCTCATATATTCTGCATCTCCATGCTTCAAAATGATGGCCATGGTGCTTTAACTAAAGCTTATTGAACGAGCTTTAGTTAAAGCACCCCCATCACCATTTTGAAGTGCAGGACACTGAATACATGAGACGCTGTATTCAGTGTCTATTTTAATTAGAGCAGCTCTCAAATCTACTCTAATTAAAGCACCCCACCCCCAAGCCACAAGTAAAGATGCCCATAGATAGCAATATAAAGGAAATGTCAGAGACTGAAAGGAAGAGAAGAAAATAACACAGGATTCTTGTGGACATTGACTTAGAGAGCATTGCTTAGGAGAACAGCATGAGCACAGCTGTTGGTGGGAGGGGTGGTGCTAGGCAGGCAGGTTAACCCTTATGTGCCTGCTCCCCTAGGACAGACAGCTGGGCAGCCACAAGTAAGGGTGGGGGAAGAGAAGGGACCAGGGGGAGCCCAGAGAGTAGTGGGGAGCCAAGGGGCATGGAGGAAGCCTGGAATGGGAGGCAGGGGATTCTTACCTTTCAGTCCTCCAGGCCTCTACTGGTCTGAATATTTGAGCGCTCCAAAACTCAAGTTAGCACTAACACCCATCAACATTTGAGCAGTTCACAGTGTAATGGATAACGAGGCCCTCTTCCAAAAAACAGGTGGATATATTTCTTGCTGGGGTCACTTGATCCCAGCTGACTTGTGCCTATGGCAGGGGGCTGGACTCAATGATCTCATGAGGCTCTTTCCAGACCCTAATGTTTATGAAATCTATGAGTGTTCTGTATGATTTCATGTTATCTTCTAGTGTTCCGGTGTGGACCTGACTAATAATAGATGCTATTGACTCACAAGTTTCCTTGTTTCTTAGACTGTGGAATCATCTCTGTATCAGTAAAACTAATTTCTTGGATTACAAAGGATTTGTTAAAAATCTTTACATAAATGTGGACACAAATAGATGCAAGATTGAAAAACAACATTCAGGTAAGTGTTTATGAAGAGAATGTATTTTTAGAAAAAGCTAGGTTCTCATGTAGGACCTGAGACTACTCTCACTGAAATAAATGTAATCTTTTCATTGACCTTCATCGGCATTGGTTTGTATCTTTAGTCAGCACCTGTATTTAAGATTTTCAAACCTGCTTAAGGGAGGATCATGGTGTCCTATTCTCTATAGACATCAAAATCGTGTGTCAGGGACAAGGTGGGGCACAGATTTGAAGGAGAATAATGAATTGGAAGAACCTCCCAAAAAATATCCAAGTGTGAAGGGCATCATGGGAAACAGCACAAAGGTGGTTATTTGCAAATGTAATAGGTGGGCAACAGAGACAGGCATCATGGGCCAATCCATGGTGGGAGTGGACGTCACTGCATGGAAAGGATAGGCTGAAAAGGGCCTTCAGAATGAAGAGATCATCTTATATTTGGTGTGACAGAGAAGAGGAAGCCAGTGGAGGGATACACAGAGAGCAGTGACATAATCATAGTGACAGGCTGGAAAATGGCCCTTGTAGAAGCATTCTGGATAGCTGGTAGGAGGCCAGAGTTCATTTGTAAAGACCCAGAAAAGGATGTTGCAGTAAATGGTATGAGTCAAGACAAGAGTTTTAGCTGTGTGGATGGATATAAAAGCTGTATATTGTCTGTATATTAGGCATGTCATGCAGAAAGAATCTGCAAGACTCAGACATATCCTGGATGTGAGAACATAGAGAGAGGTCAGTTATCAGCCTGAGTGACTGGCAGGATGGCCATGTTCCCTTAGTGGCTAAGAAGGTAGTAAATGGGAAGAACTTCAGGGGAAAATAAAGATGTCCTTTATGCCCATGTTGAGCTTGAGCTGGTGGCTAAATATCCACAATGAGATACGAGAGAGATACAGGCCTGCATGAATGAACTGGGAGAAGGAGGAAGATAGCTGACGGCTGAAAAGAGGGAAGGAAGACAAGCTCAGAGGGAATATCACATTGTGTTGTCAACTTTCTCTTGGAAGAGATTAGGGAGAACCTGTGCAAGGAAAGAAGTGAAGGCAAGAGGGAAGGTGGATTTGAGGAGCCAGACAAAGATCTGAAAGGCAGAAGGAATTATGGATTCAATTAAACTGAAGAAGAATTGTTTAGCTAGGACAATGGTAGAATGGAAGTATGCAAATAACTTCTGGGATTCTACCTACTACAGGTGAAGGCTATTCAGTCAAAGGCCTGAATATTCAGTCATGTCCTGTGCATGGACTTCTGGTTTTCACATGTAACCCAGGCGGTACTCCAAGAGGTACACCCTCTCCAATTGAAGGGATCAAAGCAGGTGCATAAGCGCTGTGGGAGGTGTAGGGACTCTCCTCCCCCTATAGAGCAGAGACAGACCACCAATGGGGGCTTAACCATATACCTTTTAATGAGGGAACAATACTGGGAAACCAGGGGGGTATAGGGGACACTACAATGCCCCAAAGGGGCAGGATTCAACAAAGGTTAAACACTTACAGTCATAGACATATTCATCCAGTTGTCAAAAGACAGGGTTAACCAAAATGTAAAACACAAACAGCAGAACAAACAATACTGGTTGATATTACTGGAAATATCAAATGTCAAATTACAAGGAATATAGGGCCTAGGTACCTGGAGGGGGAGAAAGGGGGAAAACACAATGGCCCCTTTCCACTGCAAGAAGATTTTCTCTTTATTAGCTCACTCACCCCAAGTCACCAAACCTGGTACTAGAATCTCTCATGGATCTCTCATGTGGTGGACAGAAACTCTGCCACACAGCCACCAGTGCTGGTACTGTTCCCAACTGCTAGGGGTCTTGACCTTCGTGGAGCCCTGGCCTCACATCAAGCTGCCTGGCCTCTGATTGGAGGAGCTGGAAGCAGAGCTGAGAACCTCTCAGGTTGCTGCTCAGATCTTGCTGGAGCTGGAAAGCCTCTCCTGCAGGCCACAGCCTCTTGTAGGGGATCTTGGAGCCCAGTGGGGAGCCTCTCCTGCCAGCTGCACGCCGCACTGCTGAGGACCCCAGTGCTGCTTGCAGGTCTCACTCCTTCAGGCTCTTCTGGGGCAACTGCTCCCACCCTGCTGGATCAGCTCTTGCCAGGTCCTTGAAGCTCCTTCCTTGTGGTCCCTCACTGGTCTCTCCCCCGAGTCAGCTGCACTGCCCCTTTTATCTCCCTCCACGTGACCTACAGGGCCAATCAGGGGACATGGAGGGTGAGTCTCTGGGGCCTGATTGGGGAGGAAAAGGAATCCCAAGTCCTCCAATCAACTTCTGCCCTTTCAAAATCCCTGGGCTAAGTCACTACCAGCTAGCACGTCACACACATTTGAAAATGTCTCTCATAATTTGTGTCAGTGTATTCTTATATGTATTTTGTATGTATTAAAAAAAACCTGGCACTATTGAAATACTTTTCACCATTTGGAACATGATCTAATTATATTTACATTAGTCCCTTCAAATCTTGAAACTAAAGTCTGTTTCTCTAACAACATATTTCTCTCCATCATACATTCACATGGGTGTGTTAGTGTAGGATTACTCAGCAGTTCCTTGATGCTAGTTGATTTTTTTCCATTTCTTTTTGCATTAAAAGTAGCATTTAAATCTTGATATGAAAAGCCAGTAGAGAATGACATGAACTTTAGAAACAAAAGAAACAGCATAAGCTAAATCTTGAGCCTAACCAACTTTAAACTTTGTCCCTTTCATTTCTGCTATTCAACCCATAATACTTCATAAAGAAAGTGACAGTAAGTAAACTAGTCTATACCGGTTATCTAGAAAAGATTAGCCAGCAGTAGATAGTACTACATTATAATTAACCATTTGCAGACACTATTCTTCCTTTTGGTGAGAGGATTTACTTTTAAACCAACATTAAGTGGATGGTCAGTTTTTCAAAGATGCTGAGTGGTAGCAGGCCCCACTGACCTGAATGAGATTTGCACACCCTCACCAGGGCTGTGCAAAATTTCACTGGCTGTTTCATTTCGATGCTGTTTTGACTCATTTTGAGCTCGAAACATTGAAATCAAAATGAAACAAAAGGCTTCAAAACAGTCTCAAAACAAAACGAGGGCAGTTGAAACATTTCAAAAGTTTTGAAACATTTTAAGTTTTGAAGCTGGGCTTGTTTGCAGCTAAAGAGAAACTAAGGAGAGGTGTTCTATCTCTCCCCACACCCTGCAAGAGTCTTGTGTATTTAACTAGTCAGCAATTTGGGACAAGGTACTGTCTATTACTATGTATTTATACAATGCCTCAGAATGGGGCCAATTCTTGATTAGCCCGTGAGTACTAATGCAAGAAACATGATTATTGTCATTAATGGCATATATTAGCTAAAGGGTCTTTTGAGGACTGTGGGCACTATGAAAAAGCACCAAGTCAGGAGTTTGTAAAGGAAACAAAGAGTGCTGGAAAGAAAGCAGTCCTTTTCAAGGCAGGTTTGCTTGCTAAGGCCATGGGGAGAATTGTTCTTCACAGATATTCAGGGGTCTAATTGTTTTGTAGCAATAGTGGTAACAAGATAAAATTAGCAGAATGTGATATTACGTGCTCATAAGTTTATTTGTTAAGATTGTAAGTAGCACAAATTAATGATTCTAAAGCCATGTGAAGATGAAAAGCACAGTTGGAAGTACTCAGGTTTATTACAATTTATTCTTCCCTGGCAATCCAGTTTAAAAAAAGCAAATCAGGTGTATTTTAGGCTTATTTTAATTTTTTTGCACAAAACTTCTCTAGTTAACAAAAATAGCCTTTAGAAATTCTAGTTAGTTGTTTCATTGAAGGTAATAATAACAGTGACTTTGCTAAAATTAGTTTCTCTTTACAGCAGGGAACTGGGAAAAGACAGAAGACAAGAAATGGAAAAAACTGTTATTACAGCCCTCACCAGCTGAGTGTACTGTGATGGATTATACCCTTGATAACATCGAGAGAGCTTTTAGGAAGTCTTTCATGTACCTGAACACTTTGATATATGGAAAAGATAAGCCAGAGATTACAGAGAGAGAAGATCACATATAATTTTGATGTTGAATCTGCCATTTAATTAAACAAATATCATATTTACTTGAATATAAGATGGCCCTGATTATAAGATGACCCCTCCCCCCCAATAATTAATTTGATATATGGAACATTTATAAATGTGTATTCATTTTCCAGGTATTGAATCTAATTATTGGAGGTTTGGTTTGGATTTGTCTCCCTCCCACTGCTGCAGCAGGGAATATAAATCTAGAAATGTCAAGTAGCCCCCTTGCATCCTGCTTTATCCCAGCATCTTCCCCCTAAAGTCCGTTCACCCACCTCCTTACTGTCAGACCCTGCTTTCCCTGAGCACATGGAAGTAAAGATAAAATCTGAAAACACTGACCTTGAAATTAAACATAGTTGTAGTTTTTTGTCTATAGAATCATAGAAAATGTGGGTTGGAAGAGACCTCAGGAGTTCACCTAGTTCAACCCCCTGCTCAAAGCAGGACCATCCCCAACTAGATCATCCTAGCCAAGGCTTTGTCTAGCCAGGTCTTAAAAATCTCCAATGATGGAGAGTCCACAACCTCTCTGGGTAACCTGTTCCAGTGTTTTACAACCCTCCTAGTGAAAAAAACTCTTCTTAATATCTACCTATAGATTAAGTTCATCCAGAATTGATGTGTTTAGTCTCTTCTGAACCTGCTGTAAGTTTTAGAACAGATGCTCCATAATCATACTTTCAAGCAGCACTTTGGCACCTACTTATATATATGTAACAGGCGCTATTGGGAGGGCCAATTTTCCCTTGGCCCGCCCACATGTTTCTGGGCCAGCTGCCCACCTTCTCTCCTGCCATACCTTGTTGTTAATTAATTAATGATCTTAATTAGGCAGGAGGCTGCCCATTTTTCCACCTCGATGCCAGGGGGCGCTATCTGTGGCTCCATTCGTCCCCTACACTGCAGCCCAAGCCTCGCAGATGATATTTATAAATTCCTCTTTATGTTGGGGTCTCAGCTGCTGTGGTCTTACTCCCTTTCTCTCTAGCTAGGCCTGTCAGCCACAAAAAAAACAAACACACACAAAAACCAACTCACTAATCGGGGCTTGGCTCCAAGGCTCTAGCTCTCAAAACCCACTTGGGCTTCTGTGCCCTCTTTGGTGCTGGGGTCTGCTTACCCCAAATACTGTGCCCCCTCTGGCACTGGGATCTACTCACCCCCAAATACTGCACCCTCTCTAGCGCTGGGGTCTGCTCACCCCCTAATACAGTGCCCTCTCTGGTGCTGGGGTCTGCTTGCCTCAAATACTGCACCCCCTCTGGTGCTGGGGTCTACTCACCCCCTAATACTGTGCCCTCCCTGGAGCCAGGGACTGCTCACCCCTGAATACCATGCCCTCTCTGGTGCTGGGGTCTGCATGCTGCAGTGGGCCCCCAAATGAGGCCTCTTTCTTCCCCAATTAGCCTCAACCAAACCACTGGTTTATTAACATAAAAATGATAATAAAAAAAATATAGGAGAGCAACATGCCTGCTTATTTTAGGTGATCATGTCTCTGGCTCACAGCAGGGCATACTCTCCTAGATGAGGCTGTGGTACCATGGTCATCAGGAGTCCCCTTCTCTGCTGCCCCTCTGGTCTTCTCCACTCGCTGTTTATAGGGTTCTGGCCTTCCTCTTCCTGTCACCTGACTGGCTGACAGGCCTTGGCCTTAACACCTACCTGACCAGCCAGCCGTGACCGGAAGGTTCTAGATTTAAAGGGGCTACCCTGTCTCTTAGTAACAGGGCTAGGGTTCCCTGTTACAATATAATACAAGCTATGCATGATATTAACCTGAAGCCAAAAGGCTCATGATTTACCATATAGTTCATTGGACTGGCCCCAGAAGAGTCAACAGCTTTTCCAGCCATGGTGATCCCACAGCTCTGCACTGCTCAGTATGTGTGTACTCCAGATACCCACCACAAAGGATCTATATGCTAATTAGCTCCCCCACTCATGACTGGAACAGAAATGGCACATGTTGGGAGGCTTATCCTAGAGGTTAAGGTGGGAATAGGCTTGGAAGAATGAGTCATGTTCTTGTCAAGAGGCAAGGGTTTTGGTGGGTGATATCTTTTATTGGACCAATTACATGGTTGAGATAGATGAGCTTTCAAATGCAATGCATTCTCCTTCAGGTGATCTGAAGGAGGCACTCTGGATTCTTCTCCATTTATGAGCTCTTCTAAGTCTATGCAGTTGATCCAATAAAAGTTCTCTCTCACACAAATCCTTGCCTCTCACATATTTCATGGACCAGCACAGCTACAACATTCATTCAACTTCTTAATAGGCTGATCTTCCCAACAGAGTAGGGTGACAGGATACAGAAACTCGCCATATATGTACTTTACCAGTTTCAACAATGGTGTTCAAAGAGAAATGGTGTTCAGATTCCCTTATACTGGATCCTGGCCTCATACTTTCAGACTGTCCTTCTTCTCTACAAAGACTACAGCAAAAGGAAAGGGCTAAGATTTTGCATTATTGTTGCATGTTATAATATGAATTCAGCTGCAAGGATGCATAATTATAACTTCTTAGCCTTGAAATGACAGGGGAACTCCTGTGAGCTGAGGATGAGACACAAAGTCTGATTCTGAGGTCAAAGTGGGACCTTCCCAACATCATATGCTGAGGCTTGTGTCACGGCAGGGTCCTTCAGGAGGGCTGTGATCTCCTCGAGGTCCCTTGCTCCGTGTCAGGCCGGCCCAAGGCACCCTCTTATTCTCGCCCGCCATGTCTTGTTGGTAAATATAAGGTTGGGAGGCTGCCTATGACTCCCTGGGCACGGCTACTCGGGACCTCTGTCCCTGCGGTTCTCCCGGACCCCCTGGGGGTCTCCCGATCTCTCCTAGGGTGTTTCCTAGGCACCCCAGGCTTATGGGCTATGCATGGCTCCTACCTCCCCTGATACCACGCCCCAAGCCTCGCAGATGTTCCGGATGTTGGTCCGTCAGAATACCACGCCCGTTCTCCAGGCCTCCTCTGTAATCTTGCCCACTCCTGGGCCTCTCCTGTAGTCTAGCCCACTCCTGGGCTCTCTCCAATACCCAGCCTCTCACTAGGACTCTCGACCAGCCCACTCTGGGCCTTCCCTGGCAGTGTGGTCCCGCTCAGGGACTCCCTAGCGGGCCTCCGGTCCTTCAGGCCAACTGCATGGGTACCCTCTCTGACCCCGGCTCACCGCGCTGCTACTCCTCGTCTTCTCGGGGGCAACCGCAGCGCCTTGCCTTGGTCTGAGGAGTGTTGCCACACTAGCCTGCGGCCGGGCTCACTATGCCCGCTCTAGGGCTCCTCAATATGGCCCCGCTCTCGGGCTGGGGTCTATGTACCCCGCAAGTGATGCTTTTGCTGGCATCTGCTGTGCCCATCCTGGGCTCCCTAATATGGCACCCCCCCCTCTTTGGGGCTCGCTGTGCCCACCCTGGGCTTCTCACTAATGTGATATGGCGCCCCCCCTCTTTGGGGCTTGCCGTGCCCACCCTGGGCTTCTCAATGAAATCACCCCTCTCTCTGGGGCTGGGGTCTATGTACCCCACACACGATCCAGGGTCTATGTCCCTTGTCTGCAACCTACTGGTTGCGCCCGCAACCCACTGGTTGCGCTCCTCGCCGCCAGTTGCTCCTGCACTGGCGTGCAAGCTGCGCCTTCACTGGCGCTATGTGAATGATGCGCCCTCCTGGCGCTAGGCCGCACCCTCACTGGCGCTGGGGCACCCCACCCCTCTGGGGTCCTGTTGAGGCACCTATGAGGCTCAGCCGCTCTTCTCTGAGCTAACCTGAGCCCACAACTCTGCCCTGCAACTCTCACTGGCGCTGGGGCCTCACACTCCCTTGTGAGCCCCTGATGAGGGCACTGCGCCCTCCTCGGGCGCTGGGGCCCCCACACTCCTGTGGGGCCCTTTATGAGGTCAATGCGCCGTCCTGGTGCTAGAGCACCCCACCCCTACGGGGTCCCTATGAGGCCTCCTCCAACCCCTATAGCCTCACCCAAGCCTCCGGGTGTAATAACAGAGCCAAACAAACTCAAAGTACAAGCCTCTAGGCTATAACATAACTACAAGCCGCATAGCCATAACTTAGTATCATGGCTCAAGCCTCCAGGGCTATCATGAGCTATACTTGCAACTCCAGCTTCTTCCCATATCTTGGCTGAGGGAGCTCCTGCCTCCCCAGTGGCTGGCAGAGAACTGCCAACCTGGCTTTAGCCCTGGGCTTTATAAGGGCCAGGCCCTGCCCCCTACCAGCAGCTGGCTCCCCTTAGTTGCTCCGGCAACCCGCAGCTGCGCTTGTTACCCTGGCAACCCGCAGCTGTGCTCATTAGGCTCTGCCAGGGCTCTCTCCCTGGCAGTTTCTCCTCTCTAGAAGCAGAGCACTGAGGTGCCCTGCGACAGCTTGAATAGGGGTTGAATGCATGTCATCACTTCACAAGACCTTGGCTCTTCATTTGGGCTTCCTAAGGCCTATCATGTTGCAGTAATTGGGTAAGAAACAGGTGAGATAAAGGAGGAGCCCAATAACAACTTCTCCTATTCAACACAGGGCTAGCTGAACTTTAAAAAAAAAAAAAAACCAACAAAAAAAACCAACAAAAAAGCTAGCTTCCTATAGTTTTATGAGTCTTACCAAAATCTTCAATAAACCATCTTTCATGCCATTTAAGAGTCGCAGAAGCAAAAATCTCACTCACCTTGTTTTTTGTAACAGCCTATAAATTAAAAAAAAAACTTAAAAAAGTGTAATATGTTTGTAGAACAGCTAAATTAATTATTCTATTTTTTCTGATATTTTCTACAGCATTTATTGTTTTAATAACTCCTGTTAATAGAAAGGACCTTGATATGGTGGTGGCTTTACAAAAATATAAAGGAAAACATTTCAAGCAGGCTGATCCATTAAGTATTTTCAGCTCTGAATTTTGAAGTAGAGTTATTATATGTGTTGTGTTTCTCTGAGAAACTTGTCTGCCTTGTCACTTGAGTTTGTGTGCTTGGGAATACTTTTTGTAGTTAGCTTACTAATTAAGCATGTAATGGTCAAAGCATTTCATGATAACTTATTTGATCAGCTTACAGAGAAAGCATTTGAAAAGTTCATGTAAAAATACATTATTGTTTTTAAAATTTCCTGGGCTTGATTTTTCAGAACAAAACACTATAATTTGTCTTCATTACAGCTGCACTCAGCCTATCAGGACCTTGAAAAAGCCTTTAGAGCATTTGATGTCAGTCAGAGTGGATTTGTGTCCTTGGATTACTTAAAGTCAGTCATAAATGGTTTTATCTTTCCATTACCAAATGAAACTTTTCAAGAGCTAATGAGTAGGTAAGAATCACATTGTTTTCTTTAGGGACATTTCTTAGCACTGCAGTCTCATAACTTTATTATTACTTTTTGTGTGTTTACTATCATTAATTCACCTCATTTACACCAATATGGAACAGTATATAAAACCTGAGCTAATTAGATAGAAAATCATGTTTGTGGAAGATAGGCACAATAGAATAGCCTATCCATTAAGGCAGCAGTAACTGATAACTGCCTTATATCTACTGGCTGGTAGATTTATATTTAATTTCCTACAGGGAGTGTGAGTAGCTTCCATTCAAATCAATAGTGATATTTTAAAGGGATGTTACTGGATACAAATATTCATCACCATCATCATAAACTTTGTAGAAAAATAACTTCTAACATTTACTCCTGGGCATATTCATAGTCAAGCTTTCAGATTTCAATATTTGGGAGTTATCCAAATACCTTTTAAGTATGAACATTTTTGCTAATTACTTTTCTTACTTCCATTATTTATTTCTTTGTTAAACATGAACCACTGTACATTATACAAGAATAAAGTTGAAGATTACCTCTCTCCTGAAAAGCATAAAATTTGCTTGTGAATCTTCCTGTGAATCATCTACCCTCAGAATAAAGACTGCTGCCCACAATCCACAGCAAGAGATATTTTGACATCCTAGGCAATTACATATGTTAACTGGGAATAATATATAGGTGCTGATGCCTCCAAAGGTTTCATTTCAGCTTGGCTCCATCTTGACAAAAAGGCATTTGAATATTGTTTTTTAAAAATGTAAAATTAATTTGTTATTTGGTGTACTCCAAAAATATGGGAAGACATGGATTTATTGGGAGAGCAGCTTGATGGTTATTGGCACCAAGACAACACCTTTCCTATGTGAATCCTCAAAACAGTGCTTTCTAAAGGCAGTCCTCTTTAACAAAAATGAGTTCATGAAGTTCAATGACATTCAGAGAAACATAATAGCATGTTTTGTTTTAGCTACACTGTGTTAATCATTAGTTGAATATGATAAACCTGGGTGTGGTGATGCATCTGGGCATTTGAATTTAATTTAAATCAAGATCAAACTTTTTGTATTTGAGAGCTGTCTTTGCAAAAAATAAACCTGAAATTGTTTGAGGATAAGGAAATCAAAACCATACCTAGCCTCAAACCTGTGTACTAATTAAGGTGAGCCAGACCTCATTGCAGCATTATGGTCAGAACTCAGGTTGTCCAGTTATGAGTTAGGAATTTAAAATTATTTAGGAACCAGTCTGATCTTAAGGGTCTGACTTGGATTAAAGTACATTTTCCAAAAATCTTAAGTCTTTGGAGCTAGTTCGAGTTCAAAGGGAGCAGGCTATGTTTAAAGCTAAGATCGTGTAGAAATTGGCACTGTCGTGATATTTTGTTTCAGTTGGGACCCCTGGGTGCACTGAGACCAAAAGTTTCAAAAAGCAGGGAGCCAGAAGATCCTTTGTGCTCACAGAAACAGTACTGAAGTCAAATAGCCAATCAAAGAAAGAAAAGAGAAAATGTAACACTTGCACTAAATCTTTACCTTAATAAAAACAGATATTACTTCAGTGTTAAGCAGTGGTACAAAGCAAACAGGTTTTGTGTAATGCAGGAACAAAAATATACAAAGATTTCATAATTTATAGTTTATATATCTAAACTCGTGTTTAGAAAATAAGGATCATCCATTAAAATAATCTAGAATTTTTTCTATGCATCAGTTAACTGCAAAGACCTCACTGCAGATACACATTTTATAGCAGCAGGTGCTGTATGAGAATATCATCTGCAATAACCATATTGCTTTGTGCATTTAACAGATAAATCTGATTTGCTTCTAGTCATTCACAGTGTGAGATAACAACGATCAACTATTTGTCAAAAAATTGCTATTATAGTTTTTTCAATTCATGTCATTTGCTAGTTTAAATCTTAAAGTAAATTTTGCTCTTAAACACAGTCACATAATGGAAAGATTTCTGCATGTATTTTTTCCATTAGAGCCTTCTCTTGGCATTGGAAAAATATAGTGTCACTTTAATGATGTTATAAGCAGAAATGTTCAAGACTACGTATACCATATCTTTCAGATCATATTTCTCAGATAATGTAATTCAAAAGATGCATGAGCATGAATAGAACAACAACAGAGTTTCTTCATAGTTATGTTGCTCTAATAATGAAGAGAGAGATATATTCAATTCAATGTCACCTGTGATGAAGATAACAGTAACTGATACATTTTGGGTATGATTTAAAGATGTTTAAGATCACAGTTAAATATTGAGTCATTTACATAGGGCATGGAACTGTCTGTAAAAATGATACACAACAGCATTTTATAGTTGCGCTAGATATCTGCATCTCATGAACCCATGGGATGAAATGCTGGGCCTATTAAAGCTCATGAAGGCCTGCTAAGATTTCATCTCCCCATTGCACAAGACTAGATTATTTAAGAACACATTTCTCATATTTACATCCCAATTGCAGCCGGGATAAATATATTGTCAGCAGATCATTCACGTGCAGTTTATTTAAACATGTTCCTCTGTTTAGTCCCAAATTGCCTACTTTCCACAGAAATTCTGTCCCATCACTTTTACTGTTGAAAATTCTTTATATCAGACATAAAACATCATGAACCCCGGGTTGTAGGAAGAATTATTTACGTAGAAGGAATGAATCCCATTGTAGTTCAGCTTTCCTGTGTGGCTAGTATTTTTGTGTCCTGCATTCATTTTGTATATTTGTCATTTGTTGTCCCCCTTGACAAGTTAAGAAGTCTGAGAGAAGGATCCTCTTATTATTTATTTCAAGCAGCAAACTTTCCATGACCACTCAGGGTTTTCCCAATGGAGTGCTCTCTCTTATGAAACTTGCTCCTCTGGTAGATTACTAGAACCCCATTTGATGGTTTTCATTCAGGGTATGATGTAAATCATCATTTTTACTTGGTCAGGCTTTCAGTGAACTTAATATCAGTTTGATAATATGAAGGCAGTTTCGCTGCAGATGTTTCCTGGCAGCAGGGATTCATAGATGCTAGATTTATAGATGCTAGGGTTGGAAGGAACCTCAAAGGATCATCGAGTCTGACCCCCTGCCAGTGGCAGGAAGAAGTGGCTAGGTGCCTGTCTGGTCACCTCTTGAAGACCCCCAAGGTAGGATCCCATCCATTCAGAATTTCTTTCTGATGTCCAACCTAAACCTACTCTTCACCAGCTTGTGGCCCTTGCGTCTGGTTATTCCAAGGGGTGCTCTGGTAAACAGAGCATCTCCTATTCCCTGTTCCTCCCCCCCTGCAGTGAATTTATATACTGCCACAAGATCTTCCCTCAGCCTTCTCTTGCAGAGGCTGAAAAGGTCCAGGTCTCTCAGCCTTTCCTTATAAGGCCTTCCCTGCAGGCTTCTAACCATATGAGTGGCCCTCCTCTAGACCCTCTCAAGGTTGTCTGCATCCTTCTTGAATTGTGGCATCCAGAACTGGATGGAGTACTCTAGCTGCGGTCTGACCAGTGCTGCACAGAGGGGGAGCATCACCTCCCTGGACCTGTTCGTGATGCACCTACTAATGCATGACAAAGTGTGGTTAGCTCTGCTAATTGCTTCATCACATTGATGATTCATATTCATCTTGGAGTTTACAATGACTCTTTCTGCCACTGTGCTGCTGAGAAGGTCATCCCTCAGCCTATAGTTGTGCTGGTGATTCCCTCTCCCTTGGTGCAGCACCTTGCACTTTTCCTTGCTGAACTGCATCCTGTTGTTCTCTGCCCACTTCTCTAATCTGTCCCGGTTCACCTGGATTCAGTTTCTTCCCCTCATTATGTTTGCTTTGACCCATAGTTTGGTGTCATCAGCAAACTTGAACAGTGTGCTTTCCACGCCCTCATCCAGATTGCTGATGAAGATATTGAACAGCACCAGCTCAAGGACCGATCCTTGGGGGACCCCACTGCCCACATCTTTCCATGTCAATACCAACTCATCCACCACCACAGTCTGGGTATGACCCTTAAGCCAATTTGCCACTCATGATTGTGTAATCGTCTATGGCACAGTTGTTCAATTTGTTTATAAGAATAGGATGAGATACTGTGTCAAAGGCCTTCTTAAAGTCCAAGTAGATGACGTCTACCTCGACAGCTGCATCTAAGCTTTTAGTGACCTGGTCATAGAAAGAAACAAGGTTAGTCAGGCAGGATCTACCTGCTATGAACCCGTCCTAGTTGCCCTTCAGCATTATATTACCCACTGGACTCCTACAAATGTGATCCTTGATAATTTTTTCAAGGGTTTTCCCAAGGATAGAGGTGAGACTAACTGGCCTATAGTTACTTGAATCCTCCTTCTTCCTCTCCTTTAAAATAGAAACCACATTGGCCCTTTTCCAGTCCTCAGGGACCTCACCTGAGCACCATGAGTGCTCAAACAGTTATGCCAGTGACTCTACTATAACACTGGCTAATTCTTTCAGCACCCTTGGGTGAAGCTCATCCAGTCCCATTGATTTAAACACATCCAGCCCCTCCAAGTGTCTCTTTACTAGGTCGCTGCTGACAGTTGGTGGGCTGGTGTTTCTTTTGCTTCTGTCAGTAATGGATTTGAGAGATTTGTCTAGATCAGAGTTCAAGAATACAGAGGCAAAAAACCCAGTGAAGAACTCTGGATGTTTTTAAGCTATTTTTTATTGTGAGTTTAGTGTTTGATTTCTGTGATTTGTAGGGATTCCAGATGCTAAGGCAATGGTGCTTAAACATTCTTAAATATATAGCATTTTGTAACCGATCACTAATAGACCATAAACCACATGGCTTTACCAGATACTCATCCTTTTACAACACTCATCAATCAAGTTCTTCCTTCTTACAAAATTTCTTTTCTAGGCAATTACTAGAGGGCATAATTAAAGGGGTATTTTAAAAAACTCTATAGTTGAGAATTAAAAAAAAATGAATTTAATAAACTATGGCCTACAGCGGGGGTGTCAAACTCCCTTAGCCTTGTGGCCCACATCCAGACCCAGCTCCTGCAGTGGAGCAAGTAGCCATGGTATGACCATATTATAATAGTATCAAATACTGAAGGCTTCACTCAGACTTACCTGTAGTGATTTCAGTGATTTATTCTTTGCCTAAGCAAGCTATTTCAGAATTTTACCCATTAAAGAGAGATCACAAATCTTTTTAACTATCAGGATCAATCCCTGAGAAGTGCTGCACATGTGCTGCTCTCATGGAAGTGGATAGGAATCTGCGATAGTGCTTACTTCTCATGATCCTGTTCATTCCTTCCTATGGTAGAACCTGGGAAGAGGTACTGTAGGAAATGATCCTAATGATAGGAACAGAGGAACACAGAACTGGAAGAACATTTGCACCTTGTTCACAATTAATTGACAATGATTCTAGCACATCTAACTGGGATTGGAGTTTTCCATTATGCCTCAAGAAGGTAGCCATCAAACTTCCTGGTCTCTTAAAGAGTTATGGTAGTACACATATATAATAATAATCCTGAACCTCCATGCTGCTGCAGGAGTTCTGACTCTGCACCTTCAAGGTTCTTCCCATCTCCCTGGCCCAAACACAATTGCTCTTTGTAAGGTTTGAGTAAACACAGTGTTGAAGAAAGGAGCAGGGAAGAATATACATGGAGAGGTCTTCATTGTGTGTGAATCTCAGGGGATAGGACATGGACCAGGCATTGGCTTATTTCCAATGCAGAATTATTCTCTACAGCATAGTTTGGGAGATTTAGTAGAATCACAGAAATTTGAGACAGAAGAGATCTCAGCTGGGGGTTCAAAATAACAGTTGTGGTCTGGGCTTTCATTTTAAAAATCGTCTGTTACTTCATACTGTTTTTTCATATCTGATGATTGTTTCAGACAAACATTTATGAAACTATTTCCTCCCTGCCTTTTGAATAAACTTTCCCTTGGACCACTGAATTGTGGTATGTATATGGCACCCATAAGCAGAATAATTTGGAAAAGGCAGCTTCTCAACTTGCTGGAAAGTGTGCGCTGTGTGCTGGTTTTGATCAGCATGTTTTGATTATCCTGATGAGGTAGTTCTTGTGTCTTGTTATTTCATTGGATAAGCTTAATAAACTGCTGCAGAGTTTTGGCAATGGAAGGTTTTTTTTGTGGGAGTCCTATAAAGTCTTTGCACTAAACATTGTTCTAATTACATCTTATTTTATTTTGTTATTTTTATTCTTGATGACCCATGTTCTACACAGGATATACCACCATTTTAAGAAACAGCAAATCACTACATTTGTGTTAGTGACAGACTAGTCTGTGAAGCATATCTAACTTAAAGCTTTTTTTTTTCATACACTTAGGGCAACTCTTGCACCACTGAAATTAAAAGGGAGTTATGCTTATACCTGAGGCACAAGTCAGGGCGTTACTGATTTCACAGGGGCTACTAATGAAGTAAGGGTGTGTGTTGATGAAATGGGGGCAACTAAATTGAAGTGGCGGGTTTTTAAAAACACTGCTTCAATTTAGGGCCAGGTAAACCCCCGTGTTGTGCACACACCCGTGCACTTACCTGACTCTCTGGTGGCAAGGAGGGGAAGGTGAGATGCCAGTGGGAGGAGCGGTCCCTTGGCTGCAGGGGGGGAGTGGTGGTTCCATCCGCAGCAGTGGTGGCACCCCCGAGGCAGCACCCACCCGTAGGCACCTGACACCCAGCTCCGCAGCTGTGGAGGGAAGCACCGGGTCAGGCGGGCAGGCTCCAGGGAAAAAAAAAAAAGATTGCCGCATTTTTTTTTTCTTGGGTGGAGCCTACTTTTCTGGGCTCCTGCCAGGCTGCCTGCACAGGCTTCCTGCAGAGCCCTTGGCTGCACATAGGTTTGCTTCATGGAGGATTTCTAGTTTGCTGTGCCCCAAGTCATTCAAGATGCATTATACTGCCAAGTTTGCTACAGAAGCTGGAATTACAGCGCAATACGCTGCCGACGCGTGCAAACACCAACAACTTTAAAGCAGCGCAAAACGTTATAATCTCGCTTTAAAGTGTCGTGCACATATGCCCCTCGTTTCGTCTACACACAGCCTAAGGTTTCACTTAACATAAGAATGGGTGACAGACTTGGCTTTTAGTGGCTTCTGAAAGCATTTTCACATTTTCAACACTTCAGAAGTTTTTCAGGTTTGGATTAAAACAGAATGGTTAGATCAGAATTTTAATTCTGCCCATTTCTGGATTTTCTCTACTGTTAAACCCTCATGATGGTTAAAGAAATCATAAATAAAAAATCTAGGTCTTCTAAGACTGACGATACTGGGAAGATAATTTGACCATAATTAATCATAGAAATTTGACTTACTTTTTTGTAAGATTGTAAATTCTGCAGGTTCACACTAAATTTCCATATTGTATACGTGTCTGTTACAGTTTAAGAATAATTTTGAGACACATAGTTAGAAGAGTATTTATAAAAGAAAGACTTTTAATACCATTTTCTATTTTTCCTTGACCAGATTTGGATTTAAAGCCACAGGAAAAATTGCCTGGCAGCAATTATTAGAGAAATTCCAGGATTCTGTGACTTGAAAATGGACAGACAATTCCTATAAGAAAAAACCATAGGTAAATTGGAGGTTCCATTTTTGGGTGAGAGCAGATTAAATTACGGTATAAATGCGTACTGAGGGTAGAAAAACTATGTTTACTGAATGTTGTTGATTAAATTTAGTTCAAATGACCTTTTTTTAGAACAATCTCATTACCATATAAATGTATAAACTATTTTTGTATCCAAGTAAGCTCTTAGCTTTAATGCGGGAGTGGATCTGAGGGGGGTGCAGATGTTCAGTTGAACCCACGACTTATTCCCGCTCCACCAAAATTTAAAACCAGCAGCCTGGGAGGAGCAGTAGTATTTCAGGCAATGCAAGAGCAGCGGTTCCCAAACTGTGGGTCACAACCCTAAATGGGGTTGCAGCATCCTCAGATGGGGTTGCAATAAATATGCCCCCTGAGATTTCTGTGTCCACAGCAGGGGGTGGAGCTTCAGCCAAGGTAAATCAGGAGTTGCCTCTGCGTTCCAATGGTTGGGACCCATTGTGGGAGGGAGTGCCACACCACCCTGGCTGCCAAGGTGAGGCATGGCAGCGGCAGTGGCGCAGAGTTGTGCCCATGTTGCTGCTGGGTGAGCAGGGGGTACCTCAGCTTGGCAGCCGTGGCAGCGTGGTGCGGTGCAGCACTCCCTCTCTCCCATGCTGGGTCCTGCCCACTGGGCCACAGAGCCCCTGGAGGGGAAAGAGGGCAGCAAGGTGGGAAGTCCCAAGCCTGCCCCTCCATGGGCTCCACTCCAGCGGTTCTATCCAGGGAGGGGGGGAAGCCAGGCTCTGCACTCCACTCCAGCTGCAGCAGCTGCTGCCTCCCATGGGTAGCAGCTGGGGGTTAGGCGCTGCTGGGGGTGGGCAGGGGGCTGTGGACCCTGGCCCTGGGACACCTGGGGTGAGGTGAGGGGCTGTGGGTGGGGAGTGAAGGGCCATGCTGAGGAAATGGGGTCAGAAATGGGGTCACACTGAGGAAAAGTTTGGGATGCACAGGCTAAACACTGGCTAATTGACTTCATGGCTCATTGTCATCTACCTGATTTTTACTAATCTCTCTCCACTCCACAAGTGTTAATGACCCTCTATCCTTTTTAATGATTTTGATGTTCCACTATTCAAACTATCCTTTCTTCTGTAATTTTGCTGTCTGTTAGCCATTCCCGGTAACGTCTCTTTTCCGTTTCACAGCCCTGCAGACCTTTCTTAGCTCTGGCTAAAAACCACAAACTCAGGTGTAGAAATGACTTACAGTGAATTATTAAAGGCACTGGCAAGATGCTCAAGAAGTCTAGATTTTGTTTTATGAATCTGAATAAGAGGCAGATGTTTAACTATAATGACTACAGGTCTAATGACATAATATCTTTTGACTATTTTTTACCTAGTTTGTTGTGGGTTTTTAAAAAAAAATACTGTATATATAATCTAGCAAAGTAGTGCATGTTTCAATGCTTTGATCTAACTGAATAATAACAGGCTACCCCCTAAACATATTAGTAAAGTTTCTAGTTTCTCTTTAACTGGATAAAATATATGCTGTGTTATATGTGATGTTGTGCTGCATCAACTATATCCTCCTTTTGAACATCCTACATCCACCCATGCCTTAATGAGTTTATGTATTCCTTCTACTCAAAGGCATAAGAGGTTGAGCCATTAAAATGTTCTGTTGACCATTCTTTTTCTTGCTGTAGAGTAAACCCAGTGAGAGAAATAGCTGAAGTTTTCTCAAGTGACACTGTTTTTCTGAAGTTGTGCAGGCACATCCAAGATGCATATTCTTTCCTGAAGCAGGCATTCCTTATGATGGATACGGTAAGAATGCTTCTTTAAAATAAATTGTTCCAATGGTTAATTGTCCTCATTATAAAAATTTGCCTCTTACTTCTAATCTGACTGTGTTTGGCCTCAGTTCCAGCTGTAAGTTCTTTTTATGCCTTTATGTGTGAGACTTAAGAGTTCATTATCAAAGCTGTGTTCCCATGTAAGTACTTAGAGATGGTGATCAGGGTACCCCTAAGCCCACTTTTTGGTAATCTAAACAGAGGGAACTCTTGGAGTCTTTCTGTGAGGCATATTTTCCAATCCATTAATTGCTCTTATGGCCCTTTTAAAGCATGTCCAAATTGTCAATATTCTTCTTGAATAGTGAACACTAAAATGTGAGATGTTTCATTGCCAGTCACAACATTGTCAAAAACAGAAATAATATGAGTTTGCAGTGTGATGCAGCCACACAAAAGGCAAATGCAGTTTTGGGCTGCATCAATAGAAGCATTAGGTGCAAGACACAGGAGGTGATAGTGCCTGTATATTTGGCACTGGTTAGTCCTCAACTAGAGTACTGTGTATAGTTCTGGGATCCACATGTTAAAAAGTGTTATGTCTTACTGTGTTTTCCTTATACTGCCCCTTTAAGGCCAAAGCCCTCGTGTTAAGCACTGCAGGGTACCGTTTGCTTTGTGGCAGTTTCACAGCACTGGGGACTCCATTTTCTCTGCCATGAGGAGCCAGAGGTTTTCTTGGTTTCTCTCTCTCCACAGGACTGGACTGGGGCAAGTCAGAGACAGAGGAAGTGTAAGTTCTGCATACATATAATGAGGACAATTGTTAAGATCCACCCTGGATATGATTCCAGAAATTTATAATAATAAATAACTGTAGTTCAACACAGGAGGTCCAGAGTGTTGTTGGTGAACTCACAATGTATCATCTAGTGATGAAGATGGGATTGTTTGCTGAAAAGACACCCTTAGAGTGTGACAACAATATTCTGATACCAGACTGTGTTTTGTGATCAGAGGGAAGTTTTCTTCTTCTTCTTCTTCTTTTGTCTCTATTACGGCTGATGTTAGTTAGAATGGCTACATTGGGGCATACAGAAGAATTTGATGTGAGCCAGCTGGCTTCTTGGGACTCTTATGCAGAAAGGCTATCCTATTACCTGGAAGTCAACAAAGTGGAGAACCCAGAACAGTCTGTGGTGCTAAAACATTTGCTATTGTTTGTTCCCTCACAGCACCTGCTTTACCAAACACTAAGTCTTATGTTGAACTAATTCCTCTCCAAAAGGCACATTTTTGCCCAAGGCCATCTGTTACACTGCAGAGATTTCATTTTTTTAAACGGGATCAAAAGGCCAATGAAGGCATAGCAGATTAGCTGGCTGAGCTCTGTCGCCTTGTAGGATTTTGTGAGTTCAGTGATCTCCTGGATGGCCTGCTCCACGACCATTTTATTTGTGGGGTTCAAGATGAAGCAATCCAATGTCGCCTGCTCTCTGAACCAAATTTGACCTTGGCTACTGCACAAGAAAAAGCCTTGGCAGCTGAAGCAGCATCTCATAATGTGAGAGAAATTCACCAAGCATTCTCCAGCAATGTCCACTTACTCCAAAAAGATTAAGAATCAGGTAATGACCAGCAAATTCAGTGGATTATACCTTCACCAATAGCACCAAATAAACCAATTAATTCACAGACATGTTTGAGTTGTGGTGGCCAACATAGACAAAGGGAGTGCACGTTTAGGAACGCGGAGTGTCATGCCTGCAAGAAGGGCCACAGAAAGAGGGTTTGTAGCTCAAAGGACAGTTCCAGGAGATAAAAAGACTGTGGTGAATGTATTCACCCCCAAACCACTCACAGATTAGAGTCCTCCCCAGAACCTGAGGTACAGAAACTATATTTGATTCAAAATATTGGTGTTGTTGAAATCAAGGTTCTGAGATGATTGCAACTGTAGTAATAAATGAAAAAAGTGCAAAATGGAAGTGGATTCAGGTTCAGGAAGATCCCTCATAAATGAAAACACATTCTTCCAGTTGTTTCAGCATCCTCTCCCCAAGTTATTGAAACCTGTGTGTCAACTGCGTGACTACTATGGAGAGACTGTGGAAATTTCGGGTAGCTGCAGTGTAAATGTCCAGTAGGGGTGTGCAAAGTGGGCCCTATTCTATTTGGATTTGGATTCGGCCCAAATCAGGGACAGTGACTCGATTAGTTGATTCTGAAGATTCGATGCTGATTCAGAGAATCAGTGATTAGGACATAGACACAGCTTTAAAAGGTTTTTCTATATACCTTGAGGTAGCAGGCGCAGCTCATGAATGCTGCAATTCTGGGGCACATGGAACATCCCGCAGGAGTGCTGGGAGGCCCTCCATGTGCTTGGCGGTGAACCTGGAATCGGACTGGAAGTACTTCCAACCCACTTCCGGGTCTGCTGGGGAGCATGGCGGAGGGCCCCCACATACCTCCCCAGCTCAGTGATTGGCTGCAGGGGGAACCCGGGTGGCCCTCCCCCCAGACCCAGAAGGCACCAGTCACTGAGCCAGAGGTGTGGGGGCCCCCCCAGCATGCTTCCTGGTGGACCCTGAAGTGGACTGGAAGTGCTTCTGGTCCATTTCTGGGTCTGCTGCTGAGCGCACTGGGGAGCCCCCCATGCTTCTGTGGAACACTCCATGCACCCCAGCATCGCAGCACTCATAAGGCCCTGCTACCTAGAGGTATGTAGAAAAAACATTTAAAGCTGTCTCCATGTCCAAATCTCCGAATCTTTCTGAATCTTTCTGAATCAATTCGAAGGGTGTCGATTCGATTTGGAGAGATTAAAGGGTCCTCTGATTCAATTCAGATTCAGAGATTTGGTCACCGAAATGGGCTGAATCTCTGCCAAATCAAATCAGGGACCAAAGCTTCGCACAGCCCTAATGTCCAGTATAGATTTGTTAGACAGCACCTACCCCTCATTGTCACTAAGGGTTCCTGCAAAAGTCTTCTGGGGAGAAATTGGTTCTCACCATTGGGAATCAGTATTCAAGGCATACACAGTCTCTGCACCGAAAGTCCCGAAAGGCTTACATGGGAGTTTTCCCAGGTATTCTCCAAGGAATTAGGAACTTACTCAGGTCCACCTGTGACATTCCAAATGAATCCTGTGATAGCCTATATCTTTATGAAGGCTCAGAATGTACCTTTTACACTGTGGCTGAAAATTGATGCAGAATTAGATTGGCTTATCATGCAAGGGGTCCTCAAACCAATCATACATACAAGCTGGGCCACACCAATTGTTCTTGTTTTAAAACCTAATTGTAGTGTTTGCATCTGTGGGGATTAGAAGTCCACCTAATCAGGATTCACATCCAGTGCCTGCCATTAACCACTTACTGTCTGTTCTTGCAGGAGGGAAGGTTTTTGCTAAACTTGATCTCACTCAAGCCTATTAGCAATTGATAGTGGATGACAAGGCTGCTGAAGACCAAAAAGGAATTACACACCGGGGAGTGTTCCATGTCAAGCACTTCCAATTTGGAATTTCTGTGGCATCAGGAATTTTCCAGCGGTTCATAGAGGAAATGCTAGCAGGAATTCTCAGGGTTGTTCCTTACTCTGATGATGTGTTGATTATGGGACCATCTAAAGAGAAACTCACTGAGAGACTCAGAGAAGTTTTAGAGAGATTGTGTAAAGCAGATATCAGAGTAAAAAGAGGGAAATGTCAACTGGGAGTTTCCAGTATCAACTTTCTGGGTTATCAAATTGATACTTCTGACATTCACCCAGTTGAAGACAAAGTAAAAGCAATACATGATGCCCCTATACCAAAATGCAGAAGGATCTTCAAGCATTCTTAAGCCTTCTCAATTTTTATCACATCTTCTTGAAGGACAAAGCCACCATAGCGGAGCCCCTTCATTGCTTATTGAATAAAGAAGCTCAGTGGAAGTGGACTTGCCAGCACAACGAAGTCTTCCAGGGTGTCAGGAAATTGCTGACATCAGACTCTGTCCTTGTTCGCTATGATGAGCAGAAGCCACTGTCCATTATTTGTGATGCCTTGCTGTTTGGTGTTGGCGCTGTCCTCAGGTACACATTGCCTGATGGCACAGATGCACTTGTTGCTTTTTACTCAAGAACAATGACTTCAATCAAGAGGAACTACGCACAGATTGCAATCATTGCAGGAGTTAAAAATTTAACAATTACATTTATGGCCACAAATTCAAAATCCAAACAGACCACAAACCCTTTCTTGGAATTTTTACTATGGACAAAACAACTATTTTGTCTCCCCACATGCAATGCTGGAGCATCATGCTAAACGCATATGACTATACACTCATGTACAAACATGGGAAAATGATTGCAAATGCTGATGTATTGAGCCGCCTATCACTACAAATACCTGATTGTGCTACTCCTCCACCAGTGGAAGTCCTCATGCTGGAATCCATGCCCCTCTTTAGGCTGATCGGATAGCAAGGATGACTGTAAAAGACCCTATTCTTGCCCATTTCCTCAACTGGGTGTGGAGGGGCTGGCCTGCAGGCAAATTGGCTGAGGAATTCAGGCCATTTTCATCATATCAGCATGAGTGGTCTGCCCACAAGTGTTGCCTCTTGTGGGGAAATTGTGTCGTAATTCCAGAAGCAGGATGGCAAATCATACCGACATCACTGCACACAGCACACCCAGGCATTGTGAGGATGAAAACACTAGCTAGAAGTTATGTATGGTGGCCAGGTATGGACAATGACATAGAAAGGGTTGTGAGGGAGCGCAGCATTTGTCAAGCAACCCATCATAATCCACTGAAGGCACCAGTATTCCTTGGGAAATGACCAAGGAACCCTGGTCATGCATCCACATTGATTTTGCTGGCTCTTTTCAAGGTAAGAACTTCTTAATTGTTGTTCACTCATACTCAGAATGGCTTGAAGTGATTACTGTCTCAACTCTTGCATCAACTGCCACTATAACAGCTCTCTGTCAGCTGTTTGCAACCCATGGGGTTCCCAACACTATTGTTTCTGATAATGGCAGTACATTCACCTCAGCAGAGTTTCAAGATTTTGCCAGCTACAACCTCATTCAAACTGTTACCATTGAACCTCACAGGCCACAGGCCAATGGGCAAGCTGAGTGAATGGTGCAGACTACAAAAGATGCACTGAAAAGGATTGTTGTAGGAGACTGAGCTACCAGACTGGCCATATTTCTGTTTGCTCAGCATGTAATTCCTTGCCCCAAAATAGGGTCCAGCCCATCAGAACTTCTTATGGGTTGTCATCTCAAGACATGCAGTATGGGTTCACCATACTGGTGAACAAGTTAAGAGGCTGTGACTTGGATGACTACACAGTCCGGTGGGTGGTGAATTGGCTAGAGGGTCGCACCCAGAGAGTCGTAGTGGATGGGTTGGTATCAAACTGGAAGGGTGTGGGCAGTGGAGTCCCGCAAAGCTCGGTCCTAGGACTGATACTCTTCAATGTCTTCATCAGTGACTTGGACGAGGGAGTGAAGTGTACTCTGTCCAAGTTTGCGGATGACACAAAAATGTGGGGACAAGTGGACACGCTGGAGGACAGGGAACAACTACAAGCAGACCTGGACAGGTTGGACATATGGGCACAAAACAACAGAATGCAATTCAACAAGGAGAAATGCAAAGTGCTGCACCTAGGGAGGAAAAATGCCCAGCATATCTACTGCCTAGGAAATGACCTGCTTGGTGGAACAGAAGAGGAAAGGGATCTTGGAGTCTTAGTGGACTCCAAGATGAACATGAGTCATCAGTGTGACGAAGCCATCAGAAAAGCTAATGGCACTTTATCGTGCATCAGCAGATGCATGACGAACAGATCCAAGGAGGTGATACTTCCCCTCTATCGGGCACTGGTCAGACCGCAGTTGGAATACTGAGTTCAATTTTGGGTGCCACACTTCAAGAGAGATGTGGATAACCTGGAGAGGGTCCAGAGAAGGGCCACTCGTATGGTTAGGGGCTTACAGGCCAAGCCCTATGAGGAGAGACTGGGGCACCTGGACCTCTTCAGCCTCTGGAAGAGAAGGTTGAGAGGCGACCTTGTGGCTGCCTATAAGTTCATCACAGGGGCACAGAAGGGAATTGGTGAGGTTTTATTCACCAAGGCGCCCCCGGGGGTTACAAGAAATAATGGCCACAAGCTAGCAGAGAGCAGATTTAGACTAGACATTAGGAAGAAATTCTTCACAGTTAGAGTGGCCAAGGTCTGGAATGGGCTCCCAAGGGAGGTGGTGCTCTCCCCTACCCTGGGGGTCTTCAAGAGGATGTTAGGCATCTAGCTGGGGTCATCTAGACCCAGAACTCTTTCCTGCCTATGCAGGGGGTCATACTCGATGATCTATTGAGGTCCCTTCCGACCCTAGAATCTATGAATCATTGAATCTATGCCTTGACTGTGTTAACCCAGACCTTGTGAGAGACATGCAGTTTAAGAAAGAAAAGGAGTTGGACTCTGCATTGGCATCTGGTACCTTATGTTTTTTCATTCTGCAGGAGACTCTGTTTGCTTGGAACTATGGGACAGGCCTACAGTGGGTTCAATCTAAAATTTTAACCGCCATAGGAACCATGTCATATACAGTCCAGATTGATGATGGACAAGTTTGGAGATGCCATGTGGACCAGCTGCATGGACGTTCCCCTGCTGATAACCCTGCACCAGAGCAATCTCCAAGCACCAATCTACCACTGACAGACATGGATTAATTGGGGAAGTGCCTACCTGTTTCTACCAATGCAAACCCTTTTCCATCACCATCAGAAGGAAGCATCACTGTTATTCAGATAGGCTGACAGGGCCATCATCTGCTGAAGCCCTCACTGAGTCTGGTTCTATGGGAAGACCACAGCAGAAGTGGAGTCCTCCCAAATGGTTAGCTGACTATTATGTCTAGGGGGAAGGGTTGTTGTGTCTTATTGTGTTTTCCCTATACTGTCCCTTTAAGGCCAAAGCCCTCATTTTCAGTACTGCAGGGTTCATTTTGCTTTGTGGCAGTTTTGTGGCACTGGTGACTCCATTTTCTCTGCCATGAGGAGCCAGAGGCATTCAGTTTCTCTCACTGCACAGGACTGGACTAGGTCAAGTCAGAGGCAGAACAAGTATAAGTTCTGCATACATATACTGAGGGCAATTGTTAAGATCCACCCTGGATATGATTCCAGAGAATTATAATAATAAATAACTATAATTCAACACAGGAGTGTCCAGAGTGTTGTTTCTGAATTTACAACATATCAAAAAGGATGTGGAGAAGTTAGAGAGGATCCAGAGGCAGGAAACAAAGATGATAAAGGGCTTGGAAAGCAAGTCATATAAGGAGATGCTGAAGGAACTAGGCATGTTCAGCTTGCAGAAAAGGTGATTAAGACGGGACATAACAGCAGTCTTCAAATACTTGAAGGGCTGCCATAAAGAAGAAGGAAAGCACTGTTTCTCTCTTGTTGCAGAAAGGAGGATGTAGACAAATGGCTGGATGTTGCAGCAAAGTAGGTTTAGGTTGGATGTCAGGAAAAACTTCTTCACTGTTAGAATTGTGAGGCAATGGAATAGGCTGTATAGGGAAGTTGTGGACTCTCCATCACTGGAGGTGTTCAGGAAGAGGTTGAATAGCCACTGGTTGGGGATGATATTTGCAAAGCTATGCCTATGTTCTATTATGGATATTTCCCATGCTTCTGGGCTTTGCTGATTGTCCCCTTCCCCTCTTTTGCCTACATATATCAGGGTGTTTTAAAAATTTTCTTAGGGTGTTGGCTGTGGCCAAGGCTGGGGATTTTGAATGGAATGTGTCAATCCTCTTGCTGGGACTAAAGCCAGAGGTTCCTGGCTAAAGGGTCTTGTTTCTCTGCTCAGGGTCAGACCAATCACTATATTTGGGGTCAGGAAGAAATTTTACCCCATGTTCAGATTGCTATGGACCATGTGTAACTGGTGCCCCCAGTCAGTGACGGGGGTGGGGGTCCCCCGCAGCTGATTTCAGTCACCAAAAATCAGCCGCACCTCTTCCAGAACTCCCACAGCCACTTCCGGAAACAGCATGGCCACTTTTGCTGGTGGCCCCACTCCCTGGCCAGTGCTCACAGGGGAGGCACCGGCACTTCCGCCTGCCCCCCTGCCCATTGCCTAAACAGGGAGTGAGGCCTGACAGGGGGGTGCACTGGCACTCTCAGGGGGTGCATGTGCGAGCACTGGCTGGGGAGTGGGGCCACCAGCAAAAGTGGCCATGCTGCTTCCGGAAGTGGCTGTGGGAGTTCTGGAAGAGGTGCAGCTGATTTTTGGTGACTGAAATCAGTTGCTGGGGTCCCCCACCCCCATCACTGACTGGGGGCACCAGTTGCACATGGTCCATAGCAGTCACCACTTTTATGGACTGTGGGGGGTTTTGCCTTCCTTTGTAGCAGGGGACATGGACCTCTATTTGGGATCTTTTGAGCATATACTAACAATCTTTTATAGAGACAGGGCATTTCCTACTGTGGTTCCACTGCTTTAACTGTGGCAGGTTAGGGTGTTATGTCTTGTGTTGTGGCAGGGTTGATGGTAGTTTTATAAAGAGTTTAGATTATGGATTTGTACAGAATGGTTTGGGTAGGAATAATCCTGCCTTAGACAGGGGTTTAGATTAGATGAGGTTTCTTCCTCTCCTACTTATCAATTATAGAACCCTGCCTGTTCCTAATCAAAATTCTCCTTTTCATAGTCCAAAATTATTTTTAGTTCCTTTGTCCAAAGCATTGCACTAGCAGCTTATTGGCATCTAATTATCTACCTCTGAAATTATGGTGTCTGTTAAGAGCCAGTTTCCAGTCTTTAAAATCATCATAATGATACTGACTTCTGTTGAAAAGCAGTTTGAGATTTCCTTGTGAAAAACAACTTAAATGAGTTCAGCCCCAAGCAGAATTCACAGAAATAGTATAGGCAGAAGGCAGGGCACTGTGGCATGTTATAAACGAACTCATTCAGAGAGGCATGAGCTTTTGTAGGCTACAGCCCACTTCTTCACACCAAGGAAAGGATGTATAGAGAGCAGGGGTACTAAATAGAAAGGAGTAAGGTCTTTTAAATAGAAAGGATAGGAAAATGGGAAGGAAAGAAGGAGACATAGCTGAGAGATGAGAAGGTGAGTTGAAGGGATCAAGTGGGATAAATGTAGCAGTTTAGCCATGGAGTGATACTCTGCCCTGGCTTCTGCTAACTACCTCTCTCTAGAAAGAATCTACTAAGAGTGTTTATTACTTATTCAAGCTATGATCCACTCTTGATCTAATCCATGCTTGAGCAATGAAACAAAGGTCAATTCAAATCTTCTCACCTTTTCTTCCCCCATCTCTGCATGAATCAAGTGAGCATGGTCTCATGCATATCTGGTCATCCGGACTATCCTTCTAATACATGACCATATATAAGAAATTATAGGTAGAGAAATTCTGTTTCAGAGAAGTAAGGGACGGGATCAAAACCCATACGTTAGTTAAAGCCAGGTTGGTTAGAATCAGAATCATGAGTCACTGTCTAGTCCTAGACACCAGTTCTATATTATACTAGCCAATTGCCCATCAAGAATGGCGGGGGGGGGGGGCGAGTGGACAGTGACAGAGCAGCATCACCCAATGCCCTGTGCTGCCACTGCTCTGCCTCTGGCCCTGTGCCCCCCTCACCCCCATCATTCTTGATGAACAATTGGCTAGTCTTTAATATATGCTGAGTGTGCTCAATAGCATGGAATTTTGCCACATCTGGTTTGGGCCCATTTCCCCCGGCCTCCATCCCCCTCTGCCTCCAAGGAGCAGGACTGGGGGGGGAGAGGACAGCAGTGCTGTCCTTATCCCCCCATTCCAGCCTTCTGGGGGACAGTGGGGATGGTGCCATCTTGACAGTAGGGACTGAGGGGCCAGAGTGGAGGGGCGAGGCCAGTGGCACTGGGCTTACCCCCCCTTCCCTTGGCCCTGGTCCTTGGATGCAGAGGGGGATGGTGGGGACAGTGCCGCCATGACAGTGGGAACTGAAGGGCCGAGGTGGGACGAGGCCAGCAGTCATGGTGGCGCTGTCCCCGCAGTTCCCCTCTGTGTCTGGCCCCACCTCCGCTTCTTGTCCAGGCCCATTCCCCGCCCAGCTTCCCCTCCCCCCAACTAGGTCCAGGTTCATTTCTCACCCTCTCCATCCCCCTCTGCCTCCAAGGAGCAGGGCTGGGGAGGGGGGTGAGGCCAGTGCCACTGTCCTTGCCCCCCCCCTCTCTGGCCCTGATGGGGGACGGTGGGGACAGTGCCTCCATGACAGCAAGGACTGAGGGGCTGGGGGTGGGTGAGGCCAGTGGCACTGTTCCCCCACTCCAGCCCCTCAGTCACTGCTGTCATGGGGGTGCTGTCCCTGCTGTCCTCCTTTGCCTCCAAGGAGCAGGTCTGGGGGAGAGGGGAGGGAGGCAAAACCAGCACTGCTCGTCCCCCCATTCTGGCTCTTCAGTCCCTGCTGTCAGAGCACTCTGATTAATTGTTTCAGTAAGCATTGTGATTGGCTGCCAAGACAGCCAATTGGAGTGTGAATAAGGCATTAAAGACAGACAGACCAAGGCTTTTATAATATTAGAATAATGTAATAGAAATAGAAAACATTGATACAATCTTGTTAAACGTTTGTGTTCTTATTCTATAATCTGACAATCTTACAGCGTCATACCAATGAGATTGACTCACCACAATCACAGCATTTCACTGCTCACTTCGCTTTCAGCAGTATTTCAATCTGATTTTTTTTCCATACAGACTTTCGGCTTTCTTTTCCTGCCTAGCTGTAAAATGAAAGAACTTTTAATAAAGAACTGTCTCCCCTCACCAGTTCCATGGCTTTCATGATGTACTGAGCTATGTTAAAAATGTCTTCTTGTCATTTTTGATGGAATGTTCCATACACTGGATTATGTGATTGTCCCTTTAGTGGACAGATGGCTTTTTTTATTACTTTGATTTGCTACAGATTGCACTTCTTGAATTGTAGAGTCTATATTTCTGAATTGAATGAGAAAATAATAGACTGAAAAAATTAAAGCTTTCAGTCTGGTTGACACAAGCAAAATGAGCACTGGGCATATTTTCAGAAGTACTACTGGCATTTTTATTACAAATTTTTATAGAGATGATTTATCACAATTCCTTCCTAATATAGTTACATAAAAACTGCTCTCCCAGCTATGCACTATATGTGTGTGTCTCTGCCCACAAAAGAAAAAATTCACCAAAGACAAGAGATAAGGTTTAAACATTGCAGTAGACGTAATAATCCTTACGAGCAATAAAACCATGATTCAGCAAAGCACTTCAGCACATACTTTGCTGAACTGAAATGAAAGAAATTGTTTATATAGATAGAGATGTCTGAGACACTAGAAAGATCACTGTGGGAGGGACAGCTCATTCTTAACATTCAGAAGCTCTGCTCCTTATACAGATATATGGTAAGAATGTATAAAAAGACTTACTTGGTGTAAATCAGAGCAACTCCATTCAAGTTGCTAGAGCTAGACTGATTTACACCAGGTAATGATCTGACCCGTACATTTAAATGCTGGAAATCAAAGAGAAGATTCCGGGTGCCCAATAAGGAGGGAAAAAATAATAATACTACTTTGATATATTATATGTCATTTTAAATATTATCTAAATTATTGTTAAAAGACAAGTTATTTTTAATTTTAGTATGTAATTGAGTTATATAGTGCAGATTTTTTCTGGCACAGTACAACTTTTTGTAGCTATTATAACCAGATTTCCTAAGTCATTTACTGACCTAGGTATATTATCAACTTTCTTTTCCATATGATTGAATATACTGACAGCAGTCTCTAAAGAAAATTCTGATAGCAGATGAGTAGTTTCACAAAACCATTATCTTTTGATTACAAAACTTTAAAGTATTTCCCACACCAACCAATGAAGTAAATAATTGCTCTTCCTCTATATTATTACTGCCACCCTGCATCTGTGTAGGGGACTAAAGGGAAACTGAATTTTCTGAGGGTGAACTTTATGAGCAACAAGATATTTGTCTAGTGCTTAGCCAGGAATTGAATCACTAACGGAATTTTTTAGTCCTAATTCTTCTTTTATTGTTCCAAAGACTTTATTCCTATTATTTTGGAAGAAGCTTCCTTTTGGAAGAAGTAAAGAATAAAAATAAAAGTCCCAATCAACATAAAATTCTAAAATTTAATAGGCTGTCATAAAAATAGTGTAGGTGGAAACATATCTTTAAAACTTTCCCTCATGTATTATGGAGATGATAGTTTTTCTCTGTCTCTGAGACATACCTTAACTGTAGCAACACAAAAATTTGGGTTTGTTTGTATAATCTGAGCCACTGCAATTGCATAAAATGCTAAAAAATATAAGTGCATATTAATATGATAGACAAGGTTCCTTGGGTGGATTTGATATCTTTTATTAGACCAACCCAAATGGTTGGAGAATAGTTATTAAGCAAGCCTTCGAGTTCAAAAACCCTTCATCAGGCTAAGGAAATTTCAGCAGTTGGTGTGTGCTCTTCCTGGATGGAATGAAAAGTAAAGAAGCCAGGGGCTGGGCTGGGGAGTCAGTTGCCAGGCAGATTATAATGTATCAAAAATCCAATGTCTATGTTTAGTCCATGATCTCTAGGATCCAGGAGGTTGATGAAATGGAGCTCATAGGTCGTCTCTGGGAAGTGTTGTGTAAGTTTCCCTTGAGGATCAGGACTGAGAGATTGGAGAGAGAGTGGCCCTCCTGTGAGAAATGTGCCCCCACCGGTAATTGAGTGTTTCTGTCTTTGATGGATTTCCGGTGTGCGTTCATTCTGGTGCGCAGTTGCTTGGTCTCTCCTACGTATTTTCCATCAGGGCATTTGGTGCATTGGATGAGATATATTACATTTCTGGAGGTGCAGCTGAAAGATCCAGGGATGCTGATGGCTCTGTTGTGGGGTGTAGCAATAGTGGGGGGGGGTGGAGATGTGTTGGCAGGTTTTGCATTTCTTGTCATGGCACGGTCTGGATCCTTTTGGTGTGTTCTGGGCTTGAGGAAGTTTGCTTCTGGTGATGAGGTTGGCAAGGTTCGGTGCTTGTTTGAAGGCTAGGATGGGTGGCTCTGGGAAGATCTTTTTAAGAATATGGTCTCTTTCTAGTATGGGTTGCAATTTTTTGAGGATTTTCTGTACAGGTTCAAGGGAGGGGTGATATGTCATAACCAGCGGTGTGCGATTTGTGGGGAGTTTTCTTCTGTACTGCAGCAGTTCTTCACGTGGTATCTGGGTGGCTCTTTCAAACGTGTGATCTATCTCTCTGGATGAGTGTCCTTGTTGGATGAAAGCCTTTTTAAGATTGGTGAGGTAGCAATCCCGAGTATTCTCTTCAGTACAAATGTGGTGGTATCTGAGGGCTTGGCTGTATATCACAGCTTTTTTGGTGTGATATCACCCTAAACACACCACTCTCTCTCCAATCTCTCAGTCCTGATCCTCAAGGGAAACTTTCACAACACTTCCCAGAGACGAGCCTATGAGCTCCATTTCATCAACCTCCTGGATACTAGAGATCATGGACTAAATATAGACATTGGATTTTTGATAGATTATAATCTGCCTGGCAACTGACTCCCCAGCCCAGCCCCTGGCTTCTTTACTTTTCATTCCATCCAGGAAGAGCACACACCAACTGCTGAAATTTCCTTAGCCTGATGAAGGGTTTTTGAACTCGAAGGCTTGCTTAATAACTATTCTCCAACCATTTGGGTTGGTCTAATAAAAGATATCAAATTCACCCAAGGAACCTTGTCTGCCTATGTCCTTAGACCAACAAGGCTACAACCTACACCCCTATTAATATGATAGTGTGACAGGGAGTCAGAAACTCTGTAGAAAAATTAAAGGGTTATTATTGTTGATTTGCACTCATGTTCAGGTGAATCTATTTGCTCCAACCCATAAATATAAATGGATTCATGTTGTCTCTCTAATGCAGAGGAATGCAGGTTCAAAGGTAGGGGTATCTTTTGGAAAAATAAAACACTAGGGAAAAAAAGTTCAATAAAGAAAAAGAAGCTTAGCTTGGAATTTATATTTATTAAAATTAAGCATAAAGAAAATGCATTGTTGGGTTGGTTAGTTATAGATAGGCTGACCATAAGGAAATCTGGGAATCCAGGGCACTGCCTCCTTTCCCAACCCCAAGTCAGCAGCCCTGCTGCAGTGGGGGTGGGGTGGCATGGTGCACCAGGCAGGTGAGCAGGCAGCAATGCCTACCCACTCACCTGCCTGGAAGGCTGTGCTGCTCCATACCGCTGTGCCTCCCTGCTGGACTGTGTCCTGCACCCTTGCATTTCAGGGATGCACATTTTAATTCACACCAGCTGGCCAGGACCAACCTCTGAAATCCAGGACTGTCCCATTTAAAACAGGACATGTGGTCACCTTAGTTATAGACACTAAAGCAGAATGAATACCAGTATGTATGGTATTGAGATGGGTATGGTGTTCCTTCAAAAATTGCATTGAAAGAACTTTTCTTGTTTGTTGAGACAAGAAATGGGACAAATAGTAGCACAAAGTCCAGGCTTATAAGAGGGAGCAAATAGCTTCCTTTTATTGTACATATCTCCTTAATTTCTAATGAACACTGCCAATTTAACAGTACTAGAGCATGTGTAAATGAAACAGTTGTTAATGTCGAGCGCCTGAAATTTTTAACCTGGCTTTTTTTTGGCGTGATGCATTTGTGTTTGCACGACACTGCATTAATGTTTGCACAACATGGTGCTTTTGAGTGAGTTAAGTCTCCTGTGTCATTCCTCGCAGATTTCAGTAGGAGGAGTCAAATACCACTACCCCTCGTAATGTCTTTCCTAATTTATTACAGCAAGAGGCCCATGTAAACTGGCCTCCCCTGTCCCCGCCCCCGGCCTCTCAATGGGAGTCTCCCCTGGGTGTAGTCACCCCAAAAACCTTGTCACTTGCACCCACCTATGCTCTGTCAGTTTGTCTCGACACTCTCCGTCAGTACTCAATCCCAAAAACCACATTGCAATCCTCATTCCAAAGGTAAGCTGTGTGAATCCTCTGCTCCCATTCCTTTCCCTTCCCATCCCACCATGTTACAAATATACATGCTTTTTCTTTTATTTACTATATAACTTGTATGATATCATAAAATGTTCAGGGTTTAGAGTAGTGGGTGGGTGGGTGTTTGGTGTCGTCCAGTTGATTGGCGATTGCTGTCGATGATGGTGGTGGTGGTGGTGAGCTAGTGAGCTCTTCTGCCTTTTTATTTTGTTCCGGTGTTTTTGGACTACATTTCCCAGCATTCCTGAGCTCATTGATCTTTGTACAGTTTCCAATGAGGGCTTCCATTGGAACCTTCCCATTTCCTGCCCAGGTTCCGTCATCAATCTGTTTGTGTAGTGTGAGATACAGCTTTTGGAGGTGTGTTGTGAAATGTTTCATAAATGTTTTTGAAATTTTTTTGAAAATGAGGGTTGCTGTTCAGCTTGGTCCCCCACCTGCCTAGCCTGCCAAGAGCTATAGGTAACCTTCTCACCCACTTGGAGATGGGGGAGGCTCATTCAGCAGTAGGTGACAGCACATAATGCTCCCCTCCCCCAAACCACTGACAGTTTGGAAGCAGCAAACTGCTAGCCCAGTCCACATTTCTTCCCTCCCCAGACTCTCTGGCCCCCATCCGCAACACTGCATGCCCTTGTATACAGACACAGATTTAAGGTGTAAATTAATTTATTTTAACATAAGCAAGAGAAGAACAAAGCATTCCTTGGTGTTGTTGTCAGCAATATATCCTGCCAGACAATCACACACAAGGGCCTCCCAAGCAGCCTCTCCTTGAGGATTTCTCCTCAGTCCCTGTGCTGCTGCTGCCTGGACACATCTCTGTTGTCTGTCCACTGCCTGTCACATGGCTTCTTCCCACAACTCCTTGAAAACCTCTCTGTGGCTCTCACAGATATTGTGCAGTACACTGGCTGCCACTACAAAGTCCGTTATAATTTCTGGATCTATCTCGAGTTGGCATGTAAGCATCCTCCATCACCCTTTCAGTCAGCCAAATGCACATTAGTAGTATATAGGCTCACTGCCCTTCAGTACAAATGTGACAGGTGGGTGGGAATGGAAGTCCCTCCTCCTTTGCCCTGCCCTGTTTCCCTTTATATGGTGTGTGGTATCACAAGCCCCACCCCTGACCTCAGTCATGTGGTGCATGACATCACCTACCCCGCCCCTGCCCCAGTCGCATGGTCTATGGTATCAGCAACTCTGCCCCTACCCCCTGTCACATGGGATGTGACATCAGCAAACCCACCCCCACCCACAGTCACATGGTGTGTGACATCAGTAACCCCACCCCTGCCCTCCAGTCACATGATGTGTGACACCACCACTACATGGTCCATGACATCAGAAGGACAACCCATGCAGCACCCCCAAAGCCCACCTCTCATGCTGCAAGACCTGCCCTAGACCATGTGGTACAGTTATGACTTATCAGGCCCCAGACCGCTCTAACCCCTGGGGCACAGACGTGGAGTATGGGGTGGCAGTGGGGTGGTGGGACCCCTCTAACAACTCGCCCCACCACCCCCAACCAATTGATGGAGGTTTCAGAGGCCTTGGATCTTCCCAAAAATGACACCAAACCAACTGCAGTGAGTAGAGGGGTGGGGCTTAGGCTGCAAGACCACCAGATCTATCTGCTATGAGCATTACCAAGGAGGGCTATGAGGCTGTGGAGGTCACAGAGCAGGGCTACAAGCCCATGAAAGGCACAGAGCAGGTCTATGAGCCCATGGAGGTCACTGAGCAGGGGTGTACTGAGGGACTATTTTCAAATAAAAAAGTATCCCAACCCTGTTCAGAAGAAGGTTTCATGCATGACCTGGTTTTGAACAACTGTTCAAGATGAGGCAGAAAACTTCTGTTAATGTTGTATTTCTTACCTGCTTAATAAACCTTGTTTTACCATGGTTTAAATTTGTCCTCAAGCATTTGAGTGCACTACATGGGTGTTAGCGTGGGGTGTGGTGGGGCACGGCGGTTTCCAGACATGTCTACACAGGAGACTTTGCTAAAGGAAGTTTATTACTCTCCTGGTGAAGCTAGGAGTTTTGGCGACATGAACACACTTTTTGAAGCCACCAAAAGGCAGAATAAGTTTCTGAACAGAAGCGGGGTGGCTGACTGGCTTTCAGATCAGGACACTTACACCCTACACAAACCGACAAGAAGATATTTTAAAAGAAACAAGACTGTTGTTTCAAATATTGATGCACAATGGCAGGCAGATTTGGTGTATATGCAGCAGTTTTCCAAGCACACCGTGGGGTTAAGTTCATACTAGCAGTGATATTATCAAAGTATTCCTGGGCCATGGGTCTAAAAGACAAGTCAGGCAGTGAAATAGCTTGGGCCTTTAAAACCATTTTTACAGAGGGCTGCATATCTCGAAAATTACAGACTGATCGGGGGAAAGAATTTTTAAATAAGTCTTTAAGCAAACTGTTAAAACCGGTTTGTGACGAATAGTGAAGCAAAAGCAGCGGTGGCAGAGAAGTTTAACAGAACATTAAAATCAAAGATGTAGAGGTATTTTACAGCCCACAACACCTTTTGCTACATTGATGTGTTACTAGAGTTCATAAAAAGCTACAACCACAGTTTTCACAGAACTATCGCACCAGGCCTGTTGACATGAACTTCTCAAACTCTCCACGGGTGTGGAAAACCAGGTACAGGGACTATTTCAAAATAAAAGCAGCAGCACCCGTGTTCAGAAAAGGAGACCATGTGAAGGTGTCTAGGACCAAAGGGAGGTTTGAAAAAGGCTATGAACAAACATTCACCAATGAGATTTTCATAGTGGATGAAGTCCTTAGATGCGTGCAGACGCCTGTATACCGCCTAAAAGATTACGAAGATGAACTTATCAAGGGTCCTTTTTACCCTGAAGAACTACAAAAAGTGAACCCCAAACAGGACAGAGTTTACAGGGCTGAAAAAGTTCTAGCAATGAAAGGAAAGGGAAGAAAGAAGCAGTTGTTGGTGAAATGGTTGGGGTGGCCAGCTAAATTTAACAGCTGGGTAGAAGCCTCCCAAGTTTGTAATATATAGGGGTACCTCAGTCAGAAGGCTGAGATGTGTGATTGCAGCTTTTACATCGCTTTGCCCAGCAATGCTTGTGCCAGGATTTTTCCGCAGAACACCAGCTCAAACTTTACCATATAGCTGGTTAAACCTCTGGATCTGCTGGAGAACTGGGAGATAGGGTTAGCAGAAATACAATACTCTCACAGCTGGAACAACATCAATGAAGACACCCCTTTCAAAATCATTTCTGAGACTAAAAAATGGGAGTACCTCCTGCACTGTGGGTATTATACAACCGTCACAGAGTTGCTGGATCTTGTGAATGATACAATTACCATCCACCCTACTCCACCCAAATTAGTTATGTACTATGATCAAGTCATGGGAAAAGTGAGACTTAAAACCAAAGATAACTCTTATGCTTTTTATAGCCATAGTGAGCTAGCCTATATTTTGGGAATGCTACTCGGGTCCTCTGTTAAAAAAACACCCTTCCCATCTGATATTACTGGTGGGTTCAATTCGCTGTATGTCTACACAGACATTGTGGAACATCAGCTTGTCACAAAATATTAATTTTGTGGCCATCTACGTTTGGTTCCTTTAGTACGCTGTATCCTTGTCTACGGGACCAACAACAAGTTTGTCACCATCACATACGACAAGCCACATTATGTCCCCATTAGTCAGCACCACATCGACACAATCAGCAATGAAATAAAGATGGATCAGAACAAACACGTCTCATTTCGCTTTGGTAAGGTGATCATTAAGCTTCACCTACGCCCCCAGAAGACTTTGAGATTTTAAAATAAGTAAACGCATGATGCGCACAATGGTGATGGTAAAAAATGATGGGGACCCTAACTTGTACAGAAATTATTATAAAGCCCAGGCCAGGTATGGTCTTCCTGGATATCAGCGGGTGCCTGTGATGTATGGGGCTAGTGTGGGTGGCATATTCCGCAGCCTCTTTAGAAAAGCCATTCCGCTTTGGAGAAGGGGTCTGGAGATTATTAATCCTTGTGCTAAAAATGTGGCTCAAAACATAGCCAAAGACATGATTGGTCATGTTTCCCGAGCTGTCCTGGATAAGGTAAAGCAGAAGGGGTCTGGCCTTGTTGTATATTCAAAGAAAGAGCTTTAAAAGAAAGAGAGATGCACCACACTCCGGATGTGCAGGACCTCCTCAACCCCTTAAAAAGAAGAGGGTAAGTTGATGGGGCAGCCATACACGAAAAACCAAGAACCAGCCTGGGAGAAAGAAGGGGCTCTCTCCTGGAGGAAACAGAAATATATTTTAATCTACATGACCTTTGTTCACTGCGGGTCTGAAGAATGCACCAAATCTGAACTGGATGTTTTTCAAATAGCCCCTATGCAGACCTGCATTGAGAAAAGCCTGTATGTTGAGATCCCCCAGCTCTTGGCTATTATCGAGTCTGGCCACCTTGACTTTTTTACAGCCGGGAATGGTGAAGATTACATGGATTTGAACAACACGTTGCTGTACCTTTGCTGCAAGATCTTGATGCTGGGGGCAGCTATGGGTCTGGTGAATTACCTGCTGGCCTCTGACTTCAGTCAATGGGACGTTACTCTGGGAAATTGTCTCATAAGCCAGAGCAACAACTGTTACCCTTGCTGAGCCTTCATTGAATTGGTTCTCAACTACAGTGATGACACCCTTGCCACCCAATTTTCTGCCAGCCTATTTTACAAAGATACCCCCGGACATCATGAAATGATTGCATGGGACGGTGATAATCACGGGTTTTCAGAGACAGGCAAACCTGACAGACCGGAGCAAAAAGATAAGAGCTGCTTGGTCATCTCCATAGCGATTTTTTTCAAGAAAAACTGTTGCTGAATGGTGTGGACGTGAAAATTAAACTGACACACAGCAAAGATGCCTTCTGCTTGATGGGCACTGCAGCGTCTGGCCAATGTAAACTAAAAAACACATCCTCCTCACTTTTCATGAAAAAAGTGAAGGTAACCACAGGTGTCTGACTAGGCCACGTGGAGGCCTTGCTTATGGCCAACACTAAATACCCCATAGACCATGTGGGTATGAAAGTGTTTAGCATTCCTGCCGGCAGCTGAGTTAGCAACCAGGAGAATCTGTTTCATGATTGGGTTTGTGGATAATGATGCCTTTAGCAGGAATTATGCTAAGAACCGCTTTAACTTTAAACATTACAATATTAATTTTGTGGCCATCTACGCTGATGGAGAACAAACCCTGACAAAGCCCCTGCAACTAGATTTTGAGAATGGTAATCACATGAGAGAATACATGCAGCTGGTACAAACAGCCAGTAAACATATGAAAGACCAGGCCCTGATAATCAACCGTGAGGAGTTTGCCCTGGGGTACACCTTGTTTGCTTTTGACCTGTCTCCTGACCAGGAGTGTGCTGATCATTATTCACTGATTAAAACCAGGACCATGAAAGCAGAAATACGCTTTGCTGTGGCTTTGCCCACCATGGTTAACATGATTGTGTACAGGGGTCTTTGACAACGTCATAGAAATAAATCAGAGGAGAAACGTCCTGTTTGATTACATGTGAAGGTGGACACCAAACAGCTCAACAGGGTTTTCTCCTCAGACCCTTATGCCAAAGAAACTTTCTTAGATGTTTTCCCCTGTGACTCCCTTCCTAAGACTCGACTGTCTCAAAGGCCCCTGAACCTGGTGGTCAACACGCACCTACATAATCAACCCGGAGAACACTGGCTGGCTGTTAACCTGGAGGATTGGAACCGCAAGGAGTTTTTCAACTTGCACAGTCACCCACCAAACAGTGCTCATACTTTCCTCAAAGTATTATGTTCTTTTTAAACAAGAACGCTATTGACACTGCTTTTCAAATGAAACAGTTACAAGACCCCTGATCTGTTGCCTGCGGATACCACTGTGTGTTTTTCCTGTACCACCATAGCAAGGGGCTATCATTTGAACAGATTTTAAAATTGTATTATTCCAACGATTTAGCACAAAATGATAAGGTGGTGATGCATTTTGTAAAAAGTAAATATAAAACTTTCCTAGTGGCTGGACCTGATCAAAACATGTTTCAACATGCCCAGACAAGTATTTCTGGCTATGACTTTCATGAACACCTTGTGTAAATAAAACAGTCAGCTGATGTTCTGTAAATAAAGCTGTTGCTGTTTAAACGTGTGTGTGTGTTTTCATGTAAAACAATCCTCTGTAGACAAAAATTGTAGCAGTATAGAATAGTTTAATTCAAAACGTAAAACTTTATATGGAGAGCCAATGGCTTTTAGAGACAGTTTTTTGCTTCTTAGGTGGCAGTGTTGGTGTTTCTTTGTCTGAGGCAGATGCTTTCAGGCATTCTAGATGATCACGATTCATGGCGTTGCTCATAACAGAAAATGGTACATTCAGCTCGGTCATAGCTTTCATAAAGATGTCCCAGCCTTTAGGCAGATGTTTACTAGACCTGGCGTGAGTCTGAAGGGTTCCCTGGACCAAGTCTAGCATGTTAGAACCCTTGATGAGCATTCCTTTGTAGACAAAATCACCTGGATCATTCCAAGAAGAAATATCCTTGTGCTGGCTCAGCTTAGTGAGCAACACTTTAGCATTTTTCCTGTATCGGGCATGCACGCTATCCAATACTTCCTGAACAACAGCGTTGGGGTTTATTGGGGTTTCTAGGGGGTTTCTGGCTTCTGGGGTGGGGGGAGAGGGTGGTCTGTTCTGGCAGAAGCAGTTAATTTCCCTCTGTCCACATCACCCTGCTTTACACTGGTCAGGTATTTCTGAAGCACAGCGGCATACAGTTTAGCTTTATCATATTCTGCTAAACCCGGCCTCTGGGGAATATCCCTCATTTCAGCATCCAGTAAGTGGGTTGCCTCGGTTCTGATATTTTCTTGAGGTGGTGAGGGAGCTCTTAATTGTTCCTACTGATGTCTGGGCACCAGGTACATTTTTTCTGTGTGCTCCATCACCAGGTAGTTGAAAGCCCTCTAATCAGAGGGAGAGGAAAACTTAACAGAGGGCTGATAACCATGCCCAGGCTGTTTCACCAGCTGTTTCTTTTTTTTAAGAGACAATCTTTTGTTACTTGGGTTTTTTATGATCCTGCATCTCTCTTTGAGCACCCGAATTTGATGCTGCATTAAAGGGATGTTTCCTTTTAAGGTGTTCAGAGCAATTTCTGAAATGGCTGCTACTAAATTGTCAGAGGCTGAGCAGAGTATAGCTTTCTCTGCTGTGGGGAGTGTGGAATCAGAAAAAATATATGCCTTAAACTTTGATTATTTTAGTTATAAGATGACATAACCGCTTTGTGGAGAATTGCTGGCTCTGTACAGTAGAACAGATAAGAGAAAGTGTTGTTCTTTGTAACTCCTCTGCAACTGCTTCGCTCACCATGACCTTGAAGATAGCAAAAAAAGTATGCACAAATCTGATTTCCAGGTGCAAAAAGGAGGTTTGTGAACTAACCTCACCTCCCCCATTAGTTCCCATCCTGATTACAGCAAAGAAATAATGAACTAATATTATAGCCGCTTTTCATGCTAATTTCACTATATGATCACGTGAGTTGTAAGCAACTGTTAAAAAGTATATAAGCCTCCTGATTTTGCTCTTGGGGGGGGACCCCTTCCAAGTGCTTGGGAAATCCATGTCACTTTGGAATCCCCCCTACAGCTGTAGTTTCTTTTGAATAAAAGCTTCTGCTGACCTGACCCAAAAGTATGCTGCGTGTGTTTTCACGACAATTCCTGGTGCCATGACTCGGATCCAGAACACAGGCTGAGGAAGGAGGACCGCAGACTGCCCGCCCCCCGAAGCGCCAAACTTGAGAGGTAAGAGACCTAATTCAAAATCTCTATTGGGGTTTCGGAGGAGGACTGCCTGTAGGCTCCCAACTTGGCCATGATAACTGGATCTGAACCTTATTAAAACAGGTCAGTCTGAACCTTACTGCTGGCTAAAATTTTCTGTCTGGTAAAGGATCCCATTTTGTGTCTGGTAACGTACGTTTTATTTAGGGAAAAACTGTTTGAGGCACCTTCATCCAACAGCACATCGGGCTTGTAGTTAATTAACTAAGGCAGTGTGGGGGAGGAGGTCTGGCTGACTGAATAAATGTGCATGTGTGTGTATTTAGAAATATGAGCCACTGACCAGGACTGAGACTACGGTTGGGTTCAGCCGCCCCAATTCTGCCTGACAGGGCAGTTTTGAAAGCAAGGGGGCCCAACTGGAACCTCGTGACCCAGTGGACAGGGCGTCTGAGTGATTTTGTCTTTTCCAAACCCCTTGTCCCAGTAGCTTCTGCCGAGAGCAGGAGTGAAAGGATCCCTCTTGTGTTTCCCTCCCCATTTCCATTTTATGAGCCAGTGTCAGGTCAGAAGCCTTTTGTCTGGGCAGTGAAAAACTGCGGGGCAAGGCACTGAGTGGCCTGGACATCCTAAATAAGCCTCTCCTACGTCTCCCTGTGTGACTGAAAATGGGAACAAGTCAGTCTAAACAAGTTCCTGTCCCCCCTAAGGGGACTCCGGCGTACTTTATGTACACACACTATTCTCCCGAGACTTGCAAGTACCTGGATAAGTGGAACTGGTATACTAGGGATGATCCTGTGAAGCATTTTCCACAGGAAGGAACATTTGATCAGGATAAAATAGTGCACTTGAGAGGGGCTTTAGAGTCCCGTGGATCCAAAACACCACAAAACCAGTGGGACGCGTTCTTTTATTGGTATGATGAAATGTCCAAAAGGCGGACAGAATCTCAAACTAGGAGCCTAAAAGACTTCCAGGAAAAATTAAAACAGCAGTTAAAAGCTGTTCGGGAGAAATTGGCTGCTCCCCCAAATTACACGCCGGCCACCGCTCCGATGTGTCCAGCATTGCCCGGGGCACCCCCACTACCGGAGCCAGCAGAGGATATCCTTGACCTTTGTTCGAACCCTGCTCTCCTGGGACTCCCACATCAGCAACAACCGGTTCAACATCAGGCTGCAGCCCACGCTAGTAACCCATTAGCTGAAGCTCCTTCAGTAAATCCATCCACGGAGCTTAATAGTCCGGACTCATCCACCATATCTGCCACTCAATCATCACCAGTGTGGCAATTTACTCCTGGGTCACAACCCGCCACAGGTGTATTTAGAAGAATGGGAATAGGCATGGAAAGATCTCCCATCAATCTGAGATCCCGAACTGCACAAGTTTACCCCCTAAGACAAATGCCAGGCATTGGCACCGATGGACAAAATATAGTAACTGTGCATGCACCCTGGACTCCAGGTGATCTCTACAATTTAACTCAAAAATTCCCCCAAATCAGGGAAGACCCAGAAAAATTTCAGGAAGAATTGCAGACTGTTATAAATTGTTATAATCCAACATGGGATGACATTAATCAGCTCATGCGATCGATTTTGCCCAAGGAAACTATGCTACGTCTGTACGCTGCCTGTACTTGGCCAGATCAAAACCCAGGGATTGGCCAAGACTTTATTGACAGGAGAAATGCTTTGGTTCAGGCAGTTCTCACAATTTGCCCAAAAAAGGCAGACTGGACCAAAATAAATACCTGTAAACAAAACAAAAATGAACACCCCAGTGACTATTTAGAACGCCTCAAACAGGCATTTGAACGATACTCAGGAATGGATAACCCAGTCGGAAATGCTAAACAAGCAATAGTGGCAGCATTCGTCCAGGGACTTAACCCTAAAATTGCTGAGAAAATTCAAACAGTAATTATTGGCTGGGAAACTAAAGATTTGACCGAAGTCCTTGCTGCGGCTAACCATTTTCATAACAAATTGGAACGGTTTAAAGACAATGCTGAGTTTAAGTTAATGGTCTTACAGATTTCTCAGTTGCAGGGTCCAGGTAGAGGAAGGGGACGAGGACGGGGAAGGGGAGGCCCGGGTAGATTCAGGGGAAGAGATAGATCCTTGAGCCCACAAAACCCAGGCTATGGGAACCAATGTCATTATTGCAAGCAAGAAGGACATTGGAAATCAGAATGCCCCAACCGCCCCGGCCAAGGACCCAGACCCCAGCCCCCACCTCCACTTCCTGTCAATTTTCCCAGTGTTGAATAGGACACCCTGAGGGACAGTGACATCATCGCTCCTTTGCTTGCTACTGACCAATCTGGTCCGTTTGTTGAATGCCTTATTTCTGGTAAACCTGTCTCCTGTCTTGTCGACACTGGAGCGTCCCGCTCCACGCTAAAGGCTGCTGAGTTTCCTTTTCTACCTTATTCTCCTGAAACTGTAAATGCTGTCGGTATAGGCGGACAACCTATCCCACATCCCGTCTCTGAACCTGTCTCCATCTCTATTGGCCCTTTGTCTGAAAATCATGCCTTTCTTCTTAGCCCCTGTGCACCTGTCAACCTTCTTGGTAAGGATTTGCTGTGTAAACTGGGATGCGTGATTTATTGTAGCCCAGATGGTGTTTACCTTGAGGTACCGGAACATAGGGAAACTGAGCTTGTGGCTTTGCTAACCCAGGAATACTCTGATCCCGACACTTCCTTCTTGCAAGAGGAACTGTTGGCACGAGTACCTCCACAGCTGTGGTCCACCCATGCGAATGAAGTGGGGCACATGCTGAGTGCTGAACCAGTGCGTATCATCCTGAACCCTGCCAAGCCACTTCCTCGTGTCCCACGGTACCCCATCTCAAAGGAAGCTGAGGAAGGGATCAAGCCTGTCGTTTCCTCACTCCTTGAGAAAGGGATTATTGTCCCAATACGCTCCCCTTGCAACACACCTATCCTACCTGTCAAAAAACCTGGTAAAGATACGTATCGCTTTGTGCAAGATCTTCGAGCTGTAAATGCCGCTGACAAAGAGGACAAAGAGTCCCCAACCCTGTTTTCCCAGATCCTAAAAAAGGATTTGGATCCTATCATGTTCAAAGGGGGGTCCACCCTTGTTCAGTACGTTGATGATCTATTTGGAGGCCTGTAAGCAAGATACTTTGACACTCCTCACAACTTTAGCTCAGAAAGGCCACAAGGCCTCAAAATCTAAATTGCAGCTCTGCAAGTCTAAGGTACATTATTTAGGGCATGATATCTCAGCAGGAGAACGACACCTTTCCCCTAGTAGAGTTGAAGCTATCCTCAACATTCCCAAACCTATGACTAGAAAACAGATGAGGGGATTCTTAGGTGCAACGGGTTATTGTAGACAGTGGATCCTGGGTTATGTTGCTTTTGCAAAACCCTTGCAAGCATTCACTCATGATACCACCCCGGAACCCCTCCCTTGGACTCCTGAAGCTGAACAAGCATTTGTGGCCCTTAAGCAAGCCCTCACTCTTGCTCCCGCTCTTGGACTCCCTAATTATAAGAAACCCTTTACCTTGTTTTATCATGAACGGGAAGGAATCGCTTTAGGAGTACTCACTCAGCTGCATGGTGAAAAGCATTGCCCAATTGCATATTACAGCTCTGCCCTTGATCCCGTAGCTGCGGGACTTCCTCCTTGCCTCTGTTCAGTTGCAGCTGCAGCCTTGTTGGTTGAAAAGGCAGATTCTCTAGTTTTGGGACACTCTTTAACCATTGCAGTTCCACATGCTGTGATGGCCCTTCTCCTCAAGGGCAAAACTCAGCACATTTCCAATTCCCGTCTTACTAAATATGAGAAACTTCTACTGTCAGCTGCAAATGTAACCTTAAATCGCTGTTCAATTCTGAATCCTGCGTCACTTCTGCCTATTGCCTCTGATGGTGAGCCTCATGATTGCCTGTCTATCACAACTCAATTGTTAACCCCTCGAACTGACCTCAAGGACATTCCTATCCCGAACTCTGACCTTGTTTTGTTTGTTGATGGTTCCTGTCTTAGAAATGATGCAGGCAAATTAGTTGCGGGATATGCAGTATGCACTCAGTATGCTGTTTTGGAAGCCTATTCTTTACCCCAAGCTCGTTCTGCTCAAGTTGCTGAACTCATTGCTTTAACACGTGCTTGCATTCTTGCAAAAAATCAAACCACAACCATTTATACTGACTCTAAGTATGCTTTTGGTGTTGTTCATGATTTTGGACAAATCTGGAAACAAAGAGGGTTCCTCACTTCATCAGGGACCCAAATCAGTCATGGTTGTTATGTAAAAGCGCTCTTAGAAGCTGTTCAATTGCCTCTTGCTATTGCTATTGTTAAATGTAAAGCTCATGAGAAACCTTTTGATGTCACACGAGGAAATGATCTGGCAGACCGTTCTGCCAGAAACGCGGCCCTTTCTGGCCCACAGGCTCCTAACTCTGTTTTTGTTTGTTTTTCAGCAGACCAGTCTCCTTTGGCTAGCCTTTCAAGTCTGGCCCTTCTTCAAAATCAGGCCCCAAAAAAGGAAATAAATGACTGGCTGCATGCAGGATATTCACTGCACTCTGACTCTCTCTGGCGCTCCCTGGACGCCTGCCTGGTGGTGCCTAGAGAGCTTTTGCCACATGTTGCTCGTTTAACCCACTCTGTGGCCCATACGAGCAAAGGGGGGATGATTGCTACAGTACAAAGAAATTGGTTTGCCCCAAATTTTCCTTCCATGGCACAACAGTACTGTAGCTCCTGTCCCATCTGCTTAGCTAACAACATTGGGCAACGGGTAAAAACGACACCCACAGCCCATCCCCCTCCGTGGGGACCGTTTGTAAATCTGCAAATTGATTTCGTGCAGCTACCTAAGTGTTGTTCTTATGAGTACATTCTTGTTATTATTGATGTGTTCTCTGGATGGGTGAAAGCCTACCCATGCATACATGCTGATTCCATCACTGTAGCAAAGAAATTGCTCAAAGAATTTATCCCTAGATTTAGATTGCCCCTCACAATAGATAGTGACCGCGGCACCCATTTCACAGGACAGATAGTAAAAAACATCTGCCAAGCACTCAACATACAGCAACACCTACACTGTAGTTATCATCCACAATCAAGTGGTGCTGTAGAACGTAAAAACTCTGATTTAAAAACGCGCATTTCGAAGATTTGTGCTGAAATAGGCCTCAAATGGCCTGATGCGCTGCCCATTGCTCTTATGCACATTAGAAACACTGTTAACAGAAAACATGGCCTAACCCCGTATGAAATACTCATGGCATGACCCATGAGGATGCCAGCCACACCACCTGTTGCCCCACACCAAACAGACCTACAATTAACTGATGAAACTGTACTAAATTATTGCAAGGCATTAATGAAGTATGCCAGGTCTGTTCATTCACAGGTCCAAGAAGCCTTACCTCAACCACTGGATGTTCCCTGTCACAACCTCGAACCAGGGGATTGGATCTACATAAAGGTCTATCAACGGAAAAACGCACTTCAACCCAGATGGAAGGGACCTTTCCAGGTACTTCTGACCACTAATTCTGCTGTTCGTTGCCAAGGTCACCAAACGTGGACTCACGCCTCACACTGCAAGAATGTATCACCTCCATTGGACCCCGAAGCAGATGTATTCCAACCAAGGTTGAGATCTTTCCCTGAGGCAGAGGACAAAGACCCTCAGGACCTCACTCAGGCAAGTGAGGAGCATCAGGGTGCAAGTGCTAGTAACCTCTCCCCTGAACCCAACACCTCAGCCCAGCCAGATTCATCAGTTGAAGAACGAAGATATCATCTTCGGCCTCGAAGAAAGTGAATGCTCCCATTCAGAAGATCACCACCTCGATCAAGACCAAGAGCTGACATTATCAGTCCTTTAGGTAACTTGAGCCCAGAGGACGAAGAAAGACTTTGGCTGCCATCCTGGGTTTGGCTGGTAGTGTTCTTTTTCTTACTGGTGCTGGTTATGTTTGTTGTTAAGATTCTTTGTCCCTCCTGTATCTAAAAATGGCACTGATATCCTTATATATCACACTTGGGTATCTCAGTATCACCCAAGGGGGGTGGGAGAAAAATTTGTATTTGCAGATCTCCCGTACGGTGGCTCAAGCTGGAAATAAAAGTGACTGCTGGATATGCTCTCACAGCCCAGCGCACCTACACCAAGGAATCCCAATGATCGGAGTACCAATATCCCTCCAGCAACGGGGAACAATAAACGGCGGCTTCGTTAGACACTACTCGTTAGCTGCCCATCGGTCCGCTCCTAAAGAATGGAGGGCCGCCCCTGCTAACGGGATAATCTCCCCAAGAGTAGAGGCGCCTTTCTGTTACAGATCCAACAACACTGGAGCTTATAATAAAGCCACACCTGTAGGACACTACCCTCATTGCCTAACTACTCTAGATTATAGCCCTAATAGCACCAGTGGAATCCTGTTGGGTAATGTACCCTCTCTCAATTGTACAGGATTCATGGTCTACAACTTTTCTAAGGAACCTCATGTTGCTCTCATTGCAAACAGATCGGAATTTTACATTGACTCCAATTTTACTTCTTGTAATATATCTCGGTCCAGCAGGATAGCAGCTGAACGTGGTCCATCCTATACGATGCATATCAATCGAAAGTGCCGGATATGGCACAACACCTGTCGAGATTTGAGTACCCTTTCTGCCCCAGGCCTTTACTGGCTCTGCGGAAACAGGGCTCATAAAATCTTGCCCTGGAATTGGGTGGGGGCACGCACTCTTGGACGTGTTATCCCTGGTTTCGAAATGCATAGTGCAATATATCTGGAACAAGTAAAAAATTTCAACCATCACATGAAAAGGGCGGTTAACCCCTTAGCTACCAGAAACACAGGGTTCCATCAATTTGTGAGAACCTTCATACCGTGGCTTGGAATAAGAGAATTGGAACTAGCCATAATTAACATTTCAGCCACAATGGAAGCTATGGGAAATGCCACTGCGGATGCAATTCAGGCTCTGCAAGAAGAGATCTCCCAGATCTCACAAGTAACTATACAACACCGCATAGCCCTAGATTACCTATTGGTATCCCAGGGAGGAGTATGTGCCTTAGTAAACTCCACCTGTTGTGTCTATGTCAATCAGGACATGCGAATCGAAACTGACATTCGCAAAATCCGAAATCAGTTAAGGGTCCTACATAAAGTGGCCTCAGAAAATACTGACTGGGGTCTAGAAGAAATGTGGTCTTGGCTAACCTCCTGGCTCCCAGATTTCGGGGCCCTTAGCAAAAAAATCCTGTATGGAATATTGTTTGTCTTGATAGTTCTGATAATGTTTTATGTCTTAGTGCAACTGATCCTCTGCTGCGTAAAAGCCAGCAGGAGAAGCTTTAGCAAGGCAAGAAAACCCACAGCAGAGTCTAAAATAATGGTGTTACAAAAGTGTGAGCAGATTGAAAGAAAACATGAAAGGCTGCATGATGAAATAGAGGGGCTCATGAGAATGGAAGTTTAAGGCTAAAGTGAGACTAAATAGTCTCAAAGGGGGGGACTGTGGAATCAGAAAAAATATATGCCTTAAACTTTGATTATTTTAGTTATAAGGTGACATAACCGCTTTGTGGAGAATTGCTGGCTCTATATAGTAGAACAGATAAGAGAAAGTGTTTGTTCTTTGTAACTCCTCTGCAACTGCTTCGCTCACCACGACCTTGAAGATAGCAAAAAAAGTATGCACAAATCTGATTTCCAGGTGCAAAAAGGAGGTTTGTGAACTAACCTCACCTCCCCCATTAGTTCCCATCCTGATTACAGCAAAGAAATAATGAACTAATATTATAGCCGCTTTTCATGCTAATTTCACTATATGATCACGTGAGTTGTAAGCAACTGTTAAAAAGTATATAAGCCTCCTGATTTTGCTCTTGGGGGGGGGACCCCTTCCAAGTGCTTGGGAAATCCATGTCACTTTGGAATCCCCCCTACAGCTGTAGTTTCTTTTGAATAAAAGCTTCTGCTGACCTGACCCAAAAGTATGCTGCGTGTGTTTCCACGACAGGAGGATTGAAGAAGTAGTTTTAAAAGAGCTAAATTTCTTTTTACACGGTTAGACATGTTTCCCTTCCACCGTCTCGAAAGCTAAGAAGAGGCCACTGCTACATCATCTCTTTTTATTCCCACCCACTGTTTTTTTTAAAGTGTAAGCAGCAGATTGGTCGGGAGGAAAAAGCCTGGTTCTTAATCTAAAAGAGTCTGGGGTAAAAGCATTTAAATCAACCACCAGATACCCATAAGTTGTTTTAGTGGCATCCTCAAAAGCTTCTAGAAAGAACAGGGCCTTACCCAGGTATGTCTGCCATGCCAGGAACACTATCTGTAGCTTATCCCTGGGGTTTTTAAACAAAACCATGTATTTTATGTTAAGGGTAATGGTGTGGCTCCCTTGACAGAAAACATTTTGAACTATATACATAATGTTAAGATTCTGATGATGCACGAACTTGGTAAAGGCTTTCTTGATTTTGCCACTGTCATAAGCAGAGTCCATCAAATCATCTAGCACAATCATATTTATTTTATTAGGAGAAAACAAACAGTTGTCATTGAGACTGTCTGGTAGACCCTCCATAAACTTGATAAACAGATAGTTACAAAACAGTTCTTTATACAAAGGCAGCCAACAGCTATAGCACCACACAATATTCTCAGATGTAACAGACAACATTCTATCAGCATGATCCAGAAGGTTTTTTATAAAGTAACTTTTATCACAGTTGCTAGGGCCTGCCAAAATCACAGAAAAAGGGTGCTTCCAGAGCATATCCATGTTTAAAAACCACAGGGGAGACTATTAAAGTTTTCTGTAAGGACACTTTTGTCATAAATGACTTTCTGCGTTTTTCTCAAGGCTTTCGTTTCTATCGTCCACTTGCTTTTGTTCCTGACGATAGAGTGCTGTTGTATCATGATAGTTTTAGGGATGTTCCTGGCAGGGTTTGCCCCATGATCTAGAACAAGATCTCTCAAGGTTTCAAAGTTGACTTTTTCATAGTTGGCCACATTCAGGGTAAACCCTTTGACCTTCAAGCAAACTTTTCCCCCAGACAACTTGTACCCGTAGGTTTTCGGACCGGCCGACACAAACTCTGTGATGTGTTCATCTAGTGGGATTTTGCTGGTGAGCTCGCCTAAATAATCACCTAGCGGAGGGTTTAAATATCCCTCACAGCTCACAAATATCACAGAATCTGTGTCGTAATAGTCTTGCAAGCTAACAGCTTGTACAACTCTAAGCGTGCATAAGTGGTGGTGAAACAGGCTATAAAGATGTTTGTGTTACCCAAGAGCGTGTAATGCTAGTGCTCTTTGGCATGCTTCCAAGACACGCAGGCTGCCTCATCATCAATAAGGTTGCAAGATGAAATTTCATAGGTGGGAGAAAACAGATAGCCAAAGAGTTCTTTGGGGTCTCTCATGATGCTGGTGTTGGGCAAGTTGGTTCTCTGACTTAATTTACCCCACAAAGAATTTAGAAACTATTTTGCTATTTGGCGCTTTGCGGAGTTGGGTTTGATATGCTCTGGGCATAAGGTCACACCTTCTTTTTGGAAGAAATTGGCCACGTATCTCTCTTGTTTTTCTTGGTTGGTACACCAGATGGGGAAGCCCAAAGCTTCCTGCTTCTGTCAGAGGTGCATTTTTATGTACTGTGAAAAAAGGGTGCTAGACCTCTTGGCAAAATGCCAGACTTCATAGATTTGAGCTACTTTGTACCCCTTGGTGACAACTTTATTCAATTCTGGTGCGCCACGTGCCCAGGAGAGCCCTCTCTTCATCAGTGTGCTTGCATTTTTGTTGTCTTGTTTCCACACAGAGGTGGCACAGTGTGAACATAAGTTTCCAGTTCACCCTGATGGGTAGGTAGCATGGGGAAAAAAAGATTTCACGGTGGGTACAGTTTCACCCTGGCTATTCCAAAATAGCTTGACAGGGGTTGGAAATTGTCATGAATGATTTCAGGGTGTATGATTGGGTATTCCTTCATTTTGTTTATGAAGGGGTAAAGACTGGTAAAATCATAATAGTGTGTTTGTTTGCCGGGTTTAGTTTGGTAGTATAGATGGATGGCATTAGTTCTCCCCCCAAAAATAGTGTCCTTAGGCACCATTGGAGAAGGCAGCAGGGTTCTGCTTAAAAAATCTGCCAGTTCCCCATCCGTTTCTAACAGAGCCCTACACTCATGCTCCCAAATGGTCTTAACAGTAAACCCCTCTTTCTTGAGATAATCAGTCTTGTGCAATGCCTGATAATTTAGAAACCCATAGGTGGTCCCCGTCAGTGAGTTCTGGTCCTTCTTATTTGTAGCAAGTGACACAACCATGGAAAAAACATCCGTTAAATTCAAACGCTGTAGGTTCCACATTAATGTTGGCATAGCCATCTAAAAAATAGGAACCTACCTGAAATTCCCCACCCTGTAAGGCATGTCGAATTTGAATATTTTCTTTCTCCAAAATGTACATTAGCCACTGGATAGATGGGGTTGAAAACCCCTGTTTCTGTCTGTGATGGTTGTCCAGGGGGAGAAGCGCCATGGTCTGTGGTTCCAAAAACATAAACCTGTACATGGCCATGCAGATGGAGCCCAGCGTGATATATTGGAAAGGATCTATGCAGCATTCTACATTTTGGAGTTCACCATCTATTTTCACTTGGTCTACCCACAGTGTCATTTTCATAATCTCATCCCTGTAGAGGGCAATAATAAACCAGCTCCTTTTGCATATCAAAGGTCTTATTGCGGTTATTCTTATACCATTCTAAAAACTGTTCTTTCTCACCAGACATCATATTTTCAACACTGTAGTACTCCTCCTTTGGGAGAAGCCCCACATAATTTTGGTTTTCTGCCGTATTAAAAAAATGTGAAAAATAACCTTTCCTTCAAACCTTTGCATCCTTCAAACCCCATTGTCTGTGGAAGCCTGCTAAGTTTCATTGGCAAAAAGTTTAAAGAATCTATTAAACAGATGCCTAGCCTGGTCACTTCAATGCACATGAGCTTACTGCCCTGGGTGATTAGTTTCATGCCCATTTTTTCCTTCAATAACTGGCTAACAATGAAGTAACCATCATAGCCTTTGGCATTGTGAGCTATGAAGGTGTAGTCCTTGACATTTTTATCCATAAAGACCTTAATAAAATCAAACAGACTCTCTTCACCCTTAAACTCCCAAGTGCTTTCTGGCTTTTTGAGCTTAGCTTTACAAGCCTTTGGGGGGGGGGGGGGAGGGGGGTTTTGCCTGTAGCTTTCTGAGGTTTTTTTCCCCCTGTCTTTAGCACCATCACAAAAATGTATTTTGGCACTTGCATCCCTGTCTCCTGCACACAGTCAAAATCATAAACATGTACCCCTCACCTTCTTCAGGCTCTTTAATCTGGTACATAAAGCACCAGTGCTTGTTTACATTTGTGATCTTCCCATAACACTGTTTGCACTGCTTCCCTTTGCACTTACGCTTTTTGTTCACATAAGATTTACACTTATCGCACAGAGTTTTAGTTAGACATGTGCTCTGCTTTTCAGAGGCCAGGGCTCTTTGGAATGACAGAACAGCTTACAATTAGGGCACCTCTGTGTCTTGCCCATGTTCTCAGTGCAGTTCAGGCTCAGGCAAAGATGACACTGGAACCCGTACGCATGGCTATGGCTGTACAATGTCTGACAAATATGGTAATAATTTCTCATACCAAATACCTTTTTTACATCCAAAATACCATAATAATGTTCACCATGCAGCAAAAGAAAACAGGTGTCAGGGTGTCTGGGTGTGTCTTGTGTTTTAAATAAATTCCACCCAATTTTTTCCTTATGCATCACTATGTGAATGTTAACCTGTTCAAGGTCTTCAAACAAACGTACTTGATGGAGCATAACCTTTTGATATACAGACACACCTAATTTCCTGTGCAGTTCTTTGGCACCATCTAGCAGTTCAGTATCTCTGGACCCTCTACGTTTTGTAACAGCCAATAGACCATCTGCAAAGCACAGGTTAGTATCATAGGTACTCAAGTCGATTAAATACTTCCTCTTTTTAGCAATGATCAGGGAGTAAGGGATAAAGCTTATAACTCTACGGCTCCCACCACCTGTGCCTCTCAAAATGACCACAACCAGCCGAAATGTAGAATCAAGCAATATTTCTCTGGCTTTGTAACAGGTTACTGATCCACTCTAAAAACAGATCTAGGGTCATCTGGTTTAAATTAATAGATCAAGAATAGTTTGCCATGCTATCTGCCTGAAAATGTAACCGAGCATAGTCAGTGTCTGTGAATCTCTGGTGGAGTTCTGCTACAACTCCTTCTACTCCTCTGCTTATGGCTTTGTATGCCACTTGTAATGACACGCTCCAGATTCACAAAACAGAACTCCTCTGTGTACCTCATGCCCCCAAACCCGGCTACAGACCACTCTTGCCTTCTCACCCGCACCATATGTATGTCCGGTAAAATGTCCTCTGCTAACTCAGGAGACTGGGAGGCGCTTGAGGGGTCCTCTAAACTGTCTTCTACACCAGGTTTGCTATCCCAGCTCTCTGACTCTTCAGGTCTTGGTGGTGGGTCAGGCCTGGGAGGCTGGAGAACATTTGAGGGGCCCTCTACAGGGCTTCCTGAATCATATTCTCCATCCTCTCTCTCTAGCTCTGTGGGTCCTTGTGGAGGGGAAGCATTTGAGGGGCCTTCTAAAGCGCCATTACTAGGGGATCTCTTATTTTTTCTCAACCGGTGTTTAGCTTTCCCCCCACTCCTCTTTAACCAGGCCCTTACTTTTTGCCCCACAAGCCACTTGCTGGTTAGCCACCCATTCTTACCCCCAGGTTTATCATGACTCTCCATCTTATGGTCCATGCCACAACTGCTGTCCGAGTTACACAGACTACCTCCTCTCCGAGTAAAATTTACCCTTTTGCTCCAGTAGTAATCATGATCTTTCAAAGCGCTCTGCACACTTTTTCTGAGATGTATACCCCCGCCAGCACCACCCCAGCCCTCCCTCTTTTTTTCACAATAATCATGATCTTTCAAGACAAGGTGGTTACCCCCACCCTGAAAACCCACCCTCTTTTTTTCACAAGAATCATGATCTTTCAAAAAAGGAGAAAAACTCTCCTCTTCCTCTAAATTGTGTGAGCAATCAGTCCTGGGTTTCTTATTCATGGGGCCCAGATCACCTGTTTTGGGGGTGTGAATCCTTGTGTGTTTACATATGGTTTTCTCAGAAGTAGTTGGTGTGTTTCCCTACGAGGAACCATGCCTTTCTGTTCTGTCCTGATGGTCTTCGGATCCTTGGATGTTATGATCTGCAGGCTGAGCATTTCTGTGGGTTTTTTAATTGTGTTCTTAGAGGTCTCTGCCCTGGCCCCCGCTCTTCTTTAGGAGTGGTGCATGTGATCTCTTAGGAAATATAAAATTTACATCTCAGCATTGAGAATTCACTTTCCTCACACACTACAAATTTAAAATTGGCTTAACCCCACCCTCTATATTCACAGGGGAGACTAATTCATACACACACAACTTCTCCCACAAGAAACACATAAAGTTTCAAAAGCCGATTTCAGAAAAAATTACCTTTTACCACTGAATAAAAACATGGATGTATGTGTTTGTTCTGCTTTTCTATTTTAGAAGAAGAGGTTCTGTTTGAAAACAAACAGTTACAAACAGTTGTTATAACTTAGTGCAATTATATTAACACAGCCACAAATAACCCACCATTTAAAAATAATTTTTACCTTGCTGTGGTAAAATTGTATGTGGCTTTCCCACTAGATAAGCTCTCTGTAATATAAATGAAATGATACAATTAGTAAGTCCTCTGTATTAAAAATTAAATAATACAGCAAGAAAAATAGTGTATGTATAAAGTAAAATATAACTGTTTTAAAACAGTCACCACTAAAAGATAAATCCACCTCCTTTAGTCTTAAACTATGTAGAGACCTGGACACACAGGTCAGCTTTTTTGCAGACTGGTTTATCTTTACAACACACCCCTGGTTCTTGGAAAATTCACAGTCCCTCCCATAGCATACAAAACTTGTAAGAACATATATTTTTTAAATCAGTCTTTATTTCCATCAAAAACCTTTACAATATTTATTCATTAATTTTGTTAAACCTTCTCCTAAGAAGGTTTCTTTTATCATTTCTAGTGACTATTAAGCCTTATTGGCTTTATCTTTACAAAAGGCCTTTTGGTAAAAGATAACTCCTTTAGTCTTAAAATATACAGAGTTCTGAACACACTGGTCAGCTTTTTTGTGGTCTGGCTTATCTTTATGTGATGGGTTAGCTGCAGTGACCTAGCCCAGGGGTTTTGAAAGGGTAAAAGATGATTGGAGGACTTGGGATTCCCTTTCCTCACCAATCAGGCCCCAGAGACCCACCCTCCATGTCCCTTGATTGGCCCCTTGGGTCACCTGGAGGGGGAATAAAAGGGGCAGCGCAGCTGACTCAGGGAAGAGACCAGCGAGAGACCATGGGGAAGGAGCTTCAAGGAGCTGGCAAGAGCTGAGCCAGCGGGGCAGGAGCAGTTGCCCCAGAAGAGCCTGAAGGAGCGGGACCTGCAGGCAGCAGTTGGACCCTCAGCAGCACGGCATGCGGCCGGCAGGAGAGGCTTCCTGCTGGGCTCCAGGATCCCCTACGAGAGGCTGTGGCCAGCAGACGAGGCTCCCCAGCTCCAGCAAGATCTGAGCAGCGACCTGGGAGGTTCCCAGCTCGGCTTCCAGCTCCTCCAATCAGAGGCCAGGCAGCTCAACGTGAGGCCAGGGCTCCAGGAAGGTCAAGACCCCTAACAGTTTGGAGCAGTGCTATCAGTGGTGTGTGGTATATTTTCTGCCTACTACGTGGGAGATCTGAGTTCAAGTCCTAGTTGGGGTGACTAGGGGTGGGTGAGCTAACAAGAAGCAAATCTTCTTGCAGAGGAAAGGGGCCATTGTGCTTTTCTCCTCTTCCAGGTACCTAAGCCCTATATGTCTTTGTCATTTGACATCTTGTATTTTGTGCTTTTTTATATTTCACCAACCAGTATTGTTTGCTCTGCTGTTTGTGTTTTATATTTTGTTAACCCTGTCTTTCGTCAATGATTGTAAGTGTCTAACCTTTGTTGAATCCTGCCCCCTTGGGGCATTGTGGTGTCCACTATACCCCCTGATTTATGCCTGTAATATTCCCAGTATTGGTCCCTCATTAAAGGGTATCTGGTTAAGTCCCCATTGGTGGTCTGGCTCTGCTCTATAGGGGGAGGAGAGTCACTACACCTCCCACAGTGCTTGTGCACCTGCTTTGATCCCTTCAATTGGAGAGGGGGTACCTCTGGGAGTGCCACCCGGGTTACATTTGCAATGCACCCCCCTCTACCCCATACCATACAAAATCTGTGAGAATATATATATTTTAAATTCAGTCTTTATTTCCATCAAAAACTTTTACAATATTTACTAGTTTATTTTGTTAGCTGTTCTAAGAAGGGTTTTTTTAAAAATAATTTCTAGTGCTCATTAAGTCTAATTGGCTTTATCTTTATAAAAAACCCTATATGTATGTGATTAGAGATCCAAGACACTAAAGCAAATGCTAATCTACACAGCTGAAAATGATTGGTGTGCTTTACTACCTCCACCCCCAGCCTCCCACAAAAATCAGCAAAAGATATAAACCCTCATTTTAAACTATTTTTGCTAAACCCCTCTCTTAAGCAGGGTTTTATAATTTCTAGTACCAATTAAGCATTCAGTATGGGTTATGAGAGGTTTATCTTCCTCAGTGAGCAAATCATGAAGAGCAGCATTAGGAACTTCTGCAGAGTACACAGCATTTAGAAGCTGTCTAACCTGAAGTAAATGTCTCTCAGTAATTCTGATTATGTTCCTGGCAAACCCAATGGCTATAACAGCATTGAAAATGTTATCAAGACATATTTCCTGGCAAAGTTCCTGAATTGTTTGATTTATGTCTTCATCTAACCAAGTAACACAATCATGTGCCCTCTGACCACCCAGGGCACAAATGCACCCCCAATAGTTATCAAAAAGTCTCCTCCTCAAGCAGTATTTCATTATGCCATAATAGGAAATGCACACAAGAGACTTCATGAAGATTTTACATTCTTGATGTGAAACAGGACCTGATGATTCAATGCCTAATTGTCTTCTGAACTCTTCAGCCTCATCTGGTCTCTGTTCTCTGCAGAAGAATACGCTTCCTTCTGGTGTCATCTGTACAGGTGTACTGGTGAGTAGGCTTTCTGGAGTCATTAAAAAGGCTTCACCTAACTGCAAAGGAGTTCAAATAAAGGCCTTAGTTAGCAGCTGTTAAATTAGTCCTTAGCTACTTCCAAACACACGTGATATGAAGTGAACCCATACCACTACCATCAAAATCTAAGTGCCACCCCCCACCCCCACAATCATGCTCCAAGTCTCTTACCAGCCTCTCCTCTGCGATGACTTCTTTGCATTCAGGCTCTGGCACAAAGATATCATCTTCCAAATTCTCAACATCTGCTTCAGGGGGCCTGGGCCTGCTCCATTTGTCTGTTCATTGGGTCTTCCTGAACAGAGTCAGGTGTCTCAAAAAGTCTTTGGGCCTGCCCTCCTCCTCAAAACCATTTCTACAGTAGTGCTTTCTATACAGCCATCTTGGGGTTGTGGTGAGGGGGCCTACAGGCATCGTGAAAGAATCCATATCTGTCCCTGCTTGCCTTAGCACAGTCTCAGACAAACAAAGGGGTCGCTTGGGAAAGCAGATACACCTGCTGGTCTTGCAGCCTAAGCCCCACCCCTCTACTCACTCCAGTTGGTTTGGCATCATTCTTGGTGAGGTCCGAGGCCTCTGAAACCCCCACCAATTGGTCAGAGGTGGTGGGGAGGGTTGTTAGAGGGGTCACACCACCTCACTGCCACCCCATAGGCCACACCTGTGCCCAGGGGGTAGAGCAGTCTGGGGCCTGGTAGGTCATAACTATAACATCTGGTCTAGGGCGGATCTTGCAGCATGAGGGGAGGGATTTGGGTGGCTACATGGGCTGTCCTTCTGATGTCATGGACCATGTGGTGGTGGTGTCACACACCATGTGACTGGAGGGCAAGGGTGGGATTACTGATGTCATATGCCATGTGACTAGGGGTGGGGGTGGAGTTGCTGGTGTCACACACCACGTGACTGGGTGCAGGGGGCGGGGTTGGTGATGTCATGCACCACATGACTGAAGTCAGGGGGTGGGGTTGGTGACACCACATGCCATATAAGGGAAAGGGGTGAGGCGGATGGGGTGGGGCTTGTTATGCCACTCACCATATAAGGGAAAGGAGCAGGGCAGAAGGGGCGGGCTTCCGGTTCTGCCCACCTGTCATGTTTGCATTTAAGGGTGGTGAGCCTATATGCTACTCACATTCCACAGCCATCCTACAACTGCTCAGATGGTAGTTAAAAAACAGCTTCTGGGAGTCGGTGATGTTCCCTCCATACAGCTTCACGAGTCAGGGCTTTAGGGGGCAGTGTTGCCAGATTTGCCCATTACTTTGGGGTGTGCTCATTTATTAGGGACACGTTTCTAGGGTCCTGGTAATTCTATCAATGTGCTGCTTGTGTTATTTGTGTTTCTAAACGGACCTGTATCTCTCCCTTCTGTAAGTCCTCACTCCCAATGAAGCTATCTTATAGGACTCAGTTTCAGTGGGGCTGGATTCCTCCAGTCACCAAATCAATCATACACACAAACACACACAGATTAAAGTGACATGCCTGACCCGGCCGGGTTGATCAGCATGGACAGGCTGACGCCCTTATATGCCAAGAATCAGTTCATCAGAGCAACAATAAACTGCAGTCAGACACAAGCACACAGGTGAACAGAATACCTCTGAATCCATCTGGGTGTCCAGCTGACACCCTCTTGGGCCAGCAGTCAGTTCATTAGGGCACATCTGAGTCAAACTGGGTCGATCAACCTGTACAAGCTGATCCCCTTATGTGTTTCAAGCTCAGCACGTCCCAATCTTTAGCCCCTTGATGAGCAGACCCCACAGTATTTTTGGGCTTCACAGGGATCTTTAGCTTAGGTAAAAGAAGCATTGCTGCAGAGCAAGTGAGGAAGGAGAAGCAGAGAAGGAAAAATGTACCCAGTTACTACCAGTTTGACTATAAAAATTATTTATTGCTAAGTGTATGAAATGGTACTAATAGTAATAGACATGCAAAGGAAAAACAAACACAAACAACTACAATACTACCCTGGTTTCACTAAGTATTTGGGGAAACTTAGCTCAAGCTTAGCTAGTACAGTGCAGGTTCAGAAATGTATGCTTAGAGAGAAAAGAGAGAGAGCACGATGGGATCTCACCAGTCCAAGGTACTCGGGTTGCAAAGCTGACAGGTAAAGTTCATAGGACAGTCCTTGAAGGGAGACGATATGTTTCCTCCAGCCTCTCGAGAAGAACAGCGGATGGTATCAAAGAGATTTTTTCTTCTTGAAGCACACATATGCTGCTTTTTTATAGATTTTTATACCCTCAGTTCAGCTTCTTCAAAACATTCTCAATAGCGTAAATCATTGTATTTTCTCTTGACAAGGGGTTGTCTGGTTTGGAACATCTCTAGAAACTGATTGATAATCAGGAAACACATAAAGTTAGGAAGTAACCAGTTACTTGGGAGCCAGCTTGAAATTCCTATGGATAGCAGATATACTGATGGGATATCTCATGGTTTCTTCAGAAACAATAGATAGCTTGCAGCATCAGGGTTTTGGATTTTTACTTGTTGTGAACAAGCCTCAGTTTAGCATGACTTTTCCAGATCTTACTATAGTCTTTTAACAGACTTAAGGCAATTATTGGGGTGTTCATAATCTTTTGTGGAGAGGACTTCCATCAGTCATCTCGAGAAAAGTATGACAACACTTGTGGTCAGGGCTCCAACAGGCTGGACGCTGTGATGAACCCTTTACTATTGTTCAAATGTTGCCCATACCCCCTCTGACTCGGTCTCTTGCCTCAGCATTCCCTAACCCGGCAACCGAGTTTTAGTCAATCAAGTTTAAATAGGCCTCCCATAGTGGGACCGGGGAATGTAAGGCCCGAGACACCTATTAAACTTAGAGGTGTGTGTGTGTCGGGGGGGGGGAAAGTCCTTTGTAAATCCAGATTAGAACTGGTCTGATAAATGCTGAGCTGGGTGTGTGTAAATGTGGGTTGATTAGCATTTGGAGCACTGATTCCTCATCATGCAGTGCTCCCCTGCTTCTCTGATTCCAGAATTCACTGCAGTCTCTGCTTCAGGATTTCTGTTCTCCATCTCCCATGTAAATGAATGGCCATCTGGTTCCATCTCGGATGCAAATGAGACCTAGGGTAGTTGTTTCACTCTTGTCACCCTTATCTGGAGGGCCTTAGGTGTGTCTCTCAATGCATCTTAATTAGTTTCATTTAGGGTGTGGGAGGGGATTCTTTGTGAGTCAGACAGATTGTGTCCTGTGCCAGAGTTCAGCATCTGCTAATATAACTGGGGGAATGGTGACACTGCGGATCACTGTCTCCTCCATGCTGGATTCATAGTGTCCTTTCTCCATGAGGCTAGGTAGAGGGGAGTTTCTGAACATATGCACATCATGTGCGCTGTCAGCCCACCCTGTATAAATGTTTGTGAACCAGCCCCGGTGGTCCACCACAGCTTGGAGGATCATGGAGGCATATTCTTTCCTGTTTGTGAGAGCCCTCTCCCTCCCTGTAGGGCACAGCACTGAGATGTGAGTGCTGTCTAAGGCCCCCGTGCAGTTTGTGAACCCCTTGTCATTAAAGCTATCTGCGACTTGCTGCAGATTTACCAGGCGGATAATTTTGTTTGAACAAATCTCCTTTAGCAGCTGGCATACCTCACGAGTTGCCAACCCAACCATGCAACCAGCCATGTTGAACTGGTTTGCAATGTAGTGGAGGCTGGATGGGCTAGCCAGTTTCATGATGGCCATTGCAACCCTCTTGTCTGGCAGGATGGCCTGATGCATGTTAGTGTCCTGCCTCATGATGTGGGGCCCCAGCATCAAGACCATATGATAGAACATCTCCCTTTTCATTCAGAACATCTACAGCCACTGCTGGTCATTCCAAGTGGTAAGCATGATTCGCTCCCACCAGTCCAAGCTGCTTTTGTGGGCCTACACCATGCGGATTCTGCTCCTCCTCAGGTTTCTCAACAGAGCCCAGTCATCTTCCACTTCTTTGCTTTCCTCTGGGTATTCCAAGTCCTTTGGGTACCTGTGTCTTATTATTATTCTCATTGCTGTTAAAACAGGAACACACCTTGCCACTGAATACTCTTATCATCATTCTTATTCTTCTCAAGTGGTGCAGCAGTAATCCCCAGCATTAAACAGCATTTGCAGAAGCAGTACTTCCTCCTCCTCCTCCTGCTCACCCATGTCCTCTGTATTCTCCATGTTGGAAGACTCTTCATTGCGTTGTTCTCCATCATCACACATTTCATTCTCATTCTCCATTTTGCCCCCCTTCATCATCATCAGCTTCTCATCCATCTGCACTAAGCGGGGGGTGGGGACTGTAGGGTGTTCTGTGGCCTGGAGCTTGGTGTAGTTGCTTTTTCAACATTCCACCCCGGGGCATTGGAACTTTTGCACATCCTTTCATCCTGAGCTTAGCAGCCACTGGTGTTCTGATCTAATCAAGCTTGCAAACAAAAAAAAATTGCCTACTCCTCTCCTGGTAATGTTGGCTACTCAAAACTTTTGCCACTTCAGGGAAAACAGGCTGTGCTTCTGCAATAACATTATTTTGCACAAGCAGGCAGGTAGGAATCACTTTTTGTAACATTCTGGGCCATTGAGCAGCCATTCCAAAGTACAATGGCCTTATTTACCCCATTATCAACCCCATCACCAGGTCTTTGTTGGTAAAACGGGTACTTCCTCACCTTTGGGTGTTTTGACACTTACAGGTAATGGCTTCACAGTCCTTGGAATTTTCCAAGACTCTCATGCAAGCACAGCTTGAGTATAAAGGTAAATATAATTTCACAAGCCCCCTCTCACAAATTGCTTGTGATCTTGACCACAAACTGCTTTGCTATGTGTCAGAAAGCTAAGATCAGCAGTATGGAGCTGACGTCCCAGGAGGCTGATACTTCCAATGCCCATAGACCCAGCTGGACCCAGAAAGAACTGGAAGACTTAATTGACATTTGGTTGGAGCAAAGGATCATAGACAGGCTGGAAAGTAGGAGGAATAAGCCTGTTTATGTTGAGATGTAGGTGCATGTAGGTGCGAGGGCACAATCGTGACTGGACCTAGGTTCAGTGCAAGATCAAGTCCCTGAGATCTGTGTTTTACCAAGTCAAAGATAAGAACTCTTGTTCTGGGGCAGGTTGCACAATTTCTCCCTTTTACGACAAGCTGTCCACTATTCTCTCTGATGATATGGGCGACAACCCAGGTATGGAGACTTTCAGCACCGGGGTTGGGCAAGAGGAGGAGGTGGAGGAGAAGCAGTAGCCCCACCTGAGGGTGAAACCATGGACATGATTCAGCTGTACGCAAACCACTCCCTGCTCCATGATGACCGTGGCTGGCAGGAAGAACCATTGATCACCATACACTTAGTGCCACTTTGCCCCTCCATTCCATGGACTAGCACAGATGATGAAGCGGAGGAGGTGGACAGTCAGGAAGAAGCCCATGCGGCTGATACATCATCTACTGCTACTGAGACCCAAGAACATGCTGAACCTGGTAAGTCTCTTATAACGTGCCTCTTGCCACTGCCAGGCAGCTCCCAGATTTGTGTTGGTTGTGTTTGGGGGGCCAGGGGGAGAGGGGGAGAAATTCATGTGTTGCTGTAGGTGGGTCGCCATGTTCTTTCAGTGGTGGTGCATGATGGGTTTGATAGCTCATAATGTAACAGATGCCAAACTAATTATTTGCTTTAATTTTTTGCAGCTAGCATGGGCAGTGGCAGCTGTGGACCTGTTTCCGAAGTGGGTATTTGTAAGTTTTGGGTAGTACAAGTGGTGCCTCACTGTTGTGGGGTCTGATTCTGTGCCTGCCGTTATGTTCACTGCACAGTGGAGGTGGTGGGTGTACTTTCCTCAACCTGGGTGGAATGCAACCATTGCTTTTTTCTTTGTTTATCAGCCACTGCGACCCATGGCAGGGATTTTCACAGCAGGCAGTGATGGTCCCATGAAACCTCACTCAAGGTTTTGGCAGAGTCCTCACTAGCCAGAGTGACATGCTCAGATGCTTGGCAGGACAAACTCCTCAAGTTACTGTGTAAGGATGATGCTGTCTTCAACAAAGTGTGAGACACCATGCGGAGTTTGAAAGACATGGTTAATGAGTCCTGTGTTGAATTACAGAGGTCACAGGAAAATTTCAGTGATGCTTTTCAGAGTGTGCAGAACTACCTCTTAAATAAATGGGTACCATGACCGGAAGGGAAAAGTCTGTCTGCTTAGCTTGCCTCTATGCAGGAAAACCCAGACAGAGAATTATAGTTGAGCCTGTTCCCCCTAACTCAGTGGGGTCACAGGAGGGCCGTACAACTGCCAGCAGGGCCAGGAGAGCGCCACTGCATTTCAGGGAGCCAGGGGCAGTTCAGGGTCATGGTGGGGTGAAGGCAAAGAGGCACAAGTAAATGCTTATAATAGTGTGTTCCAAACAATAAAACCTCATGGTTTCCTGTGTCTGCTCCATATCCACCCTTACACTGTTTGGTTGGGAAGGTGGATTTCATTCATTGTTTGGGTTCTTTCTCTGTTCGTTTTTCCTGCTGCTTGCAGCATGGGGCCGAGGGGAGGGGTTGGCAATCTCTCTCGCACAGGTATACAGGGGGGATTTAGAGGTAAACAGGGGGCTGCCTGGGTGGGTCAAAACACACAAGTGCTGGCCTGCACACTAGCATTTTGCAAAGGCAGCAGCCACTCTGCAAAGTCACTTTTGAGGCCATCCTGTTTCTGATTTCACTTCCCTTAGTTGGGAGAAGGGAAGTGGTATATCACCACTCAGCAGACTGGATTGCTTTTTGGCAAGCCACCAGCCACATTGCAAAGTCACCCGCAGGTGATCATGCCTTCCCAGTCGGGTCTGCCTATGGTGTGTGGTGGGGAGGCTCTTTGGCTCACCTTTCACAACCCTTGCATTTTCCCTAGATGGAAACTTTGTAAATGAGCTTTTTCAGCACTCTTTTTGCATTCCTTTCTAGCCAGGTGCCAGGCAGTGTCTCCTTTGTTTTTGAACACCAAAGCGAGGCCATGCAGGGTGGGGAGGGGAGGGGGGCGCATGGCAGGGGGTTTAAGGCCTGCTTTGCTGGCACACAAAACCAGGGACTTTGCAAACTTTCCCACCTTCTTTTTGTGCTCTTTTCTAGCCCAGCGCCAGAGTGTCTGAGTTTTTTTTCCACACCAAAACGAGGTTGCTGGGGGCCTTGCCCTGCTGAAGGACTATAAATTGGTGGGGCAGAGGTTAAGGTGTGAGTTTGCTGTATCGATGAGGCAGGTTTGAGGTGGGTGAGGGATGACAGTACAGTGGAGGCAGAGAAGGATTCATCCCAGGCACAAGACTTACCCCTAGGGGAGAACAGCAATGCAAATCCAGGGTTCAAGAAGACTGCAGGCTTATCAAGTGGCGTACAGTGAAGCTTCCAGTGCTATTTGATGCCTGCACGTCTGTGACATGTGACTCGAAAGAGGACATGGCAAAGTGCTCCTCGTCACCTTTGGTAAGTGACATCTGACACTAGAAGCAACAGCCCCGGGCATAGTGGTTTGGGGGCCCCATGGAGACAGGAAGAGTGGGCGGGGGGACTCCTCAGTGCCACTGTCAGCCTTGCATCCAGACACTCACCAACTCCCCTCCCCACCCCCAAAAGCCACCGCGGCACATGGGATTGGCTCTGTGTGGGGGGAGGCTAATTCGTACCATGGTTCTCCAGTGCCCAGGGGCCAAGCTGGGGGTGCCACTGCCCTTGCTCCTGTGTGCCCCAGACAAGCTGCCTTTGGTGGCAGCTTCAGCGATGAGGGGGGAAGGGCAGAGGGAGGCTGAGCAGTGTGGCACCCCCAGGCACCTACCAATGGCGCCCCCTTTGCATCTGTGCCTGAGGTGGCTGTCTCACCTGCTACCACCAGTACACCACTGCCCTGCACCCTGATAAGGTCATCTCTGGTTGGGTGGAATGCATTGCTTAGTTCAAATTTATTATAAATGGGACTGGTGGAATTTTATGGGCATGAAGGAAGGTACGCGAGGTACACAAGAGGCACCAATACAAATTCCCAGTGCTTTTTCTAGGCTCCCTCTGGTTTTTAGATCCCCTTCTACTGCTAGTTGCAGGCTGATCGATGCCTGTTGGTGTGACAAAAGGCAGAAAAAGAAAGGAAGAAAGAGAAAATGAAGAGGATGACAACGCTTCCTTCAGAATTCTCTCAACAACTGAATTATTATGCATTATAATTATAGTTGACTTTCATCCTATAGACTTATATAGACTTATAATATAATAACAAGTAATGCTAATAATAGGAAGCAATAATAATATTAATTCGAATAGTAATATATTAATAAGATATGTAATAATATTAATATTAATGAAGATTTATTAATGGTAAATAATAATTGTAATGGTTTGATTCCTTAACATGGCATTTCAAAGCAGGTAGATCTGCCTTATCACTGCCTCCACCTGCCCCCACAGCTGCCTCTTGCAGCATGCATGCCATGCATCCTGGGCACACATCACACACATCCTGGGCCTCCACCATATATATATTGCCAATATATGATATAGACTTATGTTATATAGACTTATAATTACAGTTTGATTCTTTATGATGAGAAAGCAGATAGTGAGCATAAGGCAGGTGATTATGTGCCCTTCCTCCCTGCCTCTTCCCCCAAGGCAGTGATTGCCCACCTCCTGGTTACTGGCCATATTAATAAGCAAGCTCCTCCCTAGGTTTCTGTATTCTAGGGGCAGGCAATTATTTCAGGAGGAGGGCCGCTTACTGAGTTTTGGCAAGGCATCGAGGGCCACATGATAGGCAGCCAGGGCAGATAAATATTAACTTTCTAAATTTTTTAGGGGCCCCACAGGCCAGATAGAATGGCCTGGCAGGCCGCATTCGGCCTGTGGGCCGCATTTTGCCCACCCCTGCTCTATTCCCATGACTGGGCCTCCTGGCTTGGGGAAAAGTACTGAATTCTGAGCCTGATACTGCACCAGGAGGAGGGCAAGGCTTTCTTTTCACCCTCCTCCTTGTTTTCTGGTGAGGCCACAAATGCAGCTGAGGCTATTTTTAATAGGATACTATGCAGTATGAAGTGTATCATTGAGGGGACTCATATTCATTGAGTGACAGTCCCCTCACTAGCCTACTATCAAGCGACGGTCGCTGTAAAGAAGCACATAAAGAAATGAATATTAACTAGGTAATGAATGTGTACTACAGTAAATACATACATTATTAAGACTTATGAATTATTAAGAATTACATTTACTCACTGTAATATTTGAATTGTTGATGGCCACTAGTACTGCAGGGGCTTCTCTTCTGTCTACCTGAATTATTGCACAAGTTCTGCAGGTTCTTTTCATATTATTCTCACCCTCCTCCTGGTTGCTGGCCACAAGTACTGTTGAAGCTTCTCTTCTGTCTACTACTTGAATTGCAGCGGCTTTCTTCACGGGTTTTGGCCTGAGCATTAGTTTGAGTATAGTAAGAGTTGCACAAGTTTTGCAGATCCGTTTCATATTATTCCCACCCTCCTCCTGGTTGCTAATGAGTGTATTATGAAATTGTAATTTGAGATTTGTTGCTGGCCACAAATCTGGAGGCTTTCTTTTTGGTTGCTGGCCAAACCCTCTGACAAATTCTCTCCCGGGTCTGGGTAGTAGGCCCATGCCTGCAGTCTCTTCGCCCACCTCTGCCTTACACCTCTTCATTGCACCTTGTAACTTTTGAATTGTTGCTGGCCACAAAAGCAGCCGAGGCTTGAGTTTCTTCTCTGAATTGCAGAGACTTTCTTCTTGGTTGCCAAGCCCTCCTGCTTTTTTCACTGGCTTTGGCCCGAGCATCAGCTTGAGTATGGTAAGAGTTGTTGAATGCATGTCTTCTGACTGGAGTAAATACAGAACCGTGTCTTCAGGCCCACTTCATATTCTTCTCGCCTTCCTCTTGGATACTGGCTATGTCCCAGCAAATTTAGACTGGGGTACATGTTTTCTGACGGGGGAAAAGCTTCTTACTGGGGAAAACCCTCCCTGCCGCCTGTATCAGCACGAGTTGCACAAGTTCTTCAGGCCTATTTCATTCATTTCTGCAGCTGCAGCTGTGCTCAGGAGCTATGACCACTGCAGTGGACTAGGGCTGGGGGCACAGGTGGGGCCTTTCATATCACCCACTCCTTGAGTTTCTTTTCCGAATTGCAGAGACTTTCTTCTTGGTTGCCGGCCAAGCCCTCCGGCAAATTCCCTCCTGGGGTCCAGGTAGAAATGCTGGCTGCACACTAGTACTGGCCAAGAATTTGACCTCTGTCCATCTGATAACAGTCCATCCTGCAACTCTTTCCAGTAATCCCACGACTCCATAAAAGTCACACAATCATCAGCTCTCTGAAAACTCACTCCCCATTAACCATGCATGCCAATTCTACCTATCAAAGAAAACATGACACATGTATAGATCAAAAATAAAACACTGATGGGACACAGCCAGTAACCAGTAAGAGGGGCTGGCTGGCTGCTGCCTCCCTTTCACCCTCCCCCCATGCAGCCATACATCCATCCCTCACCAGGTGACATACTGCATGAGATTGGAGAAAGGGAACACTCACACTTATTATACAACGACAGTTGCTTGATGGTAGTAATACTGGGGGGAATATCAAGGGATTATTCAACGGACCTTGGGAGCATATTGTGAATTGGTGTTTTATCCTATTGTATTGTGTTTGCTGGCAATGGCTGTAATGTCCTTAGGAAAAAATGTATTCCCCGGTTGTCTACCAATGGCATTGTTGAGTAAAACTAAAATGTGTATACTGTTTTAGCTTTATTGTGATTTCTCAACCGAATTGAATGAAATTCAATTTATTGTGAAAAAAATAATGACGAGGAACAAAAAATGCTGATTCGTACTTGCTCCTGCTTGATTTCATGGCATGGACCTGGGCGTGGGAGAGCAGTCCGCAAACCCAGCTCCAAAAGGTGCAGCATGCAGGATTTTGTAAAGAAAACATTGCATTGCAAAGAAAGCATTGAAAAAAATCATTTTTGCATTGCACCTCCCATAGCAGAAAAAAATGCAAAGAAAAAACTGCCAGGGGGTCAGAAAAAAAATGATGTTTTGGAGCTGCAGCAGCAGGTGTTAACCCTGCCCCCCCCCCCCCCCCCCCCCCTGCAACCATGTGTATGAAATGCATTATAATGCATTAAAGACTTGCTAAAGGTTAAAGACCCTGGGAGATCCATTAATGGAGAAGTTTTGCAGATTGCCTGCTTGCCGCTGGGGGTGTGTGGGGTTGTTTAGTCTTTTTTCTTACAAGAAATGCTGGCTACACCCTAGCACTTAACAGGCATTTGACCTCCCTCCGATAACAGTCCACCCTGCAACTCTTTCCAGTAATGCCATGACTCCATAAAAACCCCGAAGCAAAGCATCCCCATGGTGAGGTGGGCACAGTCTCCAAAAACCACCCCACCCACCCACCCCCAGATTGGCCATGCATGCCAATTCTGCCTATCATAGAAAACATGATACATATATAGAGCAAAAATTAAACACTTTATTCAAAAAAGAAGGGTGTGGTGCATTTTCTTCTTTTGCAATAAAGGGATTATTAAAAAAGAATTTAAATAATAAGTAATAAATGATAATTAAATTAATGAAGTTTTTAAATAAATAAGGATAACAGAAAATATTATACAAAAGGGGGATCTTCCCAGCACCTTTACAATATAAAATATATATAAAATGTAAAAAAATTAAAAAATAACAACTGCAAATATGCAATATATGTTTTCCACTTCTACAAATCTTCATTTTTTATTTTTACTGGTTGGCCCTGATGAGTTCCACCTGCAAAAGTTTTCTGCAGGGAGGGGGAAAGAGAAAGAAGAGGAAGAGGAGGGGAATTTGAAGCAGAGTCAAAAAACTGGACTCCCCCCCCCCACACACACAAGGTTGGTGGGACATATTACCTAACTATCACCCAGGATACTGCATATCCTGGGTGTCGGGTCTGGCAGGCAGCATCCTGCCCCTGGACTATTGGTTGTAGTTCTGAAATGGAATGTGATGAAGTTCAGATGGTTTGAAATATTGAAGGAAGTTATGTAACCACTCACTCACTGCAAAGTTTCAAACTACTTGCAAAAAACTTACCATTACGGTGATGCTGCTGCAGCTGTCATGGGTAGCTATGCCCACTGCAGTGGCAGTACATGGCAAGGGGTGTGGGGGACGCAGGTGGAAGGGACATGGGCAGGGGCGGGAGGACATACACTATAGGTGGCAGGGTGGATAGAAGAATTAAGAGGGGGTGGCAAATTAAGGGGAATATTGCCTTCCTCCCCCATTTCTTTTTGTTAAAAATAATAATTTGCAGACCTGACCCAAATTGTAGCTGGCTACCTGTGGCCACTGTGTTCTGTGAGGAAGGAGGAAGGGGTGAGCAAGGGTAAAAAGAAACTCCACACAGTGGCACCTACTGGCTAGAGCACAGTGCAATCTTGTGGTGAAGGGCATTAATTTAGAAGTCTTTGGAGTCTCTGGCTGTTCAGAGGAAACAAATCCATAACTGGGGTGGCATAACTGGGGAGTGCCGCAAGATAACACATCTCCAAGTAGTGTTAGTTTAAGGAGTTAAATGGACTTTTAGAGCAGCAGGAAATGCTGGATTGTGCAAACACAAATGCAGTTGCATCGGTGTAAACAGGAAATATTGTTTTGGCAACACTAGCCCCTGGAGTACTATGTTGCTCTTCTTCCATTTAACCATTCTAGCTTAGGCAATTGGTGTAAACTCCCTAATTCGGCCCCATCAGTTGCACAGACCTGACCTTGAGGTACCATTTAGTCATAATAGGATAGTTCCATCTCTGTGGCCTTAATCTCTCTGCTATGACTGGTGATAAGGATTCTAGTAGCATATCTTCTTGCCCACTGAGACCACAAGACTGAGACCGCATGATTCACAACATGTAATGGATAATAAGCATTTTCAATCACTGTGGGTTAGGGTGACCTGCTGGATATAGAACAATGCTTTATAAAGACGTGATCTCTTAGTAAATGTGATTGTTTTCTTTTCTTACACACACACATGTGAACATTTGTTTTACAGACGAGATGGAAAAATCACTAGAAACGAGCTTTGTCGCATTTTAGATTGTTTCCTATTTCAAATAAATGATGAGGAGTTGCAAGACCTAATCAAGCTAATTGATCCAGAACACACTGGGCACCTCAGCTACCATAAATTTTTAGACTTGTTTGAAGAAAAGGAATCTCTAGTAAGTGATCATCAATATTCGTCTAAGACTATGCTTTTCTATAAGGGCTATAGCAAAGTATCAAGACACTTCCAAGTAAAACCTTTTGCAGCTTTCTTTTAAGTTACAATATTGCATATGCTTTTCAGCAATGTACACCTACATAATCTGTATTTCTGGATTCTTTTGATTCTGATGTATATACTAGGAAGCAAGTTCACAGTTACCTGAGGTTTTTGGAAATGCCCCCTTGAATCCAATTACAATATAATTTACACATGTATAGTGGTTGTGGAACAGATACCATTTCATAGCTGTCAGTTGTTTCCCTGATATTTTGCAGAAGACCCTTTTATTGTTTTATCTATTATTCTTTATAACAATACATAGGTTATAAGATATGTGATTCCCATAGCTTGAGTATTTTTGTGGGTATGACTTCGAAAATTGTAGTGTTTTATAGTCATCTTTTAATATTTTCCTTAGAACCACTCATTGTACATGTAGTGAGGTTGTATGCTGTATCCTGTGACCGGAACTTCTATTCAGCATGTCATTTTCTTTTGACAGAGATAATACTGTCAAAGTTTTTGTTAATGAATTGTAGTAAGAAATGGTCTAATCAACAGTTTCCATAACTGCTTTCTAATATCAGAATTCTTCATAATTTTCTTTAAAAATCACATTAATTTGACAACTGTATAAATTTTTATTTAGTTCTTGTCTTAGGCTGGCATAACTAATGTTCCTGTAAAATATCAAAGGAACCCAGCAGTGTCAAGAGAGGCACTAGATACACACAAAGAGGTTCCTATTGAACAGTCTTGAATGGCACATGTTATTTTGAGAAAAGCTTTGATGTAGCAACTGAAATAGACTGCATTCCATTCTGATGGCGCCAATGATAGATATTTGATTCATCAGCTCAGGTCCCTTCCACCTATTCTTGAGTTGAATAATGGTCTTGCTGAGAGTCTGGGACATACTTTTTATAGTTATAAAAGTGACATCATGGATGGGGGAACACAAGTATGGCAAAGGCTAAATACAAATAGGTCTGAAAATTAAACAGAATGTACAAATGAATCTGGATTCATTAGTCTGGATTCATTTTAGAGGTTCCCAAGTAGAGGTGAAATGCCTGAGGAAGTGTTGGTAACAGAAACACAGTTCAACATGGCCACCCTGGGATGAGCTCTCAGCTGGGATCCTCTGACAACAGGACATTACCCTGCTAACTAGCATTTCACTCTCAAAGAACACTGAAGAGTAGGCAATTATGGCCCCTGCTGTGGCTGTTTTCTTCCAAACTGCTAGTGAAAACCCACTGGAAAGAAAACTTCACCATTGTTGTTAAGGATCCATCCAGTGACCGTGGACAGACGTGTGAGAAATGCTACAAGTGCCCTTAAAATACTCCAAAGGACACAGACATGCACAGCCAAAGAAGCACTTCAAAAATGGCCAAAAACACTTTGAAATGATGCTAAAAATGAGGAACATCATTGAAACCCTTTTTTTGGAAGCACTTCTTGAAGCAGCTATTTATTTATTTGTTCCTCCAGCATCCCACAGTACTCTACTTCCCTCTCCCTCCATGCGGGCGGAAGTGGGATGGATAGCCATTGAGCACCGTGCTTTGTGCTCAGCTGTCCTCAGAAATTTCCAGAGACTGGAGATCAAGAGACATGTGGGAATTCCTGCTCTCCAGCCCTCTGGCTGGACAGAATTGCTGTTCATGTCTTCATGTCTCTTTTGAAGTGCTCTTTGTGCAGGAAAATGGGCAGAACAGAGCAGTGGCTGCATGTATGTAAAGCACTGGAATCCAACATATGCAGCGCCTGTCCATGGCCATTGGCTCCCTGAGTGCTGCATAGTTGGTGGAAGAGTTCTGCAGCACTCCATATTGGCCCAACCCCTGCCAAAGAGAGATTCTCAGGGGGTACAACCTGTGGAGGATATTTTTTTCCAAAATGCTGCTGTGCCACTTCCTTCCTGAATGCTGGAATGGTCCCTTAGGGGTTGCTACAGCCATGTGAATGCTAAGAATAAAGATGAACTTTACACAAACAGACCATCTTCTGGCTAGCTCCCAGACTGGGATAGGTGAAAGCAACAGAAAGCAACAGAAAATCACTTTTGTCCCCACTCAGATCTTGCACTGAACAGAACTCACTCAGGTTTGAGGGTGAAGCCCAATTACTTTTTAAAATTAAGGTTCCGTATTTATTACATCTCGATAGCTCTTGTTTTAAATGTTCTCAAGCTGCAAGTAAAAATTTGCTTTTGTAACTGCGGGTGCCACAAATTGATCCTGAACTACATTTTATAGACCAGTTCTACTCTCAGTTGTACCTGTTTTATCCTACTGTCTTCAAATAAGGCCTTCTATGACAGATGTACAACATTCAACTCTCTGAATGGCTTTTGCTCTACAGGGCAAAAGGAGGGGAAACAATCAGCAAACACTTTCTTTTGTCATTTAGGTCATTGGATATGACTTGGAATTCAAAAAAAGGGGCTGATCTGTCATGAGAGGTGCCATTCTTCCATAGTCACTTTACAGAGTAAGCAACTGGGAAGTGTACACATTGATTGATATTGTACACAATTTTGGAAACATTACGCTAAAAACGTTTTAATTCAAATAACATTTTTTTTAATTAGATGGGTCATAAATAGCTTAATGAAACAAAACAAATTAAGAAGCCAGCTTCTCGAGTACTACCTTGGGATACTGTAATTAATAATGAGGTCCATTTTCAGTAAGTGTTGACTTTCTGTTTTTAGGGTGTTTTCATTTTACTTCACGATTACCATTATAAAGCAGTGTAACCTGAAAAACTCTTTTATTTTTGACATCTCTACATTTGCATGTCAGATAACATCACAGAAAATTGGAAAGATTTCCACAAGGCTCTGCAGTTCCATGATCCTAAAAACGCTGATATTATTAGCAGAAATCACCTCAGAAAAATTTGATGGGCCTATTGTCCTTCTTTGTCTGATGAGCAGTTTGCAAAGTAAGTTGCTGTTATTTGAATACATGTGACACTATTAATTTTCCTTCCATATTTTACTTCCTCTATTTTTTAAATGATGAGTCTGGCCATTAGGATACTTCAACTTACCCCAGCGCTCTTTCCTACCCAGGAACATACACTCTAATATCTATGAATCTATGAATCTATGAATAAGCTTGGAGAGAATAAAGACACTAGTCCTACAATGGATCAACTTGCATCTCTTGTTTATTTCCATGGAAGTTCCATGCATGGAAATATGCAAGACTTGGCCCATAAGGTTCAGAGGACAATTTTAAATGTGAGATAGGCCCTGCATGAAGTAGAAATTTGATGCACTGGAAACTTTGTCTCATAAACAATATTCTGTGTTTCCAAAGAGAAATTCAAATACCCATTTCCATTCTCTTATTGTAAGATTCTGTGGTAGAATCCTGTTATAAAAAAAATTTCAACCTTGGTTTAAAGAAAGTGGGACATAAGATGACCAATTTGGGTCTTATTTTGAATATTGACTGACTTCATCACCACACACATGTGATCATCAGATCTTCCAAATCAGAATCATCAGACCTTGTAAATCAGATGTGTGTATAGAATCAAAACCTCTAACTTGCAAAAAGTGTGGATTGTATTAGGCAGGGTCATAACTAGGGTGGGGTGACTGGGGCAGCTGCTCTGGGCTCTGATTTGCACGGGGGGGGGAGTTTAAAAACAAACAGCCAGTCACATGGCGGCAACTGGAAGTCACCATTCTTCCTTGTGATGCAGCTGCCCAGGGCACTTGGCTGCATTGTTTTCCTGCTGGTATTACATTTTTTATTGCCATGGCATGTCAGTCAGGTTATAACTGGCTCTAATTTGATCTCCAATGAGCTGTAAAAATTCTTTACCTACAGCCAGTGAGTCTCAAAGAGATGGAATTCTTTCCTACCTTTGAAAACATAATAGGAAAATCAAAGAAATCAGTTCTAATCTGAACCTTACCACCCAGTGTCCTGCTGATCATTATAAGTGAGGAGCAAACATAACATAATCAATAGGAAATGGTTTTTGGAAAATAATCTTTGATACTAAAATATGAACGAGCACAAGCGTGTTCCCTAAAATCAAATTCCCTGTGTGTATTTTCCTTTCTATTAATTTTTTTTTAGAAAAAAAACTTTTGGTGCCCTTCATGGGGTTAATAACAGTCATGTACCTACTTCCCTACACAATGGATTATAAATACGTCCTTTCAGCATCAGGCAATGTTACAGCTCAGCATTGCATGTTCTGTACTCACTGATAACCAATCATGAGAAATTAATTATCCTTTTAGCTTTATTCATATAGTTCCCTATATAATGTTTTTACCATTATGTTCAACCATTATTTGTGGCGGTGAAATCTACAGTCAGACAAGAGTATGAAATTACAATGAGTTTGAATTGGAAAATGATTTCTACCTGAAATTCTATCATCTTGTATCAGAGGAAAAAAACCCCAAAATTATTTAAGGAAAGTAGAAACCCACGTGAAGAAGGAAAGAAAGAAAATAGTTGGTAAGGGCTTAATCTACTGTCACTGCAGTTGGTGGGCATCAGTCAGTGCAGGTCAGATCCAGCCCACAGAGCCATATCATTTGGCTGACAGGGCTCTAAGAGGGGCTTGGAATTTGAGGAGCTAGGTCTATGTCTGAAATCCAGGGTGTGGAACCCTGTTTCTGATGTGTTGCAAGCCGGGGGGGGAGTCCAGCCTGGGGAGTTGTATAAGTTTGACACTCCTGCCCTAAAGGGATCCTTGGAAGGGGCTGAACACTGGGGCTATCATGCAACAAAGCAAAAAAGAGTTGTTTAATTTTAATTCTGCTGCCAGTCCCACTCAGTGGGCCTACAGACATACTTAAATGATGCAACTGCTGACATGAGTAGAGTTAAGCCCATGTTTATGACTTCGTTGGATTGAGACTACAGGACTCAGTACCTTGCAGGATCAGACCTGTGTCACACAGGTTGTAGAATAATTTGACAGAGGCAGCCTGATAACAAGATGTGCTTTAACAAACAATCAAAAGTTTAAAACAAAAAAAAATTCAACGCCTCCCACCTCCCCCAGTGTTTGAATGCAGTTCTGGAGGGTGCTTCTAAGGCTGCTGCAGAATCTTTATAAATTAACACCTTCCAGGAATCTCACTACTAGTAAGAGACTATTGAAATATATTTATATAGTGAACCATACTTCAGTCCAAATCTGGGGAATTGTTTCTATCCAGAACAGCACCTAAATATTGTGTTGAACTGGGGCCTTCGATAAGACGGAAATGCCAAGGAGCACTTTTTTTTGTTAAGGAATAAATGCAATTCTTTTACCTAAATGAATGGAAGATTTACATTCACTAATTTATTGACTGCCACATACGATCTATTTGACTGGGAAAATGTTATGATTTTTCATTTAGGTAAATGAATATAGAGACTGATTACATTTGAAATGGCTCATCCACCAGTGAAAACTTGCTTGGAAAACCTGTTATAGAAATCTACCTTGAAAGTTAACAGATTATATGTTAGCCTTGATCTCTACATATATTTTTCAGCCATGGAGTTAATTTTAATGTTATGTCTTATTTAAGATCATCCTGGAAATATATTGTGGGGAAAGATTATGCAGAGAAACAGTGGATGGCACTGTTCATTCACAGCTCTAATGTGGTATGGGATGCCAGGTTTAAAGATGCAGTATTTTTAAATAATAAGTAAAATATAATGGACTCCTTTAAACATGGACAAATTGAGCTTAAACCTGTCAAATCTGTGTTGGAGAAGTCATAATCAGACTGAGGATTTAACTCAGGTACTTTGGGACATTGCATGATGCACAGGTTTTACACAAAGGTGATGAAGGGACTAAATTACATTCTAAATTCCAGTGGTTTGGCCACATCAGTCTAGTTTATTTTAAATGATACTTAGGGTCTTCATTTATAATTGGGTGTTTGCACTGACATGACTCATCCTGAGGCACTTGAGGACAATTCTGCTTTTACTGAGGCAGAATGGTTGGCATGCCTCTCCCAGATGGCTTTATATAAGATGACATTCAGACTGAGGAAGAGAAGGGACAATTTTAAGGCCACTTCGAAGCCTTTCTATAAATTATATTCACAAGGCAGCTCTTGTTCCTTTAGAGTTTGTACCCATTTTCTGTGTGCAGAATGCACTTGCTTCAACTGAGCTAATCTTAGATGATGCTATCAATGGCTTCTTCTTTTTCATGTCTTTCCTTTCCCTTTCTGTCTGTTTCTCTCTCACTCTCACTCTCTAAAATAGGGGAGCAGATTAGATTTAATAAAACAAAATAAAAGGTTTTCCTTTTGATTGATTTTTCTTTGAGGGAAAGCTATATCTGAAGTTATCACAGGTATGCTTTTTTCATGAAGGACACAAAAAGAGTGGCTGGAGAGAATGCTGTGCCTTTACAGTGCAGTGCAGTGCCTTTTACCCAAGAAGCCCCTACAGTCTGAAAGATATAAATTAAGTCTGATAAAGCTAAAGTGAGCTCTGCAAGGTGTTTGGTGTTATCCCCATTTCACAGATGAATTCAACTGAAGCACTGAAAGATCACATAGGGCAGGATCCTATTTCACTTTACATGCTGCATAACTGCCCTTTTTGGCATTTATTCAGTTTGCAGTCTTACTTCACAGGCGATGTAGGCACGTAAATGTCAGTGCAGTTACCCAGCATGCACCCTGCATTTAATATTCAGTGGATAAAATAGAGGGAGATTAATGGGGTTGTTTCTGTCCTATTAGCAACTATGATCCCAGCTAAAACCTAAGGTCCCTACCCTTTTGGGTTGCATCCATTTTACTGAGCCACACACCTTCCAGCTCTTTCTCTTTCACCTAGCCCCACAGATCTCCCTCCAAATTCAAAAGGCTGGTAGTTAAAATACTGTGATGGGAAATCAGAGATGTGGGTTCAGACCCCATCATGGTGAGGGGATCCTATAATCTGGGTCTTCTGCATGCTGGGCAATATCCCAACCACACAGCTATTGGGCTAAAATATGGGAGGGCCCCCTTCTCCTCCTCTAGTATCTAACATCCCCTAGTTATGGGTTTTGCTAGGTAGAATGTCACGATGTACACTCATCCAGGGCAGGGACACATGGAGCTGTGTACCTGCCTAGCCATAGAATAGTTAACTGAACATTCCTAGTAGCTGTGTGGACATTTATGCATTCACATTGTATTTGAAGTGGGACTACAAACTGCATGTAAGTGCCAAAAGTGGCAGTTACATGGCTGGGAAACTGCCTTTGGGTGCAGAAAGTGAAATAGGATTCTAGCCATAGTGAGTGAAGTCCTGTGTCCTTTCCTAACTACTAGATACTAGGGCTGTGTGAGGCTTTGGCCCATGCTTTGGATCCAGAGAAGCTTCAGACACCTTGGCATCTGAAGCAGCATGTCCAGATCAAAGCGCTGGCTTCTTTAGGCTTTCCAAAGCTTCGGAAAAGCTTCGGAGCCACCTCAGTGATCTGGCCATAGGGTATAATGGGGAATCAATGAAATATCTATAACATTGTTGTTTTTTGTCTGATTTGGATGAAACTTGCAGGGGTAGCCTCTGCTGAGAGCATGAAGTTTGCCATGTTTCAAGAAGATCGGTGCAGGTGTTTCTGGGAAACTGCACCCTACATTCGTGAAAGCAAAACTCATGTCACGTCTGTGTTAAGCCACAGTGGGGTGAAAACTGCAGGGGTGGTGGCCCCGGTGAGGCCACAAAGCCTGCCAAATTTCAAGGTGATAGGTGCAGGGATTTGGGGGGAACTGCACCTCAAGTTGCTGATAGGCAAAACTCGTGACATAGGTGACCATGTGTGTGTTAAGGCGCAGTGAGCTGAAAACTGCAGGGATGGTAGCCCCTGCTGCAGCCATGAAGCCTGCCAGCTGTCAAGGAGATAGGTGCAGGGCTTCTGGGTTCTGGGGTCCTGCTCCTCTAGCTGCTGACAGGCAGAACTCGTGACATGGGTGCTCTGACTGTCTCTGTCTTGTGGAAGTCGACTGTCTGTATTGATTATTTCCTTTCAGTCTCTGATTTTGTATGTGTTAATGAGTTAATGAGCAAGGATTAACACCTACAAAACCACAAACTAAGGAGAGGAAATAATCAATACAGACAATCAACTGCCCCAAGACAGATACAGTTGCACAAGCACCCATGTCATAAGTTTTGCCTGTTAGCAGCCAGAGGTGCAGGGCCCCAGAAGCCCCTTGCACCTATCTCCTCGAAAGCTGGCAGGCTTTATGGCCTCACCAGGAGCCACCACCCCTGCAGTTTTCACCCCATTGTGACTTAACACATAGACCTGACATGACTTTCGCTTTCAAGAATTTGGGGTGCAGCTCCCCCCGAGCCCCTGCACTGATCTTCTTGAAACTTGGCAGACTTCATGCTCTCAGCAGAGGCTACCACCCCTGCATGTTTCAATCCAAATCAGACAAAAAACAACAAAGTTATAGATATTTAATTGATTCCCCATTATACCCTATGGCCGGATCTCCAAGGCGGCTCTGAACCTTCAGAGCTGCTTCGGCCAGATCAAAGCAGGAACACGGTCCAGAGATCCAGATCAGATTGCTGGCATCTGAAGTGGCTGGATCTGAAGCCTGATCGAATAGCTGCCTAATTGCACAGGCCTGCTAGATACATACTGGCTCTGTATGGGAATAGACTATCATTTTGCTAAACCATACCTTACAATGCACATTATATATTATTCTCAACTTTGTAGATTACTCAAACTATTTCCAATTATATATTTTTATCCAGGCTATGCCATAACTTTCTGGATATTTCTTCCAATGGGCTCCTTTATAAGATGCTTTTGGATAGCTTAGGAGTTGCAGTTTTACCTGGTGACTTAACTGGTATCAGCACACAGATATGAAAGGGAAGTCAACAAAGAGAAGAAAAAAAGACAAACAGATCTTTTGGAGAGGTACCGTTGATTCCCTTTTAAAATATCAGATAGATGATTCCCTTTAAAAATATAATAAGAAAACATCAAGAAAGGATGAACATTCACTCTACTTGTTTAAGAGAATGTACTGAGCTGAGTTCTCAGTCCAAAGATACAAAACCCCTAAAATGTCGTACAGCCTCCAGTGTATCACATCAGGAGAGCAAGTGCATGGATCGTTTTTCAAAGATTTTTGGACTCCGGTGAGAACTGGTGAGCTCTCCTCACATGTTTCACAAGGGGCATGTCTCAGCACATCATTCAAGTATCTGGATATGTTTTCCTCCAGACAGCATTTGAAGTGTAGGCTTATGAATCTCCATGGAATCACTGAGGCTTATAACTCATCTGTTGGAACTGAGTGTTCTCAGTGCTCCATACATTAAGTCTGAGCTGTATGCAGTGGCTGTCAGTAGCTGCAGTCATCAGCCAATTCTGCAACACTGCATGCTTTTTGGCACTCACTTTACTAGGATATTTCAGTCACCAGCTCATCTTTTCTTCAGCTACTGGATGATTTTGTATAAGAACCAGGAAAATCTGTATTGGGGTGATTTTACTTCTCAGCCCCCTTCAGCCCCAAATAAACATTTAGTTTAAAAAACTTGAATTGTCTGAGATTGGCATAGATTTCAGGAATGTCATCAGATCTCTCTGACTCCACCTTGAGTCATCCATGACTCTTATGCTGCTGCCTGCTTGGCAGTACAGCTTCTGTGGGCCCCTCTACCTATTTCTAATCTCAGGGATACTTTTCTAATGGGGGGGGGGTGTCTACTAGCAAGGAAGGAGCTTAGTTGAAAAAGTACTATATGTGAAAACTATTTCACTGAACATAAGAGGACAAAATGTGTCTAAGTCTGGCCCCTGCCTGGACCTACAGTGAGCTCTTTCTAAGATCTGAGGAAGGCAAATGTAATATAAACTGGTGGTTCTCAAATTTTGAACTCAAGGCCCTTCTCACTCCTGACCTGCAGCCCCTTGGCCCTGCCGGTTCCCCTCACTCCTGACTCACAGCCCTTTGGCCTTCCTGGTGCCCCTCAGTCCCAACCCAGTCCCCCATTCCTCCAGCCCTGCTGGTGCCCCTCACTCCTGACCCATGGGGGTATAGGGCAGAGGTGGGGGGCATAGCCCAGCCACCCATGCTGCCCCCCATCCCACTTTCCCTCCAGCAGTGGAAGGAAGTGAAGGCAGCATGGACTCACCTCCCCAGTCCATTACTCCTCTCACCACTGGTGGTGTGGCTGGCACAGGGGTCTTGGCAGCAGTGCCAGCAGCAATGAATCTTACTGCCCTGCTCCATACTCCTGGACCTGGTCCCTCTGGTCGGTCCAGACAGACTACAGCCCTGTGACCATGGTGGTCACAGAAATCAGGAGGGCACATGCCCCCCTACCCCCTTGACATGTCACCTGTGCCTCCCCTGCTCCAGTTTACCTGGAGTGAGCTGCGGGAGCTGCTCTCCACTGCTGCCTGATTTCCACATGCATGTGCACATGTGCACACATGCACATGGTGCCCTCTACCATATCATCATCTTCCCACTTCCCCAGTTCCAAGCAGCTCCTTGCTTCTTTAAAGGAGCAGCTCCTTTAAGGAAAAAATCTGCATTTTTCAGGGAACCTGGTGGCAGCAGCAGCGGTGGGTGTAGCCCAGGGTGTGGGCTGCCCCAGCTGACCTTGGAGGTCACAATTGTGCCAGATCTGCAGCCCCAGTGACCCCCTGAAACCTGCTCATTGTCCCCCAGGGGAACATGGACCCCCAGTTGAGAACCACTACTATAGACAATGAGCAAAGGCAACTTGACTGGGATTTAGAAGGCCTGGGTATGGATGACAAGAACTAAGTATTACCATTGAGGTGTCAGACTGTCTGATGAACTGAAAATCAAAACAAAGATGACCACTCCTCAGCTAGATGTTTAGAATACAATCCTGTTCTTTCATGTCTTGAAACTCTATATAAACAAGAACAGGGTGCATATTACATACCTTTGTACCCTTGAAAATGTTTGATCTGTGTTTCCCATTGAATTTGCTTAGTCCCAAAATGCCCAGAACCTATGACTGGCCATTCTATGTAAAGCTTGTATATTCTACCAGCTTATCACTATTAGTACTGGCAAAATAACTTATTTTCACTTTCATTATGCTTTTCAGTGTTTCAAAAATATTTCACATAATTTTCCTTGTGAACCACTAGTGATGCCTCAGTTAAGAGCAGACACTGTTTCATTAAAATATTTTAGTGCTAGAGTTAAAATTTTAAGATCATCATCAAGTTTAGGGAGTTCTGTAAAACTCACTTAATAAATCTATAAAAAATTAGATGGTTGAATAGTCTGTATTTTGCTCATACCTACATATGCTCTCAGACTCTACAAAAATAGTTGTTTTAACTTACTTTTTCATGGAATATAGTAAATCCATAAAAATGTGAAATCAATGCAAGTGGAACATCTTAAATGCAATTTTATTTAATTTCTCATCCGTCTTTTCCTTTAAAAGTTATTAAACATTTAATCCTGGTTTATTTTAATGGTTTGTGATGAAGACCACAGCATTTCAAAGAAAACATTATACATTCCAGGTTGGGGGATTTTCTTTTAAGGGCTGAGAAAGAAAATTCAAATCTAGTCTTCCCACATAAGGGAAAAATGAAGATGACATATGTATCTTCCAAGAAATGAGATATAATGTTATATGAAGATACACTATGATCCTATGTACAAAACAGCACTGATGGCATTTCTTAAGGCCACTAAATATTACACCCTTCCAATAGCTGATTAGGCACCATTAACCTAACCCAGGGGTAGGCAACGTTTTTTGGCCAGTGTTGAAAAAACCACAATGCCTACCTTGGAAGCTGCCAGAGTGCCAGCATGCCAAAAAAAACAGGACGCACTGCATATTGGTATATTTAATAGTCATAAATGTTGTCTTTGTTACTGTATACTTTTTTGTTAAGCATGTTACAGAGAGAGAGAGAGAAGAAAAAAAGAGAAATAAGACAAAGAGGAGAGAGAAAAAGAGCAGAGAGAGAGCCAGGCCCATACACACACACACGCACACACACACACACACACACACACACACACACACAGAACCACACATGCACATGCGTGCGCACGCGCGCACACACGCACACACACACACACACACACACACAAAACCACATGTGCACAAACACAAAGAACCAGAACAGACACACGCATGCACACACACATCCAACACCAGACACCTGTGTGCACACAGACATACAGAACAAGAGGCAGACAAACACACACAACCAGATGCATGGGTGTACAGAGCCAGGCTGCTGGGCCATTGGACAAAGTCCAACCCAACAATGACCTGGGCCTGCCAGAGCCCCTGTGGTTCCCTGGGGGGCCAGCCCCCGGGCTGCAGCATGGCCAGTTGAGGCCCAGCCCAGAGCCTGCTCATCAGCCCAGCCACCCACTCACCCCGCACAACTAAGCCCACAAAGGTGTGGTGCTCCTGGCAAGGGGCAGTGCCAGCCTCATCCCAGTAGTGGGGCTGGGCCAGTGCTGGGCTTGGAGTGGGTGGGAATTAGGCAGGCTCAGCTGCAAGCCCTGCTGCAAGCAGCCTGGGCTCCATAGTTGGCAGCAGCTATCCAGAGCTGGGGCTGGCTACAGTCAGGAGGCTGCAAACAGCTGCATGCGTGCCTCAGAGCAGATAGTGGCCTGAGGCAGCACAACCCCGGCCTCTCCCCTGTTGCCAGCACAGAGCTGATGACTGGGCTCTAGAGACTGGAGAAGCTGCTTGTAGCCAGCCTGGGCTCTGGGCAGCTATAGCAAACAGCAGGTAGGCTTCAAACAGCTGCGCTGGGCTTCACAGCTCTGACATCAGCTCCGTGCTAGTGGTGACTGCGCGCGCACCTTGGAGCAGACAGTGGGAGGGCTGTGCTGCCTCAGGGGATTGAATAGCAGCCTTCAACTCCCTGCAGGGGGGTTGCAAAGAGGATGGAGCTGGACTGTTCTCAGTGTGGGCAGATGCCAGGACAAGGAGCAACGGGCTCAAGCTGTAGCAAGGGCAGTATGGCTCTAACCCCGCAGGTTGCATTAGGAGCCCTGCCAGTGTCCCCCACATCCACTGCCAAGTGCAGCCCTTCTGCCTGAGGGGCCCGGGCTCTCGGCAAAGGGGAGTGACAGAGAGGGGAGTACCCTGCACACCAGGGCTGTGCGCGCCATTCCGGACTGGGGTTGTTTGCATGGTGCTGTGCCAGAGTGACTGGGTACTGCAACACGTGAGTGGAGGGGTGGCAAGCAGGCCACCCGCACAAGCTGCACAGGATGTTGTGCTGCTGCTGCCAAGCCACGCACTGCTGGCTCCCAAACAGAAGCTCCACAGTGATTCATTTCAGACCCTGGCAGCTCCATTATAAACGGGCAATGGCCAATCAGGACATGTGGGGCCGGTGCAACCCTCTCCCTCCCCTGCAACTTTTCAAGTACCGCTGGGGTGCGCGTACCCCAGGGGACAACCTCCATGTAGCACTGGGGTGTGTGTGCCCTGGAGGACAACACCCGCCTACAGCACGGTCGCATCGCATGGTGCTGTGAATGTGAAGGGGGTGCATATACCAAGCCCATGGCTGTCCAGCCATGAAAACCTGTTTGTGGTGTGCTTGAACAGTGCCATGAATGTAGACATGGTACACATCAGTGTCGGAGACACCCCCCTGCCTGCAGCAATGTGGCTCCACCCAGCACCTCGGCCCTGGCCCTGCCCACCGGGACAAACGGGCACAGGCTGCCCCACCATCTGCACTCCCACATGTGCGGCTGCGCCAGGCCAGACACATCCCTGCCCCACAGTGGGGGTGTCCACATGCTGGGGTCCCTGGAGCAGGGGCCACAGGCACTCACCGCGGGGCACTGGGCATCCTCCTGCCTTGGACTTGCATGGGTCCCTTTCACGTGTCACCCCAGAAATAAACCTGCCCCCACCTCATCTCCCCGTGGGATGCCCTGCCCTGCCCCGGAACACACTTCGTGCTGAAGCTGAAGCTGGAGCAGGCAGCGGGCTGAGCCTGGGGCGGTGTCAGCGAAATGATCTCCGACTGGTGACTGCACATGTACCTTGGAGCAGGCAGCAAGGATAGGGGCCTGGCCCTGAGGCAGTGCAGCCCTCCCACTGTCCTCTCCAAGGTGCACGCACAGTCACTGCCAGCACGGAACTGATGCCAGAGCTATGGAGCCCCACACAGCTGATTGCAGCCTGCCCACTGCTTGCTGTAGCTGCCCAGAGCTCAGGCTGGCTACAAGCAGCTACACTGAGCTTCGGAGCCCCACCATCAGCTCTGTGCCGGAAGTGGGGGAGAGACCGGGGTTGCGCTGCCTCAGGCTCCTTCCACCGCCTGCTGCAAGGCATGGGTGCATGCGCTGGTACAGAGCTGATGCCAGAGACTGGCACAGCTGTTTGCAGACTGCATGCTGTACCCAGTCCCGGCTCTGGGTAGCTACTGCCAACCACGGAGCCCCGGCTGCTTGCAGCAGGGCTTGCAGCTTCCCATTCGCCTGCTGAAAGCAGCCCGGGTTCCATCACTGGCAGCAGTTACCCAGAGCTGGGGCTGGTGGTGGTGTGCCAAGCAAAATGGCTGCATGTGCTATGCTCGGCACTTGTGCCGGAGGTTGCCAACCCCTGACCTAACCTATATCTCCTTTAAGTCTATGGAAACACTTGCTAAACACATGGACGTTAGTTTGGCCACATGATAGTAATTTAAATATTAATAAATAAGATTCCCAGATGATGGCATCTAATTATCCAGCTTGAACTGGGAATCAGCTTCCATATGTGGATATCTGGGGTTAAGTATCTTGCATCAGTCTCATACAATCAGTTTTTACAAATCCCAACTTAAACAGAAAGTTCTAACTAAAAACTGATTGCACAGTATGGCAGTGGGATCCACATGTACCATTATTTCAGCCAACTATAATTGTAATTAGACTGCATAAACAACATTTCAGGTGTCAATATTCCATTTGTTGTTAAAACAATCCAGTTTATTACTGCTGAATCAAATGTTTGAAGTATCAAAAACAAGTGACTTGTCTTTGTGTGCAATCTTTCAATTTTAGAATGAAACAGATTGAAGATCAAACTAACAAACATACCAAGAATAGAACTGTTGATGAAGTAATTGAAAGGCTGAAGGACAATGTGATACAACAGGAAGCGAGTATTAAAGACAGCTTTCTTGCATTCAACAAGCAATCAAGTGGCAAAATTAGTAAAGTTGATTTCAGAAAGGTAGGAGAGGCTACTTGTTTTTCTCCCTTTTGTTGTTTTCCTTGGAAAGAGGTTTATTGTTTTGTACTCACATACCTAAAGTTGATTTTCAAGTGCTGTTTCAGTCATTGAAGCTCACATGAACTCCTTAATAGCATAAGGGGAGTCTTAGATTTCATCTCCCATTTATAAAGAAAAAAGAAGTCATTTTCTAACCTTTGAAAATTGAAATCGATGTAAACTGATCTCCAACACCAAAAGGAACATGTTACTAGACTCCACAGGTGCATCTAGACGAGTGTGAGTGTGCAATTTGCAGCACTGCAGACCCGCAAATCACATGCGTTGCACATGCAGGCATTCTTCACACTCTAAATTTGCAGCACAGTGAGCTTTTTTTGACACCGGGATATCCCAGTGTCAAAAAACCCTACAGCAGAAAAAAGCAGGGTGGTACATGTGGCAGCAGCGTGCACCTCCTGAATCCAGAGCCTGGCTGGCCAGAGTCACTTTCCAGCTAGCGGAGAGGCTCTGCATGCCTGGACTGCCACCACTAGAACTCTGGGATGCCCCCAGGACCCCACATAAGGCTGCTGGGGCCAGCCTAGGTGCTGGCCCCAGTCTTCCTGACATCACCTAGGGCAACTTGCTGCATATCAAAGACCTCAGGCATGGGTGTTCCCCAGGGACAAGTAGCAGTGGCAGAACTATGTACTGCTGCTATTTGTCCCCAGGGAAACGCACATGCATGCTTGTCTGAATGTGCCCCATTTCTGCAGGAGATGGCAGCAAATCTCAATGACCCAATCTCTATCCTGTGTCAGTTATATTTGTGGTGCAAATCAAATGAGTATCTAGCTAATAACCCTTACCAAAATCCTTAGGCCATGTATATGGCTGATAGCAACTGAGTACAGTTGAGTGGAGATAAGTAGTAATATATTGTTTGAAAACCAACCAAAATGCCTGATGGTTAAAACTTTACCTCTGAAGCCTAGAGTGAGCTGGCTGCTGCTTATTGAGCAACCATTATGCAACAACAGCAAATTCAGTTGTGTAAGTACATTAAGCACCTCGAACAATTCCATGTTTACAAGGGCTGCAAGTCCAGCTTGTGGCCCATTGAATCCTACACTATCACTGCCAGTGCTGTTTCAATCACAATCACAATCATATTCAAAGTAAACATAAAATGTATGTTTATACTGGGGATGCAGATTCCAAAATAATGTTGGCAGGCAGTAAGCTCAAGAACAAAAGCCTTAATTGATAAACCTCCTGCACGTAGGAATGGACTGATCATTCATCTGATTAAAATTGATGGGTTAGATTCTAGGCAGTGCAAGAGAGCTCCCAAGCAAGCCTTAGAGTTGGCAGGCTTTATGTCACCTTTAAAGCGCCCCTCTCTACAAGGGCTATATGAAGTGCCTGCGTTACGGGGGTTCTCCCCCAGGCACAGGATACAAAAACCATAGCTGGAGTACTGAATCCCTTCTACAATGTACTTTTATCACTGGCTTTTGTTACGCTGATTTTTACTACATATGGGGAATGCAGCCCTAGAATTATTAGGCCTTTTGGAAGCTATTCATACTGTGGATGGGTACAGAGATTATTTGTGATGTCCCCCAGAGCCTGTTGTAGCTCTAATTGTTTATCTGTCTCTTCATGGTGCCTCTTGAAGAGATTTGTTAACTCCATGGCTTTGGTATTAGTGCTGTGAGGCAGGTGATACCTGGCAAATGTTTCTCTCTCTCTCTCTCTCTCTCTGTCTCCAGACTTCAAGGGGAAATACATTGTTATGGTTTGCTATTGGTTGCAGGAAACTGGCTGAGAGTTTGTTAGCAAAACTGCAGTTATTCTGAATAGATCAGGTGGGAGAGACTATGGCAAGGACATTTTCTTGGGTGGGGAGATACTGCAGAAAGCAAGTGTGGCCACAACCTATGCCTTGTGTTTTTTCCTGTGATGATGTTTCAAGATCAGGAGAAAGCCATAGTTTAAATAGGACTGTATCATGTTAATAAATCCCCTAAAAATGACAGCACACGTTGTTTGCCTCTTTTGTGTTATAGGCTCTTCAGTGGTGAAAATTTCATCTCACTGTAACTATAGAATATACTGTGTTGACTTGTCTGCTCTCCCCCTCCCAAATGTATTTCTGTGATTCTGTGAATATGAAAGCAAACTGCTTTGAAATATGGAGTGCTAAATACATGTAAAATAGTATTTCTTTTTCTTAATAATGATACTATGTATTAAGAATACAGTTAAATTGTAAGCTTTCCTCCCACATGCTGCTCTTACATTTGTGGTATGTACCTTTGGGATATTGACTTTGGATTACTGCAGTGTGCTCTACAGTGGCTTATTTGTTGCCTGCAGCTAATGCAGCAGTAGAATTGTCGTCATTGGTAGACAGAGTGAATGCTATCTACTTGCTGCTTTTTCCCCCTCTGTATTGGCTGTTTGTGACCAAGTTGAATACAAGGTTTTGGTCTAACACCAAAAGCCTTTAAAAGACTGTCTTAGGGATCTCACTGTTTCTCTGACACTCTACAGAAAATATATGCCTTTTTGAATATTGCCGGTACACAAAGAATAAGTATAATCTTATATCTGCAGCCAGCTGTGCTGCAGTCCTATCAGATCTCACAAGCCAAGAAGGTTTAGGCCAGAGAAATGTGGATGGAACACTGGGAAGACTTACCTTTTGAAACATATCATTGTGATTGTTCAGTAGAGGCCATACTTTCCTCTAATTATCCAGTTACGTTCTCCAACAACCATTCCCCACACCTCCACCTGCCCAGGTGGAATGTAATAGAACTACTCATGAAGAAAAGTGATACCCTGTATGCTTAAAAGTAGGAAGACAGGATCCCAAAATAATACTGATCTGAGAGGAGCTATCTTTAAGATGAACTGTGGCTGCCCAGAGTTGCCTGTATCCCAGAGGACCCATCAGTTATTTTGCCCCCACCATCACATGGTGGAGTAGGGAGATATTGTAGTAGAGGTACTTTATGCATGCCCTTTTGTTCCTCAACAGGATTGCAGGCCTTTGTCTTGGCTAAATTAACTGCTGACATCAGTAATGCCACTGATAAGCTTTGTAGTGGTGGCAAGAACTGAGCTCCCTGGGTCTACTCTACCTCTTTTTGTAGGCCATACATCCCATCTCCTGGCATGTATGAGGCAGAGTAAATATTGTTGATACAAAGGCAGTAGAGGGGATGAAGAGCAAGATAACTCTTCATGCTTTTCTGGAGCTCTGCTGGATCTCACTAGCCATCAGATACATCTACATGAGATGCTTTAGTGCACATTAGCTTAGATTACTGCACAATATGGATGTGTGTCTACACGTGCGTGTCCTTACTGCATAGTAAAAATGGTTAATTGTGACTAAATTTGATACCTGCAAATGTAGGTATTACATTTAGTCGTGATTACTTAATGTGCAATAACACCCATGTAGACACAACACAGCACTAACTTTAGGGCCAGGTCTGCCCTGCCACTAGGGAGCAAGGCTAAGCCCAGCCCTAGGGCTCCTGGCTGGGACCCTCTCCTGGGCCAGGGCTGGGCTGCTCTCTGGCAGCCCCTAGCTGCAGGCAATTAAAGCCTTCAGCCATTCTATGCACTGGGGGGCACACACCAGGACCTTGGAGGAGCCTGTGCTCTGAACAAGACCACTGCAGGCCTTGTGGGCCCCCCTGGGCAGAACACAGGCTGCTTCTGCCTGGCCTGTCCCTCTCCAGAGCTGCTGCTTGGTCACAGGTAAGTCTTGCAAAGGACTGCAGCTTGCTGCACCCCTTGCCCAGGTCTGATATTCCCCCCAGTGCTGCTGCCTGGCTGTCTCTGATGGCAGGACCAGCTCCTGTTCCCTGCTGCTGCTCATCCTGCGAGTGTCTCCATCTTTGCAGGTGCTGTACTGAAGTGCCTGTGCTGTGTGGCTCCCAGTCTCTGGCCATGTCCCTGTACTGAGTGCTGCTATGAGCTCTCCAGGGTTGGCATTACAGGGACAGCTGCACAGCAGCCCAGAGAGCTGGCGCAAGATAAGCATGTCATCCTCCTCTTCATCATCAAGCCCTGGCCCTGCCCACATGCGCATGCCTGTGCTGACCTCTTGGGCCCCCAGCTGGACCTGGAAGGAGGTTGTCAAGCTGGAATGAGAACAATCCAAGTCAGTGTGGCAGTGCTGCATTAAGGTCAAGGACTTGTGGGCACAGTGGATGATCATGACTGACTGCAGTCATCAGTATGGTCATGCCTGCAAGACCAAGGCCTTTATTTGGGAGCTGACTCATATTCTGGCACCCTGGGACCCAGGCTGCACCCCTGTGAGTATCACCAGCAGAGGCAGCCTGCCCTGCCCCTCTGGTGACATGTCATCGGTGGTGGGGACCTCAGGCCTTCAGCACCCTGACCTGCCCTCCTCCCTGGTTGCTGCATCTACTGGCAGCTCGTGGAGCCCGGCCAGTGGCTGCCTTATTCTCAGCACATCCCCAGACCCCTCCATGAGGAGCAGCTGGCAAGGTCACTACCAGCCAACAGCAGTGCCAGCTCCTCGGCAGGGGTGGGGGGTCCCCTTACTGGTTAGCAGCCTGCCACGCATGAGCCATGTACACCAGGTGCAGCCAGTTGCCCTTGTGCTAGCCTTGCCAGCCCCAGACACATGGTCAGTCCTGCACTTGGGGGAGATCCCTCCCTCCTTCCCTCTCCTGCTCCCCCTTCCTAGACCCTCCCTAATATAGTAAACAGTAAATAGATGTAAGCAGGGTTTTTATTGTTGGTGAGTGGGGGGGGGAGTGGGGAGAGGGCTCTGTTTGTTGGGGGGGGAGGTAGAGAAGGAGATGGGGGAAGGGGATGGGGGTGGGTGTTGATAGGGAAATAAAGTTTTTTTGTTTCAACCATGTGCATGTCCTGAGAGTGGTGCTGGGGATGGGCAGGGGGTAGGGGGTGTGTGGGCAGTGGGGCAGGCAGGCTGGAGCAGGGAGTGCAGGAGAAGGGGGTCAGCCAAGGTCTCCTGCAGCTGGTGCCCTGGCCCCTGCTCATGGGCACGCAATTGTTCTGGGGCCTGGGCAGGAGGGGCCCTGCAGGGGCCATCAGGGCCAGCACCATGGCCAACAGAAGCTCAGGGCACTGTTGTTGCTGGCGGGGCAGGGCTGGAGCAGCCATGGCATGGGGAGGCAGGGTGGGCAAGGAGGGAGCTGCCATGTGCTGCTCCTGCACTGGGCTCATGGCTTCTGGGCAGGGAAGGGACTGGCCAGGGATCAGAAGGCAGGGGGTGAAGGAGGGCTTCAAGATGGCTACCAAGTACCGTTAGCTGACTGGCTTCAACAAGGCTGCCAAGTGCCGGCAGCCATGTGGCTGGAGGCTGGGACTCCCCCTGGTAGCCACAGAGGCACATGCGGGGTTGGAGGGACTTGCCACTAAAGTTAATGCCAAGTCCCTGCACGTGTAGGCACCTGCCAAAAATAAGTTATTGAGCATTAGGCTAATGTGCAATAACTTTAATTGCAACTAATTGCATGCGTTGTCCTGACTACTGTGGGAACAGGTCCTTGGATCCCTGCATTAATACAGACAGTCAAAGGGGTTTGTGGAAATACAGTTATGCAGAAGCAAGACTAAGGGTAACAGCTGTCCACACACTTTGGATGTGTGACCATTAGGAGACAATCATTTTGTAGCACTCCAGTATCTTGAAGCCATAGTCATGACCAGGGGCACCTCTCCTTAAATCAGGTTCAAAATCTTTTTATTTTGTGACACACGCAGTCCAGGACAATGAGCTTATCTTAGAATACATATTTATTTTATTTTATTATTTATTTTATATTATTATTTTATTATTTATTTGCTTTGCATGTCCAGATTTTTGTATTCCTTCTACAGTTAATCACTTGATCCAGTGGCAAATACCTGTCTTACAGAACAGGAAATATACTTGCTTATCCCAAAGCTTTCAATGCACTGAAAGGAATGATAATTTGCTGATTAGAGTATTCTTACTTGTTTATACTCCATATACCATTCAGCCATTTGATGCTTTTTTTTTCTTTTAATCTCTACAACTAACAAAAGTAATAGCCATAGAAACACTTGACAAAGCACATGTCAGAGTTTTGTGGTACAGATGATAAAAGAGCACACCCACATCAGGCGTTAAGAAGCCAGATCTAGGGCTTTCTTCTAAAATCCTGGAGTAGCTGAGGACAATAGAATGTATGCAGAAAGTGCTGAATAGCAGCACAAGCCAATGCTGTCACTACTAAGTAAAACCCAATGAGAGACAGGAAGAAAGACAGAGTAGCAGAGAACTATTATGGCCAACTGCTTGAGAGAGGGAGAGTCGTGTACCCCAGACACCTATCCTCTAGCACAGTGTTTCTCAACTTTGGATCACAAGAATATATGAAAAGGTCATGAACAAACTTTAAACATGGATCAACAAACTCTTAAAATGGATTCTCTTTTAAAGGAGAAAAACTTGGCAAAACCGAGGGTTTTCTCTTACAGGCTGGCAGAGTCCCAGCCTACAAGGGGCTGCTTGGGACTCCCCATGCCCTTCTGCCCCCATCCCACACACTGGGGGACTGTGGTCAGGAGTGAAGGGTGCTGGGTCAGGACTGGCCAATCTTTACAAATGGGTCCTGGTACAAAAAAGGTTGACAACCACTTCTCTAGCACTAAGAACGTGTTGATAACTTCCTCCTCCTTGACTCCAGTCAGAAAAGGGGAAGCATGTTGGGCATGCAAATGTACCAGAAAGCTCCTTGCCAAAACTGTTACGTGAGGTGGACCCTCAAATCCTGGTTCAGAGGTATGTGTGTGGTAGGAATCCTAAACCACTGAATGTCAGCAAGTGCAATGGGAGAAGAGCAAGGAGTGGAAAAATCTGGTCATGACCCATTGAACCTTCCACTGAGCATCTGCCCTCTGCCACTGTGTGACAGTTGGGCTATTGGGCTGGATGGACGTATGGTCTGACTCAGTAAAGGGCAGTTCTTATGTTCTCATGTTTATGTTATGTTCACCCTCTCCTTCCTGCAGCAATAAGTGGCTACAGGGAGCCTGTGATAAAATGTTAATATTATTAAAATCCATTTTGTGGCTGAGTGGTGCAGGAGGGGCAGGAATAAATCTTGTTCAGGAGCTAATTGTGGCTTCATGTCAAGAAAAGTGTTAGCAGCACATTCTATAAGACTGTTAGACAAATTACAGATTCACTCTGTTAATTGATTTGTCATCTGACACTTTTCAGATGACATGAGTGTCATCTGACACTTTTCATTTTCCAGTTGCAGTTAAATCTCAGCCAGGCATTTCATGCTTCTATATAGCACCACCACTGAAAAAATAGTTTCTCTGTTCCTCCTTGCGTACTGTTTTGAAACTATTGGGAGTAGAACAACAGCTAAATTAGTCCCTATAAATACAATGAGAAGAGGTAAATTTTCAAATCTATGTAGGGTTTAACTTTGTAATCAAAACCCATGCAATCCTTTGAAAATGTACCCTTAGAAATCCAGGCATTTATTAAAAGGAATGGCTTACTAAGCAAACAGCATTTCCTTATTTAACTTGTTTTAACACTGACAGATGTTAGAGGATCATGGGATGCCAATGGATGACAATCAATTTAATCTACTAACTGAAAAATTAGGATTCCCAGATAGAGGGTTGAGTTATCTTGATTTTGTAGCTTCATTTGATGGTAGGTAAACATGGCAACATAGCATAAAATGAAACTTTCATGAAACAGATAGAAGTTTTCTCTCACAATAGTATATAAGTCTCTTAAGGGAGACTCTCAAGAGACTTTGTATGTTTTTCTTATTGAGAAAATCATACAGGCCTCTATCATTTCAACACTGAATTACTTCAGTATGTTCTACATGTTAACCCAGATGCCACTGGTGCTGCCTCATCACCCCCATCCCATGTCACTCCTTCCACAGCAACTGGGTTCTTTGCACTACAGTAGTATATGGCTCTCCGCCCTTCAATGCAAATGTGACAGGTGGGCGGGACCGGAAGTCCCACCCCCTTCACCCCACCCCCTTTCCCCTTTTATGGTGTGTGATGTCATCAGCCACACACCCTGACCCCGGTCACATGGTGCATGGCATCAGCAACTCCACCCCTGACCCCGGTCACATGGTGCGTGACATCAGCAACTCCACCCCTGACCCCAATCACATGGTGCGTGACATCAGCAACTCCGCCCCTGACCCCAAACATGTGGTGTGTGACACCAACACCACATGGTTCATGACATCAGAAGGACAACCCAGGCAGACCCTCAAAGCCCAACCCCTCATGCTGCAAGATCCGCCCTAGATCACATGGTGCTGTTATGGCCTATCAGGTCCCTGACCACTCTAACCCCCCTACGCCGGAGCACAGGCATGGCCTATGGGGTGGTAGGGTGGTGATGTGACCCCTCTAACAACCCGCCCCAACACCCCCAACCAATTGGCAGGGGTTTCAGAGGCCTCAGACCTGCCAAGAACAATCCTGAACCAATTGGAATGAGTACAGTGGGGGGGTGGGGTTTAGGCAGCAAACCCACTAGGTCTATCTGCTTTCCCAAACGACCCCGCTGTTTATCTGAGACTGTGGTAAGGCAAGCAAGGGCAGATATGGATTCTTTCACAATGCCTGTAGGCCCACTCACTACACCACCAAGACGGCCTTATACAAAGCGTTACCGTAGAAATAGTTTTGAGGAGGAGACCCGACTCCTTGCCCAAAGACTCTTTGAGATGCCTGACCCTGTTGGGGAAGAGCCTGTGAACAGGCAATTGGAAGAGACCCAGGACCTCGAAGCAGACGTTGAGACTTTGGAAGATGGTATCTTTGTGCCTGAGCCTGCGTGCCAAGTAGAGGTCACTGCAGAGGAGAGACCGGTAAGAGACTTGGAGCATGAATGTGGGGGTCTTTGGGTTGTGACGGTAGTGGTGGGGTTCACTTCATGGCACATGTGTGTTTGGAAGTAGCTAACTTAGTCCTTTATTTGAATTCCTTTGCAGCTAGATGAAGCCTTTTTAATGACACCAGAAAACCTCCTCACCAGTACACCAGAAGGAAGTGTATGCTTCTGCAGAGAACAAAGACCTGATGAGGCTGAAGAGTTAAGAAGTGAGCTCGGCATCGAATCTACACAAGCTCTTACATCACGTGAACGTAAAGTTTTCATGAAGTCTCTTGTTCGCGTTTCCTTTTATGGCATAATGAAATACTGCTTGAGGCAGAGACTTTTTGACCTATGCTGGGGGTGCACATTTGACTTAGGGGGTCAAGAAGCCCACGAATGTATTACTTGGTTAGATGAAGACATAAATAAAATAATTCAGGATCTTTGCCAGGAAATATGTCTTGATAGCATTTTCAATGCTGTTATAATCATAGGGTTTGCCAGGAACAGTCTCAGAATTACTGAGAAACACTTAATTCAGGTTAGACAGCTTTTAAATACTGTGTATTCTGCAGAAGATCCTAAGGCTGCCCTTCATGATTTGATCACTGAGGAAGATGAAACACTCATACCCCATATTGAACGCTTAATTGGTGCTAGAGATTATAAAACCCTGCTTAAGAGAAGGGATTAGCAAAACGAGTTTGGGGCGTACCTCTGTTGCTGTTCTGGGTGGGAGACTGGGGAATGTGAGGCTGTAAAACACAACAACAGTTTTCTACATCTAATGTATTTTAGCATTTGCTTTAGTGTCTTGGATATCTAATCACATACATATAGGGTTTTTTTGTAAAGATAAAACAATGAGACTTAATGGTCATTAGAAATGATAAAAATCCTTCTTAGGAGAAGGGGTAACAAAATAAACTAGTAAAATATTGTAAAAGTTTTAATGGAAATAAAGACTGAATTTAAAAACATATATTCTCACAGCTTTTGTATGGTATGGGTGGGGTGGGGTGGGGTGGGGTGGGGTGGGGGTCTTGTTATAAAGATAAAACAGACCTCAAAAAAAAAAAAAAAAAAAAAGATGACCATAAGTTATCTCTTACCAAAAGGCTTGCTGTAAAGATAAGGCCGACAAGGCATAATGGTCACTGGATATGATAAGAAACACTTCTTAGAAGAAAGTTTAACAAAATAAACTAATAAATATTATAAAAGTTTTTAAGGGAAATAAAGACTGAATTTAAAAATATATATTCTCACAGATTGTGTATGGTATAGGGGTGGCGGGGGTGTGTATCATAAAGATAAAAAAACAAGCGGCCTGGTGTGTCCAGATCGCCACATGTTTTAAGACTAAAAGGGAGTGGAGGTGTCTTTTAGTGCTGACTATTTTAATACAGTTATATTTTACTTTATACATACACTATTTTCTGGTCGACAATGCATAATGGTCACTGGATATGATAAGAAACACTTCTTAGAAGAAGGATTAACAAAATAAACTAATAAAATATTATAAAAGTTTTTAAGGGAAATAAAGACTGAATTTAAAAAGATATATTCTCACAGATTGTGTTATGGTATAGGGGTGATGGGGTGTGTATTATAAAGATAAAAAAAGAGGCCTGGTGTGTCCAGATCACCACATTTTTTAAGACTAGAGGGGGTGGGTTGTCTTTTAGTGCTGACTATTTTAATACAGTTATATTTTACTTTATACATGCACTATTTTCCTTAATCTATTATTTAATTTTTAATACAGAGGACTTACTTATTGTATCATTTCATTTATATTACAGAGAGCTTATCAGGTGGGGAAGCCCCAGGCCATTTTACCACAATAAGGTAAAAATTATTTTAAAAGGATTGGGTTATTTGTGGCAGTGTTGCTATAGTCACACTAAGTTATAGCAACTGTTTGTTTTCAAACAGAACCTCTTCTTCTAAAATAGAAAAGCAGAACAAGCACATACAGTCATGTTTTTACCCAGTAGTAAAAGGTAATTTTTCTGAAACTGTGTGTTTCCTGTGGGAGGAGAATCTGTGTGTAGGGGTTAAGCAAATTTTAAATTTACAGTGTGTGAGGAAAGTGAATTCTCAATGCTGAGATATAAATTTTATATTTCCTAAGTGATCACACGCACCACACCCAAAGAAGAGCAGGGACCTGGGCAGAGACCTCTAAAAGCACAGCCTGCAGATCATAACACCCAAGGATCAGAAGACGGATGGGACAGAACAGAAGGGTACGATTCCTCGGAGGAAAACAAGCCACATACCTCTGAGAAACTCACGTGTAAAAAGACTAGGATTCACACCCCCAAAACAGGTGATCTGAACCCTGTGAATAAGAAACCCAGGACTGATTGCTTGCACAATTTACAAAAAGAGGAGAGTCTTTCTCCTTTTTTGAAAGATCATAATTATTGTGAAAAAAAAAAAAGAGGGTGGGTTTTCGAGGTGGGTATAAACACCCTGTCTTGAAAGATCATGATTACTGTGAAAAAAAGAAGGGGGTTTGGAGTGGTACACACAGGCGTATACGTCTCAGAAAGAGTGAGCAGAGCCCTTTGAAAGATCATGATTATTGTGAAAAAAAGAGGGGGATTTGGAGTGGTACACGCAGGTGTATACATCTCAGAAAGAGTGTGCAGAGCGCTTTGAAAGATCATGATTACTACCGGCGCAAAAGGGTAAATTTTACTCAGAGAGGAGGTAGTCTGTGTAATTCGGACAGCAGGCGTAGTCTGTATCATAAGAGGGGGAGTCATGGTAAACGTGGGGGTAAAAATGGTTGGCCAACCAGCAAGTGGCTTGCGGGGAAAAAAGTAAGGGCCTGGTTAAAGAAGAGCGTGGGGAAGGCTAAACACCGTTTGAGGAAAAAAAAAAAGAGATCCTCTAGGGATCCCTCAAACACTTCCCCTCCTATCAGTCCTGACCTTTCACCAGAACCCCCAGAGCCAGAGAGGGGGGATGGAGAACATGGTTTAGGAACCCCTTTAGAGAGTCCCTCAAATGTACCCCAGACACCCAGATCGGACCTTTCACCAGAACCCACAGAGCCAGAGAGGGGAGATGGTGACTATGGTTTAGGAAGCCCCTTAGAGGGTCCCTCAAATGTTCCCAGACCTTCCCCATCACCAAGACCTGAGGGGTCAGAGGGTTGGAATAACGAATCTGTTGTAGAAGACAGTTTAGAGGACCCCTTAAACGCCCCCCGGTCTCCTGAGTCATCAGAGGATGTTTTACCAGATGTACATATGGTGCGGGTGAGAAGGCAAGAGTGGTCTGTAGCCAGGTTTGGAGGCATGAGGTACACTGAGGAGTTCCGTTTTGTGAATCTGGAGCGTGTGCCGTTACACGTGGCATACGAAGCCATAACCCATGGGGTGGAAGAAATTGTAGCAGAACTCCGCCAGAGATTCACAGGCAACGATTATGCCCAGTTACGTATTCAGGCAGATAGTTTGTCAAACTGCTTATACTCTCGAGCTATTAATTTAAACAAGATGACCCCTGAGCTGTTTTTAGAGTGGCTCAGTAAGCTGTTACAAAGCCAGAGAGAAATATTGCTCGATTCAACATTTCGGCTGGTTGTGATTGTTGTGAAAGGCCGGGGAGGTGGGAGCCGTAGAGTTATAAGCTCTATCCCCTATTCTCAGATCATTACTAAAAAGAGGAAGTATTTAATAGACTTGAAAACCTATGATACTAACCTGTGCTTTGCAGGCAGTCTATTGGCTGTTACAAAACGTAGAGGGGCCAGAGATGTCGAACTGCTAGATGGTGCCAAAGAACTGCATAGGAAATTAGGACTGTCTATATATCAAAAGGTTATGCTCCATCAAGTACCTTTGTTTGAAGACCTTGAGCAGGTTAACATTCACATAGTGATGCATAAGGAAAAAACTGGGTGGAGTTTATTTAAAACACAGGACACGCCCAGATACCCCGACACCTGTTTTCTTCTGCTACATGGTGAACATTATTATGGTGTTTTAGATGTGAGAAATGTGTTTGGCATGAGAAATTATTGTGCTCTTTGTCAGACGTTGTACAGCCATAGCCACACGTGCAGGTTCCGATGTCATCTTTGCCTAAGCCCAAACTGCTCTGAAAATGTGGGCAAGACACAGAGGTGCCCTAACTGTAAACTGTTCTGTCGTTCCAAAGAGTGCTTCGAAAAGCACGTGGCCCTGGCCTCTGAAAATAGGATCGAATGTCTGACTAAAACTCTGTGCGATGAGTGTAAATCTTATGTGGACAAAAAGCACGAGTGCAAAGGGCGACAGTGCAAACGGTGTTATGGGAAAATCACGGATGTAAACAAACACTGGTGCTTTATGCGCCAGATTAAAGAGCCTGAAGAAGGCGAGGGGTACATTTTTTATGATTTTGAATGTGTGCAGGAGACGGGTATGCATGTGCCCAACTATATTTTTGCAATGGAGCTAAAGACAGGGGAAAAAAAACCTCAGAAAGACACAGGCAAAAACCCCAAAAGGGTTTGTAAAGCTAAGCCCAAAAAGCCAGAAAGCACTTGGGAGTTTAAGGGTGAAGAGTGTCTGTCTGATTTTATTAAGGTTTTTATGGATAAGAAGTTCAAGAACTACACCTTCATAGCTCACAACGCCAAAGGCTACGACGGTTACTTCGTTGTCAGCCAGTTATTGAAGGAAAAAATGGGTGTGAAACTAATCACTCAGGACGGTAAACTCATGTGCATTGAAGTGACCAGGCTAGGCATCCGTTTCATAGATTCTTTAAACTTTTTGCCTATGAAACTTAGCAGACTTCCACAGGCGATGGGATTTGAAGGATGCAAAGGTTATTTCCCACATTTTTTTAACAGGGCAGAAAACCAAAACTATGTGGGACCTCTCCCAAAGATGGAGTACTACGGCGTTGAAAATATGATGACCAGTGAGAAAGGACAGTTTTTAGAATGGTATCAGAATAACCGCGATAAGACCTTTGACATGCAGAAGGAGCTGGCCTATTATTGCCAGCAGGATGTAAAAATTTTGAAAGAGGCCTGTTGTCTCTACAGGGATGAGATTATGAAAATGACACGGCGGGTAGACCGAGTAAAAGTAGATGGTGAACTCCAAAATGTAGTACGCTGCATAGATCCTTTTCAATACATCACGCTGGCCTCTGTCTGTATGGCCATGTACAGGTTTATGTTTTTGGAACCACAGACCGTAGAGCTTCTCCCCCCGGACAACTATCACAGGCAGAAAAAGAGGTTTTCAACCCCATCTATTCTGTGGCTAATGTACATATCGGAGAAAGAAAATATTCAAATTCAACATGCCTTACAGGGTGGGGAATTTCATGTAGGTCCCTATTTTTTAGACGGCTATGCCAACATTGGTGGGGAACCTACGGCGTTTGAATTTAATGGATGCTTTTTCCACGGCTGTGTCACTTGCTACAATGAGAAAGACCAGAACCCTTTGACAGGGACGACCTTCGGGTTTCTGAATTATCAGGCATCGCACAAGACCGATTATCTCAAGAGAGAAGGGTTTACCGTTAGGACCTTTTGGGAGCACGAGTGGAGGGCTCTGTTAGAAACGGATGGGGAGCTGGCAGATTTTTTAAGCAGAACCCCGCTGCCTTCTCCACTGGTGCATAGGGATGCTCTTTTTGGGGGCAGAACTAATGCCATCTGTCTATATTACCAAACTAAACCTGGCGAACAAACACACTATTACGATTTTACCAGTCTTTACCCCTTTATAACCAAAACGAAGGAATACCCAATCGGACACCCTGAAATCATTCATGACAATTTCCAACCCCTATCGAGCTATTTTGGAATAGCCAGGGTGAGACTGTACCCACCGCGAAGTCTTTTTTTCCCTGTGCTACCCACTAGGATGAACGGGAAACTTATGTTCACGCTGTGCCGCCTCTGCGCGGAAACAAGACAGCAAAAGTGTGACCACATAGATGAAGAGAGGGCCCTCCTGGGCACGTGGTGCACACCAGAATTGAATAAATCTATCGCCAAGGGGTACAGAGTAGCTCAAATCTGTGAAGTTTGGCATTTTGCTGAGAAGTCTAGCACCCTTTTTTCAGAGTACATAAAAATGCACCTCCGTCAGAAGCAGGAAGCCTCGGGCTACCCCGCCTGGTGTACTGACCTAGAAAAACAAGAGAGATACATGGCCAATTTCTTGCAAAAAGAAGGCGTGACCTTACGCCCTGAGCACATCAAACCCAATCCTGCCAAGCGCCAAATAGCAAAATTGTTTCTAAATTCTTTGTGGGGTAAATTCAGTCAGAGAACCAACTTGCCCAACACCAGCATCGTTAGAGACCCCGAAGAACTCTTTGGCCACCTCTTTTCTCCCGCCTATGAAATTTCATCTTGCGACTTTATTGATGATGAGGCAGCCTGCGTGTCTTGGAAACACGCCAAAGAGCATTACACAGTCTCTGGTAACACGAACATCTTTATAGCCTGTTTCACCACCGCTTATGCACGCTTAGAGTTGTACTTGCTGTTAGACAGCTTGCAAGAACGTTGTCTGTACCACGACACAGATTCTGTGATATTTGTGAGCCGCGAGGGAGATTGGAATCCCCCGCTAGGTGATTATTTAGGCGAGCTCACCAGTGAAATCCCGCCAGATGAACACATCACGGAGTTTGTGTCGGCCGGTCCAAAAACCTACGGGTACAAGCTGTCTGGGGGAAAGGTTTGCTTGAAGGTGAAAGGGATTACCCTGAATGTGGCCAACAGTGAAAAAGTCAACTTTGAAACCTTGAGTGATCTTGTTCTAGATTATGGGGCAAACCCCACTGGGGACACCCCTAAAACAATTGTGATACAACAGCGCTCTATCGTCAGGAACAAAAGCAAGTGGACGATAGAAACCAAAACCTTGAGAAAAACGCAGAAAGTCGTTTATGACAAAAGGGTCCTCACAGAAAACTTTAACAGCCTCCCCTATGGTTTTTAAAGATGGATATGCGTTGGAAGCATCCCTTTTCTGTGATTTTGGCAGGCCCTAGCAACTGTGGTAAAAGTTACTTTATAAAAAACCTTTTGGATCACGCTGATAAAATGGTGTCTGTTATGCCTGAGAATATCGTGTGGTGCTATAGCTGTTGGCAGCCTTTGTATGAAGAACTGCTTTGTAAATATCCTTTTATCAAGTTTGTGGAGGGTCTACCGGACAGTCTTAATGACAACTGTTTGTTTGCATCTGAGCATTATGTATATAGTTCAAAATATTTTCTGTCAAGGGAAAAGGAGCCGCACCATTGCTCTTAACACAAAATACATGGTTTTGTTTAAAAACCCCAGGGATAAGCTACAGATAGTGTCCCTGGCGCGGCAGATGTACCCGGGTAAGACCCAGTTCTTTCTAGAAGCTTTTGAGGATGCCACTAAAACACCTTACGGGTATCTGGTGGTTGATCTAAATGCTTCTACCCCAGATCCGTCTTTATTTCAATGCTGATTGTGTCGATGTGACGTTGACTGATGGGGACATAATGCGGGCTGTCATACATGATGGTGACAAACTCATTGTTGCTTCCACGGACTGGGACACAACGTAGCAAAGGTACCAAAAACTCCCCGACAAGCTGATGTTCCACAATGTCTGTGTAGACATACAGCGAATTGAATCCTCAGGTAATATCAGCTGGGAAGGGTGGTTTTTTAACAGAGACTCCGGGTAGCATTCCCAAAATATAGGCTAGCTCACCATGCGTATAAAAACCATAAGAGTTATTTTTGGCTTTAAGTCTCACTTTCCCGAACGCTTGGTCATAGTGCATAACTAATTCGGGCGGAGTAGGGTTGCTGGTGATTGTATTGTTTATAAGATCCAGTAAGTCTGTGATGGATGTATAATACCCCCGAGACAGGCTGTACCCCCATTTTTTAGTCCCAGAAATAATTCTGAAAGGGGTGTCTTCGTTGATGTTGTTCCAGCTGTGTGGGTATTGTATTTCTGCTAACCCTATCTCCCAGTTCCCCAACAGATCCAGAGGTTTAACCAGTTGTATGGTAAAGTTTGAGCTGGTGTTCTGCGGAAAAATGCTGGAGCAAGCATTGCTGGGTAAAGTAATGTAAAAGTCACCATCACACATCTCGACCTTTTGACTGAGGTACCCCTATATGTTACAAACTTGGGAGGCTTCCACCCAACTGTTAAATTTAGATGGCCACCCCAACCATTTTACCAACAACTGCTTCTTTCTTCCTTTTCCTTTCGTTGCTAGAACTTTTTCAACCCTGTAAACTCTGTCCTGTTTGGGATTCACTTTTTGTAGTTCTTCAGGGTAGAAAGAACCCTCAATAGGTTCATCTTCGTAATCTTTTAGGCGGTATACAGGCATCTGCACACGTCTAAGGACTTCATCCACTATGAAAATCTCATCGGTGAATGTTTGTTCATAACCTTTTTCAAACCGCCCTTTGGCTCTAGACACCCTCACGTGGTCTCCTTTTCTAAACACGGGTGCTGCTGGTTTTATTTTGAAATAGTCCCCGTACATGGCTTTCCACACCCATGGAGAGTTTGAGAAGTTCACATCAACAGGCCTGGTGCGAATAGTTCTGTGAAAACTGTGGTTGTAGCTCTTTATAAACTCTAGTAACACATCAAAGTAGCGAAAGTTGTTGCGGGCTGTAAAATACCTCCACATCTTTGATTTTAATGTTCTGTTAAACCTCTCTACCACCGCCGCTTTCACTTCACTATTTGTCACAAAATGGTGAACATTATACTGTTTTAACAGCTTACTTAAAGACTTATTTAAAAATTCTTTTCCCCGATCAGTCTGTAATTTTTGAGGTACACGGCCCTCTGTAAAAATGGTTTTAAAGGCTCGAGCTATTTCACCACCTGACTTGTCTTTTAGACCCATGGCCACGCATACTTTGATAATATGTCTATCGCTGTTAAGATGAACTTAACCCCTCTGTTGTGTTTAGAAAACTGCTGCATATCCACCAAATCTGCCTGCCCTTGTGCATCAATATCTGAAACAACAGTCTTGTTTCTTTTAAAATGTCTTCTTGCCGGTTTGTGCAGGGTATAAGCATCCTGGTCTGAAAGCCAGGCGGCCACCCCACTTCTGTTCAGGAACTTATTCTGCCTTTTGGTAGCTTCAAAAAACGCGTTCACCCCACCAAAACTACCAGCTTCACCAGGAGAGTAATAAACTTCCTTTAACATAGCCTCCTGTGTAGACATGTCTGTTAACCGTTCCCCCCCTACACTTACCCCCACAATAACACCCGTGTGGTGCAAACACTTGTGGACAAATTTAAACCACAGCACAAAGACACCATCTTCCAAATTCTCAACTTCTGTTTAGTGGTCAGGGACCTGATAGGCCATAACAGCACCATGTGATCTAGGGCGGATCTTGCAGCATGAGGGGTTGGGCTTTGAGGGTCTGCCTGGGTTGTCCTTCTGATGTCATGAACCATGTGGTGTTGGTGTCACACACCACATGTTTGGGGTCAGGGGCGGAGTTGCTGATGTCACGCACCATGTGATTGGGGTCAGGGGTGGAGTTGCTGATGTCATGCACCATGTGACCGGGGTCAGGGGCGGAGTTGCTGATGTCATGCACCATGTGACCGGGGTCAGGGGTGGAGCTGCTGACGTCATGCACCACGTGACCAGGGTCAGGGGCGGAGTTGCTGATGTCATGCACCATATGACCGGGGTCAGGGGGTGTGGCTGATGACATCACCCACCATAAAAGGGGAAAGGGGGTGGAGCGAAGGGGGCGGGACTTCCAGTCCCTCCCACCTGTCACATTTGCATTGAAGGGCGGAGAGCCATATACTACTCACTACTCCTCCCTCATCTAGTTGCTGCTTCTTTCCCCAGGCTCCCTTAGGGTTTTGTACTGTGCATGCAGTGGGGGAAGGGAGCCAGACTGCTCAGCCTCTGTGAGATAAAGGCAGAAACTGGGCTGCTCCCACTGCTGGTGGGTGCTGTTTGGAAGTGGGGGGAGAGGATTGCTGCACATGCGGCAGGAGGGAGCTTGGGGGAAGGAGGGGCTGCCCACATGGGAGAATGCAGGCTGCCTGCATGGTGTATGCAGATGAGGAGGAGGATGGAGGGGTGGGGGAGAGTGCTGCCCAAGTGGTGGAAGAGCCTAGGGAGATGGCTTCCTGTGCAGCAAGTAGCCCTCAGTCTGAGGCCTGCACCCAGTGCAGCCCTAGGACTATGGCCTGCGTGGCATGCCCCCCCCCCCCAACCAACTGCTAGGCAGCCCTGCTGTGGGTCAGCTTGATATTTTAAGATCGTGCCAAATTCAGACGTTCATTAAGTGAAGATCTTTCTTCTGCACTCCCCCCACTGCACCTTCTTCCCTCCCTTTCCCCTTACTGTCAAGCACAGCTGAGCTTGACCAGGGATGGGGTCTCTTATGGGCATGGAGCACATGAAACCCCTGCCTGGCCAATCAGCAGCACAATACTGCTGCATTGCCTGCCTAGCCAATCAGCAGTCCCAGCACTGCATGGCCAGGCAAGGGCTGAACTTCCATGTGCTGTGCTCCAGGATGAAGCTGCTCAAGCATTGTCTGCCAGTAAGTGGCGGGGGGGGAGGGGGAAGAAGGGAAGATGATGAGTGGGGTTTGTGGGGAAAGGGCAGAGACAGGGGAAGAGGCAATGACAGGGAGTTTGGGAGGGAAGATCCAGAGACTGGGGGAGAGCGACAGACTGTGGGGAGCTGCGGGTGGGAGATGGGAGGTCGGGGGGGGCAGGAAGGCTGCAAGGGGAAGACATTTCAATACTGAGATTCTAGATCTGGGATATTATAACAGGTTTATTAATTTTCCATGTATAGAATCTAATTAATTGGGGGGTGATCATCTTATATTCTGGGTAATCCTATATTTAAGTAGATATGGTAGTTGTATTTGTTTCATTGTGAATGTGAAGGTCCTTTGGGGATGGCTAGGTAACTCCTTTTTTCTTTGTGCCTCTAAATAAATGAATAAATTAAATGACAAGCATGCATTAATCATTGATTTAAAAATTATCTAGTGAGGTTATTATGGGTCTCAGCTAAAATAAAATTTCTTGGCTTAGGAAACAAATTTTAATAACATTTCATTTAAGTCTACTCAGGCAATTTGAGGGTAATTGAAGCTAAGTCTGGTTTGTATAATTTTTGTAGTGTTGGAGTGATGTTATATCTGTGATGGTCCCACAAACATGAGAGAGATGAAGATTTTTGTGAGTAATCTCTTTTATTGGACCAAGTGCAGGGTTGGGATAGACGTAAGATAAGCTTTCATATGCAGTGCATTCTTCTTTAATGTTTCCTTCCTCAGACGTGAAGAAGAATGCACTGCATTTGAAAGCTTAAGTATATCCCAACCCTACACTTGGTCCAAAAAAAAGAGATCACCCACAAAAATCCTTACTTCTTGTATAGTTTTTGTTATTTGCAATTGGAAAGGTTTCTTTTTGAAAAAAAATGTAAAAAGTAAAAAGTCTTCTTCTCCTTGACATTATTGGTATTAATTAATCATATATTTTATTGTAGTTGTGAGAGCCCAATGAGGTAGTATCACAGTTCCTGTGACTGCATTTGTGAAAACCTGTATATTTTGTGGACAGACACATGATAACCTCTGCTCCAGATAATTCACAATCCAGATAGTAATACAAACTTCACAGCCGTGTCAGCTGGATCAAAGCGGGAAACTGATCCGAAGCTCTGGATCATATCGCACAGCTGGATCCAAAGCAGCCGGATCCAAAGCTGGATCGAATGCCTGCTGACTCGCACAGGCCTAATTTTTGTGTAAATCTCTTTCATCTTACTATTCCTCATCGATGTGTATGATCCTATTTACTCTAATGTGACACTAGGGTGAAATGATTGCGGAGCAAATAAAGCAGGAGGAAATAAAAATGCAAAATCAATGTAATATGCTTTTAGGTATACAATATGTATTTATAATGAATGTGTGAGCATGAATGAATATATTGAGGGAGAATACCTGAGAGGGTGCTGGAAATTAAAATTTCACGGGCAAGTGTTGAGGTATACCCACTCCAAGCCACTGTAAAACCTTTACATTTCACCACACTGCGATATATTCTATACATAGTACTTAAGATGTGGGGAAACTCAATGTTTTTTTAAACAACTGTGTTGGGGCACTTTTCATTTCTCTATCCTGAAAAGGAAGGCACCTTAATTACCATTAGTTTGTCTGCACAGAGAACAGAAGTAACCATAAAAAGTATCTAACAATAATCAAAACAACTTTTCTGTTTCCAAAAATACTTTGGCTCTTCCAGGACTAGAATCAAATTTTGTATGGCCTCCTGGGAAGATGGCAATCCCTCCTTCCTGATATCCTTTGGCTGCAAAGGTTTAAATGGTTTAAATCAGTGACATCAGAGATGTTGAAAAGTGGTCATTTGTTCAGGACAGAATTTTGCCTGACCTGAGCCTCTGGCAGGTTAGTTTTGGGAGTCAAACTCCACAGTCCAGCTGTGAAAGAAGAAATATTTTGTTAGCTGAGGCTTGTTTGAAGCTGGCAATTTGGCTACATTAGAATTACTGCAGGATGTTTGATTACTGTGCAGTGAATGGGCAATTGCAGCCAAAGGTGTGTGACCAACTAATTTCCACGTCACTGTCTGCAGCAACCATATAAAGTGTTTTTGTTCACTTAGCCAAAGAGGCAAAATGATGACCAGACTCATTTCATATGGTCTCCACTCCTCTTCTCCAGTTCAATGCCCTCCCTCAGAGCAACCAGAAAGCTAAATCAAAGGTAAAATGCCTTGCCTCAGAAGTGCTTTCTGCAGTAAGGTTTACTCACCGAGAACTGGAGCTTTCTTCTTTGCCTCTACAGAAAAACACACCATGGAGCAGAGCAGGAGCTGATGTAACTTCCCTGGAAATCAGATGGACATTTGCTAATTCTGTAAACATCTGTTGCAGTATTTAATGTCTGGGGCCTGAAGAACATGAGAGGGTATTTTTAAAATGTCTTGTACATGGTAAATAAGCCAGCTTCATTGACAAAAACATTTAAACCCAAAGGGACTGGAGGGAGAGAGTCAGATCTTCAGATATTCAAACCACAGATTTCTTTACCATGATTTAATTATTTCAGATCCCATATTGAATGGACCTGGAACTACATTATATCACAGCCCAAACCACTGAGTAAAGAGCACTAAATTTTACTACCTGACTGCAGAAGAATGTCTCAGTCAATTTAATAATAAAATGATGGAAGAACATGGGGTAAATAAATGCAACTGTATATTACTTTTGGCACTATAGCTCACTGTTAAGTCACTAAAAATATTTGTTTAGCATTTTTAAGTGCTGTCAAAATGGCCTTATAAAATGTTATTGGTGTTAAATGTTTATTCTAAGTAACTTCCAAAGTGAACATGTTTTCAAGTCAATGGCTGATCCTCTGAACTACCATCCCTGTAAATTCTGTCCAGGTCTAAAGATTCAACCTCCTTTATCATCATCAGTCCTAAAGATTCTGCAATCAGAAGCAAACCAATGGTGTTGATGGTGTAGAAAAACAGACCAAATGACACTTTCACATCTATATTGACTCAGCAATGCAACATAAAGAAAAAAGAATAGTTTACTGGGAAAATCAAAGCAGATTTATTTTCGAGTAGTGCAATTATGGCTTGAAAGTACAATTTCTGAACATGCTAATTTACATTTCAATAGAAGTAGGCAGTAGCCCTGTATTACTGATGCATGCGGGTGGTCCCTTTTGCAAGAGTAAGGATGTGCAGAAGCAGATTCATGGTTTCTAAAAGCTGCAATGTGTAATGAAGTGACCTAAGTCAAGAAAATCATTGTCTTCTCCAGAGACAGCATACCTACAACTCAGGATTCTCAGATCATAGTAAAGTATGGCTGGAAGGGACCTCATGAAGTCATCTAGTCTAGCCCCTACTGCTCAAGGCAGGATCATTCTTGACTAAATCATCCCAGCCAAGTCTCAGTCTCAGTCCTACAAAAAATTAAAGTTTCACAATAGTATTATTAAGATAACAATTAGGATACAAAGGTGAATTCATGCAAACTGTCCCATAATTACTAGTGCTATAACCAATGGCAGTGTAGTACTGATTGAAATTGACCTGCTCGCGCTTGTAGGGAGGCAGTTAGACGGGCCAAAACTACCATTGAGCTGAGGATGGCATCCCAAGTAAAGGATAACAAGAAATTGTTTTTTAGATATATAGGGAGTAAAAGGAAGGCCCAGGGAGGAATAGGACCCCTACTAAATAGGCAGAAGCAATCGGTGATGGACAGGGGGGACAAGGCTGAACTCCTCAACAAGTTCTTTGCCTCAGTGTTCCTAAGAGAGGGGCACGACAAGTCTCTCACTGGGGTTGTAGAGAGGCAGCAGCAAGGCACCAGACTACCATGCGTAGACCCTGAGATGGTGCAGAGTCATTTGGAAAAACTGGATGCCTTTAAGTCGGCAGGCCCAGATGAGCTCCATCCGAGGGTACTGAAGGCACTGGCTGACGTCATTGCATAGCCACTGGCAGGAATATTTGAACGCTCGTGGCACATGGGCCAAGTCCCAGAGGACTGGAAAAGGGCCAATGTGGTCCCCATTTTCAAGAAGGGGAGGAAGGAGGACCTGGGCAACTATAGGCCAGTCAGTCTCACCTCCATCCTTGGCAAAGTCTTTGAAAAAATTATCAAGGCTCACATTTGCGAGAGCCCGGCAGGACAAATTATGCTGAGGGGAAACCAGCACGGGTTCGTAGCAGGCAGATCATGCCTGACTAATCTAGTATCTTTTTATGACTAGGTTACGAAACGCCTGGACACAGGAGTAGGGGTGGATGTTGTATACTTAGACTTCAGGAAGGCCTTCGACACGGTATCCCACCCCATACTGGTGAACAAGTTAAGAGGCTGTGACTTGGATGACTACACAGTCCGGTGGGTGGTGAATTGGCTAGAGGGTCGCACCCAGAGTCTCGTGGTGGATGGGTCGGTTTCGACCTGGAAGGGTGTGGGCAGTGGGGTCCTGAAGGGTTTGGTCCTAGGACCGATACTCTTCAATGTCTTCATCAGCGACTTGGACGAGGGAGTGAAGTGTATTCTGTCCAAGTTTGCAGATGACACAAAGCTATGGGGAGAAGTGGACACACCGGAGGGCAGGGAACAGCTGCAAGCAGACCTGGACAGGTTGGACAAGTGGGCAGAAAACAACAGAATGTAGTTCAACAAGGAGAAATGCAAAGTGCTGCACCTAGGGAGGAAAAATGTCCAGCACACCTACTGCTTAGGAAATGACCTGCTGGGTGGTACAGAAGTGGAAAGGGATCTTGGAGTCCTAGTGGACTCCAAGATGAACATGAGTTGGCAGTGTGACGAAGCCATCAGAAAAGCTAACGGCACTTTATCGTGCATCAGCAGATGCATGACGAATAGATCCAAAGAGGTGATACTTCCCCTCTATCGGGCGCTGGTCAGACCGCAGTTGGAGTACTGCATGCAATTCTGGGCGCCACACTTCAAGAGAGATGCAGATAACCTGGAGAGGGTCCAGAGAAGGGCTACTTGTATGGTTAAGGGCCTGGAGACCAAGCCCTACGAGGAGAGACTAGAGAACCTGGACCTTTTCAGCCTCCGCAAGAGAAGGTTGAGAGGTGACCTTGTGGCTGCCTATAAGTTCATCACGGGGCACAGAAAGGAATTGGTGAGGTTTTATTCACCAAGGCGCCCCCAGGGGTTACAAGAAATAATGGCCACAAGCTAGAAGAGAGCAGATTTAGACTGGACAGTAGGAAGAACTTCTTCACAGTTAGAGTGGCCAAGGTCTGGAACGGGCTCCCAAGGGAGGTGGTGCTCTCCCCTACCCTGGGGGTCTTCAAGAGGAGGTTAGATAGGCATCTAGCTGGGGTCATCTAGACCCAGCACTCTTTCCTGCCTATGCGGGGGGTCAGACTCGATGATCTATTGAGGTCCCTTCTGACCCTAACATCTATGAATCTATGAATCTATTATTGTCTGGGTCTTGAATCAGTCAGGAGTTGGCTGACTCTATGGGTTCTTGGGCAGCACACAAGGCATCCTGACAGCAGAGCATGGAACTCAGAGCCTAAGTCAATTTTTTACTTGTGTGCGTGGGCAAAAGTTAATGGTCTTGTAATCATGAATACTGCTCTAGCATGTGGCATTCTGTTATGGCACTACCACAACACAGACCTAACACCCTAACCTGCCACAGGTAAAGCTGAGGAACTACAGAAGGCAACATCTTGCTTCTATGAAATGTCAATATATGCTCAAGAGATCATGGGTAGAATGCCAAGCCCCCTGCTACAGAGGAAGGCAAACTGCTCACAGTCTGTGCCAGTCTGACCATAGGGTAGAATTCTTTTCTGACCCCAAAAATGGCAATCAGTCTGACTCTGAGTAGAGGGGCAAGACCTTGTAGCCAGTAACCTCCAGCTTTGTTCCCAGCAGGAGCATTGGCACATCCCAATCAAAGTCCACAGGCTTGGCTGTAGCCAACACCCAATGGAGCTGGCAGGGGTCATCGCGGAGCCCTTGGCCCGGCTGTATGAGCATTCGTGGTCATCTGGCCAGGTGCCGGGGGATTGGAAACTGGCTAATGTGGTCCCTATTTTCAAGAACGGGAGGAAGGAGGACCCAAGTAATTATAGGCCTGTAAGCCTCACCTTGGTGCTCAGGAAGATCTTGGAGAGAATCATCAAGGAGCACATCTGTGGGGGGCCTGCAGGGGAGATCATGCTCAGGGGCAATCAGCATGGGTTCATCAAAGGCAGGTTCTGCTTGACCAACCTGATTGCCTTTTATGACCAAGTAACTAAATCCTTGGATGATGGTGTCACTGTGGACATAGTCTTTCTAGACTTTAAGAAGGCCTTTGACACTATCTCTCACCCCATCCTCATCAATAAATTAAGCGACTGCGGCACTGATGCCTGCACAGTTAGATGGGTTAAAAATTGGCTGATGGGGCGCACCCAGAGAGTAGTGGTGGACGAGTTGTACTCAACCTGGCGAGATGTGAGCAGTGGGGTACCCCAGGGATCAGTCCTTGGGCCCGCACTGTTTAACATCTTTATCAGCGACTTGGACAAGGGGGTGGAAAGCACGCTGTCCAAGTTTGCTGATGACACTAAGATGTGGGGCGAGGTGGACACACTTGAAGGGAGAGAGAGAGAGGCTGCAACTAGATTTAGACAGACTACAAAAGTGGCCAGATGAGAATAGGATGGGGTACAACGTAGACAAATGTAGGGTGCTGCACCTTGGGAGAAGGAATCCACAGCATACATACAGGCTGGGGAGTTCCCTTCTTGAAAGCACGGAGGCGGAAAGGGATTTTGGAGTTATTATTGACTCCAAGATGAGCATGAGCTGCCAATGCCAGACTGCAGCCAGCAAGGCCAGCCATACCTTGTCATGCATCCAAAGGTGCATCTCAAGCCGGTCTAGAGAGGTGATACTCCCCCTCTATGTGACTTTGGTCAGGCCGCAGTTGGAGTACTGCATCCAGTACTGGGCGCCGCACTTCAAAAGGGATGTGGCCAGCCTGGAGAGGGTTCAGAGGAGGGCCACCCACTTGGTGAGAGGGCAGCAGGACAGGCCCTACAAGGAGAGACTGAAGGACCTGAACCTGTACAACCTCAGCAAGAGGAGGCTGAGGGGAGACCTAGTGGCTGCCTACAAGCTCATCAGGGGAGATCAACAGCAAATAGGTAGAGCCCTTTTTTCCCCAGCACCACCTAGGGTGACAAAGAACAATGGTAACAAGCTGATGGAGAATAGGTTTAGGTTAGAGATCAGAAGGCAATATTTTACAGTTAGGGTGGCCAAAATCTGGAACCAGCTCCCCAGGGAAGTGGTCCTCGCCCCTACCTTGGTCAAATTCAAGAGGAGGTTGGATGATCACCTGTCTGGGGTCTTGTGAACCCAGCATTTAGGGGGTCAGGCTACGTGATCTGTTTAGGTCCCTCCTGACCCTAGCTACTGTGAAACTATAAAACTATGAAATGCCTGTGAAGGAGACTTAAAAACACCCTGAAGCGTGCAGCAGAAAGTAGGGATGAGGGCAACCAGCAAAGCCCAGAAGCATAGGAAATACTCATAGTAAAACATAAGCATAACTACACTTATGTCATCCCTGACCAGTGGCTGTCCAACTGCTTGAACACCTCTAGTGATGGAAAGTCCACAATTCTCCTGGGCAGTCTATTCCACTGCCTCACTATTCTGACAGAGAGTAAGTTTTTCCAGCTATCCAATCTAAACTTACTTTGCTGCACCTTCAAGCCATTGGTCTGTATCCTCCTCTCTGCAGCATGAGAAAAAAAGGTGTTTTCCCTTGTCTTTATGGCAACCCTTCAAGTACTTGAAGTCTGCTCTCATGTCCTCCTCTTAAGTGCCTTTTCTGCAATATGAATATGCCTAGCTCCTTCAGCCTCTCTTCATATGACTTGCTTTCCAAGCCCTTTATTATCTTTGTTGCCCACCTCTGCACCATCTCTAACTTCTCCACATCCTTTTTAAAACATGGAACCCAGAACTACACACAGTACTCCAGATGAAACCCAAATAGTGCCTAGTAGAAAGGCACTATCATCACCTCTCATGTCTTGCATTTAATGCTTCTTGTAACAGGGAGACTGACATCAATCCCTGTTATGAACAGAATATGAAATACTTACCTGTTAGAATCTCCCGGAACATAGTGTGGAGAGATGACATCATCAGACAATGTCTCCCTTGATGGTAATTCCGAACACCTGGATAGGGAAAACAGGGGTTAACCAGAGGCTGGTGGGAGCCAGAAAAGCCTAAAAAATGACTGGCGGTAAGGTTAGTTTCCCTGAAAAGGGGACAGAGGAGCAACTGGCAAAGGTTGCTGCAGTCTGTGCAGAGGCATGGAGTTTCTGGTATGAGCTTATGACACTGGGCTCAGAGCAGACCCAGAGAGTGCAATTGCCAGAAGATTACTGGTGAACCATAGAAAATATTGACTGTTGGGAAAAGATAACAGGAACGGGGAGACTGTGAGCCCTTCCCTAAAAAGCATCCTCCATGACAACTAAAAGAGAGAGAGAGAAAGAGGAATGTACATGGAAGTTTGAAACTCGGTAATATTCCTTGAGACTGTATAGTGGTAAACAATTATTAATTAACAGCCAAACCAACCTAATGAAGATAAAAACTAGGTGAAGGATGCAGACCGCTGCCAGGAAATAGAAAATTAAGATCCAGACTGGTTGGGCATGGCTAGGGTATAAGGGGAAGTGGAGCCCTGCAACTGTAATCCAGAGATTGGATACCTGTCCTTGTTTGTGTGTTGGCAACACTTTCTTTGTGATCTATTTGTTTATCTCCCATCAAGGCATGGCAGACGAGTTTCCAGAGGAGAGGTAGCAACACCCATATAAAGGCTGAGGGGCAGAGAACCCTGAATACAGGAGATCTACAACCATCCTGTATTGATGCATCCCAAAACCACATTCACCTTTTGTGCGGCTGCATCACACTGTAGACTCATATTGATTCTGTGGTCTACCAAGATTCCCAAGTCCTTTTCCATAGTGCTACTATCCAGCCAGGTGTCACCCATTTTATATTTGTGTTTTTGACTATTCCTCTTGAGGTGTAGCACTTGAATTTGTCTGCATTGAGCTTCAACATGTTAGCTCTAGATAAACATTCCCATTTGTCAAGATTCTTCTGAATTGCACTTGCATCATCCAGTGTGTTCACAATCCTTCCCAGTTTCATGTTGTCTGTAAATTTGCTGAACAGGTGGCCATGATGGTCCAGAAATTATGCAAGAAGCAAGGATTTCTTAGGGTGATATTTTTTACTGGGGAAACTAAATAGTTGGAATAAAATTAAACAAGCTTTTGAATGCAAGACCATTTGCAAAATATGAACAGAACTTGTAGTCAGTTCAACACTGTCTGCTTGCAGACATTAAAAGAAAAGCACTTTCCTAGAAGCTAAAGCTGGTTCAATCAGCTATGAGATAAAAGCGTCAAAAAACCCCACTAAAGCACCTGATCTTTAGAGATGCTGCAGAGCTGGGTGAAAGAATGCATTGCCTCTTCTGGGCATGTGTGGGGCTTGGTGCTGGAATGTGCAGAGTTTAAAGTAAAGCACTGTTGTTGGGGTTTTATTAACGTCTGCAAACAGCTTATGTGTTCCTAATACAGTTAAAATAGCAATGTTCAAAAAAGGTATTGTAGAGTCACTCAGACAGCCCATAGTTATGCTGCCCATGCTAGAACAGATGACTTCTGAAAACTCATCACTTTTAAATGCTTTCTAACTTTGTTTTTCTATGTGAATAGGGAGAAGTTGGTCTGAAGGGACAATTAATTACTGAAAAAGTTCTTCTCTTAATAGTTTTTTCTAAGCATGTAACAAAAAGAATAGAAACAAGAGAATAGAAACAAGGGACAACTCTTTCATGACAGAGTTGATGAAAGCCAAGAGCCATTTAGCTATCTGTGGAGAGCCTGCAGGTTGCCTGTCTGCAATCAGTTCAGTACTTGATTGAAATAAGGGGCTGGGACTTCAGTTCACTTATGAACAATACTGGAATATCCTTTATAAACTTTATATCAGAAGTGGGATAAAAATGTAGAATTTAGGACAAAGACATTTTAAGTATCATATATTCTCATGCTACTTTAACATATTTTCCTTTGTCAAAAGATTTTTAAGGAACATTCATTACTTATATAAGCGTGTTTCAGAAACGAATGGCAATTCTGAAGTAAAACCATTTTTTCTGCATTGATAATTTATTGGACCACATTGATTCACTATGTAGTTATGAATGATTGATGTATTTGACAATGCAGTCATCTGTGTTCCCCACTTTGTCACAGCCATACAATGTGGCAGCCATTTTCCCATTAGTTTCTGAGACACCCTTGTAGTTTGAAATGTAATACTAAAGTGTTTTACCTGAAAAGTTCAAGCACTCACATTCAATTAAACACTCCCATTTAGGACCTCTACTCTGCCTTCCGTAAAACAGACAGTAACCGCAATGGTGTCATCAACATGCTTGATTTTCAGTGCCTCCTGGAGAGACTTTTATTCAATCTCTCAGAGCAGGGGTATTCACACCTGCTTAGTATGTTGGGCATGAACCCAAGGTCTGCATTAAATTACCAGGAATTCCTTCAACTGTTTCAAACCCAAGAGGCTAAGGAGGCCCACCCTTGGCTGAATTCATCTTACAGGTAAGAAATGGAGCAATGTTATGCTGCCTATTTTAGTCTTATACATGTAGATTTGTAAAAATGTAATATGCAGGCTGCTATTAGACTGCATTTAAAAAAAAAGAAACAATTTTAATGTGTTTCTGTGAAACTGTAGTTGTTTAAATTCTGTAAAATCCTTTGTGATTCAGTCCCAATTCAGCCATGTACAAAAGCACATCCTTTAAGTATGCAAGTTCTCCTTGAGAATATCACATCTTTAACTACTTTAAGGTTAAGCATATATGTAAGCACCTTGCTGAATCAGGGCCTTAGAAGCCAGTTGCCTTAAAGGACAAGGGCAACATGCTTAGCTGTGTCTTCTGAACAACACAAAAGAGAAAATTTAGCCCTCAATTTCTGTGCTGGACCAGTGTGGTCCCAGTTAGTTATTTGAGCTATTCTTACTTTATATGGTGTATAGTGGTGCCTTTATGGGACTTATTGGAAGCTTGTAATGGTTTGAGTGAAGAACACTGATCATGCCCCAGACATTACCTCTGTCAGGTCCTCCACCACTTGCAGAACATCCTCATGTGCCATTCCTTTGTGCTGCCAAAGCATTATGAAAGGGCTAGATCAGTAGGGGCATCTCAGATGAGAATGAAGGTGCTTGTGGTGCAGATTGATAGGAGAACAGAGGAGCCACTGTCACTGCAGGAAGATGGCTTTTCCTCTCCTACTTCGAAAAGCAATACAAGGCGACTCAGTGACTTGGAATTTTAAGACTATGATTTTCTTTTTAATAATAAATAGCATTTATGCACTTAAGATTCCACCTAAGAACTCAATGAGAAAAGAATCTGCCCTTTGTTTAACTGTGCAAACAGAAATAAATTAACAATAGGAATAATGACAAGATAGAGCAGAACAAAAAAAGCTCCCAATCAGCATCTCAGTTCTGCTGTGGATTTAAAAGATGTGATATACACATAGGCTTATTTCCCAGTTTTTATTTGTCTACTACAGTGTAACTGTTGGCGCTGGTCTTAGTAAGATTTATCTTCCTAGGTTTGTTTCTTGTTTGTACAACAGTGTAAATCAAGGACACTATTCTGTTGGCTACAAACGTCCAACTTGGGATCCTTAAAATTCTGGTTTATTAGGTGGACTGAAACACTGTAATGAAGTTAAATCATAAACCTTGGGGCTGGTCCCCATACACACACACATATGCACACACATGCACACACACAGCAGCAAGCTACAAGAGTCAGGTATACCTATCCTACAAGCGCTGGAGTCTGCTGTCGATGGCCAGTCGAGGCTTCTTTCAGCGTGGTGTTATCCTCCAGAAGGGGGTTGCTGGCTGGTCCTTCTGGCTGGACAGGTCGGGTGCTGGTCAAGTTGGAGATCAGGAGGGCGCCGCTGAGGGTCACTTTTCACCGCTTTTTATCTGTCCTTGGCAGACTTTGGTGACTCCCCAGCTTTCAGGTTTGCCCAATCCAGGGGTTGTTGACCCTCGTGGGACTTACCCCTTGGTGGCTACTGGATGGCATCTGTCAGCCCCAGGGGTCGTCCACATGTACGTGCAGGTTTGGGAGTCCGTTGATGAATTTTAAATAGGGCTCTGGGAGCGGTCAATCTGGTGATATTCAGCCCAAAAGTTGGTCCCCGGCATTGATTAACTCAAGCCAGGGCTTCTAGCCCTTGATCAGTGATGTTTAGAGATATCCCGGTTTCTACATTGTCTTCTATTGAGTTCTTCCGTTGGTTGATCTGCGGTTTCCTTAGGTGTTAATTGTTGCCTGCTACTGTGTTACACATTCAATCACTGATTCACTTGCTCTTTCGGGGAGCCCACCTGATACAGGGAAGCAGCAGTTAGACTCCTGCCCTTGTTAACATTGTTACTAAACACATTTACAGTTGAAAGTTGAAAGGTGAGGAGTATAAAATATAAGCTACAAAAGTAATGCCATGGCACACAAATAGATAAAAATACCAAAATACACGGGGAGATACAAAATGCACACATACACATTTTAAAACACAATTCCTTATCTTAAAGTGAAAGAAAGAGGAAGGAAGAAAAGGTAGAAGAGGAAAAACATATTCAAAGAGGGGAGAGCAAATGCAGGCAAGAGGAAAAGGGGGTTTTCTGCTACAATTCTGAAACAAGGGAAAGGGATTCTAGTGATATATTTTGGGAAGCGGTAACAATAGGGGTCATGGGCAGTTAGTTTTTCATTCTCATTTCATCTCAGCAGTGGAATGGGCTGAGTCCTTAGTTCATAGAATCTCCCATTTTAAATATGGATATCATATATGATATTACTATTTCAGAATGTCACAAATGAAGAATGGAGCAATTTGGAAAAACTTATTGAAGAAGAGTTGAAAACACTCTTGAAACATTTTAGCTAACTTACCTTTACCATTTAATCTGGCCAATAATTTAACTGTATAGAGGGACCCTTCATAGACTAAGGAGTTGTAGGGATTAATAGGTTTTCAGGCACCTCAGGTAGGATTTATGTGAGATTTATGCAACTATGGCCAAAAATGTACTCCTGAAAACCCAACTGAAGTGGTTCTTAATCCTAAAGGAGCCTGAAGTTCAAAGGTGCCCTAGTCTTTCACATTAATATTTCCCAGATGCCAATGGTTCGCACATGCCCAGAAGCTCTTCAGGCTTGACAAGGCAGCACATCTCAGCCAGGATCCACAGACTAGGTGCTTCTCTGCCTTTGTCACTTTAGGGACTCACTTTGGTATTCCTGCCCTTGTACAATTCTGCACAAAATGTAGCTGCAGCCACCGATTTCTTTTAAAGCACAATGAAAGAAGGAACTGCCATAGGAAGGCTGTATAAAGCGGGGACTTCCCCTTCCACCATGTATTGAAAGAAATGACTAAGACTTCCTTGGTCTTTGAATGGTAGGATTGAGGCACCTGAAGGCAGCTGTTGAGGCCACAGAGGAGGGTACCTGAGCCCCAGAGAGTGGTGGGATCTTAGACAGGTCCCTGTTCTGAGCATCTTTTTGTTGGCTAATTGAGGTAACTCCATGTTCAGTGTGCTGACTTTAGTCAGCTTTCCACTCAGTCTGCTGCTTCTTTTCTCATTCACTATGGGGCACATAACTCATGGCTATGGATTCTACTACAGGGACCAGGCATCTAACACTTAGGTGCTGCAGTGCTCAGCATCATAATGCCCAAATCTGTTTTGGGCTTTTGGCTTTAATTGCTAAAGCAATGGACTTTATTTATTAATTCATTAGGCCAGTTTCCAATCCCAATTGCTAATGTAAATCAAGAGTTAATTTAATTGAAACCAGTCTACATCTTGTAATATGTTATTAAATTGTTTATGCTTTGGAGATAGTTAACACTTCCTTCTATCTGGATAAAATATCTGTGTTTGTTCATATGTCTGCAGGCAAATTGAACAACAGTGATATGAAAATAAACAGGGAATTACAAAATTTAAGAAGTCTTCTGTAACTTGCAGCTGGGGAAATAAGGCAGTATTTAAAGAATTAACTTTACACAGATGTGAAATAAGTCTTTAAGGGGATCTTAGAAACAAAACCAACAACAACAACAAAAGGAAAGAAAACTTCTGGGAGATTAAAGAACCCATTAAACGTAAAAACACAGTTAGCTATTATTTTTTTTTTCCTTTCTCAGACCAAAACAGATGAGAATGGATGCAGAACTAGCTTGTGATCAGGCTCATTACTACCTTGTTATCAAAGTGCAAACCAGATGGCATGACCTAGCAAGGGTAAGAAGAATGTTTTCTTTAACTAAATTAGCTGCATTAATGGATTTTGGGACATTATTCACAGTTGATCTTCAGACTCTACATTTATTCAAAAATTTGCAAAATAGAAACTTTCCTCTATATAGAGAGGCGGTTGGGGGAGTATTTGATGTTTAAATGGTAAATTATTTAGTAACTTCTACTGGAAATGTTTCTAAAATTTCTCTACATTATCAGAATGGTTGTTTACTATTTTTATTGCACTGCAACAAAACCTCAAGGCTCCAATCAGGGATGCATTTTGTTAGGATTTGCATATACACATGCCAAGTACTGCCCATGTGCATGGCACCTTGTTTGGCTGTCTAGGTCACACCAGTATGCAAATCATTAATATGAAAATAATTTGATAAATAATCTTAATATGAATGAAGTATTTTTAAATTGTATCTTCTTTAACTAGTAAAACACTGCAAACTATGAGGTCACTGGAGGACAAGTTAGGAAGAAAACTGGTGAAGAAAAGGATTGATGGGGAGAGTGAACAGTTTATCCTGTAAATGAGATCATACATTGGATAGCTTTCTTCATATTAGGGTGGGGTCAACATCTGCTGAATGGAGCATCTAAAAGTAGTTTTTCAGTTTGTAGCTTCCATTTACAAGTACCGTAGTTTGTGCATGCCCCCTCTTGACTGCACACTTTTTATCACTCAGATCCCTTATGCACAGATGCCATATACCTATGTGTTCCTGCATGTAACCTACACTTGTTTTCCCCAAAACAAGCAGCTTAAAATCTGCATACACACTATATGCGAGGAAATACGATTGTGCCATTTAGGTTCCAGCGAAGGCAGGGAAAGGAGAGCAGGGCATCAATCCTGGGTATCCCCTGGGGAGTCTGCACCATAGGGCTGCTACAGGGAATCTGTCCCCAGGCAGAGTTGCAGATAACTCAAAGCAGCCCCTGTCAGAGAGCAGGCTGTCTGTCCCTGGCTGGCTGCCACTTGTTCTCAGCAGTCCGGGTCAGAGAACAGGGAGCCCTGACTGAAGCAGGTAAGACTATGCACCCCATCCCCTCCAGTGGTCACACAATACTATGTTCCCATCTCCTTCCTTCTTTCTGCTCTGCTCGGGGCACCAAAAGAGGTTGTTTCACCTCTCATTCGCCCCAAACCCCAACCCTGTGCTTTTACTTAAAAGAACTGCTCCTGCTGCTGCCAGGCAGAGCATGTTGCTGGCTGTGGCTGAGTAGCAGCAGCTAGGAGGTTATTGAAGCAGTGACAGACTTCCTCATCCCCCTGCAGCCTATGTTTCACTGCTGGCTACAGTCGGCTAACCTCTGTTGTAGAGACATGCCACAATATTGCAATGAAGGATGTGAGGTACATGCAAAGTCCAAGTGTAGTTTTTTCCATTTTATACCTTGTTCTGTATAAAGGTTTTTACATTTTATAATTTGCTATATTAAATTACATACTGGTATTTTCAAGGAAAAAAATATTTTTTTTCTTCTTTCCAGCTTTTCAGAACAGGGAGTGTGTTATATTTTGGAGCATGTTATATGTGAGAACATATGGTACATGTTGCTTGCCAGCATTCACATACACACAAACTTTTTTTACCAGCACTCGCACACGCATACACACCCCTCTGTAAGTCCACCAACAGACATATATAAAGTTACACATACACAGTGAAGGTTGAAAAATCAGGCCCAAAACCTCAAACAAAAACATTAAAAATGTAGTTCAGCCATGTACGGCTTCTCATTTTTTCTTAATGCTTCTAATTACTTATGCTTAGACAGAGATTAAAGATTTTGTAAAACTTGCTAGTTCTTGTTATTGAAGTTTTCTTATTTTCTAGAACTTCCGTGAATTTGACAGAGAAAGAAATGGCATTGTGCAGCCAAAGGATTTAAGAAATGTCTTGTACAGATTTGCCATTCCAATCACCTCAACAGAATTTGAGAAGCTTTGGGCAAGGTAAGATGGCTGTCAGCATTCACTCTTCGGCAGCAGCATAAGCGGTATATTAATCCTAATTCTAGAGTCTTCGACAGTGCAGTGAATTACAAGCACTTACTTTATAAAGAGAGGCTATTCTGTTATGTCAGTAGCAACTCTCCTTGATATTGTGCTCTGAACTACTGCATTTTTTCACAATAAGCTCATCATTACAACAGGTTCATTATTAAATCCTTAATAAGTTTTCTCTGAAGCCAGTGACAAACTTCTGTTTACTTTAATTGTATTGCTCTCTTTAATTTAATGTAGTTTCCAATTCTGATAATATCTTAGGTCACCAGTGAAATTAATCTGATTGTCACGTAGGGCCTTATTTGTATACACATATACAAAGAGTTGCAAAGAGACTCAGAACAAGAATAGCAAGTGTGTTATTTCTCATGATGGACATATGTGGGCAGAGGTCTTTGAAAGAAGCTAGCCCAGAGCTGTCTGCCGTACAGGTCTGACAGGAATCAGTGCTATGAGCCACTCCTTTTCATAAGCACTAAATTTACTCACACCATTTTCAACCTCATGAAAAACAATTCTGTGGAAAGAAATATGATACATACCAAATACGTACCAAAGGAAAGTAATGTAGTTCCATGCTGAGTAAAAATTACAAGTAATACTGGGAAATGTTTTTACAGACAAGTAATTTGCTGTGAAAGGAAAAAAAAAACTAGCTCTACATCAAAGCTGAGAGTAGTTATGCTATAAATTGCGGCTGAAATGGGCAAAGAATGTCAGCTACATGTGCCATTAAATAAAGTCAACCTTCATTTTTTAGTCTTTTTTAAAAAAATACCAGATTCTGTGCAGTGTAAGGTTCATGTGTATAGTGCCTTGGTTTCAAGCTGCATTACCTATAACATTTATCTCCTAGCACTGATTAATCTCTAAATTATTTTCTATTCAATTACATTTTATTTTCCATTCTTATTCCTCATAGACACCATGTCTCACTCAGGAGCAAGTCCCTTCCAGTCAGTAATCTGCAGTGCAACTTCATTCCCAGTAGCCATCTTTTATAGGGCACATGAAATCCTTTATTCAGTAGTGTAACAAGGGTGGGCAAATGGGGAACCCACTTAGAGGGAGTGCCAGAATAGCAGGCCCTCTGCTGAGTCTGCCCACGGCAGCAGCAGCAGTTACCAAGTGTGGGGACACTGTGCTACTGCTGTATCAAGTAACAAAGGGGCAAGCAGACTATGCTGCTGCAGCAGCATCTGGGGACTTTGAGTCCCTGGGGCAGGTAAGATTGACCCCTGGTCTCTTCAATGCTCAGCACCCTCACTCCCATTCTCTAGTAGGGTTCTGCCCAGGGCACAAAACTTGCTAGTTACACCACTGCTTTTATTCATATTGGGTGTATGCAAGCAGAATAAAGGAACTGGGGTGACAGATAAGGGAAAATTAAATCTTTCCCTACAGGGTTACATTAGGGCGAGGAGGGCTTGCAGGGGACATCTCTCTAGCAAGGTTCGTATCCAAGAAAGCATTGGCACAAGCAGTTATCCCCAGATTTTCAGGAGTGGCCTCTAATTTTGAGCTTTCTAACTTGATATCCTAGCTTAAAACATTTAAGGTCTGCTTTTTGGATGTGTTGCTACTCTTATTGAAATCAGAAGCTAAAATCCTGGTCTCATGCCTGGAGAAAAAGTTAGGAGAAAACTTCTGACAGATTGATCCAAGGCATAATTAGGGTGGGGGCAGGCAGGAGTAGTGGCGCCAGGGGATGGACCAGAGTGTGCAACAACAGTCACACTCCATTTGCTGTATGATACATTCACAGTGAGCTCTCTGAGCTCCCTGGCATGTTAGCAGAATTTTGCTTGTGCTGCAAGGTCTCTGAGCTCTCCAGGTGATGGGCACAGACTCTGACCACAGCTCCTGCTTTCATGTAGCTCTGGAGTCCATAGAATTAGTGCTGCTGCTCATCTCCTCTTTTTTCCTGTTGCTGAATTCAGAGAGAGTGAGGGGGAAGGAAGGGAGGGCGTATGGTGGCATTGCTCACCACCACCTGGGCACCAGAACCATGTGAAATCAAGGCTCCAACTAGAGCTCTCATGAATCAGCTGTTGCACTCGGAATGCTCATCCCACATGTGGAGCTTGAGCAGAAGCTGTCAGGGTCCGCCTTGCTCCAATCCTGGGTCGGCCCATAATGGGCCTTCAAGGCAAAGCTTTCAAAAGCACCTGCGTGGAAATGTTGCTTGTTTTAGCCAGGGTGGTTCCTGGATATGAAAGGAATATAAGTCTTGTGTTTGGTAAGCACCAAAGTCCCACTCTCATTCTTGGCATCTATAAGGAAGTCAAGTCAATGAAACTGAAGCTGCTAAGTCACTTAGCTACAACTGAAACATTAACTGTAATTTCTTTCTGTGATGAATATCTGAATATTTCATTTGAAAAGAATATTTCTCTTAAAGGTACGACACAGATTTAAAAGGCTACCTTACTTGCCAAGAATTTTTACAGAAGATGGGGGCAGAGAACATACCTGCTGACATTGGGCTAAGTAGCCAGATAGCAGAAGACAACTGTGAAACCTTAAAGGCACGCTTCAGTAATCAACAGAAGAAGCATTCAAAGCTGGAAGAACAGCAGAAACAGCAAACTCAAGCCCTTCCCATCAGTGAGATTAAAAAGCAGATCAAGTGAGTTATCTAGAGACTAAGACTATGCTGAGGACGTCTATGGAAAGATGGCAGTGTCAGAAATATGTGTGCATTTTTGTTGCATTCCTGAAGATGAATCCTGCAAGATATTGGGACAAACTTCTGTCATGTGACTCCACTGATGTCACTGAGGATTAACTTGGCTCTGAATTTTATGAGGCAATTTTAAAATATTCTGCATGACTGTGTATCATTTGTTCTGTAGACTGTATGACCCCAATCATTTATGATCCCAATCAGAGCTGTTCAGCACATACTGCAGCTTTTCCACCACTTGGGTTCTCTGATCCTTGGCCTGCTCATTTCCAGGCCTTTCCCAGCAGAAATTAGGGTAGCCCATGGGTTGCTTTAACTTACACGCAACTGTTTCTGACTAGCGGGATTTAGCAGGCAGCTGGACTTCCTGTGTTATGAAGATGTTAATCACATACCATTTCCCTCTTACTATGGCCATTGTATAAAAGTTATTGTGGTTCTGGAAATCCTCCAGCAGTTAATTAAGATGAAATTATGCCTACATTTTCACTGCTGCAACATAAAACCTCCATACAAGGGATAGGTAAAAGAAAAACATCTTGCCTTTAAGCTAGCAGAGGGTCCACTCAGCTGCAAATGACATCTACACCCTCCGAGGTCACCCCTCCCGGGAGGCCTACTTGACAAACCAAAAGACAATACCAAGGTAATGCTTCATGCATATCCCACTTGCCTCTCCTCTGTTCTCTGGCTTGACTTCTCCTTTGGGCTCTCTTCTTAGGAGTTCACTCCCACCTCCCTTTTATTCAAAGAGGAGCCTAATGATCTGTGCTTGCCCTGATGAGTCAACGATAATTAGCAATAGCCCCTGATAGGATTCTATCACCTTTAATAGAATGGGGCAGCAGGAGAGCCTTGTGCCACGCTACTGTGTCACTAAAATTTCATATCTTCAGGTTCTGAGCAGTTACCCTCTGCCTGTCTGGTCTATTTGTTGTTCCCCTTTCCCTTACCTTCCACCTATTGTGCAGTGGGTTGTGGTTTTTTAGTATATATCCATATGAAAAGAGACCATCCTTTTCTTATGTTGGAAAATACCTAGCTTGGTGTGGAGTCTAGAAAAGCATTAATGATAACAATAATTCTTGCTCACATCATCAGTAAAAGGTGATGCACCAGCAATAACATAAATCAAGAATGGCCAAGATGTCTTCCAGCCAAAGGGGAAACTGAAAGGCTCAGAAAATAACAAAGAAACATGCAAGCCGAGTTATTTTTACCTGCTGTTTTTATTTACGATAATAGTTTAATCTGTCCTACTCAAGTGTTTAAAAATTAAAGGCAAAACTGGCTTCTGTTCTGCACTGCAGATTGCCTGCCTGCCTTCCTGCCTTATAGCTCTCTTCTTTAGATTTTGCATTCATTCCATGCATGGAAATCCTACTGGTGTCAGTGGAAATTTTACACGCGAAAAGACTACATCCTATGAAATGGGGTGGTTCAGCAGCTAGAGTACCGCAAATGCTGCTTATTGCACTATTGATTCTTACTAGACAAGGATTCAGCCAGCTATATCTGTCTTGTACTCAGTCTCTCTCAGGCTCAGACTGGAGTCATAGGTACAACTTGGTTACTAGGGAGTTATCTACCATGGAATTTTTTTTTCTTCTACTCAATAGAAAGGAGTGGACATAGCCAACTACCCCAAGCTATATCTGCAAGTTGGGCTGTTATATTAGCTTGCGAGGTGGTGGGAGAGCCCATTTGCATTGGGTAAACAGATACACCAGGGCAAACTTGAGTAAGGGAGCAGATGTATAACATTAACTCCATCTTTAGCCTTGGGCTAAAGTTACACCAGTATTTTTCAAGAGGTAGTTGCATCCCACAAAAGAGAGACTTGTTGTGACATAAGGCATCGTGGATCTGTTCCATTTCTTCTGCAGTGTAAAGACAATTTACTCTGTAGTAAATGTGTCATGTGTTTACACCCTGATAAGTCTTTTGGTAGGAACCTTTCCTTTGTTGCATGTTTGTACAATGCCATCAAGTCCAGAATCCTGTTTCTAGCAGAGCTCAGAAGCAGAGGAAACTAAAGAGGATAGTGGAAGAACCCCATAGTACTGAAATATGGGATAATCTACCCCCTTGCCCCCACCTCAACAGGTTTCATCTTGATCTCCAGTACTTAACCCTGAAGGGTGACATTTAATATGCCTCCCAGAAGAGTTGTTGTAATCAATTAGAACTCTTTTTATTCCTGATAACCACATAAATAGCCATTGCTTTTGGATCTGTCAAGCTCTTGGCCTCAGCAACCTGTGGAAATGGATTCCAGAGCTTAATAACTCATGGTGCAAAGAATCATTTTCTTTTCTCTCTGTCACCCACTATGCCCACTTCCTGGCTACTGAGAGAGACCTTCTGCTCCCAGCTGTTGACTGTTTGCTTTGCGCATCCCTTAGTCATTCATATCCAGTTTTCACTTCTCAAAGAAAACAGTGCAAGAGGAGTTGAATTCAGACCTCTGGACTGTGCATATTTCAGGCAGCGCTTTGGAAAACTGCAAGTGACTCTTGAGCCAGAGGTTGGAGTCATTGCTCTAACAATGAAATCCAGCTGTACTATGAACTGAAAGACAATGATCCAGAAGGAACACCAACGTTCCATTTCATGAGGATAGGAGGCAGCTGTGAAGTAAAGGCCCAGAACAGCAGAACAGGGCACCATGCACATTCACCATGTAGCCTGAGGAGACAGAGAAATGGAGGAATCAGAGCCAGAGGCTACAGGATTGAATGCATCTAGGGGTACGAAATCGCAGTAATGGTATCCATAGATCATGGTCCCTCTTTCACCTGTGGGTTTGGAAATGTATTCCTCCCATCTGTCCAAGCTTAGCACAGGGTACCTCAGCCCATTTACTCTGTTGTGTGCAAGTACTGTGAATTTTACCCTATATGCTTTATAGCTGTTTCAGTGACCTGTAAGTATACACAGGAAAACTATCAAGGACTCTGAACTTCTTAAAATTCAAAAGATAAGGCTGGATGTATAATTTTTTTGGTTTTGTTTTAACTCACAGGAACAAATAGCCCAAGTTAGAAACAGACATTGAACAGTGGCTCTCTGGCTCTTCAAGAGAAATACAAAACATTTGCAAGAAAAGATTATTTTTTGGCAGCATAGCTTGATCCATAGTTTAAATCCTCATTTACTCAGTGCACATATTTACTGCTGCAAGTGGAATAATTACCGCTTGGAAACCACTTCTCAGTCCAATACATGCTGAATGCCTCAATTTTCTAAAAATATGAATCTAAAAAACTGTTTTGATTTAACATCCTCCTTTACTTTCAATTTGAAGATTTAAGTGGAAGATAATAAATGATGATGAAGAGCTATCATATAGCAGCATAAGATTAAAATTAACATACACCTGTAAAGGATTCCAAAATCTAGCTGCTGTCAGGGCTATATAGTAGCTTTAAAGCACTTCTATTTTAGTCAGTATGGTGCTGTGTTGCCTGATTGGGGAGTACTCTTCATCAAGCTCTGTGCTGATGTCAGTAGTGTAACTAAGAGAAGGCAACTGAGGCACCAGTCACATTCATGAGTTTAGAGAGGGCACGAACATAGCAGTCCCTGCTACTGTTCCCCCACCTACTGTGCCACTGCTTCATGTGTTGTTGCCCTCATGGGTACAGAACTCTTGGGATAAACAGGCTGTCTCCCTGTACCAGTCTTGCTTTGTGAGCCAGAAAGGAGGAGTATACTATGGCCTCACCTCTTCCATTTTGAGTACTCTGTGGCTGTGGAAATGCAGATAGAGAGTAATCCCTGTGTTCACATCAGCAGAGAAAGTATACTATGGTTGGCCCTTTACATGGACAGAAATGGAGGGAAAGGCTCTTTGTGCTATCCATCAATGCCCTCATGTGAGAGAAAATTGATTTGGCAGTATGTGTCTTATCCATGTTCCATACTCGACTACATCCTGTCACAGTTCTCAGTTCCTTTAAAAACCTTGTGTTAATCTTTAATGACTCTCTGAGCCAGTTGAGGAGCTACAGTGATTGATTGTAGAGCAGTCTCTGGTCCAACATATGGACCAGATGATGATAAATTAGGAATAGAAGGGGAGCTAGGAGTAATACTTGGAGTCCTCAAACTTAGTTCTAATGGGCTCACCAAAACTCAATGAAATCAGTGGGAGGCTTTCCTGGACTTCAGCTGGGTTTGGGTCACTTCTTTAGAGTACCATAATTTTTTGTTCTGTTACAAGAATTCTGCTTAAAGTAGTAAAACTGTCAAAACTGTAGAAAGTGAGTTACCAGTGCCTATCATCAGAGCAGCTGTATTCTGCATCCTTTACAGGGCTTTAGATATTGTCTCTGTAATTTTGAATGGGCAAAGCAGGTAGACAATAGGGCTGTGCGAAACTTTGGTCACTGATTCAATTCGGCAGAGATCTGGCTTGATTCAGTGGCCAAATCTCTGAATCCGAATGGAATCAGGAGACCCATTAATCTCTCTGAATCAAATTGGAAGCCTCTGATTTGATTCAGAGAGATTTGGAGACAGTCAACGATTCAGACATAGACACAGCTTTATGTTTTTTTCTACATACTTCAAGGAACGAAGTGGCTCATGAACGCTGAGATAATGGGGCAGATGGAGCATCCCACTGGAGTGCTGAGAGGTCTCCAGCGTGCTCAGTAGTAGACCCAGAAGTGGACCAGAAGCACTTCTGGTCCACTTCCAGGTCTGCCACCAAGCACGCGGAGGGGCCCCCCCTTGCTCCTGTGGGATGCTCCATCCATCCCACCATCTCAGCATTCATGAGCCACACCTGGTATCTCGAGGTATGTAGAAAAATCATATAAAGCTGTGTCTATGTCCAAATCACTGATTCTCCAAATCAGAATCAAATCTTCAGATTCATCTCAATCAGTGAATTGAATCACTGTCTCCCAAATTGGGCTGAATCCAAATCTGAATTGAATATGGCCCACTTCGCACACCCCTAGTAGGCAACCACACATTAAGTAATAGGTTTTCATTTGTTCCCGTAGAGATGGGAGGTTTATCTATGCAATGGCTTGTGCAAATTTGAAAACCGCCTAGGAAAATTCAGCCTCCAAATAATTAATACATCATTCTTTGCACAAATAAGATGGACTTAAACACAAGCAAACAGGAATTCTTGTTTTGTCTCTGTATATTTGTGTGGAGCCTGTGACTCGCTCCGCCTGGCCTATCGGGGTGTTGCCACTCCCCTCAACTCGCCTGCCACGACTTGGATGTAATCAATTACCTTCAGAGGGGTCTACAGTGGAGATCTTTATCCTGGGTGGGGCCTCCCGATAGACGGTGTTACTCACGGTTATCGGACGCGGTGGTCCACGGGGCTTCGCCTCCCCTACATCCTGTCCACACGCCAACTGCTGGGTGATGCATTCCAGATGTTTCCAGGCCCAGTATGACGGCCTCAGACCGGTTCCCCAGTTCCCGGTCGTTCTCCCTCCTGCTGGGAGTGATTCCTCCTTTCTCCTCTCTTACAGAAAATACTCCTCCGAATCAGGAGGAGCTGATGGGTGCTCCCCCTGGTTCCAGCTCCCTCCTAGAGCCTCCGCTGTCTCCCCTCTCCTACCGTCAGCAGAGCGCTCCCCTGCCTCCTGAGCGTCAGCCTCTTCAGGATACTGAGAGAGTGCCTCGGCTTGCACTCTCTGACTGCCCTTCGCTCTGCTGTTCGCGAAAGGCTTGCAGCTCTCGGCTAAGCTGCCTGCTTGAGACCCGCAGGCTGGGTCCTCTCCGCTCCGTGCATGAGCCCGCAGCACGGGCAGCACACCCGTACTCTCTTTCCCTGGCTCCCCCTCTCTCTCTGTCCTGCCGGCATTTTTAAACCTTCCCGCTGCGGCCGCTACGGCCGCTGGGATTGGCTCAGCTGTTTGCCGCACCGGGAACAGCTGTTGCCAGAGCCGGCGTAATGGCGGTTCGCGCGGCTGCAGCCGCGGATGCGGCTCCTCCTACCGCTGCTCTTCAGCCGGTACGTATGCCCCTCTGGGGGCTTGCTCTCGGGGTCTGGGGTCTGTGGGTCCTCCCTTCTCTCCCTCACTAGCCTGTGGGGGCACTTTGCTGCCACAATTTGTTTGTATCCTGTTTTCTAATATTTAGCCCAACTGCTTCCTTTCAGGGATAAATTTAGGGATTACTTCCAAAACTTCAACAAGGCCTTTTACAAGATGGATAAAAATAGAGATAGCTACATAACAATAGATGACCTGTGCAGGATACTGCAGGAATTAAACTATTCTCTCGATGAAGATTAGTTCAACTGCCTTCTGTGCAGGTTTTCATTCATTCTCTTTGGGCCCAGTTCAGCAACATACTTAAGCATGTATTTCATTTAACATGTCCTGACAAAGTCAAGTACCCGCCTGCTTAAGATTACCCCTGTGTTTAAGTATTTTGCTAGACCTAGTGTCACAGGCCAGCTGGGCACTGTGAGTGGATCAGTTTAGTTGCAGGCTGACTGAGTGCTGCAACTGTATCAGCCACTGGGCTGTTTGGTTCGGGATCGAGGAGGTGGAGTTGGGAGTGAAGCAATGACAAGTTTCACTTATAACAGTAAAAATGAATTTTAATTATAACAGAAAAAATATAGTTTACATGTATAATAGTTAGTAAAAAGGTTAAGCTAATAAACAGACAACATAACAATAAAAGATAAAAGTTGGCAGTGATAATAAAAACAGACAGGCAAATCAACAAAGAGTTCCCACTTGGTTAGCAACTTATCAATAGTCCCTCAGTGTCAGGTACAGTCAAGTTGATTCAGCGAAGTCAGGCATCCCCGATCCATGCTGTCGGATCCCTCAGTCAGGATCCGGTCCTCGCTCGCTCTGGAAGTAAGGGATCCGGGGGGCATGGGACAGCAATGACCATTCTGTTCCATTCTTCCTGCTGGTCACTTAACGTGCATGTTCTTTTATATCCTGTTCTATACTAATCTGTTGGCTATAGAGCCACTCACAATCTTACCCTATGGGGTTAAAAGGTGTTAGAAATCATTATAATAGGTTACCACCCAAGCTTGGGTTTACCCAATAAGCAAATCACACCACATCACTTTGGAGTTTGAAATAAGCATTTTCCCACCCAAGTCCATCCTACTTAAATTTTTTTAAGATGTGTTAATTATACCTTGTGGTTAGGTTTGTTAATCTTACTGACCTTTGAGCAAAAATTTATTAAATCAGCTAAGTCTGCAGTTTCATTTTTTTTAGTTCTTGTGGAGCCTGCGCCCCGCTCCGCCTGGCCTATCGGGGTGTGGCCCCTCCCCTCAGCTCGCCTGCCACGACTTGGATGTACTCGATTACCTTCAGAGGGGTCTCCAGTGGAGATCTTTATCCTGGGTGGGGCCTCCCGATAGACGGTGGTACTCAAGGTTATCGGATGCGGTGATCCGTGGGGCTCCGCCTCCCCTACACCCTGTCCACACGCCAACCGCTGGGCGATGTTGTCCAGATGTTGCCAGGCCCAGTATGATGACCCCTGACCAGTTCCCTGGTTCTGGTCGTCCTCCCTCCTGCTGAGAGGGGTTTCTCCTTTCTCCTTCCTTAAAGATAATACTCCTCCGAACAAGGGGGAGCTGGTGGGTGCTTCCCCTGGTGCCAGCCCCCTCCTGGGGCCTCCGCTGTCTCCCCTTTCCTCCCGTCCGCAGGGCGCTCCCCTGCCTCCTGTGCGTTTGCCGCTTGCAGAGAGAGTGCCTCGGCTTGCACTCTCTGACTGCCTCTCGCTTGGCTGCTGGAGAAAGGCTTCCAGCTCTTGCCTACACTGCCCGCTTGAGACCCGCAGGCGGGGTCCTTGATGCCCCGTGCGAGAGCCTGCAGCATGGGCAGCACACCCATACTCTCTCTCCCTGGCTCCCGCTCCTTCCCTGTTCTGCCGGCGTTTTTAAATCCTCCCGCCGCGGCCGCTCCAGCCGCTGGGATTGGCTCAGCTGTTCGCCACACGGGGAACAGCTGTTGCCAGAGCTGGCGTAATGGCGGCTCGCACGGCTGCAGCCGCGGATGCGGCTCTTCCTCCCGCTGCCCCTCTGACGGTACGTATGCCCTTCTGGGGGCTTGCTCTCGGGGTCTGGGGTCTGTGGGTCCCCTCTTCTCCCCCTCACTCACCTGTGGGGGCACTTCGCTGCCACAGTTCTGCTTTTTAAAACTTATGCCAGTATCATGATTGGTACAAACAGTTATATATAACGTTACGGGTTATACTCCAGACAGGCCGGAAGCGTCTGCAGGAAGCAGTTTCATAAGCTCTATTTTAGCCAATATTTATTATGTGCCTTATCAGATACTCTCAAAAAGCAGATTTATTTTTTGCTATAAATTGCTCATTAATCCTTTTGGTTCTGGCCATCACAGCCTAGGTATTGGTTCTGAGAGTAAGCGGGGTACGAATAGCTTCTTTCCTAACATGCTGAGTTTTTCAATGCTTTTTTAATATTGTATTTTTTTCACTTAATAAAGCAAGACTGAATAAAGGGCTTGCAAACATATAATAACAAGGTTATAGATTTCATATATTTCATAGACATTAGGGCTGGAAGGGACCTCGGAAGATCGAGTCCAGCCCCCTGCCCAAAGGGCAGGAAGTCAGCTGGGGTCATAGGATCCCAGCAAGATAGCATCCAGTTTGCTCTTGAAGGTGTTCAATGTAGGCGCTTGAACCACCTCCGGTGGTAGGCTGTTCCAGACCTTGGGGGCTCGGACAGTAAAGAAAATCTTCCTTATGTCCAGCCTGAAATGGTCTTGTAGTAGTTTATGACCATTCAACCTAGTCGTCATCCCTTGGGGCGCTCTGTTGAACAAACGTTCCCCCAGATACTGGTGGTCACCCCTGATAAACTTATAGGTGGCCATCAGATCACCCCTGAGCCTGTGCTTTTCCAGGCTAAAGAACCCCAGGGCTCTCAGCCTGTCTTCGTAGGGTCTGCTTCCCTGACCTCTGATCATGCATGTGGCTCTTCTCTGGACTCTCTCAAGCTTCTCCACATCCTTTTTGAATTGTGGAGCCCAAAACTGGACGCAGTACTCCAGCTGCGGCCTCACTAAGGCCGAGTACAAGGGGAGAATGACGTCCCCGGATTTGCTTGAGAAGCATCTATGGATGCAAGCCAGCGTTCTGGTCACTTTACTAGCCGCAGCATCGCACTGCAGGCTCATGTTCATCTTGTGGTCAATGATGACCCCCAAGTCTCTTTCATCCATAGTGCTAGCCAACATAGCACTGCCGAGCCTATAAAGATGCTGCGGGTTTTTCTTCCCAAGGTGGAGAACCTTGCATTTATCAGCGTTGAACACCATCAGATTCTCGTCCGCCCACTTGCTGAGCCTGTCCAGGTCAGCCTGGATCACCCGCCTGTCTTCTGGTGTGGATGCTTTGCCCCAAAGTTTGGTGTCATCGGCGAACTTGGCCAGTCCGCTTCTGGCTCCAGTGTCCACATCATTAATGAAGATGTTGAACAGTATGGGTCCAAGGACAGAGCCTTGGGGGACCCCACTGGTCACCGGACACCACGATGAGTGACTTCCATCAATTACTACCCTCTGGGTCTGACCCCGGAGCCAATTTTCCAGCCAGTGGATCGTGGAGGACCCAAGGCAACAATTGGCTAGTTTCTCCAAGAGGAGATCATGGGAAACCAGATCGAAGGCTTTTTTGAAGTCAAGATATATGACATAAATCTCTTCTCCCTTGTCCAGGTGATAGGTCACCTGGTCGTAGGAGGAAATGAGATTGGTCAAGCAAGACCTACCCGCAACAAACCCATGCTGGCTATCCCTTAAGATGCTGACGTCGGCCAGTCCATTGAGGGTGGCCTCTTTAATAAACTTTTCTAAGATCTTCCCCGGGATAGAAGTCAGGCTGATGGGCCTATAGTTAGCCGGATCAACTTTCCTCCCTTTCTTGAAGATAGGCACCACATTGGCCTTCTTCCAATGTCAATATTAAGATTGCTAGAATTTTTTTAATCCTACCAATATGTCAATATATACATTCTGTTTTGCATATGGATATCATCAACACACATCAAGAAATAGAATCTCTTCTTTTAAGGTATAAGGGGCATGAAGAACTTACTAATAAATATATCCAGTTTTCTGTCTTATGCAAACCCAACAAGACACATTCCTCAATGTCATTGGGTTTTGTTCTCAATCTACCATCAGACCAGACTTAAAAAAAAATAACAAACTCTTTTCACAGTTCATCTTCAATTGAGTGATCAACTTTTTATGAATTGACACCCTAATAAGAATCTGCTGCTTGTTTCTTTCTCAAAGACCTCTTAATGATAAACACCTCCATTCTTTGTAATTTTGTGCAGATTATTCCTTTCTAGGTCCAAAACAGATTTCTCTAAATAATACAGAGTAGATTAGCATATGTATTTGGTTTTATTACTAAAATTTTAATGCCAACTTGGCAATTTATTTCTTTGCTGAAATGGTGTTGATTATTTCCTTTTCCACAGTGCCTCCAATAGCCAGCTTGACACTAGCAATACGTGGGAGTGATGTGCAGCTGCAAGATGCAAAATCAGGGCTCTTGAATGGATTTTCTTAGTAGCAGATATTGGGTCTGTGTTTAATTTATTTTCCAGCTTGTTTTCATAATGCTTCTTTTTTGTTTAACCGACTCTCTGTATTAATTAGACATTCTTATAACTGGATACTCTGGTGATTGGTGGCTTAGGCATTGGTCCTCAGTGATTTGCGATGAAAACAGATGACAAGGCTACATTACAGTAATTTATTCTATTACTAGGGAATATCAGACTATGGGACCACCTACTAGTAAGTCCTTGATGCTTCATGGCCTGCTTTCCCCACAATACCTGTAGCAGTGCTCAGTGATTTATCACAGCATGATTTATCACAGCACAACAAATGTACTCACTGCTCATAGAATTATCTTTAGATAGTCTTTGGGTGAGATCCTACTCTCATTTATCCCGGGTAAACCTGACTCCAGTGGAAGCCAATGGATTTCCACTTTGACTAATTTCCTAGCAAATTCTATGAACAGACTGTACTGGATGTGTACTGGGGTAAGTGACAGAAAAATTTGCTCTTTGATATTGTGACTTTTTTGTGGTTCTGAACTCCACAAGCTGACCCTTACCTGGCCCTCTGTATTAAAATTAGACATTCTTGTACCCTACAAGTCAGAACTATTCCTTTTTCTTTGTTGTAAATCTAGTAAACATTGTTTCATTTAATGGCTTTTTATCATGAAGCACTGGAAAAAGTCTCTTTAAATAATTAAGTAATTTTATCCACTCCCCTTCTAAATCTTCTCTTTTTCATTCTAAATAATGCAGTCTATCTACAAATGTAAGTCTTGTCTTAATTCTAGTTTTTTTTATGGTGAAACATCCTTGAAGTAATAGGAAGAATGCAGTTTTGTAATGAAGTCCTCTGCAAAACATCTCAAAACCCCAAGGCAAGAATGCTTTTCCCACGCTGCTTTTTGATGCAAAAATGTATCTGCTGTTTATACCTGGAGCTATCTATAAGCATGCGTGTAACCCACTGAATTTCCTCTGTGACAATGAGCAGTTCTCTTCAGTGCCTGTGATGTGCCAGATACTACTAAAAAATGTGAGAGCAGACTTCAGGGAGTTCAGGCCAGATTCTCCAGTACAATCTGGCCCTAGCCAGCCAAACACAGAATTCTCTGTTGTGGAAGGATTTCTCCAGTTCCTGTGCAAGGCACTCCAACTTTCAGACCAATGTGCAGGCTGAGGGAGAAAGAATATATGTCAGAGGCAGAGTAAGGCTGACCTCTACTATACTGTACTTTCACTTGTCTCTGACACCTTACAGAAGTGGCTTAGGTTAAAACAGCCCATCAGCTGCTTAGTTATTGCCAGTGGTGCAGTCAGGAAGCTGTAAAAGGTGCCATGGTGACCCTATGTCAGATGGACCTCAAATACCCTTCCATTACATGAAGACTTGATTTGCTTTCCTACCACTTGATGAATAGTAGGTAGTTTGTCCAGTGGCTAAAAACAGAAGACCAGGAGTCAGAACTCCTGAGTTCCATCCCTGGGAGTGACTGCCTAGATGATTTTCTTAGGATTGATTTTTGGATGTGCACAGCAGGGGAAAGTCCTGCCAAAAGCAATAGGAAACACAAGCACCTTTGAAAATCAACATAACAATCTTTCTTTCTCTCAGTTGCTTTGTCTTTAACACAGTGATAATGAAGCTTCATAGGGTATTATGAAGCTCAAGTAATTCTTCAAAAGCATTTTTAGATTCTGGGATGAAAAGACTTTTGTACAGGGCAAAGTGCAAACCATCTTTTTGTTCTTGTTTGCACAGTGTTTAATACAATGGAGTCCTGGACCCTGACTGGGGCTCCTGGACACGTGTCAGAAAGCAAATAATAATCCGTATAATTAATTAGAAGCATTAATAATGGGAAACATCTTTTAAAAATGTGGTATCTGATTCTGGTTTTTTCCCCTTAGCTTAGGAATCAGCATTCAAGACAGCAAGCTCTCTTATGTTGATTTCCTGAGAGCCTTTGATGATAGCAGAGCATCTAAATACCAGCAGAGACAAAAGCAGGCTGCACCACCTGCAAGCTGCACAATGCTCAGCTTAAAAAAGACCCTAACTAAGATCAAAGAAATAGTTACATCTTCATACGATTTGTTATACAAGGTAAGTTGTATGTGGCCAGAACATGACATTTTTTGTCTAGCTGGGTCCAGCCCAGTTGTCTTGATGTATTTTTGCTGCTCAGAAAGGGTGCCCCAAATCCCAGAGCAGTAGAAGCAGGGTTCACTATAAAAGTAGCATGTTCAGTCTTATGGGAGAAAGCATCTACCTTAGTTCTGTAGCATTAGCTCCTGGTAGTTACAGGAAGCAATAATGATAAGCCTAGAGCTCTGGGAGGGGAAAGACTGGGGAGTAAAAAAGGAAAAATGGGATCTCAAAGCCGTCCTACAGAATTAATTAGTCCTGTATGAATTGGGCTCTTCCAAATTGCCACTCACATCTTACAGCTTTCCTGAGCTGGGATTTATTACACATAGAGACAACATCATGGGGTGGTGGGTCATTATGATTTACCAGCATGAGCTAAGAAAGCTCATTTTACCATGGAGTTACACAGGCTATCCCAGAGGCAGGGTCTAATCTACTGAATAGACTTTTAGACTGGACATCTAGAAGTGTTCCATTATCAGCTCTGCTCTTGAATTTCTTGGAGGTTTTGGAAAAGACACTTACCTTCTTTGTGCCTTGGTTTCCCCATTTGGAAAATGGGGAGAATAATAATTGCCTGTCTTTAAATAGCATTTGGAGATGTCTTTGGAAGAAAAGTGTCATGCATTATTTTGTAGCCAATACTATACTCCTCAAATCTCCTGAAACCCTGAAACCAAAAGGAGACGTAGAAGTGCCCAATAGAAGCATGTTAGGATTAGTCTTAAGGATAGGGAAGAACAATCAATGAGACCTTGATGGAAGCATTCCCCTTCCATAAACAGAATCACAGGGCCAAGTGAGCTGAATGGACACTTCGGTTGTGAGAAGTGACATTCACATGTTTATAAATGATGTCAGAGGGTTAAAAAAGGTTCTGTTTCCTTGAAGGTTGTCTCCATTTTGATCTGCCCAGACCCATATTTAGTTTATGAATTACTTATTTTAGACCTTGGATGCTGCTAATTATACCATGCCACAGGAGCACTCATGCAGTAGTTGCTGTTAAGTATTTTCAACAGTGCTATGCATTATAGAATTATAGAAAATTAGGGTTGGAAGGGACTTCAGGAGGTCATCTAGTCCAACCCCAAATATAGATATAGGACTCTCAATAGCACAGCATAGCATTTATATTAAATATTACTTGTGCCCACTTGTGTTTAATTCTCTCTCACTTACTGGACAGCCAAAGTACATCTTGCAGTAAACTCAGAGTTACCTGACTAAAAAGTAGGAACGATTCTATTACTGTCTCTCAGTGTGTAAGCGCCCCCATTATAGGAATCAGATTGCCCAACAGAAACATGCAGATATCTCTTTATTCTTATAATGGGAGCACTTACACACCTGGGCACATCTATATGTGCATTTTAATGAGCACTAACCTATTTTAATGCACATTAAAGCATCACAAAAACCATGCTCTTTAGCTAATAATGCACATTAAAATAGGCTAATATGCATTTTTCTAGTACCTGACAATGGAGGTACTAGATTTAATGCACATTCTGTAAAGCACATCAATGAACGTGTAGATACCCCCACCTCCTCAGCGTGGGTAATAGACTTCTCCTACATTTTTGTGGTGTAACTCAGAACTGGTTGCAAACTGTACTTTGATTATAGGAAATAGAATCCCACACTGTCTAACTTGTCAGGAAAAAAACAGCTTTTGATCCTAGCAAAATTTTGGGGGGCAGACTCTGCTTTGTCAATGGAGATAGTAATTTGGAGGTTATGTGATACAAGAGCCCATCCTTTGATATGAAACAGCTTCTGTCTTATCTTTTAGCTGGGAAAGGCTAGAAATAGGTGTCACCTAATGATGTGGATCACCTGTGTTGCAATTTGTCATGGCACAACCAATCCACTTCATTGGGCAAAACACATCACAACTCGTCCTGTCCCAGGTGGTGTGGGAAAGGGGGTGACATGATATCCCTTCTTTCCCCGCTCAGTCAGACCCACTCCCCCATGATCAGGGCGGGGAGGGGGAAGCAAGTGGGGGGGAGAGGCAGGTCCGCCTGAGAGGGAAAGAGCTTTTCCTCACTGAGCTAGTGTCACTTCTGCAATCACAGGAGATAGGTCTGGGTGAGCAGGGAACCCCAGCTTCCACACTTACGAAGAGGCATGGGTGCCCAGGGTTGCTAGAAAGTATGAGCAGCTCACACTGCAGCTCACTACCTTTTGTTGCACCTCTGATTTTCCTTTGATGTGGTGCAACACAGTGTAATAATGTCTATTAACTTGCTATTTGTACCACTCTAAACTTTTTTATGGCGGCACAAATGAGATGTCCAGCAATGTCTGTTTCCACCCTCAAAAACCAGGACTTTGTCCAAGAAGAATCATGTCAAACACCCTTGTGTGGGAGAGTATGATAGCTTCCCTTTCCTTTCTGAGGCCTTTCACAGTTACTTAAAGAGATGTACTAAACAACCTGGTCTCAAAAACAGGAAAAGGTGAAGTTAAAAGTGGAGTTTAGTACAGTTCAGTTTACAAACCAAAAACCATCACCAAATTTTCTTTAAAAAAATCTATGCTTCAGACAAAACATAAAAAGTCTTCAAGTGAATAGTTAAGTTATATAGCTGGAACCTCTCTGCAATGTATTCATTTCCCAGTCATCTTTACCATGCCTGGGTTACACTGCCTACCCCAACCTTGACTATCCCATCATTGTGAAAAAAATATAGGTCAAGATTAAAAGAATACTGTTACATATTCAAGGGATCTATTTATAATATGAAGTGTATTGCAGAATTACTTTACCAAATAATGTCAAGTTTTCTGTATATACAATAGTTAATGTTATTAAAATATGAAGCCATTATTTATAATAATGTTCATAAAAATGTTATTCAACCTATGAAGCCATGAAGAAACATAGAACTTTGCCATAATTGTGACTGGGACTATCTTAATTTCAAAACTTGTATGACATTTAAATCAATTGTTTTTATATCTTGCATCTTATGCCTATTACAGACTAAAATAAGGCGACAGAATTAAATTGGGTTGGTGGTACTAATTGAGTGGGTGGCATAGGGAATGCCTAGCAGTTGATTGCCTCCTGATATCTTCTTTTGATACACTCAAGTTGCCTGAAATTGGCCATACCTCCTCTAGTTCTTTGCATTCTCTTAAATATCCTGTGTTGGAATGGAATCCAGGATGCAATGAAATTAATCCATTTCCTCTGGACTAAAGAGTCATTGGAAAACTCCCCCTAAACACAGGGGACAGGTACTATACCAGGTAAAGCAAGAATGCAGGTACTAAAATGAGAGGTCATGTGCTCATTTCTCATCTATGCCTTTAAGCAGAACAAGAAAACCTGAGAATGGAGGTACTTCTCAAAGCACATGTCGACACGTGCATTTATGCCATCTTAAATTTACTGTGAGGCTTCCGATTCAATTCAAAGAGATTAATGGGTCTTCTGATTTGATTCAGATTCAGAGATTCAGCCACCGAATTGGGCTGAATCTCCTCCAAATCAAATAAGTGACCGAAGCTTTGCATGGTCTAGTGTGGACTGACTTGGAACTAAACTTAGTCCCAAGTCAGTCCACACACAAAGTGTTACTGTGCAGTAACTAATTGGGTGTAAATTTGCTACCTGCATGATCCAGGTATCAAATTTACACTCAAGTCAGTTTACTGTGCACTATGGGTGTGCATGTGTGCCTGTACTGCTCAGTAATTTCGGTTACTGCGCGGTAAAGGCACACATGTAGATGTGCCCAAAATGTATTTTTGGCAGTAAAGAAAGTTAAGATAACGTCACTAGAACAGCCAGTCAGAAGTCTTCAGATGCTGCAAAATAGGTACAAACTAGTACACTCAATCAGTTCAATTTCTCCTTACTTAAGACAGACATCTCAAACATTTTTGTTCATTTCTTTTTTTGTCTGATAGATCATAGTTGCATAGTTGGGTATTTTGAAATAATTTGCTATAAAATGTCTACCTGCTTTTACCACATATTTAGCCTTTAGAAGATGTTGTCATTTAGTGAAAGATGTGTTTGTTTAATGCACATGAATATGGTATGATTTTTGTTTGATTTTATAGAAATGCTGTTTGATTTCAGAACATTTGGTAACTGTCCCATCCCAGTAGGACTTCATCAAAATGGTTCAAACTCCTTTTGTTTCTTCATATGCAAAATGCCTGTAGATCTCATTCAATTATAAACATTGGCCACTAATAAATGGCAATGCTAAAAGGAAAACGGTTTTGATATACTAAATGTTTTTACAGTGACTTCCCTCTTTATTTTCTTAGGCTTTTTCCTTGTTTGCTATGGAGGGCACTGGGTTAGTTAAAGTGCTGGAGTTCCATCAGGTACTTGACCATTTCTGTTTTAAATTATCGAACAAACAATTCAGGCACCTTTTCAAGAAGCTGAAGCTCTGTGAACCACGCACAGTAGATTGGAAAATTTTCTTGCATAATATTCGCCTCCTCTCAGAGGTAAGAAAATTTAGCAAGCTATAGGATGTTTCATTGAAAGATGAACCCAGACCCCTTCAAAATGAATGAATGAAAAGACTAGGCATGTTCAATACTCAGATGCTGGCATCTTTTTTCTGTTGGTACTCATCCTTATGAGTTCCCCCATGTAGGCAAACCCTTGGATCGACAGGAATTTGTTTGCAGCATTGTTGCCATAAGATGCTAATTTGGGATGGAATTGGATGCAACTTCCTCTGTGGAAGATCTCTTGATGTCTGTGGATGTTGAAGGTTCTATTGAGTAAGCAGTGAGTTAAGAGAAATTAATAGAAGTCTACTAAACATGGCTTTCAATGATTAGTCAAATATTTTGCTATGAACAAAAGTATTATAACATGAGTGGCAAGTATACATCTCAGAAGTTCAAATTCTGAGGGCTTATCTACCTAAGGAAGTTGACACCGATTAAAAGAGTGTATTAAGTTAAAACAGAATCAGTCTTGTTGATTATCATCTTGTGTGAAATCTCTCTTTCTAGTATATGGGCCCCTTTTTCCAAATTAGGTTAATCCACTTGCAAAGCAAATTGAGATAAGCTAGTTTAAGGACAATTTCACTCTGATTTTGTGTGTCCAGAAAAGTATTTAATGTGGTTTATCCAATCCATCTTAACAACTTATTCATATTAAACTTCCTGAATATTCTCAGCCCCGAGTAAATATAAAGGAAATTTAAATTGGTAGAAATTACAACTGTTTCTGATGTCCTCAGTGAGCATGTTGCACCAATTTAAACTTCCTCTACACTTGCTTAAGATTCACTTCAATTTAATTGTGCCTGAGTCTGGTTCCTATGGGCAGACACTTGTGACCACATGGATTCCTATTCAAGTTTCTGGCACTCCACACAAATGTGTGTCTGTCTGCACAGAACAGATTTCAGCACTGAGACTTTAGTAACGCTTCCCTGCATGTAATAATTAACAGAAGTACATGTGGTGGGTCAGTAGGGGGTGCTCCTGCATTGAGCCACCCACCTCACTGTGCCTGACCACCTTCCAGGTTCTGAGTGCCTCTCTGGGGGCGCCTCTCGTTTGGCTGACCCCCTTCCTGGACCACACCCACTAGCCTGGGGGTTCCACTGCCACTACCCAGGGCTGGGCTTGATTCTGGATCTGTGCACCCTTGGCAACACAGGCCTAGTAGCCCTCAAGGGTACTTGATTCACTTCAAGAACTTGGGATGCTTCCCTCAGTCAGAAGCACAAGTAGCGGTCTCCCTTAGTCAGCCGGACCAAGGGGACCCCCAGGCATAATCTAGACCCACTCCCAATAAGTCTCCCACACTAGGTACAAAGGAGAACTTTATTGGTTACAAAGGGTAGGGTTAGAATAGGGTACAGAGTAGAGCAATAGCAGAGAAATCCCATAAAGCAAACTCCCTTGGCTGGGTAGCCTTTGATCACGCATCTGAGTTACTGCAAGTTATATATCTCATTAGATCTCAGGTAGCTTACTCACAAGTATCATCCAGAGGCAGGTGGAAATTCCCTTTGGAGACAGACAGTTCCTTGATCATGAGTTCTGAGAGAGAGAGCAAGTTTCAGATGGTTCAGCTCTTCTCACTCTCTGAGTCTTCCTCATGGCTGCTGCCCCCTCCTCCTGGGCAGTCCTTAACTTATATAGCCCTTGTGACCTCATTTACCTGGTCCAATGGAGGCCAGGACCTGTTGGCTGTCAGCCAACCAATTTGAAATGCATCACTAGTTGCTGGGCAGACTGGCAGTTCCTAGCTCCCCAGGGAGTCCAAGCCCCTCACTGAGGTATGATACCAGTCACGTAGGCAGAGGGAGCAGGTTTCCCCCCTCCCTCAGGAATGTATCCAGCTTAGGTTACCTAAAGAGATAGGGTAAGATGTGTATCCTCTGCTGGGCCCATCCTAACCAAATTGTCACAGAGCAGAGTTTTTAGGAAGAAATAGAGGTGGCCTTCTGCCACAGTATGTAAGAAACTATGGGCTAAAGAAGTCATTATCTTGTTTTAATATACATATTCCTTCACCTTCTTCTAGTTCCTTTGTATGTCTTACTACAGATTCCTTACACAATGGTGAGTGAGTGTAAGTGAATCCAAGCAGAGGCATAACTCGGCAGGGACGTAGTAGTTAGGCATAGGACATAGACTGCCAGTGGTAGGGGTAGCTATAGTTTTTGTGTCTTTCCTAAGTTGGTGCCCAGGGTTAATGTGTCCGTCCCCTCTGCTCCCCCCTCCCCCCGTGCTTAATTTTTGCCAAAGTATAACGGAGTCTAAGGTACACTACTTTGCAGTTCATTCATGGATTTGGCCAAAAGCAAGAAAAACATTTTGTGTGTGTTAACAAAGTAGTTCTAAAAATGTAATATAACTTGCATCATATTCTTTAAAGAAGCAACTACTGGTTCATTTGAACAATAACTCTTGAAGCACAAATAAAATGAAAAAAATTCCACATGACCACCCAATGGAAAAAAAACCATATAAAAAGCCTTTCACTTTATTACTATGGCAATAATAGAATGTTGTGCAAAACAAATCCATATAGAACTATATGGTAATTAAATATTATGTCATAAAGTAGCAACTGAAAACCCAATGTGATCTTTATTAAATGTCTGTTTATATTCCAAATCAAAAAGTCTGTTAGAAATTAAATAACTGCAAGGTTTGTTTTGTTCTGAAGAGGAAAAGAGCACTTTCAATTTTAACATCAAGAACGACCCATAAAAAGCTTCAAAATGTTCGTAATGTACTGCAGACTTTATAGATTTATAGGCATGTCAGCTGCTAATAGAAGTTGTTAGATTTATGATAGTGTTTATTATAAGTGTAACTGTGACCCCAGTTTTATAAATTGGCTTGAAATATATATTTTGATTTTGATTTTTGTGAATTTAGCATTTACATTTACAGTATTGTATCTTTTACCACATCCCTTATAACAGGCAATGCCTAGTTAAATACAGATGGAGGAAAAGTAATTTTATTTATAGTTCTTTTTAAAAAGCCTGTTGATATTATTTTTCAATATTTACATTTTCCAATATATTACCAAAATGAAATTTTATCTAACATTATGACGTAGATTTACAAGTGTGATCTATTGTGATCTATGCAGATATAGGTTTAATAATAATCGATTTCTGTTTACTTCATGTTATGCCTGTGTAACATTGGATTTCAATGGAGTGATGCCAGTATAAATCCTCTTATAGAAAAGAGGTTGATCAGTCCCAACAGATGTGTTGTTTTTAAAGCAGTATATGTGTATGTTATTGTAACAGTCCTTTGGCAAGTTTTAAAGTAAGTTAAGTTTGATAGCCAAGTTTTTATTCTATTGTATCTTGATCCTCAAGAGGCTCTCTCACCAACTGCTTTTGTACTCATTGTTTCAAGATGCTGAGCATTTTCCTTCCAGGGAAAAGGAGGATACCCAGTATCTTATAGGAGCTGCTCAGGTCTCTGTACAGAAGTTTGGTTGTTGTTTTTTTTAACTCAGTGAATTAAGCCTTTTCTGTGCCACACGTGGATTAGACAGGATACGTCCATCAGTCAAAATCCAAATCAGGCCAAAAGGGGAAATTAAAAAAATAAAAAAGCACCAGATCCATAAAATGGTCTCTGCCATTTTGAGTTCAAACTAAAATTCCCTTCCTTTGTAATGTCGTCCCATCCTGGGGTCAGCATTCATCCCTAGATGAACATGCAATCAACAGAGGAGACTAGATATTAAAATATTCACTTCATCCAAATAAGCAGCAATTTTGACTTGTAAAGTATGTAGTTAAATTAATGACCTACGCAGCTCTTTTAGGCACATTATGGAACATGATCATTATGTTATACAACTTGATCACTGAAGTATATTAAAAAGTAACAAGTAAAATATTCAGCTTGATCATTAAAGTATGGAAAATTTACTGAACTAGTAAAGTCTGAGTCGGGGATGACTTTTGTCTTGAATGGCACCTCATAAATAAAACCCTAAACCACAAAGGCAAAAATTCACAAAACCCAAAGCCATACAGTTTTAAGATGTATTTTATGCTTTGAAAACAGCTGAATAAGGGGAAGAAAGAAAATCTTGAGGAATTTCTAAATGTTTTAGTTTTCATGAGTCTTTTGATGGCTTTGGCAGAGGCTAATCAGCTTTATGTTCTGATTAATTATACGTAGTATACACTGCTGCTTCTGTAGGACTCACTTGATAGGGACAATTGAGAGGTCAGCTGAATCTCAGTTTTCTGGAGAGGTGCACTTTCAAACAACAGATCATGTAGCTGCATCTTAGAATATGCTTCATCACCCTTTTGGATTAGCCTGTCATGCTCATCAATAAGACCTGGGTAGACCTCTTCCACATAAAATAAAGAGCCTAGTGCACTACTCAGAATTTTCCTGCTGGAAACTGCATCTAGGGATCAGACCTAGAAATAGTAAAGTATTCAAAGATCTACTGAACTAGGAAAGGAGGCTCTTTGATTTGGGATGGGTGGGAAAGGTTAAAATAACTATTAAAACAGCTACCAGATCCAGAAAATATACTTTTCACTTGAGCATCAATACCAGATTAATAGAAAAAGGAGAGGAAAAAAACTTAAGGAACAGGAGTTATGCATGGGTGGGTCCAACTCTGTGCTCATTATCTTGGCTTCATTGAGAGTTGAGGATACTCAGTGACTTGGTAGAAAACTCTCTATATCTTTAACACCTAGGTCAAGCAGTGAATAGAAGATGCCAAAATGAATGTGGGGGAGGAAAAGAAAGGGAACACTGCTCAGGCTTATTGATGGACGTAAATTTAACTGGCAGGGGATTTGTTGACATGTGAAGAAGGGGTGAAGCTAACAATTGACTTAGTAGAGCTTGTGAAAAAACAGATAACTTCCACTCCAAAGAACTCACTGGTGCACAAGATTGGATTCGCTCTTGCTTGCTCTGTTTCAGAGTCACCTCAGGGAGCTGCTTGTTTGGGACCCCTGCAGGCTTGTCCCATCTCTGAGTGTGCCACTTGGAACCAGACCATGCATTGCTTTGACAGCAGAAGGGAAGTCCTGACTATCCATTTTCATTCCCAGCCCTCCTGGTTGTTAAGGAACTAGCTAGACAGATATAGTTAGCCATGTTAGTCTGAAGTCAAGTTGAAGGAAGGAGAGATATGTACCTTATAGACTAACAACATCCTTTTCCAGGAGGAGTTGTAGATCATTAATAGTATGTCTGAGGTGTTCAAGCCAGGGACTGTAGGTAACAACCAGAGGGACTCTGTTGTCCTTGTCCCAGAGTTGGTATTGTAGCAGGTTGGAGCTGGGTCTGAGTCTGGATTTGTTGATTTGAGTGGCTGTAGCTTTGGGATTGTATTGTAATTTTAGGAATCCCTGCTCCAGATCCTTAATGTGGGTAATTAAGTTAGCTGTGGTGCTCAGTTGGTTTCCAATAAAATGTGGTGGTGCCATTTCAAACCTGTGCTGTAGTGTCTAAGAAATGAAGTTGCTGAGTGGAGTATTCCAGCGTTAGTTTGAAGGAATGACCTGGAAGATGGGATGGAGTGCTCCCTCGGTAAGTTTGCAGATGACACCAAGCTGAAGAAGTAGTAGATGCACAGGAGGGTAGGGCTAGATTCAGAGAGACCTCAACAGTTTGGAGGATTAAACCAAAAGAAATCTCATGAGGTTCAATAAGGACAAATGCAAAATCCTGCACTTAGGGCAGAGTAGTCCTATGAACTGGTACAGGCTGGAGACCAACTGGCTATTCAGCAGCTCTGCAGAAAAGGACCTGGAGGTTACAATGGATTATAAGCTGAATAATGAGCCTACAGTTTGCCTTTGCTGTGAAGAAAACTAACAGCATAGTGGGTTGCATTAATAGGAGCATTGCCAGCAGATTGAGGGAAGTGATTATTCGCCTCTGTTTGGCACTGGTGAAGCCACGTGTGGAGTACGGCATCCAGCTTTGGGCCCTCTGCTACCAAAAGGATGTGGACAAATTGAAAAGAGTTCAGCAGAGGACAGCAAAAATGGTTAGAGGGCCAGGGCACATGACTTATGAGAAGAAGCTGGGGGACCTGGGCTGCTTTGGTCTGGAGAAGAGAAGACTAAGAGGGGATTTAATAACAGCCTTCAACTACCTGAAGGGTGGTTACAAAGAGCTAGACTGTTGTCAGTAGTGTCAGATGACAGAACAAGGAGCAATGGTCTCAAGTTGCAGCAAGGGAAGTTTAGGTTAGATATTAGGAAAAACTTTCTCACTAGCAGGGTAGTAAAGCACTGGAACAGGTTACCCAGAGAGGTTGTGGAATCTCCATCCTTGGAGGTTTTTAAGACCTGGCTTGACAAAGCCTTGGTTGGGATGATCTAGTTGGAGATAGTCATGCTTTGAGCAGGGGTTTGGACTAGATGACATCCTGAGGCCCCTTCCAACCCTCATTTTCTATTATTCTATGATGTGTGGAAGTCATTAAAGTTCTCATGAAATATCTCTCGCAATTCCTTCCCATGTGTCCATACAATGAAGGTGTTGTTAATGTACCTTAGGTAGATCATGGGGATAAGAGGGCAGCTGCAGAGGAAACAAATTTCAATGTGTCATAAATACATTGATATACTGAGGAGCCACATGTGTCAATGACAGTGACACTTGTTTATATGTATAGGAAATCCCCACACCTGAAATAGTTATGTGTGAGGACAAAGAAGGAGAGTGTAATGGAAACAGAAGCAATTTTCTTGTTAGAGATAATGTTTTTTACACCTTGTAATCTGTCTTCATAGGGAGTACGAGTTGATGTACAGAGATATGACATCCATCGTGTTAGCTGGAAACTTGTCAATGGAGGCCAGTTTCTTTAAGAAATCTATGGTGTCTTTCAAATAGCTGGCAGCTCCAGTTACATATGGGAACAGGATAGAGTCCATTTATCTAATTCACTGTTTAGGTTCTCAGAGGGACTTTATCTCTTGTTGAGGAAAAGAAATTCAACCCAAATTTCCAAGCAGCAAAACAGACAGCTCCTCAAAGTGTTATTGGGTAAAGGCTACCAAATCAGTTTGCCCCCTTAAAGGAGTCCCTAATACAGCTGCACAGCCCTGAGTTCTTCAATGTTGTTCCCTTTACAATCTGTCCAACTACAGAAACCGACAACTCCTCTTCTGGTCCCTATCTTCAGAATCTACCCTTCAGACAACATTCTCCTTGTCCATCCTTGCATACATTCTGGATGCACAGTTTATTTTGTGGCATGTTTATTTCTTTCTCTTTCCTGGAGGTGTTACCTGCAACCTCCATGTTTGCTGAAGTGTCAAAGCTGTTCACATCTCAGTAGATGGCTGTGTCTTCTGTCATGTAGACCAGCAACTTATATCAATATGAACACATTTAAAATGGAAGTATTACAGTGTGCATAACCTCATAGTGCATCCTCCTTTGACCCCATAAATTTGGCACTCTTGGTTTGCACTCTTGGTTATCCCAAATTTAGCAGAAGAGGTAAAGGCTACCATGCTGTTTATTTTATTGTCAGGTGATTAGGGCACACTCCTGGAAAGTGGGAAAAGTCATTTTGACCCCTGTCAGGCTGAGAAAGGACTTCAAGAAAAGCTCTCCCACTTTGAAGAATATTGTTCTAACCACAAGAGCCATTGGGCAAAAGATCAAGACTGCTTCTGCCACCACCAGCAGGTATGGTTGAGAGTTACTGTGTGGTACTGGGTTTATGCCATCTTTGTAAATCAGGCACTAGGTATTCTCAGTGAACACTTACCATATCATGGACTTTGGTGTAGTTTAGGCATCTGCCAGCTCTGATCTGAATCACAACAGAGCTTAGGAAGGAGGTGCCTATGTGCTTGATACAAATCACTTCTGAACATGTACACCAACTTAAGTTGAGATGCCTAGAGAATTTTTCAAGCCAAAATGGAAGCACTGAATATGCACATAGGTGATTGTGTAGCTGTTGGAGTGGGGTCAATCTAGATCACACTTTGTGACTTAGATGCCTAAAATTCTGGCTAGGTTCTACTTCAGCACCTATAAAAATGATTTGAACTGGGCCCCAGGGAGGCAGTTATGACCTAATGGGTGAGCGGCAGTGAAAAAGATCAGCAGCAGCTCTATCAACACATTTACATTCAGACAACAGCCTGCCATGCTTTGCATAACTAGGTTTGGAAAACAACTCATCTCCCAGAACATCTTGGACCAATAGTATGCTGATACAGAGGAGTGGACAGAGTCCCTGGAGCTCTCTGCTGGGTTTTTGGAAATGTACAATAGAGTATACATCACAAAGTCAGTGCACAGTGGTGGCTGCATGCCTGTCTCTGGCAACAGTTACTGCCTCAGTCAGTTGTGAGCAAATTTCTACACAGATGCAGGCTCTCCTGACAAAGGCCACATGGTCTAGGCCTGTACAAATTTAGAAAGTGGAAGGATTTAAACTGCTGTAACACCATTTGAATCAAGAAATGGTGACCACATAGTTATTCACTTCTAACTGTCAGGAGCAGAGAGAGAGAATTACCTGTTTGACCCAACAATAGCTGCCAATGAATAACTGAAACTTGAACAATTGAAGATGAACGAGAACCAACCCCATTTGATACCTTCTTCTCCGCAGTATGTAAGATGGGGAAGATTGGTTCTGTACCTTGAGGCTGTAGCCTTGCTTAGAATCAGAGATGTGGCTCATTCATTCCTCGACTGGAGGAACTCTACCCTCCATCCTCCCATGGGGGTGCTCTGGAGACTCCTACCAGCTTCTGTGCCACAGTACGCTGGACTGAGACTGCATCTATCTCCTCGTACAAGCTGCTGCAAAAAGTAGCTTAATTACCTGCTCCCTTGCTGTTCCCAGGCATAGCCACAACTTTTCCAGAAAAGGAGCCAGATGATGCAAAGTGGGCAGTAATGGCACACTTAAAAAATCAAGTGCTGAGGGGCTGGCCCAGTGTGGTGTGGCGATAAGCAGCCACATAGCTTGCAGGGTCCATGAGAACTACTAAGTCAGCAAGGACCAGAGGATAGTGGTCCCTGGCTCCCTTCATTGTTCAGTGAGAATAAAAAATGGCCCATCTTTCATCCAGCAGTCTCAGGGACATGTGGGGAGTGGATTGCAGCTCTGTACCGGGCCCTGGCCCTGCACTGTCACTGCCCCACGATTCCAGCCCCAGTCCTGGCCTTGACCCTGGCCCTTCCTGCTCCTGGGTGCCACTCCCTACCTGCTTGCTCTGTCCAGCACCCTCAGATGGGCCCAGGGCCAGAGAGGATCAATTGGCATCTCCCTGGCCCCCTCCAAGCAGTGTAAACTGCCATGATGGGGGGCCAAAGCTGGGTCAGCAATCCCCCAGCCCTGGCCTTCAACAGCTCACCAGAACTCCAAATCAGCACCCCCACCCTACCCCACCCTTCAGCAGCTCACCAAAACTCCTTAAGTGGCCCTCCAGCCCAAATAATTGCCCACTCCTGTTGCAGTCAATGGATTAAAGTTGTAACATTTTGAATTTCCCAGATGTTGGTCTGTTTTTTGAAAACAGATGATCAAATAATCATGCGGGGGGGGGGGGGTTCATTGGCTACATTCTAACATTTTTTTAAATCAAGCTGGAGCAAATCTTATGAAAAACAAACTTAGATGAAAGTTCTTGAACTATGTTAGGAAAATTATTCCTCCCCAACAGTGTGCATCATTCTGCGAAATATTCCAGAGCACTGATACTTTTACTACTATTACTAAGTCTTTTGCATTATTAGAATAATTAAAAACATAAGCACACTGCTTTGCAGATTTCAGAAGGTTAGAAACCCAAAAAGCATCTTTTGTACAGTGCCTGGCTATATTCTTTCCTCCCAGCAGCATGGGTTTGATTCAGTGTCTGCATGTATAATTCCACTTCTCATATTTCTTCTCTTAAGAATAGAACAATAATACTTATCCTGCAGGTCCAGTTTCTGTACTGTGGTTAATACTGAAAAGTGTTATTTTCCAATGAAGAGACAGGTTCCTTGTAGTTATAGAAGAAATATATTTTATTTTCCATTCAGTTATAACAGTCATGTGAGAAGTGACAAAGAAACAGGAACACAAGACCAAAAGCTATGTGTTTATTTTCAAGTGTTTTGTATCATGTGAAGCACAAGGGTGGCAAAGCTTGTACTTTTAAACTTACAAAAGTAAAAAATAAATGTTTTGTATATGTTAAGCAACAATTTTTAACTAAAAATTGAATAGTTTACAAGAGCTTTTCATTTTCACTGGTACCTACCAGCACTGCTATAGTAAAATCAGTTGCTATTTGGCATAATGGCAATCCTGTGTTCAGTCTTTCTTGGTTGAATGCTGGCATATGACCCTGAAGAAAAAGTAGTTTATTTTTAAAATGCTTACATTATTTTATTTCTTAATGTCATTTCATACTATACAGTTCCTAGGACTTACTTTTATACATAAAACTTGCCTTCATTTTAAAAACTGAAAATGTTGCTGCTGCTTTTTTCAGAACTAATAGCTGAGGTTTGAATATAGCTTTAGTGACAAAGTTTACACTAATGCTACCTTTTTGGAGTGTGGCGCCCAGAATTGCACGCAGTACTCCAACTGCGGTCTGACCAGAGCCCGATAGAGGGGAAGTATCACCTCCTTGGACCTATTCGTCATGCATCTGCTGACGCACGATAAAGTGCCATTGGCTTTTTTGATGGCTTCGTCACACTGCCGACTCATGTTCATCTTGGAGTCCACTAGGACTCCAAGATCCCTTTCCACTTCTGTCACCCAGCAGGTCACTGTCCACCCAGCAGGTCATTTCCTAAGCAGTAGGTGTGCTCGACATTTTTCCTCCCTAGGTGCAACACTTTGCATTTCTCCTTGTTGAACTGCATTCTGTTGTTTTCTGCCCACTTGTCCAACCTGTCCAGGTCTGCTTGCAGCTGTTCCCTGCCCTCCGGCGTGTCCACATCTCCCCATAGCTTTGTGTCATCTGCAAACTTGGACAGAGTACATTTCACTCCCTTGTCCAAGTCACTGATGAAGACATTAAAGAGTATCGGTCCAAGGACTGAGCCCTGCAGGACCCCACTGCCCACACCCTTCCAGGTCGAAACCGACCCATCTACCATGACTCTCTGGGTGCGACCCTCCAGCCAATTCGCCACCCACCGGACTGTGTAGTCATCCAAGTCACAGCCTCTTAACTGTTACCAAATTTGCCCATTACTTTGGGGTGTGCTCATTTATTAGGGATAGTTTCTAGGGTCTTGGTGATTCTGTCAATGTGCTGCTTGTGTTACTATACGGAGCTGTATTTCTCCCTTCTGCAAGCCCTCACCCCCAGTGCAGCTATCTTGCAGGACTCAATCTCAATGGGACTGGGTTCCTCCAGTCACCAAATCAGTCATACACACAAACACACACAAATTAACGTGACACGCCTGACCTGGCCGGGCTGATCAGCATGGACAGGCTGACACCCTCATATGCCAAGAATCAGTTCATAAGAGCAACAGTAAAATGCAGTCAAAAACAAGCACACAGGTAAACAGAATCCCTCTGAATCCGGCTGGGTGTCCAGCTGACACCCTCATGGGCCAGCATTCAGTTCATAAGGGCACGTCTGAGTCAAACTGGGTCAATCAGCCTGTACAAGCTGATCCCCTTATGTGTTTCAAACTCAGCATGTCCCAATCTTTGGCCTCTTGATGAGCAGACCCCACAATAATTTAGGCTTCACAGGGATCTTTAGCATAGGTAAAAGAAGCATTGCTGCAGAGCACAGGAGGAAAAAGAAGCAGAGAAGGATAAATACACCCAATTACTACCAGTTTGCCTATAAAAGTTATTTATTGCTAAACATATGAAATATATAATAGTACTAGTAGTAATAGACATGCAAAAGAAAAACAAACACAAACAATGACAATACTACCCTGGTTTCACTAAGTATTTGGGGAAACTTAGCTCAAGTTTAACTGATACAGTTCAGGTTCAGAAGTTTATGCCTAGAGAGGAGAGAGAGAACGCTGGGAATTTCACCGAGTCCACGGTACTCAGGCTGCAAAGCTGACAGGCACAGTCTGTAGCACAGTCCTTGAAGAGAGAGATGATCTGTTCTTCCAGTGTCCCAAGAACGACAGGGGATGGTGTCAGCACAGGAGTTTTCTTCTTCTTTCCTTTTCTCCCTCTTTCCTCCTGCTTCTTCTTCTTTCTTTCTTTTTTTTTTCTTAAGCACACACACTTATAGATTTTTATACCCTCAGTTCAGCTGCTTCAAAGCACCCTCAGTAGTGTAAATCATTGTCTTTTCTATTGACAAGGGGTTATCTGGTTTGGACCATCTCAGGAAACTGATTGATAATCAGGAAACATTTAAGATTAGGGAGTAACCCAAATACTTGGGAGCCAGCTTGAGATTCCTATGGATGGCAGATATACTGATGGGATATCTCATGGTTTCTTCAGGAACAATAGATAGCTTGCAGCATCAGGATTTGGGATTTTTACTTGTTGTGCACAAGCCTCAGCTTAGCATGACTTTTCCAGATCTAAAGCAATTATTGGGGTGCTCATAACCTTTTGTGGAGAGGACTTCCACCAGTCGTCTCGGGAAAGATACGACAACACCTGGGATTAGGGCTCCAGCAGGCTGGATGCTGTGATGAACCCTTAACCATTGTTCAAATGTTGCCCATACCCCCTCTGACTCGGTCTCTTGCCTCAGCATTCCCTAACCCGGCAACCGAGTTTTAGTCAATCAAGTTTAAATAGGCCTCCCATACTGGGACCAGGGAATGTACGGCCCGAGATACCTATTAAACTTAGAGCTGTGTGTGTGTGTCTGGGGGGGGAAAAGTCCTTAGCAAATCCAGATTAGAACTGGTCTGATAAATGCTGAGCTGGGTGTGTGTGAACATGGGTTGATTAACATTGGAAGCACAGATTCCCCATCATGCAGCGCTCTCCTGTTTCTCTGGTCCCAGAATTCACTGCAGTCTCTGCTTCAGACTTTCTGTTCTCCATCTCTCATGTAAATGAATGGTCATCTGGTTCCATCTCGGATGTAAATGAGACCTAGGGCAGTTGTTCACTCTTATCACCCTTATCTAGAGAGTTTTAGGTGCGTCTCTCACTGCATCTTAATCAGTTTCGTTTATGTAGAGGAGGGGAGGGAGGGGGGGGGTGAGTCCTTTGTGAGTCAGACAGACTGCATCCTGTGCCAGAGTTGCCCAAGAATACAGAGCTGAGGCGTAACATAACTTGTTCACCAGTATGGGGTGGGATACCATATCGAAGGCCTTCCTGAAGTCTAAGTATACGACATCCACCCCTCCTCCTGTGTCCAGGCGTTTCGTAACCTGGTCATAAAAAGAGACTAGATTGGTCAGGCACGATCTGCCTGCCACGAACCTGTGCTGGTTTCCCCTCAGCATAATTTGTCCTGCTGGGCTCTCACAAATGTGAGCCTTGATAATTTTTTCAAAGACTTTGCCAAGGATGGAGGTGAGACTGACTGGCCTATAGTTGCCCGGGTCCTCCTTCCTCCCCTTTTTGAAAATGGGGACCACGTTGACCCTTTTCCAGTCCTCCGGGACTTGGCCCGTGCGCCACGAGCTTTCAAATATTCCCACCAGTGGCTCTGCAATGATGTCGGCCAGTGCCTTCAGCACCCTTGGATGGAGCTCATCTGGGCCTACCGACTTAAAGGCATCCAGTTCTTCCAAGTGACTCTGCACCATCTCAGGGTCTACGCATGGAAGTCTGGCGCCTTGCTGCTGCCTCTCTACAACCCCAGTGAGATTCTTGTCATGCCCCTCACTTAGGAACACTGAAGCAAAGAACTTGTTGAGGAGTTCAGCCTTGTCCCCCCTGTCCGTCACCAATTGTTTCTGCCCATTTAGTAGGGGTCCTATTCCTCCCTGGGTCTTCCTTTTACTCCCTACATATTTAAAAAACAATTTCTTGTTGTCTTTTACTTGATTGTGCAAAAGAAAATACACTATCAAAGGAGGACTTCAGGAGGGTTTGTAACCAGCATTTTATGCTTCTAACAGATGAACAAGTAAGAAATGCATATTTTTTAAAGTACATAACTCACTAAAAAGGATGTAGGAATGTGTTTGCATATTACGGTGTATAGACAAATAATTTACAAAACAAGAATTATTGGAGACCATTATTCCATAAATATTTATTACCACATTAGTGCAGAATTATTTTTTAAGCTACATGAGTCTGTTTGTGAACTCAGCAAGCTCCCCAAAAGCTTTTCTGCTTAGCAAATCACAGGCAGGCATTGCAAAATAATGAGGGTATGAATTTAGAGTGCAGTAGTTATTCTGCACTAAGCTCCTTGTATGGAGTGAACTAGTAGTTTAGTTAAAAGAGGACTTCTAAAAGATCCCTAAAAATGGGAATCTTAGTGTGGATTAAAAATATCCACATTGGGAACGAGTGCAGAAGAGCCTGGACCATGAACTCTAGATGGGGGCAGCATGGAAGAAGCCTTCTATAGGCAGAATCTGGGTACATCTTTTTGAGCACAAGGGCTTCTCAAATCTAGTTCTCTTGTTTTGCTTCAGCCCTATCAGCTAATTTGCTTTGGCCCCTATGGAGGAGACAACACAGTAGCTCTGCTTTGCAAGTGACAGGAATGACATTGAATCTTCAGAGCAACAATGACTCCAGAATTTTTGCTTGTCAGAACAGCAGACAAGCCAAATTGCCCCCAGCTGGCCCAGATTACTTGAGTGAGCCTGGCTGCCAATGGCCTAACTACCTACCTGGCCCCAGTTGCCTGAATGTGTGTGACTTCAGCCTCTGATTCCATGTTCCTATTTTCACATTCCCTGGATCCTACCTGTTTTTTTCCTAGTGTCCTTAAGTCCTTCTTGTTTGTTCCTAGTTTCCTGTTTCCTGGGTCCTGCTTGTTGGTTTTCTGGCTTTGTCCTTGTTCTTAGTTCTGCCCATTGACTTTTAGGTTCCTGTTTCCAGACTCCAGCCCACACCCTTGTCCTCTGACAGCCAAGTTATGGCATGGCTTGGTGTATTTGCCCACATCCCAGTCCCACACAGATATAACCAGGGGGTTGAGAGCAAGCAGCTAGTGATTTTGAACTGGATTCCTGCCTCCTGTTCCATTATAGTCATAGAGATGCACCACTCACCTTCCCTCTTTTCTCCCCTCCCCTCCCCTCCCCACTCATTCCCTTAGGCTCGTGGTTCTACTACCCAGGGTGACTGTTTATATCCCAGTCCCTTTTATAGATCTTAGCCTCCTGACCTTCCTGCTTTTGATTCCCTGATGACAAAATCATCACATTATCCAACTGAAGGGTTTGCCTTCTGTTTGGTCCATTTAATTCCTGTGCATACAAATCAAAAGAACACTCAGTAAAGTCCTTTGGGCATTTGTGATTTTGTACATTTTGCCATTCAGCAAACACATTCTTGACTTTGTTTTCCAAGACTTCTTTAACTGCTTCCATGAATACTGTTTCAGGTGCAAAATGTATTTTTATAGGCTTCAAGTCTGACTGTTATTCTACATATGTGCTTCCTACAATGATTTCCTTTTGCTAAAAAAAAATCTCTACAGTTTACTTACTGCAACCAAAGATGCAGACCTAAGTTCTTTGCAATTTTTTGGTTCCCAATTTGTAATAGTCTGGACTAGGGGCTGTCAACCGGGGGTACACATATCCCTGGGGATACTTGGACTGGTCCTAGGGGGTACACGTGGGTGGTCGGGGACTGAGTGTTGCCGCCTCCCAGGTGCAGGTCCGGGGTGGGGTGAGGGCAGCACAGCCATTCTGCGGGGCAGGGAAGCTCACATGTAGTGGCCACCGACACCAGCCCGATGAGCTTCCCTACTCCACAGAGGGGCACCATGTTTGCCCATACATTAACTGCCACCACCCCAGTCAGCATCTGGCTGTGTGCTAACTCCCCCCCTCCCCCGCCCCCTCTTGCTCAGCATCTGGCCATCGGGGTACTTAGACTAAAAAAGGTTGAAAACCCCTGGTCTGGACAGCCCAGTCTGTTTTTGCAAATGAGTCAAAGACACTTAATAGTCACAAATCTCTTAAGCATTCACTAAGAAATAAGCAGTCTGTCATACAAATGCAACCAAGTTGTCTGGCAGCATTACCTAAGGATTCTTATTTTCTTTGTTGGAATCTTCCTGTCTGACTGAGCTTCTATGGAAAGGTCCACCAACTTCAGCAAGCTGATGGTTTTGTCTTCTGTGATCCTCTTGGCTTCCTGAAAAGATCAAAGATGTGGAAACTAACAAACCAGAGTAAAATGAAGCCATCAAAAAGGCAAACAAAACGTTAGGGATTATTAAGAAGGGAATTGTAAACAAAACTGAAAATATCATCATGCTCCTTTTTAAATCCACAGTGCATCCATACCTTGAATGCTGTGCCAAGTTCTGATCACCACACCTCAAAAAAGGATATAGAAGAACTAAAGAAGGAACAGGGAAGGGCAGCAAAGATTATTAGTGGTATGGAGGAGCTACCATATGAAGAGAAATGGAAGAGGCTAAGCCTATTCAGTTTAGAAAGAGACACTTGAGAGGGTACATGATAAGGGTTTACAAAATACTAAGTGCAAAAGGGAAAGTAAATAAGGATTTATTGTTTACCATCTTGCACAATACAAGAACTAATGTTCACAAAATGAAACTAGTGGATCGTAAGCTTAAAACTAACAAAAGTAAGTTCTTTTGCACACAGTGTATACTTCAGGTGTACAATTCATTGCCACAAGATGTGGAAGCTGACAGGTTAGCCAGATTCAAAAAGGGATTGGACAAATTCTTGGAAGAAAGGGACATCAGTAGCTATTGACCATGGGAGCTAGGGCTAAAGCCTCTGAATCAGAACTTCGTAGACCTTAAGACTGCTTACAGCCATGGGGGAAAAAACGATGCTTTAGTTTAAGCTTGGCGTGCCCCACACCAAGCACAGCACATGCCCATCACATTAGTTGGACCCAATTTACCCAACACCTGTATAGATTGGGTGCTTCAGCAGGGCTTTTTGGCACTTTTATCTAATAGCTGATTGAATCCCTACTGAAGTGCCCGATCTATACAGATGCTGTGGAGCTGTGTCAAACTAATGTGCTGCCTGTTCTGGTAAAATGCTGGTTGTTTTTTTTTTCTTCACATCTGTCAGTGCCCTAAATGCTGGAGGCTGCAAGTGAGAGAGGAACAATGGGAAAAAAAACCCTGGCCATATCCAGTCCATGCTCTGCCACTGTGGCCACATCAACATGAGATGCTGATCAAACAGTCATTACTTGCATAAACAAGTGCTAAATGACTGTACAGTAACCAGCCTTACTTCATTTTTGTGATGCTGATTGCGCAGTAGTCATGGACTACTGCACAATCAGCGTCTCATGTAAATGCAACCTGTGTGACACAGAATACTGGAAAAGATCTGACCCAGTGAATGGCAATTCTTATAGTCTTAACCCCCGCCCCCACAAAGGCTTGTGGATTCAGTCCATTATCTCTACAAGTGACTCTTTTGGATGTATAGTTTTGTAGATTATTCCCCAGCTAATAATAATGCTCCCCATGAAAACAGAAAACTTGTCCACAGCCCATGGTCCTCATAACTCACATTCTTATGCTGGGATGATTGCTTGGGATATAATCAAGGGATGGCATGGAACTCCTGTAGCAGTGGTTCATAGGCTGCTCAGCTATGGTGCACTGGCTACACAAGAGAGTTGTTGCTGGTGAGCTATAAGCAGCAAATCTTTTTTCTTTGGAGCTGTATGTCCTCTTCCTCCTGGGGCAGAAGACAGGACTGTGGTTTCGGACTTTATTCCATGAGGTCTTTCACGTCCTGGCTACATTTCTGCCATAAAGTTCCCACTAGATCAGCTGCTGTCTCAGCATAGATTTTTGTACCTGGAATGCAGCTGGGATTTGTCAGCATCCCAGCCAGCAGTGCTGAGATGACAGGGGAACAAATGAGTCCAGCTTTCCCCAAATTGCTATATGTGCTAGACCAAAAATGAATGGTGCAGTGGCTTCTATTACTATACTTAAATTAATTCCATCAAAGGGATTTTCATCCCAGAGATTACATAGTTAGTAAAATAGAAGACAGCCTTAGCATACACTTGATATTTTACTTAGTTGTGTTCCACCTTTCCTTACTTCCTAAAGGAGCTATGTCATGGTCAGTGTGGTAAAACAACCTGAAAAAATGTAAAGCACCTAGGCCATAAAAAATTCATACTCTTAGTGATTGTTTATTGCAGATACATCCATGAATTTCACAGTCCACAAATAGTTAAGAATGTAAGAGATGCCAGACTGGGTCAGATCACAGGCCTATCTTGTACAATATTCCTGTCTCTTATAAAGTGGACTGCCTTTGACTAAGAATGTTTATAGTTTCTTGGTAGACCTAGGCCCACTGGCCTTGTACAGTAAATAAGCCTGCCTCTCACAGTGGCTGGGAGTGGAGGCTCAGGAGAAGTATATATACATCTGGGGCTATCAGACTTATCTGCCACCTGCTCCTCTTCTGTTACAGCTTCCAATCCTAATTTGGAGAGTGCACCCCTAGCTATCATGCTTAATACCCGCTGATGCACCTAACCTGGATGAATTTGTCTGGTCCTTTTCTGAACCTGGTTAAATTATCAGTGTGAATAACATCTTACAGAAATGAGTTCCACAAGTTAATTTGGTTGGAGATGTTTCCTTTGGTATCTTTAAACCAATAATGGTGGATGTCAGTTTGGGTAATGAATAGGGGATAATTCACTCTAGATCTATCTGGTTCAATGCTCTCCCTCTAAAGCATCCAATCCTGCCACTGTCAGGGACAGAAAACTAAGCTAGATGAACCATTGATCTGACCCAGTATGGCACTTTTATGTTCTTATTACATGCTGTGTAAAAAAGCAAAAAACAAAAACAAACAAAAAACCCTTTCTTTTTTCATTTTAAAACTTGTTCCATAATAATTTTGTTATATATCCATCAATTCATTTTCCCTGGAGAGAATATTTCCTAGCAAAAACCTGAAGCATTCTTCTTCCCATCCCATGAAAAACATTCAGTGTTGCAACAAAGGATGGGCCTTTGCCTGGGGTAGGATGGAGAATTGGCAACCCCCAACCTTAGGGAATTATTTTTTCCCCATCTTTAGGAATAATAAGCCACATATCTCCAGCTGAAACATCCTCCAGGCTAGATTTCACACTCTTTATAGAAAAGAGTCAAAGAGAGAGTAGCAGCTGTTTAATACTGAAAGAGGCTCAACACGAAGGAATAAAAATAATAAAATCAAGATGGATTCGCTGCCAGGCACAAGTGGAAGTAGAAGTGGGCCTGATTCTCATTTAAACACAGGCTCTTTTATGCCTAAATGGAAGTTTGTGTAAATGTGACTCAAATCCAGTATCTCTAGGAGGCAGTTTGATGTTGATAGGCCTCTCAGAAGCATGTCAGGGCCATGGGAGATCTTTCCAATTTGTAGACCATGCTGTTGTTATGGTTCAAAGTCTTTACAAAGGTATTGTTAATGGTCAGAAGCAGATGAAGTCACAAAGGAAGTCAACTGTATCCTCTTCTGGATGATGCCCACCTTTACCTGACAGTAGAAAGGCTCAGTTGGAACCTATGGAACACTATAGATCAAGTATTTCTTACTGAAAGTGAGTTTCATATGGTCTGATCCTTCTGGAGGAGATGTAAGAGTCAAGGCTTGGATGTCCCAGACTTTATCTATATATATGTAGGAGCATTAGCCACTATGTCTTGAACAAATTCCAAATTACACTTTTATTGTACCAGTCTATCTACCTCAATCTCCCTAGATCTTTCCTTGAATGCAAACTTTTCTCTTGTTTAACTAAGCTGTTGTATGCCACCCCAAAAGCAGCTGCACTTCATTGGTGGTTGTAATGATCTATCTATTAGGGCTGTGCAAAGCTTCAGTTGCTGATTCAATTCGGAGGAGATTCAGCCCGATTTGGCAGGCAAATCTCTGAATCTGAATTGAATCAGAAGACCCATTAATCTCTCTGAATCGAATCAGAAGCCTCCAATTCAATTCAGAGAGATTCGATGATTCGGCCATAGACACAGCTTTATATGGTTCTTCTACATATCTCAAGGTACCAGGTGCAGCTCATGAATGCTAAGGCAGTGGGGCAGATGGACCATCCCACGGAAGCACGGGGGGGGGGGGGTCCCCCACGTGCTCAGCAGGAAACCCAAAAGTGGAGACCAGAAGTACTCCCGGGCCACTTCCAGGTCCACTGCAAAGCATGTGGGGGACCCCCCCATCACCCCCAGGCTCGGCAACTGCTGCCTCCTGGGCCTGGGGGGGGGGCACCCAGGGTTGCCCCATGGCCAGTTGCTGAACTGGGGAAGCATGGGGGTTCCCCACACACTTGGCAGCAGACCCAGAAGTGGACTGGAAGTACTTCAAGTCCACTTCTGGGTCCACTGCCAAGCATGCGGGCTCCCCTCCCCCAGCTCCTGTGGGACACTCCATTTGCCCCACCATCTCAGTGTTTGTGAGCCATGCCTGATACCTTGACGTATGTAGAAAAAACTGTGTCTATGGGCAAATCGCTGATTCTCCGAATCAGAATTGAATCTTTAAATTTGGATTTGGCTGAATCGAATCAGGACAGTGATCCAAATCAGCTAATGGAATCACTGTCCCCTGAATCGGGCTAAATCTGAATCGGTATTGAATATGGCCTGCTTCGCACATCCCTACTATCTATAGCTAACAGAGCTTTAAAGATATTGCCATATTTAATTGACATTTGTAAAGCACTTTGAGATCCTTAGATGAAGTGCAAAGTGTGTATATATATACACACTATATATATACAATTAATAAAATGATAGCATTTTATTAATTGCTATCCACCATTATTGGTGAATACAATATATATAAAATTAATAAAATGATAGCAGCCAGGCCAATGGGGGAAATGTTGAAAGGGAAATTCAAAATACATCCTTGCCCTTTGAAGTTTGACTACAACTTGTCACATGCATCAAAGCCTTACAGGGGACTAGCTTCCTTTAGAATTGAAATATCTGCTGAAAAAAAAGATCAAATCAAGAGCAGATTAAGGTTCCCATTTTGATTATATATATATATTTAAAAATCAGTAATGAGGACCCTAAAAGGGAGCACTGCTCTTTTTTAAAGAACTGTTGGGTGCAGCTCACTAATGGGCAAATTGTGATGATCGTATTGATTAGTAATTTATATCATAAGTAATCCCATTTAATTCAGTGAGAGTAAGTGCCATTATTGTATTAAGTGCTGTTCAGTGGGTGTCAGATCACCCTAATCTGGGCCTTCTTGGAATTCTATAAATCATCCGAGAGGTACATTCCAATAACATTATTAGTAATGCTGAGTGGTACATAGCAAGTCACATTAGACTGAATGTAAGCATTTAAATATCAAACAAGAGAAGTAGGGTATCAGAATCTGGCCCCAGCTGTTCCATAATTATCTGTTTTGTACTGATACAGTTCATGACATGGTATTATGACAATATATGGTTTCAAAGGCTATGCAGTTTTTCCACTGCATTCTTTTAACTTTTGTGATGAGACATTTTTGCCCTGAGGGTTAAATAAATTGTTGATGAAGATAAAATAACTGAGGAAATCTGAATGATCTGTTGAGATGTTTGTAGAATTTAGGTGCACCTTACAGAATGAGAAACTTCACTCACTGGTGCTTAGACAGGATACAGGTATAGCATGCATCTGATTTACATTTTATGTTAAAATGTTCTTTTATACTGTAGCTCAATCACTGTGTCTAATCACAAGGTTTAGTAGTCTTAAACAGCCCATGAAGGGCCCAATTCAATTAAAAAATGTCCTGCAGAAATCCCTTTTTCATTGCTTTCCCAGCTTTGTGTAGGCTTCTGCAGAGAAGCTGTGATTTTTTTTATTAAATTAGGCCCTAGGATTCCTGCCATTCCAAGTCATCTTCTCAGTTTCTTTTCAGTATTTTTTTAGTGCTCTGTACATAATAGATTTTTTTTCCAAGCTAGCATTTACAAAAAATGGTATTTTGCTTCTCCATTAGTTTGAAAACCTCTGGAACACAGTGCCTGTCACTGCTGATGGGAAATTAAAGTACTGTGACTTTTTGAAGACATTCAATGCTGAAGCACTGACAATGCCATCAGACACTCCAGTTGCAAACAATCCTGCATCTGCCTCCAACTGTAGTACTCCTGCAGAGCCTGGGTCACAGTTATCTTCTCAGCCTTCATGCCCCAAAACAGCATCTTCAGCTTTTGGTCGAAGCAAAGTAGGTGCTCACTTAGGGAGCTTTCTGGATGTTCATGTTTAAGGGTCTAATTTAATATGCATCCAAGTCAATGCAGATGTTCCTATTGATTTCACTGAGAATTGAACTGGACCCTAAATTACATTAATAAAAAGCTTAGCAATTTTCAGAAAATCTGTAATGTTAAAAGATGGGCCAGATAGTGTAATTTAATTTTGTTTCACCTAAGTCAGTGGAATTATGCCAATTTACATATGGTTAGAATCCTGTGCCTTAAAGGGCAGACGCAAATGAAGAGTCCAAGGACTGAATTCACATGTGTGTAGACAAAATGGGGGCCCTAAATTGAAGTGGTGGGTTTTTAAAAACACCACTTCAATTTAGGGCCTATTAAACCCCCGTGTCATACATACACTGACTTACCTGTCTCTCTGGCAGTGGGGAGGGGAGGGTGAGATGCCAGTGGGCGGAGCAGTCCCTGGGCTGCAGGTTGGGGGGGCTGGTACTTCCCTCCATGGCAGCAGCAGCCCCTCACCAGGCGGCTCCCACCCACAGGCGCCTGGCTCGGGCTGTCCTGGGAGGCACAGCAGCCACAGAGGGAAGCACTGGGCCCCTGCACAGGTCAGGCAGGCAGGCAGGGAGGCTCCGGGGGGGAGGGAAATCAGGCTCACCGCTCTTTTTTCTCCCCTCTCTTAGGTGGAGCCTGTCTTCCCAGGCTGCTGCCAGGCTGCTTGCAGGACTTCCTGCAGAGTGCCTGAGCTGCACGGAGCCCAGTGCTTTGCTTCACAGCTGCGCCCCAAGTCATTTAAGAGCCATTACACTGCTGAATTTCTTACAGCATCTGGAATTAATGTGCAATGCGCCACCAAGGAGTGCAAACACTGACACCATTAAAGCACTGCAAAAGCATTTAGCCTGCTTTAAAGTGTCATGCACACATGCCCCTCGTTTCATCTACACACGGCCACAGAGACTAAGTTGCCTCAAGGTTCTGTTTCTGAGCATGGTTGGAAGCCTACTAGCTGGGCAGGGTAATATATTTTGAAAACATAAAGCACTTCAGCCTCTTGTATTGTCACTTTAGCACCTTTCACAAGCACTAGAGTTCAGAGCAGGAAAAAATGAAGAACAGAACAGGAGGAAAATTAAAAGAATTGACAAATATTCCTCTTGTTAATTTGAACCTTTTGGTTGCATATTCTTCTTACCAGAGGCTTAAATCAGAAGAAAATACAAGGGTTAAAACTATTAAATGCTTGGAAAATGTGATCATTTTCCCAGTTAGAGATGGGTAGTTCTTGAAAAAGCAGTAACAAATTGAATAGATTAAAAATGCAACAAGTTTGCCAGATATAACATTGGCCTGTTGCTATCTTGATTATAGTAGTAACTGTATATTCTTATTTTTGAGAGTCTTAACAACTTATTGTGTGCTTTCTTTGAGCCTATGGACTTGATACAGCTCTCACAGAAATCAAGGGAAAATTCCTCATTTGCCTCAATGTGAGTTAGATAAGGAGATGAAAAAAAAACTTGGACAGGGGGAGCACAGGCCTCCCAAAATGCATGGCCTAGAAATAGACCCAGAACAGTTTCATCATCTATCAGGACCAGTGGGCTTTCATAAAAGGAGTGTGAGAGGCTCAGTTAAGATGTATGGTGTAAACCTGAAATCCACAAGAATGTGGGAAAGACCTATTGTCTATAAAGAACATCAGCACAGTTTGCATGGTACCATTAGACTATGAGGTCAAGGGCTTACCCAGGCTCAAACCTCTCCAACTTCTCAGAATGATTAATAAGATTCTGCTGAGTGGGGAGCATGCTATGTTTTCTTTTTCCCAGTCATGATCCCTGCTGTTGTAGAGGAGAGCTTCTATGCAGCATAAATGAGAAAAGAAGAAGTGGTTGAGCAGTGTGGAAGGCATTCGGTATTCTTCCAATCCATCTCTGTGGGAACAGGACTTCAGTGCTCCTCCCCATGCTGTCTTAATGGGAGGCTGTCTATTCTATTGTGTAGTGGAAGTGGAAGAAACAGTAATTCTATCTTAATAATGCAGACACAAATCAAGTCATAAAGAAGTGGACATCAAAGAGTATCTCGGGCTAAAGTTTTGGAACACTAGATATATGATTTGTTTTTTGGTGTTTTTTCAAAACAATGAACATTCGGGGGAATTCACTTTTGTCTGCTTCTTTCAGACTCCAATATCCAGCCGACCTCATACAGCAGTGGCATGGTCCCCACCTTTGCTGAACTGTGAACCAATAGAAAATAAGATAAGAAAGAATATTCAGCATTCCTGGAGAGAAATATTGAAAGAATGCAAAGAAAAGGATGTCAGTCAGCTAGGAGAAATCCCAGGGTCTGATTTCTCAGGTTTGTTGCTGCCTGAAATGGGCTACTCATGCTAGAAAATGCTCTGGTTTCTTTCTAGGTGTCAGTCTATGAGAAAATCCCACCCTTACCAGGTAGTAACAGTGATACAACCAGAGTGATTTCATTCTAGTGTTACAGTGCAGAATGGTTTAAGATGGGGAAAGGAACGCGCCACTCTTCAGACTTTACTACTTTGTAGGAAGAAGAACATGGTGTTATCTAGTGTTTGCAACATGGCTCAGCATATTTAATGGATGGGTCCCACACTCCTCAGTAGTAAAGTTGTTTATGGTGCTGATAGGTACAAGCAGCCCCCTACTAACCTCTTAAGTAAGGTGAAATTCGGGCCTTCTTGGAATCAGTGACAGAAATCCCTTTGCTTTCACTAGGGCCAAAATTTCATTCCCAGGTAAGGGAAGTTTCACTCTACTGTGTATTTTTAAGACAAAAATTTCTTGTCTCTTCATTCCCAGTAATGCACCAGCACATAACAGGCTGAAGATTGTTGCTCCATCATCCTATATAAACTCATTGGTGCGGGAATATATTGGCTTAGTAGCTTAGTACTACAGCTCAAGTAATATTAGTGATTATTTCTTGTGCTGTCTTTCAAATTCATTAAAGTTTTATCACTCACCTAATATCCTGCTAAATGTGAATGTCTGCCTCCACCCTTCCCTACAGCAGGATCCAGATAACACATGTATGAGACACTGAAACTGATGGCCTGTCAACATATCCCTAATAACTTGTCAATCCAAGACAACAGTAGGCTATTTGCAAGGATGGTAAATTAACCTTTGTTTGATATGTCTGTGGTTCTTTAGCTATAGCGGAGAAGTTCAATTTGGATTTAAGTAAAGAAGAATTTAGCCAAATAACAACAAAATATGACATTAAGAACAATGGAAAATTTGCATATTATGAGTTCCTTCAATGTTGTGTCCTGTCATTGAAACCTCAAGGAAGTTCAGTGTTACAAAGGATGGTTGTTCAGAAGTTACGGGAGCCGGTATGTATACGGTGCTTTTTTTTTGTTACTTTCTTACAGGAAGCAGTAGTTATGGGGTACAGCGCTGGTTACTCCCACATTCCCGACCTCAGACCTAGTACCATAAGCAAAGTGCCGAAGCAGCTCTAACTTGCATCGCTCATCAACAGCTCCATCTACCAAGTGAGACTAGCCAGAGTGCAATGGCTAGAATGGCTAGAATCCATTGTATTCTAGCCACTCTTCTTGTCCCATATCCAGAACACCCACATGCCTGTTATTTCTTACACAATAAATGGGATACTAAAGGAGCTGGATATCCTCCCAGGGGAGTTACAGGTACTCTGCACTCCCATAGCCACTCAAGTAATGCAAGGAAAGCAGAACAGACATGAAAACTGGGTTCTAACATTGGAAAAACAGAATCATTGGTAATAGCGTCTAAATCAAGTAATGCAGAAGGAACTGTGCCAAACTCCCTCCATAGATCTACTCATTCACCTGTCATTTTTCAGTATTAGGCTGTTTTCAAGTTTGTCTAATTGTTTTAGATAAGGTCAGTAGCAATGTTCTATGGAGATATTCAACTACTAAACTCATTTAAGCTGGGAACTGATTATGGTTTAGGTGTGGAGAGGTAGATTGCTACTTAGTGTACTTGCACCCACTGAGCAGCATTCCCTCTAAACTGCGTGGCCACGCACGTGCACCTGGCAGTGCAGCATGAGCGTGCCTGTGCAACCACACACACCACGCAGCTTAGCGAGAATACTGCCTCTGAGGTGTCTGTCCCCTTAAGAATTACCACTTGTTCACTATCAGCAGTTAGAAGCGAGGCAAGACTATTAAGGCTCCTGTCAGAGAATTTTCAATTTCCTAACCTAAGGGAATTCACTATACATAGATTTAATAATGTAAATTTCTTTCCTAGTAGCTTGGCTACTTGAGTTGCTGTACTCTTAGATTTCATAGATTTCATAGACATTAGGGCTGGAAGGGACCTCGGAAGATCGAGTCCAGCCCCCTGCCCAAAGGGCAGGAAGTCAGCTGGGGTCATAGGATCCCAGCAAGATAAGCATCCAGTTTGCTCTTGAAGGTGTTCAATGAAGGCGCTTGAACCACCTCCAGTGGCAGGCTGTTCCAGACCTTGGGGGCTCGGACAGTAAAGAAATTCTTCCTTATGTCCAGCCTGAAACGGTCTTGTAGTAGTTTATGACCATTCGACCTCGTCATCCCTTGGGGTGCTCTGGTGAACAAACGTTCCCCCAGATACTGGTGGTCACCCCTGATAAACTTATAGGTGGCCATCAGATCACCCCTGAGCCTGTGCTTTTCCAGGCTAAAGAGCCCCAGGGCTCTCAGCCTGTCATCGTAGGGTCTGCTTCCCTGACCTCTGATCATGTGCGTGGCTCTTCTCTGGACTCTCTCAAGCTTCTCCACATCCTTTTTGAATTGTGGAGCCCAAAACTGGACGCAGTACTCCAGCTGTGGCCTCACTAAGGCCGAGTACAAGGGGAAATGACATCCCGGGATTTGCTTGAGAAGCATCTATGGATGCAAGCCAGTGTTTTGGTCGCTTTACTAGCCGCAGCATTCCATTGCAGGCTCATGTTCATCTTGTGGTCAATGATGACCCCCCAAGTCTCTTTCTTCCATAGTGCTAGCCAACATAGCACTGCCGAGCCTATAAGGATGCTGCTGGTTTTTCTTTCCAAGGTGGAGAACCTTGCATTTATCGGCGTTGAACACCATCAGATTCTAGTCCGCCCACTTGCTGAGCCTGTCCAGGTCAGCCTGGATCACCCGCCTGTCTTCTGGTGTGGATGCTTTGCCCCAAAGTTTGGTGTCATCGGCGAACTTGGCCAGTCCGCTTCTGACTCCAGTGTCCACATCATTAATGAAGATGTTGAACAGTATGGGTCCAAGGACAGAGCCTTGGGGGACCCCACTGGTCACAGGACACCATGATGAGTGACTTCCATCAATTACTACCCTCTGGGTCCAACCCCGGAGCCAATTTTCCAGCCAGTGGATCATGGAGGACCCAAGGTGACAATTGGCCAGTTTCTCCAAGAGGCGATCATGGGAAACCAGATCAAAGGCTTTTTTGAAGTCAAGATATATGACATCAATCTCTTCTCCCTTGCCCAGGTGATAGGTCACCTGGTCGTAAAAGGAAATGAGATTGGTCAAGCAAAACCTACCTGCAACAAACTAGTGCTGGCTATCCCTTAAGATGTTGATGTCGGCCAGTCCATTGAGGATGGCCTCTTTAATAAACTTTCCTAAGATCTTCCTTGGGATAGAAGTCAGGCTGACGGGCCTATAGTTAGCCGGATCCACTTTCCTCCCTTTCTTGAAGATAGGCACCACATTGGCCTTCTTCCAGTATTCGGGCACTACACCAGAGCGCCAAGAGTTTTCAAAGATCCGTGCTAGAGTCTGGGCTATGATGCTCGCCAGCTCCTTGAGTACCCTGGGGTGAAGATTGTCAGGGCCAGCTGACTTGAAGGTATCCAGCTTCTCAAGATGTTCCTTCAGAAAGTCAGCATTAATGGAGGGCAGGGGATCACCCTCACCTGGAATTCCCGGCCCTGTAGTGGGCATGGGCGTCCCATGGGGCTGATGAAAGACTGATGCAAAGTACCTATTTAATAGGTTGGCTTTTTCCTGGGCATCAGTTGTCAGTTGCCCCATCTGGTTCAGCAGGGGTCCAATGTTGCCCCTGCTTTTCCTCTGGCTCCCCACATATCTGAAAAAGGACTTTTTATTGTCCTTGATGCTCAAAGCTAGCTGGAGTTCAGTTGCAGCCTTGGCTTTCCTGGTCTGCTCCCTACAGGACCGGACCAGTGCAGAAAAATCCTCCTTGGAGGTGACTCCCATCCTCCATCCTTTGTAGGCCTTTCTTTTTAGCCTCAGGAGGTCTGCTAGGTCCCTGGAGAGCCAGGGGGGCTGCTGTGCCCTCTTGCTGCCTTTCCTCCGAGATGGAATAGACTTAGTTTGTGCTTTGAGGATTGCTCCCTTGAGGAACAACCACTCTTCTTGAACTCCCCTCTCCCTGTGGTCACGGTCCCTTACGGCCTCACTGACAAGCCTCCTGAGCTTATCAAAGTTGGCTTTTCTGAAGTCAAGGACTTCCGTGTTGCTGACTGACTTGCCAGCTTTTCGGCGGATGGTGAAGGTGATCAGCTCGTGGTCGCTGTCACCCAGCTTCCCATCGATCACTAGGTTGCCTACTAGGTCATCCCCAGTAGCCAGTACCAGGTCAAGCAGTGCTTTGCCTCTCATTGGCCCATAGACTTCTTGAGTCAGGTTGCTTTGCATCCTATGCATTTAAATTCTTAAAACATAAAGGTATCCCTTTGCTGTATACCTTGCAAGATATTACAGTGAAAGTTACTCTGTATGCAGAGAACATTGCAGAAGCCATCTGCAGCACTTAAGCCCCATGTAGCAGCAACTAGTAGTGTAACTTGGGGAAGCAAGTGGGGTACTAGCCTGAGGTGCTGTGTATTTGGGGGGCAACAGGTGAGTGGGGCAAGTGGAATGATGTTTCTTTTGGGAAATCTTAGCTATAGCAGGCACAGCTCTGCACTCAAATGGCTCCCAGAAAGCCCATGCCATGGGGCTCTTGAAGCCAGAGCAGGTCCTGCTATAGCAGCAGCAATGGCAGGAGCTGCCTTCAGTGTGCAGAGAGCCCTGGAAGGTAAGACTTCCCCTCCCCCACCTCCCTACCCCCACCTACCTTACAGTGGTCTGCACACCCTCTCTACCCCTAAAGCACTGAATGAACTTGCTATGGCTCTGGGAGCAGCAGAAGGGCCATGCCTGCCCATGCATGTACAGGACTCCCTTGTATATTGTGAGATTTTCAGGGCCTGGAGTATTTTATGCAGCTGGAACAAAAAGACCATGGCCTCCAACCCTGCTGACTGGCTAGAACAACAGCTAAAGGAGATTCCTAATAACTCCACAACATGGTCTTGGATGAAGGAAATGAATTTTACTTTTTCTTTCCCACATTTATGGCCCATATACTTTATACAGCTCAAGTCACTGTCATCCTTGACAATTCTACAGTGTCTATAAACACATAGTTTACAAAGGCAAATTCATTCTATCAATTCAGTCTATTGAATCCAAAACAACAACCCCCTCACCCCCCATGGCAGTTAGTCCCACAGAAGTTTTTTTTTTTCTTGCCACAGCTATTTCAGATATAGAAATGTTCAAAAACTAGTTACAAGACAGTTTATATAATATATATTTTGCCATCCCATTGCTCTTAATCTCAAAATTGGCAGATGGATATATTCACCTTTAGGCAAAACCTGAATATGGAAAACCTCTAGCCTCACAAGTGGAAATAACAGGGAATTAGGAACTGGTACTGACTGTTAAGTATGTTTATATGCTAGAGGATATTAAAAAGACAAAAAAAGCCTTGTGAAAAATGATTATATAATTTCATAGATATAAGTTCTGAATTCAAGTAGGGTACAGTCAAATGTTGGTACCTTCAGAATGTTACTGTAACACCTTTATATGCCAGTTTATGATTATGACTATTGACTATCACATCACATTAACACATGCCAAATTTTTGTTCCCCACTTTATTAGAGGAATCCTGGACCACAGAGTCTGACATTTTTCAAGGCAATGCTAAAAATTCAGCCCCAGATCTTGTACTGTTGGAGACCAATGAGACGATCTTTTAAATCCTATGACAAAAGTAGAACTGGACTGTTAAACATTCAGGATTTCAAACAGGTAAACTGCATTTAGCAATCTAATCCCAGCAAATTCAAATACTTCAATCAGAGGCTTTTACCCAAAGTCTCCAAATAAAGTTATAAAAATACATCAAACCTGTCCATTTAGGCTAGGGACAGACATTCAAAAAGGCTGAGCCTGAATTGATTCAATCTTTGCAGGTTAGTCTAACCAGTCTAGGCTAAATCAGTTTTGTAACCAGACAGACATCCCAGAAATGCAGGCACATGCCTGCATTGGCTCAGGCTAGAAGTTGGAGGGCCCTCCAACTTCTAGCCTGAGAGCAGCCCTCCCTTCCCTTGCTCAGTACTAAGCTGAGGGGCGGGGCATAGCCAGGCTCTGGCAGGACACTCTGATTATCCCAGCAGGGAATTGATAACAGTGTTTATCACCCCTAATTCAGTGTTTATTGCCCCATTAAGAAAACAATGGAGAGACCTTACCAGCTCCTGTTGATTCTGCCTGTTGATTCAGCATGGACTGTAGTCAACATGTGATAGCTAATACACAGGCAAGGCAGACGGAAGGGTGGAATTCCTGCTTAACAGGGAGTGCTAAGGGGGAGAGAGATAAGCAGCTTGCAGTCCCTACCGGAGCAGCAGCCAGGGAGCAGAGTGGAGGGGCCAGCCCTGCTGTGGAGCAGAGAACCCCATCCAGCCAAAAGAGCATTTCAGGATGCTGGGGGAGTCTGATTTATCTTAAAACAGCAAGGGGTCTGGGACAGACATTGCATTAACCGGTTTGAGCCAAATCAGTTAAGTCTGATACTACATTCAAGTAGGTTTATCTCAGACCAGTTTCAGCCATTTTCAAACTGGTTTATGTGCACTGAACATCTGTTCTGTTACAGGTTTAAACCAGTTTCTGATCACTTAAACTGGTTTATGTGTAGTGTCTGCCCCTAGCCTTACAGACTTGCAGTAACATGCCCGTGAGTGCTGGTAGCATGGTGATAATTTTTCTTTCCAATGTATATGCAATGCAAATGATTTACCTCCCAGTAGGACTAGTGTCTCAGTAACTTCCTTTTCTTCATTTCCTTGAGTTGCATATGTACAAAGGGAAAAAGTCATATTGTTTCCTATGTTAAGTGTGACTACATGAACCATATAGTCCTTGGAGGGAGATGAGAGAGTGGGCTGAGGAAAAGGAATTCTTTCTACTAGGCCTCTTTGCAGCCACTGTTAGACTATTCTACCTCTACCCCCTGTTCCTCTCTCTGCTCTTACCCACAGAACACAATTCTGTAGTATGCAGTAGATAGGTATCCTTCACATTGTCTTCTAATCCATGGCATGTTACTAAAGAGCAGAACCAGACCAATGCCGGTCTCCAAGGTTCTCCATCAGCCACAATGTCTTGTAACATTAGGCAGTCAGAGATCAGTACTATATTCTTTGATTTAGATCAGTGAAGAACATAATTACTGCTTAACATAACAGTATTTTCCTTGTTTCAAAGTCCTTAATATTACTGTAAATAGAAATCAGAATCCAAATATGCTCAAGAGCCACTAGGAACATTTATCAGTTTAGCTTCAGTAAACCTGTTTAACATTGACTCTTAAGTGTGATGCCCATGACCTTCTCCATACAGTATCACTGCAATTGAAAAAAATCTTACTGAATAATGAACCAAATCCTCAACTACACTGAGCAATAAGATATCATTCTCCCCTTTCCCCTTCTGCTCCCCATTGGCTGCCAGGTCCCAGAATGTTTCCTAGTATATAGAGCAAACTAATTCCTAAGGTATGTTAACTTACATTGGTCGAGTGGGTAAGGTAACTAGTAGGGTGAAAGTACTAGACTTTAGGAAAGCTGATTTAAATGAACTCAGGCGATTAGTCAAGGATGCACTGCAGAGTAGGAGTTTTGAAATGATGGGAGCCCAAGAAGGGTGGCTGTGCCTTAAGGAAATGATCCTTTGGGCACAAAGCGAGACGATCCCCATGCGGGGTAAAAGAGGGAAAGGGGCTAGGAGGCTTCCCTGGCTGACCGCAGAAATCCAGGGCAGCCTAAGGGCCAAAAGGGGAGCACATAAAAAGTGGAAACAAGGAGAGATCACCAAAGACAAATATACCTCCTCTGCTCGTGCTTGTAGGGAGGCAGTTAGACGGGCCAAAGCTACCATGGAGCTAAGGATGGCATCCCAAGTAAAGGACAACAAGAAATTGTTTTTTAGATATATAGGGAGTAAAAGGAAGGCCCAGGGAGGAATAGGACCCCTGCTAAATGGGCAGAAACAACTGGTGACGGACAGGGGGGACAAGGCTGAACTCCTCAATGAGTTCTTTGCCTCAGTGTTCCTAAGTGAGGGGCATGACAAGTCTCTCACTGGGATTGTAGAGAGGCAGCAGCAAGGCGCCAGACTTCCATGCGTAGACCCTGAGTTGGTGCAGAGTCACTTGGAAGAACTGGATGCCTTTAAGTCGGCAGGCCCGGATGAGCTCCATCCGAGGGTGCTGAAGGCACTGGCTGACATCATTGCAGAGCCACTGGCGGGAATATTCGAACGCTCGTGGCACACGGGCCAAGTCCCAGAGGCCTGGAAAAGGGCCAATATGGTCCCCATTTTCAAGAAGGGGAGGAAGGAGGACCCGGGCAACTATAGGCCAGTCAGTCTCACCTCCATCCTTGGCAAAGACTTTGAAAAAATTATCAAGGCTCACATATGCAAGAGCCCAGCAGGACAAATTATGCTGAGGGGAAACCAGCACGGCTTCATGGCAGACAGATCATGCCTGACCAATCTAGTCTCTTTTAATGACCAGGTTACAAAATGCCTGGACACAGGAGGAGGGGTGGATGTTGTATACTTAGACTTCAGGAAGGCCTTCGATACGGTATCCCACCCCATACTGGTGAACAAGTTAAGAGGCTGTGACTTGGATGACTACACAGTCCAGTGGGTGGCGAATTGGCTGGAGGGTCACACCCAGAGAGTCGTAGTGGATGGGTCGGCTTCGACCTGGAAGGGTGTGGGCAGTGGGGTCCCGCAGGGCTTGGTCCTTGGACCGATACTCTTTAATGTCTTCATCAGCGACTTGGACGAGGGAGTGAAATGTACTCTGTCCAAGTTTGCAGATGACACAAAGCTATGGAGAGAAGTGGACATGCCGGAGGGCAGGGAACAGCTGCAAGCAGACCTGGACAGGTTGGACAAGTGGGCAGAAAACAACAGAATGCAGTTCAACAAGGAGAAATGCAAAGTGCTGCACCTAGGGAGGAAAAATGTCCAGCACACCTACAGCCTAGGGAATGACCTGCTGGGTGGTACAGAAGTGGAAAGGGATCTTGGAGTCCTAGTGGACTCTAAGATGAATATGAGTTGGCAGTGTGACGAAGCCATCAGAAAAGCCAATGGCACTTTATCGTGCATCAGCAGATGCATGACGAATAGGTCCAAGGAGGTGATACTTCCCCTCTATCGGGCGCTGGTCAGACCACATTTGGAGTACTGCGTGCAATTCTGGGCACCACAAATCAAGAGGGATGTGGATAACCTGGAGAGGGTCCAGAGAAGGGCCACTCGTATGGTTAAGGGCCCACAGACCAAGCCCTACGAGGAGAGACTAGAGAAACTGGACCTTTTCAGCCTCCGCAAGAGAAGGTTGAGAGGCGACCTTGTGGCTGCCTATAAGTTCATCACGGGGGCACAGAAGGGAATTGGTGAGTATTTATTCACCAAGGTGCCCCCGGGGGTTACAAGAAATAATGGCCACAAGCTAGCAGAGAGCAGATTTAGATTGGACATTAGGAAGAATTTCTTCACAGTTTGAGTGGCCAAGGTCTGGAACGGGCTCCCAAGGGAGGTGGTGCTCTCCCCTACCCTGGGGGTCTTCAAGAGGAGGTTGGATAACCATCTAGCTGGGGTCGTCTAGACCCAGCACTCTTTCCTGCCTATGCAGGGGGTTGGACTCGATGATCTATTGAGGTCCCTTCTGACCCTAACATCTATGAATCTATGAATCTACACCAGTTGCAGAAATGCCAGATGGGGTAGTTCTGTCAACTCAGCAGATGCAGATTCCTTCCTGCCTCTGACATTCCCAGCATGAATAAGTGGGAACAAGATGCACAGGATTGGCTCTATAAGCTTTATATCAGAGATTTCCCTTACATCCATTGTTGGAACAAATTCATTGGAACAGGAGCAAGGATATGGCATGTTCTATTTCTTCATTATATAATAATAAGTTTGTTTGTTTGTTAAGCTTTTCTAATTTGGCCATTAAACATTTGAGAATGACTTCAGGCCACTATATCCTGTGCAATGTAATTACATTGAGAAAAAATGAAACCAGTCATTCAGTTTGATAGGATTTTTTAGGTTAATTGTTTTCCCCCTGTAATGCTTAAGTGCTTTTCTAAAATATTTTACTTTAAGATACAACAACAGACAAAAAATATTTGTTGCATAAGGGGACACATATTTGCTAAGCTGAATGATCACTGTTTCCAAGGCTGCAATGTATGTGCATGGGAGTTGTACACTGACTGATTTCTGATTGATACCAGCACTTGGCAGAGGCACTGATCTAGGCTACACACACATGCACATATATATATATATGGCTATTGTGACACCAGCACTACAGTGATTTTAAATGGTTGTTTATTGGGAGAGGAAGGTTCCAACTCATCTGAATTTGACAGAAAACCACTAGCAATCAGTAAAGTAAAAAGGCAGGCACTCAAGTCAGAAGATATAAGGTACTGTACTGGTGAAGAGCAATGCAGTTACTACTAGGGCTGTGCAAAATTTCAGCAGCTGTTTCATTTCAGAGGTGTTTCAGCTCATTTCAGTGCCTGAAACAACAAATCTGAAATGAAATGGAAGGCTCCAAAACATCTCTGAAATGAAATGAAACCATCCAAAATGTTTCAGAAAATTTTGGAGTTTTGGAACCAAGCTTACACGGAAACAGAAACTCAGAAGAGGGAGGGGGAAGGCGGGGGCGGAAAGGACTGATTCCTCACAGATATTGACATCTGTAACTGGCCAGTGTCTGCAATCTGTCCCCTAGGGGATCTTTCCAATCCCAGTGCTCTGGGGGAGGGACAGAAAAACAGCATATAAGGATCTGTGTCAAGCCTTTCTGTCCCTTTTGTAAGCTCTCTCTCTGGAAGCAAAAGCATGTGAAAGCTACTGTGGGTGGCTGCAGTGAATGACTTCATAGTCTCCTGCTAGTCTCTCTTTTTGGAAAGGATTGGATACAAGATATAATAAGCAGATAGAAGAAGACATAGTAAAGACATAGATATAGTAAAATAAGCAAATAGAAGAAGATATAATAAACACACAGATATAGTAAAATAAGCTGCGACAGGGCACTGGTAGTGCCTGCCACTTTAAGAATTGGGCCAGGGAGCGACAGATGTCTGATTGGGGTGGCCATTTTAAGGCCCAGCTCCCTGAGCTGAAGGCAGTTCTTGATCAGCCATCATCTCTCTGCTGAGCTCTGCCAGGAATACTGTGGAGGGCAGGGTGAGGCTGTGTGGGGGGGGAAGAGGCCTCAATTGTCATGGTAAAACATGAAACTGCACCCTGCCAGAGAAGTGGGGATCTGGTGGGGCTCCCTATGTTGGGGGAGTCCCCAAGAAATGCCAGGCTAATCACCATCCTGGTGAAAGACGAGTGTGGGGTGCTTTATAACCCTAGCCCCCACATCCCTGGTTGGTTCAACCAGTACAGGGGGAGCCCAGGCTCATGGGAATCCTGAGGTGGGGCCCAGGTCAGTGGAGGGACCTGGAGCAGCACCCAGGCTCTTTGTGAGTCCTTTGGCTACAGGGACCCTGAGCAGGGGCCAGGCACAGTTATGACCACCTGAGCCTCACAGGGTCTAATACCCCATGGCACAGGGCCAGGTAGGGCTACTGCCACCTAATCTGGATGGGGTGGCACACCCCAGTGAGCCCCAGTGAGGGAGTGGTGTCTGAGCCCCAGTGAGGGAGCCAACGGCTTGGAGCCCAGTATGTGTTTGTTTGTCTGTTTGTGTATATGTGCTATGAAAGACCCAGTGCAAACCACTGGTGGATGTCATCTCTGAGGCTTGGGCTGCAGTGTAGGGGTGGAACAGAGCTGCAGATAGCCCCCTAAACATTAGTGTTCAAAATGGGTAGCCTCCTACCTGAGTAACATCTTATTAATATTACATCAAGGCATGGCAGTAGAGTGAGGTGGGTGGCTGGCCCATAGATAGGAGGCAGGCCAGTGCTTGTACTGGGCATGAAAGCTTTCCACTGTCACATAAACAGCTAGAAGAAGAAAATATAGTAAACACATAGATATAGTCAAATAAGCAGATAGAAGAAGAAGATATAGTAAACACATAGAAGATATATTACATACACACACACATTTTCCAGCACAGCAAACATTATGAAGCATGCTGGAAAGGCAGGTGCCAGGTCTTCTGGCAGGGAAGTGAGAGAGGGCAGAGGGAGAGCTATAAGTTCCACCCCCCCATGCAAACTTAGACGCACAGTCTTCCCTAGCAGGCATGAGGCTTCTGCTGCTAGTGGCAGCACGGAGATGGGAGCAGTGTCTGCACCTGCCCCACCTCCACTAACACCAGCAGTAATAATAACCCCCAGCACCACCAGCATGACAAGCACCAGCATGACAGTCTCTTCCACCCCAATTTCAGTTCCCAGCATAAGCCTCCCAGTGCCAGAGAAGGAGCTGCATATGGAACCAGGGGAGCTCAGTGCCATACCCAGGGAAATTCTGGGGAAGGAGGGGAATATGAGTTTGTGCTCCACACCCTTCAAAATTCCTCTAGAGCCAGGTCTCCTTCTCCAGAAGGCGCTGCAAAGGAGGCTGTGGGGGTAGGTGGATCAGCTTCCCCTGTTGTTGTGCCTCTGCCTGCTGAGGAGGGAGATAAGGCACCCGCACCCCAGAAGCAAGGGAGTAGTGTAGAGTGGGATCATTTTGGCATGGCAGATGATCCCAAGTATGCTATCTGCCTGCACTGCCAATGCAAGACCAGCCAGGGCAAGGATGAGAAACACTTCAGCATCACAGGGATGCTGATGCATATCAGGAGGCACCACCCCCTTGCCCTTGCTCCTCCTCAGCCTGGCACCAATAGGATCATGCCCAAAGGGAAGTCCCCCTCTTGCTCCAAAGCCTCCATCCCTCAGAAGCAGAGGCAGGCCACCCTGGACCAGTGGGGGAAAGGCAGAGGGAAAGTGGGGCATGTTCCCAAGACAAGTGAGGTCACCCAGAGCACTGGAGAGACACTCTGAATGGCCAGCCATTCTTATAGATTCATAGATTTATAGATTGTAGAGTGGATCATCGTGTCTGACCCCCTGCCTCTCACAGGAAAGAGGACCTAGGTCAGATGACCCCAGCCAGGTGACTATCTAGCCTCCTCTTGAAGACTCCAAGCTAGCTGATAGCACCACCTCTCTTTGAAGCCCATTCCAGATCCTGGCCACCCTTACTGTGAAAAATTTCTTCCTAATATCTAACCTAAATCCACTCGCAACTAGTTTACACCCATTATTTCTAGTCACTCCCTGGGGCACCTTATTAAACAATGCTTCCCCTATTCCCCGTTGACCTCCCCTAATAAATTTATAGGCGGCCACAAGATCTCCCCTCAGCCGTCTCTTGTGAAGGCTGAAGAGATTCAGCTCTCTCAGCCTCCCCCCGTAGGGTCTATCACGAAGGCCACTAATCATGCGAGTGGCCCTCCTCTGGATCCTCTTGAGATTCCCCGCATCCCTCTTGAAGTGCAGCACCCAAAACTGGACGCGGTAGTCCAACTGTGGCCTGACCAGTGCCGCATAGAGGGGGAGCATCACCTCCTTTGTTCTATTAGTCATGTACCTGCTAATGCATGATAAGGTGTGATTGGCCTCATTACACTGCCGGCTCATGTTCATCTTGGAGTCAATTATGACTCCAAGATCCCTCTCTACCTCCGAGTTGCTGAGAAGGACACTCCCTAACCTATAGGTGTGCTGGGGGTTCCTCCTTCCCAGGTGAAGTACCTTACATTTATCTTTATTAAATTGCATCCTATTCCTCTCTGCCCATTGATCCAACCTGTCCAGGTGAGCCTGAAGCTGCTCCCTGCCCTCTGGTGTACTAACTTTGTCCCATAACTTGGTATCATCAGTGAACTTAGAGAGGGTGCTTTCCACGCTCTTGTCCAAATCGCTGATAAAGATTTTGAATAATATTGGTCCAAGGACCAAACCCTGCAGGACCCCACTGGTCACCTCCCTCCAAGCCGAGAAGGAGCCATCCACCACCACTCTCTGGGTGCGGTCCCTAAGCCAGTTGGCCACTCACCTGACCATGTAGGTGTCCACTCCACAGTCAGCTAGCTTCCCAATGAGGATGGGGTGCGAAACTGTGTCAAAGACCTTCCTAAAGTCCAGGAAGATGACATCAGCCTCAGCTCCCGCATCCAGGAAGTGTGTGACCTGGTCATAGGAGACTACAAGGTTTCTCAGGCAGGATCTACCTGTGACAAACCCGTGCTGGTTTCCTCTCAGCATTGTTTCCCCAGCTAGGCCTGCACAAATGTGTTCTTTGATTATTTTCTTTAGCTTTTTCCCAGGAATAGAGGTAAGACTGGCTGGTCTAAAGTTACCTGGCTCATCCCTTATCCCTTTCTTGAAAATGGGCACCACATTGGCCCTTCTCCAGTCCTTAGGGACCTGGCCAGAGCACCACGAGTGCTCAAACAGCTGTGCCAGTGGCTCAGCTATGACACTGACAAATTCTTTCAGCAGCCATGGATGGAGGTCATCTGGGCCTGCTGACTTGTACCCATCCAGCTCCTCCAGGAGCTCCTTAACTATTTCAGAACTAACCATAGGCGGACTGGTGCCATGTGGACATATGTCAGTGATCAAGGTGGGGGAATTGGCTTGGTCGGTACATAGAAATACTGAAGCAAAGAACTCACTGAAGAGCTCTGCTTTTTTCCCCACGTCAACCACCAACTGTCCTGATTTGTCCTGCAGGGGCCCTATGTTACTCTGAGCTTTCCTTTTGCCTGCTATGTACCTGAAGAAGGACTTTTTATTGTCCTTGATTGTTGAAGCCAGCCTGAGCTCAAGCCCCGCCTTGGCCTGTCTAACTGATTCCCTGCAATAGTGCGCCTCCTTGGTGACTGCTCCCTGCTTCCACTGCTTATTCATCTCTGCTTAGTTGAGCGGCCAGGGTTCAGGTGGCTCATGGCGCTCGTGGCCCCATCATACCATGTGCCTGCATGCACCACCTTCAGCAGGACGGTGGTGTCCTCCCTGTATGAAGCATGCAGGGAATACTTGAGGGAGGAGCTGTACAAGGTAGGTCCCCAGGTGGCCTTACACTTCACCTCAGACATCTGGATCATGTCTACCTCTCCCCCACAGGGCACTGGTGCGAAAAGTCAGGCCGTCGGTGGGCCCTCCTTCAAGCAGAGGTGATGCATTAGTGCCACACAGCAACAGAGATCATGGGGGCCATTACCCACATGGTACAGGGGTGGCTCGTTGGGCAGGGCAAGCTTACCTGCAGGTTCATGATCACCGACAACGGAGCCAATATGTTCAAGGTAGTGCATGATGCCAATTTTGTTGGCATTTGCTGTGTGGCACACAAGTTCCACCTCATAGTCAGGCACACCTTGTAGGGGGACAGGGCTGCCAGTGAGGGCAATGTCACAACCAGCCAGCTCATTTCCAAATGTAGGAAGGGGGCAGGCTACTTCCACCAGAGCATCAGGACAAACAGGAAGAGCTGAGCATCCCGCAGCACAAAATCGTGCAGGATGTGGAGGCTTGGTGGAACTCCACAAACCTAATGCTCAAAAGACTGGTGGAGCAACAGAAGACCATCCATGAGATGGCCTTGCTTGGGGAGATTGGGATCAGTGGCCCTTTAAGAAAACAGAGTGGGATGGAGAAGTCAGAGGCAGAATGAAATGGAGAAGTTCCAAAGGATCAACGTTCCTGGCTGGGGCAAGCCACTGTCACCAGAGGTGCAGACACTGGTGAAGTGGCTGAAGGAGGGCATCAAGAAATATATGGATCCATTGCAGTCCAGTACGGTCCACGTACTGGCAGGCATGTGTGTCGAGAGGGTGAAGGGGAGCATCTGCAGCAGTAAAACCCTGGATCACTAAATGGAGGTGCTGGTGAACAGAGTTAGGGAGGCATAAGGGCAGAGTCAGGGAGACATGGAAGAAGGGGATCCACTTTCCTGTGCCAACACTCCATCCACCAGCCAGTCTGCTCCACCACAAGTGCTGCCAGTGTAGGTCAAGGACATGGCTTCCATGTTGGGGTCCAGAGGCACCAGACCCCAGCATCGGCCAAGTAGCACCATAGCCTCGGTTCCTACCTATCTTGCCGAGGACATGGAGCCTCTGCTCTGTGACCCCTTGGCCTACTGGGCAAGCCTCAGCCAGATGTGACATAACTATGTAGCCAGTGAACAGTATATGGGAGTACCCTGTGGGATGTAGAGGTTGTACTTAAAGAAGGATGTATCTCAAGCATTGACCAGCAGCAAAAAGTCAAATTGCAAAGCTGTAAAGATTAGCACTAAGCATAATTTTTCAATAGTACTCAGAACCTCTTTGAAAATCCCAGTGTTGCCTTTTATGTATCTTACTGTACCTATGTACTTTTAAAACTCTGGTTGTTAAATGTCTGTTGCCTCAGATAAGGAAAGAGGAATTATGAAGGGGGCATTGATCTCCCAAGCACTTTGTGCCCATTGAAAAATAACCTCTCACAGTGGAACAACAGATATATTGAGTTGGTTTGGGCCTTCTGTTTTTGGGTGGAGGGAGCCCAGAGCCCCTAAGAAGTAGGAAAAGGAAGTCAGCCACAGCTCTTAAGCATCTCTCTTGATCTTGCAGCAGCTTAGTGTATGATTTTTATAAGTCAACCTCTTCATGTGGTAAGAAGTCAGAGCAAAATGGAGAGCTACCAATTCTCCAAGGTACTCCGATGTAAGTGGCAGAGTACAGTAAATCACTGTCTGAAGAGGGTTTAAGTGCAGCAGTCACTCTAGTGTGCTGGCATGGGAAAGCTGCAAGGTAAAAGGAAGGATCTGGTCTGCACAGATTTTATGATATCAAAAAGTTTATAGAATTCAGTGCTCAGGCAGATTTTGTCAGGAAGTTTATGCAAGATGTGATATAGAGACCTTTTGCTAAAGCTTTGTACAGAACTGAATTTCCCCCTTGCCTCCTAACTCCCAGCAGTCAGTGTCAATTTTCTCCCTGTTTCAGGTTCTGCGAGAGTACAGTGTCAACCTATCTGAAGAAGAGTTTTTCCACATTTTGGAATTTTATGATAAAGCCTTAACATCAAAAGTATCCTATAATGATTTCCTTAGGGCATTCCTACAGTAGAAAATGGAAGGGGTCATCAAGTGCAAGAAACTGCAGCTAACAGAGATAGTAGCTGATTTATACAGTTTGATTGCCAATCAATAAATTAATTGAGCATGTCCCTTTTTTGCCTCTATTCATTAGCAAGCTTCAAATACTTATGGCTCTGGCAAATACAGCTTTTGTGGTTTGTGGATTAAATCTATATGTTAGGGCTATTAATTTTCATATAATCCATTTCTCCAAGAAAAACTACAATTAAAGATGTTATAGTAATGATTCCTAAGACCTTTGAGGCATGTCTGAAAGTAATACATTTAAATAACATGTTTTTCTAATTAAAACATATTATTAATAAAATACTCTTTGTAACTTCAGTATTAAGGTGTAAAAGGCATACTATTCAATTTTATCAATTTAAGTATTATATGATTTGTCATTAGAAATCTGTCTGTTTTACTGACTGTTTTCTTTTTCCTCCTGCTTCTCCACATAGCTGTAATAATTATGTTGCTAGTAGTTTTGCACAAGGACATGAAATGTACCATGCCACACTCTGAAAAGATACTGCCTATGCCTTCACAGCATGTCATCATCTTCCAATACATTTTTCCCCCACCATTTGATTTAAATACCAAAGAAAGTTGAAAATAAAATTAGAAGCTAATTTTCCATTTGCTATTGTATTTCTCATTGAGATTTTGGAAGCATATTCCACAAACTTGCATCTCCTAATATGAACTTTGTGGTTGACCTTTTCAAGGGCCATTTTCTAAATAATGTACAAAAAACTACAAGTAAAATCTCAGTTAGATATATTGATATTATAAAAATGAATTGTTTAATTTTCTTGTGAGATATTTAGATCTTAGCAGGGAAATTGAAAGAATAATTTTCATTGCTGACGTTTATTGTTACCAGATTTGCCCATCACTTTGGAGTGTGCTCATTTATTAGGGATATGTTTCTAGGGTCTTTGTAATTCTATCAATGTGCTGCTTGTGTTACTTGTGTTTCTATATAGAGCTGTATCTCTCCCTTCTGCAAGTCCTCACCTGCAATGGAGCTATCTTGCAGGATTCAGTTTCAGTGGGGCTGGGTTCTTCCAGCCATCAAATCAGTCAAATGCACACACACAGATTAATGTGACATGCCTGACCTGGCCGGGTTGATCAGCATGTACAGGCTGACACCCTCATATGCCAGGAATCTGTTCATTAAGGTAACAATAAAATGCAGTCAGACACGCACAGAATACCTCTGAATCAGGCTGGGTGTCCAGCTGACACCTCATGGGCCAGCATTCAGTTCATTAGGACATGTCTGAGCCAAACTGGGTCAATCAGCCTATACAAGCTGATCCCCTTATGTGTCTCAAACTCAGCACATCCCAATCTTTTGCTCTAACTCTCCTAGTAGTGGTAGCCTCTTGATGAGCAGACCCCACATTATTTCTGGGCTTCACAGGGATCTTTGGCTTAGGTAAAAGAAGCGTTGCTGCAGAGCAAGTGGGGAAGGGACGTAGAGAAGGAAAAGTATACCCAGTTACCACCAGTTTGACTATAAAAGTTATTTATTGCTAAGTATATGAAATTTATAATGGTATGAGTAGTAATAGACATGCAAGGAAAAACAAACAAAACAATTACAATATTACCCTGGTTTAATTGAGTAGTTGGGGAAACTTAGCTCATGCTTAGATAATACAATTTAGGTTCAGAAAGCTATGCCTAGAGAGAAAAGGAAAAAGACAGAGAGAAAGAGAGAGAGCGAAAGCTGGGATCTCACCATTCCCAGGCACTCAGGTGATTTGTTGACAAGCAAAGTTTCTAACACAATCGTTGAAGGGAGATGATCTGTTTTTCCCGTCTTCTTGATAACAACAGCGGATGGTGTCAGAGAGATTTCTCTCTCTTGAAGCACACTGTTTGCTCCTTTACAGCTTTCTTATACCCTTAGTCTAGCCTCTTCAAACCATTCTTTTAATTGTGTAAATCAAGAAGGTCCCAAGCCATAATTGACAGGGAAAATCCTGTTATATAAACAGTTTAAATTTAAATGAATTACCTTTTTCAGTGATAAGGGGTTATCTGGTTTGGAACTGATTAACAACCAGGAAAAACATTACGTTTTAAGGAGTAACTAAACACCTAGGAGCCAGCTTGAAATTATTATGAATATACTGGAAGGGATCTTCTCAGATGGCTTAGCTATGCTTACACTGTGAAGTCAGCATCAGTGTTTTGTATTTTACCTGTTGTAAATAAGACTCAGCTTAGCATGACTCAGATTCTACTGTAGTCTTTTAACAGATTTAAGGGGATTACTTTCAGTGTTCATAAACTTTGTGGGGAGGACTTCCACCAGTCATCCCTGGAAAAGTATGACAGCATTTGTGGTCAGGGCTCCAATGGGTTGGACACTGTGATGAACCCTTAACCATTGTCCAAATGTTGCCCATACCCACTCTGACTCAGTCTCTTGCCTCAGCATTCCCTAACCTGGTGACTGAGTTTTAGTCAATCAAGTTTAAATAGGCCTCCCATACTGGGACCAGGGAATGTATGGTCTGAGGTGCCTATTAAACTTTTCTTCTGCTTAGTTCTGGTTAGATGAGGTGTGGGGGGGGGGGATGGGGGGGAAAGGAGGGGGAAATAGCAAAAGTCCTTTGTAAGTCTAGCAAGCTGGGTGCCAGGGTGTCACGGGGGAGATTGGCTGAAGAAGCCCCAAACAGAAAATGAGGATCCCCTAAGGCAGGAATCATGTATAAAAGAAGAAAAAACAAGTATATGCCATGCCCATGTCACTAAAATGTGGAACCGTTTGAGCCCTAAGCACCATTCACACGTAATTTCATATGTGGATGACATTTTGATACACACCCCACTGCAAAAATGAACAGAGAAATCACTAAGGAGGTTCACACTGTTTGCAAGCTCTTCTGGGAACTTTTAACTTCTCCAGAGAGTTCATTGAAATGTTCTCTGACAAAGCTAAGCCTCTGTACAAATTATTAAAGAAAAACAGGATTTGGGAATGGGGAGCAGACCAACAAACTGCTCTGGCTACCTTAAAACAAGATTTAGCTTGTGCTCCAGCCCTGGGATATCCAGATCCTGTCCTTCCTTTTGTGATTCAGTTGGCCTCTTCAGAAACAAGTATTGGAGCCACTCTTAGTCAAAAGCAATGTGATAAGCTCCGAGTATTGCATATGCCTCCAGGCTCCTAAATCAAACAGAGCAAGGCTTTACCCCTGTGAAAAGGAGTGTCTTGCTCTGGTCTGGAGCCTTGCACATTGGGAATTTATTATTAGAGGGTCGAAGGTCATTGTTCAGACTGTGCATTCCCTGCTTAAGTACATCATATCAGGGAAAATACAAGACAGCCAGGTTTCTAACCCACGCATTGCTCAGTGGACGCTCGCCCTAGTAAACTGAGGAGTAGAGTTTAAAAAGGAGCAAGCTGTTTCACCAGCCCCGTATGGATTAATCATAGAAGGAGAAGAGCATACCTGCCCCCTCCCTCTTCTAAAACACCTTGAATGGCCTGTCAAGGGAGATAAGAGGCTTGCAGATGCACAACAGAAGGGGTTTGTAATTTGGTTTACAGATGGATCAAGTTTCTATCATAAAGGGCATCCGCTAACAGGGTATAGAGCCATCCGCATAAATGACGGAGAGGTGCTCCAAGGACCAGCTCGCCCTCATTCTGCCCAAGCAGCTGAAGTAGAGGCAGTTAAAGCTGTCCTAGCTTATGAATCTCGGGACACTTCTGTTGCTATTTATACTGACTCTGACTGGACAGCCAGAGCAATCACTGTGTGGCTCCCACTTTGGTTAGAGAGAGAAATAGTAGCTGCAGATGGGCGTCCCATTTCTCATTCAGACAAATGGAGGCAAATTGCTAACCTGATCAAAGAAAGAACTGGGGACACCTGGGTGACTCACACAAAGGGGCACCAGAAAAATCACTCAGAAGAAGCACATTGGAACAATAAAGCTGATGCCTTAGCCAAAAATGCTGCTACTAGTAACCACACTGAAAATCAGGTTGAAATCCTGAATGGAAAAGGTAGAAAACCTTGGAGGAAATGGTTTCATTCTTCACAGCTCAAAGAATGGAAGGGTAAACCACCTGACCATCAAGGAATAGGGTAAACAGTCTTCTCTATCCTGCCGGCCACCCTTCTTGGCTAGCAGGAAGGAACGGCTTCGAGCCATTGGAAAATACGCGTTGGATAGGCTTGTCAGTGCCTACCCCAATGTTGAGGCAGAAAAAGGCCAGAGAAGTGCTCAACTTGTTATGGCCACCCTTTTGTAGATCAATGTTCCACTTTTCCCCTGCAATGTTGATCCCAGCTTTTCCCAGTATATACGGGGGAAGTGTGGGAGTTTGTTTTTCTCTTCTCTGTCCCCTCACAGGTCTCAAAACACAAATTATGACATTCCATAGCTGCACCAAAGCATTGCTGTGCATAGGTATCTGGAGTCTGATGTCCACACTCTATTCTGAACCTGCGATGCCTCTGAAACTCTGGAAGTGTTTGCCGGTTGGAGCCCAGGAAATAAAATGGCTGTGCCACAAGCATGGATTCTATGGAAATGGAAGCAACCCCCTGGCCCTATCGCGTCGCTACCAGTTCTGTAAGCCATCATAGACTGAAGAGGAACCTGTACCATAAGTTATTAAATTGCACTGGTAGGAGCAGGAGTCTCCTTAATTGATACTGCAAATATAGAAGTTCTTGCTAATAAGCTGTCATATGCCACTGAAAATATGGGGAAAATGGGAACTCCATTAACTGCACCTTTAAAAATGTTAAGCAAAGAACAGCAGCTAATAAGTAAGGTATTTCCTGGGTGGGAAAAACTCATAGAAGGGGATGAAAAATTAATGATGTCTGGTGTACAGTCCCTCCAAAAGAATGTATCATTGGCTTTAGCATGTGAGCAAGCTCAGGCTCTCACCCAAAATGTCATCATGGGAATGATTCGGCAAGCCATGATGGGACAAATTCCCATGGAAGCAATCAACCTAATTTGGCCCCATGTAACGGAGGAAGAATTAGCCCTCCAGCCCTGGTAGAGATTAGTTAATGCTTCGTACAATCACCACCAGCAAAGCTTGCAGTTATTCCTTATAACTGTGGCAGGCAAGGAAATTAGAACAATCCACCCAGTAGTCCCACTGGGATTACAAATTGATGATAGCTCAGTAATGTACTCCAGGGATCATAACACTTGGGCCTGACAGAAAGATAGTGCGTGGAAAACAGTAAATGTAAAAGGGTGTAGGAGAAAAGATGGTTTAGGTTACATCTGTGAAGACCAAGCATTGGAGGAGCATGATGAATATTTTTTCCCACAACCTGGGAACAAGTCTCACTGTTCCTTCGATGTTATTCAAGAAAGGGAATCTGCTATTGTTTATGTGGGTAAAGCGTGTGTGTGCATGAGAACAAGATGTGATATTGTATTAATTAATGGATATTGGACTCAACCTATGGTGCCTTATATTAATCGCTGTTTCTGTAATGTAACCACCATTGTTACTTGTGATCTTAAGTTTAAGATCACAAGTACCTATATGGACCATATGGACCTGTACCTATATGGACCATACAACATTTGAATGCCTACCCTGAGCTCTACAAAGAGTGTCCCCCATTTTACTAGGAATGGGTCTCATTGCCATTAAGGAACTATTAACTCATCCTTCTTTACAAGCTGAACTGTAAAGACTTAAAGCTTTGGGAGAGAATGGCAAACTCAAGATTCAACACCACAATCAGGAAATCTCTAAGCTAGCAGGTACAGTTAAAAATGCAGGCCATCACTCCTGGTGGGAGGTTTTGTTCGCGTGGAGCCCCAATGCAACAGGTCTTTTAAATGTCATGCTTCACCCCATTGTAGTAATCATTAGTTTTCAAATTATACTAGTAATTAGTCTGATGCTACTAGTTTGCTGGATCCAGAGACTGATGCGACAATTGCAATGGATAGATCAGAACCAGTACCATGGAGCAAGAATGTGATGGGGATACTTGCTCAATGCAAGCACCCCATCAACAGGGGGAATTGTTATGTCTCAGCTGTGTGTTCTTGGGAACCCTGGCACAGGATGCAGTCTGTCTGACTCACCCCCCTCCCTCCCCTCCTCTACATAAATGAAACTGATTAAGATGCAGTGAGAGACACACTTAAGACCCTCCATATAAGGGTGACAAGAGTGAAACAACTGCCCTAGGTCTCATTTGCATCCGAGATGGAACCAGATGACCATTCATTTACATGAGAGATGGAGAACAGAAAGCCTGAAACAGAGACTGCAGTAAATTCTGGCACCAGAAAAGCAGGGGAGCACTGCATGATGGGGAATCTGTGCTCCAAATGTTAATCAACCCATGTTCACACACACCCAGCTCAGCATTTATCAGACCAGTTCTAATCTGGATTTACTAAGGACTTTCCCCCCTCCAGACACACACACACACCTCTAAGTTTAATAGGCATCTCAGGCTGTACATTCCCCGGTCCCAGTATGGGAGGCCTATTTAAACTTGATTGACTAAAGCTCAGTTGCCGGGTTAGGGAATGCTGAGGCAAGAGACCGAGTCAGAGGGGGTATGGGGAACATTTGAACAATGGTTAAGGGTTCATCACAGCGTCCAGCCCGTTGGAGCCCTAATCACAGGAGTTGTCATACTTTTCCTGAGATGACTGGTGGGAGTCCTCTCCACAAAAGGTTATGAGCACCCCAATAATTATCTTAAGTCTGTTAAAAGACTATAGTAAGTGTCGGGACCCAGGGCAGCTGGCCAGCAGCTCTCCCTGACTCCCACCCAGGCAGATAAGGGTCCTTAGAAGGCCGTCAGGTGGGTACTTGTGACGCTTGGAGTGGAATTAATTAGGCGGACGCTTATTGGTTGCAAAGCAAGATTATTTACTCACGCCGTCAAGGTGGTGAATAGCAGAGGTCAGAGATACTTGGTTAGTTACAGCTTAAGGTTCGTAGGTCATATGTCGGTCTGCATAAGAGTTCATTGATCGGGCAGGTAAAAGGAGAAAAAAGTCGGGCCAGCAGGTCGTTGATTTACGTCTGATAAGGTCGAGACGGGGGAGACTGACAAGCGATCAATTTGTCAGTTATTCTCACACATACGTTCAGAGGTTTTTTCAGGTGTGTGCGCGGAGGTCTCCCGTTCTTCACAAAAGTGAAGACGGGTTTTATTTGTGTAATAGCCAATTGCTTTTCGCCACGTCATAAATTTAATTAGAATCGCCAGTTATCTAGCGGTCTTCGCTAGGGTGTTATCTCTGACCAGTTATAATGATTTATGTACAGCACAGAAGGCTAAGTTCTATTTCATGTTAGTGTCGCAGTTATAAATTTCTTTTTGACATGCGCAGCAAAAAAAAAAAGCGGTTACTATCATTATTGTTAACCCTTAGTTAACCTAGTGCAGAAAAAAACTGTTTTGAATGGTTTTACTTGTTTGTGACATGGGCACTACTTAATTTGGTTGTGACATGCCCCCTTGCCCATGGCACAGCAAGTCACATCATGTTTATGTACAAACCATTTTGTTCATCATTGTTAGTGTTTGGCAAGCGGGTGTATACAAAAGCAAAAAGCGTGGTTAATTTTGTTTTGAGATACTGTAAAATTCAACAACTAAAACACACAAATATAGCAATTGATAACAAAAGCATAATGAAGGGTATTAACAAGTTGAGGAACCATGATCATGTGTCCCACCCAAACCAACGGAAGAGGTCTGATAGCCAACCTTGGCCTATACCCGAAAGTCGGTTTGGCATTTTCCGCAATTTTCTTCATTTCTTTGCTTAAGACTGTCAAAACGCATCAACCTTGTCATGCATCACTACTTGCTTTTTCTCTCAATGATTTGACACTTCCTGTCCTCCATCCACCTACAACATACAATAAGCCTTCACATTTGTCTCTTGTGCTCTCTCGTGTTCCAGTTAAGAAACCAAACTAAAAAGGCAAAATTTTATCTCTTTTCTCTCTCTCATTCAGTGCTTTTGTCTACACTCGACCTTTCTGCGACATCCCCCAAACCTTCAGATTATCAATGCTGTTCTGTTTTAATAATTCAGAGCTTTCCACTCAAAACATTATGACTTGGCTTCACTGCGTAAAGTCTCGAACAGGCTTTAAAACAAAACAAAACATATATGTACAAGATCATTAACAGGAAAAGAAAAACCATAAAATGAATCGTTAGTTGTGTCTTTGGCCTACAATGACAGAAGGTTTAGGACCGAGTTGAAGGTTTCAAAGTCAGCTCTGTTCGCCGAGAAATCTGTTGGTAACTGCAGGAATAGAGCAACGATCCTGCTTGCGACATATGAGCAGGCAGCCATTGTGGCGTCGACCCGGGTGTGTTGCAGGTTGGTGCTTGGTGATTCTCGCGATCGGGCAGTTACAGATTGCTGCTTCATCTTCGCTGGGCCTGTAAGGCGACAAAACAGATGAACAGACAAACAAACAAAGAAAAGGGTGGCCATACTCGGTGAACAGCATGGTGGCGAGTTAGCCAGTTGTGATGAGCTATGATGAGCGACCAGGTTTGTTCACCTTCTAGGAGCACAGAGTAGGAGCCAGGATACTGCTCGGGTTCGCAGATGACTTCCTTGTGCACTCGCGGATGTGGTTGACGATGGTGTGGTGTCTAGGGGTGAGCTTCGGCTTTCATGGTTTGGGCTTTTGAAGCGCTAGTTCATAGATGCCCCCTTCAAGTAGTTGTTTGTTGGGGCAGGCTGCGGTGTTATCCGGAGTGCGCTGTTAGGCGTGGGTGCCTCCTGGGCCCGGACTGGTTGGCGGGATCGGTCGAGATTGGTAGCCTAGTATATGTGCCAGTTGTCATTGTCCCGCATCTCCTAGGACGTGTAGCCGTTGTTTGGTAAGCGTGAAGTAGTTTAGGAGGAACCCAAACATGGCTCTTTCCTCCGGTGTCCTCTGGGATGGCAGTCTTGATTCCTTTCGTGAGTTGAATTGGGAATGTCTTGGTCCTTGGTATTCGACTGGATATGCAGTAAGATAGCTTACGGCCACGGCTGAGTTTGTGGTTGCTGACTTCACAAGGGCTTGCAATCGTGGAAGTTGACTTAAAAGATTCTCTGCTGGCTGAGTAACAAGCAGGTTGAGGAGAAGGCGAAGGGTGATGGTGTCCTCTCCTCCATAAATCTCCATGCATGCTTTGATGACGTCAAGGGTGGTGGTGGTGGTTGCACCCTCTGGGTTGGTTACTTGCTTGGTTATTGTTACAGGATGAGCGGCAGCTGTAGTTGTTACTGTGTCTGATGGGAGGATCAGATTCTCGCTCGTTGCCCCCTCCCTGTGGGACGGAGGTGGGGCCGTTGGGAGCGACATCATCTCCTGGGGCGGGGTAGCTGGGTGGAGTCCCGCCTGTTCTTCTGTGGCTCCGCCCTTCTTTTCCAGGTCCTCCAGGCAGCTCATATTTTTCTCGGTGCCATTTTCTGGTGGCAACGGAGGGTTTTGGCACACTGCCATCTCCGCAGCAGCTTTGCTGACTGTAGCTAACTGGGTTTTTAAGTTTGCATTTTCACACAGTAGGAGTGACACTACGTTAATCATCTTTCTTTTGTCCCACTCAGAGCTTGCCCACTCCTTTCCAACTCCCTCCTCTCCTCTCAGCAAGAAGTAGCCGCTGACGCACCCTGACTCCGCTCCGCTCGCTTGGTGATAAGCGATGTGGGCCCATAATTCATCCGCGTTATCTACACGGCGCCCCCCACTACACCGGGGCAGTTCTTAATTAATTCCCTCTTCATCACATTTCCCCTTGATCCTGTTCGTGACGCCATGTCGGGACCCAGGGCAGCCGGCCAGCAGCTCTCCCTGACTCCCACCCAGGCAGATAAGGGTCCTTAGAAGGCCGTCAGGTGGGTACTTGTGACGCTTGGAGTGGAATTAATTAGGCGGGCGCTTATCGGTTGCAAAGCAAGATTATTTACTCACGCCGTCAAGGTGGTGAATAGCAGAGGTCAGAGATACTTGGTTAGTTACAGCTTAAGGTTCGTAGGCCATATGTCGGTCTGCATAAGAGTTTGTTGATCGGGTAGATAAACGGAGAAAAAAGTCAGGCCAGCAGGTCGTTGATTTACGTCTGATAAGGTCGAGATGGGGGAGACTGACAAGCGATCAATTTGTCAGTTATTCTCACGCATACATTCAAAGGTTTTTTCAGGTGTGTGCGCGGAGGTCTCCCATTCTTCATGGAAGTGAAGACGGGTTTTATTTGTGTAATAGCCAATTGCTTTTCGCCATGTCATAAATTTAATTAGAATCGCCAATTATCTAGCGGTCTTCGCTAGGGTGTTATCTCACAGGGTTACTCCCTGTTTTCTCTGACCAGTTACAATGATTTATGTACAGCACAGAAGGCTAAGTTCTATTTCATGTTAGTGTCGCAGTTATAAATTTCTTTTTGACATGCGTAGCAAAAAAAAAAAGCGGTTACTATCATTATTGTTAACCCTTAGTTAACCTAGTGCAGAAAAAAACTGTTTTGAATGGTTTTACTTGTTTGTGACATGGGCATTACTTAATTTGGTTGTGACAGTAAGATCTGGAAAAGTCATGCTAAGCTGAGGCTTGTGCACAAGTAAAAATCCAAAATCCTGATGCTGCTATCTATCTATTGCTTCTGAAGAAACCATGAGATATCCCATCAGTATATCTGCTATCCATAGGAATTTCAAGCTGGCTCCCAAGTATTTGGTTACTCCCTAATCTTACGTGTTTCCTGATTATCAATCAGTTTCTTGAGATGTTCCAAACCAGATAACCCCTTGTCAATAGAAAAAACAATGATTTACACGACTGAGGATGCTTTGAAGCAGCTGAACTGAGGGTATAAAAATCTGTAAAAAGTGTGGGTGCTTCAGAGAGAAAGAAAGAGAGAAAGACTTTGACTTTTAAGAGGCATTTATTCCAGGGAGGGTGACAAATCGGGGCCAGTAGAGAGCATGTACAGGTTGGCCCGAAGATCTGGGCCTCATGGAGAAGGCCTGGGGTCATGGCCTGCAAGGCCTGCCCGTACACTCTAGACTAAACAAAACATCACACAAAAAACCCACAACGAACATTAGGACTATTTACATATTTACAGTTCTGCCAGCGGGGACACCCGTGGAGGCCTCAAGGGTCGACCTGCATGAACAAAGTCCAAGGCCTCAGCCCACTGGACGCGTCTCTGCAGCTTGAGCGGCCGGTGGTATCACAGTACGAGGATCAGGCATCCCGCCTCAACTCGGCACAGCGCCCCCTCGAGGACTCAGTGTTCCTCAAAGGTGGGCACCGTCCACCGGAGGCCAGCGTGCTCGAACTCAACGTTGAGGCACCAGTAAGGGGCCCGCGTATATGCTCTGCTGGGCAGGCTCAGCTTGCAGCAGACCAGGGCATGGTCCAAGAGGCCTGATGGAACGATGCGGCTGCTGCACAGTAACGGCAGGTGGTGCTGGCCGATGTACAGGTGGTCGAGGCGGGCCATGGCGAGCCCGCTGGCACTCATCTTTGCCCAGGTGTATTGTCGCACATCAGCGTGGAGCACCCGCAAGGTGTCGACGAGGTCCACCGCCTCCAGCACGGTCCGCAGCTTGCGGGCCAAAGGCAGGTGTGGCTCTGGCCCCGTCCGGTCTAGCAGCGCGTCGACGGTGCAATTGAAGTCCCCGCCCACGAGAAGCAGGTCATCCTTCTCACTGGCGTCATGCTGGAGGTCGCCCAGGGTCTCTAGGAAGGCAATCCTCTTTCTCCCATCGGTGGGCGCGTAGACATAGACAAGAAGCAGGCTCTGGTGTGCCAGGGTGACGTGGACGGTCAGCAGCCAGCTGGGGACGACCTCTTGTGCCACCGCTGAGTCGTACCGCAACTGTGGCGAGAGGAGGGTCGCCACTCCTGCACTGAGGTTGCTGCCGTGGCTCAGGAACAAGCGGCCTCTCCAGGCGGCGTGCAAGTCAGCTTGAACGTAGACGTCGCTGTGTGTCTCCTGGAGGAAGGCGATCGGCAGGCGCTTTTGCTGCAAGCCCTCCAGGACGGCCGTCCATTTCACTGGGTCTCTGCAGCTGTTGGTGTTGAGCGAGGCAATTGTGGTAACCGCCATGAACAGGAGAAGAGGGAGGAAAGGTAGGCAGGGTGGGAGAGAAGGTGATAGATACCGGGCAAAAACCGCGGAGATGGGGAGGCCTAGTGTTGCCCTACCCTATTCTGTGGGCCCGCCTTGGCCCCACACCTCCCTCACTCGGGTCACCAGCTTCTCGAGCCGGAAGTCATGCTGACGTGTGCCCGGGTCCCGGTGAATGAGCCTCGTGGTGTCACTAGCGGCGTGGACAAACTGCGTGGGGTCCGGGCACCATTGCCGGATACTCTCGGCTATGTTCCTCTGGCCCTTGGTCTTGTCCAATAGGTTGTGGAGGCCTCCATAGCTGGGGGCCACCCAGGGGGGTTTCTCCAGAAGGAGCTGGATATTGCCGACCGAGAACCGGCAGGGCTGTACTCTGGGAGGGGACTTCCCGGTGAGGCCAGTGAAAATGCCCTCAATGGCCAGGCTCCCTATCAGGACCCCCTCTGTATCTGGGTCGAGGACCATCTCTGGGAGATCGATCCCCATCCGCTTTGAGGGACAGATGTGATCCCTCTCCCGGGGCCGCTTGCGGCGCTCAGAAGGCAGGCACTCCATCTCCTCCTCATTGGTCTCAGTGGGCAGGGGAGCGGGCGGTGGGGTGGCAGGGCCCTCTACTGTCTCTCGTGCCTGCTGCTGCTTGGGAGGCAGGCACTCTCCCCCTGCCTTGCTGCTCACAAGCCCCACTAGCTGGGATGGGGGCGAGGGGTTGCCAGATGTCTCTGGAACACCCTCAATCATGGCCTGAGGTGGCAGGGTTTCTGGGGGGGCAGGCAGGGTGGGCTCAGGTTCCCTGGCTACCTTTTCCCCGGTGCTGCCTGAGGCAGGCCCCAAAGGGGCAGGAGCTCTTTTAGATGCTCCTTTTTGCTTCTTGCTCTTGGCTTTTTTTGGGGTAGCCGGCATCTCCCCCTTGGGGGGCAGGCCAGGCTGCTTGGGGTTCACCACCTCCGGGTCCACCACCTTGGCTGAGGCAGGGGTGGAGGGAGGTGGAGGGGGGGTCTCAGGCACTGGGCAGCTAGGTGGGAGCTGCCACCACAGCGGCGGCATAAATTCCCACCCTGGGAGAAATACACTACATAAGACCTCCCCTCTAACACAAAGGTCAAGGAGGGAGGCAGTCTCTGGGTGTCATCCCTGAGGAGCATGAACGCCTGCCTCCAAACGGACAGGACGTGTCTCAGCTTGGGGTCCCTACTACCCCAAGGTCAGCCTACGCCAGGGGCTGGTGAGGACACCGTAGCGCTCGAGCACGTTGGTGAGGTCCCAGTCTGACAGGTGCGGGGGCACGTTGGAGGCCACCACCCGCACTGCCAGGGTCTCCAGGGGCATAACCAAGTGGTGGACCCCCGCAATGTCCAGCCCCGCCGCACACACCTCCCTCACCAGGCTGGGAGAACTCAAATATACGATGGGCACTGATTTTACCCGGGAGGTGTACCGGACGCTCCGTCATCCCAGCAGGTCCGCCAGAGCTCCGTCGCAGTGCTCCACCCTGACATAGAGAGGGGCGTGCACCCGCAAGCCATGGCTGAGGGGAAGGTCCACAGAGATATCCCCATGCCAATTGCCTTGGCTGCTGGCAGGCATTCCAGCAGGAGAGGGTTAACTCTCCCACAGGAGGAAGAGGGGAAAAAAGAAAAATAAAAAAAAAAGCCTCAGGCTGAGGCGGGGGACCTGGGACTGGGAGGGGGCTGAAAACGCCCCCAAATCGGCCTGAGGGGGGGCAGAGCAACCCTGCAGGGGCTCAGGGCAAGCCCCAAGGCAGGGGGAGATGGCAGGGACCAAGGTAAGGGGCCCTGAGAAAGGGAGGCAGCAGGAATCACAGGGAGAACTCAGGCGGGGGTGGGGGAGGGGCAGAAGCAAACGAGGCTGCCAGAGCCCAGGGGAAAAATGCTCAGAAAGCGGGGGAAGGGGCGGGGAGGGGGTCCCCAAGCACAGGCTGGGGAGAGGCAAGGTTTGGGGGGGTGGGGAGAGGAACAGGGGGGCAGGGAGTGCAGGGGAATGCACAGAAGACACCTGAGCTGCAGGAGCTCAGAAGGGCTTTACCTGTTGGTGGCCATCTTGAAAGAAAGAAAGAAAGAAGAAAACTCCTGTGCTGACACCATCCCCTGTCATTCTTGGGACGCTGGAAGAACAGATCATCCCTCTTCAAGGACTGTGCCTATCAGCTTTGCAGCCTGAGTACCTTGGACTGGTGAGATCCCAGCGCTCTCTCTCTCTTTTCACTTCAGGCATACATTTCTGAACTGTATTAGTTAAGCTTGAGCTAAGTTTCCCCAAATACTTAGTGAAACCAGGGTAGTATTGTAATTGCTTGTGTTTTTCCTTTGCATGTCTATTACTATTAGTACCATTATATATTTCATATGCTTAGCAATAAATAACTTTTTTAGTCAAACTGGTAGTAACTGGGTACATTTTTCCTTCTCTGCTTCTCTTTCCTCCCGTGCTCTGCACCAACACTTCTTTTACCTAAGATAAAGATCCCTGTGAAGCCCAAAAATACTGTGGGGTCTGCTCATCAAGAGGCCAAAGATTGGGACGTGCTGAGTTTGAAACACATAAAGGGATCAGCTTGTACAGGCTGATTGACCCAGTTTGACTCAGACGTGCCCCTATGAACTGAATGCTGGCCCATGAGGGTGTCAGCTGGACACCCAGCCGGATTCAGAGGTATTCTGTTTACCTGTGTGCTTGTGTCTGACTGCAGCTTATTGTTGCTTTGATGAACTGATTCTTGGCATATGAGGGTGTCAACCTGCCCATGCTGATCAACCTGGCCAGGTCAGGCGTGTCATGTTAATTTGTGTGTGTTTGTGTGTATGACTGATTTGGTGACTGGAGGAACCCAGTCCCATTGAAACTGAGTCCTGCAAGATAGCTCCATTGGGGGTGAGGACTTGCAGAAGGGAGAGATACAGCTCGGTATGGTGGCACAAGCGGCACACTGACAGAATTACCAAGACCCTAGAAACTATCTCTAATAAATGAGCACACCCCAAAGTAATGGGAAAATCTGGTAACAGGGGGTATGGCCAAGAAGATCTAGTGACCCACCAAAAGGTTGGTGTGAGGTTGGGGTGTGGGGGAGGTGGAGGTGGAGCCCACAGGCCGCCTGGCGGAGTTCCCACCGTAGAGGAGCCCTGGGTGGTTTGCCCCCCACCACTGGAATAACATTCAAAGTCATGGCAGGTGAGTCTGGGGGAGGCCACCTGGGTGATAAACATCTACCACTAGGCTTACAGGATAGGCAGGACATCCGCTGCCAGCTGTCTGGACCAAGGCTGCACACGACCGACAGTTCAAAGCCAGGCGGGCACACAGGGCTCCCTCAGGAACACAGAACTGACAGGTAACATTATGGTATTTAAATTTTCTATGATCAGCAATGACAGTTTATTATGATTATATCAAGACTTGAGTAGGAGCTTCTTCTCAAGAACTGTTAGGTCAATATGTCTCTTTCTAGATTCTTGGATGTATTCTTTTCTACCTTGGATTCATGGATGTATTGGCAGTGTGTCACCTCCATATATAGTTATTTTCCATGTCTCTTTCCATTCCTTCAAATCATGTCTATAGTTATAATTAAAACAAAGACAGGCTTCAAAAGAAAACAGCTATCTTGGAGAACAAGTTTCCATATGAGGGATTATCTTCAAAGTCACTGAAAGAGAAACAGGGCAGAATATTTGAATAAAAGCAGTGCAAACATATTTCATACCTAATGTTGTTAATGTGTCTATATAGCAATGTCTCAAATGGAGTTAATAAAACAGCACACCAATGATTTCAGTACAAGGCAAAGTAACAATCTGAGGATGATATGCTTTCAAATGATTCCTGTCTTTTTCCTGGTAAACCTGCAAACCATTCCTGAAGAGCTGATCCAAAACCCAGTGAAGTAAATGAAAAGATTCCCATGGATGTGAATAAATACTGATCTAGGGCTTATTTGAGGAGCTGTTGAATCTTTTTTGAAAACTTCAGAGAGAATATTTGCTAGATTTCAAATGAAAAGTGCTAATAAGACTTTGGGTGGTTGGTCTTTGATGATTTTCATTTTTGATCTCCAGTTTCAGTATGATGTAAATTTTGTTTACTGTCTACACTTCAAGAACAGTTGTCATGTACATTGTATATCCATCACAGCACCCTTGAAAAATGGTATTTTTGAAATAGTGACACAAAAATACAGTGTCAGATTTTCTTCACAAAATACATGTTATCTATATATCTCTTAATCAGAATGGTCTTTAGTGCTCAGGTGAATGATTAAACCAGGCACCTGAGGCTATAATAACTTAAATGTGTTCTCCCATATCCACCCATTATGCAGAAGTTCCAAGTTTCATTTGTGAGGAATATATGCACATTCCGAGTGTACGACAGTGCAGAAAGAACAGTATAAGAGGCATTTAAACTATTTTATGTTTAATTCTCTTCTGAAAACTCTCAAGAAATTCCTTTTTCTAAAAGAGAAGATTTTTTTCCACATTTACTGGACTTCAATGGTAAATAAATTGTTGTCCAGCAAATATGGTGTGTACTTGTGCTAAATTCTATTATTCCAATATGCTTTGCAGCTATAAAGGAATTAATTTTCACTAAGTGTAATTGCTAGTCAGAATATACCTAAAATATTATAATAGACATGGAACTTGGAATAATTATTTTGGAAATAGGGTGTTTTTTAACTGATGAGAAAAGAAAAAAACTAAGTTCAGTAAATTTTCTTTACATTTCCATGATGGTGGCAGGATAATTTGGCCTTATTTTTAGCTCAAAGACAGAATTAACACTTCAGCACTGCATTATGGCATGTACTGTAGCTACTTTGCCTTACTTTGGGACACAAGGGATGTCTCTCCCATTCCATTCATCTTCATGATATCTTCTGAAAGAAAAATGTTACTGAGAGGATGTGAGAGGAGTGGTGTTATCTCAGGATTTCTCAACATGTTATGCCAATAGATTTTTCATTAGTGCTACTGGCAGGAATATCCAATTCAACAACTCCAAAGAGATTATAGAACAATCTTTTTGCTGTACAAACAAATCAAATCATGCTGGTTTTTTTAGTGAGTTCTTAAAGGCATGGATGGCATTTGCCAACTGTTTATCCAACCTCAAAAACAATCTCAGTTTCTATTGCCAGCATTTTGAGATAACCTAGGTAATTTTCACATTAAAATTGCCAACTGTTACAGGATTAAAGTTTGCAATAGAAGGGCTTTTTTTCCTAACAGTCATCAGTAAACAATAGTCGGCCATCCAGCAATGATTGGCTGGCAAAGATTCCATTTGTTTTTGCTGAGAGAGAGATAATATCAATGGAATTGAGCATTATCCTGTGATAATGGCCTCCTGCTGCTACATGTAAATGCTGAGACAAAGCTAAGGCAGTTATGACCATAAAATATCAAGGCAAGCTAAGAAATTTATTTTCAAAGCATATGACATTGATCCAGTTCCTGTTGCAATAGATTTACTTCTTTGGCCATCACCCTCACAGCACTGTTGTTGGCATGAGAACTCTATACCAATTGTTCCCCAGAGTGTTATTATCTGGCTGTACTGACTTTCTGGGCTACGTTACAGCCAGCCAGAGTAGCTTATCCATTTTCATAGAGCTTTCCTGAAGTATCCTTTTCTTCTATAAATTACAAGCCAGTTTGACATTTTAGGGCTTGACTCTTGACTGTAAGCACAACCTTGAGTGAGGGGTGCCCAAACTGAAACCATCAAAACAATAACACCAGAAAACCCCTCTGAACCCAACCCACTCTCTCCTGGCTCATTGGGTGCATATACACATTCATTAATGTGCTTTTCTAATGTGTATTAAATTTAATACCTCCGATGTGCTTTAATAAATAAATGCACTTTAGGTTGCCCTAATGCACAGTAGTGAAAGCTCATGCTTTTTTAGTAATGCTTAATGCATAGTAGCTTTTTATTGCACATTAGCGTATTGGCATGCTTTTTTATGCAATGCTTTAATGAGTAGTAAAATAGGCTACTGCTTATTAAAGAACACTTGCAGATGCACCCATTGGGGGATAGTATTTGTCATTGCATTGTATTAATAGCAAAATGATTACTTCCTTCTACAGCCTCAACAAGCAACTAGAGCAACTGGGTAATGGCTCTGCCCATTTGCTTCTTTCCTTGGTGCACTGGGGAACAAGCAGGTGAGCTGCCTCTTCTTTTTCAGCAGATAACCCAGATAGTGGTGTTAGACTACAGTGTTCCATACTCAAGCACACTCATTTTGGGCACATCTTTCTACTCACAATCTAGTCCCTAATGTTTAGCTTACAACAGGCAGCTTTCAGCCTATGATTATAGTAATAAACCACAAGGCTGTAGCCCAGGTAATCAATAGAGCTGATACTACTCTTGATAGCCCCTTGCAGACCTGAATATATCCAGCTGTTTTCAGAAACGTCCCACCACTGTGCAAATGGGGGTGCATCTCCACCTGTGGCAGGCACAGTAGGAATGGTAGAGGTGGCAGAGCTGATGTAGCCATTGCAGTTTTTCCTGTCATGTTATCTAAAGGTAAAGTTACATATTGCACTTAAATCACATTAAACTTGTGGAATGTTAAACAATGTTAAAATTAGAATGTGTTCCGAGTAGTGTTAGTACAGTTTCTTCCTTGTACAGCTCTGACTTGCCACTAGACAGCCAGGATACCTGGGCTCTATTCCGGCTCTGGGGAGTGGGGATTGGAAGCAGTGCCTCCTGGGATGCTGGGGGACTGCAAATTCTCATTTTATCTCCATGGAGCAAACTGAAGTTACCTTAAGATGAGCTAGGTAGCATGGCCCAGAGTTAACCCTCCCCTGAAGTGGCATAACTTTGAGATGCTCAGAGGGCATTTAGCATGAGTTAACAAGCTTTAACTTATGGAAGCTCACATTTTGAATGCCCTTAGCATGGTATAAGTGTAACATGTAACTTCACTCTCACTTTTCCTTTAGTATCTTGAGAAGACACAGCACTTGTCTATACTCATGCTGAACAAGAACCTATGCAATAGCAGCAGAGTAAAAAAATAGTTGTAGGTACAGAGCATTTGTGACTTGTACTAACCAAATGTGAAGCAAAAGCTTCATTTATCAAATTCAAGGCCCCCACCCCCCAGCATCTTCCAAACATTCACAAATCTTAGTATTTCTTCTGTCCCTCACTGGGCCATCTAAGAAAGCTCCCCACAGTTCCTCTATGTTCCAGAGAAGAATTGCTAGAGAGTAATGAGAATGCCTTACTTAAGCTAGGGACTGACTCTGCACAACATTTTTAATATCGTGATGGCTTTCCTTTTCAAACCCTCTTTCTAGTGTACAATAAATCACATGGAAGAGGCTGAAGTGATTGACAAATCATGGCCAGTGTCAGACTGCTCTTAGAATGCCTGTCACTCAGCTTGCCATGCCCTAAGTATTCCACCACCACCCTGCCCAAAACCTCAGTAAACCAGATAGACTGCAGGCTGAGACAGAATCCATTGCAGAGGAAAGATTTCTTTCCCTGAGAGCTCAAAGGGGATTGTTTTTTCTTTATTCAGTTCCACTACATCTGTAGGAATTTTGATTAGTAGGAAAACTCATCTAAAGATATATTTGAAAACAAAACAAAGAAATCAATAGATGGATCCAAGATTTAAGTGTGCTCAGTAATCCACTAATTTCACATGGAGAAATTCATTCTGAGACTTAGCCAATATAGGGAGATCAGGTTCTCAGCTAACATGAATCAGCTCTATTGAAACCAATAGAACTACATTAAGGGCCCCCTATGTTTCTCCCTGTAACAGGTTGCTTTCCCCAGCACCATCTTCCCTGTTCTCTGCGCCCTACGTGGGGTGCCCTTTTAGGTTTCTTGTGTCCCGCTCTTTACTCGCCTGCCATGTCTTGATGGAAATTATTATGCTGATGTTCTTAAAAGTGGGAGACCACCTACTGGATTTCATATGTTGGGGTCTTTTGCCTCCACAGGCCTTGACCCCAATCTTCCTCTAGCTAGTCCTCCCCATCTAACCCACCAAACAGGGTTTGACTCAAAGGCTCTAGCCTTTTCCATTGTCTTGAGGCTCCAGGCCCTCTTTTCTGCTCCAATAGAGAGCCCAGCCTCCCTGGCCCAGAGGTCTAGCCCCTGGCCCAACAGCCAGGGTGGCACAAGTCCGTAAGCTAGGGAATGGCCTTGAACTCCCTTCAGCTTAGTCCAAAAAACTAAAAATAAAATTGTACCTCAGGTGCACCAGACCACCCTGGCCTTTTAAGGTCATGCCTTCTGGCACCAGGTCAGTGCACCTCAAAATCCTATGTACCCCCAAAAAGCTGTGCCCTTGCTGGCATTGGGGCCCCCACTCTATAGTGAACTCCCAAGTGAGGCCTCCTCCTTTCCCTAAGGCCTTACCCAAACCACCGGTGTTATTCAAAAAACAAAAGAAATATGGACAGTCCTGTCCGTGCACAATAACTGCCACCAAGAAAAAAAAATGTGATCCAAGAAAGCAACATGCCAGCTTACACTTATGCTGGGTTTGTGCTTCAGATCCCCACCGTCGGCTTCTGGGGCGGCTGCTGTCTCTCCAGGGACTTTTGTAGTCCCCTCTTCCAGCCTTTGGACCACTCACCACACTTCTCCATGGAGCTCTGGGATGCACTCCTTCTCCTTTGGCTGCTGGCCTTTATTGCCACTCTCCCCAGGGTTTTTATAGTCCTGGCCTGCCCCTTCCAGTCAGCTGACTAGCTGGCCAGGCTCCGTATTTAATGCTGTCCTTACCAGTATTCTATGCCCAGAAAGTTCTGGCCTTAAAGGAGCGGACCTGTCTTCTGGTAACAGGGCCAGGGTTCCCTGTTACACCTCCCCCTCATAGTACAGTGGTGCAGGTCATGTGCACTAAGAGCCAAAGAGCAGGCCTTTTATCCCCCCCCTTACAGAATGCTTGCTTCTTAAATAATTTCTTTCCCCACAAACCCTTGGCTTTTCTCTGTGAAAAGAACCCTTTCAATCAAGATGTTAACTACAAGCATGTGCAGCTCATTAGCTCTCCCTCAAGCTTACCTGTGCTGCTTCCCTCTTTAAAAAACCTGACCTGAGGCCAGGTTATTGCTGTTTCAGACATATGTCTAGATGGTGAAAGAAAGGGATTTGTAATAGTTAATTTCTAGATCTACGTATATAGTTTACGGGAATCTTCACTTTTTGAACAAGACACTGGTGAGAGAGAGGAAGGTTGTGTATAAGAAACAACCCAACGAGAAAGTTTGTTCTGGGCTAGTAGAAAGGAAATGGGGGTGGAGGGGGAGGGGGAGAGAGGAAGAAACTGCAAGAAGAGTGTCTCGGATGGACAGAGCCGACTCGAGATGATTCAAAAATCACTCGGTCGTTTGGGCGGGCTGGTGAATGGAGAGGCAGACACAGCTTATTGGTTGCAAAAACTTTACTTACGCCGCTTGTAGCCACGACGCAGGTGGTCCTGTCGCTTAAACAACTATATGAGTTGCTCCAGCTGGCAAGGCTGAGGCCAGCTAATCCATCCACAAATTAAGCAGGCAGGGAAAGGGTACGTCGAGGATTGCGCTCGGTGACGGAGAGAAGAATTGATAGGTGATCAGTCTATCGATCAGCTCAGCTGCAAGTCAGATCTCTTTAGAGGCACTCTGCAGCGTGCTCAAAGTTCTCCGACTTGGGCGGAAGTCGCACGAAATTTTAAACGGCTAGCAAGCCAATTACTAGCCTCCACGTAGGAATAATTTAGAACTGGCCAATAACAGGACACAAGTTTGCATTCAAATGGCGGGAACTCTCTTGCACCAGGGTTTTTCTGTTGCAACAAAAACTCTTTGCTGTGCAAGAGGCTCTCATGTGGCGGGAAAATTCCATCATGCTGAGGCACCAAAATCACTGGGTTGTGACAAAGAGAATTACAAAATTATGCTTCTTATCTGCTCCTTCCCTCTATTGTTGGACCTTATTTTAACTAAATTCTCAGGATTTGGTATGAAGTCAGTTCTACAGGGTAGAAAGGGAGAGACCATGTTGGGAGGGTAAGGGGGAGAAACCTCTTGGCTGAAATACTGTCACTTCAATTGGTTGATTAACAGATTAATGTGTGATAATACATGCATGATTACTGTTTTTGTCTGAATGATCTATAGCAGGTCACAAGTGGTAAGGGATGTGCCAAACATTGCAGAATGAAAATCAAATTGAAAACCCTTTTTTTGAAAAATATTTTTGAGTTTCTGATGCTTTTCTATTCCAAAATCTGTCATGCAAAGCAAAGATCATTATTATGCTGTGAAAATAGGCACAAAAGCAATTCTGTATTATATCAATACTTAACGTATGCTAATATGATGTCTTCACAACGACCCAAAAAAATTATGCTTGGCATGAATTCTTAGTAACAATATGAATACCATCATCTTCAAATAGTCAGGTATAACAAGCTGCTCAAATAACTGTAAAAACAACCTTATCACTGTTATAGGAACATCCATTTATTATTAGCACCATTCTAGCAGATTTCATCTTTGATATCAGTAGTTTTATATAGAAAAATCCCCTAAACATCAGCTTGTATTGGGATTCATTTGGTGAAACTATTGCATATTTAATTCAGAAAGGAGGCTGTTAACATATACATATTCCCAGAACAATTTTTATCACAAGAAGGGCTGGGTCTGTTGTATAGTAATTGAAAATTTTTAGTTCATAACTAAAACTGATGGCTTGGTTAATTGATAAAATCTAATTGTGAAGCTGTTTTTACTTTGAACATTTCTGGGGGGAATAGGAGGTAGCCAAAGCACAATGGATACTGCAATTTGAATTTGGATTTGCCAGGAAGTGGCATCTAAAATCAGCTGTTAGGGACTGTCTGGCTGCCCCACTGCTTCCTCAGAACTGATGCTCAATTAACAGATGGCAGAATTGCCAAAACTGGATGTGTCTACATGTGTGTTTTAATTTGCAGTAGCTTATTCTCCTGCACATTAAAGCGCCACATCAAAAACAGTGCTTATATGTTAATTTGCAGTAGAAACTCTTAGGGTGACAGTATTTGGATCTTGAGGAGCATTGGATTTGCAGCTGAATAAAAAGGCTGTAACCTGTGGCCTAGCAGAGCTGCTAACCACAAGGCAGAATAGCAGGTTAAAAGTAACATTGCAAGACACTTAAGCAAGCATTTTCTTAACAATATACTAGTGTTATAAGATATATAGCTCATTATGTAGCATTAGGAGGTAAAGCAGATTTTGCTTATGAATGCTTATGCTAAACCATCCATTTGCTTATGCTAAGTAACTATCTTAACTGTGTCAACCATTTTCAAGTGAGTCTGTGAAATTCTGTGCGCTGTAAATGGGGTGAAGTCTTAGGTATGTGGAGATGGTACAACATGGGACTGAAAAACAGACTGGAATGTGAAAGACAACACATAACAAATAAACATATGAGAAAAGGTGAATGGTGATTGGTAAAGAAGCCTCCAGAAGCTTCCAGGCTTTGGTCAAGTCCACCCAAGTGACCGAAAAAGCTAGGGTCAGGGTCTTAAGCATGCGCTCATAACAAAAAGACATGTAAATAAGTGAAATATATAGGTAATTCCATGCTAATGAAACAAACAGTAAACAGAGGTGGAGCTTAAAATGGGAAGAACTAAGGGTGGAAGAAAGGAGAGACAAAGGTAGAGTAAATGTTAATGAGCATAAACCAAGGTGTATAAATATGGAAAAAAACCTAATGTTTGCTGCAGCTGCCTGGTTTGTTGGAGCTTTGTCTGAAGCTGTCTTCATTTTGAATAAAGCTGATGATGAGCGGTGTGTGCAGGTGATGCGTGATGGCTTCGATCCATTGTCTCCCTAGTCATTGGGCATCATATGGAGTCAAGGTCTAACAGAAACATCACTAAAAGGTCATTCACTTCTGCTACTGTGCATTAGGGCAGCCTAATGTGCATTTATGTAGTACTTCATATTAGAGGTACTAAACTTACTGTGCAGTAGCATAAGCACATTAATGCATGTGTAGACATACCCACTGAGAGGTCAGAATTCAGAAGAGAAAATAAACTCAGAAGATTTATTATTCCCAGCCTGAAATTTGCAAAATACCAGTTGCCAGGGAATGTATCCTGCTATCTCATCTACTTCTGTTATAGGATCATTGGTAGTAGCATTTGTTCTTGACAAGGCCATGGAACCAGCACTCTTGATTTCTAGTCAAACCTAGCTGTCCCTCAGCAGAGTTCTGGTTTTAAAGCCAGCTGTGTGACTAAATGTACCAAACCACTTACAGCTCTGACTTTAAAAACCTTCAACAAGAAGTATTCTCTCTGTTTAGAAGAGCATTAATGGGCATTAACATTGTAAATAGTCACTATTATTCCTAGGTGAGCTCATTTCCCATGTGTACAGATATGGACACATATGCAATACTGTATTAAAGTTATATTTCTAACCAGAAAACAAATAGTGTATAATGTTGATTTCTTGGTTTTAGAACCATGATTCTTACCTGTTTTAGTAACTGCCAATTACAGGACACCAGATTAGGTAACTTTAAAGGGGGTGGGGAGTGGCTAACATGTAGCTACCTGGTGTAGCACCAAGGAAAGGTTGATATGGAGCCACCTTGTAAAGCTTCAGATGTGAATTATGCTGTGTGATGGGGCACCAAGTCTGCCCCATCACAGAACTTTGGGAGAGTAAAGGAAAGCAGAAAACTTACCTTAGCAACCAGTCCCAGGAGAAAAGGGGTGGGGCTACCCTAATGGGGGAGCGAGAGACCCGGATGAAAACATAAACAAAGAGAGCAACACATGCCTGCAAAGGGAGAGGGGAAAGAGTGCTGGCTGTGAGAGAGACAGCAGATGGCTGGAAGGATTTAAAGGGGAAGCAACCCAGATTTAGCTGGAAAAAGAGAAGCAAGCAACCCAGAAGAAACAGGGAGAAACTACAAGAAAGAGAAAAGGGAATGTAAGAAGTGTCCTGGAGAGAGACTTACCTGGGAAGATGAAGTGAGTTAACAAAGGAGGACTTTAAGTCGGTGAGTTTGATACCTGAAGACATCAAGTAACATCCCAGAGACTTAAAATTAAGAGAAAGGAATGAGAGTGGATGAAAACTAACAAAGAGAAGAGAACCCCACAATTTTGATATCAGTAGTAAATACAAGGTGATCTAGGATTGCTAGGATAGGAGGGTGATCCCCTGCCCTCCATTGATGCTGACTTCGTGAAGGAACATCTTGAGAAGCTGGATACCTTCAAGTCAGCCAGCCCTGACAATCTTCACCCCAGGGTACTCAAGGAGCTGGCGAGCATCATAGCCCAGCCTCTAGCACAGATCTTTGAAAACTCTTGGTGCTCTGGTGTAGTGCCCAAAGACTGGAAGAAGGCCAATGTGGTGCCTATCTTCAAGAAAGGGAGGAAAGTGGATCTGGCTAACTATAGGCCCATCAGCCTGACTTCTCTCCCAGGGAAGATCTTAGAAAAGTTTATTAAAGAGGCCACCCTTAATGGACTGGCCGACGTCAACATCTTAAGGGATAGCCAGCACGGGTTTGTTGCGGGTAGGTCTTGCTTGACCAATCTCATTTCCTTCTACGACCAGGTGACCTATCACCTGGACAAGGGAGAAGAGATTGATGTCATATATCTTGACTTCAAAAAAGCCTTCGATTTGGTTTCCCATGATCACCTTTTGGAGAAACTGGCCAATTGTCGCCTTGGGTCCTCCACGATCCACTGGCTGGAAAATTGGATCCGGGGTCGGACCCAGAGGGTAGTAATTGATGGAAGTCACTCATCGTGGTGTCCTGTGACCAGTGGGGTCCCCCAAGGCTCTGTCCTTGGACCCATACTGTTCAACATCTTCATTAATGATGTGGACACTGGAGTCAGAAGCGGACTGGCCAAGTTCGCCGATGACACCAAACTTTGGGGCAAAGCATCCACACCAGAAGACAGGTGGGTGATCCAGGCTGACCTGGACAGGCTCAGCAAGTGGGCAGACGAGAATCTGATGGTGTTCAATGCTGATAAATGCAAGGTTCTCCACCTTGGGAAGAAAAACCAGCAGCATCCTTATAGGCTCAGCAGTGCTATGTTGGCTAGCACTATGGATGAAAGAGACTTGGGGGTCATCATTGACCACAAGATGAACATGAGCCTGCAGTGCGATGCTGTGGCTAGTAAAGCGACCAGAACACTGGCTTGCATCCATAGATGCTTCTCAAGCAAATCCGGGGACGTCATTCTCCCCTTGTACTCGGCCTTAGTGAGGCCGCAGCTGGAGTACTGCATCCAGTTTTGGGCTCCACAATTCAAAAAGGATGTGGAGAATCTTGAGAGAGTCCAGAGAAGAGCCACGCGCATTATCAGAGGTCAGGGAAGCAGACCCTACGATGACAGGCTGAGAGCCCTGGGGCTCTTTAGCCTGGAAAAGCACAGGCTCAGGGGTGATCTGATGGCCACCTATAAGTTTATCAGGGGTGACCACCAGTATCTGGGGGAACGTTTGTTCACCAGAGCGCCCCAAGGGATAACGACTAGGTCGAATGGTCATAAACTACTACAAGACCATTTCAGGCTGGACATAAGGAAGATTTTCTTTACTGTCCGAGCCCCCAAGGTCTGGAACAGCCTGCCACCAGAGGTGGTTCAAGCGCCTACATTGAACACCTTCAAGAGCAAACTGGATGCTTATCTTGCTGGGATCCTATGACCCCAGCTGACTTCCTGCCCTTTGGGCAGGGGGCTGGACTCGATGATCTTCCGAGGTCCCTTCCAGCCCTAATGTCTATGAAATCTATGAAATCTATTTGCTTGGGACCCATGTGGAGGAAAATGGGGCAAGAAACCAAGAAATTGAGAGTTCTCAAAGAGGGAACTAAATAAATGTATTTTAAGATGTATTTTAAGATGTATTTTATCTAAGAGAGACATAGTAATTGTTCAGAAGAGTTATTTTTGTTGAACCGCAAACACGCTATCTCCCTCACCTCTCAGGACTCTGTTTATTTCTGTATCTTCTTCCATCAAAGTCATGGCAGACGAGAAATAAAGGAAATTAACCAGTTCATATTAAAACGAGAGATGATTTATTTTGCAGGCGTAGCTTAACTCTCACATACTGCCACGAAGCTACTCCAAGCAGGAAGTCAATGACATTTTTGTTCAATGTTCCGTGAGATATGGGGTGTCTGTGGTGCTTCCATCCAGATGGAGTTAATCATCTGAACTTGCTTGAAACAACTGTTGAAAAATATACATCCATGGAAGAAAAGACATTCACTGCTATATTTACCCCTGAAAATGATTCCTAGATTCATAAACATTAGGAGCTAGAAGGGACCTCATGAGATCAAGTCCAGCCCCCCTGCCTGAGGCAGGAAGTCTGCTGGGGTCAAATGATCCCAGGAAGATAAGCATCCGAACACCTTTTGAATGCGTCCAGAGTAGGTGCTTGCACCACTTCTGGGGGCAGTCTGTTCCAGAACCTGGACACTCAGACTGTAAAGAAGTTTTTTACTTATGCCCACTCTAAATCAGCCTTCCAGAAGTTTGTGGCTGTTAGACCTTGTTAGACCTTCCTTTGAGCTCAGTAGTAATCCACAAACTGTGGCTTTGGCTCTATATGATAGAGGGCTATACCATGATATGCCATTTCCAGTTACTGACTCCTGTTATCTCAAGTGTTGTTGTCTTGAAATAACATTACTTGTCTTTCATTTGCTCTGTGGTTGTCAGTGGCCCTTTTCCTTTCCCTTTCAGATGTAACATGGTCTGTTTTGGAAATTTAGTTCTGGCAGAATTTCTATGGTCCCGTCAGCCATGTAGGTGATGTTGTATCCAATGGCTGTAGTCCAATACATTTGAAATTTTGCTTTAGCTAGTTTTTATCACTGCCTGTGGTGATTGGCTGACATAAAAAATAAAGTAGGAAAAATAGTGTAACAAGCTGCATTCCTTGTGTTATGAACATTCTTTCACAGCCACTTTCAATGAAATTACATTTGTAGAACTTGATTCTTATCTCATGGGCTCATCAATGTACTATAAATGCATCAATTTCAGTGGATTTACTCCAGTGTATAGGACATCTGAAGTGGACCTATGGACTTAATTTCCTTACACTGCAATTTGCCTTTCAGAAGAGAGTAGGCATTTCCGCTCAGCTTGGAGGTTGACATTTTTTGCCTCATTAACATCTTTTGCTGTACCTATACAGAATTCCCTTTTTCTTAATCTTGTGTATTATATTAGAATAGATTTTGAAACTGTTCTAATTACTAGGGGTGTACAAAATGGGCCATATTTGATTTGGATTTGGCCCAAATCAGGGAAAGTGATTCGATTTGTTGCTTTGGATCACTGTCCCCGATTCGATTCAACTGAATCTGAATTGGAAGGTTCAATGCTGATTCAGAGAATCAGTGATTTGGCCATAGACACAGCTTTAAATGTTTTTTCTACATAGCTCAAGGTATCAAATCAGGAACCGAAGCTTCACACAGCCCTACTAATTACCATTCTTGATTTGCATTTTAATTGCTTGTCAGGGTATAAAGTGATATGGCTGGTTAAGAGAAAGAACATTTTGCTTAGTTCCAGTGGTTTGAAGTGTATAGGGGAGGGAAATGGATTCATACTCTCTAAATGGTCATGTGTAGGACCTTTCCTGTAGGTAGGAACCTTGTCTAAAGACCACTAAGATAAGTTGAAAGACTACAAAGTCTTTAATGGCCTTTAGATCAGGCCCATAATAAGGTTATTTCAGTGATTCATAGAGAAGGTTGAGAAGAAATCATTGTGATCATCTTGAATTTTAGTTGTGAATTGCATTGGAAGCTCATGTTCAGCTAGTTATTAAAATGATTACCAAGTCCTTTTCATGGTCAGTGCTTCTTAGGATATAGTAAGGCCTAGAGTCCTTGTTTCCAGTCATAAGACTTTACATTTGGCCATACTGAAATTCATATTTTTGCTTGTGCTCATTTTAATAAATGATCCAGAAAGCTCCATATGGCTGATCCCTCGTCTTCATTATTTCACTCTTCCTGTTTTTTTGAGTCATCTACAAATTTTATCAGTAGTGTTTTTATGTTTTCCCCATGTAACTGAAAAAAATGTTAAGTAGCATAGGGCCAAATTCCAATCACTACTATCTACTTGGTGCTGTTTCCCCATTTGCAGTTCTATTTTGAGACGTCAGCCAGTTTTAATTCACTCAACATGTTTCATGTTGAAATTATGTTGTTCTAGATTCTTAATCAAAATGATAAATGATATCAATTCAAATGCTTTGTAGGATCTATAGCAGACAAGGTTCTTTGGGTAAAGCTGGAATCTTTTATTAGACCAACTCAAATAGTTGGAAAAATTCTTAGCAAATTTTCAGGCACAAACACCTTTTGTCAGCCTGAGGAAGCATCTGCAGATGGTCTGTGCTCTTCCTGGATGGATCTATTACATCAACATTACATTCATCATCCAAACTTGAAAACTCATCTTTAACAAGAAAAAAAATGTATCAAGTTAGTTTGAGAAGTCTAACTTACATAAGACCATACAATGATTAGCATTAATCCAGTCTTGTATCAGCCATTTCATTACTTTATTTTCTCACAATCAATGTTAGGCATATACCAGTATTTACCTAGTCTTTTTCTATTTACCCCCCTTTTTAAAGGATATTGTCACAATGCCAGGTATCTTCTAGTCTTCTGAAACTTGCCTAGTGTCCTAACACTTACTAGAAATCAGCTTTAAGAATCCACAATGTTCCCCAACTAGTTTTTCAAAATGCTCAATTATAATTTATCCACACTTGCTAATTTAAAAATACATAAATTCATAGATGTTAGGGGCTGGAAGGGACCTCTGAAGATCATAAGGTTCACCCCCCTGTGCTTGGGCGGGAAAGACCACTGGGGTCAGATGACCTGAGCAAGGTGAGTGTCCAGGTGTTTTTTGAAAATATCCAGAGTAGGTGATTGTACCATAGAGGGAGGGGGGCAGGGGTTAGGGTTAGTCCTAGTCTTCCCCTGGGGAGCCCTGGTGAACAGACGTTCTTTCAGGCCCTGGTATGTGCCCCTTATATACTTATAGGTTGCCACCAAGTCCCCTCTGAGCCTTCTCTTCTCCAGGCTAAACAGACCCAAGTCTCTCAGCTTCTCATAGTATGGCCTACTCTCCATGCCTCTAACCATATGTGTAGCCCTCCTTTGGACTCTCTCAAGCCTCTCCACAGTCTTCCTGATGTGTGATGCCCAGAACTGGGTGTAGTACTCTAGCTGAAGCCTCACCAAGGCTAAGTAATGTGGGAGAATTACATCCTTAGTCTTGTTTGAGATGAATCGGTAGATGCATGCCAGTGTTTTGTTTGCTTTGCTGGCCACAGCATTGCATTGGTGGCTCTTGTTCATTCTATGTTGTATTAAGACCCCCAGGTCTCTTTTGGTTGTGGTGCTAGTAAGCATAGCACTACTGTGCCTGCAAGCATGTTGCAGGTTGTTTCTCCCCAGGTGGAGCACCTTACACTTCTTGGTGTTGAACTTCAGCAGATTTTGATGTGTCCACCTTACAAGCCTGTCCAGGTCAGCCTGTATCCCCAACCTATCTTCTAGTGTGACCACAGTCCTCCATAATTTGGTGTCATCTGAGAACTTTGCCAGTCCACTTCTAACGCCTGAATCCAAATCATTAATGAATATGATAAAAAGCCCCGATCCAAGTACTGAACCCGCCACTGGTCACCAAGTGCCAAGTTGACTCAGTTCCATAGCTTTAGTAGCTACTGTTTAAAATCCTCCTTAGTGGCTGGTGGAATGGGAAAATATTTAAATGGGAATGGGAAAATATTTAATCTCTGTCATATAATATGACTACATGATTTTTGCAAATACAGAAAAGAAATATTTGCTGAATGCTTTTGCTTTCGCAACTTTACTATTAACAATTCTACCATTGCCATTTAGTAAATGGACTAATAATATTGTTAATATTCCTAGTATACTTGTCCTTAATTCTCCTAGCCATATCATTTGCTCAGTTTGAAAACACAGCCTTTTCCTCTCCACAAATTGCTGTTTGTGTAGCTGGTCATCCTACTTTCTTGTGTGACTAGGTGATCTGTAGCAGACATTTAGTAAAACATTTTGTTTTAGTTTTTAGATCATTGAACCATAAGAATCATTGGGCAATCCATTTGAGAAATCTTGAGCCATTCAAGGAAGACAGATCTTTGTTAGAGATTTCATGCTGTGAAGAATCCATGCTTTCATCTATTTGTTTATCCACTGATCCACTTGCAAAAGTATAATCCACTGTTTCCATGCTGAGTTTCCTCCCTGCCCCTAAGAGCTCCCTCCCACCCTTGCTTATTTGTGGATGCCCACCCTATCTTTCCCAGAGAAGCAGGAGGTAAGGGTTAACCTGCCTGACTGGCCCCCTCCACCACTACTAGGTGAGAGCAGCAGTGGTGGCCTGATGCCTGGGGAGGGGCAGGTTAACGCTTCTCAGGCTTCTCCCGTGGGACAGACAGCATGGGCATCCACAAGTAAGTGGGAAGCGGGGGGAGGTCAGTGAGTGGGGATCTGGGGTACTGGGGAAGGTAGGGGTACTTGGAAGAACCAGTGGACCAACCCAGCAGGGGAGGGAGGGTGGGTGGAATGTTTGCATTAAAGTGTAGCCTAGAGTGGCTACACCTTAGTGTAACATGAGCTGGGTAACATGGATCAGAGATACTCATGCCCTCAAGTGGCATAACATTGAGCTGCCTAATAAGTACAGTTTCAGGTGTTGGTATGTGGACAATCTGGGTGTTAAAAGCTCCAGGAGCTGCCCAAAATAACCCTGTAACAAGGTCCTTATTCTTTTACCTCTTGGTTATAAACTTCCTTCTCATTGGATTTCTTTCTCTGGTTCTTGACTGATGAATTCTTTTCATCCTTGAATTGGTGGGAAAATGTTTCCTGAATCTGCTTCTTTTTCACAATAAAAAATCCCAGATACTTAGTATATCAGGAGAGTATTGTGGATTGAAGTACTTCATTTATTAGAAGCAATTGTCAATTGAATAACATTTAAAACAAAATCCTTCCCCAAAGACGAAATCTTTTTTGCTTGCTATACCTCATAGCTCTTGTTTTCCAGTTAAGCCTACACCAAATGCCAATGTTTGAAGAAAAACAACAACAAAACAATACCCTATCTGATTCTTCAACAGAACTAAAACCCAATCTTCTTGATTGATGTGGGGCTACTTGTCAGAGTCGCACTGCAGAGTTATTCTTCTACTTTGAAGATTTATTCTCTTGAATGGTTAAAATGCCCGTTGGAAAACAGAAACAAAAATAAGACTAATATGCGCAATATCTTCGGGCATTATGAGACACAATCTTTCATTTAAAATGATCAGTGTTTTCTTTTAGAAAAGATGTTATTCCCTGCTTGGACAGGTGAACCAGTGCTCCAGCATGTCAAGGGTTTCCATCAAGTACTCCAGTCACAGTTTTAAAATAACCGCCCCCCAACATAAATTTCCAAGAGAAATAGCTCTATTCATGAAAAAAGATCTTAAAATTTGCTTATACCTCTAACATCTGAAAAAGCAGCACAGTAGCTGACTGTATATAGTTTATTTACACCCTGAGACCAAATTCCTTGGATTCCATTCTGGCTTCACTAAAGTCAGTGGCACCACTTCCAGTGAGTTAAGACACCAGGATTTCATTCAATGCAGTATTGCCAACCCACCATGTCAAATCAAGAGACAAAATCTTGAAAATCAAGAGATTTGGAAAGTAACTCATGAGATGCTATTTTTGAAGTATTAATCAATATAGATATATTGACCATTGGTTTATAAATCCCATTATTCACTTATATAACTTCTAATAGGTCAGAGATGTATATAACAACCATATTATTACTAGGGCTGTGCAAAATTTTGCTGAATCTTTCATTCTGAAGCTGTTTTGACATGCTTTGAGCTTGAAACAGAGAAATTGAAATGAAACAAATAGCTTAGAAACAGCTTTGAAATGCAAGGAAGGTACTTGAAACATTTTGAAAGTTTTGAAACATTTAAAGTTTCAAAGCAGCCTGGTGGCGGGAGGCAGGAGAGAGCCAGGGCTGCGCTTCAAGTGGGTCTGCAGTCCCATGGAGATCAGCCTGGCAGGGAGCACATCCCTGGCTCTGCCCACCTCCTGCTGTTGGGCTGAGCTCCATGGGGTTGTGGCCCCCCAGATCTGGGTTCTGGATGAGATGAGGCTGCATCTGCTGCCTGAGACCGGCGGCAGCATGAATCTTCCCCGGCGATGGGTGCCAGCTGCGCCTAGCACCAGTCCTAGGTGGCAGGGCAGCCTCTTGTCATCCAGTACATAGATTCAGGGGCCTGCACCCCCAGGAGGAGCCTGGCATTGCTCAGCAGCCCTTCTGGGGTTGAAGCCCCTGGATCTGTGAGCTGGATGAGAGGAGGCTGTTGCTGCCGGAAAGTGTCAGTTTTCCTTTGAAAAATTTTGAGATGCAGTTTCCCAGAAAATTCTGCACCTATCTCCTTGAAACCTGGCAGGCTCCATGCCCTCAGAAGGGGCTACCATCCCTGCAATTTTCATCTAAATCAGGCAAGAAATTACAAAGTTTTAGACATTTTCATGATTCCCCATTATAGCCTATGGGTGAAATGTCAAAACGTGTTGAAACGAAATGTAACAGTGCTTCAAAATGAAATGAAATGATGAAACAAAACACTGTCCCTTTGAAACTGCAAAACATACATCAAAATGAAATGATGGTGTTTTACACAGCTCTAACTACTACAACTGATAATGCTTTAGGAAAAAATAAATAAAATTCCTACCTGTTGTTCTGATTGGGACAACATCTGCTGGACTGTTGTGCATTTAGCACTTTCCAGACACAGACACACCAACACAGACAGTGCCCAGCAGGTAAGTCTGTTGAGAGGTAGGGGTGAGGGGAGATGGAAAGGGCGGGGAGCAGATTGAGGCCCCTATGGTGAGGGAGGAAGTGGGGCAGGGCAAGAGCTGGGATGAATGGGGCCCCGGGGCTGGGGCAGGACATGCAACAGGGCCAGCTCACCCAGAGGTGTGGGAGGGGCATGGCTCTCTACCACTATGTGCATCCCCGGGGAGGCATGGGGTGCATGTACCCCCCAGATTTGCGTGTGAGGCAGAGGCGGGCTGCCTACTGTGGGCTGGGGTTCTGCACCCTACTGCCTTTGCTCCAGGAGCCGTGCATTGGCTGTGCCATGTGTCCCCTTCCCTGGAGGCACAACATGGAATTGCGCAGCTCCCAAGGCAAAGGCAGAAGGGTGCAGAACCCCAACCCACAGTGGGCAGCCCTGCACACAAATCCAGGGGACACATGCCCCCCATGCCTCTCCTGGGGATGTGCGTGGCGGTGGAGAGCTGCACCCCCCCACCACACCTCTGGATGAGCTGCCTGTGGCTCTGTCACATGACCCGCCCTGGCTCTGGGGCCCCATTCATCCCAGTCCTTGCCCCTGATTTGCCAGCTTTACAATGGACAGAGAAAGTGATCTATTTGTGATGACGGTCACCTAGCATCCCTTCAATCCTCATGTCACTGACTAGATCATTCCCTTTGGCCAGAACCAGATCCAGCAGTGCCTTACATCTTGTCAGCCCATAGACTTCTTCAGTCAGGTAGAGCTTGTCAATGCAAGTGAGGAAGCTTTGTAGCTGATCAGATTTGGCTGAATGTTCTTCCTGTGAGATGTCAGGGTGGTTGAAGTCACCTAATATGACCATGCACCGAGAGCGTGCAGCCTCTGCCAGCTCCCTAGAGAATTTGTGGTCATGCTCTTCCTCCTGGTTAGAAGGTCTGTAATAGACTCCTACAGTTATATCCCCTTTACCATGTTCTTCCCATATTTTAGCCCAGAGGGTCTTGAATCATCCTCCTTGGGTGCCAATCTCTGCTTGTAGGGAAGTGTACTGCTCCTTCACATAGAGATCTACACCCCCACCCTTCCTTGCAACACAATCCCTCCTGTACAAGGTATAGCCATCAATACCTGTGGTCCAGCCATAGATGGAGTCCCACCAGGTCTCCATTATCCCTATGAGATCATATTCTTTTTCACTTAGCAGAAGGGCCAGTTCCTCCTGTTTGTTCCCCATGCTCCTAACATTTGTGTACAGGCAGCTAAGCCTGCCATTGGAAGCCCTGAGCTTCCCTGTGCTCTTAGAAGAGTCCCATCCTTTGGCTGGGGTTCGCTTGTGTTACCTGGCCTGCTGTAAAAATAATTTGCAGACTTAGTATTTTATTTATTTTGTTAGTGTGTAGCAAACCTTTTTGTTACTCATGGGAATAATCTATAGTCTTCAGTGCGAGGTTTTGTGAGAAGCAGGACTAGGTAGTAAGTGCTGAAACTAAATATGGCTTTACACTGAAAAACAAATGTGGTGTCAAAGAAAGGTAGATACTTTTTAATCTAAAAAAGAACACTTCTGATAAATTTGCCTTTTTTCCTTATAAAAACACTTCACTTTCTTATTTTGATTTTGTGTGGGATGTGATTTTTCTGATGAATTGAGTCAGAGAATCTAAGGCTAACACCACACAATTATAGAACACAGCCACTGTTAATAATGTGAATATGAAAACTATCGAGACAATGATGTTTTTATAAGGACACTACATTTCTAGCTTAGAAACAGAAATGGAGCCAACAGGGAGAAAACAACATAGCAGTAGCTTCTAACAACCACTGTGGGCTTTTGCTTTATATACTTTGTCATTCTCTTTCTCTTGGGATGAGGCTTCTTATTATGATTACTAGATAAAACTCACTCAGAAGTTTTGAAGAAAGTTCCTTTTCTACTAGATTTTTTATTTTTTCCCTATTTAGCAAATGTTGAAATAGATTTAAATTTGCTACTCTCACAAACCTTTGTGCAGGATTTAGTCAAAGCTGGCTCACACAAGTCACAATATCAATGATTTGTGTCGGCACATCTATGGGAATAGTTGTTCTGCTATTAGCTTTTGTTTTCTTGAACTTTTGAGATCTGTGCCCCAGTCATGGAAAACTAACATAAATCCACACTGTACAGTTCTGGGTCTACTCTACCTTTTCTACTGTAAGGAATTATGTTTATTCAGAACCAGGTGGTATAAGACATTATTCCATTTCAGTTTTCAATAACAAGATAACATTGCTCTTTAATTTTACAAAGGTATTAGGTAAAACTTGTTTGTTACAGTTGTACTACTGCTAAAAAGCCACCTCAGTGTTTCCTCTAGCAAAATATCTCAAGGCAGGTGTGAGATTTGCTGGATTGATGATTATATTGATGGAAGATCATAGATGATTTCTAGATCTTCATGACACGATACTTCTCCTTTCTTACATGTGGTGAGTGGTAAAATGGTTAAAAATGTTGGCACTTTTCAAGGCAAGGGTTGTCTACCATTTAGTGTTTTGTACACTGCCTATTTTGGGGACTTTATCTAAATTTCTTCATAGACATTACTGTGATGCACATGATTATTCAGCAGCAGTAGCATTGGCATTAACACCTACTCAAATAAAGAGGGTAGCTTGTAGCTCAGTGATGGGTCAGTTCTCTGCAAATTCAGGTGCCTTCTGCTGCCATTTAGACATTTTGCTTTGCAACAACAATGAATAGGGGCTTAATTATCTACAACTTCTCCTCCCACCTTTCTGAATCCCTCTGAGAACTCATGAATGGGGCCATTCCTTACAATTGGGAAATACTGTACTAAGGACAGTAAGTTGAGAGAACATAGTCCACAAGTGATAGTGTCTAATAGAAGATCAAGTACTCTTCAACACGGAACTCAAATTGTCTTTTACATGAGTATTCCACTGATCAAAGAGATTTATGGGCAACTAAAGTGAATTTAGGCCTTCTTTTGGCCCAGGCACAGATGTAAATTTTATTTCCAAACCAGTCTTTGATTTTTGGTTATGCTTCTCCAGCATCTCAGAGAGGATAGTGAGCTGTGCTGATTGGCAAGGAAGTCCTATGACCCTGAGGAATCCTTGTGAATAAGTGTAGCCTGCTTTATCATAGGCATAGATAGCATTAGTTGGTGTTCTCTGACATAGGAAAGAATTGAAATGCCCTAGATAGAATGCAAGATACTCCATGGTCTCCAAATCAAGCCACCTACATAACTCTTTAAGCTTAAAACTAGCTTTCTTCCCTGCAGGATCCTTCTACCAACCTTGGCTTGGCCGGGGGTTCTGGCTTATTTTCCTTAAAACTTGTGTTGTGCTATATATATATAGCTTTGTGTTCAGTTTATATGTCTGTAGGATTCTCAAGACCATGCTTCTATTGAAACCTTCACTAATCTTTTAGAAGACAAGATTTTTTGTCATATCCTTGGATGCTGTTTGTAAGCCTGGTGAGGTAATAGCTCTTCTCTTTTTAAATGAAGCCAAATATTTTAAGAAGGTTAACAAGAACTTCTCAGCTAATTGCAGAAGTAGTGTAACAGGTCGCCCTCCCCAGTGCCATCTTCCTGATACTCCGCGTCTTACGTGGGGTGCCCTTGGAGCCTTCTCAGGTGTTCTTGTGTCCCACTCTATACTCGTCTGCCACGTCTTGATGGAAATTATTATGTGAGGGGGAGACTGCCTACTGTACTGTATATGTTGGGGTCTTTCTCCTATGCAGGCCTGACCCCTGTTTTTCTGTAGCTAGGCATCCCTGTCTAAACCCACTAAACAGGGTTGGACTCCAAGGCTCTAGCCTTTCCTGGTATCTTGGAGCTTGTGGCCCCCTTTCCTGCTCCAACCTAGAGCCCGGCCCTCCCTGGCCCAGAGGCCTGGGTGCTGGCCCCACAGCTAGGGGCTGCAAGTTCAAAACCAGGGGCGACTCTGAGCTTGCACCCTCCCAGTCCAAAAAAACCCCCCCGAAAATAATATTGCACCCCTGGTGCACCAGACCTCCCTGGCCTTTTTAAGATTGCGCCTTCTGGTGCCAGGGTCTGTGCCCCCAAAAGCTGTGCCCTTGCTGGCACCGGGGTCTGTGCCCCCAAAAGCCATGCCCTCACTGGCACTGGGGTCCCCACTCTGTAGTAGGTCCCCAAACTTGAGACCTCCTCCTTCCCCTAATAGCCTCACCCAAACCACTGGGGTCCATCCAATAATCAAAATGAAAAAATGATAACTGCCACCAGCAAATATATTCAAGCAAAGCGGCAAGTCATCTTACATTCGCAGGGTTCAAGCTTCCACTCCACACCATCGGCTCCAGTCCTTGCTGTGGCATGGCTGCTGTTTCTCCCTGGCTTCTATAGTTACCACCTTTGGACCGCTCACCCAGCTTCTCCGTGGAGCTCTTGGAGACACTTCTTCCCCTTCGGCTCCTGACCCCCCTTACTGCCATTCTGCCAGGGTTTATACAGTCCTGCCCCTTCCAATCAGCTGACTAGCTGGCCAGGCTCAGCACTTAACCCCTTCCTCACCAGCACTCCATGCCCAGGAAGTTCTGCCCTTAAAAAGATGGACCTGCTTTCTGGTGACAGGGCTAGGGTTCCCTGTTACAAGTAGTAAACTGCACTTGTTAAAAACTGAGTACCTTTAAGAATAAGCATGTGGCTTGAGATATTGCTATTCAGCCTACAGTGCTATTTTTGTATAACATTACACATCATCTTAGATATATCCCTCCATTACCTGTTGCTTAGTAGTGTAATTTTATCCTCAGTACATTTCACAGAACATCTTACTTCTATTTGTGTGGCTGGATATAACCCACAATGAATCCCCATTTTCTTTCATAAGAGAGGCATTGATGTAAATTATAGGATTGCCAATTAATCACCTTTAACATGAGTGATTAATGCAACAACTAATTAATACATTTGTAACAGAGTCCCGGCTGCAACTCTGTTACTAGGAGGGGTTGACAGCTGAAGATAATTAGCACCCAGTGGGGAAGAGGCATGCCACACCCTCTGGAGCCAATGAGGCTCAGGAGGGAAGGATAAGAAGGGGGGAAGACCCACGAGAAGGCGCCTTTGGGCACCAATAGAGGGAGAGACTCTGGCGAGGAGCCCCGCAGCGAGGGATCCTGAGGAGGACCCAGAGGCAAGGGCTCACTCTCATGAATGGCGACGGGATTCCGGAACTGACCACCTCCTTCCTGCTGTTAGGCCCCAGCTCAAGTCTGGGTTCGTGCCCGGTATGCAAAGGCCAATAAAGATACCAGGGGTGAAAGTATAAAAAAGATTTATTGATAGGAATAAAAGGTGCAAGCGGAATAATTTCACAAAACAAGCACAGCAGATATGCAATACTAAGCCTCTTATATACAAGAGTTTGAATCTTCATAAGCATCCTTGTTTGCTAATTGGTTATAAAGGAGTGACGCAAGGAGTTCTTTACTGAGCATGTCTCTATACCTGTGTTTTAGCTATGTATCTCATTAACATACATATATGTTTCATTAGCATATATCTTCCCCGCCTAGGGGTGTGATTTTTAGTATTTTAATGAGCTCTTTGTTCCAGTAACTCTGATTCTGTTTTTGTTTTCAAGCTTCCTCTATCTAAGACTGTCTGCTCCTTATCATTGCAGATGGGCATTCATCACATAACATTCACTTTTGCTTAGGCTTTGCATAGTAGTTTCTAGGTCGAACCTTACGCTGCTACATATCTGATGCCCTCAGCATCCGCGGTGAGTCACAGGGGATGGAGCAGCAGCGTGGAGAAAAGCCGGGGCTCCACGCCAAGACACAGTGGGGTTACCCAGGAGGAGAAAGGGGGCGGGGGACACCCGACCCAGCTCCGAGGAGACGGGATCCCAGCACCCTCAACTGAGGATGAGAAGGCTGGGGGCAAAAGACTGGGAGAGAGTCATGATCCCCACACCGGCACGAGACGTGGGAAGAGAATCCTGGTGCAGACATCAATCAGCCACTGATGAGGCAATTAGCAGCTGATAACCGGGACATTGCACAGTATTTACCGTTCGAGTAAATTGGCGGGGATCTCCGCGGAGCATCCGACAGGCTGCCTCCTCTTCCGGGCATTCCTGGAAAGAGTAGTACAGAGACTAAGAAAAAATAAAGCACCATTACCATACACCGAGCCAGCGTGGTCCTTCCCGCAGGTACCTGCACAGTTAACATATCCTTCCTCCCCAATTAGTTTAAGATCAAAAGTCGTGGCAGGCAAGAATCTTGGGGTTAGGGGGTACCCGATGTGGACATGCTGACAATGTTAATTTTTTTTTAACGCGTTAATCACGCGTGTGGTTTTGGAGCCTGTGCCTCAGCTACCATGGGCTGTTGTCACCACCACCTCCAGGCCGCCCAGCAGGGCAGCAGTGGCAGTGCAGAGGAGCCATAGGGCAGCCTGTGTGTGGACTGTGGGTGGCTGCAGCAGGAAGGGGGTTCACCCATGGTACCCACAACCCCCATCCAGGGCCCCAAGCAGTCAGCTGGCAGTCCTTGAGGTTTGGGGAAGGTGGTGATGAACCGCAATGGGGCTGCCTGGCACCCTTGGGCTCCATGGCTTGGGGCAGGTTGGGACCACCTGGGATCTCCGGCATGAGCCACCTCTGTGGCTTTGTGTGAGTCCCAGCAGGACGTGGTTCTGGGCAGCTGCAGTAGGAAGGTGGGGGGGGGCACACCCACCCACCTACAATCCCCATCCAGGGTCCCAAGTAGCCAGGCTGGCAGTGCTGGGGGTTCTAGGAAGGTGGTGCTGGGCTGCAGTGGGGCTGCCTGGAATCCTTGGGCCTGGGGTGGGTTGGGACTGCTTGGGGCCCACTGAAGAAGTAAGCAGGGAAGTTTGGGCCCAGGCCGGGTTGGGGATGGGGTCAGGACCAGAGCCAGTGCCGGGGATGGAGCAGCTGCCCCTAACCCAGGCTACCTGTGGCTTCTGCTGCTGGTGTGAGGATAAGGTGAGCCCACTACCACTGTGGCCATGCTTGGGCAGGCACCTGGGGCAGCTCCACTGAGACCCCACTCAGATTGGGCATCCTGCCAGAGTGTGCAAGGATCCCCCCTCCCCAGGCTCCAAATCTCACACACACACCCACAGCCCCCAACACCTTTACAAATTCCTCCCACAGACCTCCACCCCACCCCCAGCCATACAAAGTACCTACCTAATTTTGCAACATTTTTGTTTTTCTGCACTTCATTTGGAGTTTTTAGCTGTGCAATTAAAATCTTTAATTGCAACTAATTGTTTTAATCATGCAACTAATCACAATCAATATTTTTAATTGTTTGACAACCCTAGTAAGTTCTAACATTGAAAAGCATGAAATGAAGAAAGATGAGGGGGTTTAATTGCCTACACTGCCTACATCTAGTATCATTACCACAAGTGTGTGTGACCAGAAGGAAGCTAAACACAAGAAGGTTACACAGTGGAGTACGAGACAAGGCAGAGATCTTAGCTAGTCCAACAGAGACATCACAGCACAGAAAGGTACCTGTTAGCCTGCCACAGTGCTGGTGAGGTGCCCCAAGTAAGTGGATTTTGTGTGAAACTCCTGATGTAATGGGACTGTTAAAGTCATGTTGGTTTATATTGGGTGATATTTAGTAGGGTTGTGTGAAACACCATCATTTCATTTCAACGTCCGTTTCACCCTTCTGAAGGAACAATGTTTTGTTTCATCATTTTGCTTTGTTTTGTTTTGAAGCACTGTTCCATTTCGTTTTGTCAAAACTGTTTCGCTGTTTCAACACATTTTGACTTTTCCCACATAGGCTATAATGGGGAATCATGAAAATGCCTAAAACTTTGTCATTTCTTGCCTGCTTCAGATGAAAATTACAGAGAAGTTAGCCCCTTCTGAGGGCATGAAGCCTTCCAAGTTTCAAAGGAGATAGGTGCAGAGGTTTCTGGGAAACTACACTCAAAACAGCTCAAAGGAAAACTGACACCTGTTGACAGGATATGCATACCTCCTTTCATCTGGTATGCATATCCAGGGGCTCGCACCCCTGGGAGGGCTGCCAGGCAGTGCCAGACTCCTCCCGGGGGTGCAACCCCCTGGAACTATGTGCTGGATGACAAGAGGCTGCCCTGCCACCTGGGACTGGCTCTGGGTGCAGCCCGCACCCAACACTGTGGAAGATTCATGCTGCCACTGATCTCAGGCAGCAGAGGCAGCCTTGTCTCATCCAGCATGCAGATCTGGTCTTGGGAGGCAGGCAGAGCCAGGGCTGTGCTTCACCTCCTGCTGCTGGGCTGAGCCCCATGGGGTTCTGCATCCCCATGGAGCTCAGCCCAGTGGCGGGAGATGAGCAGAACCAGGGCTGCACTCCCTGCTGGGCTGAGCTCCATGGGGCTGTGGAGCTGCTTGGAGCACAGCCCTGGCTCTCCCCTGCTTCCTGCCACTGGGCTACTTCAAAACTCAAAATGTTTCAAAACTTTCAAAACGTTTTGAGTGACCTCATTTCATTTTGAAGCTGTTTTGAAGTTTTTTGTTTAGTTTCAATTTTGCTGTTTCAAGCTTAAAACACATTGAAGCAGCTTTGAAATTAAACACTTGGCAAAATTGTGCACAGTCCTAATATTTAGGTTTATTGATTATGAAGCATTATGGGGACCTGTAAGGATTTGATTCTGAACTCTCTCTTGATTTTGCATTTTCAGTACAATACAATATTAGGCGTTGACATACTCCAAAGTTCAAGTAAATTCATAAGTGTGGTGAAGTCAGCCAAGTTACACTAGGGTTGAAACTGGGACACTTTGCATGAATGAACCAGATTCCTTCACTTGAAGAGGATGAATTGGGAGTAATGAAGTGGGCATCTCAAAATACTATTGTGTCCTTTGCAAGCAAAATTGTGGCAGGGGAGTGTGAATCACAGTGGTGGTAGCATAGAGAGATTGTGAAATTGTGAAGCACTGGGATGTGCTGAACAGAGGAGTCTGTCTCACAGGATCATCTGCTTCTGGCACATCACCTTGGAAAGTAGCTCTTCTTTCATTTTAAAATCAGGCAACAGATGCAAGTCACTGTGTCTGCCCTAGACACTACAGCCAATGTCACAGGCCAAGTCTACATGAGACGTTGACTGTGCAGTTGTCACTGCACAGTCATTTAGTACTTACATAATCAAGTACTAAATGATTGTTCAGTAACTGGCGTTACTGTGCAGTAGCATTCCTGTATGGCTTCCGAGTAACTACGCAGTAGCTCATTACTAACTGTCCCACGGTAAGGAGCCCTGAAAAGAAGAAACACTTACTTCCTGCAGGGAAGAGTGTGTCGTGCCAAGGAGAACCGCCGACGCAGTTCATCAGCTGCTTTATTGCCGGCTGGTGGCGGTGCCAGTAGATGACATCATAGATCCACCGGGGGGCCAATTTTTAAAAGCCAGCGGCAGGGAAATGGTAACAGAGGCAACTGGGACGCTGAGGGGTGAAGGTGCTTCCCAGCCAATGTTCCAGGGAAGCTGACAGCCCCAGCAGGGGCAAGATGGAGATCCCTTAAAAGGGGCTTATACAAGTTTGTGCGGATGCCATTCAGACTCCATGGGGCCACTGCCATGTTTCAACGCTTAATGGACTAAATCCTGGCCCCACATGCCAAGTATGCCACAGCCTATATCAACAATATCGTCATCTTTACCTGGACCTGGGACCAACATCAGAGAGCGCTACAAGCTGTCCTGACAGATCTCTGTTAAACGGGGATGACGGCTAACCCACGGAAATGCACCCTGGCCCAAAGACAAACAAAGTACTTAGGCTTCCTGGTAGGGTGAGGTACCATCAAGCCACTAGAAGGTAAAGTGGAAACTATCCTCAACTGCACAATGTCCCGAACCAGCAAACAGATGTGATCCTTCCTGGGATTAACTAATTATTATCAGCGTTTCATGCCACGGTTCTCAAAATTGGCAGCTCCACTCACCGAAGCCCTGAAAGAGTGAAAAACGGGGACCATAAATTGGACCCCAGTGATGAAACTTAATTTTGAGCTCCTAAAAAAGGCATTACGTGAAAATGTAGTCATTCACACACCCAACTTTCACAAACCTTTTATCTTGCAGACGAATGCCTCAGAAACAGCTATAGGGGCCATCCTGACCCAAGAAGATGAAGGGAATGAGAGACCGGTGGCATACACAAGCCATAAACTATTCCCTGCAGAGACACGGCATGCAACAATAGAGAGAGAGTGCCTGGCAATCCAGTGGGCTGTAGAACATTTCCGTTACTACCTATTAGGGAGGGAATTGAAGCTCATAACGGACCATGCACATCTACAGTGGCTGAGCAGGGCCAAAATTGATAATGCCCATATAACCAGGTAGGCCCTGGCTCTGCAACCATTTAAATTTCAAATAATACACTGTCCTGGAAAAAATAACATGGTGGCAGATTTTTTATCCAGGTGCCACACTATAGAAGAGTCACCGAACGCTGAAAACCAAACAAAATGACAGGACAAGAAACGCAAGGTGGGCAGCTGGATCAAAATCTTAGAATGCCCCAAAGCATCTTGGGGGGGGGGGTGTCCCAGGGGAAGGAGCCCTAAAAAGAAGAAACACTTACCTCCCACAGGGAAGAGCAAGCCGCGCCAAGGAGAACCACCGGCGCAGTTCATTAGCCGCTTTATTGCCGGCTGGTGGTGGTGCCAGCAGATGACACCATAAAAAAACCGCCGCCCAGTGGATTTAAAAGCCGGCAGCAGGGAAATGGCAGCAGAGATGACTGGGACGCTGAGGGGTGAAGGTGCTCCCCAGCCAACGTTCCAGGGAAGCCAACAGCCCCAGCAGGGGCGAGACAGAGAGCCCTTAAAAGGGGCTCACCCCACACTGGTGGGGCCCACCACATCGACCAGCAGGACAGCCAAGAAAGAGAGGGATGATGACGGGGGACCAGAGGCGGTCTAAGCCATCGGACCCATGAGTGGGGTGGGCAGAAGCCTGCACCCAGACCCTTTCATTATTTTTTTTTCTCTTCATTTTGTTGTTTTTGTTGTTCTTGAAATATCCTATCTTGGAGGGTACATGGAGGGTGCCTCCCACACCAGAAAGACCCTCCACGGGTCCAGAGCCATGGAGAAAGATCAAGGTCAGTTTGGGCAAGAGCCTCAGAAGAGGGGAGAGAGCAAAAGCAGAGATAATTGTACGCCCCGTGATTGTCGGGAGTATCAGAGCTGAGGAGCGGGCCAAAGACCCATCATCCAGCAGCCCGGAAGGTTGGCACTTGGTTGGGGTGTAGGGGAGGTGGAGCGCCAAGAATGCCTCTGGTGAGGGATATCAGGAGTAGCGAGAAACCCCAGAAGGAACCCCATTCCAGGACCATATAGAGTCGACCCATGGCAGGCAACTATCAGGGCTCTCCCCAGGGTGGAGCATTACCCGACACCTAAATTCCGGGGACACACCCCTAAGATGGGGCCGGGAGAATGCTCGAAGTCTGTCCATGACCACCTATTTGAAGTCTGACAGGGGCACTAATGAGCTACTGTACAGTACTAATGACTTAATGCACAGTAAGTGTCTTGTGTAGATGTGGCCACAGTAAAACAAATACATATAAGGGTTTCATTCCCCAGTTGGCTTAAGCTGCTTTCTCCACATGTAATTTCATAGATTCTAAGGAATCTGTCCAAGGCATTTTAATGGGAGCTAAAGTTTGCAACGCTTATGAATATCCTTGGTTACACCAGCATTAGCCCACTGAGATGGCATGAACTACCCAGGTAAGAGACAGGGCCCCGGATAGTCCTGGGATTGGGGTGGAGGGTGGTGCATACACCCTCAGGAGGCCTTAAATGCCTCTACATGAATGCTCGTAGTATGGGGAACAAGCAGGAGGAACTCCTGCTGGATAACAAAAACCCAGACATAGTGGGGCTCACTGAAACTTGGTGGGATCCAACGCATGACTGGGTGGTAAACATCAAGGGCTACAGGCCGTACGGGTGGGATAGAATGGGGAGGAAAGATGGGGGTGTGGCGCTCTATGTCAAAGAGCAATACACATCCTCAGCAAAGAGCATTGGGTCAGAAGAAGGGCAGACTGAAGTGCTCTGGGTCAGAATACAAGGGGGTCCTGCAGGGGGAAAGGGACTTAACAGTGGGGGTCTACTACAGGACACCCAACCAGGGGGAAGAGCTGGACCGGGAATTCTCAAGTCAACTTGTGGAGACAGTTATGACAATGGATGTGGTCATCATGGGTGACCTAAACTATCTGGACATCTGCTGCAAAGAGCAGTCAGCCAGGTCTGACCATTTATGTAGGTTTCTAGCCGAGTTACAGGACCTCCATCTAACCCAGGAGGTGCACAGCCCCACCAGGGGAAATGCCTTGTTGGACCTGGTCCTGGCCACAGGCAACAACCTGGTGAGGAGACTGTGGGTTCTCGACCACCTGGGCGATAGCGATCATCGCCTACTGGAATTCACCATCCAGCACAGGATATCAAAGGCCTGCAGCAAGGCAGCAGCTCTGGACTTCAGGAGGGCGGATTTCAATGAGATAAGGAGACTAGTCAGGGAGGCACTGAGGTCCCAGAGGGGAGGGGAGTTGGGGGTCCAGGAAGAGTGGTCGTTCCTTAAGGAGACGATCCTCCAAGCCAAAAGGGAGACAATCCCAACACGGATCAAAGAGGGCAAGAGTGCTGAAAAGCCCCCATGGCTCACCAAAAGTATCCAGGAACATCTGAAAGCTAAAAAGGAGGCATACACCCAATGGAAGGAAGGGGCCATCACCAGGGAGGATTATACCTCCATTGCTCAAGATTGTAGTGGGGCTGTTAGGAAGGCTAAAGTGGAGATGGAACTGGGTCTAGCGACCTGAAACAAAGATAACAAGAAGTCCTTTTTTAAATACATAGCGGGTAAAAAGAAGGTACTGGGTAACATGGGGCCTCTGCAGGACTTGCTTGGAAATCTGGTGGTTGCACCAGACAACAAAGCTAACCTCTTTAACAAATTCTTTGCCTCCATTTTTCTGAGTAGGACACCCCCGCCCCCCACCCCCTTGCTGGGATCCCAGACAGACCCAGGGGAGGTGCAGCCAGGTCCAGGGTCAGTGAGGACTGTCAGGGAACTTCTGGTGGGGCTAGACATGTTCAAATCAGCAGGTCCTGATGATCTCCACCCCAGAGTGCTGAGGGAATTGGCAGAGGTCATTAAGGGACCCCTGGAACAGCTTTATGGGCACTCCATTTTCAAAAAAGGGAGGAAGGAGGACCCAGGAAACTATAGGCCTGTTAGTCTTACCTCGGTCCTGGGAAAGCTCTTTGAGAAAATTATCCAGGAGCACATCTGCAAGGGAACCAGCAGGAGAGAGTATGCTTAGGGGCAATCAACATGGGTTCATTAGAGGTAGGTCCTGTCAGACCAACCTGGTTGCCTTCTACGACCAGGTCATAAAATCCTTGGATGCAGGTGTCGCAGTGGACATAGTCTTTCTGGACTTTAGGAAGACTTTTGATACTGTCTCTTGCCCCATTCTCATTAAAAAATTAGGCAACTGTGGTGTCGATGCCTATACAGTCAGATGGGTCGCAAACTGACTGGAGGGCCGCACCCAGAGAGTGGTGGTGGATGGGTCATTTTTGACCTGGAGGGATGTGGGCAGTGGGTTCCCCAGGGCTCAGTCCTTGGGCCCGCACTGTTCAACATCTTCATCAACGACTTGGACAAGGGGCTGAAAAGCACCTTGTTCAAATTCACGGATGACACTAAGACGTGGGGAGAAGTGGGCACGCTAGAGGAGAAAGACAGGCTACAACTAGATCTGGGCAGGTTACAGGGGTGTGCGGATGAGAACAGGATGGGATTCAACACTGACAAGTGCCAGGTATTGCACCTGGGGAGGAAGAACCAGCAACATACCTACAGGCTGGGGAACTCCCTTCTCATCAGCACAGAGGCAGAAAAGGATCTTGGAGTCACTATTGACTCCAAGATGAACATGGGCCGCCAATGTAAGGACGTGGTCAGAAAGGCTAACCGCACCTTGTCATGCATCCACAGATGCATCACAAGCAGATCCAAGGAGGTGATCCTGTGCTTCTATGCAACATTGGTTAGGCCACAGTTGGAGTACTGCGTCCAGCTCTGGGCGCCGCACTTCAGGAGGGACAACACTGAGAGGGTCCAGAGGAGGGTGACTTGCATGATCAGGGGGCAGCAGGGCAGGCCCTACAAGGAGAGGCTAAGGGACCTGAACCTCTTCAGCCTCCACAAGAGAAGGCTGAGAAGGGAACTGGTGGCCATCTATAAACTTGCCAAGAGGGACCAGCAGGCAATGGGAGATTCCCTGTTCCCCCGATCACTACCAGGAGTAACAAGGAATAATGGCCATAAATTGACTGAGAGTAGATTCAGGCTAGACATCAGGAGGCACTACTTCACAGTCAGGGTGGCTAGGATCTAGAACCAACTTCCAAGGGAAGTGGTGCTCGCTCCTACCTTGGGGGTCTTCAAAAGGAGGCTAGATAATCACCTAGCCGGGGTTGTTTGACCCCAGCATTCTTTCCTGCCCATGGCAGGGGGTCAGACTTGATGATCTGCTAAGGTCCCTTCCAACCCTACCAACTATGAGATTATGAAACTATGGCATATTGCATGCTGAAGATTAGAATATTTATGTTACATCAATTCTTCCATCAGCATGTTAAAGGCATAATGCTGTGCATCTAGAAAGCAAAACCAAAGCCTATTTATTTTGTATCCATCACTTGTATCAGTGAAGAGTCAATGCCATTGGTCCAAAGTGGAAAATGGAAGTGATGTAGTAATTTATCGGGTTGAAACTGATGACCACTCACAGAACTCCATCCTGCCATGGGGTAAATCCAAAATAACTTCCTTGATGTAATTTATTCCAAATTTCTCCTAGTGCAACTGAAGGAAAAATTAAGCACATAATATGCCCACACTGAGCTTTTCCATGTAAACAGAAAGACACACACACACACACACACACACACACACACACACACACACACACACACACACTTCTAGTAGTAAATGGTAAATGCCCTTGCTGATCCATTTGATCATTACCATGGTACTCCTCAGTGTAAGGCTCCTGCTTTGCAGCCTGTCAAGTGCACTGCCCCTTTTACTACTAATTAAAGCCAACTGACTCCCAGCCTGTTCTCTGTTGGTCCTGGAGCTGCATTTAAGGAACTCCTCCAACATTTAAGTCTTGCTACACAATAGGTCTTCATTCTGAACAACTCCTACACTGGCAACATCTCTGGCTTCCCTTGTTCCTGGCCCTGCCTTTGGTTTGTTCCTGGATTTTGACCCTTGCTTTAGCTTGCTCTTGGACTTTGCTCTGTGGATTTTCCTTCAGATTTGGTAACTAGGTTTCTGATTCCTGTCTTGGTATTTTGGCTTCTGACTTGAGGCTTCTGACCTTGACCCCTGCAAACTCCAGCTGCACACCTGGCTCTGTCTACTAGGTTGGCTGGCCTGGTGGACTGTGACACTCAGTACTCGAAGTCTTTATTGTACAAGGAATGTTTAGGTCATGGTTATAGTTAGGAAGATTGCTACACTATTACATTCTAGTTGATTCCTAGTTCACCAAGTAACCCTGTAGGGGTCTTTATAATTCCACACAATTTATAGCAGGCTTCAGGTGACTCTAAGATGGTGCTGAAGTCTGAATTGGTTTAAAGGTCATCTGCAAACCTCCTAATACTTCATCTTGCACTGACTGGCTTGTGCTACCCTTTTTATTACATTTTACTTGGTGATACCCATATCACTTTACTATTAATATACATTGGTTGCAACATTTTAATGTTCTCCTACATGAATTCACCTTTCCCAAGCTGCACCATGTTATCAACAGAGGTTCTGGTTTCCTCTGACACAAAAAAACCCCAAAATGTTCTGATTTAAGCCCCCTCCCCTCCATCTACATTTTTACATACACACACACACACACACACACACACACACACACACACACACACTTCATTAAGGAGTATATATTCCTTCATTAAAGAATATATATATATATATATATATATATATATATATGCATGTGTGTGTGTGTTGTATGTACGTATATATCTTCATTAAGATATATATGGTTTTAAACCCCCCCAATCCACATTTTTCATGATTAAAACAAATATGCCACTATATATATATATATATATAAATATCCAAACTTTTCAGATAAAAACCCCAAATTCACCTTTTTTCATAGATTCATAGATTCATAGATGTTAGGGTCGGAAGGGACCTCAATAGATCATTGAGTCCGACCCCCTGCATAAGCAGGAAAGAGTGCTGGGTCTAGATGACCCCAGCTAGATGCTCATCTAACCTCCTCTTGAAGACCCCCAGGGTAGGGGAGAGCACCACCTCCTTTGGGAGCCCGTTCCAGACCTTGGCCACTCGAACTGTGAAGAAGTTCTTCCTAATGTCCAGTCTAAATCTGCTCTCTGCTAGCTTGTGGCCATTATTTCTTGTAACCCCCGGGGGCGCCTTGGTGAATAAATACTCACCAATTCCCTTCTGTGCCCCCGTGATGAACTTATAGGCAGCCACAAGGTTGCCTCTCAACCTTCTCTTGCGGAGGCTGAAAAGATCCAGGTTCTCTAGTCTCTCCTCGTAGGCCTTGGTCTGCAGGCCCTTAACCATATGAGTGGCCCTTCTTTGGACCCTCTCCAGGTTATCCGCATCCCTCTTGAATTGCAGCACCCAGAATTGCACGCAGTACTCCAACTGCGGTCTGACCAGCGCCCGATAGAGGGGAAGTATCACCTCCTTGGACCTAGTCGTCATGCATCTGCTGATGCACAATAAAGTGCCATTGGCTTTTTTGATGGCTTCGTCACACTGCCGACTCATGTTCATCTTGGAGTCCACTAGGACCCTTTCCACTTCCGTGCCACCCAGCAGGTCATTTCCTAGGCTGTAGGTGTGCTGGACATTTTTCCTCCCTAGGTGCAGCACTTTGCATTTCTCCTTGTTGAACTGCATTCTGTTGTTTTCTGCCCACTTGTCCAACCTGTCCAGATCTGCTTGCAGCTGTTCCCTGCCCTCCGGCATGTCCACATCTCCCCATAGCTTTGTGTCATCTGCAAACTTGGACAGAGTACATTTCACTCCCTCGTCCAAGTCACTGATGAAGACATTAAAGAGTATCGGTCGAAGGACCGAGCCCTGCGGGACCCCACTGCCCACGCCCTTCCAGGTCGAAACCTACCCATCTACCACGACTCTCTGGGTGCGACCCTCCAGCCAATTCGCCACCCACCGGACTGTGTAGTCATCCAAGTCACAGCCTCTTAACTTGTTCACCAGTATGGGGTGGGATACCGTATCGAAGGCCTTCCTGAAGTCTAAGTATACGACATCCACCCCTCCTCCTGTGTCCAGGCATTTCGTAACCTGGTCATAAAAAGAAAATAGATTGGTCAGGCACGATCTGCCTGTCACGAACCCGTGCTGATTTCCCCTCAGCATAATTTGTCCTGCCGGGCTCTCACAAATGTGAGCCTTGATAATTTTTTCAAAGACTTTGCCAAGGATGGAGGTGAGACTGACAGGTCTATAGTTGCCCGGGTCCTCCTTCCTCCCCTTTTTGAAAATGGGGACCACGTTGGCCCTTTTCCAGTCCTCTGGGACTTGGCCCATGCACCACGAGCTTTCAAATATTCCAGCCAGTGGCTCTGCAATAATGTCGGCCAGTGCATTCAGCACCCTTGGATGGAGCTCATCCGGGCCTGCCGACTTAAAGGCATCCAGTTCTTCCAAATGACTCTGCACCATTTCAGGGTCTACGCATGGAAGTCTGGCGCCTTGCTGCTGCCTCTCTACAACCCCAGTGAGAGACTTGTCGTGCCCCTCACTTAGGAACACTGAGGCAAAGAACACATTGAGGAGTTCAGCCTTGTCCCCCCTGTCTGTCACCAATTGTTTCTGCCCATTTAGCAGGGGTCCTATTCCTCCCTGGGCCTTCCTTTTACTCCCTATATATCTAAAAAAACAATTTCTTGTTTTCTTTTACTTGGGTTGCCATCCTCAGCTCCATGGTAGCTTTGGCCCGTCTAACTGCCTCCCTACAAGCACGAGCAGAGGAGGTATATTCATCTTTGGTGATCTCTCCCTGTTTCATGATTAAAATGAAATGCCACTAGATAGATAGATAGATAGATAGATAGATAGATAGATAGATAGATAGATAGATAGATCTTTACACACACACACATATATATATATATATATATATATATACACACACACACATACATGCATACATAGTGGCATTTCATTTTAATCACAGAATAAGGTGAATTTGGGTTTTTAAGAAAAAATCAGAAAATTTTGGATTTTTTTTAATCAAAGAAAACTAGGATCCCTGGTTATCAACAATGCAGGTGGCATTTAAAAATTATTAATGCTAGTAATTGAAATTGCCATTCTAGCCTGCCCATGTCATTGTTTCCCATCATTGTTCAACACACCAGCTTTACAATTAGGCTGGAAACATAAAATTATATAGTGCTGTTCACTGGGGAAAAATAGAAAATAGTGTCACCACATGCAATAACTGACATTAAGTTCTCTATGAGCAAGAAATCTGTTGTTTTCAGGTGACAGGAAATAGTTTGTCAGTTAAACAGGAGTGATTGCATTGCATTAGTGCAAAATGTTCTGGTGCATGGAAATGTAGTTCCATTAGCTTAGTTGTTTTTAGTTGTTGATAAGTAAGGTTAGCTTGCTTTGGTATCATTTTAGCCCCTACTACTCTGAGGATGAGTAAACCTCTTATGAGGCATGGACATCAAACCCTTTCTATAAAGGATAAGCCAGCATTTTAATATACTTATTCTTTAGCTGAAAGTAATGGAAAATAAGAAATAGTTGAGTAATTTAGGTGGCATTTTGAAGAAGCTTTCACAGAGTCCATGGCAAAAGAGAATCTCATGGGGTTAGAAATGGCTAAGAGATGAATACAAAGACTAGGCTGAGTCAGTCTTCAACATTGTGAAAAAGTTAACACAAGCTGGGAATAGCCAACATTAGGCCATGGTATGGGAGCCATTTAATACAGGTGGCAACTTCTACAACAGACATACAGGGTGCATCCAGATGAGCATGCATGTGCCTCTTGCCCCGCCTCAAACCCCTTTGAGGTGGGCACCAGGCATGTGGGAATGAAAAAATGTTCCAGGCACTGCAAGTTTGTAGCACAGGGAGAAAATTAGACCCCTGGATATCAAGGGGTCTAAAAAAATTCTGGTTTAAAAAAGCGGAGCAGGGCATGGTCCAGGACCATGGTCCAAGTCCAGGACCATGCCCTGAGGCAACTGGAGGCTGGGTCTTCCAGAGAGATGCTCTGGCTGCCAGAGCATCTCTATGGTTAGCCACTTGCTCTGGTGCTGAAACATGTGGCCAGCCAGGCCACGTGTTCAGCACCAGGGCTCCAGTGCCAGTGAGTAAGGGGTTAGGGGGACTGGAAGAGGGGGGAGGGGACCATAGGGGGGACCCTCAATGGCCCTGCTTACTCCCCCAGCGCCCCAACCCCTGCTCTGGCTGGCCCCTCCCCCCACCAGCCCCCCGAGGCCCCTGACCCCTGCCTTGGCTGGCCCCACTCCCCATTAGCCCCCCCAAGGCCTTTAAACACTTCCCTGGCAGGCATCTCCTCCTGACAGCCACCCCAAGGCCCCTGACCCCTGCTCTTTCTGGCCCCTCCCCCCACGAGCACCCCTGAGGATCCCAACCCCTGGCCTGGCCGTCCTCTCCCCCTGCCAGGCCCCCGAAGGCCCCCGACTCCTGCCCTGGCCGGTCCCTCCCCCTGCCAGCCCCCCTGAGGTACCCGCCCCCTGCCCTGGCTGACCCCTCTCCCCACCAGCACCCCCGAGGCCCCTGCTCTGACTGGCCCCTCCCCCTGCCAGCCCCCTGAGGCCCCTGACCCCTGCCCTGGCTACCCACTCCCCCTTGCCAGCCCCCCTGAGGCCCCCAAACCCTGCCCTGGCCGTCCTCTGCCCCCGCCAGTGCACCTGAGGCCCGCAACCCCTGCCCTGACTGGCGCCTTCCCCTGCCAGCCCCCCTGAGGCCCCCAACCCATGTCCTGGCTGGCCCCATCCCCCCATCCCTCCAACCCCCCCTACCTCTGCACCCCCACCCCAAAGTTTAACCCCCCCAGCACTTACCGGCAGTCTGGCTGCCATCTGGGTGAATGGGGCCCCACCTGCACAGTGCGGGGCAGGGTGACAGCCCCAGCAGTACTGGCCCAGGCCCTCCTGCCCCCCCGCACTGTCCTGTGCTGCCTGTGGGGCTCTGCCAGGAGGCCCTGGAGCCCTACCCCCACCCCTGCTTCTAAGGTAAGCAGAGGCTTTCTTTTCTTTTCTTTTTTTCTGGGTTTTTTTTTTAAGTGATAGTGCCTGGGGTTGTGGGAGAGCCCTGGGGGCTTGGGGGTGAAGGTTGGGGGGTGAGGCTGGGTGGGGCAGCCATTGGTGGGACTGGGGAATTGGGGGTTGGGGCTGGGTGGGGCAGCCATCGGAGGGGTTGCAGCAGTTGGTGAGGGATGGGGCCAGGTGGGGCAGCAATTGGGGGGCTGAGGTAGGGCATATGGCCCTTGAAGGTGGGTGGTAGCCCCTGCAGGGGTCATTTGGCCCCTGTTAGGGGGCTGTACCCCTGTTGGGGGGCCATAGCCCCTGTGGGAGGGCAGCAAATTATGTATTCATGAATTCATGAAAAATCTCTTTAGAGTTCACTTTATTATTATGATAAGATACTTGCTTTAACACTGTAAGATATATCAATAAAACATTGTCCAACAGATTGCTGTCTCTGTCTCACTCTCTCTCTCTCGTTATAGTGGTCTTTTGTTTTACTTGTGGAGGAACATGGATTTTGGGGTATTTTGCAGAGTGACAGGGATTTTTTTTATCAGGGATTTTTCAGTTTTCAAATAGGGAACACCATCATTCCTGCTAGGGAGGCCAGTGGCAAGACTCTGACTGCTCAGAGCTGGCACCTTGGACTCAGCTGGCTGTGGCTGACTTCCTGGCCAAATGGGGCCAGGAGGACATGCTTTGACAGTTCAAAGCAGGCCACCACACCTGGAACATCTTCTGGGTGATAGCTGCCCAGATGGCTGGGCTGGGGGCACACATGGCAGTAGTGCTGTGCAGAGGCCAACCCTGCAACAACAGTCCACTGGCAGCTGGCCCAGAGGGGCAGATGCCTCTACTGGCTGTGCAGTCCCCATCTGGGTCTGGCAGGTGCACAGCAGGTCACAGCCAGGTCACAGTTTTAATTAGAGGTGCAAACTTTGAGAGAGAAATTTTGGAAAGTATTACTAACTTGATGTTCTGACTCTAACAGAATAAACCCACTGCAGATAAACAACTGAATAGGATGCATCTATTTAATGCACTAAAAGCTTTTCTTATTATCTACTTAACAAGCTACATCAGGATAGACTCATGACTGATGCCTACCTATTTTTAAACATGTTGGGCACATCAACACATGCAGACACATGCGCTTGCAGCAGCTCAAATAGAAGCGGTGCAAATCTGAACTGGGGCTTTTTGTTTCAGCATACATGTCTGGACATTCACTTTGGTCTGGTGCAAGTTGTGTCACTTGGGGCAAAATAACCCTGCCCGGCTCCTCCCAGATCTTCAGCCAGGGGGAGCTAGAGCCCGGGGCCAGCACCTGTGCTTTCCCCAACAGTATAAAAAGCTGCCCTGTCCTGGCCCTATCTGTACAAAAAATTGCTCTGGCAAGCAGCTCAGGGCTACTCGCTCTCAGGAGCTTCTGGAGGAGGAACCTCTGGGAGGAAGCTCGCTGTGCCCCTTCCTGTTCCAGGCTGCTGATGCAAGCTTAGTCACAGGAGCTTCTGGGGAGAAGATGGCCAGGCCCTTTCCTGCCTCTAACTACTATTAGCTGCTGGCTTGGTCTCAGAGCTTTTGGAGTAAGTTGGCTGCACCTCTTCCTGCATTGAGTGGCTGCTGCTGTTGATGCCCCACCCCAGGGGGGGAGGTCCCCTGCTGCATGCTGCTGCCCCTGGAGAGGGGCCCACTGCATTGCACCACATCTCAGCTTCTGCACCCCTATTCCAGCTTGCTGCCCAGGCTGTGGTCAGGGGACAGCTTGGGGAGGGAGTCTGTGCTGCCTGTGGCCCCTCCCCCACCATCACTGCTGGAACCTAAAGGAATCTTGCCTGCCCCAGCTGCCTTGGCAGGCCACCCCCACCTTCACCTCCACTTCCAGCAGAAGCACACCCTGAGTGGCTGAACTGGACAGCTCCTCCTGTCACTGCTGTTGCTGCTGCCATTGTTTCTGCTGTTGCCCCTTCTCAGAAGAGAGAGAGATTCCCTGCTGCACCACCTGCACTAGGTCACTTCCTAATTGACTGACTGCTCCTACCCTCCCCCACAGCTACCTCACTGCATCTGATCCTCATTTGACTTCCTACCTACTGCTCTTCTGCTGAGTTACTGGCTGGAGGCCTGAGGGACCTCTGGACAGAACTTGCACAGACAAAGCCCCTCTACTTCTCCAGCCATCTTTTACACCTGCCTCAGCAGCCTTCCCTGTGTTTTTGTTTTTTTGTTTTTGTTTTGCCCTTGTGGTAAGTCCTGTGGTTTGCTCCTCCTGACCTTGCATTTGCTGTGGGGCTGAGTAAGCCAGCTCGAGTTTCCCCAGCCCTTCTGTGTGTGTATTTTTTGTTTTGTTTTGGGTTGTTTTTCCCCCCCCACCACCACATTTTCAAAGTGTAGGCCTCTTGGATTTTTTCCTGTGGGGCTCTCTCAGTGAGCTTCAGCTCCCTTCCTCCCTATCCCTCTTCTGCCCCAGAAACCCAGCTTGCCCCTACTAGATTCAACAGCCCTGTGAGATATTTTGTTTTTCTTTATTGTCTTCCCTGCCCTCATGTGAAACAATGGCAGGGCAGGAACCTTTTGGGGGGTGGCGGGGGGCAGATGCCCCCGCAGGGCTTCCTGCAGCTCCCACTACAGGGGTGGATCCCACCCAAGCCCCCAAGAGGATGCATGCCCCTGCAGCCTCCACCCTGGAGGCAGAGTCCAACCAACCTCCTCCAGGGGTGGAGAAGCCTGCAACCTCTGCTGCAGGGGAAGGTGGGACTCCAGTAGGAGCCAGCAGAACCAGGGGGTCACCCCTGGCCAGGTCCCCCCCCCCCCCGGAGACATTCCCAAGCCCCCTCTCCCATCATCAGGGACCAAGGGCAAGAGCAGTGGGAAGGGCTCCTCTTCAGCTTCCTCCACAGCTGGGGTGGGAAGGGCAAGGGCCCTGCCCTGAAGCCTAGACCACCAACACCTGAGGGGACCAGGTGCACTACACCAGCCAGCACACTCACTCAGCCTGTCCCTGGCCCTAGCTCAGGCCCCACCACCATGGCCCCCTGGTCAGGGGGGGACTGCAGCTTTGCACAGGCAGCTGTGGGGAGACCTGAAGCCAGGGGGCCTGGACCTTCCACTACTGGCCCTTGAAGCTCAGGCAGCAGGGCCCCCTTTCTGGCACTCACCCACAGGCACAGGGTGAAGTGCCAACTACCCATGTGGGAGAACTTGCACTTTGAGACCTGGTTGCAGGTCGTGGTTTGAGTAGTGGGGGCCCTCAAGATTGTGGTGGCCTCCCACATTCATGGCAAGGGGGTCTTTTTCCTTTCCTCAGAGGCCACTGCGCAAAAGGCGGTGGAGACGGGGCTCATGGTGGAGGGCAAGTACATCCCCCTCAAGGCTCTAGAAGAGCTGAGGATCAGGGTGCTCCTCAGTTCCATCCCTCCCTATATCCCCAGTTGGGCCCTGCTTCCCCAGCTCCAAACCCTGGGGAGAGTTATCTCCCCAGTGGTGGCCCTCTCACTGGGGTGCCGAGACCCTGGCCTCCACCATGTGCACTCTTTCCATCACCAGGTCATGATCCAGATGGCAGTGGGAGTGCAGCTGGAGGCTGAGGGGTGCCTGGTAATTCTTTATAAGGGGACCCAAGTGAGGATTTTCTATACACTGGGGGACCTGCAGTGCTTCTGGTGCTGTGCCCTGGGGCACTCGCATCATGAGTGCCCCATGGGCCCATGGGGAGGGCATCTGCTCTTCCCACAGGAAAAAGGGGTGCCCCTACTACTGGTGCCCCACCCCCCTCAGGCCCCCCTGGCACCCCAGCCACAACTACAAGCCCACCCGTGAGCTCAAGGGACCCTCCCCCCTGCCAACCAAGTACAGTGGAGTCCCAGAGAGGGCACCAGCAATCGGGGGGAGAGAGGGAGCAGGGCCCCCCTGCCCCTAGTCATACCCCCATTGTGGCTGCCCCCCCCCCCCAACCCTCACCTTCTCTTGCTGGAGCCTGTTCACCTGAGGACCACCCCCTGGCTGAGTGGGTGCAGGTCCCCTCTGGGCATAAAGGCAAGAGGAAGGCCCAGGCATAGCTGGAGGCCTCTGATGTGGAGGACTCCTCTCCCCATCCCAAGACCACCACATGGGGGGAAGGAGCAGCCCAGCCTCCAAGGGCCTCCCCAGCTGTACCTGACAGCCTACCCCCAGGAAAAATCAAGTGGGTGATCCCCATGGAGGAGATTTTAAGGCTGCTAGATAGTCCTGAACAGGAGCCCAGGGGGGAAGCCCTTCATTCTGCTGACCAAGGCCTACCTCCTGAAACCAACTGGTGCTGAGGCTGAGGCCTGCCCAAAGGAAGGCGTAGTGGCAGAGTCTCCTCCTTCTGATCTAGGGGATACAGAGGCCCCAGGGATCTGAGGGAGGAGGTCACCTTTCCCAGGATCCCAAGGCAGACACCAGAGCCACCGTGGTGCCTGGCAGGTCTTCTTCCTCCCCCTCCCAGGAAAACCTCACCTCCAGCCTGCACCATAATGCCACAACAGAGGGGGTCGTGGTGGGGTCACCTAATCAATGGGCTGATCTCATCGGGGACCCTGCACAGACCCCCCCGGGCTCAGCTCTACCCCACCATTTTGTGAAGGACCCCCACCCCTGTCCTAGGGGGCTGTAGATCTCTCCCAGTCCCAACCAGAGTCTGGGGTCTTAGTGGACCAGGGGGTTCAGATGGAGCCTAAGGAGCCCTCTGAGCTCCAGGACCAGGAGAAGGACGCCCGAGAACCAGTAGGTTCCATGGAGCCTGCAGACCTCTCAGTCCGAGACGTCCCCAGGGGTGAGCTACTGGCATTTCTTGACGTGATTACACCTGCCAGTCCGCCAGCAAGGGAGAGCTAACCTTGGACTGCTGGGGAGATTTTTGACTTCATCCTCACCACTGCAAGGGTGCTGATGGGGGAAGGCAAGGGACCCAAAAGCTGCAACGCCTGGATCTATAGGTGGGCCCACAGTTTCATAGATGCCCTCTATGTGTATGGGAGGATGCTATGCAAACTGGCGGGCCCCACACCAGGTGTTGCAATGGATGGCCCCTGCTGAACCATCTACTCCACCCCCCCCTCCCCCAAGCCATGAGGTCATTTAAGTTCACAATGCTCAATGTCCATGGCTGCAGGAAGGGTCTCTGGAGGTGCCAGGTGCTCTCCTTCCTTCAGGAAGGGGGGTATCCTATGGTATTCTTGCAGGAGACCCTGATGACTCCAGCCGATGAACTAAATCAGTGGTTGGAGTGCAAAGGCAGGGTCTCTTTTAGTCACCTGTCAGCCACCTCATCTGGGGTGGCCACCCTGTTCTCCCCAGGCCTGCAGCTGGAGTTTCTCCAGGATGTTGAGGTGGTGCTGGGCCACCTGCTGCACCACTGAGTCCAGGTGCGGGGGCTGGTCCTGAACCTTCTGAACATGTATGCCTTTGAGAAGGACACAGAGTTGGTGGATTTCTTCCACCAAGCGGCTGCATACATTGGCACCCTCAACCCTCGCAAGTGCCTGGTCCTTGGTGGTGACTTTAACATCACCCTAGATATGGGAGACCAGTCAGGCAAGGAGCAGAACCAGGCCACCGTAAGCATCCTTAGGGAGATCCTGATGGACTACTCCCTGGGGGACATCTGGTGTGCCTGTCACACCACTGAACGCCCTGCCTACACTTATGTGTGGGTGAGAGAGGAGCAGGCATGCTGCTCCTGGTTAGACTGTGTCTATATCTTTTTGCTGCACTTTGCCCAGGCCCACTCCTTTGGCATCCAGCTGACCCCTTTCAGCTATCACCACCTTGTCTAGGCCCAAGCCATGCTGGGGCCTGGGCATCTGGGGTCAGCCTACTGGCATTTCATTGCCAGCCTGTTGGAGGATGTGGGCTTCAGGGAGGCTTTCCGGGAGTTCTGGCTGGCCTGGCAGGAGCAATGGACAGCTTTCCCCTCGGCTCGGAGATGGTGGGATGTGGGGAAGGTGCACATTAGGCCTATGCGAGTTGGCAGTGATCTGATCTGGCTTTGGATCTAGCTGCTTCAGATGCCAGGGATCCAATCTGGAGCTCTGGACTGGGATCCTGCTTCGATCTGGCCAAAGAAGCTCCAAAGCTTCAGAGTCACCTTGGAGATCTGGCCATAGGGTATAATGGGGAATCAATAAAATATCTAACTTTGTTGTTTTATCTCTGATTTGGGTGCAACTTGCAGGGTTGGTAGCTCCTGCTGAGAGCATGAAATCTGCCAAGTTTCAAGAAGATCAGTGCAGGGGTTTGGGGGGAACAGTACCCCAAATTCTTAAAAGCAAAACTCATGTCACGTCTATGTGTTACAACACCTGGGGGGGGAGGGGGGTCAAAACTGCAGGGGTGGTAGCTCCAGGTGAGGCCACAAATCCTGCCAAGTTTCAAGAAGATCAGTGCAGGGGTTTGGGGGGAACTGCACCTCAAGCTGCGGACAAGCAAAACTCATGACATGGGTGACACTGTGTGTTAAGGTGCAGCAGGGGGAAAGCTGCAGGGATGGTAGCCTCTACTGCAGCCATGAAGCCTGCCAGCTGTTGAGGAGATTGGTGCAGGGGGGTTCTGGGGCCCTGCACCCCTAGCTGCTGACAGACAAAACTCGTGACATGGGTGCTTGTTCAACTGACTGTCTCTGTCTTGGGGCAGTTGATTGTCTGTATTGATTATTTCCTCTCCTTAGTCTGTGGTTTTGTAGGTGTTAATTGATGGTAATTAACTGGTTACATTAGCCAGCAACTGTGTATTGAACTGGTCCCTGAGTGAATCATGATCGATTAGTAACTGGTAACACAGTAGCCTAGCTGCCAGGCCTGCAGTAGTGTCTTCCACACCCCAAGACTGAGACAATCAGTTGCACAAGCACCCATGTCACAAGTTTTGTCTATCAGCAGCTAGAGGTGCAGGGTCCCAAAAGCCAGAAGCCCTGCACTTATCTCCTTGGCAGATGGCAGGTGTTGTGGCCGCAGCAGGGGCCACCATCCCGGCAGCTTTCACCCCACTCCGCCTTAACACACATAGTGTCACCCATGTCACGAGTTTTGCTTGTCCACAGCTTGAGGTGCAGTTTCCCCCAAACCCCAGCACCGATCTTCTTGAAACTTGGCTGGCTTTGTGGCCTCAGCCAGGGCCACCATTCCTGCAGTTTTCACCCCCCTGTGATGTAACACATACACGTGACATCAGTTTTACTTTCAAGAATTTGGGGTGCAATTCCTCCTGAACCCCTGAACCAATCTTGGTTGAACATGGCAGACTTTATGCTCTCAGCAGAGACTACAATTCCTGACAATTTCATCCAAATTGGACAACAAAAAACAAAGTTATAGATATTTTATTGTTTCCCCCATTATACCCTATGGTTGGATCTTCGAGGCTTTTCCGAAGTGCTTCAGAAGCTCCGAACCGCTTCAGAAAGCCTAATGAAGCCAGCACTTCAATCCAGAAATGCTGCTTGGGACACCAAAGCTTCTCTGGATCTGAAGCTCTGTCCAAAGCCTCGCACAGCCCTAGTGCACATCCTATTTTTTTGCCACGGCTACACTCGGAGGCACACCCTGCAGAAGGAGGCAGTATGGGAGCAGTTCGAGTGGGAAATGCTAGAGCTGGCGAGATGCCTGGACACTGACCCAACCAACCCGTCCCTCTGCAGAGAGTATCGGGAGAGCTTCGTGCTCTGGATGACCACCGCGCCCATGGTGCATTTGTCAGCTTGCGCATCCAGTGCCTTCGGGAAATGGACCACGACTCCCACTTCTTCTATGCCCTGGAGAGGAGGTGGCGGGACAAGAAGTACATCACCTTCCTTCTGGTGGGTGACAGAACCCCTCTCATGGATCCAGGTGAGATGCACCAGAGCGAGGGCCTTCTATGAAGAGCTCTTCTTCCTGGATCTGACTGATGCCGAGGTCTGTCAGACCCTGTGGGAGGGACTCCTGCAGGTCAGCATGGGTGACTGGGACTGGTTGGAAGCTCCTCTCACTCTAGCTGAGTTTTTGGCCGCCCTCCGCCTGATGCCTAGCAACAAGGCTCTGGACATCGACTGGCTGACTGGAGTTCTATCGGGTTTTCTGGGACATCCTTGGCCTGGACCTTGCTGTGGTCTGGGCCAAATCTAAGGGAAGTGGGGAGCTCCAAGGGCCGTGCTGACCCTCCTGTCAAAGAAGGGTGATCCCCCGTGACCTAAGGAATTGGCGTCCCATGTCCCTCCTCTACACGGACTACAAGGTGGTAGCAAAGGTCACCTCGCTGTGCCTGCAGTCCATGCTGACAGACATGATCCAGCCCAACCAGATGTACATGGTGCCCGGATGTTCCATCTTTGACAACCTGTACCTGGTTCGGGACCTCCTGGAGCTAGCACACTGGGAGGGCCTGTCTTTCACCCTCCTATCCCTGGACCAGGAGAAGGCGTTTGACAGAGTGGATCACGGGTACCTCACAGGAAAGCTGCAGGCCTTTTGCTTTGGGACCCACTTCGTGCAGGCTCTCCAGGTGCTGTACGCCTCTGCAGAATGTTTGGTCAAGCTCAACTGGACCCTGACAGAGCCCAGCCATCCCATTCAGGAGAGTGATGTGTCAAGGCTGCCCACTGTCAGGCCAGTTGTATGCCATGGCACTGGAGCCCTTCCTCATTCTCCTACAGAAGCAGATGGCGGGGTTGATGCTCCAGCAGGCAGCAGTGCAGCTGGTCCTGTCAGTATATGCTGACAATATACTCCTCATGGTCCAGGACTCAGGCGACCTGGCATGGGTGGAGACCTGCCAGGCATTGTACTTGGCGGCCTCCTCTGCCCGGGTCATCTTCATCAAGAGCTTTGGCCTGGCAGTGGGTGACAGGTGGCAGGTGGGCTCACTCCCACCTGCACTCCACAGGATCCACTGGAGTATGGCCTCACTGCTCTACTTGGGAGTCTACCTGTCCCCACCAGACCCCTCCCAGCTAGAAAACTGGCAACAGCTGGAGGCAAGGGTGGTGGAGTGGCTCCAGGCATAGGCAGGGCTCCTGTGATGTTTTTCCCTACATGGGAGAATGCTGTTGCTGAACTAGCTGGTCCTGTCCATGCTCTGGCACCGCTTACACACCTTGCTTGTGCCCCCTGAGGTCCTGGTGGAAATCCAGAGATGGGCATTGGAGTTTTTCTGGCTAAGATGGCAATGGGTCACTGCAGAAGTCCTGAGCCTCCCCTTGTGGGAGGGTGGGCAGGGCCTGGTTTGCCTGCACAGCCAGGTCTTGGCATTCCGCCTTCAGGCCCTGCAGCAGCTACTATACGGTGTTGGCAGCCATGAGGCATGGGGCCACCTGGAGAGCGCTTTCCTCCGCCACTTCCAGGGGCTCCAATACAACTGGCACCTGGCAGGCTTCTCCCTGCAGGACCTGTGAGGGCTGCCAGATTTCTACCAGGACCTACTCTGGGCCTGGAGTCTGGTCTCCACCTCCAGATCCCCTGCTACAGTCACCCAGGGTGCCAACCTGCTCGTCAAACCCCTCCTCTGGAACCCCCAGCTGGAGGTGCTGACGGCAGAGGTGCCCCAGTTGCGACAGAGGTTGATCCTGGCTGGTGTCACCTGTATTGGAGACCTCCTGGACTACAATAGTCAGGAGTGGATGGACCCCGCTGCGCTGGCCCAGCACATGGGTCTACCCACGACACGTGCAACCTGCCATCTGGTCCAGGAAGTGAAATCTGTCCTACCTCTTGATGCCCTTGCCTTTGATGACCAAGACCTGCATGGTGGCAGTCCCCTCCCCCTGCCCCCCATGTCCTCCAGTCCACCAGAATTTGTTGTGGGGACGGCACCTCGCCCAGCTTCAGGGCGCTCCCTGCTCCACCACCTAAGCCAGCTGGAGGACACCAGACCGGTCTGCTTTTCCACCATCCATCGCCATCACCTCTACATGCTTGTGCACTGCACTGTCCATCATGCCACCCTCACATCCCGCCCAGACACCAAGTGACGGGACCTGCTCGGTGAGGGCATATCTGGGGCACCCCAGTGGCTGAGTCTGTACTCCACTCTCATTCCATGAGCCACTGGGGACCTCAGCTGGTGGCTTCTCCATGGAGCTGTCACCACAAGCATGTATGTGGCAAGCCTCACGGACACCCCAGTCTCCTGCTTCTTGTGCAGGCAGAGGGAGACCCTGGTGCACATGACCCTCTAGTGCGCCAGGCTGCAGCCCCTCCATCTCCACCTCCACCTCCAGAGCCTCCTGGTGGTTGAATTTCACCCCTCACTTTTTTGTTTTGGTCACCCCATCCATGGCCCCACCAAGTCCCGGGACCTCCCAGTCAACCTCCTCCTGGCTCTGGCCAAGTGGGCCCTGTATTTGATCAGGAAGGAGGCTCTGGCTGGGAAGGTGCCCGGAGACTGCGGGGCTGCTTTCCTCTCACTTGTCCATGCACGTTTCTGGGTGAAGCACTTGATGGCATCCATCAGCTCCTTGGATGTCTTTTGAGTGGGTGTGGCCTGTGGGGCTCTGCTCGGTGTCCCCCTCAGGAGCACTTCTTTTCATGGTTTGACTGATATGACACCCCTATCCTTTTTTTTGTTGTTGCCTTTTTTGTCCCAAGAATTCTGTTGCATCTTTCACCCATTAGCCCCACACAGCAGGGGCTATTAGTTAGCCAGGTGGGCCTTAGAGCCCATGCTACTTGAAGGATACGAATAGACAGAAGTTTCTGGGGCCTGGCCACTTGGTACCTGGGGACACTACCCTTGTGCCAGCTGGACTGCTGCAGCAGCATCCCAAACCCATTTTTAAAAATACACACACACCCTAGAGAGAGACAGCAATCAGTTGGGCAATGCTTTATTGGTATATTTACAATGTTAGAGCAATGTGGAAGCCTACCAGTGTCTCTATCATCATAATAAAATAAATTCTAAATACCTATATGTGTTGATGTGTACTTTTGGTTTTCTTTGCACATGATGGGTGTGTGATGGGGGGATGTAGTGTTTGCAGGAAGGGGTGTGGAGTAAGAGGTGTGTGTGAAGGGATGTAGGTAGGTGTGTGGCGATTGCTGGGGGGGACTGTGGGGGCTACTCAGGAGGGGTGGGTTCCCTGGCCCTCACAGGGTGCAGCCCCCCCACAGCACATGGAATGCACCCCCCCCCCCGCCAGGGTCCCAGGCACCCTGGAGGGCCACATCCCCCCTGCCCAGGATCCCAGCTCCCCCCTGCAGGGCCATAGCCCCCCCCCCACCCAGGGCCCATAACTTACCTTTAGCAGTAGCAGCAGGGTGCTCTGAGCCATGGTGGCAGGACCTGGCGCGGCACGGGTGGACTGCGTGCCGGACCCAGCCAGGTCCTGTTGGCCCTGGGGATCGTATGCAGCCAGGCCAGGCCCTTGGTGGCAGGACCTGGCACGGCACATGGGGACCTCAGGCCAGACCCAGCTGGGTCCTGGGGCCTCTCTGCTGCCCAGCAGGGCCAGGACCTTGGTGGCAGGACCTGCCACCCTTGGGGCACCTCCAGGGGAGGTGGCAGCTGCTGTAGCTAGAGTGGAGTGCAGAGCAGAGCCCAGATTCTCCCCACCCCGCCCCATCCCCTCCCCAACAGGCAGCACTGCTGGAGCAGAGCCCATGGAGGGGAGCATGCGGGCTGTCCGCTGCAGGCTTTGGGTTCCCCACCCTGCTGCCCTCCTCCCAGGGGCTCTGTGGCTCAGTGAGCAGGACCTGGCGTGGGAGGGAGCTAGCAATATGCCACCATGGATGCCAAACTGAGTTACTCCCTCCTTATCTGGCAGCAGCATGGGTGGGCACAACTCCATGCCCCCATCACTACCATGCCTCACCTTGGCAGTCATGGTAGTGCAGCACTCCCTCTCACAATGGGCCCCACCTGCTGGGCCACAAAGGCAGCTCCTGCCTGGAGCTGGTCCAGCCCAGCTGCAGCTTTGCAGTCCACTGTGGGCACAGAAATCTCACGGGGCACGTTTATCACAACCCCATCCACTGATGTTGCAACCCCATTTGAGGTTGAAACCAAGTTTGGAAACCACTGTTCTAGACAGTTTAATGAAAACCCCTGCTCCCCAGGCAACAGCAGTATAAAAAAAATCAAAGCCAAATTGGATCAATAGGCTAGAAAAATAACACTGAAAACACTGTTAAAGGAAGACTACATCTTAATCTGGAAAAAAAGCATTCAGCATAAGTGTAGAAGGGTAGAAAATGTCCATCCAGCTGCATATTAGCATCAACCTCCCAAAACCAAACCCCCAAACATTGTATTATGAGCATTTTTTCTGCTGCTTAGTAGAATCTCATTTACTGGAACCATTGACATCACAACCTGAAACCATATTCTGTACACAAATTCTTCTCCACTGGCTATCACAACCAAGTCCACGTGTGTGCATGTTCACTGTGCAGCTAAGTGTTATGCAACAGCTGGTGACTACTGAGCATGTGTGATCATGGTATCCACATGGCCTTTTTTCTTTTATCTCTTTACTTTGCTGCTGCTTATTAGAATCACCAGTTAAAAGACTCAAAAGCATTCTGTCCACTGTAATTCTAATAGGAGGCAGTCCCTGTACCAGAAATGGAGGGCTTTCAGAGATGGTCAGTAAACATGTTTAGAGAGAAAGAGACATGGAAAACAACTGAGTCAAAAACTAATTTTTAAAGAAGATGAATAAGAGAACACAGAGGTATATAATTTAACAAAGAAGGTAAATCAGTTGTTCCAATTTATGCTTCTGCAGTACACAAGAAGAAAGGAACTATCATGGAAACCTAAATTCAATTTAACTGGCTGCACATTCATTTAGATAAACAGAAATATTCTTTTTAATGCACAGTAGTGCTTAGTTAACAAGAAAAACTCACTGGTCTATGATATCTCTAAGATCATAGATATAGTGATAGCTTCAAGAAAAGGAAAGGAATTGACCAGAAGGAAATCTGCAGCTAAATTGCATGGGACCAATAATGCATATTTTAGATGAGATAGAAGCCCTCATATAAAAACCTAAACCTTTCCCCCTTGCAGATTTGCCTAGAATTGCCCACTCATGGAATTTTTGCCCCTTTCTCCATGGCAAGTGATAGTGACCATTGACAGAGAAAGGGCACTTGATGGAGTCAGCCATCAGCCTGCTCCATTACTGTATTTCTTTACCACCCCTCCAGAGCTGAATCTGTCTACTTCCCTGCCTGTTACACTTTATGCCAATATTTCACATCATCTCCAAGCCCCATCCTAGCAGACCGTCCCATTGCTGGCCTACCATTTCTCGGATACTAGCCTTATCTCTCAGTATAGAGCTGCTTGAATGACTACTCTTTTCTAGCAGCCAGGAAATTCTTTTGGTCCTGCCAATCTATTAGGTGTTAAAACACTAGCTCATCATGATGGGACTAAGAGCTAAAGCAAATCCTATTTGTCCTTGTCTACTGACACACAGTGAAGTTTTCTCCCATACCCCATCCATTTTTTAAAAGGAATTTAAATTAATCTTGCAGTTTAAAAACTCTGGGTCCAGACATATATAGTGCTTATAGTGCTTTAAATAACTTTCAAGTTGCTATAAAAATTGAGTCGACAGATGGCAGATAGTGTTACAGTGCTACAAATCAGACCATATCAGAAATGACCCTGGATAACTCTGTAGTCCCTCACAGTGATACTTTAGCTGGGAGGCAGTGTGAAGCGCTACAAACTGCATTTGAAGAGCTTTATATGTATAATTAGCCAATTGCCTGTCAAGAATGACGGGGGGGTCGGGGGTGCTGGGATGGAGTACCGCCACCTAATGCCCCATGCTGCCGCTGTTCTGTCTTTTGCAGGGAGTGGGGTGGGGGAGCTCCCCCAACCTCTGTCTGGTCCTCGGCATGGCTTCGGAATCATGGTGGTGCTCGCCCACAGTTGGAGCACTCTAGTTGGCCGTTTCCATCAGCCAATCAGAGTGCGAATAAAGCATTATGGACAGACTTAGGCTTTTATAATATTAGAATGATTCCCTCTGCCTACAGATAGCAAAGCACATCCCTGTACAAGGATGGATAGACAGAACACCTTTGGAACTCATGTAAGCAGGCTAAATTCCAGTGAAAACCAGCAACAGGAGCACCATACATTGGCTTATTATAGGTTCTAGACATTCCTGACTTAAAAATAACCAAATGTACAATCTCAAAACTGGATATACACAATCTTTTCCTTCTGGATTTAAACTGATTTGAGTGAGTAAGATTTGGGACCCAAAGCCTTGACTGACAGCACAAATACTAAGACAGAATTTAGAAAAAAAAGTGTGTGTGTGGGGGGGGGGGGGGAGTAGGGGAAGAGAGTGAGAAGGACAGGGAGCATGTCTTTTGTTTCCTCTGTGAGGGCTATGCTGAGTATATGCTTAAATATCTAAGCTAAAATTCCTCTGAGGATTTTACTTGTATCTGAGTAATGGGATCTAAAGTTATCAACATTTTTCATTGTAATTTTTGCTAAATAACTATTCACACTAAATTGTCTTAATGAACCCTGATATGTTATGGAAACATCTCAGTTATTCCTTATATGAGGACCTGAGCAGTTACATGAATCAGTTGCCTTTCTCTCTCTGTCTGTAACCATTGCTCCAAATCAGTCTTTTTTGACAGAAAGAAAAGAACTCTCTCTCAAACTGGTGGAGGAATTAGAGTGCTTCCTTTTTTAGGCTAGCACTCTTAGACTTATTTGCAAAGTTACTGGTACCCAGTTATACGATATGTTGAGAGTCTTCAGCTCCAGCTGAATTGGAGCTTTACAACTGGGGGTTTACAATTGGCCCTCAGGTTTGCATAAATGAGTGAGATAAATATAAGCAGACCTTGCATTTTTGCAAAATTTTATTTGTGTAACATGCTTGACAAATATTACAACGACAACTATCAAGTTATGCCAAAATGATTAAATAACCTTTAAGCTTTCCTACCTCAAGTACTTTTAATGATTTTTTAAAGTAACAGCTGCTTTCATATCATTTTCACATAAAAATACACAGTATTTTGAGATATCTTAGGAAAAATTATTTTTAAGACAATATTTTATGGTTGACATAAAAATTTTGTTGAGGCTAGTAAAAGGGCCTCTTCCCTCTCCCCCTCCCCCCCCTTTAACATTTTAGTATTTGAAGTGCCAAGAGTGAATGTAAACATTTCAGATTTCATTAACATGCAGCCAATTTCCTGCCACACTTGTTTTGCAAAGCATTTGAATCGTGACTGGCTAAAAGACTTTTATTCTAAGTACATGGGACTGGTTTTCTTTCCAAGGATGGTAAGAAGTTAGCAATAAATGATTACTTTCAATCCTTGCTGATTCAGGAACCAATCTTGTAAAAGGATTTTGCCAAATTACTTCCATCCAAATTTAATGGCAGACTGTTCACGTACATATGAACAATTCACATGGAAAAAAGGTTACATGATGAGACCCCCTGTTTGTTTGCTTTTAGTTTCAGCGAAGAGCAGAAAACTATTATAGGTCTCAAGTCGCACAAGTCACTTGAAATTAGAGATTTGTGGCATGTCATACTTTCTGACATTGGTGGGTTAATAGCATGACTGAACTTATTGTAATAAAATTTCATTGCTTCCCAGCATCAGGTGGAAGAAGAACTGTAGTATAAATGAAGTACAGAAAGGGAGTCTTGTTTCTGCCAGACTCGCTGTGACTTTGATGCCACTGGGCATGTCTACATGAGATACTACTGTGCAGTAGTGTTGGGGGGACTAACCATGATGCAATGCTACTGAGCAGTAGTAACAAGCTACTGTGCAAGTACTTTGTTGCTACTGCGCAGTAGCATCAGAAAAAAGTGTGGGGACGCTAGTGTACTGTAACATCAGTTACTATGAAGTCATTTAGTACTTGGTTATGCAGCAGCCCAGGAAAGCAGGTCCACCCAAGAAAAGCGGTGAGCTTGATTTCTCGCCCCCCACCCGAGCCTACCTGCTTGAGCTGTGTGGGGGCCTGGTGCTTTCCTCTGCGCCTGCAGTGCCCCCCAGCACCACCCGAGCCAGGTGCCTGCAGGCGGTTGCCAAATGGGGGGAGGCCACAGCTCTGCAGAGGGAAGCATCAGCCCCAACCGCAGCCCAGGGACCGCTCCAGCCACCAGCAGCTCGCCCTCCCCTCCCCGCTGGCGTGGCAGGTAAGTCAGAGGGGTGTGTGCATAACATAGGGGTTTAATCAACCCTAAATTGAAGCGGTGTTTTTTAAAACCCACCACTTCAATTTAGGGCCCCCGTTTTGTCTACACATGTCCTAGTAAACTAAATGTGCAATAACTATGGTGCATTAATGAATATGTAGACAAGCCTAGTATGTTTTTTTATGTGAAGTATGTTACTGTGAATTCCAGAGTTTAGGTAAAGTTCTGGACAAAGTCTTACAGACTCAACTCCTCTGTTAGCCCATTAAAAGGCAGCTTTCCCACACAGTACTGTCCTGCCCTTAGTCTTTACATATGAAAGAATGAAAGCAACTTTTATCCTTATAGATCAGTCTCCTTGACTTGTTTGGTCCTCAGCCTCTACTACAGTCATACCATCCACTGGACAGCACATAGCTGCAATATGTTTTGTGACGTGAACACCTGTGCTGTATGAACTGGAGAGGCGTCACCATCATTCATTTTACTACCGAACAACTATTAGAAGATTAAAGGCCAATCTCATTCTCAGAATAACAAAATTACCTAATGATCTTTAATCACTTCCAGCATGGGCCAGATTCAAAGCAGTAATATTATGAAAGGCCATTATCCCACTGTCATTTTTTAAAGCCCAGTAGTTGCAATGGGCTCTTTTTTAAATCAGCTGCTGAATGCTATGGGCATTCTTTTGGATTTTACATGCCATCTCACACAACCTGCCATATTAATTTCAACCCATCCATCTAGTCCTACCCATAATAAGGTAGGATCTCCTGAGGGCCCTTCCAACCCTAATTTTCTAGGATTCTATTATTAAGATATAAGCAACTTTTAAATATGGAGATAACAACTTTTCACAGGCAGGGCCAAGATACCAGTTCCTATACTTGTTTTGCATTTAGCCTGATCTCCTTTCTAGAATGTTCAAGCTGTTCAAAGCACCTTGGTGCTACACTCCATTTCTCTTTCCATCTGTAATGTTAGATTTAATTAGACTGCATTACAGTACAGTGAATAAGAAGCTTGTACTGTACTGGCTTGAAAAGAATGAAAAGATAGACTTGAAGGATTTGGAATAATACCTTGCTTCAATTAACCGGCTAAATATGGAACTATTAAATGTGCCATATTAATTCAGAGGAAATATCACTGGCGCTTCCTTTTACCAAGTGCTCACTGGGATATATTTTCAATGATGAAATCCTAGTCTAAACATTGTTTAAACTGTAAACATTTTAAAAGAAACATTTCTTTGAAAAGACATTGTTCTTTTAATAATAAGTTCAGTATAATGTATAGTGTATACAGAAACTCCTACTTGATACATACATGGAATGCATTCACTTCTGTGTGTTCACAAATATTTTAATGATGAAATGGTAGTCTTTGATCTGCTTCTGGCAGATAATGGTACCAAAATGTCTTTGTTTCCCATTTATCTTTGTCACAGATTTTTCCAAGAAGAACTAAAAGAAAAATTGAAGAGTTTGTGCTTCTTTGCTGAACAGTTACTTACTGGGCTTCTTAGTCATCAATATAAAGTTGCTAGTGTGTTCATACAGCATTAAATCCCTATGCTAATCATGTGTTTCTTGGGGTAGGTAAGTCAATAACTATAGGTGGATTGAGTGGCTGGTAATTCACAGTGCACACTGATGCATTCACATAGGTAGTAGTTCCATCAGCCATTACTCCATAACCTACAAAGATAGCAAGTTTTAGTTACTATTATTAATCATGTATATAATACCACAAGAGTGAGTGGCCCTGGACAGTAATGCATCTGTATTCTGAAGGACTTACCAGAGCCAAATCCTCTTCTACCTAGTACAAGTGATGCTTATAGAGTAGTAGCAATACCTATATAACCGGAGCAAATTTGTATAGCTTTCTAGTTTGGCAGGCAGGCAGGTGGAACACATCAGAGTGTATACACAAAAGAGTACAACTCCCTAAATTTGAACAGTGCACACAACTTTGATATATCTCTTTGACAAGCAACGTTTAGAATATACTCTCTTCAATTTTGGAATGGGGTGGGGATTGGGAGCATTGAAACAACTGATTTTTTTCAGGCATTGAAACAACTGATTTTTTTGTGTGTCTGAAACTGCATACAGATTTCTGGAAACTTTCACCCTTTGGGACTGATTGTTTCCAGGTAATATTTCTAAGGAAACATTTTAGAGATGCTGAGCAAAATCCTATGAATTATTTTCAGAGCTAGAGGACTGGGAAGATATTTTCCCACCACAAAATATATCTAAACTACAAATAACAGAAAGAAAAAAATTAAAAAGGAAAAAAAAAAACCTTTAGCTAGGCAACAGCAAGCCCAGTGGAAGTTTGTAAGCTGACACTTGACAGGGAGACTGCCATACTTTATTTCAATCTGTAGAAAAAAAGAATTCTGATTTAAAGAAGATAGTAATTTTTGAAGTAATTATTTAAAGGAGCTCAATTCAATTCTGTTTCCACTGAAGCTAATAGTGAAAGTCTCATCTCCCTTTATTGATATCTTGATTGGGTTAATTATCTCTATTAACATAAATTAGAGGTGTCCTGGACATATATGCACCTAAGATTCTGACTGACCTCCAACATACTTCAGAGGATTCAGGTCATATTGATATGCCACTGGTTCAAGAACCTTTAAACTACAACACAGGCAACAGATTCCACCCCCTCCCCCCCTCCACGCACACTTTCCCCCAACCTTTTTATAAAAGACCTGCAAAACATAATAACACAAGTTATTTGCCTACCGGACCCCAAATTCTGCCTGGTCCTGATCATAGAGATTTTTCCCAAATGATTTGCTTTTTACCACAGAACAAGTATGTCATAAAAATTCCAATAAACAGAGATTTAACTAAGCAGAGTTAACACTGCTTTTGGAACTTCAGAATTTTCTCTCCTTGTCTATATGGTTTTAACACACTTTTAACTTTTTATGGATGGTTATAATGTTGCAATATTCCATTCCTGCCAACCCTATCTTGGAGATGCCTGAATCATCACCCCACTGGAGCACTGGCTAAAACAAAAATCAGAATTTTAGATGACATAACTGTAAGAGCATGATGACTAGTGAAAACAACAAGTATATGGCTGTAGGTGTGGCATTTTTGGCAGTAGCAGTGGCAGAGAGGATGGAATGGAGAAGCAGCGAGTTTTCTATTCCTCCTGGATATTTAGTAAATGACTGCTACAGATGTAGCTGTGCTTAGTCAGGGAAGGATATCATCTGTTCATACCATGCATTTGCTTTGCAAAGAGCAGCTTCATTTGCATAGGCTGTCTATGATAACTTGGGAATTCTTCTTGGAGGTTTCAACATCCTACTGGAAAACAGGCTGCACAGTTTCCTATTTGTTTTTCCTAAGTTATGAGTGCTTACAAGAAGAACACTTTGTCTCTTTACTCAGATGCTTGCTGAACCAGCACTGTTTGTTCAAACAATTTACCATGCAGTGAGAATAAGTCCTCTTTTCCCAGCAGAGCTAGTCAGACCAGGTAAAAGCAGATGCATCTCTGTTTACCTGACCAGTGCTTGTACCAGCCCACTTACACCACATGTAAGAGTACTTGGTCTATAATATCTTGAAGAGAGTATGTCAATCCAAACATTAATTCTGTCTGCAACCTGTCCACTTGCTGCCTTTTAAGTAATTTCTAAGACTGCAGTTTTCATCCATTAGTCACCTGGCTGGGGTCATCTGACCTCGGCCCTCTTTCCTGCCAGGGGCAGGGGTTTGGACATGATGATCCATTGTGGTCCCTTCCGACTCTACAATCTATGAAACTATGAATCCCACTTATTGTTTATGCATTCAGTTTGTATGCATATGTTTTAGCATTTTAGAAATCAGCCAGTCACAGCTCGTGTGTGGTGTAAGAGATTACTGGACTTACAGCCACCTACCTGTGCAAATCCTATATGGAATACTTGTCTTCATGGGGCTGAACATCCTCTCCTATCAGTTTTACAGCGATAATCACTCTACCAAGTTTAGAGGCATTGCAAACTTTTCTTAGTGAGAATTGACAGGAGGTTCTGGCTAGAAGTGTTTTGTTTCTAAAATAAAAGAAATCTTAGTGGCAATTCTTGGAGTTTTGAAGTCCTTCTGTTCTAGGTTGGTGAAAGCTGGGGGAGTCCCCTGGGGAGGAAAACTGGCAGCCACGTTGCTGTGGAGAACCTTTTGCTGCTAGTAAATCAACAGTATGTCAGTAAGCAGCTGATAATACATTTTTCTACTCAGCACTGATGGATACATTTAAAGCAAACAACTGGGTTCTTTTTATGGTTTGCGTCAGGACTGCTTAACCTTTGCTGTCATTCCACACATGCACCTTTTGCGGGACCCAATACTATACTGTAAGGTGCATTATTTCTCTTCCTCTTTGACTGCAGATGTGCTCCTATTCCCGCTGACTTCACTGAGTGTAAGAGTAGAACTACTTAATGATCTGTAAGATCAACTAGTGGACCTCCTGTGGATAAAAAGAAAGGCCTACAAAGGATGGAGGACAGGATCCACCACCAAGGAGGAATATTCTGCACTGGTCTGGTCCTGCAGGGAGTGAACCAGGAAAGCCAAGGCTGTGACAGAACGCCAACTAGCTACAAGTATCAAGGACAATAAAAAGTACTTTTTTAGATATGTGGAGAGCCAGAGGAAAAGCAAGGGTAATATTGGACCCCTGCTAAACCAGATGGGACAACTAACAACTGACATCCAGGAAAAAGCTAACCTATTAAATGGGTACTTTGCGTCAGTCTTTCATCAGTCCCACAGGACGCCCCTGCCCATTACAGGACAGCGAGGCCCGAGTGAGGGAGATTCCCTGCTCTCCATCAATGCTGACCTCGTGAAGCAACACCTTGAGAGGCTGGACATCTTCAAGTCAGCTGGCCCTGACAATCTACACTCCAGGGTACTCAAGGAGCTGGCGAGCATCATAGCCCAGCCCTGGCATGGATCTTTGAGAACTCCTGGCGATCTGGTGAAGTGCCTGAAGATTGGAAGAAGGCCAGTGTGGTGCCTATCTTCAAGAAAGGGAGGAAAGTGGATCCGGCAAACTATAGGCCCATCAGCCTGACCTCTATCCCGGGGAAGGTCTTAAAAAGATTATTAAAGAGGCCATTCTTAACCGATTGGCCGAAATCCTGAGGGATAGCCAGCAAGGGTTTGTTGCAGGTAGGTCTTGCTTGACCATTCTTATTTCCTTTTATGACCAGGTGACCTATCACCTGGACAAGTGAGAGGAGATTGATGTCATATACCTTGACCACAAAAAAGACTTCAATCTGATATCCCATGATTACCTCTTGGCAAAACTGGCCAACTGCATCCTGGGTCCACCACAATCCACTGGCTGGGGAATTGGCTCCGTGGTCGGACCCAGAGGGTGGTGGTTGATGGAAGTCAATCGTCATGGTGCCCTGTGACCAGTGGGATCCCCCAAGGCTCTGTCCTTGGACCTATATTGTTCAACATCTTCATTAATGATGTGGGCGTTGGAGTCAGAAGCAGACTGCCCAAGTTCACTGATGATACCAAACTCTGGGGTAAAGCAGCCACACCTGAGGACAGAAGGGTGATCCAGGCTGACCTTGACAGGCTCAGGAAATGGGCGGATGAGAACCTGATGGTGTTTAACACCAAAAAATGCAAGGTTCTCCAGCTTGGGAGGAAAAACCTGCAGCATCCTTATAGGCTTGGCAGTGCTACGCTGGCTAGCACTACGGATGAAAGGGATTTGGGGGTCATGATTGAGCCTTATGAAGATGAATATGAGCCTTCAGTGTGATGCTGCGGCTAGTAAAGCCAGCAAAACACTGGCTTGCATCCATAGATGCTTCTCAAGCAAGTCCCAGGATGTCATTCTCCCACTGTATTTGGCCTTGGTGCAGCCGCAGCTGGAGTACTACATCTAGTTTTGGGCTCCACAATTCAAAAAGGATGTGAAGAAGCTTGAGAGAGTCCAGAGAAGAGCTATGTGTATGATCAGAGGTCAGGAAAACAGACCTTACGATGACAGGTGGAGAGCTATGGGACTCTTTAGCCTGGAAAAATGCAGGCTCAGGGGTGATCTGATGGTCACCTATAAGTTTATCAGGGGTGTACACCAGGATCTGGGGGAACTATTGTTCACCAGAGTGCCCCAAGGGATGACAAGGTCAAATGGTTATAAACTCCTGCAAGACCATTCCAGGCTGGACATAAGGAAGAATTTCTTCACTGTCCGAGCCCCCAAGGTCTGAAATAGCCTGCCATCGGAGGTGGTTCAAGCACCTACATTGAATGCCTTCAAGAGAAATTTGGACGCTTATCTTGCTGGGATCCTATGACCCCAGCTGACTTCCTGCCCCTTGGGCAGGGGGCTGGACTCGATGATTTCCGAGGTTCCGCCCAGACCTAATGTCTATGAAGTCTATGAAGAAATTAATTCATTTTGTTTAGTTAGAAACCAAATAGCTGAGAGGACATGCTTGGTGATCTGCCCACTGAAAATTAAACTTACAGCACTCCTCAACTTATTCTCACCCAAGCTAGTAATGACTCCCTAATATTCTGAGATATTTGGTGGGAGAATGACACCCCGCAGGATGCTGGGAATCTGGAACTCCTACGAGCCAGTGAGGAGATGAGAGGACTGTGTGCGCTTTGCCCAAGAATGTTGGGTATCTCTAAACTGTTATGAATCCTCATTTTAATGTTATACTTCTACAGAGGGTCTCTCTCAGGATCTTCATAATTAAATTTCAGAATTCCTTTGCTAAGGATTATACCTGTTTTACAAACAGGGAAATTGAGGCACAGAGAGGTTATACCATTTTTCTAGTGTAACACAGTGGCTCAGTAAAAAGCCAAAAGCAAAATCTATTAACTCGGACTTGTAGTCATGTGCTTTAAATATTAGAATTGTGTCTTGTTTTAAAACAAATGCATCAACAGTTCCTATCGAGGTAGGTATTCTCTCCATTTTCCAGAGGAGGAAACTGAAAGAAGTTGAGACCCCTATTCAAACATGGGTACAAGCTGCAAACCTCCATCAGCATTTCTGTAGCTAAACAAGTGGCTTGACTTTCAGATGTGTCCAGGCATATAGTTGCCAAACACTAACTTTTGACAATACTGGCCAAATAATGAAGTAACTTGTGTGTAGCTAGTTTTAAAAAAATACACGGAAACAATCACACTGACCTTCATGGATATGTCCAAAAACATGAAGCCTAGGCTGTATTCGTCTTTGGACTGTGTTCAGCAGCTCCACACATCCTACTCTTTGCATCTTCTTAGGAACCCAATCTAGAAAACCTTTGAAGAAAAAGATGAACAACAGGGAGTTAAAACAGGAGAAAAGAAGTAAATTACAGGCATATCTTTATGAATTGAATATTCCAAGTAACCTCTGGATTTCAGGTATCTCTGAATTTCTGATACATAGACATAAACTAATCTATTAACAGTGAATGTTTGCAGATTGCCAGTAAAAAAATGCTTTGGGTTGTCAACCTTGCTGAGATAACTGTGGTACATACAAGAGTACCTATGTTTCAAACGATGGCACAAGAGCCAGATGCAAATTGGTAGATTCAAGTTAAACTGTTAACTTCAGTGACACCAGAATGCTAACAGTGGGCACATCTACACGAGACGCTAATAGCGCAGTAGCTTTATTTAAAAGACATCCGCTGGAGCTACTGCACAGTAACTCTGGTTACTGCACATTTATTTAGTACTTGATTATACACGAAACAAAACCTGGGCTCAGTACATTTTATGACTAATAATACAATTTTCAAAAGTGCCTATGTGACACACAAAACTAAAACTATTTTTTTCAAAATGCCTTGGTGCTGAGGGGCTCAATTCTCTTTGAAAGTCAGTTTTGAAAATGGGACTTGGGTTCCAAAATAACTTAGGCAGTTTTGAAAATGTGGTTTCGGCTACTAAATCACTTAGGCACTTTTGAAAATGTGGTTTCGGCTACTAAGTCACTTAGGCACTTTTGAAAACAGACTCTCCAGCATTTTCAGCAGACAATCTAAATGCAATTTAATTAGAGACATAGATGATCACTGCTGAACTCTGACAACTGATTCTGCTGGTCATTTTTTTCCCTCCAAGGCAGTTTAAAATGCCTGGTATGTACTAACAAAAACACTTATTTAAGACATCAAAAGGATTTCAGAAATTATATCTTGCAAAATCCAGTTTATCCTCTTTTCCACAGTAAAGACTTTATACCCTAGGCTTTTGTCATTTCAGTGATTTGAAACAGTTAATTGTCAAAACGTCTGTGGTGAACATAAAGGCAAAAGGATTTCCACTACAAAAACTTTACAAACAAAAATCTATGAAATTAACTTCTCCATTAAATTAAGCATTATTTATGTTGAACATGTTTTTGTTTACATGCTTTATCACCCTTCTGAAGCCTTCCCATATGTTTGCAGCTTATTATATACACCTGACTACACAAACTAAGAATAATTGATTATACCTAGCTAACAATTAGAGTTCATCTTAGGTTTTTTTAATGTTTGGTTACATGAAACAGGTTTCTGCAACTGTCAAGAAAGTATAAATCTTTGTCACAGACAATCAAGCAGACAACAACAGATAAAGACTTAAAGTTTAAATTAATTTTTAACCAAAAAAAAAAAAATGGAAAAAGACAAAAGAGAGAACTTTTGAAGAGAAATCAAATTAATTCTTTGCAGATCAGGCAAAGAAACTTTTAAAACAAAAAAAGAAAATAAAAGGAATGAACATAAACACAAAAGAAAAATAAGAAATATGTTATCGTAGAAACAAACACAGTACACTATACCCATATTATCAAAGGTAAGCTTCTTATATACTAGTTGATAAAACAAATTATGAATATATGGTATACCCTCATTAATAGGATGCCTGTGTACAAAGACTGACAAAAATTGTAAGCAGTTCCTGAATTACTGGAGCGGTGCGAAGCTTCAGCTGCTGATTCAATTCAGAGGAGAGTCGGCCCAATTCAGTGGCCGTATTTCCAAATCTGAATCAAAGTGGGAAACCAATAAAAAGGTCCAAATCAATTTGAAGCCTCTGAATCAATTAAAAAAACGATTTGGAGAAGATTCAGAGATTCAGCGATTCAGGAAGTCCCTACTTGCCGCTGTAGGGAGCTCGACCCGGGCTCTGTGCCCGTAAGCAGGAGGCCGGAGGGGAGGCTGGAGAAGGGGGCAGGAGACCATGTGGGGACCCATGCCAGGCCCCATCCCGTCTGCTCCCCAGCCCCTCTGAACACTCCCTGACTCCTGCCCACTCTCCCAGCCCTGTCAATGGCTGTCCCACCCAGCCCCAGCATTCTGATGCTTTAAAAAAAAAAAAAAAAAGCCCCATTCTCACCAGCTACTGCAGAGGCCTCGGGGCTTCTGAAGGCTCATGACAGAGACTCCTCCCCACACAGCGTGGGGCAGTGGGGGGCTGTGGGAATCTCCTCCCCTCCCCTCGGCAGGAACCAGTGAGTGCGGGGCTTTTTTTTTTTTTGTTTTGTTTTTTAAGTGTCAGGATGCTGGGGCTGGATGGGGCAGCCATTGAGCAGGCGAGGGATGGGGCCTGTTTGATTTGGAGATTTGGCTGATTCGGCGGTAGCCGAATCTCCGAATCAGATTTGTCCAAATCGATTCGGGACAGTAATTTGAATCACCACATCGAATCACTGTCCTCCAAATCAGCCGAATCCAAAGCAAATACTAGCTGCTTCACACAGGCCTGCTGTTTACTCATTACATATATAGGACTGCCTGGCACAATGCCTAACCAATCCTAGACTGAAGCTGCTGGCCCTTTCACAATACAAATAATGAAGAAAAAGAATGACTCTCACCATAGGATTTTCAAAAGCACATGAAAAGTCAATGGGATTTGTTCTCCTAGACCACTTTGGCAGTTTTAAATTGGTTGGTTACATAACACCAGTGGAGTAGTCTGACTTGTTTGCTTGGCTGAAGCGAGGTGGGGGGTATAGGAGAAAAATGGATGGTAGAATTTGAACAACCATGCAAGAAAAAAACCCCCAAAAGGTGAATTTGTTCCCAACATCTCCCCACTTTTTCCTTCCCTTACAATATGGCCTCACACAAAGCCAGGCAAAAGAGTAAAAAGACACCCAATTTCCTTTGGGGTGTCTTCTAAAATATCTGTATAAGGTGGGTAACATTTCAAGTCGATAAATATTACAATCCAGATCATAAAAAGTTGCAATGTATTCAGTACTGAATATAAGCTGTCTATATATACATCAATATAGAGGGAAAAACAGAAAAAGAAACTTAGCAAAATTTCTAAAATCTCTGGAGGATGGATGAAGATAAAAAAAGAAAGACAGCAAATATTCAGATATATGTTGACAATTGAATGATAAGCACTGGATACAGGGACATTCTGTGGAATTAACACAGCATGGATTTACTTCACGGTCCATCAGATGGAAATGTGGCATTCAAAATATTTCAAATGTTCTAAAATCGTATCATTCTGACTTATAATAGCTACACCCATATTCCAGTATGTTTGCTGTCATTCATATTTGTATACTTAAGCAAAAAAAAAAAGTGGGACTGTTTCTTGATGGTCTGTCCAGGCAATTGTACTGTATCACTGATAGGTAAGTCACTGGACCTCTCCAAAGAATGGATAACACGACTGTAGCCATATGTGTGTGTGTGTGTGTGTGTGAGAGAAGAGGAAGAGGTGACACATGTTGAAGGAGAAAGTGTTCAGCTCTGGATATATGGTGGAGGAGAACAAAACCCATAGACAAAAAAATACAAAAGAAAAAAATAAGAGGAGTCATACTTAGAGGCAAGAAAGGAGATGAGGAACTGATTTATGTCAGTCAAACCTTTGGATGCACAAGACATGTAGAATCAGAACCTCTAACTGCAAAGGCATAGTGGGCCTGATTCATCATTTCATCCCTCCATAATGGTTTAACTAACCTCTGTGTGAAACTGAAGTGAGGCATAGGTGAATCAGTCATTTTTCTTTATCACATACATTAAGATAAACTATTTTACTCCTGCTAAGGGACATTAAGGAATCTCCTTCATTGGAAGTTTTTGGGAATAGCCTAAAGAAGCATCTGTCTTGGATGGTTAAGACCAGAGTATCCTGCATTTGTACAGGGCACTGAACTAGATGACCCCTTAAGGCCCTTCCAACCCTAGGATTCTATATCACAGCTTCTGTCATAGTGATTGCAAATAGTGAAATGAGAAATCCTGCCCCACTGAAATCACTGGCAGCTTTGCTTTTGACATCTGTGGATAGCTGTGAAGAGGGACTAGTTATAAATAACATCCAGGGAATGGAAGAAAAGTTTGCACCGGGAGAACGCTGGTTTCGGAGTAGCTGTACCTTTAAGATAAAGGGACCCAGGAAGGCGCAGGGCAGCGTGGAAAGAGAGAGAGAACAGAGCACAGGTTCAGAAGAAGGAGTCCAAGACAGAGAAGTCCCAGCAGACGGTTCTGCCCGAGAAAGGACATGTCCAGAGGAGAGAGTCTGGAGTCCCTGAAGAAGTAGGGTGGTGTGTTGATCGCTCAGATGAATAAAGGTACAGAAATAGAAACTGTGAGAAGAAGGGAGCTGCGGATGCTCATCGGTCTTTCAAATAAAGATGATAAATAAAAAGAAAAGTTAATAATAAAGACAGTTGATCAACCATATACGAATTGGATTCCGTTGATGATTAAGTCTTGGGCATTGTCTGAGGGAGCTAGAATAGAGGGTGTCACGCAGATGCAAATCTAGTCGTATTGCTGGTGTCCTACTGTGTTGATAACACCTCCCGACCGATAATAAAAATTAGATCAAGCCATGGCAGGCGAGAGTTGGTCTATAATGCGGAAGTACAAACATCCAGCAATCAGGGAGATAAGAGTAAAAATCAAGCTCATAAATTATAAAGAGAAACCCACAGTGGTGTATTGGCCAGGAATCTGACAACAGCCTGCAAAAAAGAAAAAATATAGAGATGCAACCAGGCACCATGGGAAGTCCTGAACCTCTACAACAAATGTTGCATTTGGTGGGCCAACTACTCCAGCAGCAACAAGTGGCTTGCCAAATTGCACTCGAGGAAAAATGGCTCCAGCAACAAGTGTTGACCCAGCAGAACCAAGTTGAAGTAAAAGTTCTCAAAATGACACCCCAAGATGATCCATAGGCACTGTTAGAGAGTTTTGAGAGGGCTGCATTGTCCTCAGGGTTGGATCATAGTTGGTGGGCCGGTCAGCTAGGAGTGCTCTTGATAGGAAAGGCCCAAGTGGCTTATCAAGCTATGCCATGGGGAGAAGCGATGGATTATGACAAGGTGAAAAAAGAAATTACGTATCGCTTAGACATTAATCCAGAGAGGTATCAACAGGCATTTCATATGAAGAAAAAAGAAGATAAATCTCCACAGATTCTACTTCAACATTTGACACCTGGACACCATGAAATGATACTAAATATAATGGACTGACTGAGATGATGGATTGCAGCATCAGGAAATTTGGTTGTGAAGGACCAAAAGAGAAACCCGCAGTTGGGGCACGGATCAGAGGAAAAAGATGCAGTCAATTGTAGATACTGGTTGTACACAGACCCTGATTTGGACAGATCTGCCTTCTCAAGAGTGGGCACCGAAAGCAGATGCTGTATGGATGATATGTATGCATGGACAACCTTCGACATATCCACAAAAAAAATATCTGGTCGAAGTTCTCAGTAGGGCAAAGGAGATGCCCGTAGGCTTAGCAAAGGATCTTCCTTATCCACTCATACTGAGCCGAGACTGGGCCAAAATCTATCAGGTACTGGACACAGTGAGAATACAGGAGGGTCTCACAGGAGAAGAGACAGAGGTTCCAATGGATGCAGACGGATTTGACATAGAGAGTTTATCAACCAGCGCACACTTCAGAGAAGCTGAAGAGGAAGAAGATCTGTTTCAATCTACCATCCAGTCAGAATTGGCCAAGCGAGATGGTACTTTACAGTTGTGTGTAGACTTCAGAAAATTGAATGTGATCTTAAAATTCGATGCTTTCCCTATGCCTCAAATTAATGAATTATTAGAGAGAGTTAGACAGGTGAAATTCATATCCACACTGGGTTTGACTAAAGGGTATTGGTAAATACCTGTGCAGAAAGAGGATCAAGCAAAAAACGCTTTCAGTACTCCGTGGGGGTCGTATGAATTTAAACGTATGCTGTTTGGCTTACATGGAGCCGCAGCCATGTTCTAATGGCTGATTGATTGGGTCTTAGCCCCACACCAATATTATGCCACAGCATACATAGATGACATCATTATTTATACCAAGGACTGGACGCAACGCTAAGAAGCCCTTCAGGAAGTCTTACACAAATTATGATCAACTGGTCTGATGGCAAATCCAAGAAAATGTGCACTCGGGAAAGCGAAACTAAGTATTTAGGTTTCAGGGTAGGACAGAGGCATGTTAGTCCTCTAATGGACAAGATAGAGGCTATTTGAGACTATAAACCACCCCAAACAAAGAACCAAATGCGTGTCTTCCTACGATTAGCCAGTTATTATCGCTGGTTCATTCCACATTTTGCTGAAGTGACAGCACCGTTAACTAACTTGCTGAAGGGAAGAGGAAATGGACCCCTTAGGTGGAGCGAGGAACAGGTGGAAGCTTTCCAAAAAACACAACAGGCCTTATGTAAAGATGTGGTATTTCACACTCCCAACTTCAACTGTCCTTTTGTCCTACAGACAGATGCATCCAACAAAGCCATAGGTGTGGTATTGATACAAGAGATGGACAGAGTGGAGCATCCTATCGCCTATGCCAGTTGGAAGTTACAGCCCCAGGAAAAAAGGTACGCCACAATCAAACATTAGTGTCTGGCCATCAAATGTGGGGGGTGGGGTGGAATATTTCCACTACTACCTTTTAGGGTGCAAGTTCACATTAATAACAGATCATGCCTCTTTAAAGTGGCTAAATACTCAGACCGATCACTCATTGGGCCCTTGCCTTACAACCCTTTTATTTTGATATTGAATTTAGGCCTGGCTGTGCCAATGTGGTTGCTGACTTCCTTTCTCGGTGTCATCCAACCAAAAGTTCTCCAAAGAAGCCTCACATCACAACAGATGAACACATGGAAGGGCTGCAACGAAAAAAGGTGCCTGACAGCATCTTAAGGGGGAGGATGTGTGAAGACGGACTAGCTATAAATAAGGTCCAGGGAAGGGTAAAAAAAGTTTGCAGTGGGAGAACACCAGTTTTGGAGTAGTTGTACTTTTAAGATAGAGGGACCTGGGAAGGCATGGGGCGGCATGCGAAGACGGGCAGGAGGCAAAGGCATACAGAAGAACTCACTGAGATAATACCTCCCCACAAAAAAAAAGAAGAAGAAAAGAAGAGACTGAAAGCAGTACCTTGGCCAATAAAAGCAAAAATATAAATAGTTCTGAATTGGACTTTGCCTTGTTGTGTTCATGTTGTTGTGATGTTGAATAAATGCAACAAAGAGTTTTCTGAAGATAGAAACAAAAGTATGTAAAACAGTGGAAAGAGACAGACATTGTATGGACATTAATTAATAGTAGCAGTGATAAATAAAAAGAAAAGTTAAAAATAAATAGAGCTGATCAAGCATATATAAATTGGATTCTGTAGATGATTAAAAATCTTGGGTGTCGTCTGAGGGAGCTAGAATAGAGGGTGTCACACAGATACAAATCTAGTTGTATTGCCAGAGTCCTACTGCATTGATAACACCTCCTGACCAATAATAAAAATTAAATCAAGATGTGGCAGGCGAGAGTCGGTCTATAATGCGGAAGTACAAACATCTAGCAATCAGGGAAATTAAGAGTAGAAATCAAGCTCATAAATGAATATAAAGAGAGCACTGAACTAGATGACCCCTTAAGGCCCTTCCAACCTTAGTATTCTATATCACAGCTTCTGTAATAGTGATTGCAAAAAGTGAAATGAGAAACCCTGCCCCGCTGAAATCACTGGCAGTTTTGCTTTTGACATCTGTGGATAGCACACAGTTACTGTATCATTATCTGAAATATGTAGATAAAAGTGCTAATGTTTTCTTACCGAGAGGTGGTCCATGTGTTATAAGAATATCTATTCCATCTGGAATAAGGTTCCATTTCTCTAATAGTGCTTGGCCTCGTGGAAGATTAAAGCCCCAGCCATAAAACCAAGGTTGCCTGCCAAAAGAGGAGGAGAATGTCTTCAGTGTTACTCATATGTATTGGTTATTTAATTAAAAATGGAGACTGATCCTCTACTATTATGGAATTTGGAGACACAAATGGCATTAAGTTTCTTTCCTCTATGTACAACAAAACCATCTCTACACACAGTCATCATTATTTAATGCGTGTGGAAAATCAACAAGCTTCTTATTGGCTTAAATAGGCAGCATATAGTGAAATAATTGCTGGATTCCTCTAATTAGATTGACAGGTTACTGCTACAGGAGCTTGAATACCTTGATATCTATACATGAAGCTAGATGCATGTACATAAATATCACTGCTGTAGTCCCACTTGGACCTGACCTAGTATGGAGATAGGCCAGCACATGTACAGATCCTGTTTTATATTGTTTAATATTGGAAGCATAACATCAGAGCAAAAATGTGCATTAAATTAAATGTGTACAATTTTATTCAGTTCTCCATTATGGTAATTGCTTTTTAAATAAGACTTTATATATTCAAGATCTGTTATGAGATGAGAATTTAGATATTCTTAAACATTTTTGTTATTTATAGAACAGCACATTGTTGAATGGTGGGACTATAGCACAGCCAGGAAGAATATAATTCATTTGTATATTACAATCCAATTGAGTAAAAAGCTGTATTTCATGGTAATGATATTACAGTAGAAAATTATGACTTGCTGGTGATGTTCTAAGTTATAAAATGAGCATTTGGCTTCAGTTTTTTGGGGCGGAGGTTTGGCTTATTTGGGAGGTGGGGGGAGTTGGATTGACTGGTATTCTGGGCATATCCATATATGGATAACAGTAAATGGGCTGCTGTGATTTAATAAGGTTTATGATAATTGCATCCTTGGTGTTTATAAATACATACACATCAACCAGTGTTCCCTTTGAGATGTTACTTTGTTGAAGAAAGCTTTACACTTCTGGCTGCATCAAAAAAGCGAGATTTCTTTTAAACAAATTCTCTGAACTACTCTTTGCATCATATATGGCAAAGACAAAAGAACAATATTGCTGTGAAGCTTTCATTTATCCCCTTCCCTTCCTGATGCTTGACTAGCATTTTAGAAATTAACATGTCTGCAATCTTTGTAAGGATGCATTTTTGATGTTTGCTTTTCAAATGCTTTTAGATGTGTATATTAAAAATAAACTGAAAGCACATTACATATTAAGAAATTAAGAAGCAAAGGCTATCTTGCAGGGGAAGGCAAACTTTAGTCTCAAAACCCTATCTCAGGCAGGAAGAGCTTCTTAGAAATGTTTTCCTTCCTTCCAGAGACAACAGAAGACTAGTTTCTCTAAATCTAAATGACTGAAGAGGGCTATAAGCCCATCTGAAAGTTCTCCACAACATGCTCCCATGGCTCACTTACAGGTTTCTGAATGGAAATCTAAATGGAGATTATTACTGCTGGTGTTGGAAATGGGAATAAATCACTTTTGGCTCAGTCCATTCCCATTTGGAAGCATAAAGGTGAGAGCAGGATGAAGGTTAACAAGAGCAGGGACTCGTTATAAGATTTGCTGACATGGAAAAGGATCAGTTGGACAACCAGTTGAGGTAAAAAAAAACAACCTGCCAAGGCCTCTTTCTGAATGGAAAATCAAACATTAATGGTGAATTTCAAATCAGAACTTTATGGTGAAATCTAGTTCACCACAAGCTCTCCCTGTGAGAAGTACCATGCATCTTTGAGGTCTATGGTTTCTTATCCTCCCACTACTAGAGGCAAAAATTGTTGTGAGTGATGTCTTTTATTGAACCAACTACATGCTAGGGATAGACTTAGGCAAGCTGTCAAATGCAGTGTCTTCTTCATTGCATTTGAAAGCTTGTCTAAGTCTATCTCAACCACTGGTGAATCCAAGATATGGCAAAGAGGGAAGGGTTCAGGAGCAGCAGCCCTGCACTCCCCATCTGCTCCTGTGAGCAAACCATAGTGAAGAAGTTCCCGAGGACTTTTTACAATCCCCAAAGCAGGTAAGAATCTTCCTTCCCCCTATGCTTAGTCACATCCCCTCCCCTCCCTTTCCCTTGCTCATCACTGCTGCTTTTCCTGCTGTCCTAGAGGGAGGGGAAGATTCAGAGCTGCTTCTTCCTGCTCCAGCTAGGGTGTGTGGAGGCTGGGCTCAGCTGGTACAGTAAGAATGGCAATTGCCATGGGTCAGGGTGTGGGTTTCCCCACCCTGTCTGTCCCTCTGAAAACAGGTACAGGGAGGCACTGCTGCTGCTGCTGCTTTCCTAGGTGATTTCAGCCCTGGCACATCCCAACTGGAGCAGTCAGGAGTCTCTGAATCTTCCCTCACTGCCTGGACAGTGGGGAAAGCGGCAGCGGCAGGCACAGGTGAGGGAAGGACATTTCTCTGAGCACAGAAGGGAAGGGTGGGGGGATTCTCACCTACTTTGAGCCTCATGTTGAATCCTCTTCTCTTCCACAGACTTCCAATGTGTCCTTGATCCTTAAGGCGGGATTCTATTTCACATCCTAAATGACCAAAGTGTAGCATGTGACAGAGTTACCTGCCCTAAGTACAGAAGCAATTCTGTTATGTCCACTGGACATGCAAGTGCCTCCATTATCAGAATATTAGATATCTGTATGTCTCTGGAGGATAATCCTATTGCTGGTACTTATATGCACCCCGGGGGGTTAAGAGAACCACTTCTACACTTCAGTCATGTAACTCAGAGTTGGTGGCAAGCTGCAATTGGGTATCCACTAGGTGAAACAGTATCCTGCTTTCAGTTTTTCAGTGCCTTGATTCATGACCTATTAACATGGGAATAAAAATTATTCTGTGCCTCAAGAGGGTTCTGTGAAGATAAACACCTGAAAGATTGTGAGATGCTTAGATATTTTGACAATGGAGGTCACTATAAGTACCACCAACAGTTTATAGAAGTTTGGCCTGATGCTTTAAAAAAAACAAAAGTCCAAAGTCCAAAATGTGAATGGTAGCCACCCTCCTTTGTTTAACCCTGCAAAATGTTAAGAAGACTAGTGCATTTGATTTTGTCACCACTTCATTCAGTTACAGGCCCAAACCAGTTTTTCACAAGTAAATTTTCACTTGCAAAAACATGGGCACAATACAAATATGAAAAAAGTACAAGTGTGACAAATTGCAGTTTGGCTTTCAATTTGTGGCAAATTGATAAGTTTCCATCCACTCTATTCTTGGCTCTAATTAATCCTCTGGGAGTCGACAGGACTCTTTCCACTGATTGTAATGGGCATGAGATTAGCTCCCCTTTACCTATATAGTACAGAATCAATGATCATGGTCCTAAAACCGGGTAGAAAAGTGGAACACAGCTGCTCAGCTCTTTGAGAAACAAATAGAGGGGAAACAGATCAGTATTTGTCAAAAAGAAAAAGGTCAAAATCAATATAGAAATGATAGTTACTTTAAAGATACAAGATAAAACAAGAAATAACCTTGACTGTCAAAGAACTTGACAGAAGGCTATTTAATCTTGCTAAAATCCATAGAGTTATAAATCATACCACAGCTGAAAAAAAATAAATAAAAATCGATGCTTGTCTCTACCAGGACCATTGTATACATACGCTTGCAAATGTGTTTCACTTTGTGAATAGGCATGATCTGTTTATTAAGACAAGGAACACTTTCCTCCTCCCCTCTCTCCCTTTGTGACTGCAGCACATACCCACTTGTGTTAAGGTTTGGTGAGTTATGCATGCTGGAGCTGTTCTTTTGTGAACAGGAAATGTTAGAACTTGTATGATTTCCCATTATGCGGTCTTTTGTGACAATCTGAAGAATGACAGAAATGTCTGGAATAGTTCTGGTTAAAATCTAAAGCTTGAGAACAGATTCAATGCATAATGTTAGTTTTTGTATATTATTATTTTTTTAAATCACACACTTCAGTGCTCAACACACACAAAAGTAAAAATATTTTTACAAGCACCGAGAAATTTTATAAATCTTCAAGTTCCTTCTTGCGAAATTTTATTGCAAAAGCGCCATCAAAGTTTTCTGTACAGGAAAAATATTCCCCCAATACATACTAGCAATTCTGCAGCCTGGAAATCATGCAAAGACAACAACTGCTACTATTTCCATCCATCACAGAACTAGAAAGGAAAGTTACAGATTTAACACCTGGCACTGAGCTTCTGGAACCCCTTTCCTCAGTCAAAGTATAATCTCTTTACAAATTAGTTCACATTACAAAATGTAAAATAAATACTATGTTTAGAGAGAAAAATCTGCTAATCCTAAAAAACCAAAAGGTGCAAAGAAGATGCATCTGAGAATTAAATACATAGGCCATTAAGTGTCTATGATTGTCCATGTATTTTGATTTAGGTGTTGCCTTTTTGGAATGAAGAATGTGTGCCTCTCAAATCCAATTGAAATTCAATGCTATTATTATTACGATAGAAAAACAATTGACTACATTTAAGGCTCTAGGGAGAAAAATATACTGCAAGTGAATTTGTTTACAAAACAATTAACCTTATGTTAAAAATATATGAACAAGTTTGACAGGTCAAATAATCTTATACCCAAAAAAGGCTGAATTATCAAAATTTGTGCTAGCAATCAGATGCTGCTTTATGTACTGAATTTCTTTCTTTCTGTTCTAAAGTAACCATTGGAATAATTTTCTTACAGAATGATAGTTGCTATGACAACCATAGCAAATTTTCCTTTTCTGAAACAGATGTCTCATTTAGTTGAAAATTAGAATGTGAAAAACCCATGGGAAAAATTAATTCAAACTTTAACAGAACACTGACTACAATGTAATCTCTTGCAGGTTAACCCTTTAACATCTTTTTGTATTCCTATAGTAACCTTCTAATAAATTCTAATTGAACCAATTTAACCTTCTATAAATGACCTGCTTAGCAATCATTAGCACTTTAGTTTTCTTTGAAGTGTGTATTTCTGTTACAACAGTGGCATTAAAAAGTGGTCAAACATATTATTGACTTTATTATTTACCACTGCTGCTTTTATGCAGCCACTATTAGAAGGAGGAAGAGCGCAATCCAAGTTTTCTATTCTTTTGTCATTTAAATAGAACAGAATTTATAGTTTTACATGTTATTTACCGTACTAGCACTGTGATACATTATATAGATCTGACCTATAATTTATGTGAAAATTGAGGGTTCATGTTCATACCCTGATATACATCTCAAATTGCTTAGCAGATGTACCAATGGATAAAGACTAGACAAAAAGGGAACCAGATCAGGGGAACGAAGCGACATGCATGTAATCTTCTTCAATAAGCTCTGAATAGGTGAAATGTTATTTTTAATTTAATATATGTAAATTTAATATTTTAATTTAATATATTTGCTTAACTTAAAGGACCCATTCCTACTTCTATACATGCTTAGTAGCTAAACATAAATCACAATGATCATTCCAGGTCATGTAAAAATGGAAGTTGTCAGCTTTCTCATTAGTGCATTATCCCTTAACTTCTGGAACCCTGGTACACTGTAAGAACTGCACATTTTATACCAGTGTGAAATCCTGATGCTATTACTTAATGACTCATGGGGACTTCAGAGGAACTACCCCTCCGTATAAAAGTTGTGGCACCTGGCGCCTAATGTCTGCAGGGCCATATTAGTAATATTGGTCTTTTCTATGACAGTAGAATACTATTAAAGAGATGAATGAGTAACAGTCTGAGTTTACCTCACTAGAAACAGAAGCACCATGAAAACAATGCCCAGGTCATCACATCTAACCACTTATGCAAAGTTTTCCTTCTGATTTTCTGACTGAAAGGCATTTTTTGTGTCTCATTCAAGCAAGCAAATGCTCTATTTTCTCTGGGTAGTTAAAAGGATCATAATCAAGCATAAATTAGAGTGATCACCTGCATAATATTGACATTTTTCTATGATTCAAATAGAGACGTGGGGCTTAAAGGAGATAAATAGGTATTAGCCAGTGTTCATACAGGAACTCTATCAGGCTCCATTTCTATGTCCAAGGGGCTCAGGAGAATATTTCTAGCCCAGTACATCTTGCAGTATGGAAATCTTGCCTGTTATTTATCCTAAATTTTCCATTTCTTAGTTTTCTCTTGTTACTCCATATTTACCCCCCACTCCCCCATGAACATCATCAAATATTTTCCGTGCTTGCCTGGCATGATTAGCCTTCAGATGCATTCTAGCACTCCCCACAATTGCATTAGTTGTATTTTAGCCATCTCTGTCTAGCTCTTTACTCTCTTCTTGGCAAGTAAGTCCCTCAAGCCTAGGCATGAGTTCTGTTGCTCTTGTCCAACTCCACCTTCTATTCTCTTCCCAGGGAAGGCTGCAAAGGGATTCAGAATCTCCCATCTTTTGATGTTTTTGGCTGTTCCACATGCATGTTTAAAAGGAAATCCAAAATATTCTCTTGTGATACCACTTATCTTTTCACATTTGTCCTGAAAGAGAATGAACGTTAAACAAGCTATCTATTCCTTTGGGTTAAGTATCATTGACAGGAAAGCATTTGTTTCTTGGTTTCTATAGCAGTCATTTCCTTATATTTCACAAACATGAATGGGGTTTAAGGAAAAGATACAGGCATGGCTCAGATGTTGGTGATGAGAAGGATTACAGGCATGAACAACTTCCCCATAAGAAAAACTACGAAGAATAGGTTTGTTTATGTTTGTTAAAAGATGTACAAAGGAGACATAATAAAGTCATGCAGAATAATTCATTGCACAAAAGAGGGTAGATACCTTTAGTTACTCTCACTTATAATTCAAAAACAATAGAATATTGAATGACATTAAAAAACAGGACTTTTCAAATAATAAGCGCTTTTTTTCTCACAAAGTCTGATTGACCTATAGGCCTTTGCCACAAGATATCCCAGAATCCAAAAGCTTAGCAGAGAAGGAACCACGGTACAAACTATTAAGTGACTTGCTTGATGTCATAGAGCAAGTCTGTAGCAAAGCAGTTTATTTAATTTAGATCCCCGGAGTATCAGTCCAATGCTTAACCACAAAAGTATCTTTTCTCCACTGACTTTGAAATTTCTGCTCTGTAACCAGGGGTGTCACTTGCAAGTTTCTGTGAAACTAAATTCTGTTTTCAGGAGAAAAAGACTACAGAATGCAGAATAGGTCCTTTTGCCAGTAATTATTTTTTCCATTTCCAGTTACACGTGAAATCATTCACCCTTTGTTTAGTCAAGGGCTTCATACATCTCTGACTGGAAATAAGACAGACAGTGCTGTGACTAATATGAATTGATCATTTCTAAACATTAATCTGTTATAAAACAATGGAAAATAAAATGAAATCTATTTTATCACTAGAAGAAGAAAAGGGAGATAACAGGTGAAGAGAAAAAATAATGAAATGCTGAATTTAAAACATGCCAGGACCAAGTGGAAGTAGATTCTTTCATTCTGCTGGGAGCCAAATGATAATCTCCCAGCCAACAGAAAGAAAAAAAAAATCACCTAACTTTAAAGCTGAACTAAAATAATAGGTCAAAAAAGCCAAGAAATTCAGTGTTCAATTTGGCATAGTCTAGTAGACGTCATAGAGTCCAAGCAGTGTAGCTCCTGAATTTTTAATAATTAATCCTCCATTTTCTTACCTTAATACTGCTACCCTCAATATAAAAGTTAACAGTACACTCAGATCTACCAGATTACACATTGTAAAGCAGTTCAGTTCATATTCAATCACTCTTTCACATGGTGATAGGTGACACAGTAAAAACAGGAGCAAGATGACTGGAGATTGACTGGTACTACTCTCACACAGCCTCAGTCCACTGGGCAAGTTACATAAAAAAGAAATAAACTGAAAGCCAATCTGAAGGTGAAGATTCATCCACACATGGACCCCTGTGAAGTTTCTCTTCACTGTCAAACAAACAGTCAGCTGGAGAAGAAATGGTTTTTCCCATATATGGATGTTTTATGGCATAGGATTATCCATAGTTCTCTGACCTCATTCTTAAGGGCCTCCATGGAACATTTACTGAGATGAAATTCATCCTACCTAAGCCATGCATATTGGCACTCTGCACAGAGCAGAACGTCACCCACATATATAGAGAGGGAATATTTCCTTAAATATAGAGCAGCATCTGTTTCTGCAATGCACAAGGCTCTTGAGAAAATTCCACAGCCCAGCCACTGCACAGATTATTTTAGATGAAAAAGACCATACTATTTAGGGATATGTGGGAGATGCCACATAAATCCCTTAAAAATCCCTTAAAAAGGCCCTCACAGAAGCCACTTTTCAGTTTAGCATCTCACCAGGTTTACATTTCTCTTTCAAAATACCAGGAGTAATTAGACCATATGGACTAGCTGTCTGCCAGTTTTGTTTTGTTTTTTAGATAACTGAAAGCTGGTTTGAGTTAAATGAGCATAAATGCTTCCAAAACCAGTAAATTAATAGAATACACTTATCTGTATAAAGTATATTATTTTTATCACTTACAATTAAGCAACAGCTGAACTTATTTCTCACTATAAAAAAAGCTCATATTCTGATACCTTGTGTACCAAGTTTCCACTTGAAGTGAACTAAAAACAATTTGGTTAATAATGCTCTGAAATCTTAATTTTACCCTTAACCATGGCAGTGAAAATTGGTTGCTACGATAAAACTCTCAGTACCTGAAGCTTACAGTCTTGTTATAAAGTACACAAGGATGTTCACTCAGCTGCCTGGAGATTCTGGCATAACCTTTTGAAAAAAGGGAAAGACATGCCAGATCTTTGGCTGGAGCATGTCGCTCAGCTCCATTGACTTCAATGGAGCTTACAGATGCAGGTAGGAATCTTGACTCTTAAACTGTTGCAACAAAACTTCTGATTATTCTCTTGATATGGCTGGGAGTACCTAGAGAAGCTGTGGAATCTCTGTCCTTAGAAGCTTTCAAGCAGAAGGATGATTCTGCCTTGAGCAGGGGCTTGGACTAGCTGATCATCTGAGATCCCTGCCAGACCTATTATTCTATGATGGTATGATTATTTTTTTTTAAAAGATAACAAACAGATTTTAAAAATAATTATATGATGCATCATATAAAAAAGAAAAATATATACTGTTGCTTCAAAAGAAGGGGTGACGTAATGTACTCTTAAGTCCAAACACGTTGTGGAAGGAAAAGAAATGCAATATACTGGGTGTGTCTACATGTGCAATTAATTTGAAGCCTTACACTCTGGAACAGTTTAACTACTCCTGGGTGCAGCATCTACACATGTGCCTGGGACAGCAACAATTTGAACCAGGGAGGAGCAATTTAAGCCAGGGGTGCTCAGCCCAGGCTCCGGGTGGCAGGTTCAAGCGATGGAGGGGCTGGTTGGGGCACAAAGGTGCTGAAAGTGTGGAGCCGTAAGACTAGGCAGCAGACAGAGTCTGGCCTCTTGCTGGCTGGGCTGAGTGGGTGCAATCTATGCCCAGGATAAGCATCTACATCTGTGGTTAATTGCAATAAATTACTCCAAAGTAAGATAGCACTGTCATTTCAGCATTAATTAGTTTACTGCAGCCTAATACCGTTGCACTTGTAGATGATGACACTTTACTCCACAGCTAATTAGTCTACTCCGCAGTTAAGTCTACCCACTGAGCACATCTACATGTGAAATGAATGCAGAGCAATAAACTCTAGTATGTATTGCACTGGAGTTTATTGCTTCCAGGTGCATCATTTCCATGTGTATCCAGGACCACAGCACATTGAACCAGGGCAGTGCAGCCCCAGCTGGCAAGGGGTCTAGGGGGGAGATCAGCTTGCCAGCCTGGGTCTGCTCCCATCAGGCTCAATGTGCTGCAGAGCAGCCGACTGAGGCACAAGGGTAGCCAGCAGGTAGCCCTGGCACTGAAGCACCCTCGTGCCCCAGCCAGCTATGTCAGAGTCTACACGTGTGCTGCTGCACATGAAAAAACTCCACAGCAGCATAGTACTTATATTTACAAGTACTACCCTGCTGCCTAATACGGCCACGCATGTAGACACAAGAAGTTTACTGTGGAGCTAATTAAGCAGCTGTAGGGAACATGAAAGGTCTTGTGAACTAGGATAGCAAAAATCAATGGAGCTATGATCATTTTAACTGGCTGAGGATCTGTTCCAAGCAGATCTGCTCCAAACTAGTTATCTATTTGTGTTTGCCTTGGAATATTGCCAAGGGGCTCATCATAGTACCCAACTGTGTTTACATCTTCAAATCATCTTGCAGTTGCTGCTCTCTGAGACTAGCAACCAGATTACAGATGAAGTTTCAAGTTCTTTTGTTAATGCAAACACAAAAGCACTTTAAACTTAAAATCAGCTGTCTCTCATAAAATTAAACTTTTAAGTGAATGCAAAAAAATAAAGAGAAAACCACTCTTGGGGACTGCTGTTTCACTCTGTGGTTTATGAACTGCGTTAAAGTAAAGCAATCCCCACTAGTGAGATTACAAGTCTCTTATTCTATAGGTTTTAAATTAAAAACCAGCTGAATCCAAAGTGAGCTACTTTACTGGATCAGAAGATTCAATTATTTCTGTTAAGTAAATGAAACTGAACTACTTCTTCTAAATAACAGAGAACTAATAATTACTGCCCAAGGAAAGACTTTTTAAAAACTAATCAAATCAGTTGTGCAATTTTTGCCATTCTCATAGTTAACTAAGACTGAAGATATTTGGCATGAAATAAGCCAATGCACACTGCGCACATAGAGAAATCATAGACAATTTTAAACCTACCTAAAGTGTATATAGTTATTAAAATGAACACTTATTTTAGCACCTGCCAAAATATACTTTGCAAGATGTAAATGCTAGATCTGTGCAGATATCCAACACAGATACACATACAGCCATGCACATATTTATTTAAGCCAATTCATGTCTGTCTTGCACTTTATGTTCTCATCTGAAGTACAGTGGGTAAAAATGCTACTGTTCAGATTTGGCAGCCCCCTAAATACCCTTTGCACAGGTAACTCCATAATGTCCAAGACACTGGGGAATTAATTTTACTCTATAATACAGAAATGCACATGGACATAGTCTACAGAGGTATCCAACTTATAATTTTTCACCCTAAAACTGTCAGTGTTGCAGAACTGAATTGTTCTAGGGATCCTTGGCCTTGGGCTAATGTAATTTTGGAAAGAAATCTCATTTTGGGGAAAAATATTTTGTGCTAAGTTGATTAAAAATAAATGGCAGGTAGTTGAAACTGCTTAGAGGTTTGAACTGTTAAAAGAAATCCTGGGGGGAAGGAATATGATACAAGATGCTGCTGAAGTGCTCAAGAATGCATGATAAATCATGATAAATGAAACTTATCACATGGATATGGCCATTATTTGTATGAGATGTGGTATGTATAGTTTAAACACTCACAAACCCATATGATGTATATTCAAATTATATGTTAATATTTATCTACGTTCCTATAAAATGTAATGAAGGCTAATCCTAGGAAGTACATAAGAACATAACAACTGCCATTAATTGGGTCAGACCACAGGTCCATCTTGCCCAGTATCCTGTGTCACTCAGTGGCACAAAATGGATGCTGAAAGGGAGAGTGAACTGGGTATGACCAGGGAGGGTTTTCACAGTTCCTCTCTCGTTTGGGGCACAGCCCCAAAACCACGCATGTGCGGTTTGCAGAGCCTCAAACTGCATGTGGTCCATATGTACCTGTGTGCTGTGCTGCCAAGTTGCAGTGTGGCAGTTTTTTTTTTTGACATGAGGAGATTCTGACATCAAAAGCCACCACTGCTAAAGATAACAGCAAGGAGCATGTGGCAGAAGCATGCTCTGCCAGAAACCAGAGCCTCGCCAGCCAGAGTCATGCTCTGACTGCCAGCTGGGCTCTAAATGCCTGGCTTGGAGCTCTGCTGCCCTGAGAGGCCCCCAGGACACCAGGTAAGGCTGCTGGCTGGCCCCAGCCTCACCTATCCCACTTGGGTCCCCTTGCCATGTGATAGAGCGCACATGCAGGGGCATGCCTGGGGACAAATATTTGTCCCACAGGAAACATGTTCCCTGCATGTGTGTGCTTGTGGGGCGCCTTTAGAGCCTCCTGCATTTAAGGTCTAGGAAGTTCTGATTCCGAGGCTGTATCCCTGACTCCCCTGCTAAGTTCAGATTTTTGTTTTACATTTTATTCTATCTTTTTCAGCATTGCAATTGCACTACTTCTTATTTCAATCACTTGAATGAATATCTCTGTTCAAATTAAGACCTCTATCCTGAATTCAATAGGATTATTCACATAACCAAAAAGACTCACCTGACTAATGTTTGTAAGAAGGGACTCTCATTTTCAACACTTGCAAGTTAGATAATGATACCTCCTAGAAAATGTTTCCACTCATTGTGCATAAGGTTATTTATAAAAAGCAAATCCAGATAATTCACTGAAGAAGTTTTTGCCTGAATGTGTGTGTGGTATAATGTAGACTGGATTTTGGTAGTGTTTTGGCATATTGGTTAAGCTGAGGCATTTTAAGTCTTGCTTTCTGACATTTGCTTTTATACTTGAAGAGTTATCTGATAGGAAAAAAACATCTGAAAAACTTAATTGATCATCAAAATATTTTTCCAGAAAGAATGATGTTCATGATCTTCCATATGTTTCAAATGAAACCAGTGTGTTATGGCTTTAAGCATTTTTAGAAACCGCACTGTTCAAAATGGAAAACAGTTTCTGATATGTACTGAAGATGAAGAAATATGTCACTCCAACATTCCACTGAGATATAATTAAACCTGGTTTTATATGCTGCAGACTGCAATTAATATCTTTAAAAGGATGGTCAATTTTGTTTTCTTTTTCCTAACATGTTCCTATTTCTCATGTCTCTGTCACATTTTATTTACTGTTTACTGAACACCTGAAATAAAACTTCATCATTCTTACCAAAGTGCTATAGTCACATCAGACTTTTAAGATGTCAACCCTCTCTCCAAAGCTCCAGTAACATGATATGTCTTACTTTTAAATAACTAGGGAAGTCTATTATTTGCACATCTCATTTTATTTTCCTTGAGAACCACGTCAGTCATCACAAATTACTCATTATATTGTATCTCAGATAGACTGGTTATAAAACAGCTCCAAATCCCTGATTCTCAACAGAAGAGAACATCCATCTTTTAAAAACATTTAGCCATGGTACCAAAACCCATCACTGTATAGCAAGTACTGCCAGAAATAGTAAGTAAAACTTGTGCAACTAACTTAAAAAATCTAAATTCAACTGAAATTTGCAGGAATTTTAAAATGCAATACATTTTCTACATTTTTTTTGCTTTAAGTAACAATGCACAGGTAATCCTGCTTTGATTAAGCACTTTTCTTAATTGTTGAGCGACTAAGGGAAAAGCCAGGTTTGTTCAGTAATATCCTTAGACAAACTAGCTGGAAGAGATGATAGACAACTTTGAGGCACAAAATGCCCTTCCTCAGCTGCAGATGAGAGAGACAGAAACAACAGAGATATTTTTTGCAAAATACAGATGCTATACTGCTCCATAGCACATTTATGCACTTATAAGCTCAGTATGCAATCTGTGCATGTGTGCACGCATGAGAGGCAGAGGGAGAGAAAATGTGAAGGAATAAAGTTCAGAGAGGTTCTCTCACATCACTTTGGGGCAGAAGAACAATGTAAATATTTGCTGTGAATTTTAGAGAACAGAAATCTGCAATTTACCATCTAGCATTGCTACCACTACATTTGTGAGGCATATTCAAATATGTGGGACTAACATTTAACATGGCATGCTAAATGAAGTAAATCTTTGATTTTAATACAATTTCATTTTAATTGATGTGTACCTCAGTGAGTGTAAAGATTTGTACAAGGCATGGGAAAATAAACATTAGATGATTCATTGCTGGGAAAATGAAAGCGTGTCCCTCTCATGAAATGAACCTATAAATCTTTGGTACATTATTTTACTGACAGAGACCATGCTTAGTGAGGAATGAAGGAGACTATTATAACTTTATTTGTTAAGATGGAGAAGAAAGAGAGAAGGCACTGAAATGGAGACCCAGATACAGGATGTGACAGAACCAGAGGGAAGCTTAAAGCAAGCCTGACTTATTTTTCACTTTGTCAATTCTTTGGAACCATTTCCAGTTGTACATCTGAGTTACCATTTCACCTCCCTGTCCAATACAAAGAGAGTGAATGAATGTAATGTATTGGAAAACAGGAAAATCAGAGCTACAAACATAGGGCTAAATTCCACTGACTATCATGGATAACACCTAACATAAGGCAAGTAAGACTTGGCTCTCATAAAAATAATTACAGGTATATTGGTATACAACTTTAGCATCACTGCTACTTAAAGGCAGTGGGGATTTGTATAGTAAATGGCTGATTTTCCCTCCATGGTAAGGCTGCTTTGTGCTGTATTGGTAACTGACGTTAAGTACGAGTATATCTATATTGTTTCCGTGGGGCTCTTCAGACCGTCTCTGAAAAGTACTACTCCTCCCCCCACTGATGCTTTGTGCACTCCAGACCTAAAGACTGCCTCTGGCAGGCTTGAGAGCAGCAGCAGGGTAGCATCCTAATCGCCTCCATTCCAGGTTTGGACATGGGAAGCGGGAGTAGGTAGGTGTGGTTTATTTTTCTGTGGCAGCATTTTGAGCATTATGGAGGCAGCACAGGCCTCCCTTTGAGTATATCAAAAGTATGTTGTAGTCTATGACAAGAATGAGCTCTGTCACCCTCCTGAGCTTTGCTGCGCACAGCATGGGATTTAGAAATATGTGAAATTAACTTGTGCAAATAAAGAGAGCGGATAGAACCACATGTAGGATTTATAAGGATGACATACTTTGAATAAAATGCACAATTGAAAAAAAAATGCTAATTACCCTGGACCTGACATTCTCCCCTGCTTCCATGCTGCAGTATTCTACCTCAGTCAACGAAGCTGATTGTTTCTGTTAGCTGAGGATCAGGTCCACAGTGTTTTTCCTAACCTGGCTAATTTAGCCAGAATGCTAAGGTCAGCAAAGTTAGTACCTGAACAAAGAAAAAGATGTCTCCTTCCTTTACTGGATTCTCATTATCCAAATGAACAAGCAGTGACATAACCAGAGTAGGCTGACTGCAGCAGCTGCCCTGTGCACCACATGGGAGGGAGAGAAGAGAGGTCAGAAAAAAACATCTGTCACTGCAGCTGTACAATCATGCCCGTTGTGCAGTGGCAACCAAAAGTCATATGTGGCAGCTTCGCTGGGCTCCTGGCTGTGTTGTTACGCCTCTGAAATAAATCATATAAGAACTTCTGTGCCTCCCAGAAATCAGTGATATCATTATCCAATCAACAATCTTGAAGGGAGAGGCAACAATTTAAATTCTAAAGCAAGCTTCACACCAAATGTGTGTGAATGATTTTCCAGAGCAAAATCAGTCTTGGCACCCCCTCAAGTTTCTGGATGGCCTGTGACAAAAGGATGAGAACAATGTGTGCTAGTAATATGTAAATGCTATCAAAGGGGGAAAAAAAATCACAAAGACAGTTCCTTCCAAAGAATCCTAACCTCTACATCACAAGTGCTAAAGACAGTCCTGTACTAAAGGGTTTCTTCAAATTATCAAGAGCAGGGCTGTCCAGCTGGTGACTCATGGGCTGTATCCAGCCTGCAAAGAGTTAACATGCAGTCTGGGGGCTCTTGTCCAGCCACTGCCTCCCACATGTTTTTTGCTGCTGCAGCAGCTGGGGTCCTTAGGCTCCCTCTCCCTCTTTTGGTTTCTGGTTCCTGCCTCAACTCCTGGGAGCTGGGCAATGGGAAGGCATGTAGCAAAGGAACAGCTGGGATACCTGTGCAGCAGAGGGGCTAGGTTGCTAATGATGCACACGTGGGCAAAAGAGAGGTTATGTTCCTGTCTCTCTACATGCAAGCAAGGGAATCAGGCTGCTCCTGCTATATGTACAGCCAGGGAAAGCCAGGCTGCTTATGCTATATGTGTGGTTGGGCAAAGCAGGATTGACTGCAGGGAAAGCCAGTTTGCTTATGGTACACAAGAGAATTGAGCCGCTTGAACTGCGTACATGATGCAAGATGGGAGGAGGGAGAGAGTGGAGTCCTTCACTCTGTATGGGCAGTGAAATGGGGGGAGCTGAGATGCCTTTGCAGCAGTGGGGACTTGCTGTCCAGAAGTTGGACTGCCCTGACCTAAAGCAATAGCTTATCTAGAATAATGAACTTCCCATTTTCCACAGAGAGAGAAAAGAGAGAAAATGGGTTAGGGAAATGATGTAAAGCATTTTCTTGCCATACTACATGGCAGGATCAGGATTTAAGTTCATTAGCACCCCACTTAGAGCATTACAGAGTGGAATGGGGGCATGACAGGGCTTTAGTGGTTACACTGGGCTTATTCCCCCCCCCCGGGCCTTTTGTTTTCCTCTCTAAAATAGATAACCTACTGCCACAACTGGGCTTTCTATGATCGATGATATCTGATGATAAGTAAATCAAATGCGATGGAAACTCACATTTGGGCTGAAAATACCATAAAATGTGAAGGAAATAGCCTAAAATGTGAGGGGGAAATTACACTGAAGCTGAAAATAGCATAGCACTGTTCTGGTCTAGATGAAGCTCCATGTCACAATTTTGTGGCAACATTAGGGGACTAGATATAATGAGAAAAGTTATCATTCACTGCTTTACAGATGTTTTATCAAGAAATCTCCAAGAAACCCAATTCTTATCAGAAACTTGCGTGTTCATTAACTATATTAGCATGGAAAACACCATGTAATAACCCTGTGCCTATTTAGCTTAAGACATATTTCAGCTAAATACTACAGAAACCTTGTGTAGCAGAAAAAAAGTTATAGTAATGTCTAGGATCACACATGCAATGTACAGAAGTGTTGGGAAATGCATGTACAAATGCATCCACCTCTGGATTCTTTCTAATATCTCCACATTTTTTTCAAAGCATCAGTCCAAAACTGAACATAGTATTTCAGGTGAGGTCTTATGGCACTGAATAGAGCAGAAGAATTACTTCCCTTGATTTGCAAGTGGCACTCTTGTTAGTATAACCTAGGATGCTGTTGGCCTTTTTTTTTTTTAAATAAGAGTACACTAGTTTATACCCTGGCGTGTCTACAACTCCACCCAACTTGATATCATCCACAAATTTGTTAAACATGCACTTAATCTGATCCTCCAAATCATTAATAAAGATATTAAACAATACCAGATCCAATACAGACTCATTTGATACTTCCTCTCAATTCGACAACGAGCCACTGACAACTACTCACTGAGCATGAGATGAACCTTACAATGATTTTATCCTTAACTTGTTAAGGAGAACATAATGGGAGAGTGTCAAAATCCTTGCTAAAATCAAGGTATATCAAACCCACTGTTTTCCCCTTGTCTAAAAAGCCTGTCTTCTTATCATAGAAAAAAATTAAGTTGGTCAGGCATGACTTGCTCTTGATGAATCCATGCTGGCTTTTCCTGATCAATTTGTTCTCCTCCGGATCCTTTGAAACAGATTTCTGGAGGACCTGTTCCATGATCTTTCCAGATGTCAAATTCAGACTGGCTGGTCTGTAATTCCCTAGAACCTCCTTATTTTCTTTCTTACGAATAGCTACTTATCTTCCATTTATCCAGGACCTCATTTGACTTCCATGAGTTCTCAAAGATGAGCCAATGGCTCTGAAATTACCTCAGCCTTTAGTACTATAGGGTCCATCCCATCCAGCCCAGCTGACTTAAAAGCATCTACTTTATCTAAGTAATCCCAAAACCGTTCCTCCACTACATTAGGCTGTTTGCCTTCAACATTACCTTTGCTGCCAATTCTGTTTGTAGTTGACCCTATTTGTGAAAACTGAAGTAAAAAAGGATACTTCAGCCTTCTCTGTATCATCCATAACTTGGTTGCTTTCTGCATTCAGTAAAAGCACCTATGGTTTCTTTGGTCTTCCTTGTATTTCTGACATACTTGTATAATTCCTTTGCCAGTTACATCTCAAATTGTGCCTTAGCCTTCCTGATTTTCTTCCTGCATGCCTGTGCAGTACTTTCATACTGTTTCATAGTAATATGATCAAGTTTCCACTTTTGGTAGGATTCCTTTTTAAGTTTCAACTCATTGAAGAGATACTGGAGATGCACTTATGAGAGTAAGAATATGTTAAGTATTGACATTTTAAGGGCATGCATTCAAAATGGCTTTTTCCTGATTGTTAGTTATTCTGTATTATATTTAAGACAGTTAAAATTTTGTGTTACTAATAAAGGCCACAATCTTGCACCTTTAAGGTCAATATGAGCTTGGCATTGATTTTGATGTAAGCGGCAGGACTTTATTTTCTTTGTAATTAGGAACAAAGATAGACTGTTGGTTTACACAGAAGGTCAGAGTACTCAAGTGCTACTAAAAATATTAAATGCAAACAAATGGTACATATTGACTGGCAATATACACAAACTACTCAAGCTTTCATAGTTTGTTTTGAAACTAAAAAAAAAAACTTTAGCAAAAATACAACTTTATTCTGCAGTGGTTTAGGTTGTAGCCGTGTTGGTCTAAGGACATGGGCAGACAAGGTTCCTTGGGTTAATTTGATATCTTTTATTAGACCAACCCAAATAGTTGGAGAATAGTTATTAAGCAAGCTTTCAGGTTCAAAAGCTTGCTTAATAACTATTTAGTTAGTCCAGAGGACTGGAAAAGGGCCAATGTGGTCCCCATTTTCAAGAAGGGGAGGAAGGAGGACCCGGGCAACTATAGGCCAGTCAGTCTTACCTCCATCCTTGGCAAAGTCTTTGAAAAAATTATCAAGGCTCACATATGCAAGAGCCCAGCAGGACAAATTATGCTGAGGGGAAACCAGCACGGCTACATGGCAGGCAGATCGTGCCTGACCAATCTAGTCTCTTTTTATGACCAGGTTACGAAACGCCTGGACACAGGAGGAGGGGTGGATGTCGTATACTTAGACTTCAGGAAGGCCTTCGATACGGTATCCCACCCCATACTGGTGAACAAGTTAAGAGGCTGTGACTTGGATGACTACACAGTCCAGTGGGTGGCAAATTGGCTGGAGGGTCGCACCCAGAGAGTCGTGGTGGATGGGTCGGCTTCAACCTGGAAGGGTGTGAGCAGTGGGGTCCCGCAGGGCTCCGTCCTTGGACCGATACTCTTTAATGTCTTCATCAGCGACTTGGACGAGGGAGTCAAATGTACTCTGTCCAAGTTTGCAGATGACACAAAGCTATGGGGAGAAGTGGACATGCTGGAGGGCAGGGAACAGCTGCAAGCAGACCTGGACAGGTTGGACAAATGGGCAGAAAACAACAGAATGCAGTTCAACAAGGAGAAATGCAAAGTGCTGCACCTAGGGAGGAAAAATGTCCAGCACACCTACAGCCTAGGGAATGACCTGCTGGGTGACACGGAAGTGGAAAGGGGTCTTGGAGTCCTAGTGGACTCCAAGATGAACATGAGTTGGCACTGTGACGAAGCCATCAGAAAAGCCAATGGCACTTTATCGTGCATCAGCAGATGCATGATGAATAGGTTCAAGGAGGAGATACTTCCCCTCTATCGGGCACTGGTCAGACCGCAGTTGGAGTACTGCATACAATGCTGAGCGCCACAATTCAAGAGGGATGTGGATAACCTGGAGAGGGTCCAGAGAAGGGCCACTCATATGGTTAAGGGCCTGCAGACCAAGCCCTACAAGGAGAGACTAGAGAAACTGGACCGTTTCAGCCTCCGCAAGAGAAGGTTGAGAGGCGACCTTGTGGCTGCCTATAAGTTCATCGCAGGGGCACAGAAGGGAATTGGTGAGTATTTATTCACCAAGGCGCCCCAGGGGGTTACAAGAAATAATGGCCACAAGCTAGCAGAGAGCAGATTTAGACTGGACATTAGGAAGAACTTCTTCACAGTCAGAGTGGCCAAGGTCTGGAACGGGCTCCCAAGGGAGGTGGTGCTCTCCCCTACCCTGGGGGTCTTCAAGAGGAGGTTGGATAACCATCTAGCTGGGGTCATCTAGACCCAGCACTCTTTCCTGCCTATGCAGGGGGTCGGACTCGATGATCTATTGAGGTCCCTTCCGACCCTAACATCTATGAATCTATGAATCTATAAAAACCCTTCGTCAGGCTAAGGAAGTTTCAGCAGTTGGTGTGTGCTCTTCCTGGATGGAACACTTATAGACAAGGATAGAGTAATTAGAGTCTAATGAAGGCAAACCCAAAAAAATTAATCCATGTTCTCTAGCACCTGTCACCTTCTCTAAGCACTTTCCAAACATTAATTAACTACACCTACCTCAAAAGGTAAGCGTAATTATACTCATTTTTGCAAAAGGGCAACGAGACAGGGATTCCATGACATGGGTAGGAACATAAAGCCAGGAGACGTGACACACATTCTCCATTTTCCCAAAATAAGAAATTATTTTTTTTCCTACTGGAGAGGACACAAGTCAATACAGAAGATGAGATTATCATTCCATAAAAAAAAAAATGTTGTTTAGGCTGGAACAACAATTTAAGGTCTCATTTGGCAGAGCTGGTAGAGGGAGGCGTAAGTTCCAACAGAGGAAGCACCTTTCCAGCAAAAGCTCCTTGCACCCTCCAGGGACACTCTTCCAGGGAAACCAGGAAGCGTGGGATGTGGGACCTTGAATTCCAGTCACAGTTTCATAGACTATATACCAATGAGAGAGTTTCCAGAGAACCAGTGGGTTCCTCAGTTGTACTCACAATATGCCTTTTTTAACACCACCAATATTTGATGCTGTTACACTGACCCTTTGTCATATTCCTACAAATGAGGTTGTGGTCCTCTCATCACCTGTTATCAGGCTTCCTGGCTAAGGTTTCATCATCGGTGACCTCTGCCCTCCAGCACAAAGTGGAACAAGCCCTCAGCAAATTTTGCCCCATAGCAGGCTGGACCAGCACCTCAGACAACAACACCATACAACTTAGTTGACAAGTTCGAACCATATGGCCAAGACCTGTCTATGGAAGAAACCAATACATTAGAACCTAAAAGCATAGTAATAGGATGAATGAACGTAAATCAACATGGTTTTATAAAAGAAAGAGCATACCACAAAATACTACCTTTAGAAAATGAGCAAAATTAAAAAGTCAATGAACAATGGGAATGCATTAGATTTACATTTGTAGTAACATTGTTTAGGAGTTCATGGGTAAGAAAATTTTCCCAAACAGTTTTTACAGATTAGCTCAGGTACAGGAAATTCAAATGTTTTCCTTAAGGCTCTACTTACTGTTACTTTATAGGTACAATTTTGTTTTCATTTAATTTATCTTGTATTTAACTAGTCTTTAATGAGACTTTTGGTGCCTTACTGCCTGGGAAATTATTACTGACATTGGAAATATGGTGCTTGGTTAGGAACATTGTACTGAAGATACTCAGTTGCCAGACATATTGTAAACAGAGCATAATTACTGTATTTACAGTTGAACATCAAACTGGGAAGAGGTGCCAAGTGGCATTCTATAGAAGTTAATATTGGGACTGATACCATTTAATATCTTCCTTAATAATTTGGAAAAGAAGTAAATTGTACATTCATTGAACATACAGTAGACACAAGATTAAGATGAACTGCAACACAGCAGGTGTGGAGGTTGAAAAAACAGAAAGATTGGAGATATAAGAGAGAAGGGCGTATTTAAGTGGGATGCAATTTAATGTAGATAAATGTAGAATAATAAGCTTGGGGAAATTAACACCCAGCTCAAGCATTCAAATGGGAAAATGCCAATTTTCGTTTAAAAAATTTTCAATAGATTTCACAGTTTATTCACACTGAGAATTCACATTGGGGTATATGCATCAGGTCTGACAACTTGTTTGCTACATTCTAGCCTGATGTGATTTTTAAAAAGGAAGAAAAACAGATTCCACCCAAAACCTACCTTTTAAAATTCAATGTATTTTCTTTAAAATGTGTATATTCTGCTCATCATATCTACTACATATATAACGAAGTTGTAAGCTTCCACACACACATTCAGCAGCATGACATGTAGGGATCACTTGAAGGGGTGAGGTGGAAGTTCAGATGACAACATAGTTCAGGGCCTTGTCACATACTCACTTGCAATGAATGCAAATCACTGGCATATTGTGACATATTAAAGTTAGTTTGTGTTAGGAAAGAACCCTTACCTGAAAGGAGATAACACTGCAATGTCACGAATCTCCCTGCTTGCATTTTAACTGCACTTAGCAAGTGTTAAATTGAAAGTGTGCCAACAACTGCCCCAACTGCTAACTACTGTTTCTCCCTTGGCTGATATAGTTGGAGCCAGTGCTTTGGAAGCCATTGGACCACAGTTCTGCTTCTGCCATGGTCAAAATGTTTCAAGTGGCAGCATAGTGGAAGCTGGCACATGCAGCATAGTGAATCTGGAAAGGATTATTTGGCCACTGATTTCTTTTGATAAAAGCTCATTTTATTCCAGAAGCTAGCCAGCCTTTTGATGAAAGCTATGAATCTATAAAGTAAAACAACACGTAGAAGTCTAGCAGTTCTAGTTCTAAACTAAACTAAGAACAATAAAAACCCCACACCACAAAAACTGAAATCATCGCTCCATCAACTATATAATGTAGAACTGAATATGCAGAACACTGAATTTTAAATATCATCCACAGGACTGAAACTCTCAAGAATATATTGTCCACTAAAATTAAGTTGCATATATATATAACATATTCGATTGTAGAAAAGTGTTTTCTGTGTACCAAGTTAAAACTACGTAAGTTATTTCAATGGATCACTCTTGAGTAAGTGAAGAACACACAATCTTGTCCTGTTATGTATTTAATGATCCACACTCAAATGCAGTCAGACATTTTGCCACACAGAAGATTAGCTACAATATAAGAAAAAAAGTTTATAAAAGTGAATACAATTTGGTTAGGAATATAATAATCCAGTTATGGCTGACAGGTATGAAATAGCTGATGCAACAGCAATCAATGCTATTTTGTTTATTTATGTTAAAGGGCTGCTTACCAAGGGGAGCCATATATTCTGAATCCCCTCACTGTCACTTCAGAGTCCTGAAGATAGATGCAATTTGTTAGAAGAGACTGTACATTTTCATAGCTCTCTGGCTTCAGCTTAGATACAGATGGGAAGTAGTAAAAGTCCTGCTTGATTAAGTCTGCCATGAACTCTTGGTCAAAGGTCAGTTCATGATTTCCTGCTATTACAATCTTGTATTCATATGGAAGGCTACCTAAAATAATGAAAAACAGCAAATCTTAGTTTTCTTTCAGTTTCAGATACAAAAAAGAAACTCATACGAGTACTGTACTATATAACCTCTTAGGCATTTAAAAGACTGAGATCCATAACTGTAGCCCTCATTGCCTTAATTGGGTATGACACTCATGCCTCCAAGGTCAGAAGTTGACTCTTCACTTGCATAGGATCACATGTGGTCACCTGACATTAATTCTTAACCTTAAAATGGACAGGTCTTCAGTAAAATGTATTTGGTATTCCTTACAGGTATGATTTATCAAGAGGACAGGGTTTGGGTTTAAAGGGCATTGGGCACAACTCTTGATAATCAACACCAGTTCTTTTAAGGTGGCATTCTATTCTTTCCTGGCCATCTACAGGGCATTATTGGTACTTACGTAGCCAGAGATATTCTATTCCTGGGCAGGCAGACCTGCAGACATGGGTGACTATGTTTGGGCCCGCTGGGAGTTGGGGAACTCTCAACTTTCCCTGCAAATAGCTGAGTGCCTAGGGCACTCACCTAGGAAGCTGCAGGGCATGGGTTCTGAGTTCCCATTCACTCTGAGGCTTTGAACTGGGTCTCTCAAACTTCCTAGCACAGCATTCTCCTTTTGAAGCTGACAAGAGGGAGATATGTGGGGCAGAAGGAAGTGAGTAAGCCAGAAGATGCGTGGCTCAGTGGAGATTTGGAATGAAGACACCTGGTGTTCTAGCCAGGGCCATTGCTCCCAATGAGGCAAAAGCTGCTTCCCCTGCTTGCTCACCATCTTTTTTTCCCCCCAAGGACTATGTTAGTGGCTTAGCTTCAAAAGGAGCATGGAAGAAGGAAGCGAGTAATTGGTTCAAGCCCCCAAGATCTCCACGCAGTGCCCTAGCCACTGAGTTACAGGGCAAAAGAAAAGACACAAATGCACATCTGTCATTAGGTCTGTCCTAAAAAGTCAAGAATAAAATTACACACACATACCCTAGGAAATGTTTACGTATTAGGAGCCTGCTGTGACTACATGCAATAAACACCCCACATTGTGGGAACATTTGCAGCAAATAATGTTAACTAGATAGGTAAATCAAATCAGTGAACACTACTCAACAACTGGCTTGGGGCATGCACTGTAAAGAAGTGAGAACCCCCAGGTAATCCACGTGTGCACACTCAGATGCGTTGCATGACATCTGCACTGCAACAGAAAATTCCTACCAACCTCCAAACAATATTCCCAGCTGGATCCTGTACTTAAAATCAGGGATCACCACTCGTAAATATCCCATGTCCCAGCTACATTATCAACCTGTGTGTGTGCATGCACATGCACATGCATGCTCACACACATGCACGTGCATGCACACACACAGGTTGCATGTGCACATGCACACACACACAGACGTTGATATTGTAGCTAAAGTGGACCTACATATATGAGCATCTATTAACTAGGTACAGCAATACTAGTATCCTTGACAAACAGAAGGAAATTGCATGCCATGGTACTGTTAACAATTCCATTTCTATTCTGTTTTCTAAATCTTTTCCAGCTCATCTGATCCATCCATCTAGAAGCCAAGAACCTGTATGAGCTGGTTATAGTTGTTGCTTCCACTAATGTATTTATGTCATGTTGCTGTCTGTGGGTGTTACTTAGGCAAATTAGCAAATTACTCTAAATGTACAGTGACATTTATTATAGTAGCAATCTGAAGCACTGCTGCAGTTACAGGTCTGTCAGATTTTCAATTAACAACTCTGTTTTTGATGAGTTTGCAGCTCAGTTTTTTATTTTCATTCCATACCCAGGTAGTACTTGCTACATTTATCTTCTCCCTTCATCCCAGCAAAACTCACTTCTTACTTAGATTAGGACATGACTAAAATAGCTAATTTTTGCTGTTTTTACACACTTTGGTTGACCTTACAAATCCTGTTCCTACCATGATTTACAGACAATCTTAAATTTTCATGCTACCTACTCTTATTGTATACAGTTAAGCACATGAAGAATTAGGGCCTATTTTGTATAGAAGATCCTGACTGTATAAAAGACAGAAGAATGCTGGTAGGTTTAGTATAGAGGATCAAAGCAGTGAGATTGACTGAAATAAATGTGCTGACTGATTTTGATATAGAGAGAGAGAGAGAGAGAGAGAGAGAGAGAGAGATCTATATCTATATATATATAAATGCCTACGGAATCTGTGCAAGAACAGATGTGAGTGTGCTGGTGAGTGGAGTGTTCCTTTCTGCCCTAAGTCTAACATGTTATAACACAAATGATAAGTTTAGGGCAAATGTAGAGGCCTTCTTGGTGCTGAATATTGTACACAGTACTCTGCCTGATCCTCTTATTTCTGAGGTAGTGGTAAAATTCCCCTTGTTTTTATTATGTACAGAATAAGGCACTGAGCCAAATCCCATAAAGTGCCCTCTGCCTTTTAAATACCCTGCCTTTTTTGTTTTGTCATACAAAACAAAAATAACAAATTTTTGTCACAAATTTCCATGTTAACCATTAATTTAAATCAGCAACTTTCTAACCTATACACATCTCATACTGAAATTAATCTGAAGGAAGCCCTTTCAAATCTTTTAATATAATTCTTATTATTTTTCTTAATACGTTTTATTTAAAAACATATTAAATATTAGGGATACTTAAAAAACACAGCAAAATAATTTCAAAAAGCCTGAACCATTGATTTAAGAAAAAAAAATCCTCACTAGGTTCTCTATGAAAATGAATGCATATTCATCTGCAGTTAATTTGGAAATTAATCTAATCTCATAGCTATTGAAACATTTGCATAATATTTTTTTAATTTTTGAATCTTTGACAAATCATTATGCCGTTGTACAATGCCTAACATTTCCATCAATAAGTAAGGTGAATTTATTGTTTTGTATTTCATGTTTTAATTAGAGGTGCAAACTTTGAGAGAGACATTTTGGAAAGTATTACTAACTGGATGTTCCGACTCTAACCCACTGCAGATAAACAACTGAATAAGATGTATCTGCTTAAGGCACTAAAAGCTTTTCTTATTATCTACTTAACAGGCTACATCCCTCCCTGCCTGGCCATCTGGGCAGTTATTGCCCAGAAGATGTTCCCAATGTAGTGGTCTGCTTTGAACTGTCAAAGCATGTCCTCCTGGTCCCAACTGGCCAGGAGGTCAGCCTCCAACTGGGCCCAAGGTGCTAGCTCTGAGCAGGCTCCTCTGCATGGGTCCTGCCACTTGCCTCCCTAGCAGGAATTCTGGTGTTCCCTATTTGAAAACTGAAAAATCCCTGATAAAAAATCCCAAAGTCACTGTGTAAAATACCCTAAAATCCATGTTCCTCCACAATTAAAACAAAAGACCATTATGTATAAAGACAGAGCGAGACAGAGAGACAGCGATCAGTTAGGCAATGTTTTATTGATATATCTACAGTGTTAAAGCAATTTGGAAGCCTACCAGTGTCTCTATCATCATAATAAAATTAATTCTAAATACCTATGTTTTGCTGTTTGCCTTTGGTTTTACCACAGAGCAGTTAGAGCTCCCTGTGACCCCTTCACTAACCAGGATGTGAGGACAGCTGCCCCTGCAGCCACAGCTCCTGCCAGCAGGTCTCATCCTATCTGGCAGCTAAGCACACGGGTTGTGTGCTGGGGGGATGTAGGGTTTGTAGAACGGGGGTGAGAAGAAGGGTGGGAGGATGTGTGTGGCTGTGGGTGGATCATGGGGAGACTGTGGGGGGTGGGGCTGCTCAGGAGGGTTGGGTCCCCTGTCCCCTGCAGGGCACAGACCCCCTGCACAGATGATGGACTGCCCCCCCCCAGGGGCTATGGCCTCCCCCCCCCCGCAGGGGCTACCACCCCCACCTCAGGGCCCATGTGCCCCACCCCCGCGTGTTCCCCCAGTTCCACAGATGGGTCCCGTGCCCGGCGTCACCCCTGACTTGCAACCCCAGACCCCCAATGGCTGCCCCGCCCAGCCCCAGCCCCCATTTGCACCCCCAGACTTCCCGATGGCTGCCCCACCCAGCCCCAGCCCCCATTTGCACCCCCAGCCCCCTCCCCCAATGGCTGCCCCACACAGTCCCAGCCTCCCAGCACTTAAAAAAAAAAAAAGCCCCGCACTAACTGGCAGGAACAGCAGCAATCAAGATCACTGGGGCCTCATGGCTGGTATGTAGGGGTTGGGGGTCTGGAGGAGGGGGGAGGGAACCATGGGGCGACCCCCACCAGCCCCAGCCCCCACCTGCCCACGAGCTCCCCCATTGTTACGTGCCCAGCCCCAGCATTCTGGCAATGATATAAAAATAGAAAAATGCCCCGCACTCACCGGCAGAGTCCTCCCACACAGCACAGGGAAGTGGAGGGCAGTGGGAACTGGCCTGGGCCACCTGGCACCCGCACTGCCACTGCCCCATCGCATAGGTGTAGCTTGGTTTGGCAGGATGTTGCGTGGCTCCGCAAGCTGTCAGGCAGCTGGGGCTGCTGTGGCTGTCACCTGGGACCCAGCACCACTCAGCCCGAGTGGCCCCAGCTACCCGAGACAGCACGCAGAGCCGTGCAGCGCCCTGCTGACCTGGGCTGCACCTACACAATGAGGCAGTGGCAGTGTGGGTGCTAGGCAGCTGGGGCCAATTCTGACTGCCCTCCACTACCCTGTGCTGTGTGGGAGGGCTGTGCCAGTGAGTGTGGGGCTTTTCTTTGGTTTTTTTGCCAGGATGCTAGGGCCCGGCAGGACAGCGATGGGGAAGCTCATGGGCAGACGGGGGATGGGTCTGGGCGGGGCAGCCATCGGGGGGTGGCTCAGGGGCAGGCAGGCAATGGGGCCAGCAGGGGTCCCTCCATGGTTCCCTCCTCCAGCCCCTCCCATCCCCTACTGACCAGCACAGAGCCCAGGTCCAGCTCCCTGCAATTGTCATGCTGCCTGCTCTGCATGGGCAGGCAGCATGTTTCAGCACCAGGGCGAGGGCCAACCATGAGATGCTGTGGCTGGCCACCAGAATGTCTCTGTGGAGGACCCAAGCCTCTGGTTGCTTCAAGGCACAGTCCACCCTGACCTGCTTTTTTTCCGTGGGATATTTTTTGACCCCTGGATATCCAGGGGTCTAATTTTGCCCCCATGCTGCACATTTGCAGCATGGGGAATGCTTTTTTGTTCCCTCACATGCCTCTTGCAGCGTCTCAAAGGGCTTTGAGACGCTGCAAGAGGCATGTGCGTGCTCGTCTGTATTGGCCAGTTGGTGCTACTGTTTGGCTCTGTTTCTATGAAGGAAGCTGACCTGGGAGTAGCATGGGAACATTAAGTATATAAATAAATTTGAGACAGTATACTATTTTTGTGAGAATTCTGCACATAGAGACAGGGCAAACTATAGCCCTTACTGAAACTGAAACACTAAATAGAGCACATAAGAAACAGATATGCAACTCAGGAATGCCATAAAGAAACATGTATAATAAGATACACTGTTGGACTTTTACATACATTTATACCTAGAAGAAAAGGAGAAAGTATGGAATTTTGAGAAATTACACATTTTTATAATTTCTTATTTTAGACTGCAAATAATTTTGTCTCAGCCCGAAGATCCCCAGGATCTGTGCAAATGAGATGCTTCTTCTGGCTGCCAGGCACCATACATTGTGCAGTAGAATTTCTGGCTAGAGACAGAAAACAAAAAGTCTCAACTGTTTTCTGTAACAAAAATATTGTTACTATTAAACTGAATAATTTTGCAAAATAATATCAATTCTCATGAAATGTTCTGTGAAAAATTAAAACAAAATTGTATTTAAAATTTATTTTCAGAAAAAGCAGAAATTTCATTTTTTTATTTCAATTTTTTTTCAAAACAATTTGAAAACCTCTGGGGGGGATTTTTTTTTTAATTGGTTTTGTTCAATTTCAAACCAAAACAAATTCTGAAACATCCACATTACCTATGAAAAGGAAGTTCCAAGTGTTGACAAACTCCAAAACTAGCCACCGGATTCTAGGACTCCTCCTCAGCCACTTCTAGTACCCCTAGCCGTGGAACAATGGAATTCAAAGCTGGCCCTTTCTTCAGCTTCTTGCAGGGGTAGTGACTGAAGGTGGAAATGAGAGCTCAAGATCTCCCAGTTTGCCTACTCCTGCAAATCACCTTCCTTCTCCCTCCCCTTCTTCCTTCCCTTTTATTAATGTATCCCTTACACACATAAGAATGTTAGAAGGACACCATCCTGCACCCAAGCTGCTTAGGTTCTACAAAAGAATAGCTTTCTATACAATGGATACCACCACTAACTCTCATAAATTCATTTATTAGACAATAGGGATCTTTGATATTTGAAAATCCAAATGGTTCATACTTGATTCATGTTTACCTGAAAAAGCTTATCCTCCCTCCTTACTAACATTTACACATTCTTTGGTGACTCCAGCAGAAGTTAATCAGAACGTATCTTATCCTGTCTTCGCTTAATACAAGGATTTGCTAATACCTTTGGTAATATAATATGTGGGTAATTGTTCAGTTGGTAACATTTATGTTTATTCTTTTCATTGCAGTAGATAACTAATTAAGAAAATCAACTAAATATCTTTTTTTTTTTGCATTTTTGTGTGTCAATTACAAAATTATTACAGCAGTTTTCAAACAGCAGTAGAACCTTTATATAGCAAACATAATTTTTACAGAATAACTTGAACTGCTGTTTAACTATCATTGGAACAACCAACTGCATATTTCAAATTACTGAACAAAATTTGGGATCTTTTTTTCCTATTTCACGGTATTGGAGTTCTTCCTAACTATACTTCTGTGTATTTAAAAAGTCATCATTTTATTGGCAATCCTTTTTTAAGTTAGACAAACACTGCAAATAATCAAACAGTAAATGCAGTGTGTTTATATTCTAGATACTGCCTATAGTAAAGTGTTAGGAGTCTTTACCAGTAACCCATTTTTTTTCTGCATATACAGACTTAAATCTGTATCACCTTGCAGTTTCAAAAAGATATATGCAGACTTCTAGCAGCATCTGTGCTTTGCTTTTTTTCTCTAGGTATTGTGATGAACAGAACCTGGAAATGTTTTAGTATTCTCTAAAAGCAACAACAGTCTTACAAATGCCTACTTAATGCTTTCCCACCCCGTCTCATTTGAACCTTTTAGAATGCAGCAGTGAACGATACAGTAAAAAGACCATTACAACTATCACAGATTGCTTTTTTTTGTGTCTCTTTGACAGTTCTGTGTTTAAACACAGGCTAATGTCTGAGAAATTTACATTAACATACTTTTTCTATGGTGTATAATCTGAAATAACATTGTAAATGAATGTTCCTCCTTAAGTCAGCTGTAAACTGCTAGAAATAGCCATCTTTGCCACATAAAAGTAGGCAATTAAATCAAACATTCAAGTTACAAATGAATGTGCTTTTCTCTAAAACCTACATCTGCAAAATGAACATTTTTAAAATGCATAAATATATAAAAATCAAACAAGAAAAAAGAAGTTACAGGAACATATGTTGGAAAATATTAATACTAATATTCAAATACATATTCCTGAGTTTAGTTGCATGTACAGTAGATGGGAAAACTTATTGATAAATGAAATTAACCTCCTTCCAGCTTAGAAGAGTTATGGCTCTTTATTTAACTCAGTTTTGCCTATGCAGATTCAAGGCAAGTTCCCCCTGTACAACATGGCTTATCCCCTAAACCTGAAGGTGAATTTTACCTTGTAAGAATATTCTCTTTATATTTAAGCTATAGCATGGAAATTTACCACTATTTCCCTTTTTGTACTAAAAAAACCCCTCAGACTCTTAAAAATTCTTATTGAGGAGACCATATTTACAGTAGCTCTTTTTGCCCTTTTAAAAAAAATCTACTTTTGGTTTATAGCATGTATCTGGGAATAAGGAAAGGAAAGGACATAGAGAGCTTTGTAAAGAAGTAACAATAAAAAAAAACTTTAAACTTCCTTCAAGGATTTCTTGACAAGTTGATACAGATTCCAATTCAGATCCAACAAAGGTGCTTTCAGTGTCTCCCAGGTTTCATTTTCTGCAATGGAAAACTATTAAAGGGTGTGTCAGTAGATGCAGTGCACACCATTAAGAATAATATTTAATATTTATGTATGATACTTCATGGCATGCAGTCAAAGCACTTTACAGACAGCAACTAATTATGGCAAATGGGTATTATCCCATTTTACAAAAGGGGAACAAAAAAAACTTCCTGTAATTTTCATAAGCAGACAAGGGAGTTAGGTGCACAGTTCCCACCAAATGGAATATGGGTGCCTAGCTTCTAAGTCCTTTGAAAACCCCAGCTAGAAGCAGCAGCAGACGCAGAATTAGATTCTGAACTTCCTGCCTTTGTTGGTGCCTCTAAACCCCACTGCCTTTGTGAAGAAACTACAGGAAGTCAAAGGAGGTGGTAAAACTGAATGCAAATCGGGAATCAGAGCCAGTGTTTTTAATAGGAATCCTAAAAAACAAATCGATACTGAGGGCATAAAGATGTCAATAATTATAGAAATAATTATTAGTAATTTCTATTGAAAGAGATGAAATAATTTTGCCTTCAACCATTCTAATTCACACGGGTCCAAATCCTATGCTGCAACACAGCTACTTTTCCCCTTAATGCAAAACAGCCCTCATTTTGTGGTCAGTTATGGGGAATAGCCAAATGTAAGATGGAGATACTCTGGCATATGACATATGGCTTCCTGATGCTGATATAAGAAGCATAGCAGGAAGAAACATGTCATGGCCCAGGTTCTTTAAATTAGATCTTGTTGTCTTTAATGTCTTACTGATCCCTTGGCAAACAGTGCAATAGAGGGACTCAGGCTGCTCTAAGTCCCAAGCATGACTGGCTCAGACCAGAAGATCAACTCTGCACGCATCTCTCCTGATCTGCGCTATCTGCTTCTTAGCAGTAGCTAACAATCTGAGCCACTGTACACTAAAGAAGTGCAATGAAAATCAACATTTTTTAGCATGCCCAGTCTTTTAAAAATGACATCTGTTCTAAATCCCTATACAGCTCAGTGTTTCTTACTGCATTTCCAAAGCCATTCTTTTGTAAATAGATAATTAGTACTTAAATACTCCTTTCAAGGGGCTTCTACATTAACATAAAAATAGTGTAATTACTGCTGGTCAAAATGGCATGACTACAATTTATAAATTCTAATCTCTTTTGCTGCTCTGAAGCTGAATTTCTCTCTCAACAACAAATTTTAATGTCTTAAACATGAATATTATTGCAACCTAAAGTATGAAATACCAGTAAAAACAAGAAAGAAAATATCCACTGTCACTGAATAAGATTCCATATTACAGAAGAACTTAAAACTATTCTAGTATGTTACTTTCTTTGATGAAGATCTCTATATTATACAAAAAAATTAACACAATATCAGCTACAGATTAAAATTAGCTGACTTTGATCTAAATAATAAGGTCATAAGCATTAATAGTGAGTCATCCATAGTGAGTCATACACTAGCATCATTGCAGTAAGGTAGGCATTTTAATTCTAAAAGCATTATTGAAGAACTAATATTTTGTGGAATAGGGTAAATTTCACCTTTTGGGATGGAACTTCAGACTTCAGTTCACATCCCTAAAGTACATTTATGTTGAAAAGTCTGATGAAATTCAGTTTTGCCATTTTAAATATTCAAATAAAAATAATGCCTTTGACATACAGGAAAACACATTCGGAAATAATGAAGCTCTGAACATTTGAGAAGTTGATCTTTTAAATCTACACCCAACAATCTTTTAAATCTACACCCAGGCTTCAGATGCACTTGCATATACCGGTATGGGCACAACTAAAGCATTAAAGATAGACCATTTAGTTCAAATTCCATGAATGTAACACATACAGCTCCACAGTGGACAAAGGAACCTGGAGTGTGCAATATTTGGAAGATAGTAAGGTAGGCTGGGTAAAAAAGGCAGGCAGCTGAATCAGACAGGCTTTTTCAAAAGCTGCCATTAAAACAATGTACATATGTGAATGTGTATGCGTACGTACGTATGTAGGGGTGGGGAATTGAATTTGATAACTACACTAGGGAGCACAGCATTGGATTTGTTTCATAAATCATCTAACAAACTTTTGCATACTGAATAATCATCAATAACATCAAAAAGAGCACAAGGGACAGCTACAGTGTATACAGCAGGGGCAGGCAATTATTTCGTGTGGAGGGCCACTTGATGAGTTTTGGTGAACTCTCGAGGGCCACATGGGTATCCCCACCCCTTCAGTTGCCCCAACTTCTGGTCGCCATTTTGGAACCGGAAGGCCCGCCCCCTGACCCTTGCTGCCAGAAGCCCTGCCCCTGACCCCTGACCCTTGCCACTGGAAATCCCTCCCCTTGCACAACTTATCAGGTAGCAAGGGGTTGCGATCTCTCTAACTTCCTGCCCCAGCAGTGGGGTTTCAGGGGCATCAGACCTCTCCCAGAACTTTCCCCCTACCTGTGCCAGCTGATCCCAAAAGGAGGAGGCTCTGCTGCCACTTCTGCTGGCCAGTGCCAACCCAGTCGGGCTTGCCCCATCCCCAGTGGCACCTGGTAGGCTGGCTTTAGCTGTATGCTGCTCCGGATGAGACTGACCTGGCCGGGTCTGCACTGGCCAGGAAAAGCAGCATGCAGCTGAAGTCGGCTTTCCACATGCTGCTGGGGACAGGAGGAGCCCAGCCAGCTCTGCACAAGCCAGGAAAGGTGGCATGCAGTTGAAGTCAGCTCCTCACATGCTGAGGACGGGAGGAGCCCGGCCGGGTCTGCACTGGCCAGCAGAAGTGGCGGCGGAGCCATGTGCTGCTCGGGATGGGACAAGCCCGGCCGGAGCAGCAGAGGCTCAGCTGCACTTTCCCCCTGCCTGTGCCGGTCAATACAGAGCAGCACACGGCTCCACCGCCACTTCTGCTGGCCGGTGCTGACCTGGCCGGGCTCCTCCTGTCCCCAGCAGCATGTGGGAAGCCGGCTTCAGCCGCATGCTGCTCCGGATGGGACAGGCCCAGCCGGGTCTGCACCAGCCAGCAGAAGTGGCGGCGGAGCCGTGTGCCACTCGGGACTGACTAGCACAGGTAGGGGAAAATGCAGCTGAGCCCCTGCTGCTCCGGCTGGGCTCATCCTGTCCCGAGCGGCACATGGCTCCGCCACCACCTCTCCTCCCTGGTGCTGACTGGGCCGGAGCTGAGGCCCAGCTGCTGCTTCCCCTCCCCAGTGCCAGCCCAGCCCGACTCTACATGGCCCAAGCGGCACGGCACGGGAAAAGCCTGCCCAGCAGCCACTTTGCTGGGCTTACCTGCAGGGCAGGGCCCTTTCCAGTCCTGTGCAGCAAAGCAGAAGGTGGCCCAGACAGTTTCCCCTCACCAGCGCCACAGGTTCTGGCCCAGTCCCCCCGCACCTCTCAAGCTGCAAACATGGCCTGAGCCAGGGGCGGGGTGAGGCCAGCTGGGTCAGGCTGAGGTCAGGGTTGGTTGCCTCACAACCAGAACCCAAGGAAACAACCTAAGGTGCTGCAGCCAGTGGCTAGTACTGCTGGAGGCTTTTAGAGAGACAGCCACCATTACATGGATTTTGAAGGGGCTCTGTGGGCCAGAAGGAAGTGCTTGGCAGGCCAGATCCGGCCCACGGGCTGTATTTTGCCCACCCCTGCTATACAGGATACATAGTATGCAATGTTAAAAGCCAGCTTAACCAGTCTGCAATATAAGCTGGTGTATATCTAGGCACATCATCGCTTTATTCTCAAATGCTGCAAGTGGTGTCATTTTTCAAATGCTGAACATACTGAAAATCCAACGCATGTTCATGTTGCCCCCTGACCAATCACTGAAGGCAGGATCAGAAAGTTTCCATGGACTCCTGACCAACCACCAGGGCTTGCCACACCATTGTTACATACGCTGAATTTCAGAAAGTACTCTGGGCTTCAGAGTTTGAAAAAACACTAGAATAAAAAAATGGAGGTGGGAGCAATGAGAGAAAAATAATATGGGTAAAAATAAGAGGAAGAGGGCAAATTAGAGAGGGAGGGGGAAAAGAGGCAGAAAGGGTTTTATACTCTGCTTCATCAAACCACGCCTAGTCATCATACCACTTGAGCACATTAAGCATTAACTTCAGTTCCATTACATTTTATTGTAAAATATACATCACATCATGGACAGGAAGAGGAAATTTGATGCCGAGAAGAAAGAAAGTTCAGAAGAAGCTATTGGATTTGATAAGATGAACTTAAAAAGATCAGTGTAAGGTGAGGGATGGCTACAGAGAAAAACGAGAAAGCCAGATATCCAAGTGGGAAGGGAAAAAGAGGGAGTTAAGAAAGGAATGCATACAAGAGACCCAGACATAAAGGTGAAGTGGGATTTGGACTTTTAGTTGATGAACAGGTGGAGCTAAGGGAAGAATTTCTGAAGAGAGGAGAAACTATACTATGTCTGAAGAATGATGGGAAGGAGCTAGTCAGAGGGATAAAACAGAACAAAGATGAGAGAGAGGCTAGGATGAAGGAGGACACTCCAGAGGAGACTTCCCGTAGGCTGGTAGAGCAGGAGAAGAGATAGGAGAAGGTAAAAGTTACACCATATGCCATCACTTATTTTTTATAGAACTTGCAAGATTCTGGGTGCACTGGGAGGAGGGGAAGTTTGGGAAGGTAGAGGTCTGTTGGTTTCTGGATGTAAAGTCAAGGAGGAAAGAGACATGAAATAGGCTTGCAAAGACAGCTGGATGAGATTTTGGTTTATTTAATGATATTTAACATACAAGAAAAAAAAACTTATTCAATTGCTTCAAGACATGTTGGCAGATATTTAAAATATCAAAATAACCTCCCCCCACTCTCCCTAACATCAATGGAACCTTTAACAACAAAGGAAATAGCCAACAAAAGCAAAATAAGAAAAAAATCTCTACCTCAGACAAGCATAGGGTGCAATTTTAAAATATTTTTTTTTCAGCAAACAATATACATTCAGGAACACCAAAAATTCTTGTTAAAAGGTATTAAATTGTTCATTTAAAACAAAAAGGCCCCCAGAAAATGTAAATAATGTAAATAATTTATTTTGATATTTTATACACTTTTATTTTTCACACACAAAATTTCTTTCATTTTACTTTTTAAATTAATAAATATTAATTCTTTCAGTTTGTCAAGATTGAAAGAAAATGTCTTTGAACTGAGTGAAACATTTTATGATGACAAATCAAAGATAAACATTTCATTTTATGTTAAAACTTATTTTTACATCAAACAGCTATTTTAAACTTTTCAGTTTTCCAAAATCCTACAAAAACCACAAAAACAATCAAAAGCCAAACATCAGGATCCACACAGTCAACACAACTCATCCCTATCTACGTGTCTCTTCAAACAGATAGGCATTAAGTATGCCTACTGGGAAATTCAAACTATTTTAAAGCAAAGTGGTAAAAGAAAACCCATGCTGAAGCATGGATATAGAAGGTGCCCAGACAAACCTCCCTTACCTATAAACTGAAGGGATTTCAGCTTGAGGACTTCTGTATGTTACTGAGATAGCTGTGAATAGCACAGGGGACAAATGATCTCCTAGGCAGTGAGAAACTAAGCAACGATCCACATGTTCTGTCCCCTCTCACTACCCACTAACAATACTTCCACCTCTTTCTATGCTACTGGCTAGATACTGATTTTATGTAAAACAAATAATCACATTGTTTGGAATAGTTTTTGTGTGCTATTTTCAGTACATTACAATAATCTGTTAAGATCCACAAAAGGTAATTAAACATCGCTATATGTTATAAAATTGTTCTGGAATGTTTGAGCGTAGAGATCAAGTAGTGAGAATGATAACAAATTTAACACAAAATTATCTTGCTTGTTATCTCTCTCCCTTGTACACCTTAACATTTTTCCTTAATCAATTATTTTTATAGAAGACTTATTATTGGGCTTCCAGATTCAAATACATATTTATTAGTATTAGCCTGCCAAAATCAGGATGAAGGCTTGCTTGTAAATATTTGTTTAAGCTAGAAAGCCCTGATATTTTTCTTATTGCCTCTCAATCTCCAGACTTCTATCAGTTTTATGCTGCTTTTACCCAATTTCACACTGGGAAATGCTGAAGCTCATAGCTAAGATAGGAAAACATAGGACAATATAAGTAAAAGGGCAAAAAACAATGCTTTAAAATGCATGCTTTGTATAGAAAGTTTTTTTGTTTTTCTTTAAGGGGGGGGGGCACCCTCCTCTCCAAAGTTTAGATAATCCAGTACCAGAAAAAAAAAAAATCCATATTTGTTTCAAATCTAAGCACTAGCCTGGTAGGAACAGACACCATAGGTTTTGGGGGGATTGTTTGTTTTTGTGGGGGGGTTGTTTGTTCTTTGGGGGGGGGGTTGTTTTGTCTGGATGCAGTGTACACTTTCCAATTTCCACTTTAATTCTCTTAAAGAACATATACAAAACATGTAAATCACCATTTGCTTGCCCAGTGGAACAGAATTTCAGTAATCTATGCCAACAGTTGCCTACAGAAGGCACCTACATCTGGTCTGCCACATCCAAACAGTAACCACAAACACAAGCTTTGCTTTGTTTGGAATTCATCGCTACAATGCAGCTGAGCATCGGATAGAAAAAACTATCAGCCTCCAGGGTTAAACAGACAAATGTTTTAGTCGCAACAACTTTTTGTGGGAAGGCAAAGCCATAACAATGAATATAAGAGTTTTTATGCAAATCACTAAAGGCCTAGTGACTTAAATTGAAATAACATCCCTAATTGCTTTAATGAACATTTTCCTGAGCTTAAGGATGTAAAAACAGAATGGATGTGTTGTAATGTGAATTTTACTTCATCAGCTGGAATAAAAAAACTTTTAAGAAAATCAGACTTCTAAATGTTTCCATTTAAATCTGAAGGTAAATTAATATTCACCATTCCTGAGAGCAGGATGTTTTACTGGGGAGCAGAGAAGTTGATATATTCATTAAATCAAATATACTTCTGAAATTGCATGTAATTTAATACTTACCTAACCACTCATTGAATTTTTTAACTTCACTAGGAAGTCCCAGCTCAGTAAAATCACCAGCATGTATTAAAACATCTCCATATGGCATTTGGATTGGATCAGTTCTTGAGTGAGTATCAGAAATACAGACAAACCGGGTATATCCTGGAGGCTTGGGAGCATCATGGGGTACAGGATCCACCCTGCAAGAAATGCATCACAACAAGGTTATAAAACAGAATTATGTACATTCCTTTCATTATTTATCTTGCAATTCCCAATACTTTTTTTTTCTCATAAAAGATGGCATAATCTTCAAAATGGTTGTGACAGGAGTCACTTATTAGAACAAAGCAACCCTAGTAAGAAGTGTAAAAAAATTGAAGTTTACACCTCAATTTTTCAATATTTTGCGGTACAGGCATTTGAAGAGACCATGAGAAAAGAAATGGAAAGTACTAGTAATAACTGAAACAAATACTTATGAATAAATTAAAGGTATACCAGTATCAAAGTTAGAGACCATCCTGCATTCATTGTTTAAGTATGATTATAAAGTATGCAGAGAGAAGCTTTATTTAATAGATAGATAGATAGATAGATGTAGATATATGTATATGCATGCATTTTCTATTTATAACACGTGCCTGCAAGTTATATAATTCCAACAAGCTTAATTAGCACGTTTTTGAGATACATTTTAGTGTGTTAATGTACTAGAAGAGAAGAACTCTACTGACAGCAGCTGTAAATGCACATTCAGACCTAACTATTGTCAGGATGAATATGGCAACTTTCTGGGCTTAATTACGCTAAGTAGAATCAGATGCAGTGAGGACTAGTGCTACCTTGTATTTTGTCCAATATTAAAACTCAAAACTGAGAAAAAGAAACCACTTATGAAATTTGCTTGTGATTTAGGAAAAAGAGACTGGGAGAAATCTTCTGCATTAAATATTTTTATTTTCAGCCCACTAAATCCATTCATACTCACCACACATTTCTTTAAAATATAAACCTATAGAAGCATATATACCTAACTGTACCATAGCTCTAATTCCAGTGAGAGAATTCAGGTGGAGCAAAATAGAAACATGTGAAATTAAAAACCTTATTTTTAGCAGTTTTAGCTCAGACAAAATTAAAATTCTATATCAACAATTTTATTTTTTATTTTTTTTACCTTAAAGAACAAACATCATACATTTAGGTCTTGTTGTAATGTATCATTTTTTCCCTTCCATTTTTCCCACTTGATCTGTTTCCTTTCTTGCTCTAGTTTTTAAATGTTATTTAGGAAAAAAAATTAAAGACCGTTATTATTAATGAGAATAGTCATGTAGCCATCAGGACAATTTTCAGAATACTCTGTGAATTGGGTTAGAATTCTACTGAATTTAAGTTTGACGTATGGATAAGACATTTAACAATTTCACCTACTAGTGGGAGAGTCAGGAACAGAATTTTGTTCAAATTGTTAAACAAAGCTTACAAAATTTCTTAGCAATTTTTAAAATCAATTAAAAACTAAACATATGCATCAATTCTCTTTGAATTAATTTTTAAAATTTCATTTTAAAGCCATTACATCAATAAGAAGGCACTAACAGTTTGTCACTTCATTTGTACAGTAGGGGTTGGGTTTTTTGTTGGTTTTTTTTTTTGGGGGGGGGGGGGGGGGGAGGGAGAGAGAGGCAGGGTTTCACTATTAAATCCAGACAGCAATAACTTTTTAATGATGGTACTGCCCACATGCCTTGTCAGTTTCTCATCAGAACATAAGCCAAAACTGGGGCATGAAACACAAAGGGAAAAATATGAAATCATATGCTAACCTGATCCTTGGCTGCCCAAATTCTCCCTCATTCCCCAATAAAAAAGTTATTGAGTATCTCTCAAGTATGCCATTTTAATTTAGGGACACTTTTCTATTATAAATGGTAGTTAAAAAATGTTTCTCAGGGGTTCACAAGTATTAGCACAAAATAACTGACATGGTCCACACTGCTAGCTCCTTAAATATACTTTAGCCAAACAAAGCCCAGTGAAGCAGTAACTTGTATGTTAAGTAGCAATATACATTTTACATGCTCCTTCTCTGAAGCTGAATAAAAATAACCAAACCTACCATGGCAATCCCTGCTGCACACAATAGGTATGCCTTTTCCTCATAGTTCAGAATTTTTGTTCATTTTGAGAAAAGTGTTTTTTGATTCAGCCAGGATATGTGCAGGTTTTCAATATCATACAAAGCGCCAAAGGATTTGTAATGGGTGAATGAAGTTCTTATAAGTAAATAAATAAATAAATAAAAACAAAGAAATGAATGAATAAATACAATTTGGACGAGTGTCAGCGGAATGTGCACACATAAAGCTATGTACAGTGAAAATTGTTTTATGACAAATCAGATTTACATTTAAATTTTATTTAGATTGTGTAGAAAACAATTCTTAACCAGATAATTATGTGTTTGAATAACACCCTACTCAATGGAGAGCCCCTCTGGTAATCCATGAACTGCCTGCAATGTAAGTGAAAGCAGAGGAATGTCGTCTTTTTATTGTCCAAACACTGTTTTTCTTTAAGTAATGTATACAATTCCATGGAAGCGGAAAAGTAAAGTTAAGTTTTTAGGGCAATAGAACTGCTGGAATTTAGTGCAAATGCAGGGCTTCAATGGGATTTTACAAAACAGAAATATCTCCTTGCTTGCAGCCAGTTGCAGGACAGGAACTTCAGACTCTTCAAGGCACCAAGTACCTTGTCAAAGCCTAGAAAAAAAGCTAAAGAAAATAAAATGCACTTGTGGCAATCCTATCACCTCACATTCAGAGGCATGAGACAAAGATGGGCTAGCAAATTCCTGGGTGAGGTTAGAAATACTCATGATGGTAAGATAGAAATTGCAATACAGCCTAAAGGACCACAAAGACCATGTAGCAGTTCGGAGTCAAAAAGAGGCAAAAGGAGTTTAGGGCAATTTTAAAGGCAAGTGACTTTAAATGGGTTTTATACATAACCATTTGTAACATCTCTAAGGATTCTACAAGTTTGTGCACCAATACACAAGATTCTTGCCCCACTAAAGTCAATGGCAATACTCCTCTGTCCTCAGTAATACTCACATGAACAAAAGAGATGCAAGATTACACTTTTCTCTTTTCTGTCACCATTCTCTTAATTTGTAAAATGTAAAAGCAAGCTAAATATTGTAGGTATTTCACAAAAGTTCTTTACCATTTCAGTGTGAAGAAAAAAATTAGTCCAGCTGTCATTACGTATAGTATTTGTTACAGCTTTATCCCATCTTTTGGACTGCACATGCTTTTTTGCTATTACATTAATTATTCATAAGTTGTTTGTCAAACCATTTTGAGACAACTTTCAAGGACCAGTCTGCCTACATACTAAATGTCTTGCTCAAAATGGTTCACTATGTCATTTGGTTGATCACACAAGTCACACAGTGTCGTATCCAATCGCTGGTTGGATCACTGCAACATTAAGCAGAATAATGATGAGTACTAAGTGGCTATTAATAAATAGCCCATTTCTAGCTCAGATTTTCTGATGGGGAAAAGAAAAAAAAAATCACTCATCCAACTTTTGGACACAGTGAACATGTTTGTGAATACCCAGTGGATGTCTGAATTATTCGTTATACTGTGAATATAAATCCCGCAAATCAAAGAGTCCTGAACTGAGCATTTATTTACATAAGTGTTTGTGAATCCATATTTAGGGCGGTGGGGAAGAGGTGGGGTTGTTACCTGTTATTTGCCAGGTTTACAATCAAAATATATTCCCCACTAAGGATACTACATCTGTTGTATATCTTGTATTTCAGTGGCACTTATGAGCCTCAGCTAGGGATTAGAGCCTCCATTGTGATTGGCTCATACAACAAAACATGCCCCAAGAAGGGCAGGTTTACATTCAGACCTCTGCAGACATGTTCCACCAAAATATTTGTGCTTCTTTAAGAGAGTGTATAACTGGTACTGAAATTTAAGAAATACTATTGAAAATTTACATACTCAATGAGCACATCTACACATTCATTAATGCACAATAGTTACTGCACATTTAGTTTAGTACTTGCTTAATGAAGTACTTACTAAAGGTGCAGTAATTACTGCACAGTAGGCTAATATTACGATGCAGTAGCGTATTAACAGTTTTTTGCCTGGCTACTGTGCAGTGTTGTTACGTTACTGGGCATTAAGTGTAAGCATGCCCAGCTTTCTTCTTTTTTAAGAAACTAATCATGGCCTATGTTTGAAAATTACCAAAATGTACTGAACATGATGTATGTGAGGAAGCCAATTAGTTATCAAGTCTTCCTAAAGTAAAAATGTTTTTATTTAAAAAAAAAGAAGAAGAAAAACAACGAACATCCCTCTGGTGTAAAGAAAAGGATGATTCTCTCTTTATAGAGTAGAATAAAATATGTCCTAAACAGTTGGATTTCCTATAAAAATATTTTAGAGTAGATTTTATATTTAATTTATTTGTAATGCCTTAACCATTTTGCACTTCCTTCTGGCTCTCAACTTTATTCAAGGTTTCATTTTGTAATTATAATCTTATGCTTTACATTAAAAGGAAATCATTTAGAGCATTTAATTTTACTGATGTTGTCATTATATGTAAAGAGTCAAAAATAAACACATTATTTTAATTACTCTTTAAGTACTCCACATCTTTTGCACACTGGTATTCAAGGAAGCTGATGGATGGGTGCCCGCACCATTGTATTTGTTGCTCACATTTTCTTCCCTTGCTGCAGGATGAGTAACCACACAATAGAAAAAATATTGTCCTGGATGCAGTCTTGTTATTTCAACAGCTATTTACATCGAGTTGCAAGTTAATAATGCTAACAAATGGCAGTAACACTGTGGAAAGTTTCAGCTATGTAAAACCTTTTGTTTTAGGTTTTAGTTGCATTGTTTTCTATTGCTGTTTTTCTTATTCCATAAATACAGCATAAATTGCTTTCCTTCATCCTTTAACAAAGTACATATGCTTCCCCTATAAACTGACTTGCATCATTACAATAATTTTTATTAGAAAGACAGCAAAACTTTGTTCTCTGCATTCTTTTGGACCGGTCCATCAAATACCACATTGACGAGGCAATAACAATTCAGAAGGCTGTGCTAGAGCAATAACAAAACTATTATACTTACATTTGCACATGTGGGGGCTGAAAACGTCCCTGGTTAATGTTGTAGAACGTGAAAGCCTGTGTGGGGTTTGAGCTGTACTCATCCACTTCTATTATGAGTCGACTGTGCTGATGCCTTCTAGCTGCCATAATGTGCGACTGGGCGAAAGCCATGCTTGCACTGTGTAGCACTGCTCTTTTTCAGAGAATCATATCTGCTATCTTCCTACACCAATGGAAGAAGACCATGTCATCTCCTTACTTAATCAACACAGTCCCCTTTGGAAACCCTAAAAGCAGATTGAAGAGATGGAGCATAACCGTTTGACAGTTAATCTGTTTGGGATTTGCTTTATTTAATGTTAGATGAAGATTTAGGGGGATAGGAGGGGTGGAATTCACAGCTCAAAGAACTCATTACAAACCTTTCCAACTCGGCAATTTGATGAATACACTTCAGTTGGGGGTTGGAGAGAGGGAGGGAAATTTATAACAGAACTCATGGTGCAACACATTCAAATAAAAGACTTTCAAATCCAAATCCAAAATACAGTGTAGGACTTCTGGGAAAAGGTATGCCAAATGTTAATGTTTTCCCAGCATAATTATTTACTTCAGTTTTCCCCTGGTATATTCATGAATGTTGGTATCACATACCCCCGTCAAAATTTTTTAAGTGTTTGCATGCCCAAACACAACTAGAACAGAAGCATGTTTCAGTTTGTTTAAAACATGCATCACTTAAGGGTTCCTTTCAGAACCACTGTGGCATTCATCATGAAAGGAATGGGTTGCCAGTATATGCTCCAGGGATACTATGAAACAAGTATGTCAATGGGCCTCCCCACCCACATTTTATGATATTATGCCCATTTGAATAATACATTCTGAAGAACGTCATGGTTTTAGATTAAAGCTTTATACCACAGTATTCCACCTACTGCACATCCTATCCTACTTTCAGGTCATTTAGGCCCAAAATTTAGGGTCCAGTGGAAAAATGTTACAGACCAATACCAATAGAAATGTTACCACTACATTTAAAAAGGAAAAATCAATGCAATTTTTTGTGTTTGGGGTCAAATATTCCTTGTTAGAAATTCAACTCAAAAACAAGTGAAAGGTAAGAAGAACGGAAAAGTGAACCTGATGGCGTATAACAAAGAGTAACCACTGAAAATAACAGAAAAGAAATTAAGCTTTCCAGTTTAAATAAATGAATGCATTATTAGCAATAATAGTAAATACTGTTTTTAGAATACAATTTTAAATAATCATCATGCAATCCTAGCCCTAACTCTTTAAATTAAAATATTTTAATGTTTTATTGCAAAATACAGACCTTATTTATTTAAAAATAACTCCCAAATACTTTCCTTCAATAGTTTCACCCAAATTTACAAAAATTTAAGTTATTCACCAAAAATGTACAACTTCTGAGTGCACAACTTCTGAGTGCTGCAAGTTTCTTTAAATAAGCTTAACAACCCACCTCAGTCTTATCCTAATGGGCCACCACTACGCATAACGGCTGGAAAAGGTAGCACAGCCTTCATAATTATTTAGGCCCAGATTTTTAAGAGTATATGGGCAACTAAGGATGTACAGAATTAAATCTGTGGAATATAGAATGTGCTGTAAGAAATTGCATATTAAGGGTTAATACCATTTCTTCCCTGCACAGCTCTGACTTGCCACTAGAGGGATGGCAAGCAGGGGCAAAGGTAGAAGACAGTATACCTGAGCTCTGTCCCTGCTTGCAAGGGGGAGGGGGGGGGCGGATGCAGGTGGCAAAGGTGTATCCTGGGATGTTGGAGGATTGCAGATCGCTTGTTTTATCTCTGTGGAGCAAACTAAAGTTACCCTAACATGAGGTAGGTAACCCAGCCCAGAGCTAATCCTCGCCTGAAACTCAAAAGGAACTTAGCACAAGTTTAACAAATTTGCATTTTAAGTACACTTAGTATGTCTTAAATGTAATGTGCAACTTCACCCTTAAGTCCCAATGGGCACGTCTACATGTATGCTGGACTTCACAGTTGTTATTGTGCAGTCCCAGTGTTGCACGAATTGTTTCCAATGCTGTTGCACAGTAACAATAAGCTACTGTGCTGTAGCTCATTGCTACTGCACAGTAAGTTTGGCGTCATGGTTCGTGTCTGCCAATGCTACCTCATTGTAGTGTCATGTGTAGACGTGCCCAACGACTTCAGTGGCAGTTAGGAATATTACATTTCCCAAAAATTCTGGGTTTGTCTTTTGCCTAAATTTTAATACTGCCACCAAGCATCTCAAATGAGGTGCTGGGATATTATTTTTTTTTCTTTTTTTTTTAATGAGTTCTTGTTCTGTATGAGACTGGAATTAAATCTCCAGTTCTTGTCATGTAACTTACTGAACCTGCTGTAATATGATGACAACTTGCTGTCACTACCAACAGACAGGACTATAGCTTGAGAATTTAAGAACAGTTTTCCTTCTGCTGTCCACTAGAAATGAGTGGTAAAGATATGGCAGAATAAAGCTAAGAAAATGTTGGGTTTTAAACACTTTCAGATGTTGTGTTCAGGCTACAAAGCATGCAGCACAATGGAAGCATCAAAAAGCAGGGGGAGGGATGGGAAGAATGATCCTTGAAAGAATAATCAAGGATAAATTTCTGTATTTAGGAAATAAGAAATTAAAAGGCAGATGTGAGATCCTCCCTTAGGAGCTTTCTGCATAAAATGGTGCATTTTTAAAAAATTCATATGGGCCACATATAGCAAATGTCAGAGACATCTGCTCTGAGTGACCAGCATACCATTTGGAAGAAACCACTACAAATAGTGTTTGCTAAGAGATACTTTTGGCACAATCAATTATTTGCTATTCAAAATACTTTAAAACATTTCAATACATTTCAAGTTTCAATAGCACCCTTATAAGATATGAAAAAATTATCTCCATTTTACATATGGCTGAACTGAGATTACAGAGAGTTTGAAGCAAGCATTAAGCGGAAGAGCCTAAAGTTCTTAAGTCTATCTATTCTGATATTTCTATACTTAAGCACCTGTTTGATAATGAAGATTACTAAGCACCTATCCGATTCCCAGTTTTATGCTCTATTTTCTTCCAGCTGGACATGGCCTACCATCTCATATAAGTTTAGCTGCTTTTGGTAGAATCCATTATTATCTGTTCACAAGCAATAAAAGATATGTGTAAAGCACAGCATTCACTGTAGCAGCATTTTTGTAAGAGAGGAGCTATTGTTTCTATACATGAAAGTGTGTGTGAATCACAACACCAGGCCAGCCTGCAAGGACCCTAGCCAGAGACATACAGCATGATGTTCACCATGTAAACATGCAAAAATTGGAAGCAAGCAGGTCTCTACTGAGAGGAAAAAAGCTTGATGCCATTACACTACTGACCCCTCTACCAAGTGATAGTCATCTCATGTGAGCCTCAGGGATACAAAAACTGTTCAAGGAACAAAAAGGAGAAAGAAAGCCAGATTACTGTAAAAATAGAATAGATTAGTGAACAAGAACAACAAGCACTAAACAGAAATCAGAATAAGGCAACCACAATATACAACTAACTGTCTTAATTCAACAGATGAAGCCAGTATCAGAAACATATACAAATTAATCTTACCGTTTCTCTGTGTTTCTCTTCCTAAGAAATAGCCTGCTAACATCTTTGATGACCGACAGAAATAGCTATCTTCTTCCAGCCTGACTGCTATCCAAACTGATGCCAGTCACTCCCTTCTATTTTCCTTTCCAAAACTCCATAACTTTTTTTTTAATGATTTGAAATCTCTCCCTCCCCAAAATTAGGGTGTGATATACAATGGGGAATAATTATCTACCATTGTATAAGTTTTTTAAAAATATACCTAGCATTACCAGCATAGAGCATTCAGACTCAAATCCTCACAGCAACAACATGCTAACCACCCGTTTCCCCCAGACTTATGGAGCTGTGGGATGTCTGCCAGTGAAATACAGAGAAATGTAAAAAAGGCTGCAGGAACATGAATACTAAAATAAAAAAATCACAAAGCTGAATGTTAAAATCATAAATGTTAGAGAAAACACAGCTAATCCATCTTTATACCAGCATATAAATGTTCTCTGCACGATATTTAGCTTGTGCTCTATCTAGTCTGATTTACCTATCCCCTCCAGAACCTGATACAAAGCTCACTGTATTCAGTGATGATCTTTCCACTTCAATGGATTAAGCCACAAGGCATGGGGATTCCACCACCTCTACAGTGAGAATATTCAATAATGGAACTACTCAGATGCTTGCACTTAGACATGGGGTTTAAGTTGTTCATTGAATGAGGACCTGTACTATATGAAGTTTTCTTGACCATTCAGCCAAAAAAGTCCTTAACTTTACCCCTATACTCTCTTGTAGAGACAGCATACATAATAATCCCACTACACTCTTTGTGTAACTTCTCCTGCCTCTCTCTCTCTCCTATTATAAACATAATTTCATTTTAATTTCCTTTCCACATTCCCACTCAGATCCTGGTTTGACTGTTATTCTTTCTCCAATCCCCTGTCTTTTCCTTGTCATCATCACTATACTTTTTTTTTTCATTGTTCACTGTACTCTTATCACCTTCCAACTACTTGTCTGTCTACAACCACACCCGATATTGAGGCCCTCGTAACTTCCCTAACATTACTGAAAAAGACCCTAGCTCCAAAACCACAGTGCCTCAATCAACCTATCTAGTATTTATGATGACAGTTATTACAATTTTGAAAAAGTAGAGAAAAAACTGTGAAGAAGAGATGTGTTCAATAAACCAGAGAAATGCAGGATGGCTACAGAATTTGAGAGGAACAGTTGCAACTCTCATACCAACAAGAGTGAGACAATGTAGAGAGAGAGAAAAGAAGTCAGTGGCACCATAAGCACAGAATATGTACAAAGGAAGATAGTTAGCCAAGTTCAGGGATGGATTCAGATTTGGCAAAGGAGGGTAGAGGAACATCAAACCATGTTGTACCCACAACTTCCAGCTTCTTTCCCTCCACCCCGCCTCCTCACCCACTGGTGCCAGCAGACCAGCAGAGGGACCCTTCAGAACTCTTTAAAGTCCTGAATTAAATAAGAATCACCCTCCTTCCCCCCACGGCCAGAATCAGGTCCTCTCCCCCCCTTTCTGCTGCTGCTTTCCCCGCTGTCCCAGGGCAATGGAGGCTTCAGAGCAGCTCCTACCTGCTCCAGCCACGCTGTGTAGGAGCTGGGCTCAGTTGGGAATCCGACAGGACTTTGGGAGGAACAGGCTCAGGGAAAGGGACCCCCCATTGCCACTGTTACTGCCATTCTTGAGCCCAGCCCCTGTACAGCCTAGCTGGTGCAGGCAGGAATGGCTCTGAAGCTTCTTTAGTCCCTGGGACATCAGGGAAAGCAGCAGTGGCAAGAGGAGGAAAGGAAACAGGGGAAGGGACATATGCCAGAGCATAGAGGGAAAGGGAAGGGAGCAGGGATTTTTACCTGCTGTGGGGATTTTTAAAAAGTACTCAGAGGCTCCTTAGTGTGGTCCAGACTGAAATGGGGTAACAGCTGCATCACTGCACCTCCTCCCCACCCTGCCAGTGTTAATTTGAAATCAGACACAAGGCAAGGTAGAGGCGCACCTTATAGATTAACTAAATCAGAGCGGCTTAAAGTTTTTGTGAGCAACACCTCAGATCAAACAAAATGAACTGTGGCACAGGAAAGCTTACACATTTCTGACTCTGAGAACAGAGATAGAGGAAAGATATGCAATGGATGGCAAAGTTTGTTCACAGCTAAGCACCTGAGATTTGAGGATGCAATAGAGGAAGTATAGTAGCCAAACTGAAAGAAGATACAGGTGTGTCTATGCAGTTTTAAAATATTAGAGCCCATATTTTTCAAAGGAAGAGAGAGGCATTAAGCAATAAGAAAAAATCTCTTTGGAAAGCATGAGAATCTGCGTGACAAACAGTAGAGTCACTAAGAGTAACAACCTATTGTAAAAAACACACTCTTTACATTATATATAAACACAGCCCAGTGCTTGGTGGAGAACTCAAGTCAGTACTAAATGAGGGCCAGGCTGCACTTCCTGAGTTATTGTCTCAGGCACAAAAACAAGTTCCTTTAGATAAGAAAGTAGAGTCCTTATTTAAAAAGGAAACAAAGCAATGCCACAGAATATTCTACAATAACATCTCTAAGCAAAGCTATAACTTTTGGATCAATCACCACAAACTACTCTAGTATGAGTAGATTTCTATGTAAAGGAAGGGTGGATGAAGGTAATCCAGCAATAGGACACTAGTTGCTTTGGTAAAGCAGCTTAATTACAGAACTGAATGCTCTAATAGGTTTTCCCTCCCTGACTGATATGGTTTACCTAGTCCACATGATCAGGATCATTTTTCTACCTTCCGGGTGCACCTACACAAGATGCTTATTGCAGTTGCCTAATTAGCTCCACAGTAAAGCATCACCCTCCACACAAGCGTTGCTATTAGGCCAGAGTAAACAAACTAACTCCACAGTAGGATCATACAGTCCAACGCAAGTACTATTTTATGGTGGAGTTATTTACTCTGCCGCAACACACATGTAGACTGTGACCTGGGCTGGCTGGGGCCCCCCAAGGTACTACAGTCAGGGCTGCTTAGCTAGCTCCCACTGTAGCACTCTCATGCCCAACCAGCCCCTCTACAGCACCTTGAGTCAGGCAGAAGCAGCCTCAGGCTGGCAGGCTGACCCTCTAGGCCTTCTGTCAACCAGGGCTGCCCCACCCTGGCTCGATATGCTGTGGCCCAGACACACGTGTAAATACCACACCTGGGAGCAATAAACTCTGGTGCGAACTGTGCTGGAGTTTATTGAATTAATTTCATGTATTCAACAGCCTGTTTTTGTAACTGCATGATGAACAAAATAATTCTGGAAAAGGTGTTCTTCTATATGAGTGAATACGCTGGGCAAATTTGTTTGCAACAACAACAAACTTTTGAAAGATGCTCTTTTTTCTTTTTTTTATTTGCCAAGATAAATACAAGAAAAAATGCTAACTAATCATGACCAGTCTCTCCTCTTCGGTGGATTGATTTTACCTGACAATGAGCAGTCCAAAAGCTTTCAACCATTTACCGGCTTAAAAACAAAGTTAGCATGATTAACTGGCATTTAGACATTTGTAGCTGTTGAGGTCCATCTAGTACATACAAATATTGATAGAACCATTAGGCTTCAAATGTTTCCTTTTGGCTATTACAGTTTGTTGTATAAATGCATATTTAGGGAACTTTTTGAATTGCACTTTTTTTTTTAACAGAAACTAATGTATAGCATTGAAATATGCACTTAGAAGTCTACACTTACCATTGTGAATGCTTTATGTACCTGCCATTAGTGTCAATGGGAGTTAAACAAGAGAGTTGAAAAGAGAACAGATTCCTTGGGGATGTTTAAGTTATAATCTATAGTGTCATTTGAGGTGTTTATCCCCCTCTCTAACTCTCCAAAGACTTTTACATTATGAATTCATGATCTTAGAATCCTATTAAGAAAGCTAACCCCATTTCAGTTATAGAAGCAGTAAAACATCAAAAACCATTAACTTTTTAAAATGGCAGTTTAGGGTTGGTGAAACAGATGAGACAAAAATTGAAGTTCTCTATCCATAGATCACACATAACACAGTAGTAGCTTTGCAAGCTTCTCTGGACTGCCTTTGTGCCTCAAATCCTGTTCTGGGAAGACCATTTCAGTGAGAAAGATAATTTAGACCCAATGTCCATCCACACCATGGCCTCTGTGTTTGTAACGGTAGCTAATTACCAAATTTACTCAAATATAAAATGACCCTGAATATAAGAAAACCTGTCAATAATTAGATTCTATATCTAGAAAAATTCTAAATGTTATAATTTCCCAGATATAGAATCCAATTTTTGGAGGTCTGCCTTGAATCTGTCCTTCTCCCACTGCTACAGCAGGGAAGATAAATCTGGGGGGGGCAGGTGACCCCCCCCGGCCTTCTGCCCCCCCAACATCTTCCCCTTGCAGCCCCTCACCCACCCTGTCAGGCCCTGCTTGCCCTGCTCATAACTGGAACTGCGTGTTCTTGCCAAATGCTCTAGGATCCTCCAAAAATTTAAATGCAGATGACATGCAGTAGAATCTGGTCCAGCTCCAACGCATGGATGGCAGGGCCACACAAATCATATGCAAGAGGCTGAGAGAGGGAGCAACAGAAGGATTCTCAGAAAACTGTTAAGGGCCCTGTTTGGTGATGTTTGCCAGGTGTTTGAGACTGATGAAGAAACAGGAATCACTGGAAATGGGAAAAAAGGCACAGTTCAGCTGTGGGAGTGAAGAGGTAGTTAAAATGTAGGCAATGTAGTGGCTCACCATGACTTGAAAAAGGGGGTGTACCCGCCTCCATTCGACCAGGAGTTCACACGCCGCCTTCGCCCGAGCGCAAGATCTCGCGCACCTGGACTTTGCTAGTACACCCCGGAGTTTACCCCATCTGGTATCAAGGGGGACCCCAGAACTCGCCTGCCACGACTTTGATGACGCCTTCAGTGGGAGGTCTTCCCTTGGGGTATCCCCCAGGTGCCGGCACGCTCCTTCGCGGGTACTCTCGGGGCTCCGTCCTCCCCTACACCCCAGCCATTCGCCACCTTAGAGTCTTCCTATTCTGGCCTCTAACCCGTCCTTGCCTTGTCCTCTCTTGCCTCAGTCCACTCGGCCATCGATAGCAGTCTTCAGACTGGGTATGCCCCCCAGTAGGGACGCTGACTTGGTCCCTCCTTCCCTGGGATGCGGCTGGCCTCTCTGCTACTCCAATAGCCCACACCGCGGTTACCCTCGCCGCCGGCTCTGTGGTGCAGGGTGCAGTCGGCCCCCTCTCTCGGCGCTGCTGCCGGCCCTCCTGCCGCCTCAGCTGCTGGGTTCCCCGCTGGCTGTGCCCCCACTTACGGAGCTGACTCCTCCCCTCCTCGTGCTGCTCCCAGCTGCTCCACCGTGCTGCTCGCAGCCGTCTCCGCCTCCTTCCTGTGCTGTCCCGCACTCTGCGGGTGGCGGCTGATCCCCCGCTCGCTGGGGCTCCATGCTCCAGCTCTCTCCTCTCAGCCGCCCCGTTGCCTCGGTGGGGCCGCCTTTTGTTTCTCCCGGCAGGTGTGCCCCGCCCCCACCGCTCAGCCGCAGCCGGATAAACGCCCGGCTGACGACCCACGCCGGCACAGCCGGCGCGTGGACTCCCTTCGGCTTCTCCGGCCCTGCGGGAGGTAAGCGGACCCCTTTGCCGTCGCGGGGGTCTCCCGGCACCCTCGCTCCCTTGGGACAGGGGGACTATGCTCAATGGGCACTACTATATGTTTTATTCACGTAGACTCCACTAATTTACCCTGGGGTAGGTTCCTATCAGCGTGTTTGCTCAATATGGTCCACATGTTCTGTAGTCATGCTCAGTGTTGGATGCATTTAATTAACTTCACATTTGGTTTCTATGACAGAGGACATACTGCTTTTACCAGCAGTTTAATGATAGAAAGTGCATTTAATGAGTTTTCTTTTTATGTGAATATAAAATGAGGAGCTTCCCATCCCGACGTGCTGATTGGAGAAAAAACCTTGTCTTATATTTGAGTAAATGTGGTATATTTCTATTAAGAATGGGACTGAATTTGTCCATCCACTGCATGTAAGCTACTGAGCAGTCACAACACAGCGCAACATTATCACAGAGTCTGTGGACTGTATTGCTATGAAACTTGGGTATGCTGCTAAAAGGGCATAACATCTAAATACAATGTAGAGAAACAGTGCTTCACAGCAGCTATCCCCACAAGTTTCCCAAACCTCATCTGTTAACTAGAGCACATGTACCTTTATGGTACAGTCCCTTAGCTTAACACATCTTTTGTTTCAGGAACATCTCTAGTAGTATATGGCTCTCCGCCCTTCAATGCAAATGTGACAGGCGGGCGGGACCGGAAGTCCCGCCCCCTTCGCTCCACCCCTTTCCCCTTTTATGGTGTGTGACGTCATCAGCCACACCCCCTGGCCCCGGTCACATGGTGCATGACATCAGCAACTCCGCCCCTGACCCCGGTCACGTGGTGCATGACATCAGCAACTCCACCCCTGACCCCGGTCACATGGTGCGTGACATCAGCAACTCCGCCCCCAACCCCGGTCACATGGTGCGTGACATCAGCAACTCCGCCCCTGACCCCAATCACATGGTGCGTGACATCAGCAACTCCGCCCCTGACCCCAAACACGTGGTGTGTGACACCAACACCACATGGTTCATGACATCAGAAGGACAACCCAGGCCCAACAACCCTCAAAGCCCAACCCCTCATGCTGCAAGATCCGCCCTAGATCACATGGTGCTGTTATGGCCTATCAGGTCCCTGACCACTCTAACCCCCCTACGCCGGAGCACAGGCGTGGCCTATGGGGTGGTAGGGTGGTGATGTGACCCCTCTAACAACCCGCCCCAACACCCCCAACCAATTGGCAAGGGTTTCAGAGGCCTCAGACCTGCCAAGAACAATCCTGAACCAATTGGAATGAGTACAGTGGGGGGGTGGGGTTTAGGCAGCAAACCCACTAGGTCTATCTGCTTTCCCAAACGACCCCGCTGTTTATCTGAGACTGTGGTAAGGCAAGCAAGGGCAGATATGGATTCTTTCACAACACCTGTAGGCCCACTCACTACACCACCAAGACGGCCTTATACAAAGCGTTACCGTAGAAATAGTTTTGAGGAGGAGACCCGACTCCTTGCCCAAAGACTCTTTGAGATGCTTGACCCTGTTGGGGAAGAGCCTGTGAACAGGCAATTGGAGGAGACCCAGGACCTCGAAGCAGACATTGAGACTTTGGAAGATGGTATCTTTGTGCCTGAGCCTGCGTGCCAAGTAGAGGTCACTGCAGAGGAGAGACCGGTAAGAGACTTGGAGCATGAATGTGGGGGTCTTTGGGTTGTGACGGTAGTGGTGGGGTTCACTTCATGGCACATGTGTGTTTGGAAGTAGCTAACTTAGTCCTTTATTTGAATTCCTTTGCAGCTAGATGAAGCCTTTTTAATGACACCAGAAAACCTCCTCACCAGTACACCAGAAGGAAGTGTATGCTTCTGCAGAGAACAAAGACCTGATGAGGCTGAAGGGTTAAGAAGTGAGCTTGGCATCGAATCTACACAAGCTCTTACATCACATGAACGTAAAGTTTTCATGAAGTCTCTTGTTCGCGTTTCCTTTTATGGCATAATGAAATACTGCTTGAGGCAGAGACTTTTTGACCTATGCTGGGGGTGCACATTTGACTTAGGGGGTCAAGAAGCCCACGAATGTATTACTTGGTTAGATGAAGACATAAATAAAATAATTCAGGATCTTTGCCAGGAAATATGTCTTGATAGCATTTTCAATGCTGTTATAATCATAGGGTTTGCCAGGAACAGTCTCAGAATTACTGAGAAACACTTAATTCAGGTTAGACAGCTTTTAAATACTGTGTATTCTGCAGAAGATCCTAAGGCTGCCCTTCATGATTTGATCACTGAGGAAGATGAAACACTCATACCCCATATTGAATGCTTAATTGGTGCTAGAGATTATAAAACCCTGCTTAAGAGAAGGGATTAGCAAAACGAGTTTGGGGCGTACCTCTGTTGCTGTTCTGGGTGGGAGACTGGGGAATGTGAGGCTGTAAAACACAACAACAGTTTTCTACATCTAATGTATTTTAGCATTTGCTTTAGTGTCTTGGATATCTAATCACATACATATAGGGTTTTTTTGTAAAGATAAAACAATGAGACTTAATGGTCATTAGAAATGATAAAAATCCTTCTTAGGAGAAGGGGTAACAAAATAAACTAGTAAAATATTGTAAAAGTTTTAATGGAAATAAAGACTGAATTTAAAAACATATATTCTCACAGCTTTTGTATGGTATGGGTGGGGTGGGGTGGGGTGGGGTGGGGGTCTTGTTATAAAGATAAAACAGACCTCAAAAAAAAAAAAAAAAAAAGATGACCATAAGTTATCTCTTACCAAAAGGCTTGCTGTAAAGATAAGGCCGACAAGGCATAATGGTCACTGGATATGATAAGAAACACTTCTTAGAAGAAAGTTTAACAAAATAAACTAATAAATATTATAAAAGTTTTTAAGGGAAATAAAGACTGAATTTAAAAATATATATTCTCACAGATTGTGTATGGTATAGGGGTGGCGGGGGTGTGTATCATAAAGATAAAAAAACAAGCGGCCTGGTGTGTCCAGATCGCCACATGTTTTAAGACTAAAAGGGAGTGGAGGTGTCTTTTAGTGCTGACTATTTTAATACAGTTATATTTTACTTTATACATACACTATTTTCTGGTCAACAATGCATAATGGTCACTGGATATGATAAGAAACACTTCTTAGAAGAAGGATTAACAAAATAAACTAATAAAATATTATAAAAGTTTTTAAGGGAAATAAAGACTGAATTTAAAAAGATATATTCTCACAGATTGTGTTATGGTATAGGGGTGATGGGGTGTGTATTATAAAGATAAAAAAAGAGGCCTGGTGTGTCCAGATCACCACATTTTTTAAGACTAGAGGGGGTGGGTTGTCTTTTAGTGCTGACTATTTTAATACAGTTATATTTTACTTTATACATGCACTATTTTCCTTAATCTATTATTTAATTTTTAATACAGAGGACTTACTTATTGTATCATTTCATTTATATTACAGAGAGCTTATCAGGTGGGGAAGCCCCAGGCCATTTTACCACAATAAGGTAAAAATTATTTTAAAAGGATTGGGTTATTTGTGGCAGTGTTGCTATAGTCACACTAAGTTATAGCAACTGTTTGTTTTCAAACAGAACCTCTTCTTCTAAAATAGAAAAGCAGAACAAGCACATACAGTCATGTTTTTACCCAGTAGTAAAAGGTAATTTTTCTGAAACTGTGTGTTTCCTGTGGGAGGAGAATCTGTGTGTAGGGGTTAAGCAAATTTTAAATTTACAGTGTGTGAGGAAAGTGAATTCTCAATGCTGAGATATAAATTTTATATTTCCTAAGTGATCACACGCACCACACCCAAAGAAGAGCAGGGACCTGGGCAGAGACCTCTAAAAGCACAGCCTGCAGATCATAACACCCAAGGATCAGAAGACGGATGGGACAGAACAGAAGGGTACGATTCCTCGGAGGAAAACAAGCCACATACCTCTGAGAAACTCACGTGTAAAAAGACTAGGATTCACACCCCCAAAACAGGTGATCTGAACCCTGTGAATAAGAAACCCAGGACTGATTGCTTGCACAATTTACAAAAAGAGGAGAGTCTTTCTCCTTTTTTGAAAGATCATAATTATTGTGAAAAAAAAAAAAAGAGGGTGGGTTTTCAAGGTGGGTATAAACACCCTGTCTTGAAAGATCATGATTACTGTGAAAAAAAGAAGGGGGTTTGGAGTGGTACACACAGGCGTATACGTCTCAGAAAGAGTGAGCAGAGCCCTTTGAAAGATCATGATTATTGTGAAAAAAAGAGGGGGATTTGGAGTGGTACACGCAGGTGTATACATCTCAGAAAGAGTGTGCAGAGCGCTTTGAAAGATCATGATTACTACCGGCGCAAAAGGGTAAATTTTACTCAGAGAGGAGGTAGTCTGTGTAATTCGGACAGCAGGCGTAGTCTGTATCATAAGAGGGGGAGTCATGGTAAACGTGGGGGTAAAAATGGTTGGCCAACCAGCAAGTGGCTTGCGGGGAAAAAAGTAAGGGCCTGGTTAAAGAAGAGCGTGGGGAAGGCTAAACACCGTTTGAGGAAAAAAAAAAAGAGATCCCCTAGGGATCCCTCAAACACTTCCCCTCCTATCAGTCCTGACCTTTCACCAGAACCCCCAGAGCCAGAGAGAGGGGATGGAGAACATGGTTTAGGAACCCCTTTAGAGAGTCCCTCAAATGTACCCCAGACACCCAGATCGGACCTTTCACCAGAACCCACAGAGCCAGAGAGGGGAGATGGTGACTATGGTTTAGGAAGCCCCTTAGAGGGTCCCTCAAATGTTCCCAGACCTTCCCCATCACCAAGACCTGAGGGGTCAGAGGGTTGGAATAACGAATCTGTTGTAGAAGACAGTTTAGAGGACCCCTTAAACGCCCCCCGGTCTCCTGAGTCATCAGAGGATGTTTTACCAGATGTACATATGGTGCGGGTGAGAAGGCAAGAGTGGTCTGTAGCCAGGTTTGGAGGCATGAGGTACACTGAGGAGTTCCGTTTTGTGAATCTGGAGCGTGTGCCGTTACACGTGGCATACGAAGCCATAACCCATGGGGTGGAAGAAATTGTAGCAGAACTCCGCCAGAGATTCACAGGCAACGATTATGCCCAGTTACGTATTCAGGCAGATAGTTTGTCAAACTGCTTATACTCTCGAGCTATTAATTTAAACAAGATGACCCCTGAGCTGTTTTTAGAGTGGCTCAGTAAGCTGTTACAAAGCCAGAGAGAAATATTGCTCGATTCAACATTTCGGCTGGTTGTGATTGTTGTGAAAGGCCGGGGAGGTGGGAGCCGTAGAGTTATAAGCTCTATCCCCTATTCTCAGATCATTACTAAAAAGAGGAAGTATTTAATAGACTTGAAAACCTATGATACTAACCTGTGCTTTGCAGGCAGTCTATTGGCTGTTACAAAACGTAGAGGGGCCAGAGATGTCGAACTGCTAGATGGTGCCAAAGAACTGCATAGGAAATTAGGACTGTCTATATATCAAAAGGTTATGCTCCATCAAGTACCTTTGTTTGAAGACCTTGAGCAGGTTAACATTCACATAGTGATGCATAAGGAAAAAACTGGGTGGAGTTTATTTAAAACACAGGACACGCCCAGATACCCCGACACCTGTTTTCTTCTGCTACATGGTGAACATTATTATGGTGTTTTAGATGTGAGAAATGTGTTTGGCATGAGAAATTATTGTGCTCTTTGTCAGACGTTGTACAGCCATAGCCACACGTGCAGGTTCCGATGTCATCTTTGCCTAAGCCCAAACTGCTCTGAAAATGTGGGCAAGACACAGAGGTGCCCTAACTGTAAACTGTTCTGTCGTTCCAAAGAGTGCTTCGAAAAGCACGTGGCCCTGGCCTCTGAAAATAGGATCGAATGTCTGACTAAAACTCTGTGCGATGAGTGTAAATCTTATGTGGACAAAAAGCACGAGTGCAAAGGGCGACAGTGCAAACGGTGTTATGGGAAAATCACGGATGTAAACAAACACTGGTGCTTTATGCGCCAGATTAAAGAGCCTGAAGAAGGCGAGGGGTACATTTTTTATGATTTTGAATGTGTGCAGGAGACGGGTATGCATGTGCCCAACTATATTTTTGCAATGGAGCTAAAGACAGGGGAAAAAAAACCTCAGAAAGACACAGGCAAAAACCCCAAAAGGGTTTGTAAAGCTAAGCCCAAAAAGCCAGAAAGCACTTGGGAGTTTAAGGGTGAAGAGTGTCTGTCTGATTTTATTAAGGTTTTTATGGATAAGAAGTTCAAGAACTACACCTTCATAGCTCACAACGCCAAAGGCTACGACGGTTACTTCGTTGTCAGCCAGTTATTGAAGGAAAAAATGGGTGTGAAACTAATCACTCAGGACGGTAAACTCATGTGCATTGAAGTGACCAGGCTAGGCATCCGTTTCATAGATTCTTTAAACTTTTTGCCTATGAAACTTAGCAGACTTCCACAGGCGATGGGATTTGAAGGATGCAAAGGTTATTTCCCACATTTTTTTAACAGGGCAGAAAACCAAAACTATGTGGGACCTCTCCCAAAGATGGAGTACTACGGCGTTGAAAATATGATGACCAGTGAGAAAGGACAGTTTTTAGAATGGTATCAGAATAACCGCGATAAGACCTTTGACATGCAGAAGGAGCTGGCCTATTATTGCCAGCAGGATGTAAAAATTTTGAAAGAGGCCTGTTGTCTCTACAGGGATGAGATTATGAAAATGACACGGCGGGTAGACCGAGTAAAAGTAGATGGTGAACTCCAAAATGTAGTACGCTGCATAGATCCTTTTCAATACATCACGCTGGCCTCTGTCTGTATGGCCATGTACAGGTTTATGTTTTTGGAACCACAGACCGTAGAGCTTCTCCCCCCGGACAACTATCACAGGCAGAAAAAGAGGTTTTCAACCCCATCTATTCTGTGGCTAATGTACATATCGGAGAAAGAAAATATTCAAATTCAACATGCCTTACAGGGTGGGGAATTTCATGTAGGTCCCTATTTTTTAGACGGCTATGCCAACATTGGTGGGGAACCTACGGCGTTTGAATTTAATGGATGCTTTTTCCACGGCTGTGTCACTTGCTACAATGAGAAAGACCAGAACCCTTTGACAGGGACGACCTTCGGGTTTCTGAATTATCAGTCATTGCACAAGACCGATTATCTCAAGAGAGAAGGGTTTACCGTTAGGACCATTTGGGAGCACGAGTGGAGGGCTCTGTTAGAAACGGATGGGGAGCTGGCAGATTTTTTAAGCAGAACCCCGCTGCCTTCTCCACTGGTGCCTAGGGATGCTCTTTTTGGGGGCAGAACTAATGCCATCTGTCTATATTACCAAACTAAACCTGGCGAACAAACACACTATTACGATTTTACCAGTCTTTACCCCTTTATAAACAAAACGAAGGAATACCCAATCGGACACCCTGAAATCATTCATGACAATTTCCAACCCCTATCGAGCTATTTTGGAATAGCCAGGGTGAGACTGTACCCACCGCGAAGTCTTTTTTTCCCTGTGCTACCCACTAGGATGAACGGGAAACTTATGTTCACGCTGTGCCGCCTCTGCGCGGAAACAAGACAGCAAAAGTGTGACCACACAGATGAAGAGAGGGCCCTCCTGGGCACGTGGTGCACACCAGAATTGAATAAAGCTATTGCCAAGGGGTACAGAGTAGCTCAAATCTATGAAGTTTGGCATTTTGCTGAGAAGTCTAGCACCCTTTTTTCAGAGTACATAAAAATGCACCTCCGTCAGAAGCAGGAAGCCTCAGGCTACCCCGCCTGGTGTACTGACCTAGAAAAACAAGAGAGATACATGGCCAATTTCTTGCAAAAAGAAGGCGTGACCTTACGCCCTGAGCACATCAAACCCAATCCTGCCAAGCGCCAAATAGCAAAATTGTTTCTAAATTCTTTGTGGGGTAAATTCGGTCAGAGAACCAACTTGCCCAACACCAGCATCGTTAGAGACCCCGAAGAACTCTTTGGCTACCTCTTTTCTCCCGCCTATGAAATTTCATCTTGCGACTTTATTGATGATGAGGCAGCCTGCGTGTCTTGGAAACACGCCAAAGAGCGTTACACAGTCTCTGGTAACACAAACATCTTTATAGCCTGTTTCACCACCGCTTATGCACGCTTAGAGTTGTACTTGCTGTTAGACAGCTTGCAAGAACGTTGTCTGTACCACGACACAGATTCTGTGATATTTGTGAGCCGCGAGGGAGATTGGAATCCCCCGCTAGGTGATTATTTAGGCGAGCTCACCAGCGAAATCCCGCCAGATGAACACATCACAGAGTTTGTGTCGGCCGGTCCAAAAACCTACGGGTACAAGCTGTCTGGGGGAAAGGTTTGCTTGAAGGTGAAAGGGATTACCCTGAATGTGGCCAACAGTGAAAAAGTCAACTTTGAAACCTTGAGAGATCTTGTTCTAGATTATGGGGCAAACCCCACTGGGGACACCCCTAAAACAATTGTGATACAACAGCGCTCTATCGTTAGGAACAAAAGCAAGTGGACGATAGAAACCAAAACCTTGAGAAAAACGCAGAAAGTCGTTTATGACAAAAGGGTCCTCACAGAAAACTTTAACAGCCTCCCCTATGGTTTTTAAAGATGGATATGCGTTGGAAGCATCCCTTTTCTGTGATTTTGGCAGGCCCTAGCAACTGTGGTAAAAGTTACTTTATAAAAAACCTTTTGGATCACGCTGATAAAATGGTGTCTGTTATGCCTGAGAATATCGTGTGGTGCTATAGCTGTTGGCAGCCTTTGTATGAAGAACTGCTTTGTAAATATCCTTTTATCAAGTTTGTGGAGGGTCTACCGGACAGTCTTAATGACAACTGTTTGTTTCCTCCTAATAAAATAAATATGGTTGTGGTAGATGATTTGATGGACTCTGCCTGTGACAGTGGCGAAATCGAGAAAGCCTTTACCAAGTACATCATCGGAATCTGAGCATTATGTATATAGTTCAAAATGTTTTCTGTCAAGGGAAAAGGAGCCGCACCATTGCTCTTAACACAAAATACATGGTTTTGTTTAAAAACCCCAGGGATAAGCTACAGATAGTGTCCCTGGCGCGGCAGATGTACCCGGGTAAGACCCAGTTCTTTCTAGAAGCTTTTGAGGATGCCACTAAAACACCTTACGGGTATCTGGTGGTTGATCTAAATGCTTCTACCCCAGATGCTTTTAGATTAAGAACCGGACTTTTTCCTCCCGACCAACCAGCTGCTTACACTTTTAAAAAATCAGCAGGTGGGAATAAAAAGGGATGATGTAGTGGCAGCCTCTTCTTAGCTCTCGGGACGGTGGAAGGGAAACATGTCTAACCGCGTAAAAAGAAATCTGGCTCTCTTAAAACTACTTCTTCAATCCTCCCCACAGCAGAGAAAAGCTATACTTTGCTCCGCCTCTGATGATTTAATAGCAGCCATTTCAGAAATTGCTCTGAACACCTTAAAAGGAAACATCCCTTTGACACCGCATCAAATTCGCGTGCTAAAAGAGACGCGGGATCATAAAAAACCTAAGTAACAAAAGACTACCTCTTAAAAAAAAGAAACAGCTGGTGAAACAGTCTGGGGGATTTATCGGACCTCTGTTAAGTTTTGCTCTTCCTTTGGTTACGAGGCTTTTGGCTAGCCGGTGATGGAGCATGCAGAAAAAATGTACCTGGTGCCCAAACACGAACCGGAATAATTAAGGGCTACCCAACCGCCTCAGGAAAATATCAGAACTGAGGCAACCCACTTATTGCATGCTGAAATGAGGAATATTCTCCAAAGACCGGGATTAGAATATGATAAGGCTAAACTGTATGCGACAGTGCTTCAGAAATACCTGACCTATGTAAAGCAGGGTGATCTGGACAGAGGGAAATTAACCCTGTTTCTGCCGGAACAGACACCCCTAGAAGCCGGATACTCCCTAGAAACCCCCACGAACCCTGACACAATCGTTCAGGAAGTACTGGATAACGTGCATACCCGATACAGGAAAAATGCTAAAGTACTGCTCACTAAGCTGAGCCAGCACAAGGATATTTCTTCTTGGGATGATCAAGGGGGTTTCGTCTACAAAGGGATGCTAGTCAAGGGTTCTAACATGCTCGACTTGGTCCGGAGAACCCTTCAGACTCACGCCGGGGCTACTAAACATCCACCTAAAGGCTGGGACATTTTTATGCAAGCCATGGCCAAGCTGAACCTACCATCTTCTGTTATGGGCAACGTTGTGAATCGTGATCATCTGGAACGTCTGAAAGCATCTGCCTCAGACCAAGAAACACCAACAACGCCACCTATGAAGCGAAAAATGGTCTCTAAAACCCCCTGGCTCTCCCTGTAAAGTTTTACACTTTGAAATAAACTATTCTCTACTGCTATAAATTTTTGTCTATTGAGGATTTTTTTGAATGAAAGCACACACACACACACATTTAAACAACAACAGCTTTATTTACACAGCATCAGCTGAGTGTCTTATTTAGACAAAGCATTTGTGAAAGTCATTGCAAGAAATACATGTCTGGGCATGTTGAAACATGTTTTGAGCAGGCCCAGCCACACGAAAATTTTCATATTTACTTTTTACAAAATGCATCACCACCCTATCATTTTGTGCTAAATCGTCGGAATAATACAATTTTAAAATCTGTTCAAACGACAGCCCCTTGCTACGGTGGTGTAGGAAAAACACACAATGGTATCCGCAGGCGACAGACTGGGGGTCTTGTAACTGTTTCATTTGAAAAACAGTGCCGGTGACATTCTTGTTTAAAAACAACATAATGCTTTGAGGAAAGAGAGCGCTGTTTGGGGGGTGACCGTACGAGTTGAAAAATTCTCCACTGTTCCGATCCTCCAAGTAAACAGCCAACCAGTGTTCTCCGGGTTGATTATGCGGGTGCGTGTTGACTACTAAGCTCAGGGGCCTTTTAGACTGCTGAGTCTTAGGAAGCCAGTCGCTGGGGAAAACATCTAAGAAAGTGTCTTTGGCATAAGGGTCTGAGGATAAAACCCTGATGATCTGTTCAGTGTCCATCTTCACATATAGTCAAACAGGACGTTTCTTCTCTGATTTATTTCTATGACGTTGTCAAAGACCCCATACACGATCATGTTAACCGTGGTGGGCAAAGCCGCAGCAAAGCGTATTTCTGCTCTCAGATTCCCGGTTTTAATCAATGAATAATGATCAGCACACTCCTGGTCAGGAGACAGGTCAAAGGCAAATAAGGTGTACCCCAGAGCAAACTCCTCACGGTTGATGATCAGGGCCCGGTCTTTCATATGTTTACCAGCTGTCTGTACCAGCTGCATGTATTCTCTCACGCAGTTACCGTTTTCAAAATCTGGTTGTAGGGGTTTTGTTGGGGTTTGTTCTCCATCAACGTAGAGGGCCACAAAATTAATATTGTAATGTTTAAAATTAAAGGGGTTCTTAGCATAATTCCCACTAAAGGCACCGTCATCCATGAACCCGATGACGATGAGTTTGGGTAACTGTCCCAGAAACAGATTCTCCTGGTTGCTGACTTGGCTGCCGGCAGGAATGCTAAGCACTTTCATACCCACGCGGTCTACGGGGTATTTAGCGTTGGCCGTAAGCAAGGCCTCCGCGTGGCCCAATTGGACACCCGGAGCTACCTTCACTTTTTTCACAAAAAGTGAGGCAGAAGTTATTTTTAGTTTACACTGGCCAGCTGTTACATTGCCCATCAAGCAGAAGGCATCTTTGCTACGTGTCAGCTTAATTTTCACATCCACGCCATTCAGCAACAGTTTTTCTTGAAAAAACAAATCGCTATGGAGATGACCAAGCAGCTCTATCTTTTTGCTCCGGTCTGTCAGATTTGCCCGTCTTCGAAACCCCTGATTATGGCCATCCCTGGCAACCGATTCATGATGCCCGGGGGTATCTTTGTAAAACAGGCCGGCAGAAAATTGGGTGGCGAGGGTGTCATCACTGTAGTTGAGAACTGATTCGATGAAGGCTCGGTAAGGGTAACAGTTGTTGCTCTGGCTTATGAGATGGTCTCCCAGAGTGACATCCAGCTGACTGAAGACAGAGGCTAGTGGGTAATTCACCAGACCCACTGCAGCCCCAGCATCAAGATCCGTTCCATCACCTTTTACAATCTTGCAGCAAAGGTACAGCAGCGTGTTGTTCAAATCCATGTAATCTTCACCATTCCCAGCTATGAAAAAGTCAAGGGGGCTGGACTCGGTAATAGCCGAGAGTGGGGGGATCTCAACATACAGGCTTTTCTCAATGCAGGTCTGCGTTGGGGCTATTTGAAACACATCCAGTTCGGATTTGGCACATTCTTCAGACCCACAGTGAACAAAGGCCATGGCGGTTAAATATATTTCTGTTTCTTCCAGGAGAGCGCCCCTTCTTTTTCCCAGGCTGCTTCTTGGTTTTTTGTGTCTGGCTTCCCCGTCGACTTACCCTCTTCTTTTTAAGGGGTCGTGGAGGTCCTGCACGTCCGGAGTCCGGTATGTCTCTCTTTCTTTTAAGGCTCTTTCTTTGAATATACATGATACCAGACCCCTCCTGCTTTGCTGGCTTGACCACTTTATCTAGGACAGCTCGGGAGACGTGACCAATCACATCTTTGGCTATGTTTTGTGCCGCATTTTTAGCGTGGGGTTTAATAATCTCCAGACCCCTTCTCAAAAGTGGAACGGCTTTTCTAAAAAGGCTGCGAAATATACCTCCCACACCAGCCCCATACATCACGGGTACCCCATATCCGGGAAGGCCATACCCAGCCTGGGCTTTATAATAATTTCTGTACAAATTAGGGTCCCCATAGTTTTTTACCATTACCATTGTACTTTTACTTATTTTAAAATCTCAAAGTCTTCCGGGGGCGTAGGTGAAGCTTAACGATCACCTTACCAAAGCGAAATGAGACGTGTTTGTTCTGATCCGTCTTTATTTCAATGCTGATTGTGTCGACATGACGTTGACTGATGGGGACATAATGCGGGCTGTCATACGTGATGGTGACAAACTCGTTGTTGCTTCCACGGACTGGGACACAACGTAGCAAAGGTACCAAAAACTCCCCGACAAGCTGATGTTCCACAATGTCCGTGTAGACATACAGCGAATTGAATCCTCAGGTAATATCAGCTGGGAAGGGTGGTTTTTTAACAGAGACTCCGGGTAGCATTCCCAAAATATAGGCTAGCTCACCATGTGTATAAAAACCATAAGAGTTATCTTTGGCTTTAAGTCTCACTTTCCCGAACGCTTGGTCATAGTGCATAACTAATTCGGGCGGAGTAGGGTTGCTGGTGATTGTATTGTTTATAAGATCCAGTAAGTCTGTGATGGATGTATAATACCCCCGAGACAGGCTGTACCCCCATTTTTTAGTCCCAGAAATAATTCTGAAAGGGGTGTCTTCGTTGATGTTTTTCCAGCTGTGTGGGTATTGTATTTCTGCTAACCCTATCTCCCAGTTCCCCAACAGATCCAGAGGTTTAACCAGTTGTATGGTAAAGTTTGAGCTGGTGTTCTGCGGAAAAATGCTGGAGCAAGCGTTGCTGGGTAAAGTAATGTAAAAGTCACCATCACACATCTCGACCTTTTGACTGAGGTACCCCTATATGTTACAAACTTGGGAGGCTTCCACCCAACTGTTAAATTTAGATGGCCACCCCAACCATTTTACCAACAACTGCTTTTTTCTTCCTTTTCCTTTCGTTGCTAGAACTTTTTCAACCCTGTAAACTCTGTCCTGTTTGGGATTCACTTTTTGTAGTTCTTCAGGGTAGAAAGAACCCTCAATAGGTTCATCTTCGTAATCTTTTAGGCGGTATACAGGCATCTGCACACGTCTAAGGACTTCATCCACTATGAAAATCTCATCGGTGAATGTTTGTTCATAACCTTTTTCAAACCGCCCTTTGGCTCTAGACACCCTCACGTGGTCTCCTTTTCTAAACACGGGTGCTGCTGGTTTTATTTTGAAATAGTCCCCGTACACGGCTTTCCACACCTGTGGAGAGTTTGAGAAGTTCACGTCAACAGGCCTGGTGCGAATAGTTCTGTGAAAACTGTGGTTGTAGCTCTTTATAAACTCTGGTAACACATCAATGTAGCGAAAGGTGTTGCGGGCTGTAAAATACCTCCACATCTTTGATTTTAATGTTCTGTTAAACCTCTCTACAACCGCCGCTTTCACTTCACTATTTGTCACAAAATGGTGAACATTATACTGTTTTAACAGCTTACTTAAAGACTTATTTAAAAATTCTTTTCCCCGATCAGTCTGTAATTTTTGAGGTACACAGCCCTCTGTAAAAATGGTTTTAAAGGCTTGAGCTATTTCACCACCTGACTTGTCTTTTAGACCCACAGCCCACGCATACTTTGATAATATGTCTATCGCTGTTAAGATGAACTTAACCCCTCTGTTGTGTTTAGAAAACTGCTGCATATCCACCAAATCTGCCTGCCATTGTGCATCAATATCTGACACAACAGTCTTGTTTCTTTTAAAATGTCTTCTTGCCGGTTTGTGCAGGGTATAAGCATCCTGGTCTGAAAGCCAGGCGGCCACCCCACTTCTGTTCAGGAACTTATTCTGCCTTTTGGTAGCTTCAAAAAACGCGTTCACCCCACCAAAACTACCAGCTTCACCAGGAGAGTAATAAACTTCCTTTAACATAGCCTCCTGTGTAGACATGTCTGTTAACCGTTCCCCCCCTACACTTACCCCCACAATAACACCCGTGTGGTGCATTCAAACACTTGTGGACAAATTTAAACCACAGCACAAAGACACCATCTTCCAAATTCTCAACTTCTGTTTAGTGGTCAGGGACCTGATAGGCCATAACAGCACCATGTGATCTAGGGCGGATCTTGCAGCATGAGGGGTTGGGCTTTGAGGGTCTGCCTGGGTTGTCCTTCTGATGTTATGAACCATGTGGTGTTGGTGTCACACACCATGTGTTTGGGGTCAGGGGCGGAGTTGCTGATGTCACGCACCATGTGATTGGGGTCAGGGGTAGAGTTGCTGATGTCACGCACCATGTGACCGGGGTCAGGGGCAGAGTTGCTGATGTCATGCACCACGTGACCGGGGTCAGGGGCGGAGTTGCTGATGTCATGCACCATGTGACCGGGGTCAGGGGGTGTGGCTGTTGACGTCACACACCATAAAAGGGGAAAGGGGTGGAGCGAAGGGGGCGGGACTTCGGGTCCCGCCCACCTGTCACATTTGCATTGAAGGGCGGAGAGCCATATACTACTATCTCTAACTGGGAAGCTAGCTCTCTAAGTCGCATCACTCTAAGTCTTTACTAAGGGGAGTTAGTTTCAGGGGGGGCAAGATTTCTATGTAACTGTTCATTCTATTTGATTACTGGGTCTTTTCTAGAAGTGTAAGGATTTTTCTTGTGGTTAGCAGATGTGTCTAACGCAGGGGTGGGAAAAATGCGGCCCAGGGGCTGGATGCGGCCTGCCAGGCCATTCTATCCAGCCTGCAGGGCCCCTAAAAAATTTAGAAAATTAATATTTATCTACCCCTGGCTGCCTATCATGCAGCCCTCGATGGCTTGTTAAAACTCAGTAAGTGGCCTTCTGTCCAAAATAAGTGCTTGCCCCTGATCTAATGGAACATGTAGCTAATGCAGCTAACCTATATAAGAGAAATACCATTTAGTACTATCAATTTATTTTCTTTACAAATACCAAAGGTATTTTCACCTCAAATATAACAGAAAACTCTATCTCTAATCCTGAATTACTTGCAGATATTAGGATCTTCTAGACATCCAAGTGTTGTGGTACCTAGGCATCTCATCAAACCTTTTACAGATTTGTTTTCACCACTTAGAGCAAGTTTCTGCTTTGTAAAATGTAAAATATTCTTCGGTGATTAAATAAGACTTATTTTTCAGAACTGGACTTGCCTCGGCCAAGTGTGAAAAAGGAAGTTATTTTTCATGGTATAAAACAAAAATATCCTGTAGTTTATAGCTACCTGTCAAATTATATGTGAAAAAAATTCTTAAAATAATTTTCTTCAAATTAGTTTTCCTTCATTGCTCTCACACATAAGTTAGCTATTGCAAGTGTTATTGTCATTATTTGCTTTTAAAATAATGCACTCACTAGGTGGAATTATCAAGGAAAGATTATATGGATAACCACACTATAAAGGAAGAAAAAGGATACATTGCTTTACCCTTTTAAACTCTGCTTCCTTGTCCACTTCCAGGGAGTTTCACCAAGAGAAATACTGCATTCACACATGCCAGACATCCCTCATGCAGACAGGCAGACAAAGGAAGCAGGTGACTATGTTCAGAACACAATGGAATGTGCAATATTTTGCCTGATATGTAATCTAGCATCAGTTTAAAATACAAACCACCTACACAACTTTTAGCATGTTTTATTTTAATCAGAACTATTAATTTTAAATTACTTTTTCTAATCCACTCCCCCCCTCCCTAATTGGACTTCTTCTCATGAAGATGTAATTTATTTTATTTAATTTTTAACAATACTACTTAAAGAATCATGTCCTGGGCTACACAGACACCTGCTTATTTATTCCTTAAATGTTAAAATATAATACAGACCAATATTACTGCTTTGTTTTCATTTTGAACTTTGCATAAATTCTATTTTATAATATGCCATAAACACTTAAGGTATTTTAGATTTTAAAAATAGTAGAATACTTATGTATACAAATACAATGAGCACTGAGCAAAGCTAAATATATTTTAATGGCTTCAAATTAGGTCTTGCTAAAAGTATTCAACATGTGTCATACTTGAATAAAATATTAAAATGGATACAGATCCTAAAAGTATAAACCAAGTCCTCTTTCAGAGAGATAAATAGATAGATTATATCCCAAAATAAACTTTAGAGATGCTTAGTCTAATTGAATTAATTCCAGTCAAGGAAATTTAAATATATATTTAAGAGCTGCAATACTCTCTCCTTGTGACCTAAGAATCTCTCTTCCTTTCCAAATGGACTCCAAACTTTGCTATATTATTACTGGGATTTATAAGCATGTACTACAGAAAAACTCTAAACTCACAAAACATCAATATCCAGTCTGAGAAAAAATAATTGTAAATGTATAGGGTTGTACGGAAAATTTACCAAAACCCCTCAAAGCAGCAAATAAGCGTCATGATGATTTGAATCTATTTTTTAGTCCTAAATCTAGGTTTGTCATTTTATTCGGACATTAAAGTATTTTCAGGATAAATTAAACTGTTAGGAACTTTACATGTAAATAATAAACATCGTATCTGCAATATACCAGTGTATGGAGGCTGGCTTAAACTAAAAAATGAGAATATCAATTCTCAGGCATCCTTTTGTACTTTACAAACAGACACTAAATTATCTGGGTTGTTTTGCAAAAATTGGCCAAATTGGCTTCACAACATATAGATATGCAAAGGTCTGCCTGCTTAATTCACACAAGTAATCCAACCAGCTTCGGTGTGACAACTTCTAGGAGTATAGGAGGGAGAATTTGGCTCTCGCAGCTGTGCATACATATAAAAGAACTGCCCATGTTATCCAGCTGAAGAAACACTACAAGTAGATGACCCCCTCTGTCCTTGTCTCAAACACTGAAGCAATGCATTAGTGGATGCTAGTTAGACTATGAAACTGACTCATCTCAATTGCTCTACCCTCAGACTGCTGGTGCTGCTTCTCCTCCCCCTCCCCCCTGGGGTAGAAGTACAGCCCAGCGTGCGAATTGCTGGCAGTGGGAGGAGGCAAGGGCAGCGGGCCCCACCTAACCCCCATCCATTACTCCTTGCGCTGCTGGCAGCTCAGCTGACATGCGTGTCCCAGCAGCGGCAGCAACAAGTCTCACCACCTTGCTCTGCCCTCCCATGCTGGGTTCTACCCTCTGGACTACATAGGCAGCTCCTGCCTTGGTCCAGGCAGGCTGCAGCCCCATGCCCTCTGTGGATGCACAAATCTGGGGGTGCTCATGCCCCCCAATACCCCACACACAACCCCTACCCCATATACTGCAGGGCTGGAACCTTGGGTGAGTGAGTCAGGAGTCAGAGGCACCAGCAGGGCTAGGGGATGCAGGGCTGTGGATAGGGAGTGAAGAGCACGGGCAGAGCCAGGGAGCTGTTTTCTACTTAAACTATTTATTGGGTTGGGACTGGCCATTGATGTTTACAGATGGGTCCTAGTACAAAAAATGCTGAGAACCACTGCTTTAGTTAATGCATTCAAGTTACTCGGCCCAAGCTCAGATAGCTAAAGCAAATGCAGCACACTGGTAAAAAACATTAGAGCTACACAAAGTGTTTAGACCAGCAGTTGAGGGGCTTATGAAATTATTGTGCAATAAACTCCAGCGTGTATAGTACAGGAGTTTATTGCTCCTGGGCACCCAGGATCACAGCATATTGAACCAGGTTGGAGAACATTGACCTGGGACCGCAGCACATTGAGCCAGGATGGAGCAGCCTCAGCTGGCAAGAGACCTGGGAGTCAGCCTGCCAGCCCAGGGCAGCTCCGACTCAGCTCAAATGTGCTGCAGAGGGCCTGGCTAGGGCACAAGGGGGCTTCAGTGAAGGGTTAGCCAACAGGCAGCCCCTGCACTGAAGCATCCTTGTTCCCCAGTGAGCCCCATCAGCATTTACACGTGTTGCTGTGAAGTAAAAAACTCCACCATAGGATAATACTTAAATTTACAAATACTAACCTACAGCACTTAGTTTACTCTGCCCTAATAGCATTGCACATGTAGATGTTGAGATGTTTACTGCAGAGCTAATTAGGCAACTCCACAGTAAACACCTTGTGTAGATGCACCCAAGAAGCAGTAATTATAGCTATGTGAATATCTGTTTATTTAGGGGGGTTTTTACATCCACTGGCACTTCAAAAAGTCTAAAATCTTTTGATTTTAATTTAAGCAAAAAGGTTTCATTGAGTCCCAAAAAGAGCATTTTTAGATCATTTATTTTTCTTCACAAAAGTGAGGGGAAAATCAAAAAGTCTTTCTGGATCAAAACCACTTATAATAAAACAAAATATTTAGGCTTTCTTGTATTTTGCTAGTTTTCTTCATGAACTCAGTGAAAATAAAACAGAATTTCAAAATGATTAGGCAGTACTCAACATATGTTTCATCAAAAAAAAATAATTTTTAGCTGAAACATTTCTCCCAGCTCTAGCTATAACCCAGGCAGATTCATTAATAAGTGGAGTGTCACCAGCACTTCAAGACCCAAACAGTTAGCTAGGTTAAGTCTAAGTCACCACCTAATTTTTACTACAGATTTTTTGTGTGAGGACAGGATTCAGGTTAAGGACAAAACGTGAGTTATAAATCGAGCTAACAGTACAATAAAGACAAGCCCTGTGAGAAGAATTTGTTAGTTACTACTACAGGACCAGCAAAGGGAATTAAGTATTTGGGACTCTGGTAATGTCAGTGGCATTATTTTTATTTATTATTGTTCTGGTAGTACCTAGGGACCTACCAAGAGCAAGGCCTCACTGTGCTAGGAAATATGCAAACACCGAGCACTAGAGTCCTTGTGCAAAGCATGCATAGTCCTAATAGAAAAAAAAGGTAAGGGGAAAAAGCTACACCAAAAAGTAGATTGGTTGGTGTGAGCGTAGAAACATTACATTAGTTCCATGATTTGGGGGAGGGATGAGGGGTGGATTAGAAAGGAATTGGCTACATGGAAAGACAATAGAAGAGAAAACGTAGGGAGCTTAAGGAGAAGCAAGGGAAGGGTTGGAAGATGAGAAGTGTAGTGCTAGTGCAGAGCTGGAGAAAACATCCAATCAGCACAGAACACAGGGAAATCTAGTCAAGGCTACACAAAATATTAGGTTGCATTGGTCTCTACTTAAACTACTTTTCCAGCTGCTCTCCCAGCTTCAGTCTCTGAGTTGTAAAACTCATTGACCACAAGAGGAGATAGACTGCATGTATTACATATATATATTTGGGGTAAGAATCAGGAACATATGACTTTAAAAAATATGGTTATGACATTTGCATTAATCTTGTCATTAATGAAAATAAACTAAAAATCTATGATAAGCTTCATGGCTTGTGAGAGACATTTTAATATATGTTCTGACCAAGCCTTATCATATCAAAGCTAACAATCATTTATGTAATTAAATACAATCAAATGTAGACAAATAACCTTGAGGGACATGATACTGCTCCCAAAAAAATTAAATGCTATTTTACTCAGTGACCAAAACTTAAGCACTTCACATGTAATAAATAAATAAATAAAAGGTCAGAATAACATCTCAATCCTAGATCAGTTGTGACTGGAAGCAACTATGTGAAGTGATGGTTATTTGGTACTCCTAACATAATTCTTTGTGTCACACCACTTTGTAACTGGCACACTTGCTGACAGTTTCAACAAGGAAGTAACAGAGGAACTAGACATAAAAAATAAACTATAGGTTTCCCTTGCTTTATACTGTACATGCATTCCTGGAAAGTGGTGCATAACTCAAATTTACATACAGGGAACCCACTTTAGAATGTAACTAACAGGGATACATTCCAAGACGTAGACCCCAGACCCATTTCTACCAATGTTGGTATGCAGCAACAGCAGACAGTACACACAAGCACAGGGCACTATCATAATGGGGATGGCAACTACAGAAATATGTGTCGCAGACCATGAGCAAGGAGCACAGATCCACACAGTAGACTATATTTTGGTGCGTGTCACTCCCACAATGCACCGCACAAAGGAGCTGACTGCAGGCTTCCACCACACCGATCACATAACAGTGAATTCACCTTGCATATAATAAATTTTTAGTATAAAAAGGGTCATCATGTAAGAGTGAATTCACACATACAGAACTTGCATAAAGCAAGGGAAACGTGTGCTTGACTCCTCTAGAGGTGGTGGTCACTGCAGAAGCAGGTGGCTACTCATTAGCAGAAACAGCTTTGCTGTCATCCACAATGTATCATTTCTATATAGAAGAAGAGACAAGAATCAGTTTTCATTGCTGTCATTGTCACTTTCACAAGCATTGAATTCATGTGTATTTTAACTGGAAGAAGATTATGCCCAAAACACAGGCTTCTGGAGACAGACTAAAGAGGGGACAGTGAAGTAATCTAACACAACTCCTATCTTAAATTTTAAAAAGTATATTATTTCTGATAAAGGTAATCAATAATATTCAGGGTTAGAACAAAAACTCTACACTAATTTTAAAAAATAACATACAAGACAATATAGATTATTTTGTTCTCAGACAAAGTTACAACCACTCAATTTATGGATAGAGAAATTAAAGACTCTCTTGCTATTTCATGTAGTGACCAAAAATTAAGTACTTTATATATAAAAAGCTAATCAATAAATAAATAAATACAATTCAGTATAATGCATCAATCCCAGTTCAATGCAACTGGAAGGTGGTAGGTATTTGGTAGTCCTATTGTAATGCCTTGTGTTGCATCACTTTGCAACTCGCATACTTGTCGACAGTTTTAACAAGGAAGTCACAGAGTAAATAGACATGTAGAATAAACTACATGGCTCTTCTGGAGGTGGTCTCTGCAGAAGTGGGTGGATACTCATTAGATGAACAGGAAACTTCAGTCACAGAACCTAAACTAGTTACACGAATTTACACTCCTGTCTATGTCAATACGGTAATTCATTTACCATTACCATACACATCACCCTTTAATTTGAGCCTTCTGTTCATTACAACAGAAAAGACTACAAAACAATACATTTGGGGAACTATTTTTCTCAAGAAGCAGAAGACTTGGGCTGTGTGTAGATGAAACGAGGGGCATGTGCACAACACTTTAAAGCAGGCTAAATGCTTCTGCACTGCTCTAATGGTTTTGGTGTTTGCATGCCTTGGTGGCCTATTGTACATTAATTCCAGCTGCTGCAGGAAATTTGGCGGCATAATGAACCTTAAATGACTTGGGGAGCAGCAAACTAAAACTCCTCCAAGTATTTACATTAATCTTGTCATTAATGACAATAAACAAAATCTATAAGCTTCATGGCTAGTGACAGACATTTTAATATATTTTTAACTCCTCCAACGAGTTTTAGTTTGCTACCCCTACAGCCGCAGAGCGAAGCACTGGGATCTGTGCAGCTCTGTGACTCTGCAGGAAGCCTTGCAGGCAGCCTAGTGGCAGCCTGGCAACAGCCCGGGAAGGCAGGCTCTGCCCAAGAAAAGTGGCCTGATCTCCGCCACCCCCCCACCAAGCCTGCCTGAGCTGTGCAGGGGTCCGGTGCTTCCCTCGCCCTCTCCTCCCTGCCACCAGAGAGGCAGGTAAGTCAGGTGTGTGCACGACACAGGGGTTTAATTGGCCCTAAATTGATGCGGTGTTTTTAAAAACCCACCATTTCAATTTAGGGCCCCCGTTTCATCTACACATGCCCTTGATGTCAGAAAAGGCTGTGTGTGTTTGATCAGAACTCTAACCCTCTCTCCATTGATACTAACCGCTCCTGTAATGAACATGCAGAATTAAATAAAAAGCACAGCCTGTTTAAACAAAAATCAACTTTGCCTTTCCTTATCCTTATGGCTTTGCATCACAAGCTAACATCATTTCAAATATGCTAAAAATCCCAGTGTAATGGAAGATTCTGAAACAGGCATTAGATTTGCTCTAGTCCACCAAACACATCTGTAAATCTCAAAAGTGGCTATTTTTTGTGTGTGAACACAGGGAGGCAATTTATTAGCCGTAATTCAACTTTTAATTAGACCAAAGAAGAGTGGTAGGAGTGTGTTTAATATATATTTACCAGTAGGTAGAAATTTTAAAGCTGTTCATGTAATCAAGATTTCCTGTACCCTGAGGTAATAAAATAAGTCACAAAAGCAAAACTCCCTGGGTAAATTACAGTTCGAATGATATGTATTGGTTAATTAACGTATTTATAATCTTTTCTATACTCACTAATGTAACATTTTCAAGAAAAGCCTTATGTCAAATAAAATCTCAGATAATAGCATCCATGTAATGCACTGAGGCAATTTACAGTATGTCTGGCATCATGAAACAGCTTATTATGCATGGGTCCTACTGCAAACTAGAACTCCATTGCGGATTAAAAGCATTTAATGGCTCCTTAGTTTTTGGAAAAGACAGACCTTTCTTCTTCCAAGGCTGATTTTAGATGCATGCATAACATACACAAATCTGTATTAAAAATATAGCCTGATATCCTTTGGGGAAAAAAAATAACCTGTTAGTTTATGTCAGTAGTCACTTCCAAAGTTTAACCATCCTGGCTAGCTTGCTCTTTTATCAAGGTCAACAAAACAGTTTTAGACCATATTCTAAGTAAATTCCCAGTTAATTTTAACACGGACGTCCAGAAAGGATCTTCATAGCCTAAGCATTAGCAGACAGTTTGCATGTGCCAGTCGGAAGAAATGGAAGGTCTACAGAGAATCCTCCAACTCCTGCTTTTCTTGGGAAACCCTGATGGACTGCTTCAAATCCTAGAAGGCACCATGGAGAGTCGGGGGTTTTTTTCCTAGTTTAGCAGCCAGATGCTCGCTATGCAGACTGCTCTGTGTGAGATACCTTCGACCCAGGAAAATAAAAGGCTGGATAAAAAGTGCAGCATGTTCACAGTGCTGTCCTTCATTGACACAAGCTAAAGCAGTTAAAAGAGACTCCAAATCAATGTCCACATCTACAGATCGATAGCTACAGATATATATCTATAGATCTAGATCTATAGCTAGCTATAGATATATCTATCCATCCATAGCTACCTATATAGATATATGTAGATAGATAAGCTATATCTAGATCTAGTGATAGATAGCTATAGAAATATCTATGTAAATCCAGTTAAATACAGATATACAGCTATAGAAATAGACCTAGCTGTAGCTAGATGGGTATATCTAGACAGACAGCGCTCCATACCCCTGTGGAGAAGACAGGGACCCAGGCAGCCCCGCACCCAGCAGTTGATACTCCATGCAGCTTTCCAGCCGGCCACCAAACTTTGCAAGGTCTTTCATCCTCCGCCCCCGCAAAGGAAACTTTTCCCAGCCCGCCCCAGCCCTTCCCCTGCAGAGGGCAGCCAGGGGCCAGGACCCCGGCGCGCCGCAAGGGCTGTTCTGGCGGCGCCTCCGCCCACCGCGCCCGCAACTCTGCAAACAAAGTAAGTTGCGGCCGGGCCGGGGGCAGCGACCACGCTTACCTTCCGCAGCCTCACGCAGCCGGCAGCGCTTCTCCAGGCTACGGCCCCGGCGAGGGCCACGGCTGCGGGAGCCAAGCAGGGGCCGCCTGCTCGGGAGGAACAAAACCCGGCGCGCGCGGGGGCCTGGGGGGAGGGCGCGCGCGCGCGGGGGTGGGGGTGGCGCTCGGGGGGCTCCAGACCCGCGGGTCCCCCCGGCGCCCTCGGCACAGCAGGCAGCTCCGCCCGCGCCGCAGTCCCGGCTCGGGGGAGCCTCCAGCACTTACCCTGCCCACTGGGGCTGCCGCGCAGACATTGCAGCATTTTGTGGGGGGGTGGGTTGGAGTTTTTTTGCATGCTGCCGCGGCTCCTTCTCCCGGAGCCCGCCCCCTGCCTCCCTCCCTCCTCCGCCAGCATCCCGCTCCTCCGCCCGGGGGGCGGGAATACCCCCCCTCCTGCACCACCTCCCCCCAGGCTCGCCCGCCCTCTCCCTTGCTGCTGGGGCTGATGCTGGGCCAGGGGAGGCATCCTCCCCCTGCCCTGGCTGCACCGGGGAAGCTCCTGCGCTCTGCTCCGGCTCTGCCCCGCCTGCGGTGCCTGCAGGACTAGAGAAGCCCTGGGGAGGGGTGTTTAGAGACCCACCCCAGGGATGGAGGAGGGAAAGGTATTTCCAGGTCCCGCTGGCGTGGAGTGTCACAGGGACTTTTTTCTTTCTTCCTCCCTCGTCCCCCCAGCCCTTGGCGCCTTTCCTCCTCCCCTTGCAGAAAGGGTGGAAGTTTCCAGGCTGTCGGGCCTTAGAGCCGCGCTGCTCCCTCCCTGCAAGGCAGTAGGGTGCTGCTGCGGGCACCTAGGCCAGGGCACTCCCCCCCCCCCGGGGTCTGTCTTGCTGCCTGAGGTGCCAGCTCTGAGCAGGGTCCAAGCTAGCAGAGGCTCTACCATCATCGATTTAAACACAGGTTGTTAAGACCCAGGTGAGTACAATCCTTGGCTGGGGTGGTCTGGTTGGGGCTGGTCCTGCTTGGATTCCATGACCTCCTGAGGTCCCTTCCAATGATTCTGCAATGATTTTGTCTTGGGGGTTTCCTGGACCAAAATGTCCCTTCTCCTGCCCAGCTAAGGGATTGCTACCCTAAGCTGAGAAGGGAGGGCATTCCAAGGGATTGTCTGGCCCTGTTGGTGTGTGCTGCAGGAACATCACACACCAGCTGCAGCCTGACAAATGGTATTTATAGCCAAAAGCTTCCAAAGAATTTTTCCAGTTATTTGAGTTGATCTAATAAAACACATCAGATTTACCCAAAGAACCTTGTCTGGACCAGAAGCACTTAAGGGACCAGTGCGTTGAAAGATGCCAAGAGAAATGGAAAAGGGTTATACAAATGGTCACCTGCCTTTGAAAGTGCCTGTTGGAAAAGGAGACAGCAGTTTCATCACCTTCCCCCTACCCCAACAAATAGGATTTGGAGAATTTGATTTGATTTTTTTTTCACTGAAACAAAAAACTGAGAACCGTAGACATTTTTCATTAAAATAAGAGATGCCATCTCCAAATAGTCCAGCAGTGAATGGTCTGCTAAAGCAAACATTTCTATCCTCCTGCATCTCAGAGTGCCCCAGCAGGGGGATTAAAAGGCATTTTTTGTGTTTGAATACTGGGGAAGAATCTGTGAATTCTTCCCTGCCGTGCCCTTCTGTGTTTTGAGTACTGAGGAAATTACCATCTGAATCTTTCTTCTCCAAACAAGTATCTTTCCATCAAAACTTTGGGTTTTGATGCATCAGTATTTTCTGAGACACAGAAAAAAGTTCTCTAAAAAATTCCCGACTAGCTCTTGTGTTAAACTGTTGTTGAGAATGTGCCCAACCTTTTGGGAGCGTGCTCAACCTTCTCAGAAATCAAGTAATTTATTTAGATGCCTAAGTAAGGATGTAGAAGACTAACTTCAGGCACCCTTTTTAAAAAACTTGGTATATATGGGTGTTCAGCTTTCCCCTGTAAAATGTGAGTAAGCAATATCTTAAAAACACTTTAAGATATTTAGATGAAAATATAGAAGAGCTTAATATAATTTTTATCCATTATTAATGTCCTAATATTAGAAAAGTTGGTTCTCGTTCCTTGGAAACTATGTTGGTTTGCATCTAAATGAGCTATTAGAACTGGAGTCAAGAAAGGATGCACAATTGCACCAACACACTTTATATTGCAGCTATTCTTCATCTCATTGCTGATAGATTTCCACCTGGAGTCAGCATCCAGAATCACAAGAACAGGAATTTCTTTAATATCAACCAGTTATGTTCCAAATCCAAGATGATCTTCAGTATGCTGACAGTTGTGTCACGTGTGCCCACTCAAGAGCTCTAGTTTACCTTTGATTGCTTCTGTGAAGCATATGGAATGCTTGGACTCACTGTCAGCTTCATGAAAACCAAGATACTTGACCAACACACTCCAGACCAACAATAAGGCATTGATTATGTCTAGCAAACTTATCTCACTATGGTGGCAGATAGAGGAGACAAAGGAAAATAGCTTTGACTCAGCATCACCAGGATCTACTCCTTGCTTCCATAACTATGCTACATCTGCAGGTGAACATGCATATTGGATCAGCCTCCTCAGTTATGTACAGACTCATCAATAACTCCCCTCTACTATATGAGGACAACAGTCTCTCAGAGGGACTGCTGATGACCAAAATCAGTATTTCAACTAAACTTAGTATTTTTTTTCTAACTGAGAAAAATATGTTTATTCATATTCTCAGTTCTTACCTATATTACAAAATGATAGGTGATGCTTTTATTTTTTTACTATAACTGTATTAAATGTTATTTCTACTTGTTACTTATGTCAAGCTCTAGTTCAATGGAAAGGAACTCAAGTGCAAGAGGATTTTTAATTTTTTTTATTAGGTAGAATTAATTTAAATGTTCTGAATACATATTAAAATATGTTTGTGTTTGCATTTAAAGCATTTAATAATCAAAAGAAGTATTATTAATACTGTGGTAATTGAAATGATTGTTCCTGATTGCTGTGTCCTTCAAGATTAAGAGCTGTTAGAGCTCGTCTTCTAACAACCAGCTTCTACTCGGAGACTAGAAGAAAACATGCTATCCTCCTTTTTCAATTCTCAGTCAGTTTTGTTGGCTCTGAATTTTGAATTGAACTAAGTAAACTAAAATAAAATAGTCTCTGCACCTGTAAAATAGACTATTGCTACTTCTTGTTTAGTACTTCATTTTAGCTGATTAATCTGTGATTTCTGACAGTATTATGACTTCCTTTGAGCAAGCATGTACTTTTTATTTGTTGTTTAATTTAAATTATTTTAATTACTTTTGATATGTTTAGGGCCTAGCATAGGTTGCTATAATTTCAGGTATTATAGGTTACTATAATTTTAAATGGATTTACTTATTTAAAAGAGAAAATATTTTAATAAATCTGATTTGGAGCTTTTTATTAAAAATTGATTATCAGTTACTCTGGAAACGGTATGGAATCATAAGTCAAATTGCACTTGCAGTGTGATTTTGATGCAGTTGATGGGAGTACAAAGCTTTTCTAAAGATAAACTGTAGTTGCCTTTGGGGTGTGCAAAGCGACTGATACTTGAAAGTAGAGAAGTGTTTATATCCTGTTTCTAACTATTGTTACAGAGAGCAAAAAATTACTGTAGACAGACATGTTAATTATTAAATGAATGAGGAAAAAAAGAATTTCAGAATCTACACGCTAACACACTCTTTTATTACCCAACTCCCTCCCCCCTACCACCCTGAGTTCTACCTCCCAAAGCCTCTCGTGCTGTTCACTGACCATCTCTTTTCCTTCTTCAGCCAAGATAAGACTGACAACTCCCTGCATGTTAAGTTACTGTCGGTATTCCATTGTCAATTTTGTCTCTGCCAGATGTTATTACTTAGTGCATCAGAACCAAACCAAAGTCTGTATTTGTTGCATCTTTGATTTACTCTCATATGAGTTAATTCTTTGGTGGAAATACAGTCAGATTTGAAAGGGCTTTGATTTGGGTCAGTGTTGATTTACATATGGCAGGAGTCAATGGGCTTGCATTTTCTTTCACTAACCCTTAATTGTAGATTGAAATGTATTGGTTGCCTCTCAGCTGTCCTATATCAGGTAGAACATTCAATAGCTGAACTATCTTTCTGTTGTTCTCCTGGAGAACTCCACTTGACACCTCTTTACAGATGCACGTTTGATCATTAATAACTACTCACTGAGCACAGTGATCCAACTAGTTTTGTATCCACCTTACAGAAGTTTTGTCTAGTCTGCATTTCCTTCCTTAGAATGTTGTGGGAGACAATGTCAAAAGCCTTGCTAAAATCTCATCCACTGTTCTCCTTCCATCAATATAACCTGTTACCATAGAGGAAATCCAGATGGGTTTGGCATGACTTGTTCTTGAAGAATACATGCTGGCTGTTTCTGATCAGCGTTTTCTACCGCAGGTGCTCAGAAATAGACTCCTTGATGAACTGCCCCATAATCTTTCCTGGTACAGATATCAGACTGACTGTTCCGTAATTCTCCAGATTCTCCTCCTTCCCTTTCTTAAACATAGATGCATGTGGATTCTCTTCCTACCCTTTTCCAGTCACCTGGGACTTCACCTCGCCTCTCCAAGTTCTCAAAGATGATATTGATAGTGCAGTGTCACTCCTGTGAAACTGTTGGGTGATTAGTGACAGTTAGGACATATTTCTGAACAGTGATGGCAAAAGAAGGTGGAATGTTCTAGGAAAGTGACAGCAAGAACAGGCAGGCTCTTGACTATATACTGATGAAGGCAAACATTTGGAGACCTGCTTGCTCTGCAGGGTGATGTTCGTGCTTATTTAAGCTTGCATGTTTAATAGGATAAAGCATTTTTTGTGTTATATAGTAAGCAAAGGTCCCATCTTGTTTAGATAAGCTGAGTTAAGGGCCTGCTGGCCTAAGCTAAAATTAGCATGACCTTTAGCATGGTTATTTTTGTTAAGAATGGTCTGGTGGAAGGGTCTAGTTCCTGTCTGGTAAAGGTCAAGTTCCTCTTTTAAAATACTTTGCTTTTGAGATGAGCATGTGTGACTAAACTAATTCTATAGGCTTTTAAATTGTAAACAAATTAATTATAAAAAGGAACTTTGTGATGTTATACGCTAACATTGCTCTATAAAATATGCTGAAGCTCACAACAAAGCAAGGCTGGTAACGAATATCTTGTGTGGGTAACTGGTTAAGTTTTCTTATCATCCTAATCAATAAACCAGTTGAGAAGCTGTGCTGGATTTGTCTTCTAAACATTTATTCATGAATTCATCCATAGTCAGTAGTGGTTTGCGAGGGATTTCTTGGGTTAATTCTCACCCCCTGTTCCAACTATTAATAAAATGAGAATATTGGCCAGCCCACTTGCTCAGGAAGGCAAAGAGGAGAGCTGAAATATGGCAGTGATCGGAAGGAAAATGATAGAATAGATGGGATCTTTAGAACAGGTCAAAAAGAAAAAAAAAATGGTGGCAAACCAAACCAAAACGTTTTTACAAACATTTTTTCTATTTTTAACAGTCTCAAGTCTTTTATTATCCCAAGTCCTGTAAGATGAGCTATTCAGATAGGGTTACTGGAGGTCCCATGGTCCACTCTGGACCAACTCTCGGAATACAGTCATATTTTTAACTTTATCGTTCAGTGATTAAAAGAATAATTTTAGATGGTAGGAGAACGCTAATAACACAAAGATGTACAAGATTATTGTCCTGCTTTGTTTTGTTTTTTAATCACAGATTTTTAAAAACAGATCTAGACACTAATAGTCCAGAGGAATTTCCAAAAGAGCTCCAACATGCATTTTTAAAGCATAAGCATAATAAATATATAGCTACCACGCTACAATAAATTTGTCATTCAATTCGTTCTCGTTAACATAGGCTGTTTCAATGAAAGATATGTTGGCCTATTTCAATCATGAAAAGCTGTTCTCTTCTGTCTGTACTCCCAAAGATAAAGGAATAGTCGAAAGATCCAATCTAAATCCTTAAAAAGTATCCACAAGCCATGATTGTGCTGTAACCCTTCTATTACATAAATAGAAGTTTCCTTTACAGTGTCCTGTACAGTCAGCATTTTACACCAATAAATCTCAAATTGGCGCCAATTGCTTATGATTGAAAAGCTATCTATTATTTCTGCACTGGAACTGTATAGATGCAAAAGAAGATGTGATCCCTGAGTAGTTCACAAGCTAGGACAAGTAATTGCCCGTTATCAGGTACTTATTTTCAATACTATGGTACAATAATTGTGAATACTAAAGAGCCTGTTGCTAGAACGGTCACAAAAAATATAGTCCGTGATCCATACTTAATGACCTGAATCCAGGATCCCAAAAACAGTTATATAAAGTTGTCTGGAATTAGATCAGTATGTACATTAATAATAAATACAAACATACAACAACACAAGGGTGTAGCAAAGTGGTTGACCATTATTAGATTTTAGATTAGGACAAACAAAATAGAAAAATCCCAGATCATCCACTTTACCTAATAAGGCGCAGCCAAATAACCACTTGAAATCTGTTCTCCTTTATATAAACACTGCAGCATTTCTGTAAAGACTTGAGTTCGGTAAGTGATTATTTTATGGGTCAGCCAGTTTTGAAGAAGGAGTTTTTTCCGTGGGATTAAGTGGGAAGTGTATTTTGCTGCAATTTGTCTTTGACAACAGCTCAGCAGTCACTTCAATGTAATATTTTATAGATTGTTAAAAAGGGTGCTTATGTTAATAACATGAAATAAGTATTTATTATCTATTAAAAAGAGACTAATATTCTGGATGGGATACCAGAGTTTATGAATAACTGGGATCTTAAAAGACCAGGAATTATGTATTATGAAAAGATTGCATTTCACATCAGTGAAATATTCATCACTTTGAAAAAAATACCTATTTCCAAATCACTTTGAGTTATTGCTTGTACTTATATTTATATATGTTAAAAATAGCTTCTAATGGAATGTTTCATTGATAACAGCAACTGTTTTAAAGAGTGTTTAGAGTGTTTTTCACTTATACTGTATAAAAAAGGATTTAGTGCTTAATATTGAGGGTTTATTTGTTTGTTTGTTTGTTTTACCCTTTGTTCTTATTTTGTATTTTCTTTCTTTGGAAAACTTTTTTTCCCCTTTCTGGATATTTCACATCATCTTTTCCATTCGTCATCAGGCAGGTTGCTGATTACCAGAATAACTGCCAAGCTTTCAACTCCTTGTCATCAATGGGCTGTGAATGACAGCCAGCATTAATGTTGGCAAGCTCCCACTCTCCTTTTTGCCTTTCCTAAATGTAATTAAACCACGCTAATACAGCAAAAGAAAAGCTGCAGCTTTATTTTACTTACCCTAATAACAAAACAATTAAATCACAGAAGCACACAATGCAGTCAAATAAACCCATTATGACAAGGAAATTCAGAGGTATGGGAATGGGTATATGTAGTGTTTAGACAGAGACTGCATTATGATGACTCTTCTATTCCTGACTCTACCACTAATTCATTGAGTAATCCTGGGTGAAGTTGCTAAGGCCAGCATTTAAGAATAGCCACTGATGTTTGCTGTTAATCTCTTGGTCATCTCTTCACAGGTAAATTGTAAATAATTACAATCTTGGGTGGATTGTAAATCAATTAATGTTTACAAATCCATGGATGATGTTCAGACAAAGGTTTGAGTTGTATTAAGCAGCCACAGGGGCAGAAGAGAAAATGACAAACCATCTATCTCCTTGGATATTGTTGGGGAGGAAGCCCTGACTGTTAGTAACACTTTACCTTCAAAAAGGTCAAAATATGAAATTAAGAAAAATACTGTCTAAATGTGAGTACTACATGCCAAAAAAGAATGAGACTCTTAAAAGACACTGATTTTTTTTTTTTATGTGCAGACAAACAACAGAACAAAGTGCAAATCAGTATATTACTGAGCTAAAGAGACTGAGTAAGAACTGTGCTTTTGGGAATGTGACAGACTCTTTGATTAGAGAGAGAATTATTTGTGACATTACAGACATTGCATTATAAGAAAGGCTATTGCGTGAGGGAGAAAAGACTATCCCAATACTTATTTCATGGACAACCTCTTTTGGTGCATTTAGTTCTGGTGCTTGGGCCTTCACAGTTTCTGCTGTGAAGGCCCAGGCTGCAGAGCTGAATGCATCAAAAGGAGTTGTCCGTGCAGTATGTATGGAAGAATGTGGCCAAAAAAACCAACCTGGAATTTTCCATTGGTCAAAAGCCACCTTATAGGTGGAATTTTCCATTACCAAGAAAACATTATGTGCAGCAACTGTGGAAGGCAACATGGCCCCAAGTGTTCTGCCACTTTTGGAAAGGTCTGTTTTAAATGCAACAAGAAGAACCATTTGAGCAGATACTGCAGATCTCAGACAGATAAACCTCAAGTGCACATAGCTGAGCCTACACTAGAAAAGGAATTTTTATAGGTATGGTAACCTACCCAAAACAATGAGAGGGACTGGACTTTGCCAGTGGAAGTGGGTCCACATTTAACGTGGACTCTCAAGACCAAAAGCATCATCAGATGATATGAATGTTGTCTTGTACTTCATGCACACATTTAGCTAGATTCAATTTCTCACAAGCTGCCAGACCCAAAATTGGTGTCACCTCCTTAGGTACCACAGCAAATGAGAGTTTATATGCTTTACTTTTATATTGGATGCTAGCAATACAACATCCCCTCACTATATTTTTTTCAGAATAGCCAGTTATTTTGATGTTTGCTGGGCTCACTTTTGGTTTCTTTTTCTATATTCATGCTCTAGTAAAACAGCCCTGGACCCAGCTGGTTCCCATCAAGAGATCAGGGCAAGTCATCCCTAGAACAAGCACCGCCTACAGCAAGCCCAGATCAGTGCCCTGGGCCCAGCTAGGCTGAGTGAGGCAATCAGGGCAGCCAATCCCCTGAAACCATGGCCCCACCCATTCCAGGCCTTAAAAGTCAGGCCCGATGAACAGTTTCCTTGTCCAGGTAAAGAAAGTTCTCACTTGTGATCTTCTATGTGCTTCCTTGTTAATTTTCTGATTTTGTCTCCTAGCTCTGATTCTGGTTTCCAGTTTTAGTAAGATCCTTGGCATTCTCTGATCCTGGTTCACCACTTGGGATTTTGGTTTGACCTTTGGCTCTGGCTTTTGATCTTGGTTAACCTTTGCCTTATCTTGTCTCCAGCTTTGGCTTCTGTCCCTGGCATGTCTTCACTTCAGCTATGGCTTTGAACCCCATAACCAGACTCCTCTGGACCTCAGCTCCCTAGGAACCAGCCTCAACTACACGTGTGCTTTGGGATTACTTACCTGTAAGTGACTTGTAGGCAAGACTGCCCAAGGCCCCAGTACATAATAAGACACAGGTTAGAGAAAGGACTCAGTCTTTTATCCAGCCCTCCCTTGAAGCTAGATCCCTGGGCAGCCTACAGAGGGAGATATATAGGATCAGGAGGGAGAAAGAAAGCCAGAGAATATGTAGCACAATGCAATGGGAGAGGAGATTCAGGTTCAAGCCTGGGCTCTTGTTCCCAGTTAAACAGAAAGTTCCCCAATGCTCTTCATCACTCCTGATACAGTGACTATTAAATGCAAGGTGAAGTGGGTCAATATCCCTCTGTAATTCTACCATGACTGCCTAGTTCTCTCATTTTTCCCACTGATTCTTAATTAAGGAATTTTGGGAGGAGGGATAATAGCCAAATGAATAACCATACTATGCCCTGTTCAGTCTCAATATGGTGGAATATGAAGTTCATCTGGCCTGTTATTTCTGGGAGAAAAAAGTGCCCCGAAGACCTCAACCAAATGGGATATAAACACCGTCTGGAGTCCTACTGCTCTCCCACTGGAACTTCCTGGCCTGAGGACAGAGAAGGAACTAGCAAATCCAATTTAGGAGTGTAGAGATGAGGAGTTAATGGGGAAGACCTCCTAGGCCTTCCAGGATTTTGACAGATTTACACAATATCTCTCTCCTTTTTACATCCCAGCTGGTAATCTTCATGATCTTCATATCCCACTTTCCAAAAAAAACCTCTCTCAGTTTTTGCACTTGTACCAATAATTTTGGGTCAGAACTGAGCAACAGTATCAAGGCTCACTTTCTCAGTTTAAAGTTCTTCAGCTGGACCTGGTTGCTGCTCTGGTTTTGTGCCAGCAGGGCTCTGTGGAGATTTCTGTTGTTTGAAGTCACCTAATGCCTTCAGTCTCTTTCTCAGTTTAACATACAACAACAGGTATCATGTTTCCTTGTCCTTCTCAGCCCCCTTTCAGTAGATTCAGGACTAGTGTCTGACTGACAAGCTGTAGAGAAGCTTGAAAAGAATCCTGTCAAGGCCTGAAAGGAGAAGAAGAGAGCTTTTTTTGGCAAACAAAAGTCTTGCACACTTTCCCACTGGTGAGAGTCCATCCATGTTGTTAAACATTTCATCATTCCTTTTAAGATCCAATTAAATTAAGTCTGTTTGCAGCTGCTAGACTATAACCAAAGTGTGAAAATTCTAAAGTGCACACTTTCATAACAGGTGAAATTTGTTCCTTAGGCTGGTAGAAGTGCTTGAGTTAAGCCTATTTTGGCAAAGACTCTTAACAGTACAGCTGCTATGTTTCATCTTTAGCATGTAGCTATCTTGCTGAGCCAGGCAATAGCTTCTTCATTTTTATGCATTCAGTATAACCAAGTCTGAACAGGGGGCTCTCATCAACAGAGGCTGCATCTACACTATGCAGTCATTTACTACTTGCATACACAACTACTAGATGACTGTGCAGTAACCGGTGTTACTGCACAGTAACATCCCAGCATGGGTTTTTGATGATCCTGACCGCGCAGTAGCTTGTTATTACTGCACAGTAGTGGTGTGTCACGCTTCTTGCCACACGATGCTACTGCATAGTAGTGAATAGTTACTGCACAGTCCGTGTCTCATGTAGACATGGCCAGTTTGTGTCATGGTACGCATTTGGTCAAAAATTGCAGTTTAACCAAGGGAAACAACAGGTAGCATCCTTTACTAGCAAGTGGCCATACAGATACTCAGCAGAGCTCTTTTCAAAGCATCACACAAGGCCTATCCCAGGCCTGACCTTATCAAAGTTTTTTCTCTCTAAAGTAAAAGAATCTATGCAGTCAGTGATCAATCTTAAGCACACATTTGGAGGGCTAGACATGATGTAACAACACCCTAGACTTCCTCTCAGATCTCAGCTTCTTCCCCAACAGCTAAAATACTTGCATATACAGGGCACATCTAAATGACATGCTTTACTCAAGATTAGAGCAAATTACTGTGCTGTAAGTGCCACCCTCTACACGTGCAGATGCTTATGGCACAGGAATTTGCTTTAATTGTGAGTAAATTTGCTACCTGTAAATATAAGTAATAAATGTACTTGTGATTTGTTACTGCACCGTACAGCACGTGTAGACTGCTGACCAGGAGCAAATTTGCTCCCAGTCAGCTGGGCAGCAAGGGATGGGAGATTGTTCCCTGTTCCTGGAAGCTGCCTGCTGCTACGGCGGGCTCCGCCACTGAAGCTTGGGTGGGGACAATCCTCCTGTGCCCCGGCAGCGGGGAGCTCCCAGCCCCTGCTCCCCTGTTTCAGACAGTCCACAGCCAGCTCCAGGCTGAACATGCAGACTTTCACATGTAGCCAGTGGCTGGCTGGGAGCTGTCCCAGTTAGGGGCAGCTTGGAAAGAGCTGCAGGGGAGGAGCAAGTCCCAGCCCCCTGCTCCGATCTGCCAGTGGGGCAGCTAGCAGCAAGCCCCCAGCTAGGTAGGGAATCCTGCCCAGTTGGGGGGCTTGCTGCTAGCTGCTCCACTAATGGATTGGGGCAGGGGGCTGGGACCTGCTTCTCCCCTTCAGCTTTTTCCAAGCCCCCTGACTCCCGTCGGGGAACTGGGGCCAGGAGCTCCCTACTGCCAGGGCAGGGGGACACTGTCCCTGCCCAGGGTTTGGTGGCAGAGTCCGCCCTGGCAGTTCCCTGGGGCAGGGAGCAATCTCCCAGTCCCTGCCAGGAGACAGTTGTTTCCTGGTACCATGCTCCATGCCAACCCCTGGACTAGCACCTAGCGGGAGCCTAGATCTCCCCCTGGCTGCAGCAGGGAGCTGGCAGGGCTGGAGAGAGTGGGAGCAGACTGCTGCCAGAAGCAGCAAATCTGTTCCTGCATCCCCGCACATGTAGACACCTGCCTGGGGTGGATTTACTTTAGAATAATTTACTCTAGAGTAAACCTACACCGTAGCATTTGCACATGTAGAGACACCCACAGGGGAGCAAACATTCTGTGCTAAACAAGAAAGTTGTCTTACCAACCACAGGAAATGATTATTCTACTCTGTTGAGTAGCAGTGAGGCTTCTCCTGGAGTTGAACACCACATTTCAAGGAAGATGGGGATAAATTGGAGAGTCCATAGGAAAGTAACAAAATGATCAGAAGTCTAAAAGATATGTGAAGAAAGGTTAGAATAATTTGGATTATTTAGTCTAGAAAAGAAAAGACCAAACGGGATTTAGTAGCAGTCTTCAACTACAAAAAGGATAATATAAAGGGGAACATGATTAGCTACTCTGTTTTTTGGGGGGACAGGACAGAAAATAATAAGCCTAAATAAGTTAAATACTAGGAAAAACTTTATAACTATGATGGTAGCCGTGTGTAGGAACAGACTAGCTCAAGAAATTGTGGAATCTTCACCACAGGGAATTGTTAGTGCAGGTTAGACATAACATTTTCTGGCACAGTTTAGACAGTTTTGGATTAGATGTCCTCTTGACATTCCTTCAAGCCCTATTTTTCTAGGGTCTTCTCTTGCTCCACATATTCTGCCAGGGATACCATGCAGTACTTCTTTCCAGTCACCAGGAGCTGGTATTAACATTTCTAATTCTCCTCATGCTGTTCACTGTTGAACTCCAAGTGGGGAAGTGTCCTGACCGAGTTGAGAGAGCCCATTTCTCTATTTGCAAGGGCTTCATCACCCTCACTGGAACGAGACTCAAGTGGACTGCTATTCTATCTTCAGTTTAGGCTGAAAGGGAATAATGAATATGTCTCTCAGACAATCTGTTATGGTACTAGCTGCAGTTTTCAAAACTTCTGGTCTGGCCACTGGGCCTGGGTCACAGCTGAAGGAAAATCCTTGTTTTAGTGCCGCAAGTGGGGTGGAGGGGAGTGAGTGGAATGGTACAACCTTCCTCCACTCTTCATTTGTTGTTATCTTGCCACCTACGCAACTCTCTGCCAGTGGTCTGCAGATGAGTTCCTTGTAATGCTAACAGCCACCACTTGCAGCTTGGCTGTAGCTACTTATCTCCGAGAATTCCTTGCCAATCAATTGTCCACAACTGGGGAGGTAGCTGCTCTGTCCCTTTAACCCCATAGTAGTTGTTGCAAAATGTGACATGTAAAGTGTCCTAACAATGAACATTTACAATAATTTTCTATCCCTTTTGTAACCCATAGAGGTTTCGTGGAGAGAGGCTGGATTGTCTCAGCTCATGTAATGCATAAGTCATTATTGTGGAAGGGAAAACTTTCTGAAAGGAAAGAGAGGCATTAGAGGCCGCTATGGGCATTACAGTTTTTAGGCCTCACCAATAGTTCTGGTTAAAGGAAAAGATGGCAACATGAGATTCTGTACAGACAATAAAAAATTAAACAAAGTCATTACAGGATTTTTTGCCATTATAAATTCATGATACTCTAAATGCTCTAGCAGGTTTCATCCAGTTTTCTACACTGGATTTAAGTGGGTATAGGCAAGTAAAAGATGGCCTAAAGAATGGGGAAAATCTGTTTTCACTGTAAGAAGGCTTTTTGTAATTTAAAAGGATAGATTTGTGTTTGTACAATGTGCCAGCTACATTTGAGAGGCCAGTGAAAAGGGGTTTGCATAGCATGTCACTCTCAGCCTGTTTGCTATGCTTAAAGGAGTATAAGGTAAGACCTTTGAACAAGAACTCATGCATTTATAAATTATCTGAGATAAGCTCAGGGCTACTAACCTAAAGCTGAACCTGAAGAAATGTAAGTTGTTTCTAAATCAGCATGTGGTGGGGGAGAATTTCTACTGGCAAAGAAAAGTGAAGTTGAACAGAACTGGCCAATTTCTCCAATGTCCACAAATGTACAGGGTTATGTAGGACTTGAAGGACTCTGTATTGCCCAAGGACCGTGTGTGGGCTTGGTGATATTACAAAACCACTCAACAGGGTGGATGAGAAACAAGCCAATTTCAGTGATCAGAGTATTATTTAGGATTCTCCTGTCATGGCCTACCCATGATCCAAAACAACTTCATGTTAGACATAGTGGTAGTGTTTATAGATTAAGGGCATGTCTACACATCACCATGGCTGTTTTGCAAGTACTAGAGCATGGCATAGTAACTGCCCATACTGCACCCTGCATGCAGTGCACAATTAGATTTCGCCACTACTTTGCCATAGTGGCGTGCTAAAATGGAGGAGCATGCTGCTATGGCAGAGTAACTGCCGATCATTTTGTAGACTCATGTGATCGCTATGTCGCTGTAGCGCATCACTATGGTGATATAGGGCAATGTGTAGATACACCATAAGAAAAGTAGTGACCTAAGAACTTTAAGGACTGAGAGGTTTAAGGACTTTTTACAGCAAAGGAGAAAAAGTTACTGTAGCACCCAAAAGGAGCCACCAGAATTGGTTAACTCTTTAGAATATTTCCATCACTCTGCATGGGAGGACGACTGTAGTGAGAATAGATTCTGCATCTCTGTAATAGGCCTTTAGATACAGATATCCTGAGGAGAACTTTGCCAAATGGTTAAAGAAACAGAGCGCTATTATTTTATAGCAACACTCTAGTTACATGCTGATGTGTGATACCTTGTTCACATGGCCTTTTCAGGAAAATAATTGCAAGCACTAGCCTAAACAGGAGAAAAAGGAATTGGTTGCTCAGGAGAATATATGTGCTGACTGCCCTTTTTCTTCCCATAAATTGCAGAAGTGCAAATGTTCCTGGTTTATCTACTGAAAAAATGGATTTGGGGGTTTTAGGAAGGGACACCAGAGCAACTAAAGGTTTCCCAAAACATGGATCCTGATATCAAAACAGAGTGTATTTTCAGTATGAATTGGAAAACAGCCACTTTGGAATGCAGTTTCCCTTCAGAATACCACAGGAAAAGCTCCCCATACAGAAGACTGGGAGGGGGGAAGGACCAGCCAAGTGGTGAATATTGTTATCAGCTGGTTGTACCTGATCCATTGGAAAAGGAGGTAACGTGGAGATAATCCTATGATTTTTAAACTGTTTGATGTTTTGGGGTTTAAAATACCTTGGCTAAGGTAAAAGAGAACTCGCATTGAGTGAAATGAAGAAAAATGTAACGCTTGTATTGCAAAGTAGGGATCGCCTGCAACTCGGAGAACTTTTGTGCAGCTGGCAGCAGCAGTTCCTCAATACGAGGAGCACAGTCTTCCAATAGGGAAATCATCAGTGAGTCCAGAGATGGCTAAGGGAGCCATCTGAGATCTGTATGTTTGACTGCAGACATGGCAAATAATTCCAGAAGAAAGAGTGGATCCTAATAATGTTGGGTCATGGCTCTTCTTTCCTTTTGCCTTTCTCATCTATCTGCTTCCATAGTAAGGAAGCTTTGCTCAACATAATTGATACCTTGTGACACCCTGGGGGGGCAATCCAGTGCTCAGGTCTCCCAAGAATTGATCTTAATGTCACAATGCTTCAGATTGGCTTTCAAAATGTTCTTGAATCTCTTATTTTACCCACCTCTAAGGTGCTGACCATCGAGGAGTTGGGAATATAGAATGCATTTCAGGAGCCAGTTGTCAGGCATCCTTATGACATGTCCTGTCCAATAGAGCTGGTGCTGAATAAACATGGCTTCAGTGCCAGTGGTGTTTACTTGATGCAGAATTCTGATATTCATTCTTCTGTCCTTTCAGTAGATGTGGAGGATTTTCCAAAGACATTGCTGAAAGTAGCTTTCCAAAACTTTCTGTTGTCTCTGGTACATCATCCAGGTTTCATATCCATACAACAGGATAGGAATGAGAACAGCCTGTTAGAAAATAACTTTGGTTTAGGTCCTGATGTCATGATCACTAAAGACACAATTTTGGAAAAATTCAAAGGCAGCATTAGCATATTTAACTAATGCTGAATATTGTAATCTTTGTTTGTTTTTTAGGAAAGGTGGCTACTCAGGTAGGGGAAATGTTCAACATTCTTCTAAGTGCAGTATGTAGAAGAGCAGACGGCTGGCTTTGAATGGGTTGGTAAAATACCTTGATTTTTATGAAGTTGACAGTGAGTCCAAGCATGTATTACTCTTCAGAGAAGTAATCAATGGTGACCTAGAGCCCTTCAATTGAATGGGTGCAAGCATTAGTGTACTGAAGATCAGTAATGGAGGTGTTAGTTATCTTGGATTTGGAACATAACTGGTTGATGTTAAAGGGCTTTCTGTCCATGAGATGCTTATGCTGACTCCAGATGGAAGTCTGTCATCACTGAGATGCAGAACAGCAAAGATATAGATGGAAAAGAGCATTGGTACAATCACATCCTTGCTTGACTCCAGTTCTAATAATGAAGAGGCCCATTTCCAAGTCATTGTTTTGGCTGGTTACTGTCATGGCTTAATGAAGGAGTCTGCTGGTAAAAAAAAATAAAAAAATTAAGAGGCATCCAAATCTCATCAGGAACTTCCATATGGCCTCTCTGTTCATAGAATCAAAGGCCTTAGGTTAGTGAAGGCCATGTTAAGATCTTGGTGTTGTTCATGGTATTTTCTTGCAGCTGTCTAGCAACAAAAGTCAGATCTACTGTACCTCTGAGTTGTCTAAAGCTACATTGGGACTCGCACAGAATCTCTTCAGTGGGGAAGGTGAGTCTGTTGAGGAGAATACAGGCAATATATTTGCAGATATGGACAGAAATGCAATTCCATGATATTGTGAGGTAGTATTTCATGGAAGCACACAAAGAACAGAGAACACCGTCTGGAACCAAATATGGTAGTTGTCATTTGGATTACTTTATGATGTGGCCTGAAGCTTACCTAAGAAGAAAGAAAGAAGCTATGACACTGGAAGAGGTTTAGTGAACAAATTAACCAGATTCAGTAGCATAACTTGGGGGGAGAAATGGGAGGAGACCAGGCCTAAAGCCCCAGGCACCACCTTCGTTAGGGAGGACACAAAAATAGCTGTTATCATAGTGGTGTCTAAATGTACTGCTGCTATCGGTAGTGTGGCAGCCAATGTTGCCCCATGCATTGCTACTGCCTTGGGCATGGAGCTGCCTTGCTATGCCTCTGACTAGATATGGGGGTTGGTTCTTGGTGAATTACACAGATCTAAAGAGGATCTTTGAATCCAAAGTTTTTCAGTAGGTTTTTGGTATATTTGGATCCACAAAACCTGCAACCACTCCAGTGTACCTACAAGATAATGGGATGGTGGAAATAATGCCCTCAAAATCCTATTCCTTAAGTGGGCTACCTTTGCAGAACAACACCCAAGGGCCTGGATGTAGCATACTCTGTTTTTTAATGGCTTGTAGAACAGAAGTCTTTGATATCGCTATGAAGGGATTGAAAGGGAACTTGATTTGTCAGTGCACGGCTGTAAAGCGATTTCAGTGGCCAATCATGTGACAAACAGTCATGTCTGTCAGCGCCCTCAGACGCAAGTGATGTTTCAAAGAGGCTTAGGCTTGGGCTTAGTCTCTTGCTGTTGATTCCTCCTGTGTACAGGAAATCAAGACTTGGTAATTTTTTTGTAAGCAAATGTCAAAAAATGTATGCAACTGTCATTAATTTCTACTTCTAACCCGACACTGACTGTTGTTCCCAAATTTTTGACCAACTAGTGGGTCAAAAGTTATTATAATATTTATATAATACTTGCGTGAATGACCACCATGGTTTTGAAAATATTTTCTTTTCTCTGTAGGACACAGTTTGGCTTTTTTCATTTTAAGATGGTCAATGCAAAAGAAAAGCATTGGCCCAGGCATAAATGGACCCCACATACTAAGGTTTTGGAACGAGACAGACAATACAGAAAAGTCCAAAGTAGGAACATTTTTGTTAACATTGCCCAGAAAAAAACCACGAAAGTAAGATGATAGCACCAAAGCTTGGAAAATAGAAATCTCATGCCAGTGATGCTAGAATCTCAAAAATAACGTGTCAAAGATGTTGAAACATTTAGAAATACAATCTTTTAATGTTTCAATGTCTTCAACATGTTGTTCTCACTATTTTCCATGACGAGAATTTATTGAATCAATTCATCTTCAACACATGTTAAATGTACTGTATGTAGGCGGGTAAGCAATCGTTATTTGTATATTATTAGAAAGGAAAATGCTAACTACACATAACTAATACCCAAGCACTCTTGCAAATAGTGTTCCTTTTAACAACAAATACCACACATCTGGTTCTAAGAGTTACACTTTTCTTGTACCTGACCTTGTATAGTTTCACAAATGAATGACTTCAAGGGAGAGGACAAAGGGGCAATCTAGTCTGTGGCATTGAAGTACAGCTGAAAAATGTTATTTTAGCTTTATTTCTTCCTTTAAAAAATGGCTCTCAAGCCAGACATTGCTTTCACTTTCCTGCAAATTATACTTAAGAATAAGTCTTTAAGATGTCCTTCCTCACTGATTCTGAAGTGCCAATCTTCCAGTCCCTGTGCTGCCTCAACCTTAACACCTTCTTTGTTTCCTTTTATTCCCTCTGTTGTCCCTTCAGTCTCTTCCTTGCTTCTCTGCCTTTACACACATTAAGTTAGCTTCTTTTAGGAAGGATGCAAAATAACTACTCATCCTTTTTTTGTCACCTTCTTCTACTTAGCCACCAGCTGCCTTGAACATGCAGCATACTCCAAGTTGCCTTGGATTTGCAATTTGCGCTTGCTTCCCCAGTTTCCTTCCTGCCAGCTCTCTTGCATATGAATAATTCCTATGTCTACCTCTAACGTCTTCCCCTACAACAACTTTAGCAACTGCTATTGTCAATTTGAAATCTCATTGTGGGGGTCTAGTTGCCAACTTAAAATAAATGTGGAACTCCTTATCTTGGTGTACTGGAGAGGCTTGTGTGCTACCAATGACCTTTAGAGTCATGCCATCTGGAGTTTTGTACTCCTGGTAGGGTCACCTCTGGTGGCAAGGTCAAGAGTGAGGCTTCCAGACTAATAGCAATCTAAAAGCAAAAATGAAAGTCCTCAATGGTGGAGTAGGCAGATGAAGAAGAAATACTTCACAATGGCTGCCAAGGCACATGAAGGCTGCAGCAGAACAGAAACCTTGGGTTGTCTAGGTTTTCCTTGTCATCAGATTAAGGTTTCTTTCCCATGAAGTATCATACAGTTGCTGATGTGCAATGGCATCATCAAGTGCAGGTGTTTTCCATCAAAAGCAAGCCCTACAATTATAGGCAAGTGACAACGGTGGCAAGTGCTGGTGATTGCCAGAAGCCCCTACTCATGGACCTATACAGAGGCAATGATTGTCTCTGTATAGGTCCATGGTCATTTTGTACTTGGAACTGAGACAGGTGTGCACTTTGGCAGCTGCAATCATGACTGAGCAGGCCTATTTAAGATCCACTCTGCTCACCCCATATGGAGAGTGGGTTAGGAAAGGTGCCCTAAACATAGTCTGTCCCACTCCACCCAACTGGAAAATGAAATCCAATGGAATCTCTCTGTCTACGGTCTGAATCAAGAAATAAAGTTAGCAACCTGAAATGTCTACATCTGATGGACAACCCTAACAGTGGCTGACTGGAGTGAAGGACAGTCCTAGTGGCCAGAGAACTTGCATGGTTTAATAATGAAATTGCTGTAGTTGTGGACTAGATGTGCAGGTGAGCATAAACTCACAGAAGCTACACCTTCTTTTGGAAAGGAAAGGCTGAAAAAGACAGACACATCCATGGCATTAGATTTGCTGTGAAGACCAAGATCACTACTCAGGTGCCAAAATGTTCCGTTGGCATCACTAAGCATCTTGTGACCTTTTGTCTTCACCTGACCAACAGGCAACATGCAACAGTCATCAGTCATATGCCCCAACCCTTGATGCAGATGACAAAACAAAGGAAGAATTCTATTCTAAACTTGACCAAGTCCTGGCATCTGTCCCTAAAGAAGTTTAAATAATTTCTCCTCGTGATTTCAGTGCTAGAGTGCCCAGGGATTTTGAGCTATGGAAAAGAACACTTGTAAAGGAAGGGGTAGTGAAAGTCGATTCAAATGGAATTGTCCTTCTGAGCAAGTGTTCAGGACATGTTCTCATCACCACAAACTCCGTATTCCATCAAAACAATACGTGGAAGACATCATGGATGCATCCCTGCTCAGAACACTCATATCTGATTGACTACATTATAGAGCATGCCCTGGACCACTGGGACATCCGTATCACCAGAGCTATGACCAGCATAGATAACTGCTAGACTGATCATTCTTTGATATGTTCCATCCTGTCACCCCAAAACAACATAAGTAAAAGAAGCAACCAAGGAAGAGGTTCAATATTGAGTTCTTGAAAGACCTTGTTTAAAGTGACCATTTCCAGCAGTATCATAGTGAGAAAGCCTCCAACCTCCCTGATTATCTTGACACTGTTGATCATTGGGAGAGCCTCAAGAAAGGCATTCATGATGCATGTGAAGAATCTTTAGGCTTGTTTACAAAGACACATCAGAAGTGGTTTGATGAGAATGACAGAAAAATTCAAGCCCTCATTGACAGAAAAGGAGACCCTTCAAAGCTTGACAGAATGACATCAACTCCAAACAGAAACGAGACATTTATCATCACATTAAAGTAGAGACCCAAAGGAAAATTTGAGAGCAAAAGAACAACTGGTGGGAGGACAAAGCAAAAGGGATCTAGAAGCTTGCTGATGTCCATGATATGCATAGTTTCTTCAGCATAATAAAATCTATCTATGGGCCAAGTGCACAAGGAGCCATCCCTCTGAGATCCAAGGATGGACCAACACTCTTTAAAGACAGCTCTACCATCCATGTACAGTGGAAGGAACAATTTCAAGAGCTTCTGAACCAAGATTCTAATGTTGAAGATAAAACTAAAAAAAAAATTTCACAACACCTCACTATGAATGCTCTTGCACACCCACCAACTTATCAAGAGGCCTTGAAAGTCACTGAGTAGACAATAACAAAGCATAATCCTGATGGTGGTCCTGATGGAATACCAGTTGACATTTATAAGCATAGTGGAAAAAAGCTGTCTTTCCAACTGCATGCTATTATTCTGAATATCTGGAAATGTGAATGGATTCCCAGTGACTTGAGAGATGCCAGATTCATAATCATGTTCAACAATGGATTGGATTGCATTGTACTCCTGTCCATAGGTGGGAACATTTTTGTCCACATTCTCCTCAATAGATTCACTCCCTTTGCCGTGGTAATTCTACATGAGTCCCAGTGTGATTTTAGACTGGGGTGGGCAAAATGGCAGATCCGGCTGGCAGCTGGACTCCATTTCCCAGCAGCCCCTGCCCACATTGCTGTGGCCAGTTTCCATGGAGACTCCAGCAACAGTGGGACCATGACAGTACAGGGTCAGGGTTTCCATACAGGCTGGCCCCAGCAGCATCAGCAGGGTATGTGGTTGAGCAGAGAGCTGCTCCAGGGCCACGGCTGGGATCTTGGTTGGTAACAGCATGGTCCAGAGCTGGGACAGAGCCATGATTCGCTGTCTGCATGCCCCTGCCCAGGGCATGCGCACAGTGGATTGCAGTTCTGCCTTGGCTCTGGATCATTCTGTCACTGCCACAAGATCCCAGAGCAGCTCCCTGCCGAACTGCATGCCCTACCAATGCCACTGGGGCTGGTCTCCATGGAAACCCTTGCCCTGCACTGTCATGGCCCTGCTGCTGCTGGAGTCTCCATAGAAACTGGCCACAGAAATGTGGGCAGAGGCTGCTGGGAAATGGAGTTCAATGCAGGCCCAAACCAACCTGTGGACTGGACTTTGCCAGTTCCTGTATTAGACCTTTCAGAGGTACAGTGATCTTTGTTCCTAGACAGCTGCAGGCGAAGTGCCAAAAGCAACATAGAGATCTTTTTCATGGCCTTCATTCATGACCTGACTAAGGCCTTTGATTCAATCAACAGAGAGGCCCTATGGAAGATCCTGATGATATTTGGATGCCCACCAAAATTTGTTACCATCACGAGACTTCTTAATGACAACATGACAGCAACCACCGTAAGCAATGCCTCAGAGATAGAACCCTTCATTTTTATAACTGGAGTCAAGCAAGGATTGCACCAACACTTTTTTCATCTATATCACAGCTGTTTTAAATTTCACTGCTGACAGACTTCTATCTGGAGTCACCATAAGCATCTCATGGACAGGAATTTCTGTAACATCAACCAGTTATATTCCACATCCAAGACATCCAGTACTTCCATTACTGATCTTCATTATGCTGATGATTGTGTTGTGGGTGCCTACTCAATTGAAGAGCTCCAGGTCATTCTCAACTGCTTCTCTGAAGCATATGAGATGCTTGGATTCAGTGTCAACTTCATAAAAACTAAGATACTTCACCAACCTGCTCCAAACCATCCCTCTGCTTCTCCGCATATTACAAATAGAGTGTAGTCCTCAAAAAATGGAGATGGTTAAATTTCCACTACATAGGAAATGTTTTCCCAGTAAGTAAGCATAGATAATGATAGTTAACATAGAATAAAATTTGCCAGATCTGATTTTGACATCTTCAAAATGGTCTTTGATCATGACATCAGGACCCAAACTGAACTTCTTGTCTACCAGTCTGTTGTTATTCTCACCCTGTTGTATGGATATGAAACCTGGACAATATATTGAAAACACTTGAAAGCCTTTGAATGTTGCCGTAAGTAATGTCTTTGGAAAATCCTCCATATCAACTGGAAGAACAGAAGAGCAAATGCTAGTGTTGTGACGCAAGCAGGCACTACCAGCATTGAAGCCATGCTTATACAGCACCACCTCCATTGCACATCATAAGGATGCCTGACAACTGGCTCCTGAAACATGTCCTATACTCCCAACTCACCAATGGTCACTGCTCTAGAGTTGGTCAAAAGAAGAGATTCAAGGGTACCTTGAAGGCCAATCTGAAAAAAGGCGACATTAGCATCACTACCTAGGAGACCTGAGCACTGAATCATCCCCAGTTGTACCATGAAGTATAACAAGACATCAACCATTTTAAGCAAATTCACCTCACTATGCAGGCAAATAGGTGAGATAAACAAAGAGGAAGAGCTGTGACCTGACATCACTAGGATCTCTGTCTGCAATCGAAGATGCAGATCTCAGATTTGCCTCTTCAGTCACCTCCAGATTCAAAAATGACTTCCATATCTACTGGAAGACTGTCATCTTTGTAGATACCAATGATTTCTTTCTTTAGATTTTTATAGCGCCAAATTTCAACCCTCTAAATACAAGCAATCAGTGCTCACATTCCAGCCATTGGCTTTAGTATTCACACTGAAACAACTTAGTCACCCAACCCGACTTCCATACATAGATCCTGAGGTGGTGCAGAGTCACTTGGAAGAACTGGATGCCTTTAAGTCGGCAGGCCCGGATGAGCTCCATCCGAGGGTGCTGAAGGCACTGGCCGACATCATTGCAGAGCCACTGGCGGGAATATTCGAAGGCTCATGGCGCACGGGCCAAGTCCCGGAGGACTGGAAAAGGGCTAACGTGGTCCCCATTTTCAAAAAGGGGAGGAAGGAGGACCCGGGCAACTATAGGCCAGTCAGTCTCACCTCCATTCTTGGTAAAGTCTTTGAAAAAATTATCAAGGCTCACATTTGTGAGAGCCCCGGCAGGCCAAATTAGGCTAAGGGGAAACCAGCACGGGTTTGTGGCGGGCAGATCGTGCCTGATCAATCTAGTCTCTTTCTATGACCAGGTTACGAAACGCCTGGACACAGGAGGAGGGGTGGATGTCGTATACTTAGACTTCAGGAAGGCCTTCGATACGGTATCCCACCCCATACTGGTGAACAAGTTAAGAGGCTGTGATGTGGATGACTACACAGTACGGTGGGTGGTGAATTGGCTAGAGGGTCGCACCCAAAGAGTCGTGGTGGATGGGTCAGACTCGACCTGGAAGGGTGTGGGCAGTGGGGTCCCGCAGGGCTCGGTCCTTGGACCGATACTCTTTAATGTCTTCATCAGTGACTTGGACGAGGGAGTGAAATGTACTCTGTCCAAGTTTGCAGATGACACAAAGCTATGGGGAGAAGTGGACATGCCGGAGGGCAGGGAACAGCTGCAGGCAGACCTGGATAGGTTGGACAAGTGGGCAGAAAACATGCAGTTCAACAAGGAGAAATGCAAAGTGCTGCACTTAGGGAGGAAAAATGTCCAGCACACCTACAGCCTAGGGAATGACCTGCTGGGTGGCACACAGGTGGAAAGGGATCTTGGAGTCCTAGTGGACTCCAAGATGAACATGAGTCGGCAGTGTGACGAAGCCGTCAGAAAAGCCAATGGCACTTTATCGTGCATCAGCAGATGCATGATGAATAGGTCCAGGGAGGTGATACTTCCCCTCTATAGGGTGCTGGTCAGACCGCAGTTGGAGTACTGCGTGCAATTCTGGGCGCCACACTTCAAGAAGGATGTGGATAACTGGAGAGGGTCCAGAGAAGGGCCACTCATATGGTCAAGGGCCTGCAGACCAAGCCCTACGAGGAGAGACTAGAGAACCTGGATCTTTTCAGCCTCCACAAGAGAAGGTTGAGAGGCAACCTTGTGGCTGCCTATAAGTTCATCACAGGGGCACAGAAGGGAATTGGTGAGTATTTTTTCACCAAGGCGCCCCCGGGGGTTACAAGAAACAATGGCCACAAGCTAGCAGAGAGCAGATTTAGATTGGACATTAGGAGGAACTTCTTCACAGTTTGAGTGGCCAAGGTCTGGAACGGGCTCCCAAGGGAGGTGGTGCTCTCCCCTACCCTGGGGGTCTTCAAGAGGAGGTTAGATGAGTATCTAGCTGGGGTCATCTAGACCCAGCACTCTTTCCTGCTTATGCAGGGGGTCGGACTCGATGATCTATTGAGGTCCCTTCCGACCCTAACATCTATGAATCTATGAAACTGCATCTAAAACCCCAGACCAACTCTTTTTCCTTCCCCAGATGAGCACAAACAAGAATTGGCCTTGCAGCATTTCTGAAAAGTTAACACACACATATCAGAGGGAACCCTGTTTTTCCATTGAAAATTAACAGCAAAATAGGGCTGATCATAATTTGTCTGTTTACACACGCACACACATATATACACACACACACAGCTGCCAAGCCACTCATAGGGGACTCAAATTTGTTGTCATGTTTGAACCCCTTTTGTTTCTTCCTATTACATCCAAGCTATTGCTACTTATTTGTGTCTTCCACTATATGATCTTCAACAATATCCTTTCCATCTGATCTCTACTACTAAATCACTGGTCTTTAACCTCCTCTTGTCTTGCTCTAACTACTACAGCCCACTCCTCTTTCACCTAGAGAATTCTTACATCTCTCTTATTTAACCCAAGTACATTTGCAAAAATAATCTTGGCTGCTTGCTGCTTCCCCCTCTCACCTTTGAATTTTTGCATTGGGTTCAGATGACATTCTGCATCAGATGTAAACTCTTGAATTTTACCTTTGAAGCACTCTGCAGCTCTGTGCCAGTTCACACCTTTCATCTACAACATTTGTGCCTCATCACCAGGGATCCTGGTTTTCTCTGATAAAAAAATCTCTGATCCTCTGATAAAAACACCAAAATCCGTGATTAAAATGAAAGGCCACTATATATATAGGTATCAGTTGAACACAGTTTTCTTGATATATTTACAATTTTAAAGCAAATTGGAAATCTACCAGTGCCTCAATCACAATAATAAAATAAATTCTAAATGCTTATACATTTTGGTATCTGATTTTAGGTTTTTTATCATGGAAAATCAGAGTTCTCCCTGCCCCTTTAGCTCACAGAGTGCAGGCCCAGGTCCCTCACTCCCAAGCCACAGCCCCCCAGCCCTGCTAGTGCCCCTCACTCCACCCCTCCCCACCCCCCCGCCACAGCCCTTTGACCCTGTTGGTGCCCCTCACTCCCCCCTCCACAACCCCTCAGGCCTGTTGGTGCTTCTCACTCCTTACCCCCCACAGCCCTCTGGCCCTGCTTGTGCCCCTCACTCACCTCCCACATCCCCCCCAGCCCTGCTGGTGCCCCTTATTTCCTCCCTCCCACAGTGCCCCAGCCCTGCTGGTGCCCCTAGGTCCCCACCACAGCCCCCCGTCTCCCCAACCCTGTCGGAGGGGGCCCCCAGCTAATAAGGCTATGGGGCCATGGACCCAGGTCCGCAGCCCTCTGCCCCTCCAGCAGCACTCAAGCCCTGGCTGCCACCCGCAGGTGGCAGTGGCTGCTGCAGCAGGGCAGAGGACGGAGCCTGGCTCCCCGCTAGGCTGCCTGCCCACTGCAGACTTGAGGGGTGGGATTTGGCTCCCTGCCACTGCATGCAGTCCTGGGGCAGGGGTGGGTGCCAGCTGCCCACTGTAGGGTAGGACTCCCTGCCCTGCTGCCCTCCCTTGGGGCCTCCACAGCCCAATGGGTGCAACCCCAGGGGAGGGCAGCAAGGTAGGGATCCCGGCTATATAGTGGGCAGCCCACACCTAGCCCACATACAGGTCTGGGGGGCATGGGTCCCCCTGCCTCCACCCCCAAAGTGAGTGCAGCAGTGAGGAGCAGGGTCCCACCCCCCAGATGAGCTGCCTAGAGCCCCATCCTGCTTCCTGCTGGGGCCCTGCAGCTGTGCATTCTGGCCTCAGGCCCCAAGCACCCCCTGGCTGGGCCTCAATCCCCACTCCCCTACAACTTATCTGTAAGAGCCACTCTCCAGGCTGCCTGGCAGTCATGTACATGTACATGTACATAGCACCCCCTGCCTGACCACCCCCCTCCTGCTCCCCACCCCAGCCCCTTGCAGACTGGAACTCTGCCAGCCTGCAGAGTTTTTTGTAAAACTGCAAAATCTGTGGGTTTCTTTGTTAAAATGACAAATTTCGTTTTCCTCAAGTAAAGGGGGAAATCCACATTTTTCTCTGTTTCTCCATCGGAAATGGAAAACCTGGATCCCTGTTTATCACTGCTTCTCCCCTTTCCTCCCCCCCCCCTTACACCATGCCAGCACCTAGAATATGTAGGATCCTGTGCCAGGTGACTTCACTTGCTTTCTAATCCCTCCTTGAGAAAGGTTTCTTTCAGTCAACTTTCAGTGAACTCTTCTGCTTTCCATTTGCATTTTCTCTGGATTGTACTTTTAAAAAATAAAGTCTCTTCAAAGAGAAAAAGGAATTAACAAGTGGCGTATGTACAATAATTAGTCTCATGTTTGTTGCCATCATTGGAGTTTACCTGCCCTTACCATCTCACTTTGTCATCCCTAACTTCTGCGCCCCCAGAACTATGACTTTGTTGGGCATAGTGCTTACTTTCATAAGCAATTCCATAATTTCAGACATCCATCCATAAGCTTGCACCTGGTATTAACTGTTTGCAGGATCAGGTCTTACCAGGAACCTATCCTTTTTTAAATTCAGAGCATCAGAAATAACAACCGTGCAAATAGTGCATTTTCTTCCTTGCATGTGTAAAATATTGCTTGCAAAACACTCTCAAGAAACTCTAACAATTCACAGTCTAGAGGATTTCAGTAAATATGCAATTGGAAGTAGAGTTTCATATATTTTAAAAGAAACTTGATTTTTAGAACAAAGGCTTTTTGTGGTAAAGGTCATGTCTGTCTCTGCATATTGTACAATGCCAAGCACTCAACACATGACACCTGGAGAATCCAATTTAAAAATGCAGGTGCCTTAACAGCATGTCTAAACACAGAACTTGGATACTGTATTAAGGTTCTCCTGAGCTTGCACAGTTTTAATAAATTTAGCAATAATTTTGAGCACTTTATAAAAGCAAGACTAAACAGCAAGAAAATAGAACAGGATATGAGACTCACTTCAGATGTGGAAATTTGGACATTATTCAAACCACAAAGCCAAAAGGCTACAAGAGTAATAGAACTGGTAGCTGTTGAAATGGTATCTGAAAAAAAGAAAAAGAAAGGAAAAAAATCACCGTTTGAGTATCACTGACGTAAATTCTTTCACAGTCATAAACTAGGGGCTCTGAAGACATTTTTAAAAGATATAACGGTACTTTTCTGGCAGGTAAAAAGATTCAAATAATTTCTTTCAATTGCATGAAATGATAATTACATTAAAAAATCCTTCCATTTTCTAATTATGATGAGCTTTATTTAAAGTGTAAGTACATCAAAATGCACAGCCAGTAATAGGATATAATGTAAGACATAACGAAGATCTGTTCATATGCTGTAACCTTTGTGTTGTTGAATTTAACCACAAGTAGCTGTAATTAATTCCAGATCTAGCTGTTTCCAAATATGGAAAATAAAGAGATTAGAATTTCAAATAAGGGGTTTAAGGAGGAGACATGGAGATGTGTTATTAAAGGGAGAAAGTGTAAGCTCTTAAGGGTGGGATCTGTCTCTTAATCTGTGTTTTTACAGTGCCCAGTGCCCAACACAGGTGAGGCCCGTATTCTGAACACTGTCTTTGAAAGACTTCAATACTAATAGCAATCTAAGTCCATAGGAACAGGTTGCTAAATAAATCATTATATTATGGAAGCACACATTAACAGATGCTATTAAATGTTCTGTATTGTGTACACTGAAATAAAATTATCTGCAATTACTTTTCCACGTGATTTTATGATATATCATTATTATTATCATACACATACACAATTCATACTGTGTGTGTTTAGTAGATAATTGCCAGTTTCCTTAATATGTTTAATTTATTTTTATCTTTTATTTACTTCCCACTGCTGTAACTCACATAAAAGATCACATTAAAAGTGATTGGCATTTAGCCCTACCTAAATTAAAATATGAGTCAAATATTTTAAATGCTGTAACTGTTCTGAGGAGTCCATGTTCTACAGTACTCAGAAAAGAGACTTGCAAGTCAGAACTCCGGGATTCTACAAATGTTCTCATTTTTCTGAAAAATAACCAAAACAATTTTATTTTGGGTCAACTCCAAAGGCTCCCTTGACTTCACTGACTTGTTATAATTCATATTCAGTGCCTCAGTGTACCTACTTACATACATGTAAAAGAAAGTTAGTAACATTAAGGTCTATGGAAAGTTAGAACTGGACTTTTTGACAAACCACTTATTTATTGAAAATGTGGTTTTGGGATGGGCAAAGTCAAAGCCTAAATGCCCATTGGCCCAGTATTATTAAAGCCCTTTCAAGCCTAACAGCGCATGAGCCCAGTGTTGTTAAAGCACATTAGTTTCCCTGCTCAGCTTGATTTGGAGCAGTCTTGGGCTTATGTCTTGCATTTGCTAGGGAGTGCTCTAATCTCTGGCTATGTGATATTGTGGAATGCCTTGAGATTAGGATTTGAATATACATATCCTACATTTCAGCTGAGTGCCTTATCCCCTATAAGGAAGGCATTATCTGCTCCATTTCTGCCTGGCACCTAGCGGTGCTTGTACACGAGTGTAGAGGCTGCTTAGCCTGCTCCAACACGCTGGAATTACAGCATGTCGAAATTAATCAAGTCTGCTGGAGTGTTATAATTACCACTGTCCAGCAGCCTCCTGCATCTTCTGCATAAGAAGATTAAAATGCATTAAAACTGGTGGCAGGGATTCTTGAACTAAAGCACACCATTTTTAAGCGTGGAGGTACCAATACATGAGATGCTGTGGTATGTTAATTAAAGCAGCTCTCGGAGCTGCTTTAAGTAAAGTGCTGCCACCTCCCACCCCCAGAGCACATGTAAAGGCATGAACGGCACGTGCCCCCAGTGACTGGGGGGGCACAGCTGTGCCGGCAGTGGTGGTGAGCAGGGAGCTCCCACAGATGCTGCCAGCACTGTCAGTGGTGGAGGGTGGTGAGTGCTGACCAGGGGTCAGCGACCACCCACAGGTACCACTGGCAGCGGCAGTCAGGGGTGATCATGGACCACCTGCAGATGCCGATGACAGTGCCGGTGGCGGGGTGGTGAGTGGCAGTCACCCACAGGTGCCACTTACAGTGTCGGCAGCACCTTTTTGCAGGGGGTGCACGTGCACCTGCATGTACTCCCTACACATAACCACTGTGTAAACATGCCTTAAGTCTCCTTGTAAATCACATTTCCTTTTGTGAAAAATGTCAATAATGAAACACAAGTGGGAATGTGCATTTCCCTAGGGACAAATAGCAGTGACACATATTTTTCCCCAGACATGCCCCTGCATGTGCACTCTGGTGTGTGGCAAGTTGCCCTGGGTAGAGGATGCTGGGGCAGTTTTTTTTTTTTTGGGGGGGGGGGGGGGGGGTTTACACCAGGATGTCCCCATGTCAAAAAAACTGCTACTGCAAATTAGCAGCATGATGAACATGTACATCTTGTGGCACCGCAGACATGTTTGCGATACTGCAAACTGCACATTTGCAGTTGTTTGGACACACCCAATGTGTCCTTTGTCTCCAAAACAAATGTTTTCATTTTTCTGAAAAAGAACAAAAATGATTTTATTTTGGGTCACCTCTGAGCAAAAACTGGGCTTCTTTCTTTTCCAGTTTAGACAATTAAAGGGGGGGGGGGGGACGGGAAATCACCTACTTGCACAATTCTACCAAACAGTGTATCAAGGTTAAATCAAAAAATATTTTTAAAGAGCCTTGAGATCTTTACATGAAAAAGATAACAGAAGTGTAAGATGCTGTATGTTTATTTGGTTTCCTTTAATAAAAAACTATTAGCAAAATTTGAATTTATCTTTTAAAAATCACTAACATGAGTGAAGAAATAATCAGCATTTTAAACATAGATGAAACATGTTTGGAATGTATAGTCTGTTGGAAAGGAACGAATGGTTTAATTAATTAGGTGGGAAGAGAAGTATATATAATCTGCTGTGTGCGGTTGTCATCAAAGCTGTACCAGGAATGCAAGGCTAAACATGCTATTTTTACCTTTGTTTTTACTTTGTTTGTGGTTTTGGCAGAAGCAAAGAGGAGTGGATAAAGAGTTGCTTTGCATTTTATTATGATGTGTTGTGAGGCCCTGTCTTTGGTCTGGTTTGGAGACAGAATAAGCTTTTTTATTATTTGTATGACAAGCAGTGCGTACGGCCCCCAACTACAGTTGAAGCCCCATTGTTTTAGTCACTATGCATGGTGGGAGACACAGTCCACATCCAAGAGCTAGCCTGCAGAAGGTAAACAGATTGGAAAATAAAACAACTCTGGTCTAAGATCATAGAGTAAATCAGTGACAGAGGTCCAACTTGAATTTAGCTCTCATGACACCCAAGCTACTACCTAATCCTCTAGACTACCCTATGCCTTACTCCTCAGGAAACTCATCCTTGGTCAAATCTTAACAATTCAAGCCTTTGTTCTGAAGGAGGTACATGGCAATACTTTTATATCAGGAGTTTGATGCATATGTTATTAAAGGGGCATACAGAGATTTTCTTGTTGTTTTAACTTTTGCTGTTGACAGGATTAAAATAAAATATTCTTTGTCTCTGAATGTGTTACGGCAAGAATGCTCTTTGAACAGCCAGCAGCAATGCCAAATGAGATTAATCAAAGTCTTAAATCCTTACCATTTGTTAAGGGAAATGGAATGGCACATGCCTAATCTTAGTTTACTCCAGTATTTTAATACCACATACAATTCTGTCTTTGTTGCTGTTCTTTGTTCTTCAGATAATATTTTTTTCCTAAAGTATTCATTGTCTGTGATAATATTGAAGAACAGTATTATTCAGGAAAACAAAACATGAAAGCTGACTTTCTTATAGTGGCCTGGCTGCCTTGATTGAGGAGTTTAATAGAGTGAATTAAAAAAGAACTTATTCCTCCTTCTATACTGAAGAATATATGAATTACTCCTGAACAGTAGTTTCCCATCTACTTGAGACGGTTTCTCAGTGCAAAGTTATTCAGCAAATTATGAAACAATGAACTGAAAGAAGTTGTTGGACTAGATGCATGACACTCAGTGCCATTGATGTGCTGTAGTGCCCACTCTACCCATCTTACTCCCAATTATTGGGCTGTCCAGCTGTAAGATCAGGATGCCTTATAAATAAATAAAGCTATGAAAAACAGTGAAAAGCAGCATCTCCTGACAATAAAGATCATCAGAATACTGGAAAGACATTCTGGCCATGTCTGGCAAGCGGGTTTTCTACCCCATGAGCCTAGCGAAAAGGTGTCACAAGATCACCTTGTTGTGGTTTCATGCTATCTGAACTTCCATCTATATAGTATTGCCTAATTGTATCACACACATAATGACATTTAGCACTTTTTTTTAAGCTTCAGCTCTTGGAATTATGTAGTTGCATGATGATGTCAACTTTCATCTAAAACAAAAGTAGCTTTCAAGACTGTGGTGCAAATTTGGAAAATGTAAACCTTAGAGACTCAATAAGGAGAAGGCAAATAAAAAGAACCCAAAACTTATTTTTAACAACATAGCCAGTACTGCGTTTTTCAATGCTATAGCTAGAATGCTACTGGAACCGGACCACAAATTGCTGGTATTAGCTCCATGGAGCAGACTGACATTACTGCACTATGAGCTACCTAACATCAGCCAGAGATAATCCTTGCCCAAAGATGCATAATTTTGAAAAAGTCAGGAGACACTTAGCTCATCTTTTCCTGCCTTAATATCCAGACATTCCCATCTAAAAGGTATGTCAAACAATACCATAAGAGAATCCTATCTTAGGCCACTATGAAATGGTAGGTATTTAAGTGTAACAGAGAAAAAGCAAGAAAGCCTGTGTGGATACATTCTGTGTGGATACTGTGAGAACAAATATTTGCAAGACCAAAGACATACATATTTAATTAAAGAGAGAAAAATACTTTCAAAGTTATCGTGGAATAAAGGAAAACTCACAGAAATTGAGAGTTTGGCAGACCATGAGGAAGAGAGTGATTGACAGAGTTTCTTGGAAAACTTTCATCCAAACTGTTTTTCACTGGAAAAAACTATTTTAATGAAACAGTATTTTTCATTAAATAGTATGGCTTTTAATTGAATCTACAGAAGAAAGATATTTTGGAACAAAGGATAATTTCCATTTTTGGAAAATTTCATTTTTATTTGATAAGGTTTTTCATGTTTATAAATAATGTATATTATTTCATGATATATCATTAGTTCTTACTGAAAAATCTTATATATCTTCTAGATTGAAGTGTCAAATATTTTATTTACAACACATAAGGTAAGAGAATATTTAAAATCAATGTTAAGTAGTAGCTACCCTTTATTATTCAAAATAAACAAAAAAACCTGTTAAGTCTTCATGAAATATTGGTAGTTTTATATATTATATATTGACATATTATCTATAATACACAATATTAATATAACACAATATCAAAAAAGGAAATAAATTGGAGAAATAATTTTCAAAATCGGATACATAAGAATTCCAAAACAGTTTTTGTTTTTAGTTCTATTTCATAGGAAATCTTGAAAATATTTGGTTTTACTACATTTCATAATGAAAACAGATTTTGAAAGCTCAAATCCTGTAAAGCAGAAATTCTGGATTTCAACTAACTCTAGTGACTGATTGTCTTGTCTATTAAAAGTTATGATTGTTTACATCTTTTTCTTCCCATCCTAAAAAAATGACAGTGTCTGTATTTAGCTACTTCAATGCAGAAGGAACAGACTGATTGAATTCTAATTGCCACTTCAGGGCTGAAGCTATCATTTCTGTGATGTTTAAATATCAAGACATTTAAAATGTACTATTATCTGTGAAGCACCTAGCACACTCTCAGGCACTGTGAAATTATAACGATAAATAACTATAGATAAGTAACAGACACATGGGTAAACATATGTGTTTTTCTGATTTAATTTTCATTAGACAGACGCCTAAAATGTTTGCTCATGCGTACAGGACCTTTACTTGTTGCAAAGCTGCTGATGAAGTATAATATCATCAGCTAATATCAGAATACTTATTATTTCCTTCCTACTAAACTAAACTAAAAAAAAAAAAACCCAGAAAAGCCATGTTGAAGCTATAAGCAAGCAATAAGAATTTACTGCTTTACCTGTATTGGTAATACATATGTGGGATTGTATGTTTAGGTCTCCTCCTAACTATATATTTGAGTGCACAATCTATAGCACCTACATTTAATTTTAAAATTGGGGTATCTTAGGTGATGGAAAGGATGTATGTGCAAAGAGGCTTGTTAGAAGCCATGATGTGTGATATCTAGGTAGTCTTTTTGTTGATCTAGCTGTATTCTGTTGTTTAAAAAAAAACAAAAAAAAACCAACAAAAAAACCCAACAAAAAACAAACAAAAACCAAACCTCTCTTCTACATCTGCCTTGTGTATGATGGAAAGTGGCACCACCTAGTGCCTAGTGACAGGATCTACACATGGCATGTAAACCAAAGCTGGGGGGAAAGGATTCTGTGGCTGGCTTCTGAAATGCATGCATCAGCTTTTTATTCACATAAGTGAGAATTTTTCCTGAGGAAAGAGTTCAGGACCAGGTATATGGCATATCCTCCCCAGAAGTTTATTACATTAAAGTAGTCTACAATAGTAAATGTCACTACTTGAAGGCCATATAGATTAGCTGGATCCAGGGCACTCCACAAAAGGTAGCTTTTGCCTCCTGACCAGTGAGGCTGTCCATTTCTCCCTTCCCAAGAGCTACCACAGTTGAGGTCAGCAGGGGCACTTGAACTGAACTCCTCAGTGGGTGCATCTACACATTCATTAATGCTCCTTAGAAACTATGCATTTCATTTAGTATTTCCTTAATAAAACATTAATTAAATGTACAGTACCAAAAGTTACTGCACAGTTGCACCAGCGCATGGTTATTTAGTGATGCTTACTGCGTATTGACCTAATAACACTGTGCAGTAGGCTGTTAGCATGGTGACATGCTACTGCTCAGCGTTATTAGGCCAGTGCACAAAAAGCATATAATGCAGATGTGCCCACTAGGCACTAAAGGGGGCTCTTGGTAGAACACTTTGTGCCAGCACACCCCTGGTTTGGGACACACTTTCTTTAGGAGTCTGAAAGATATGTGGATCTTTAGGGACATGGGATGCAAATACCATTGGGGTGAGGTTCAGGGGAAATGGGGTTTATTTTTGTTCTGCCTTGTTACTTTATGTTTTGTGATACGGTTTTGCTGTTCTTCTTTTGATCACTGCACTTTTAAGCATGCTTATTTGTCACAGGCACCTGAATTGGCCAAGACAGGCACTTTTTATCTCTTTATAATCAAAATAAACAGGCAAGCTAAACACTGTAGTAGCAAAGACAGATAATGTAAACCATCATATTAATGTCCCCAGATCTGACTAGCAGTGTTGGGGAGAGAATTCTGAGCTCCCCTGAATCAGCAAATAGTTATGCCCCAAAATGTACTGACCAGTACACAAATTAGACTACATTTGCAAGCCAGAATAAAAAGCCTTTCTATTTAGAGCCAGGCGATACTCCTCTATTTCGTTTATTTTGTTTCTATCCTCTAGCCCCATTCCCCTCCCCTAATTTCACTTTGAGGTTCAGGATCATACTGATCCCAAAAAATACAGAGCGTAACCTAGAACTGCTAAGTTTCTCACGGTTTTGTTGGAAAACCATAAATCTCTTCTTGGCTTCACTTAAGAGGTTCACAAGCCTTTCAGTAAGCCAAAGCTCATTTTTTAACTTGTAACAGAAGTCAGTTCCTGCTGAGTTTTTCATGGTTTTGGGTCTTGTTGCAAAAATTTGCACACCTCTGGTTCTAATCCTCCATTTACCACAGCTTTGAGGTACTGTAGAACCATGATTATTTGAAATCTGGTTATCCAGAACTCTTGGCTAGATAAATCCTCAAAAGTTTATTGTATATGTAGTTGAAGAAGGAGACTGAGATATTAGTTTCCCTTGGGCTAGAAAGAGGTACGTGGAAGACTGAGCAATATCATGCATATAAAGACTCCTGTACAAATGTCTTTCCTCTTCTTTTCTCTTTCAACTACTTACAGAAACTCTGGCTGTCTCAGGCAGGTGGTATAGTTCTTTAATTGACATGTTCTCTGACTATATAAAACTTGATGGCTCAATTTTAAATTAAACAAAAATTGAATTTTTCATGTATGAAAACAGGAACAAATTATATATCCTTATTTTTCAGCACAGTCTCAGGGGTAGGTGGGAAAGATCACTCTTTAAAGGAATCCTCAAACTCTTTCTTGATTTTTGAGGACTTTATATGTTGTCTGGGAAATATTCTGCACATCAGTAGGTCAGATGATTTAATAAAATTGTTAGATATGTGCATAATGAAATAGCCTTGGATTTATGTTATAATGATGCACAAGGGACCTCACTAACTAGAAAAAATGGCCTCCATTTCTCCAGGATCTCTGTCAGCCCATCCTTTCAGTTGGAATAGTTGCAAACCTATGCCCCTGCTGTGATAGAGTGAAAGATATCCTACTTCTGCCAGGAAACCCAGGCTCTATAGGTTTTTTTCAGTCTGTTAATTATGACATCATGAACCCGAACTGCCGCAGCTTAACTGCAGAACCCAGAAGTTCGTTGTACAGATATTATAATTTCATTTCACAGAAAGATTCTCCATATCTAGTTTGACTCATGGGTCAAGAAGTGCAAAAACTGAACAGCAGATTTAAGTATAATGTTATCCTTCCAAGAATATGACTCATTGACACTAGAAATAATCTTTGAAATGCTAGCAAGTAGGGCTACCACTAAAATTCTCATACCTGCCTTTCCTGGCTAATAAAAGAGAAAACACTAAGTTTGTACTAACAGCTTGTCAGTGCCTCCTCTGTTAAAAACCCACCTTAAAACATGCATTAGCAAAACCTGTACTATAGCCCCTTGACTTTAGAAACATGGCCAATTACTGCCCATTTTCCAGCTTCAGCTTTTCAAGCAACTGGATCAAGTAACTAGCAATCTGGGGGAGTTTTCAACTAGGTTACTTGACTTAAAAATGCATCCATGTATTGTGCAGTTATTGTCCACTGTACAGCTGCCAAGATCTTAGATCCTATTTATTTTAATATAACAGGACAGGATGTGATGCAGAGATCACTTTCTGTCTAGGAAGTACCTTCATATTAGAAGCATAGAATCATAGAATATGAGGGTTGTGGAGTATGGAGAGGTGTGCGGTGTGGGTATGGAGGGGTGTGGGTGCAGGGAATGTAGCTGTGGTGAGGGCTGTGGGAGGGTGTAGGTGCTCCAGTCATGTGAGCCAACCCTCTGTTATTCCAGTCACATCATAGTTCTGTGACTGTGCAAGGACTTCTATTTCTTTCTGCTCATTTCTCAGACTCCATGTATTCATGTACAGACACCCAAGATAAATAACTGATTGCCCTGCTTTCTGAGGAAGAATGAGGAGTCCTCCCTGTTGCTCCCTCCAAGTCACACATTTCCCCACTTACCTCAGGGCTTTGGTGTCCACCCTGTAGTGAACCTAGTTTAAAGCCATCCTTACTAAGTTAGGAAGCCTGTCTGTACGTCTTTGTCAAGTGGATCCTCTCTTCCTAGCAATTATTCTTCTTGGAACAACACCCCATGGTCAAAGAAGCCAAAGAAGTCCTGAGAAGTCTCCTTTAGCATCAAATCAATTAAGTCCTTATGGCAAAGGATGCTTTGTCGTAGGGATGTGCAAAGCTTTGGTAGCCAATTCAATTTGGAGGAGATTCACCCTAATTCAGGGACCGAATCTCCAAATCTGAATCGAATGGAGACCAAGTAAAATGTCCGAATTGATTTGAAGCATCTGAGTCCATTCAGAAAAGCTTCAGAAAAGATTTGGCTGCTTGGGAGATTCGGTCATAGACTAAACAGGCAATCTCCAGCTGCCTCCAGCTGGTAAGTCTGTTGGGGTTGGGGGAGGGAGAGATTGGGGCTGGGGCTGGGACAAGCTGCCCAGCCCAGGCAGCAGGGCACATTACTTAGGGAGGGAGGTAAGGGGAGGTGGGATGCGGGCACAGCAGCACTGGGAGCGGGGGCTCTGCCCCGCTGCCGCTTGCCCAGCTGGGGTGGGATGCAGGCTTGGCTCGCTCCAGGCAGAAGGGGCAAGCAGCAGCAAGGCAGACTCCCCTCTCCCAGCGTTGCCTTGCCTGTATCCCACACCGGCTGGCAAGCAGCAGCGGGGCAGAGCCCCGCTCCCAGTGCTGATGCGGGTGCAGCAGCGCTGGGAGGGGGGGCTATGCCCTGCTGCTGCCTGGAGCAAGCCATGCCTGCATCGCGCCCCCACCCCCATTCTGGCTGGGCCAGCAGCAGCAGAGCAGAGCCCCTGCAGCTCCCCCTGCTGGGGCAGAGGCACTCACAGCTGGAGGAGCCATGGGAGAAGCCTCCGGCACTTTAATTTTAAAAACAAAAACAAAAAAAACCCAACAACCCTGCACTCACCAGCTCTGCCAGCAGTGATTTGGGGCTCTGAGGGCTCATGGAAGAGCCCCCCGCCATGCAGTGCAGGACAGTGGGAGGCAGCTGGAATCACCCCCCCCCCCCATTGCCTGGCACCCACATGGCAACTGCCCCATGGCACGGGTGTAGCGCGACTCAGCAGGGCATGACACGCTGTCTGGCAGGGGCAGCTCTACCTGTCAGTCAGAGCCCAGCAGCACTCGGCCCCAGTGGCCCCAGCTCCCAGACAGTGTGCGGTGCCCTGCTGAGCCATGCTGCGCCCATGCCATGGAGCAGCTGCCGTGTGGGTGCCAAGCACAGGGGGGGAAATCCCTGTTGCCCCCCACTGTCCTGCGCTTCATAGGGGGCACTCTGCCCTGAGTGCCCAGAGGCCCTGATAGTTGCTGCTATTGCCGGTGAATGTGGTTTTTTTTGTTTGTTTGTTTTTAATTCTCGGACTGCTGGGCCCAGGTGGGGGGGCCATCGGGTGGGGGCCTCTGCCAGGAAGCCCCAGAGCCCCCATAGTCATTGCTACAGCTGGTGAGTGCAGGGCTTTTTTTTAAAGTACCAGGAGGCTGGAGCCAGGCAGGGGATGGGGCTAGGCTGGGCCAGGCAGGCATGGGGGCTTCTCCCGTGGCTCCCCATGTCTGAGGAGAGGCAGGCACAGCCGGAATAGCCACAGGAGAACCTGCAGCCACCCAGGTGCCTGCTTGTCCCCAGCCAATCGGATTCACCAAATCTCTCCGAATCAGAGCCAAATCAATTCAGGACAGTGATCCAAATCTCTGAACTGAATGACTCCAAATCCAAATCAAATACTTCCCTATTCACATAGGCCTACTTTGTAGCCTTGCCACCTCTTCCTGTACTTCTCTTGCCTGCTTCTTGAAAGACACCACCAGGAGGCACTGCTCACATCGCAGGCAGTCCCCCACCTGGCTGTCATACTAGTGGACCTCACTTTGGCATTTGTCCTGCTGATCATCAACTACTTCAGCAGGAAATAAATGTGCCTAAACTTTTCCATCTTCTCATCTTAGATTTTGGTTGTCTGTGAATGGGACTTCAAACACAGAGGGATGTTAAGTTCCACCTTTCCTTGTGGTTTGCAGTCCCTTTTTTGATATTTAACACCTTTGGGAATGGATAAGTGAATATATCAGTCAACTGGGCAGAGTCTTACCACATTTCAGCTGCTCTGCAGTAACTGTTAATGTGCCTGCTCTTACCTGTGGTGAGTGAAAGTTAAACCATGGTAGCTTCATCCACTCTTGTTCAGGAGTCAGCTACTCCGGATTAGCTTTCACTTACTGCAGGGCAAGAAAGGGCACATGGACATCACAGGTGATGTCTAGTACGTCTTTATCCATATCCCATTTTACTCACTGTTTGTCAGTAAGTTGTGTGAAGCTCAGGTATAAAGCTTGTGTGATAGCATACACTGAAAAAAACACCTACATGCAGGTACCACTCAGGTCTACACAATTGTTAAATCAAATATGAACAGTAGCATCTGCTTAATGCTTACTAAATCAGTCCCTCAGTGAAGAATTTCTCATGCTGAAAATACCCAAAGTGGGGTGACAATAACCAGAAGAGGGAACTGCTTTGGAGAACTTCTCCAACATCCCCTACCACTGGGAGTCTTGGTCCTCATATTTTTAAATTAGTCTATACCCTAATTGGGATTCTATCAGTATGATTATTATGTATTGAAAGTATTTTAAAGAAAATGTTCTGGTTTGTTTTGTTTTGATTTTTTCAAAAAAAAAATCAAAACAAAAAAAAATTCAAATTTTATTTGAAAAAGGTATTTATTTGCCCAGTGTTTTTCTCTCCACAGATAGGAAAAAAAAGAGAGTGACAATTCTTTTTTCTCTTTGCACTGGAAAGTTTTAATAAAAATAAAGGAAACATTTAGGTGAGAGGAAGTTTGTTTCCTTTGACTTTTAGCTACATGGTCCCAATGAAAGAAAATGAAATGCAAAAGGAAGTGGGTTTTCCCACAGCTTTCTCTCACTTTGATACCTCTCCCCATTTTTCCACGTAAAGGGAAGAGTGGAGGGGTTTCTCCACTTTCTCTTGTTTTCTACCTCTTTATTTTGCATTTGAAAAAATTAGGGTAGTCAGAAACCCTAAGAAACAGCCCAGTCTGGGCTGACTGCCTAATGGGACACCTGCCTGGGGCTTTGACTGGCAGCCTTAATTCAACTAATGACTCTAGTTGGCCTCTGTCTGGGCCTCCTGATTGACTGCTAGGAGAACAGATTCTCCATTTGATAGGTTTCCTGACCCTGGATTGGGCCTGTGTTTTGGATTCTGGACTTCTTTTGGTGGCCTAACCACTAGGCAAGATTACCTATGTCGCAGTCTATCACAAATACGAGTAGAAGAAACTCGAGAGAAAGTGAATCTCTCCCCCCCCCCCAGGCAAAACCAAAAATTTTCAAAATCAAGCAGCTGTTTTTGGTAGGAAAAAGGAGAGTAAAATTTTGCATAAAATTGAAATTGTTTGTTATCTTTTGAATCTTTTCACTGGAAAAAAAAACACATTTGTAGTCATTTCATATATAGCTAGACATTATGGTTAATTAAACAAACAGTTTCAATGGAAAATGTCACTTTGACAGAAAAATAGGCTTGCACTCATACTTTTTGCAGGAAAAAAAATTTGCTTTTTAGAAAAAATATTAACTCTTCGGTAAAAACTGCAAGTTTTATTTTTTCCATCCAAAATTGACAACGTTTGACAAAAACTTTACAGGATAAAAAAATTAAAATCTTTTAACCAGGTTCCACAGCTATGCCCCAGGCAGATATTCATTAAAATAGATTACAGAAGTACAGCATTACATATCACATTTACTCGCATAGCGCGCACACGTTCGCTCCAATAATAGCCCTCCAAAACTGAGGGTTGTCTCTTAAGCAGGGAAGCTCATTACTGCAGGAGAATGGAAGCCTGGAGATGCTGAAACAGCTCCTGAAGTTTGCATTTCTCTTCACAACCAGTGTGCAGCAGGGGCAGTCCAGTTTTTTGTTTGGTTGGTTTTTTTAGCATCAAAGCAGCAGTTGTGAGAAGGTTAAAAATAACTTTTGCCATAGCATCCAGGACAGAGCCAGTGAGCTGAAAAGTAGTTTCTGTCCCTGCTCGTGGTCAGCTTTTTGCTGTCCCAAAACAAGGTGCATTTCTTATGGGGGAGGGACGTGGTATTTGAGGAAAATATGTATATAAAGTTCTTAGAATTGCCTGATACAATCAGATAGTAGACATGGGGAGTTTTCCACTGGCTTGATGACTTCAGATGCACCCCTGTAGCATGCAGTTGTTTACTGTGCACTACATGGGGTATCTGGGAGAGGTAGCACCTCCAGAGAAAGAATATGTCATGCCTCTTCCTCTGTTGGTCCTCACCAGCACTCAACTCTCACCTGTAGCTCCAAGTAGCTGTCTGCGTGTAAACCACCTCAATGGGCAGGCCAAACCAGGTGAGGATACCCAGGTGGTCTTAGACCTCTGGGGAGATAAGGACATGCCTATCCCTGCATGCAAAGTCTGACTCTGGCTGACTGGGTAGACAAGACTCTTGTATAGTCCAATGGCTGTGATGGCAGTACAGCACCGCGCCGTGGATTGCACAGAGCAGGACAAGGCACAAAAGATGTCCCGATCATCTGCTTCATCAGGGCCAATCTCCAGCTGTCTTGACACTGTCCTGCCACTGGTTACCAATTGGCTTGGACAAGAGAGTGAGGCCAAAGCTGCACAACTCTTCCTCACTTAAATCTAAATCCTATGCAACTCACATCTACCACAAGCCCTGTGGCAACGGGCCAGCAATGAAGCAGCAGGTGTGGACACACTGGAAGCTGTAGCCACAAACCCGCACACAGGCGGCTCAGGGTTTTGGGTCGATTTCTACTGGACAGAAGCAGCAGTAGAACTCAGCAGCCCCCTGAGTGACTGAGCAGCCCTATTCAGGACCACACTGCTCACCTCCTAGAATGAAGGGGCTAGAAAAGGTGCCCCAAACATTGTCTGCTTCACCTTACCCTGGCCAGCATACTGTGACTGTCAGGGATCCCACTACAGCAATAGAAAAGGAAAGAAATCAATCCCCCTCAGCTGGGTACGTGGAACATACGTACGTTGACCAACAGAAATACCAACAGACCTGAAAGGAGAACTGCTCTCATTGAGAAAGAACTGGGCAGATACAACCTCCAGATAGCTGACCTCAATGAGACTCACTTACCCGACAAAGGGCAGCTCACAAGAGGAAAAGCTGGTTACACATTCTTCTGGAGCGGTCATGGCAGCAAAGCCAAATGTGAAGCAGGTGTTCAAGAAGCTGACCTACCTGCCCAAGGGATTGAATGACCAACTGATGGTGCTCAAGTTCCCTGTGGCATAGTGGGGCTCCCCAACTAGCCACAGTGCTAGTTTCCCCACTTGCCTTTGGGCATGCCACCCACACCTTATTGTTAATCAATTAGGATATTAATTAAGGCAGGAGGCTGCCCATTCTCGCCCCGATGCCAGGGGCTACAATCTGCAGCTCCATTCCTCTCCTGCACCGCAGCCCAAGCCTCACAGATGGCATCCAGATGACACAGTGCTCTCGGCCTACAGCCTCGTCAGGCCTCAGACACACATTCATACCACCCTCCTCTCACTAAGGCCTCTCACACTCCACCATCTCACAGGGTTTCTTTCATGCATCAACAACTTTTACTGCCTTGCTCCCTCTTGGAGCAAACCCCTTCAGCCATAAGCTTTAGTTAACTCATACCTTGGGTGGCAGACGTACCATCTTTTGGGCCTCTCCAGCAACCCTCACCGGGGTAGTGGCCAGCCAATTACCACACCGGGTCTAAGCTTGCCCTGGCCCCTTCCAGGGCAACTCTATACACTTATACATACTGGGCTCTTAGCCCTCTGGTTTTCCCCCATCACTGGGGCTCCTCATCTCTGCCCCTTCACTGGGGCCATCCCCTCACTGGGGCCACAGGGCTTCCCTCCCCGGTGGGCTCAAGTGGCTGTAGCTGTGCCTAGTCCCCACTACGTTTCCTCAGGGTCCTACACCCCATGGGGCTCAGATGGCCATAGCCATGCCTAGCACCCACTCTTGCTCCTCAGGGTGTTGCACCCCTCGGGGCTCAGGTGGCCACAGCTGTGCCTGGCCCCACCTACCTCCGATGGTACGTGACCCAGCCAAGGGTGAGGGCTAGGGTTAAAGCACCCCTACCTGCCTTTCACCAGGGTGGTAACTGGCCTGGCATTTCCTGGGGGTTCCCACACCACTGAGAGCTCCACCAGGCCACCCACTCCCAGCAGGGTGCAGTTTTAGGTCATGCCCAGGACCAGGAGTCTCCAAGCCATCCCTTACAGCTCCTGCCCTTACCTACAGGATGTTGCATGGAGCCTTACAGCCACACAAGGTTACTGCCTGGCCTGCCAGCAGGAAACTGCTCTGTTTATATAGGCAGCCAGAGGTCTAAAATGACTGCCACAATCAAGCACCTGCCAGCTGCTTGGCTCCACTCTTAACGTGGCAGGCACCAACAGTGCCCTGCCACACACTTTCCGCTTTACAATAGTTCCTGGAGGAGGTTTCCCCTGCTGCTCCTCCAGAGCAGGCTCCCCTCAGAGCCTGTGAAAGCCCTCAAGTGGCGAGCACCCCCAAAGGTGCTCTGCCACACTCCCCCTGCTTGGCAAGAAGTGTGCCACTATCATCAATGCATACACCCCTACCATGACCAGCTCCGAAGAAGTCAAGAACCAGTTCTATGATGACCTCCACTCCGTGATCACTGCTGTACCGAAGTCAGACTATCTCATCCTCCTTGGTGACTTCAACACCAGGATTGACTGTGACTGCCAAGCATGGGATGGCATCATCGGGAAGCATAGGATTGGAAGCTGCAATAGCAGTTGTCTTCTCCTGCTCAGACTATGTGCTGAACTCGAGCTCCTGGTTACTAATACTGTGTTCCGTCTCCCCAGCCAAAAGAAGACATTGTGGATGCATCCTCACTCCAAGCACTGGCATCTTATCGACTATGTCATCGTCTGAAGGAGGGACAGACACAATGTCCATGTAACCAAAGCAATGTGTGGTGCTGAATGCTGGACTGATCATTGACTCATCATCTCCTTACTAAAGATCACAATTCAAACCAGACAAAGCAGACCGAGGTGCCTTAACACTGCTGGGCTGACAAACGGCAGCACCAGTCTGTCTTTTGTGAACCATTTGAAAGATCAGCTTCACATTACACCACTCTATTCCAGCTCCATTGAAGCCAGCTGGAAGTGGCTTAGTGAAGCTATACATTCTGCAGCTCATGAGACCTAGTGACGAAGCATCCTCAGACACCAAAACTGGTCTGATGAAAATGTTGAGAAGATGCAATGGCTGCTGAAAGAAACAATGTCTCCACAGAGCCTACCTCTATGATAAGTCCATATCAGTACAATGCACCTATAGCTTGATATGAAAGACCTTTCAGTGCAAGTTGTAAGGCATGCATGACACATGGTTGAAGAACAAAGCAGATGAGATCCTGCATTATGCTGACTGAAACAATGCAAAGAAGTTCTTCAATGCCCTCAAGGCTGTCTGTGGTCCGCAGGTCCTCTGATCCTCCCCTCTGTTGTCTGCCGATGGGACCATGCTGCTAACTGACAAGGCCCAGATCCTCCAGAGATGGGCTGAACACTTCAGCACTGTCCTCAATTGGACCTCCTCCATCAACATGGATGCCATATACAAGCTGCCTCAAATCGCCATCAAGACCTTACTTGAAGCTCTGCCTTCAATCACAGAAGTCCAAAAGGCCATGCAACAAATGTCTAGTGGCAAAGCTCCTGGAGCCAATGAAATTCCAGTGAAGGTCTACAGATCAGGCAGTCATGACCTCACAGAGAAACTAATCAAGATCTTCTGCAGTATGTAGGCACAGGAGGTAGTCCCTCAAGAATTTAAGGATGCTTGCATCGTCCACCTGCACAAGAGGACGGGAAATCACCAACTCTGTGACAACCACAGAAGCATCTCTCACCTCTCAACTGCCAGTAAAGATACTCACAGGAGTCCTCTTCAGCCGACCAACCAACCGTCTAAATGACCTACTTCCTGAGAGCCAATGCAGCTTCAGAAAAGGACGCAGAACCACTAACATGGTGTTTACAGCTTGGCAGCTTCCAGAAAACTGCCAGCAATAGAACATCGACCTTCTCCTCATGTTCATCGACCTAACTAAAGCCTTGGACATGGTGAACTGTGAAGGCCTCTGGGAAATCATGAAGAAGTACAGATGCCCCGGAAAATTCATCAATATGGTTCAACAGTTCCATGATGGCACATGGCCTTGCTAATGGTGAATGCTCTGACCCCTTTCCGGTCACAAATGCCATCAAGCAAAGCTGTGTGCTCACACCAACCCTCTTCAGCATGGTATTCTCTGCCATGCTGTTGGATGCCTTCCAAGATGATGACCTTGGTATGGGGATCAGGTACCGTTTTGACGGAGACATCTTCAACCTGTGCAGGCTCCAAGTAAGCTCCAAAGTCCAGACAGCCACACTTCGCGACTTCCTCTTTGCTGACGACTGTGCACTTTGCGCAGGCTCACAGGCTGATACCTTATTCTCATCAGCTTGCAACAACTTCAGACTCCCTATTAACATGAAGAAGACCAAAGTGATATTTCAACCTGCACCTGGCACAACACCCCAGGAACCACACATGTTAATTAAAGGTCAACAACTGTTGATGGTCAACAAGTTTGTCTCTCTAGGCAGCACGCTCTCCCATGCTGTCCACATTGACGACAAAGTCAACGCAAGACTAGTGAAAGCTAGTGTGGCCTTCAGCAGACTCTGTAAGTTGATCTGGGACTACAGAGGCCTCAGAATGTTGATGAAATTGAAGGTATAGAAAGCCATCATTCTCCTGACCCTCCTCTATGCCTGCAAAACCTGGACCATCAGCGTCATGTCAAGAAACTAAACCACTTCCACCTGTGCTGCCTGCAAAAGATACTAAAGATCAAGTGGTAGGACAAGAGTCTAGACACCAAGGTGCTTGGAAGATCAGCTCTCTTCAGTATTCACACTCTACTGAAACTGGCACAGCTAAGATGGGCTAGGCACCTTTCAAGAATGCCCGACACTTGCCTGCTGAAGAAAATTTTGTATGGTGAACTGTCAAATGGAGTATGCTCTTTCAGCACACCAAAGAAGTGGTACAAGGACACCCCAAAGATGTCCCTAAAGAGTTTGGGCAGCAACCCGGAGTCATGGGAGCAAATAGCTTGTGACCATCCATCCTGGAGGTCATCAATCCAGAACCGAGCACTGGCCTTCAAACAGCAACACACTGCAGAAGCAATGAAGAAATGTGTGGCCAGGAAAACAAAAACCTCCTGTACCCAGTCCTCATCACTTTCCGGCCCCTGCTGCAGCAGATTGTTCAAGGCAAAGATCTATCTTATAAGTCACCTACGTGTACCCATGCAACCTAGCCTCCACCCTTCTCCTTTCTCTTTCCTCTCTTTCTTTTCTTCTTTTTTCCTTTTTTCTCCTTTTCTTGTTCCCTGTTTCTTTCCCATTTCTTTTCTCTCTTCTTCCCTGCCCCACTCCACTAGATGCAGTCATTTTTGCCTATGAAGGACAAAAACATATATGACTGGTATATAGTTTGTAGCTTCTGCACCCCTGTGTGTAAGTTATTCCACTTTGACAACTGGGGATAAGAAACCAGAGCTAATGGCTCCTTGTGAGAACATGCCATCTTCATAGGAATAAGAGAAAAAATTGGCTGGCAGGGGAGGGGTCATAGTACAACAGGAATTAATATTCACCAACCAGCATGTAGGAAATATGACAAATAGTCAATTGCAAAATGGGTATCATAACTATTACCTCTTTTTGACTCCCCTATAGTTAAAACAGTGGTGACATGTAGGTGCACTGGTGCACCCCCTGACAGCAGCATTCCCTGCTTAGGCAATGGGCAGGGGGAGAACATGAGAGCTCTGGTGCCCACACTGAGCTGGGGAGTGGGGGCGCCAGGAGAAATGATTCCCATGATCCCCCGCAGCTGATCGCACCAACCAGTCGCATCCTCCTCCTATTAATGGTCTGCCAATGGTGATTCAAAGCACCCCAAAGAGACATGATGAGTGAATACAATTCCTATATAGTTCCAATAAAAAGTCAATTCTGTACTAGCGAGAGTTAACAGATACAAGTACTTTTTGGCTAACTACATTATTTATCACTAATAAAACAATAGGTATCAAGGACTTACCAAAGAAGAACCCTTTTCTGGATAACTTCTTCTATGAAAGCATAGTTAGCCAAAGAAGAGCATACTCTGAAGCTTTGGATAATTACCTCTTTAATGCTCATTCTTCTTGAGAGCACAGAAGAGCTGAACTCTGTGCCAGATTACATTGGAATTTCCTGGCCATCCTTAGGGTGCAGACACATGATACAATTACTAAAGAGTAATTTCCCCTAGATTTTACTCTGAAGTCAATTCACTCTATAGTAAGAAGTAGACCTACAGAAATATAATTAAGGGTGGGTGATCAGGGAACCAGACCTAAATGCCAGAATGGTGGCTCCGCAGGAGCCTGGGCTGCAGCAGTAGCCAGTGTGGTGAACTCATTCTGTGGCAGGTAAGATTCTTCCCCCTCCCACCTCCTCCTGCTCTCCAGCACTTGGTACTGCATACCCTCCTCGTATACCCTCCTCTCCCCCAACTCTGCCCAGAATAGCTAGCTATGTCTCTTGGGGTTTGGGACTGGTTCTCCCAAGCTAGTTGTTAACAGCAGGGGCTATTAAGCCTGGCTACTAGGTGGTAAAGAACTGGTTTGCACTGAGCAAGTGACTACCGGAGGATAAGACTCTGTGGAGGATTGGACACAACATCAACACTGTAGTATGTTATTCTGGGGTAAATTACTGTGACGGGGTGGCTGGTGGTGATTTGACCCAGGGGTTTTGAAAGGGTGAAAGTTGATTGGAGGGCTTGGGATTCCCTTTCCTTACCAATCCAGCCCCAGAGACTCACCCTCCATAAAAGGGGCAGCGCAGCTGACTCAGAAAAGACCAGCAAGGGACCACGAGGAAGACATTTCAAAGAACTGGCAAGAGCTGGGCCAGCGGGGTGGCAGTAGGTGCCCCAGAAGAACCTGAAGGAGTGGGACCTGCAGATAGCAGCTGGACCCTCAGCAGAGCGGCGTGCAGCCAGCAGGAGAGACTCCCTGCTGGCTTCCCCTACGAGAGGCTGCAGCCAGCAGGAGAGGTTCCCCAGCTCCAGCAAGAAGCTGAGCAGTGACCTGAGAGGTTCCCCGCTCTGCTTCCAGCTCCTCCAGCAAGAGGCCAGGAAGCTCGACATGAGACACGACCTCCTGGAAGGTCAAAATCCCTAGCAGCTAGAAGCAGTACTAGCACTAGTAGCTGCATAGTAGCATTTCTGCCTCCCATGTGGGAGATCTGCGTTCAAGTCCCAGCTTTGTTAGACTGGGATGAGTGAAATGACAGGAAGAAATTCTTCTTGCAGTGGAAGGGGGTCATTTTGTTTCCCTTCTTTCCCCCCTCCAGGTACCTAGGCCCTATATTTCTTGTTATTTGACGTTTTGTATTTTGTATATTTTATATTTCGCCAACCAGTATTGTTTGTTGTACTGTTTGTGTTTTATATTTTGTTAAACCTATCTTTTGTCAACTGAATGAATATGTCCATGATTATAAATGCCTAACCTTTATTGAATCCTGCCCCCTTGGGGTGTTATAGTGTCCCCTATAGCCCCTGGCTTATACATGTTATGTTCCTACTATTGTTTTTCTCATGAAAAGTATATGGTTAAGTCCCCATTGGTGATCTGGCTCTGCTCCATAAAGGAAGGAGAATCTCTACACCTCCCACAGTGCTTGTGCACCTGCTCTGATCCCTTCAATTGGAGAGGGGGTACATCTTGGAGTACCACCCAGGTTACATTACTATAGTGGCGTTCTGGGTTGCGTTGGTGGGTTGTTTGGTTTTTTTCCACTGGGATAAGTTTTACCTCTGAAAAGAGAGACAGGCAGACTGTACATCAAGCATTCACTCCACTTTTACTATGCAGTGAAATCTATTTACTCCATCAATTTACTCCATTAATAAATGTTTTCTGGGTCAGTGCCCATAGTCATGTTTCTTGAGACTCTTTTAATGCTGCCTTAGGCTATTGATACATGGGGCAGATTTGTTTTATCCTCCTTTGTTTTAAGGCCACAGAAAGGAGTGTCATGGAAGGAAATCTCCTTGGGGAATTCCTTGTAAAGTTCCCTCCAGTTGAGCTTTCAGCTGAAAGCTCCAGTCACTGAAGAAATAGTGTGAGGGCCTGGTCCCAGAGCTGACAGTTCACAAAAGATCTGTGTAGAGGTTCTGTGCTTTGGATTACCCCTTTTCTACCTCTTCTGTTACAGGGACCCCCTCTTTTTTTCTTTGGGTAGCATAGCTTGGTTGGAACTGTGCTACTGCAGATTTCTCTTGCATGTGGAGATTCTGGGAAGCTCCATGGAAAAAGCAATGTAGCCTGAAGTGGTATTTCCCTTTCTTAGTGTCATTTGTGATATCAAAGATATTCTACTTTGTTTCAGTATAGACTTCAAGGGGCTTCATGGGATCTGGATGGTTAAGATCCAAGGCAGTGAAGACCTCCACCCCCTGTAGAATGATAGAGAGCTAGCCATGCAGGGTGTGATCTGTCCATTTGATGTTTAAAAAGCACTAGTCAGCATACTTTCTGGAAAACAGGAGCTGGTCAGTACATAATACTTAATGTGGAGACACATCTAAGAATAGTGAGGACAAGTTAGTTTTATAATTCTTCACCCCCATAAAATTCGTAGCAGTTGTCAAAGGAGGCCTCAGTTGGAAATTTGGCTCTTCTTAGCAATATATCTAAATGTTGGGAATGTGGAGGAGTAAAAATATTTCTCTAGCCACATTCTAGGTAAACTTCAGCCTTAAGCCTTGCAGCACCAGGCCTAACTTTTTCATATCTGAAAGGCTTATTATCAATATTTTAAATAAGGGGCAAAAGCTACATTAGTTACTTTTTATTTCAGTTTTTTAGAGAGCATTTTTCTCCAATTTTGATTGCACTCTTAAGAAGGAAAAAAAAAGCAAAAACATAGATCTATTCAACCCATGAAACTTTCATGAGATCCCCCTAAATTTTAAAGCAGCTCGCTAGAAAGCAAGGCTGAAAGGTCTCCTAGATCTCTCTCCAAGACAGACTGGAAGGATTAAACTTTGTGATTCCCTTATGCTGAAGGGAATTGAACCTACAATCATGCTGTAGAGGAATGGTAAACTTCTTTTACTGTTTCTAAGCATAGCACTGGTTTCAATGCTCTGTAACAAATAGTAATTTACAACAGTTTTGAGGAAAACGGGGAGTAATTTCATTAAGATTTACTTACAACTTCTGCAAATTACTATGGAAAGGTTTTTTGGTTTCTGAAAACCATTACCCCCATAAAAACACAGTGTGTTCTGCATTCTATGAAGAACTAGAATTGTTTTTATCTCAGGAATGACAGAGAATACAAAACCATGTTCTATCCCAGACATGTTTGTGAAACTCTGAAATTTAGAATCTGATTCTGTTGTTAATAGGACACAAACAATTGATTAGCTCATGCAATTTCTATTGTGGGGTTGGGCTTTGTCAGAATTTTATGTCTTGCTGACTATGAGTGTATTTAAGGTATTTATTACAGTTATTCTGTATTCATATAGTGCATTGCTCTTACTTAGCAAGTATGGTGGGGTAAATATTCTTTTAAATGGATTTTTAACTCAAAAGCCTTGTGCATTTTAATTCAGACAGGAGAAATTCATGTGATGCTCCACAAGGAGGCAGCAGCATGCCTGTCAATTTGCCTACTTACTCAAAATTCATACTTTTTATGTTAAGGATATTTTTTTTACCCAGTATGTGTATTGTTCAAAGAAAAGATTTTTAAAATGTTTAAGTTCAAAAGAAAATTCCTGCTGCCAAGACAAAGATTCCCAAGGTGAACATTACCCTTATTTCCCTATGAGCTGCCACCCCAATGATTTACAAGTTACATAAGAGCAGTATTTTAAGGAAATATGCATTTGATTAGAAACTAAAAAACATGGTGCCTCATTTATGACTGTAGAGTTAATGTTCTGTCAGTGTTTCCATTATGAAACCATATTTTCTGGGATTTATTACCTACAGGGAGGAAAACATTCTACTGTGTTGAAACATGGAGTTTAAGGTCTCAATACTATAACTATAAAATAAACTACTACAAAGTCTAACACTGCCAACTGAGGCATTCAGGTGCTATGAGTCAAACTCCCCCCAACTACATAACCAGCTTAAAAATCACAAGATTTTTTAACATAATGAATGAAAGATTCATTTTATTTGTGGTCTCCTTTTTTTTTTAGTCTAAAAGATTCACATTTTTAAGACTCTTTTTCCCGTTCATAGCCAGAAGGCTACAAAACTACTTTTTAAAACTTAAAGCTGAAATTTTTTGATAATTGTGATTCCAGAAGCAGGCACTTTGGGGTGGGGTGGGGGGAGCCAAAATACTACAAAGTTCAAAGGAAGTAGTATCACTTGTGGTTTCCATTAGTCTACTTGTGTAAGTAAGTACTTACAGCATCAGGTCTAACCTTGCATGTCTGAGAAGTTTATTAACAAAATTCTAAATAGGGGGCAAACTGCTTTCATTTTTTTAATTATTATTTCAGTTTTAAAGAGAGATTTCTTTCTCTTAGACTCCTTCTTTTCTTAAGACTGCAGAAGTACCCCTCTTCTCAACCTATAAAACTTTCATGAGATTTCCTAAGTTTTGAAGTATCCCAATATAATGCAAAATTTCCATATTTTACTTAAAAAGAGGATTTAGCACGTGACTACCTAAAGAAGCAGAAGCAGCAGAAGTATCACATGCTTCTTGCATGATGCTCCCCAGTGGCCGCATCTACACGTGTGACAGACTGCAGTTGTTATTGAGCAGTTTTTGCCAAATGCTACTGTGCAGTAGCAACAAGCTACTGTGCTGTAGCTCATTACTACTGTTTAGTATCATCGCCACATGGTTAGTGCCTGGCAACGTTACTGTGAGGTAGTAATGAGCTATGGCACAGTAGCTTATTGCTACTGCGCCATAGAATCTTGTGTAGATGTATCCAGTGGGTCTCAGTCTGATTCAAAAGGTATATCTACATCTTGTCACTAGCATTGCTGCAGAGCATCATTCTTGAGAGCGGTCCAAACTTAACAGAACTAAAGTCAGAAATGAGGCAATGAAGCTGCTTGTAGGGACACTTTTCACCACAGTTCTAAAGCATGCTGGAAGAAGAGAGATCAAGAACAGCATCAAGGAGCTCCAGTAGAGTGGCTGCATTGCCTCCTTTCTGGATTTGACACATGCAAGTGGGAACAAGTGGGCATGATGTGTTTTCCAGGAGTTCTGAGAATGTGGTGTATCTGTGGCCTGAAGTTCACCTGTAGGAAGAAAAGTGTAGTTCCAGTCTCATGACCTTCATGGCCTTTCTTCAGAGACTGCCCTGTTGCTAATGACTGCTAGGGAAAATGATGGTTTTGTGATGTGGATTCCTATTGAACTGACCTGGGAATCATCTTTTTTTTTTCTTCCTGAGGTTTTGAAACAAACAAAAGATTTTCTTATTTTAAATGATTAGACTCTTATCCCTTTTTTTTTTCTTTTTTTGTTTTTGATAGCCAAAACTCAAATGTGTCTGAGACTTCCTTTTTTTTTTTGGATGAAAAAAAATCTTTTAATGAAAATTCTGTTCAATTGAATGACCATCTTTGTAAATAAGATTTCAACTGAAATTGTGACCACCCTTCACTTACTGAGAATTTCTCTGAAACCATCAAACTCTCTCAGCTGGGCCAGTGAACAGTCATCAAATATTAATCTTTAACCAGGGTAAAAGGTACTGGTGTAGAGGTGACTGGTGCTAGAACCATTACCATAGCCATGAGTCACAAGTTCCCCCTCAAATATATTATCAGTTTGGAAAAAAAAAACAGAGCCAGCATCAAAACACTGATTTGATCAAAAGATGGAGAGACACCAGCTTGGTGTTCCGTCTTGCCCAGCACCACTTTTTTCAGCACTTCTTAAGCAGGGTTCTTCCTTCCCCAAAGCTGGCCATACACCCAACAGAGCATTTGGGACAGATGTCTTCCTGTTGAAGAAATTTCCTATGCCAGCTGCAACAGCTGCCAGAAACAGCCTCACCCAGTTTTAGATCATGGTGCCCCTAAGAATCCAATCCCACCCCCAGGGTAGTTGAGATCAGGTTGCTCAAGGTGCAATTATCTCTAGCACTGAACCTGAAGAGGTGCTGATCAATACACAGAGACTATTGGTCTCTCCCTGTGCCTCAGTTCCCCATTGTTATGACAGGATAGTCCATATCTCAGAGAGGGGTGATGAAAATAAATATCTTAAAGACCTAAGGTACTTGCACTATGCTAATGGAGGGCATCCAAGTGGTATCATAGGTAGGTATTACATTTTCATACACTTTTTTTTTTTTTTGCCACTGTGCACCTTTACTGTTTATTTAGAGTTAATGTTGCTGTTCCAAGTTCTTCCCTTGACACTTTCAGTGTAAATGAAATGCTATTGCAGCTAAGGTGGAGAAAAGGAAGATGTCAAAACTGCTGTGGTTTTTGTTTCATCAGAGATGTAAAACAGATCCTGACAATTCACGGTCATTAAAGATTCCCTGGCATTTTCTGCAAGTGTGAAGAGGCTGAAGAAGCTGAGAGTCCAACTCATGTAATTATATTCTGTCTGTCTCTCAATTAGTTGAGATATTTTTCATATTGTTGGTGCAGTGTTGCAGCATGCTATTAAACAGGTCTCCATTTTACATTGGCTGTAACCACATTTCAGTGGTAAATGAAGTGATTCATAAATATAGTTTGCAAATCATTTTGGGATCTTTCCAGGTAGCAAGGACTATATAAATGTCTGATTGATTTAGTTATACAATGCTTAACTACATCACAGAGCTTTAAAAATAATTGATTTTGGTGCCCTATCTGGCCTGTAATACTTAGACTGATAGTGAAGCTTGCATGCTAGACCTACCAAGAGAAAAGTTGTTTGTTTTCTTCTGATGCTTTGATGTAGCATTGGGCTTCTGGCATGGGCAAATGGTAGGTGCAGAAACAGGGACTAGTGCTACAGAGGTGGCTGCTTTCCCCCCCTGCCACACTATAGGAGAAGTAGTCAGTGGCCAAGCGCCTTGTTACAGTAATTTTGGGTGGCTTTTGGAGCTCTTAAGCACTGGACTTTAACACCTTAAAGTGGTTTGAAGCATTCATTACACAGCTCAGGGTTATGTCACTCCAGGGCAGGATTATCTCTGATCTGTACTACCCAGCTCCTGTTCCATTAAAGTGTGGCCACTCCTCACAGATGTGCTGTCAAATTGAAGTATCCAGTATCCCAGGATCTCTCATGCTTCTCACTCATAGAGCAGGGATAGAAGCCTGTCCTGGTTTACCAATCCTGTAATGGCAAATCACAGCTACAGCTCCTAGTCCTGCCCCTGCTCACCAAGCCTTATAGCTTTGCAGGTAGAAGATGATCAGAGAAGGTTTCTAGACTTAAGGGTGTGACTGCTCCAAACTCCATGCTAGCACAAATACTGATCAACATTTGTGCAGCTCTCGGTATCAGGTGTAACACAGCCCTTAAGTCCCTGAAACATGAGCAGTGAAGGAGAATCTGCCTGCTGCAGCTACCACTGTTTCCAACTAAGCCTGGCCCCAGAGCAGCCAGTCTTGAGCAGGGCAGCAGCAGCTCTGGAATTTCCCCCGCCCCCGGGGCAGCAGTATTAGGTGGGGGAAGGTGGAGGGGATGTGCTGCTGAGCATGGAGGGGAAGGGGGCAGAATTCTTATGTGATTGGGGGGTTAAAAGTCCCTGGCTGCTGCTCCCATGGTGTGGTCTTAAACGGGGATGTCATCGTGTCATTGCACTCCTTCTGGATCCACCCCTGGCTCCTAGTAATGCATGCATTTCAGTTTCTGAGAATTCTGTCAATTTTTACCTTCTCTGGATCTAGAAGGGAAGTATCAAGTAGACTACTTTAATCTGTAAAAGTAATCTAAAAAAACCCCAGCCTTTCCAGGAAACTTGTATTTACCATCCTAGATCGGTTTATTGGCCCATCAAGTCACATACCCTTTCACTAAGCAGCTGTCAGTACATGATGTTTCAGAGGAAGTTTAATAAACTTACCTAGCCAATCATATGCCTAACTAATACTGTAAACAGATGAAGCAAACATCACTTTCAGGACCTGAGGAACTAAGTTTGCAGACCGAAGCATGAGATCTAATTATTCCTATCTTAATAAGTTATACAGCTACCATATTGGTGATTACATAAGGCCTCCAAACTCCAGCATTTTAGAGCTCTCTCCCTTTAAGAAAAGTCCTTGCTCTGCCTTTCATTGTCTTTTAGTTATCTCTTCTAGTTTCAGTCATGTTCTACAGAAGGTATGGTTATCAAAACTGCATATAATCATTGCCCAGACACCAAACAAGGATGCATGATTGTTTGATATGGGTGTGTATATGGGTGTGATATAGCTGTGTTTGTCTAAGGACATAGGCAGACAAGATTCTTTGGGTAAATGTGATATCTTTTATTAGACCAACTAAATAGTTGGAAAATTGTTCTTTACAAGCTTTTCAGGCACAAACACCCTTCTTTAGGCATAGGGAAAGTCTGCTGGTGTTTGTATACTCTTCTGGGTGGAATAGAAGCTTAAGCCAATATGCAAAATGCAGGTTTGTGAAAATGCAAATGCATGGCAGGGAAGATCACAGGGGATTGGAACTAATAGGTGCAAGGCAGGTAGGTGGGGGTTAGAGATGTAGACCTGGTGATAGAATGTAGATGGTAAAATGTAGAGTGGTTACCTGGGGTTATTGGATGGCAGGCAGATTATAATGTGCCATAAATCAAATGTCTATATTTAGTCCATGATTTTTTGTATCCAGTAGACTTAGTAAGTGAAGTTTCTAGGTTCATCTACAAAAGGTGTTTTGTAAATTCCCTTTGAGTATTAGTACTGAGAGATTGGAGAAAGAGTGGCTGTGAGACACATGCACCTACAGGTAATTGGGTATTTTTGTTTTTGATAGATTTTTGGTGTGCGTTCATTCTGGTATGCAATTTTTGATTTCATAGAATCATAGAATCATAGAAGTCGGGTCGGAAGGGACCTTGCAGATCTTCAGGTCCAACCCCCTGCCTGGGCAGGAAGAAAACTTGGCTCAAATTACCCCAGCCAGGTAGGCATCAAGCCGCTTCTTAAAGACCCCCAGGGTAGGAGCCAGCACCACTTCCCTTGGAAGTTGGTTCCAGATCCTAGCCGCCCTAACTGTGAAGTAGTTCTGACGGATGTCTAATCTAAACCTACTCTCCAACAACTTGTGGCCATTATTCCTTGTTATCCTGGGGGGCGCTAGGGGAAACAAGGTCTCCCCCAAATCCTTCTGGTCCCCCCTAGTGAGTTTATAGACAGTCACTAGGTCTCCCCTCAGCCTTCTCTTGTGAAGGCTGAACAGGTTCAGGTCCCATAACCTGTCGTTGTAGGGAGTTTCCCATCTTATAAGTGTGCTGCCGGTTACTACTGCCCAAGTGCAGCACCCTGCACTTGTCAGTATTGAAACGCATCCTGTTTTTATTAGCCCACCCCTGCAACCTATCCAGGTCTTTCTGCAGTCTCTCCCTCCCTGCTAATGTGCCCACCTCTCCCCATATTTTGGTATCATCAGCAAATTTGAACAGGTTGCTTTTCACCCCGTCATCCAAATCACTGATAAAGAAATTGAACAGCGCGGGCCCAAGGACCGAGCCCTGGGGGACTCCGCTGCCCACTTCCCCCCAGGTCGAATATGACCCATCCACTACCACCCTCTGAGTATGACCCTTCAGCCAATTCGCAATCCATCTGACCGTGTAGGCATCGATGCCACAGTCACCTAGTTTTTTTAATGAGGATGGGATGGTCAACAGTGTCAAAGGCCTTGCTGAAGTCCAGAAAGACTACATCCACGGCGACACCTGCATCCAGTGCTTTTGTGACCTGATCGTAAAAGGCAATCAAGTTGGTCTGACATGACCTGCCCTTAATGAAACCGTGCTGGTTGCCCTTGAGCATCATCCCTGATGCCGGCCCATCACAGATGTGCTCCTTGATGATCTTCTCAAAGAGTTTCCCCAGGATTGAGGTAAGACTGACGGGCCTATAGTTGCCCGGGTCCTCCCTCCTCCCTTTTTTAAAGATGAGGACCACATTGGCTATCTTCCAATTGTTTATCTTCCATTAGCTATTTCTCCTACATATTTTCCATCAGGGCATTCAGTGCACTGGATGAGCTGCTGGTAATATACGTATTCTGTACCGGGTCTTGATCCTATAATACACAATGTGTGGACAGGTAGTTGAGCTCCTACAGAACACCAGGCACTACCTAAATGCAGCTGTAACTGTAACTGTAATACCTGAACTGGCAAAAGCAGGGCCTTACCTCTCTTTGAGATGTCAAGCTAAAGCTCTGATTTTGCTGTCACTGATTTTAGTGGAAAGTGCTTGTTTTAAGAGCCCCAAAGACTCAGAATTCTGCCATGTACATATGCATCCTAGTTATGCTGAGTCTCTAAAATGCACAGAAGAGTTCGATTCCATCCTTTTCTTCCATCTGTTTCCTTTTTTAAAAATTTGCAAAACAATCTTCAGTGACTAAATTCAATTCCGAGAGCAAACGGACTTAAGGCCTTTATAAATGCCTTTGAAAACCAAGAATTCCCCACCCCAACCCCCACCCCTTTCTTCCTCCTAAATCACGCTCATATGTTCTCAGGCATTAGAGCTGCTTCTTTACGTTTGTAAGTGGAGTAACTTGAAATTGATTTGATAGACTAACCACATTTATCTCCAAAGAAAAAGGAGATGTGGAAATGTTTAGTAAGCAAGTAAGTGGAACAGTTAGTAACTCATTTCATATGTTCTTAAACTTGTTTTGCTTCCCCCCCTAAAGTATTGAGTAAATGATGGGGGGGTGGGGGGGATAGTTATTCTAAAGATTGCAGGGGGAAACGTTTGATTAAAGAAAACATAATTATCCCATTCAATTCATTTCTGAAACGGTATCATCAAAATACTCTTCTGGAAACCTCAAGAGACATTGCTATCTTCTAACATAAGAACATCAATGTTACCAAATTTGCCCATTACTTTGGGGTGTGCTCATTTATTAGGGATACTTTCTAGGGTCTTGGTGATTCTGTTAATGTTCTGCTTGTGTTACTATACAAAGCTGCATCTCTCCCTTCTGCAAGCCTTCACCCCCAATGGAGCTATCTTGCAGGACTCAATCTCAATGGGACTGGGTTCCTCCAGTCACCAAATCAGTCATACACACAAACACACACAAATTAACGTGACACGTCTGGCCTGGCCGGGTTGATCAGCATGGACAGGTTGACACCCTCATATGCCAAGAATCAGTTCATAAGAGCAACAATAAAATGCAGTCAGACACAAGCACACAGTTAAACAGAATCCCTCTGAATCCGGCGGGGTGTCCAGCTGACACCCTCATGGGCCAGCATTCAGTTCATAAGGGCATGTCTGAGTCAAACTGGGTCAATCAGCCTGTACAAGCTGATCCCCTTATGTGTTTCAAACTCAGCACGTCCCAGTCTTTGGCCTTTTGATGAGCAGACCCCACAATATTTTTGGGCTTCACAGAGATCTTTAGCTTAGGTAAAAGAAGCGTTGCTACAGAGCACAGGAGGAAAGAGAAGCAGAGAAGGAAAAATATACCCAATTATTACCAGTTTGACTATAAAAGTTATTTATTGCTAAGCGTATGAAATATATAATGGTACTAGTAGTAATAGACATGCAAAAGAAAAACAAACACAAACAATGACAATACTACCCTGGTTTCACTAAGTATTTGGGGAAACTTAGCTCAAGCTTAACTGATACAGTTCAGGTTCAGAAGTTTATGCCTAGAGAGAAAAGTGAGAGAGCGCTGGGATCTCACCAGTCTGAGGCACTCAGGCTGCAGAGCTGACAGACACAGTCCTTGAAGGTAGATGATCTGTTCTTCCAGCGTCCCAAGAACAACACGGGATGGTGTCAGCACAGGAGTTTCCTTCCTTCCTTCCTTCCTTCCTTCCTTCCTTCCTTCCGCTTTGGACGCTTCGGACCAGGCTCGCTTGGAGCTGCGTGGGGCGATCCCGAGCGTAAGACTCCCCGGCTTCCTATCTCTTTTCTTGCTTCACTCCCACCTCTCTAAAGGTCTCTAGCCTCTGTTTATTTCGCTTTCTGACTCTTTTCTTGCTTTTTTGCAGCTTTTACCCCCACTTTTCTCTCCTCTCTCTTCCCTCCCCCTCTGCTTCCGGTTTCTTTGTCTGTGAGACGCTTCTCGCAGCCTTCTCTTTTACTGTCTCTTTCCCTCTCTTTCTCTTTTTTCTGTCTGCTTGTTACGGGGAGTTACCTTTTCCATTAGCCTGCCTTCCAGAGGTGCTCTTAATTAACCCTCCATCCCCCCCTCACCCTTTCGTTTTCCTTTTCTTTTTTCTTTTTGCTGTTTTAACCCCCCCCCCTCCTTCCCCTGCCGCTTTTTTCCCCCCCCACCCTCCTCCCCCTTTGTGGGGAGCTCTCTATTATCATTTGCCGCTTGAGGGGTGCTTTTTCCCCCCCCCTCTTATTTTGTTCTATCCACGCTTTTTTTTTTTCTTCACCCCCCAAATCCCTCCCTCCCTTTCAGTGGCTTATCTTCACTTTCTGTTTTGGCCGCATTCCCGGGAGCTTGGCCTTGAGCTCCTGTGTTTAAGTTTTCTTTTCATTCCCTTAGTTTTTTTTGCTTTGCAGTTTAACCCTGTCCTAGTGAGGATGGCTGCTCCTACACCTGGCAGTTGGCATGAGGATGTCTCTCGGGACCTCCCGCTGACGCATGGCCTGAGGGTTCATGCCCCTCTCCATGTGGGGCTTGAGGTTTGCATGGAGGCTCTGGCTGCGCTCCTGGGATGGCGTACGATCCGCTATGCGGGTCGTGTGAACACGGTCCCGATGATTTATTTGAGCACGCCTGCCTTGGTTGACAGGGTGTGTGCTGAGGGCCTAGACATTGCGGGCATCCACTACCCTGTCACGCCCCTAGAGACTCAGGCAGTGAGGGTGGTGATCTCTAACATCCCACCACATGTTTCTGATCGGGAGCTGGCCAGGGGACTCGAGGCCTATGGAGTTCTTACGAGTCCTTTTCGCCGGCTGCCGATGGGAAGCAAGGACCCTCAGCGGAAGCACGTCCTGTCTTTTCGGAGGCAGGTCTTTATGCTCCTCAAGGAGGGCCCCCAGTCTCTACCTCGCTCCCTGAGCTTCACGCTCGAGGGTCGGAGGTATATTATCTATTTGTCTGTGGGAGAGACTACGTGTTTTAAGTGCGGCGGCTCCTCCCACCTGGCTGCTCAGTGCCCTCAGGGCAAGGCGGCCGGACCATCGCCACCTGCGGCAGAGCCGAGAGACGGCGTGTCGACTTCTGGGACACGCGGCAGGCCCAGGGAAGCAGGGAGCTCTTCCTCCCAGCGTCCTTCCACCCCTACTCCATCTCAGGGGACGGGGGGCTCTGGTGTGAAACCATCGTCCAGTGGAGAGGCTGGTGCTACTACCCAGGCCCCGCCGCCGCCTCCCCCGTCTGTGGCGCCCCCTGCCCTCAGTGCGGGGGCCCCGCCGGCTGGGGGGGCAGGGCAGTCTGGCCCGTCCCCAGCACAGGGGCAGCTGCCCACTACCACCAAGAAGAAGAAGAAGGAGGACAAAGAGAGGAAGATGAAGGGGGCCTCTCAGGATGCCCTGCCCTCCTCGGCCAGTGCCGAGGGACCCCCCACTAAAGAGCCTGGCCCCGCTCTGGCTGCCATACCACCCACCCCGTTGGATGTAGCTGTCGGCGGGGCAGACTTAGCGGAGGGGGAGGGGGCTTCAGGGGTCCCTCTCCCCTCGCCTGTCCCCCAGCCTCCGGAGTCGGGCGGCGGCGGGGATGGTGGCGAATGCCTCTCTTCTGGTGGCCTGGCCTCGGGGGTGGCGGGAGAGTCTGCTACCCCCTTGGTCATGCCCCAGCCTGGTGGATTAGATGGAGAAGTTGACGAGATGGAGGTCCAGCTCACTGAGTCTCGCAAGAGGCGTCGTGAGCGGGATGGCCTCTCCCCCCCCAGGAAGACAGGGAATGCCCTCGTGGAGCCGGTCCTTGACTCGGACGATGAGAGGCGGCTGATGTGTCTAGACATCGAGGGTGTCGATGCTGCGGTTGCGGACGAGCTCCCGCCGGGGGTGCGGACTCGACGCTCTTCCTTAGGCAACATCCACCCCAAGCTGGCGGAGCCCCCCTGGGTCCCTCCAGACTATGGGGGACTCCTGTCCTTCTTGAAGTTAACTAAGGGGCAGAGGAACGTAGCAGGACGCATCACTCAGTGGTGCACAGACCCCAAAGTGTTCGTAAAGGGTGCCAGGGCAGCTGCCAAGCTCATGCAGCGGGATCTGGGCACACGCCAGATGGCTTACCGTTTGGAGAAGCTTGCCCAGAGGGTGAGAGCTGAGTGGGACTTGGGCGGGTCCCTCGACTAGAGTAGGGCACAGTAGGCCTTCCTTGACCTGTCTGTACTGCCTTGCTCTGCTCTTGGGTGCTCGTTCTTCCACCCGTACCTTGCTTTGCTCTTCCTCTCCCACACCCACATCCATGGCAGACACAATCATTGGCACCTTCAACATCAACGGCTGTCGAGACTCGGTGAAGCGCGAAGCCGTCCTGGAGCTCCTGCGACAGAAGAGGCTGGCCGTCGCCTTCCTTCAAGAGACACACTCTGACAGATTCAACCAGGCGGCCTGGCGGGCTGCCTGGCGAGGACAGGTGTTCCTGAGCCATGGCACCAACCTTAGCGCTGGGGTCGCGACTCTCTTATCACCACAGCTGCAGCTTGACGCGGCGGTGCCGCGGGAGGTCATCCCCGGCCGCCTGCTGACTGTCCGCGTCACCCTCGCACAACACCGCCTGCTGCTCATCAACGTCTACGCGCCTTCCGATGGTCAGGAGAGGGTCGTTTTCTTCGAGACCTTGGCTGCCCTCCTGCGCGACGCTAGCGAGGATGATGACCTGCTCCTCCTCGGTGGGGATTTCAACTGCACCACTGCCCCGCGCCTCGACCGCACAGGGCCTGAACCCCACCTGCCCTCCGCTCGCAAGCTGCAATCTGCCTTGGAGGGGGCAGACCTCGTGGACATCTGGCGAGCCCTGCATCCTGATGCGCGCCAGTACACCTGGGCCAGGATGGGTGCCGGCGGTGTCACCATGGCTCGCCTCGACCGCCTTTATGTCACCAGGCACCACCTGCCACTCCTGCGCAGCAGCTGCATCGCTCCCTCGGGTCTGTCAGATCATGACCTAGCCTTCAGTGAACTGAGCCTGCCGGGGAGAGCCTGTGCGCGGGCACCTTATTGGTGTTTCAACGTCAGCCTGCTTCAGGACTCCTATTTCCGGGACTGCTTTGCCCACTTCTGGAGGAGCTGGGAGGCTGCGAGATCGAGCCACTCCTCCTGGAAGCTGTGGTGGGACGTGGGCAAGGTACAGATCCGAGCCTTTTGCCAGCAGTACACCCAGCTGGCCGCGAACGAGACGCGCCGACGTATCCGGGAGTTGGAGGAGGACGTGGCGGAGCTCGAGGCTGCTCTGCTGGCCGCTGGCAGCGACGCGGCACTGAGCGAGAGCCTCCGGTTCCGCAGGAGATGTCTGCGCGACCTGGCGGAGAGCGCGGCCCGCGGCGCGAGGATCCGCGCCCGTTGCCAGGAACTGGCGGAAACTGACGCCCCGACCCGCTTCTTTTTCAACCTGGAGCGGCGGAGGGCAGCGAGCAAAGTCTTGGACCATCTCAAGACTCCTGAGGGCCGGGTAATTACAGAGCCCGGCGAAATACGCGAACATGCCGTCGCCTTCTATCGTGACCTGTTTGCGGCCGAGCCGTCGTGCCCCGAGGCCACGCGGGAACTCCACGAGGGCCTACCACGTCTCGATGCCCTGGAGGCCGGAGAGCTTGAGCGGGATTTGTCCCTGGAAGAGCTGGCGGCCGCCACGGCCGGCCTCGCCTCCGGCAAAGCCCCGGGCCTCGATGGGTTGCCTGCTGAGTTTTACAAGACCTTCTGGCCTCTCCTCGGCCCCAGCCTCCTGCGCGTTTTCCAGGAGAGCCTCGCCGACAAGGTCTTGCCGATCAGCTGCCGCCGAGCGGTGCTGACCCTGCTGCCCAAGAAGGGAGACCTGGGCTACATGAAGAACTGGCGGCCGGTCTCCCTGCTGTGCGCGGACTATAAGATCCTGGCCAAAGCGTTGGCCACCCGCCTCCGCGCGGTCATGGCCTCTCTCACCGGGCCCGAGCAGAGCTACTGCGTGCCGGGCAGGACCATTCAAGACAACCTGTTCCTGCTGCGGGACCTACTCACGGCTAGCGAGCTCTTTGGCCTCGACATCGGCCTCATCTCTCTAGACCAGGAGAAGGCCTTTGACCGGGTGGGCCACGCCTATCTCTTCCAGACTCTGGAGGCCTTTGGTTTTGGGCCCCTCTTCACCGGGGCCCTCCAGGTCTTGTACCGAGACATTTCCAGCCTGCTCAAGGTGAACGGTGTGCTGTGTGCTCCGTTCCCCGCACGCAGGGGCATTCGTCAGGGGTGTCCGCTGTCGGGCATGCTCTACTCCCTGGCCATCGAGCCGCTGCTGCACACGCTGCGACGCCGCCTGAGTGGTGTGGCCCTGCCAGTGGCCAGCGGCCCGTCCGCTAGGCCTCCTCTCCGGCTGTCGGCATATGCGGATGATGTGACCGTCTTCCTCAACACTCAGGAAGACGTGCGGGCCCTGGCGGATTGCCAGCGTGCCTATGAGCGCGCCTCCTCCGCCCGCATCAACTGGGCCAAGAGCGATACTTTGTTGCTTGGCGCATGGACTGGCACGCTCCCCCCGGACTTGCCGGGGGGGCTCACATGGCGCCGCGAGGGCCTCAAGATCTTGGGCGTGTTCCTGGGGCCACCGGCCTTCATGGCGCGTAACTGGGACGACCTCGAGGAGGGGGTGGAGGCCCGCCTGCAGCGGTGGCGCTGGCGCCTGCCCAGCCTTTCCTACCGGGGGCGCGTCCTTGTCATCAACAACCTGGCGGCAGCGACCTTGTGGCACCGGTGCGCCGTGCTCGACCCCCCACCGGATCTCCTGGAGAGACTCCAGCGCAACCTGGTGGACTTCTTCTGGGATGGGCGCCACTGGCTCCCACGAGCCGTCCTTCACCTGCCTGTTGCCGAGGGGGGCCAGGGTCTGGTTGACCTGGCCAGCAGGGTGGCGGCCTTCCGCCTGCAGGCCCTTCAGCGACTGCTTTACAGCGAGGAGCAGCTGCCATGGCAACAACTGGCGTGCTGGTTCCTACAGAGGGTCGGCGCCCTTGGCTTTGACCGGGAGCTCTTTTTGTTGACACCCACGCTCCTGAACTGGGCGGTGCTTCCGGCCTTTTATCGCAGCGTGGTACGAGCCTGGCAGGTCGCCTTCCGCCTCCAGCCTCGAGCCCGGACACTGTGTTTCCCGCAGCTGCTGAGGGAGCCTCTGGTGCACAACTCAGCCCTGTGGGGCTCCGTGCCGAGCCTGGCCTCTGCCAGCCTCACGGCCACCCTCATCCAGGCGCGTGTCCTCCGCCTGCACCATCTCCTGGACCCCGCTCGGTCAGCCTGGCTCTCGCCCGAGGCGCTGGCCGCACGGCTGGGCGTGCGCTCCATCCGCACCATGGGTCATCTCCTGCGTGACATCCGCGCCGCCCTCCAGCCGGTGGCGGCGGCCGCCGTGGACGAACATCTCCGTGCGCGCCAGATCCCGCGGGCCGCGGATGCCGCGAGCGAGGCTTTCCCTTCGCTGCCGGTCACCCCGGCTGTGGCCGCGGAGTTGGCCGGTGGGCCGGGCACTCTGTTGCGGCTCCCCATGCCTCCCGATAGTGACACGGGTTGTCCCTTTGCTTCTCTATCGCGTAGAAGCTTGTATGCCTGGGTGGTCTGTGTCCGCCATGCTCAGGTGCTGGCGGGACGCCCCGATACACCGTGGCGACGGCGCCTGGGGCCACCGGCTTCCCCACCGGCCCACCCGGCGTGGCGCACGTTGTATAAGCCGCCGACCGCCAAGAAGACTGGCGACCTGCAGTGGCGGTTGCTGCACGGCATCCTAGCCACTGGCACGTTTGCGTCCCACTTTGACCCAGCCGCTTCGACGGCCTGCCCCTTCTGCCCTGGGGGCGTGGAGGAGGATCTCTTTCACGCCTTCCTGGACTGTCCCCGCCTGCGGCCGCTCTTTGCCACCCTCGAGCTGCCGCTGCGGGCGCTGGGCAGGAGCCTCTCAGAGACCACCTACATATGCTCCTACCCGTACCGGGCGGCCGAGCGGGGCGCCATCTGCCTGGCCAACTTTTTGCTGGGCCAGGCCAAGATGGCCGTCCTCAAGAGCCGCCGTAACCGGCTTGCCGGCACCGGCTCAGACGATGCCCCGCGGCTCTTTGGCCTCCTAGTGCGGGCGCGCCTCTCGCTGGAGTTTGAGCACGCTGTGCTCCGGCGGGGGGTGCCCGCCTTCGAGGCACTCTGGGCCCTTGAGGGAGCGCTGTGCCACGTGGAGGACGGCCGTCTCAAATACGCGCTCTGATGTCGTGACCGGTCTGGGCGACCGGGCGGGCGCGGTGGCGGACTGTGGCTTCCGGCTTGTGCCGTGCCCTGGGCC